>NC_132904.1:121273505-122677672 GCF_047675955.1 Chlorocebus sabaeus | reverse complement strand
ATTGCTTCCCAGCATGAGCCCACAGTCACATTTCTCTGGCCTTCATACAGGAGGCTCCTGGCACATTTGGCGAGGTCGTTCGCACGGTAAGTGGGGACCTGGCTGGGGGCCAGTAAGTTAGAGTGGTAAGCCCATTGCTTCTTTCATCTGCAGCATGTGCTCTGTGCCCTGTGGCTGTCTGGGGCAAGGCTGAGGCACGACACAGTGAATTTCCCCGAGGTGTGTGTATACAGAGGATAGCGGTAGGCTTCTCATCCTTCATGAGCCTCCCACTGCACAGTCACCTGCAGTCCTCCTTCCACTCACATCCCAGGCATCTAGAGGGCCCAGCCTCACCCCCCACAGCCTGAAGACTTTCCTCCCACACATATCAACTGCCCTCTTAGGAATCAGGCAAGGAAGTGTCTGTGATAGAAAAATGGTTGACTCAGAGGTCAGGAAGACCTAAATTCGAGTCCTGGAAATGCTGCTTTTTCTGCTTTAAGACGTATGACCATGAAGGAAATACCAGTCTCAGATCAATCCCCAGAGGGACACCCTGAGCAAGGATTCCTAGGCAGATGCTCCCAGGAGAAACAGGAAGAAAAAAGGGAAGCAGAATAGAGACAGGGATGACGCCAAACAGAAGTGTGATTTTAAGTAAACTCCCAGTCTAAGCTTGATCCTGCTGGGAAACTCTAGGATGTAACATACAGCTTACAGTGTATTGGACTTTCTAAGCAAATACTCATCTGCCCACAGCAATCATTGGCTAAATGAACTGGCAAGCACTTCTCATTCTCTGCAAGTTGGGGCAGACAGGAGAGTGAAGCACCTAGGCTGGCCCAAGGACATCAGACAGCACACAGTCACAGGTGGGGGCCACTGGAGCAAGGTACACAGGTGGGTGGGCTGGGCACCCAGGATTCTAGAATAGATGTTGGGGGGTTGGGAGGAGCATCGATCGTGTGCTCTCCACCCCCTGACCCCACTGGGCTTCATGCCCTTCAGTGTATGGAGGGGGCAATATGTGTACCATAAAGTTGATGTGAGAATAAAAGGGGGCCTCAAATGTGGATGGTCTCTCACCTCATAGGTGCACGTAAATGTAAGTGCCTTCTTTCCCATACACCTTCAGGAGACAGTTCCACTCAGTTAAACTGGATGCTCATGTTGTAATGTTAGGTGAGAAAAAAATCAAAATATAAAATGGTATCCCTGGCATGCTCACCATTTCGTAAAAATACAAAATATGGGCCTGATGCCGTGGCTCACGCCTGTAATCCCAGCACTTTGGGAGGCTGACGTGGGCAGATCACGAGGTCAGGAGATTGAGACCATCCTGGCTAACATGGTGAAACCCCGTCTCTACTAAAAATACAAAAAAATTAGCCAAGCACGGTGGCAGGTGCCTGTAGTCCCAGCTACTCGGGAGGCTGAGGCAGGAGAATGGCATGAACCCGGGAGGTAGAGCTTGCAGTGAGCCAAGATTGCACCACTGCACTCCAGCCTGGGAGACACAGCGAGACCCCGTCTCAAAAAAAAAAAAAAAAAAAAAAAAAAAAAAAGGTGTGTGTATATATACACATATATACTTAGAAAATATTATCAGAAAATACTCAATATGCTAATAGTGATTATTTCTGGCTGTTGAAATTATGAGTTATTTTTCATTTTAATTTTGTACTTGTCTGATTATTCTGTCATGAGCAAGTGTTACTTTTATATTAAATCATACTTTAAAACATGAAGACTTAGAAAGATCAAGTAGTTTAATTAAATAACGTGAGAAAAAAAATTTAAAGGCCATCTTGTCTTCACTTGTTCCCAGTTCCTACATTTCAATGCAGAAGCAAAGTTGCAAGGTAGACAGATTGTTATCTTTGATTAGTTACCATCCTGATTATGTGTTTGTATTTAACGAAGATCTTGGTGGATACTGTGGCTTAAATACAGTTAAACAGGTTTCATTGCTGTGGAATTTTCCGGAGCCTTTACCATATCAAAGTGCATATGACTCTGCAGAGACACATAGCCCACAAAGTGTTCCCCAAACTTACTTAGCATTGGAACCCTTTTTGCAAGGTGCGTTTGAGGGACTTTCATCCCAGGAACCAACTTTGGGAAATACTAGACTTAAGGCAGAGGGAAGATGGGGGTCTCTGTTGTCCTTTTCAAGAAATTTGAGGGCAAGAACACCTTCTGGTGCCTCCAAATCTCCCTATGTAGCCCCTGCTGGGTCCACAGGCCCTGTCCCCTCCTCCCTGCCCACAGCCTAGACCAGGTCCAGGGAAACCCTGATGAAGGAGCCCAGAGGGCATAGAGATGGTGGTAGGAAGGAAGAGAGCACGGACCATCTCCTAGAGTCATAGGTTGGTCGTGTCAAGTCTGGCACTAGACCTCACCCAAACTCACAGCCAAGGAAGCTAAGGAGGATAAGCTCTCAGGACTGGAAAGGCTGGTGATGGAGCTGATGGGCAAGCCTGCCCCATCTGGCCACCAGAGCCTCACCTCTCACTGAGTCTCACACATGATGCTACTTTTCATGAAGCAGTTCTGAGTTGAAAAACAGCAAATTTGAAAAATAAGTGTATTAGTTTGTTCTCACATTGCTATAAAGAACCACCTAAGACTGGGTAATTTATGAAAGAAAAGAGGTTTCATTGACTCACAATTCTGCAGGCTGTCCAGGAAGGACTAGGGAGGCCTCAGGAAAGTTAAAATCATGGTAGAAGGTGAAGGGAAAGTAGGCACGTCTTGCATGGCTGGGGACGGAGGAAGAAAGAGAAGGTGCAGGAGCCGGGGGTTCCCCACTTTTAAACAACCAGATCTCCTGATAACTCACTTACTATCACGAAAACAGCAAGGGGGATCTCCCCACATGATCCAATCACCTCCCACTAGGGCCCTCCTTCAACATAGGGGATTACAATTGGACGTGAGATTTTGACAGGGACACAAATCCAAACCATATCAATAAGGTTGCAAGAGGGGCTAAGAGCAGTTTCTCTGAGAGCCGATCTAACACTGTGATGATGAGGAAGTGTCCAGGCTCCTGAGCCAGACTGCCGCTGGGATGACTCTTGCCTCTGCCCTGCCCTGGGCCTTCGGGCTGGGGCTGAACGTCTCTGTGCCTCGGACTCCACATCTGTACCACAGCCATGACTTAGAGACAAGGGTGAACCTACATCTGTGGAGGACTATAATGAGGGCTGTGGCTAGTTATTCCAAGTACAGAGAAAGAGATTGAAATGACTGCAGAGGATGAATTGGACCCTATGCGCACTGTTGGTAAGAATATAAAAATGGTGCAGCCACTGTTGAAAACAATATGGAGGTTCCTCAAAAAATTAAACATAGAATTACCATATGAACTAGAAATTCCACTTTCAGGTATATACCCAAAGGAATTGAAAGCAGAGATTGAAACAGATATTCGTACATCCATGTACATGGCTACATTATTTACAATAGTCAAAGTATCAATGGATGAATGGATAAACAAAATGTGGTCTATATTAACAAGAGAATATTATTCAGCTTTAAAAAGGAAGGAAATTCTGGCGTATGCTACAACATGGATGAACCTGGAATACATTCTGAGTGAAATAAGCCAGACACAAAAGAATGAATGTTGTATGATTCTACTTATATGATGTCTGTGGAGTAGTTAAATTCATCGAGACAGAAAGTAGAAGGGTGGTTGTTAGGCACTGGAGGTAATGGGGATGAGGAGTTAGGATTTAACAGGTACAGAGTTTCTGGAGATGGGTGGTAGTGACAGTTGCATGACAATAGGAATGTACAATGTACTTAACGCCACTGACCTGTACCATTAAAATAGTTTAAATCATAAATTTTATTTTAGTGCATTTTAACACAATTTTAAAAAAGAAGTATCAACTATTAAAGAGAAAAATAGAAAACCGAAAAACCACACACACACAGAAGAAACTTACTACCGGAAGAGTTTAGGCCATATGTGAACAGGAGCTTTGTTTTTACTTAAAAAAAAAAAAAAAAGATCCACAATCAAGACTGGAGAACCATTTTCCCTGAATGCTTTAAGAGGAGACTTGTCTGGGATGATTCATGTGTACTATTTGTTGATGCAAAAAGTTGAATAATTAACCTTGAAGATCAGTTGCATTGCATTTATTAATATTTTCTGCCCCACTGTTAATATCATTAACTAGAGACTGAGAAATGTATTCTTACTCTCTGAAACGTAAAGTCCCTGTCATATACTTAGAATGAAACATACAGAAAAGTTTTATGCAAAACTGAGCTGGAGACCTTGAAAAGGAAGTCAAGGAAGTTTTGTTTTGTTTTTTAAGTTTGTGTGAAACTTCTTTTGAGAATTACTTTTCCAGAATTGTTTTAACTCCATAAAAGCATATGCAGGGTGTCAAAAACTTGGCGAGAGCATGGGTGAATAGGAAGAGCTGTCTCAGGCTGGGGAAGCTGTGGGTGGATGTTTTTCATATTTCAATTTCTTTTGTAGCATCAAATATTGTTTCAGTAATAAGTAAAATTGACAAAATGATAAAAATAACATTTGAGAAACTAAACTCATGAAAAACATTAAAACTGACATCACTTATTTTACCCATTTAAAAATGCAAAAATGGAGAGTGAAGTTAGATAAAAGCAGAATGTACTTCTTGTTATAAATGAAAAGTCTCATATTAGAGATTCAAATTATGGCCACAAGATAACTCCATGGCAGTTCACAGCATCAATAAAACTCCAGTTTGTTTGGAAAGCCAAGTTTCCTATATGCCAAAATACATATTTTGTAAATTGCTTAATTTACATTTGAAAAGATCAAATCTTAATTCTTCGAGAAGCTGAGTAGAAGGATTGAGAGAAACTGAAGGAAAAAAACACACACAGCGATTTGAACAGCCTTTTTGGTTCAGCAGTATACACAGTTTGATTGAAATTGATAGCATTTGGAAAAAGGAAGTATTTTTCCCATTTAAAAAAAAAGACAGCAACAACACAAAAAAACTTGCACGACACAAAAAACTAAGTTACATGAAGTTCCCGTTGTGAGCTTTTAGTGACTCTAGGAAGGAATAGCAGGTTTCCTTGGAGAAATAACACCCTGAGGAACTTGGCAAATGACATGGAAAGAGCTTCTGCTCCCTGGACGTTCTCTGAGGGCAGTTGGTTCCAGTCCAGCCAAGGATGGCACAGTCTCTGCTCAGGGAGTCCACCTGCCTTCCAGGGCTGGGCAGGAAGCCAAGAGCAAAGAGCCCAGGGTTCAGAGCCCGCCATTGCCTTGCTGGGGGACCTTTAGCACAGTGCCTTGACCCCATGCCTCAGTTTCTCCTTTGAAAATTAGTGTGATAAAAGCACAACAGATGTTTCAGCTCACATGTAATGTCTTAAATTTGTATAGGTATTTGGAGCTTATCAAGTGCTTTCTTTGCTCACCTCATCATGATGCTCCCAGCTCTCATCATATTAAAGTGGAGGTATCTCAAGTTTTGGAGTCACAATGCTGGTTGACCTCAGAGGACTTACTGTCTCCAGATACTATATATATGGCACACAGTCGGTGCTCAGAAGAAGTCAGTTTCCTCCTTTCCTACCATGCAAACTGGTATGAATAACATTTTGTTATGCAAATGGGCTTAAGAGAGATTAGATGATTGGTCTTAGGCTAGGTAAGTAATAAATAGTAGAGCTAAGACTATAGCCACGATTGGCCGGGCGCTGGTGGCTCATGCCTGTAATCCCAGCACTTTGGGAGGCCGAGGCGGGTGGATCACAAGGTTGAAAGATCGAGACGTTCACATTGTGAAACCCCGTCTCTACTAAAAATACAAACATTAGCTGGGTGTGGTGGCGCGTGCCTATGGTCCCAGCTACTCGGGAGGCTGAGGCATGAGAATTGCTTGAACCCGGGAGGCAGGGGTTGCAGTGAGCCGAGATTGCACCACCACACTCCAGCCTGGGCAACAATGCGAGACGCTGTCTCAAAAAAAAAAAAAAAGATTATAGCCACGATCTTCTGAATCCATGTGCTCATGGAAGAGTGGCAAATGGAAAGCCAGTAGGGTTGGGCAAGGAAGTGGCAGGTGCAAAGGCCTCTGTGCCTGACTTCCACCCGCCCCACTCTCCTGGAGGTGCAGAAGCCACGGTCTGCTTTCCAGCAGCTAGTGAGTTGCCTGGCCTGTTTATATGCTCCATCTGTCCATGTAGACTTTGATGGTCCCAAGGGAGCTCAGAGAAACGATCAGCTTTATGCTGTCCCATCAAAAACGGGCAAATAAAGAACTTGCCTCCCTGCCAGGATGTCTTAATCGCTCTCACTGGGAGCCTGAGTCCACAATTTGCATCCTGCAGTCTAGGAAAGACAGAAAACCACACTGAGATAGAGAAGGTGGCCTGAATAAAGGCACCTTGGTCTTGGTGGGGGTTCAAGATGTGGTTCCCAGGGCCAGGCAGAGAGGACATTTGAGATGGTCTCTCTGTCCGAAACATGCTGTGTGGCTTGAGAGTTGGGGAGTAGATATTGCTCCAGAGTGACTCCCATGGTATTCCCCTCAGGAATTTCAACAATAAATCACATCCTTGCATTTACATATAAATATTTGCACATGTAGCACCAAGGTGATATCGCTGAGAAAGCAGCAATCAAGAGAGGTACCTTCCCTGCATGGACTCAGTCATATATGCACCCCAAATGTCTGAATAGCCTTTTCAGGGCCACTAGGGCATAAGTGATGCCCTGAGCTCTGGTCTCAGACTTTTTCCAGTGAACCACCAACACATCATCTAGGTGAAGTGACCCACACACTCTCCCAAAATGTGGCTCCTCCATTCACTACGTCACCTTAAAGCACAGTACACATTCACACAATGGCAGTCGGGTCCTAAGTGTAATCGGACACTGACGGAATGATCTGAGATCAAAGCCTTCTTTATACAGAATTATTTTCCTACCCAACCCCACCAGGGACAGTTCAAGGCCCTATCACCTTCAGAGAGTGCCTAGTGAGACCCAGGTGGGCTGGCCATATTAATTGGCTGAACTTTCAACAGCTACTGCTGCTCTGCCTCTTACTCGATTGGAGTTCAGGTTTCTTTCACAGTGTATGTGTGGCTTGGGCCTGTCCACTATCTGTTAGTCTTTTGTTCTGATTGCCACTTTGGCCTGGCTGTGGATATGGGATCTCCTAGTGAACCAGATGAAGGTTTCTCGCAGGCAGAGTACTCCAGGGTTCTAATCTGTTATCCCCGGGTCCCCTGCACAGCTGAGACCCCTCACAGGTGAGGCTCATTTCAACCAGTTGAGTCCTTCCTTTTATTCTGGTGATAAACAGTGACTGGAACACTGCCTTTTGAAGTTCCTGGTAAAGTCTTCCTCTGTTGGCAGCAAAGATGGCAACCACACACTCTCGCCTCTTGACCCTTACTGGTTTTTATGATTAGCTCATGGCCTCTGTGGAAGGCACAGGGAACCCTACCCTGAATCAAAGAGTTAAAGAAGAGGCAGCAGTTTGGGTAGAGGAAGAGTTGGGAGCACCCATGAGGACAGGCCTGGGTTACCTTTGCCTCTATCCCAACTCAAGGCCTAGAGCTGCCAACAAAGGGAACCCACCCAGCAGCTCACTCGCAAGCACCAGGAGGGCAGGCGTCTGAGGGCAAGGCTCTCCTGCTGCATAGGGCTGCCCACCACAAGGACTGTGGTGTGCACAGAGTGCCAGCTATGCCCTCTCCACCTGCACTTGCCCTTGTGAAAAGGGAAGTTAATAAAATCCATCTGATAAGGTGGTCATGATTCCCAAAAGAAATCATATGGGTGAAATATCTTTGGATATTCCAAAGTGCTCTGCAGATGGGAGCTGTTGTCTCCGCTTTGTTTGCTGTTTCACTCTGACTCCTTCACCCCAGGCCCAGGCAGTGCCAGATTACAGGGACCCCCGCTTTGGTGGCTAAAGAAAGATGTACTGTTGATACCTGACAAAAATGGATTGTTTGTGATTACGATTCACCTCTTACTTTAGAAAGTGAAATGAATACAACGTATGCCGGTCATGGACACTAAAGAGCGTTTTCATATCACTTTGGGAGGAGTTGTCAGCTTTGATTTATTAAGTAAAGTTCTGAGACAGGCTGTCGGTATTCTGTCAGTCTCCTGAAAATGGATGGACCTCACTGCTGCCTGTGCCATGGTGATCATGTGTCCAGTCATCTCCATCCTCAACAGGGGCATCCATTGGAAAAGCTGCACCTATACCTCCTGGGTGCTGCCCATTTCACACCATCTCCACCTTCAGTCTCTTTCCCTTCTCTGTAGTGCCCCATCATGACCTCAAGTGCCCGTTCTCCCCACTGCCCTTTAGTCAAATGTCTGTGACTAGACATCTCTGAGCTGCCCAAGCCTTTCTCCTGCACCTGATTTCTGGTCAACAGGGACAGGGGAAATAGGAAGCCTCTACCTGAACAGGTGGCCGTTGGGACCCCGTTCCTTTCCCAAACTGTGTGGTCCTGTTGCTGGAAAGGGGCCTCGATTCAGAGAGGGTTCTTGGATCTCACATAAGAAGGAATTCAGGGCAAGTCCATAGAGTAAAGTGAAAGCAAGTTTACTAAGAAAGTAAAGAAATAAAAGAATGGCTACTCTATAGGTAGAGTACCCCAAGGGCTGCTAGTTGCCCATTTTTATTATTTCTTCATGATATGCTAAACAAGGGGTGGATTATTCATGCCTCCCCTTTTGAGACGGTATAGGGTAACTTTCTGGCATTGCCATGGCATTTGTAAATTGTCATGGCTCTGGTGGGAGTGTAGCAGTGAGGACAACCAGAGGCGACTCTCATCGACATCTTGGTTTTGGTGGGTTTTGGCCAGCTTCTTTATTGCAAACTGTTTTATCAACAAGGTCTTTATGACCTGCCTCTTGTGTCAACCCCCTATCTCATACTGTGATTAAGAATGCCTTCACTTACTGGGAATGCAGCTCAACAGGTCTTAGCCTTATTTTACCCAGCCCCTGTTCAAGATGGGGTTGCTCTGGTTTAAACACCTCTGATGTTTCCCAACTCCCTTTTATAAGAGAACCCTTAATCCTAAGGGATGTAGAGGGACGAAGATCCATCTTCTGTAACTTCTTCATGCTGAACAGAGGTGATGATATTTTTGCCAAACTATGAAGTTCTCTTGTATTCAGGGTAGAGAGGAGCTCAGTCAGAAAGCTTTGGTATGTCAAGGGCCATTTATAACTCTTGAGTTCTGACAAAATGTGGTATCTGGAAGAGTGATAAGTGTTCCATTTAAGAAAACATTGAGCAAGCTTATTCTGCATTCCTACACAGAGAGTCCAACAGCAACATAACGAAATAAGCAAAATTATCCCATGTAAACCAAATTAAAAGGTTTTCCATGAACTGGGCAATTTTTGGAACCAAGCTGATATGGAGTTGCTAGATGATTCCAGGATTAGAATATTGATCCAATCCAGATTTTTACATTACCCAGTCTTGTTTCTTCTGAGTAGCAGCCAGAAGAAGCAACCAATCACTGGTTGGTTTACAGGAATAAGCAGGGTCAGCCTACAATGCAGGAAAAAAACTTAAAAACTTAAAAACAACTAATGAGACTGGACTTTAATAACAGGTATACCATAGTTCTTGAAACATAATTTTTCTCTTGAAAAAATTTTCCATTTTTACTAAAGACAAATCATGGTAAGACTGATTTACGTTATTATACTTGGCCTGATTATTTGTATAAAGTGCAGCAAGAATAATTATTTTCACATAGGCTTTTAAAATTGGCTTTGATGAAACTCTGTTCCATAAGTAATCTCAGATAAGGCTTTTTAAAAGCCAAGCTGTGTTGTGGGTTTGTACCCTCAAATACCTATGAGTTGGGTAAATTCCTCTCCTTTTGAGGTCCCAAGATGACTTGGGCTCCTGGACGTGTCAGAAAGTGACATTATTTACTTACCACAGGTCAGGAACCCTGTACAGGGGCTGTGTAGAGAAGGTATGAGGCCAGTTTCTCAAGGGGCTTTTATTAGCTCTGTAAGTTTGATTCCTTAAAGAAAGCATGCCATCCCAGGCAAAGCCTTGGTAAAATAACCAGTTTCTCATGCCTCCCCTTTTGAGCCCACATAGGGTAACTTTTTGATGTTGCCATGGCATTTGTAAACCATCATAGCACTAGTGGGAGTGTAGCAGTGAGGACAACCAGAGGTCACTCTTGTCGTCATCTCGATTTTGATGCGTTTTAGCCGGCTTTTTCACTGTAACCTGTTTTATCAGCAAAGTCTCCATGACCCGTATCTTGATCCTATCTCATTCTGTGATTAACTTACTGGGAAAATTATTTTAAGGCTAAATAAAGCTAAATAAGTTAGGCTTATTTTACCCAGCCCCTATTCAAGATGGAGTTGCTCTGGTTCAAACACCTCTGACAGTCCCACTCACTAGCCATCAGAACTCCAGTTAGCACTTAGGCACACTTCGGGTTGATTGCACAACTGACTAGGCTGGAAGTCTCTGTGGGATGAGACTGGGCAGATCATAATTGAAAACAGGACTTTGGGAATGGAGTTTCTTCCCAGTAGGATATACGGCAGAGTGAGTGAGCTCACCCCACTCCAACCTCCCATGAAATCTCTCTCACTGGAAGCATTTCTCATGCACCTTTACACTTGGAGATCTTCCAGATTGCCTTTGACTTCGAGGCAAGATCAAAGCCTGTCTCCAGCCCTGCAAACTTGCCTTTCATACTGATGGGGACACAGTTTGAACTGCATCAGTGGATTTTCCATTAGTGTTTTTTTCTTGTTTTTGTCTTGCTCAGAGACCGTATCTTCCTCCCAGAGAGCTGCTCTGTGTCATCTCTTGCTGCTCTGATCATGCAGGATATTGTCCTAAAGGGCAGGCGGGAACGAGGACACTGTTATATAGAAATGTGGGCCAGGCCCTCAGTTGGACTTTGGATTGTGTGCAGTTAGGCAGGGAGTCCGGGGATCAGATGAACTCAGAACTCACAAGTTCCTCACAGCACCAAGTAAAGGCCCTGCATTTACAGAAAGAAAAAAAAAAATCTGTGATGCTTGGTCCTTCTGAACTTGACCCATATTCTCTCCGATGGAGAGGCCAGCTCTCAGTCTGATTGAAAGGATATGAGATTGAGTCAAACTCATGGTCGGCCCAGTGTTCTGTCTATGACAGGGTTCAAAAGGACATTGGTCATTTGGCAGGTGGCAGTCCTCTTTCTGTGAATAAATGTGTCCTCATTATCAATAACATTAACTGGCCCATTACAGTCCCCTAATTGTGGCCCCATCACTTCCACATCACCTCTAGTGGGCATGAGGTCTTTAGTGTTATTTTATAAACCAACACATGTAGACCAGGCCAGGTCTGACCCTGAAGCTCTGCAGAGGCAGGACCACCTCTCCCACATGAGCATTGTGTTCCCAGGATGAGGTCCCAAGTGAAGGTGGATGGACAATATTGGGGGACTTAGTCTGAAAAGGAAGAGTAAGAACCCCAGTATGGTCATGGTGTTGCAGTGGATATATGCTTATGGTGAGAAGGAAGGGGACAGGTGTCAGCCCTTCTGCTTAGAACAGAGTAGATAGAAGAGGATTTACATTACAGAGCCCTGAGAGATTTAGACTTGATACAAAGGGAGGTTTTTTTCATGGCAAAGAGAGTTACGTTCTAAAACGAGTTCATAGAAATTCCATAGAAGTTCATACATGGCCGATTGAGCAGGGGTATCCATGTGGAAAGGGGCAGACTGGACCTGACATCGATGCGCTGTCTCTGTCTGTTGTCCTGAGTGCAGAGCCCAGATATAGATCGTGACAGAGCTGGTCTTCCAAACAGCAACCCCACACAGACAGGCTCAGCAGCTCCCCTCCCCTCCTCACCACCTCCTCTGAAAGCGCTGTCTTCTCTCCTCTGCCCTGCCTCTTCTTTGCTGCGGAGTTCAATGGACACGCGTCCACTCCTCACCCTACCCCATTCTAACCTGGTACATGGTCTGCCTAGAGCTGATCCAGAGCTGGAGAAATAAAAGGGGAGCAAGGTTACTCCCTAAGACTGTTATTGTGCTTCCTTATTTCAACCCAGTGGCCTGCCTTGACCCTGCATGAAGCCTTTGTATTTTCCTGAAGGATTTAAGTAGAAAACAGACAACTATTGGATAGGTGAGCATGACTAAGACCTTTGGGGCCTGTTGAGATTCAGAAGACCACTGTCAACAATCATGAAAGAGGATGCCTAGACACTGACTATGACAAAGATGATATTGTAGGGTGCACAGGAGCTAATAAGTCTCAGGTTTGTTGCTGCAGTTAATTGCAATGTAATGGATATAACTTTCCTTCTTTCAATAAACAAACATCTATCAAATACTTATGGCACTTGGTCCTGGGAATACAAGATCAATAAGATGGACCTCTGCCTTTGAGGGCACAGCCATCCATTGGGCCAGACTAACCTATAAACAAACAATGAATTACAGCAATCTTATGGTGCCATAGAGAGATGTATTCAACAAGCTCAGACACCACAGGAGAGACTTTTTTTAGGAGGGATTTTTTTTTTTAACACCTTCTACACGCCTGGCATTGTGCTGGCTGCCAGGGATAAATGGAGAAGAAGCAGACATAGGCCTTGCCTTCCTGGGGCTTCCAACTAGGTTAACACACCTCGCTCTGCCTGGGGAACTTAGACAAGGCTCCATGAAGGAGAAGACCCAAGTCTTGGAGCAAGAAAGCTGTAGTTGTTCCAGACAAAGGGGATGAGGGCCTCTAGACAGAAGGAACAGAATATACAAGAGGACTGTTGACCCCTTTATCTGCAGGAGATATGTTTCACGACCCCTAGGGGATGCCTGAAACCACAGATAGTCCCAAATCCTATATACACTATGTTCTTTCCTATGCATACACACCTATGATAAAACTTAATTTATAAATGAGGCACAGTAAGAGATAACAACAACAATCATAAAATTAAACAATAGCAATGTACTCTTGACAGTTTCACGAATAGAAGATTCATTCTTATATAGACGTTAGCAACCTGAGTATATAATTTTTTCCTTCCTTAAGTCGAGAACTTTCGCTTTTTCACTTATAGAAAACACTTTACAGCTTCTCTTTGGCATCTCCAAACTGCCAGCATCCCTAGTCTTGCTCTTTTGGGCCATTATTACGTAAAATGAAAGTTACTTGATCACAGTCACCGTGATACTGTGAAATTCAATCTGAAAACGCAGAGGGTCACCGAGTGACTTACAGGCAAATAGCACAGACAGCCCGGAGAAATTGCACAGAGGGATGATTCAGGTTCTGAGCAGGATGGAGCTGTTCTGCACAAGATTTTATCATGCTACCCAGAATGGCGTGCCATTTAAAACTTAGGAATTTTTTGTTTCTGGAATTTCCCACATGTATTTTCCGTCCACAGTTGTGAGAGAACTGAAATCGGAGCATGAAACCTTGGATGAAGGGGGCTAATGTGTGTAAGTGAGAAAGCATGGCCTTTTGAAGGAAGTTTATAAAACTTCCCTGTTGATTATTTTCTAACTCCATCCCCATCTGCCCTTTCAACTCAGATTCTCAGATGTTATGAGTAATGGAAAATAAGACTATGGAGATGTGACCTGAAAACATTAACTGAGATCCTTAGACTTGACCCTGGACACTGAATGTTCTTGAAAACTTAGATTTTCAATGAGCCAATCCTTATGCTCATGAGCTTCGTACAGAAATAATATATAAACCAACAAGCAACTAGTCCGGATTTCCTTAGGTTCTGGAGTTGAAAAATGCATGAGATGCCTCTTTCCACTAAAAGAAAGATCAAAATAATAACTCCATGCTCCAAACTCTGCATCTCCAATATAGTGTGAAAAGGCAGAGATTACCAGGGTTAGGAGACACCCATATAACTTAATTTCCATAATGCATCTTATTTTTTAATGTATCGCTCCGCCAGATCAGATTTCTCAACGTTCATGTCCCTAGTGAGCAGTCGATTTTGTTTCTCTAGCTGTGTACACTTTCCTTCCTGCAATCAAGAGTACAGAATGCACTCTGTAAGAAGTGCAGGAGGAAGAGGATTCATCCTTGTCCACTTAAATATTCATGACAGCTTGCATTTTGGTTCAAAAAGACACTTGTTTATTTAGATAAGATTTAATTTATTCATAATTTACCTAAATTTGCAGGAGCGTGCATGTACATTTTAGCGTGTAAGTAGCATAATACATAAAACATTACCGAAGCATGCAAATTGTACAGTGACAGCAGAGGAACCCGCCTGGATGTTTCAGGAAGATAACACATTTCCACCAGAGCAAAGACCTTCACACAATGGCCTGGATTGTTTGCCTATAATATGCTGACTCATCATTATCTTTTTACCCAAGGCAAACCTGTGATTAAAAACGAAATGTATGTCATATAAAGTGATGTTGAAGAACAGCTTTCTGGAACCAGTGTGGCGTTTCCTCCTCTCCTCCCTGATCAAGAGTCACTTCCTTCATTGATACATATCCAACCCCTTTTCCTCCAGCCCTCCAAACAAAACAAAACAATACAAAACTTTTCAATACCCTTTCCACTACCAATTAATTAATGACAACCTTATATTCATATTCGTTTATTCAACTAATAATCCTCATCCCCGTGCTGCATGTGAACACTATTCTAGGCTATTTCAGCGGGTTCATAGGGTATCTTATCTTTCTCCCCCAAAAGACAATGAGCTCTCTGAAGGCAGGTGCCGTCACCCTAGTATTGCTGCACCCAACCTTGACCATGGTCTAATTGTATGTGATCAATACATGTTGATGATCTTGATCATTATTTTTCAGCAGCATGTGGAAATTTCTAGAAAGGCACAAAGGCACTCTCCATGAACATTGTTTCCGTGAAAAACTTTTTCATGGCTCATTGCCGGCTAGAGGTTTGACATACTCTTCACCCTGACCCGTACAGAAGAAGAAAAGCCAAGTCCTCCCGTGGAGGCAGCCCGTGCGGTGCCTCTTCCTCCTTGGTATGCAGGTCTCTGCAGCCACAGCACTGTTTACAGGCTTGGGAGCAGGAATGTGAGAGACACAATCTGAAGTGAGCATAAGAAGATTTAAAGGAAGAGAATTTGTTTGGAGCCTTTGCTACCTAGAGGCATTAAAACTTTATAATGCCAAACAAGTCCCGTTTTTCTTTATGTATGGATCATATATTTCCCCCCTTTATTACTGCCATACATTTTTCCAACCTGACAGCTGAAAACACTGAAAATTCACTGCTAGCAAAAACTTCCATTTACCACTCTCTGAGATAATAATTTCAGAATTAAAGGAAAAAATACATATACATCTATATGCAAAAATATCCATATTTATTGTTAGCCCCTGAACTCATACTCCATGCTGAATATGGACTCGGGGTTTTGAGAATCACACTTGATCAGAGGGAGGCGCTTTAAAAAACAGAAGCCTCAAATGTTCCCTCTTACCCATTAACTATTAACAGGGAAGAAATATCAAAGCAGGTTATCTTGGTGTCTCCAGAGTTTGCAAAATTTAATTTCAATTTGTCAAATGTGCTACTATGGCAGAGATTTCTTTTTCCTCATGATTTATTAGAAATGTTATAAAAGGTGCAGTCAGGCACTAGAGTGATTTGAACCAGACTTCTTGTTGAAGTTTCTTTTCCTTTGGCTTGCTATCCAAATTCACAGGAAGGGGAAAAATAACCTAAGAGATAAAAACCACAAGGGAGAAAAGGAAAGAGAGAAATCAATGTATTGTAAACATGATGACAGGATGGGTCGTTTAAATTGCTTCTGCACGTTGATTTAAAGCATGCCCAGTAGAAACTCTATTATATTAACAATCTTTTCCCTTCATTTCAATCATTGTAGTTGCAGTATCTTATTACCTTTCAGACAGATGATGTCCAAATATAATGTTGAGGGAGATTTTTCTGTTATTACTATTTGTTAGAAGGATGATGGGCAATGACTTAGAGGTCTGGGGACAGGATTAGTAACATAAATAATGTGAATTCCAAATAACCCAAGATAATGATGAATCAACTACGCATTTAACTACAGATTATATCCTAGACGTATTTCTGTAAATGGCAGTTCTTTGGGGCTTTAGGAGTGTAGAGAGATAGGATGTATGCCTGGACATAGACTGCAAGCTGTTAGAAATGGATAGCAAGTTGCTGTCCCATGTGAAATAAACAAAGCTTCCATTGTGAGAGGTAGTGTTATGCTTGGACAAAATCACCTTTAATCACAATAGTTTGTCACTAAGGTACCATTGCCAGACCACTGACATCTTTTGTAAAATTACTTTTAGTTAGCCTACCTATGCTTCAGTTCAAAGGAGATGGAGTCATTATTCCCTGTGTTGCTGTGACACTTTCACAGCAGAGTATGTCCCTGGATGTAGCGAGCATTGAAAAAGGTGGGAAGGGGGGTTCTTTCAAATCTGGACCTGTGTCCTAGGCAAGATCTGATTCCCTCGTAATTATTGTGGAAGTAATCCCATGATAGAGACTCCTACCCACCAATTCACCAGGTTTCTATCTCTGAGTCTAGACATGTCCTTGTCTAACAAGTTCATGGTTTTGAATTCAGGGTTTTGAAATATTATCTCAGCTATATTTGATTGTTTTCTTTTTTGTACTCCAGGAAAAAGAAAGGGGATTAATTGGTATTGAACATTTACTAGCTGTCAGACCCAAAGCAAGTGTTCTTACATGTATTGCCTCCCTCAAGGTTCTAAGGCTGGTTATATTAAACCCACTTCACAGCTGAATAAACTGGATTTTGGATGAAGTTGTCATTTACCCAAGGCCACACACTTGTTAAAAACCAAGCTTGGATTTGAACCCAATTGGCTTTTTAATCCAAAAGTTCTATTCTTTCCTCTAAACCACACTACTCTGAAGCTGTTGGTTAGTTCATTCATTCAACCAAAAAAAAAAAAAACTTAACAAATATCTTCTGTGGGTCAGGCCCATAAATGTCTGAGGAGCTGAAAATACCAAAGCAAGGACCACACTGATCCAAGCATTAGGGGTCTCAGGTTCTGTTAGAAGGCAGCACACAAATAAGTTTGTTGTTCTGTAAGAAGAGGTATGGCAAAGTCATGCCCAGGGTGTCATGAGAACATCTGTGAGGTTTCCATGACCACCAGGTTCAGAGAAAGCTTCCTGGAGGATGCAGCCCTATGTCAAATCTCACCACACAGCACATGCATGCTTCATCCCCCTAAATAATGTCCACTTTGTGCACTAGGAGATGACAACTCTTTCATTGACTCATTCTGCAATGAGGAGTTAAGGAAAAATTTCTCAACATTTTCTCTTCTCTCCACAAGTCATATACACAACAAAAAGTTGGCTTTCTTGCTACCATATTCTTTCATTTGGTAAATAAGAAAAAGAACTTTATCCTCTGGGAGTCTCAAACAGGCACCTTTAACCAGATTGTCAATACAGTAAAGATGTTTTGAACTGTATGGTTTAACTTCAGTTCAGGCACTGTTCATCTTCCATATATCGGCTTGGCTCAGATCCTTATCATATACTTTAGAATCTTGGTAAGGGCACAAAGGCTGTTTATCAAGGCTTTGTTGGAGTCAGGATTTATATCAGGGAGGAACCTTAAAGGTATCAGATTGAGTAGTTTTCCTGTGGCACCTTTCTCCTCTCCCTTACAAAACCCCATTCATCTTTGTGTGAGTTATACCAACTGAACCATTAGAACGAATAGGTCCCTCAAGAGACCACATTACTTCTGACATCAACTGCAAGGGCAAAGGGGTCCCCAAGCCACTGTCAGGTTTGATAATTTGTGAGAAGTACTCACAGAACTGACTGAAAGCTATTGTACTTGCGGTTATGGTTTATTGTGGGGAAAGGATTAAAATAAGCCATAGAAAGAAGAACACAGGGAAGTGTCTGGAGAAGTACAGAATGCAGAGCTTTGTCTGTCTTCTTCCCTGGGAGTCAGGGCGTGTTACTTTCCTGGTATCAATGTGTAACAACTCACACCAAGTATCACTAAAGACGGGGCAGCTCACCTGAGCCTCTGTGTTCAGGGTTGTTATTGGGGCCCCACTACAGAGGCAAGCTTGATTGATTGATTGCCCATATGGTTGATCTCAGTCTCTAGTGCACTGGTGCCTTGTGACCCAAAGCCCCCATCCTAAATCACATTGCTAGACTATCCAAGTGTGAACCAAATCCCCTAGGCAAAGGAAGGCACTAGAGACACTAGCAAAGGTACTGGCAGAAGCCAGACCTCTTTAGGGGAGTATATTCTTTACAATACCACCCTTCAATACCCATCTCCTGGGTACACTCCTTCATGCAGAATCTGTGTCCCCCTCTGAACCCCCATAGTGCTTTGTCTAAGCCTCTGCTCACATTGATGATATTATAAATTCCTTGGGGCTAGGGACCACATCAGAATTCTCATTCTGCCTCCAATGCTCAGCACATATAGGATTAAACACGTAGTAGGCCTTTCATAAATTTTAGTTGTGTTTGTTTAAAATTTGATAGGGAAGTCCATCTTTGGATTTGCAAGGAGCTTGAATCTTTCTGGCTGCTTTGCTTTTCTTTTCTGGCTGACTTTTGGTTTGTTGTAATGTAATTATTTTCCTACATTCAAGTTCTGGACATCACACATTGTTAAAGTTTCTACCAGCCTATTTATTCCTTGGCTATATCTTAGCATCCACGAGGGGTCAAAGGACCTTCTTAAATCTGAGCAAGTGCCACATACCATCTTGGGCATGTCAATTATGTTTATAGGAGAAAATTACTCCCAAGCCCTGGGAGGTATAGAGCCTAAAGCAGCTCTTCTTTACTTTGAATTGTTTTCTGCATGGAGTGACGTTATTAAAGATAAGTCTTCAGGAGAATTCAACTCACTGAGGATTCATCACAGGACTTTCACTGGGAAGCTCCATGATGGTAGAGACAGAAAATTTCAAACAAAATTATGTCCTGGACAGTAGGGAAGTGGCAGGAAAACCACTGCAAGACACACGACTGGAGGCACCTGGGTTATTTTTATCCGATGTCTGTTTGTTGTCCTGTGTTTGTTGGCATGTGGGTGGATCTGCCATGCTCTGAGCACGGTCAGTAGGAGGAACACTGACAAAAAAGCCATGATCTGTTTGCTGTGAGCTTCTAGTTATGTGCCAGCTGTGGTGCGTTCCTCGTGTGTCTGGAATGGTGGCACAGGCCGGGGCCGCAGGGCCAGCCGCACGGATGAGAGTGCTTTGGCAGTGCCATTCTGTGCAGTCCAGCATGGGGTGCATGCGCCAGTGAGGAAGGCCTTCAAGGATGTTGCTGAGACTCCTGTCCTGAGAATTCTCTTCTTTACAAATCAGATAGGGCAAGACTCTTAGACATCAGAATTTCAAGCCAATCGCATCTCAAAATAATTTTTTGTCATGGCATTCACAGTGCTCTTGAGTGATGTGATTTCTAATTTTTCCTCAATAGTGAGCAGATGAGATGATCTCCAATGTCATCAGTTTTTTCTCTTTTCTGCCGGGAGCCAGAGTCTGATAGAAAGGATTCTTGGGGCTTCCGAAAAGGCAAATCACTTCCACATTGTATCTGTGAGTCAGGCTTTTCTCTTAGGCCCAAATTGGATAAGATGTTAACCACGATACCGAGTAATAGTTTCAGCCTAGCTCCGACTCACTCTGGTGGCTGCAGATGTGTGGAAAGTAAACCCTGGAAAGAAATCAAAGGCCCATCCAAATTCTGGGCCAAATGACCTACGACAACCTCACCTCCCAGCTTACAGAACAGATAATGTGCTGGGATCGGAAAGCACTAAAAAGTGCCTCCAGGAATTAGAGGCAAACCTCAAACTGCAACTTAAATTTCTTTATGTATTGCAGTAGGTTACATTTTGGTGATATTTGGGCTATTCCTGGTGCATAATTATAAAGTAGAAAAAAAAAATCTTAAATGAATAGAAGACAACCTTTCTCCCAAGCACTGGTACGTTTGGGTCAGTGCATTTGGAGACACGGACGCTGAGAGCAACAGAAGTTGCAAGAAAATATGTGGTCGACTCCAAGGGCTGAAACAAAACGTAGACTTGCAAGGGAATAAAGCTTCAGGAAGCAGCAGGGTGTTAATTCTTCCTCATAAATCTGGAGTCAGATATAGGCTGAACCTCATTTTCAGGAATATAAGACTTAATCAGACCTACAAAAACAATGAGCAAAGAGAAATGTGACCCTCAGGAAGATGGGCGGTGTGCGATTTGAAATCAGGGTTTGCTGAACAGCAGCAGGAGAGCTCTGTGTGTCTGCAGCCTGTCTGCCTACCTGGAGACATGCTGTGCTCGGGGGCTAAAGGTGTGAGGGCGTACATTCATTGTACATGTTAACACATCACCAACTGTCTTCATAAAGAAATTCCAATTTGCATGTTTCAGCATGAGGAAACACTTTTGTGACTCCCATTCCCCGGCTCTCCAAAGGGAGGGCTGCTGATATTCAAAGGGTGCCAATTAAGTGGGAGCCACAGGTGAATGGATGAAGAGACACACATTTGGCTAATACAGCAAATGGTGTGTAGATGGAGGTGATCAAATGCATCTCTGTCAACAGGGACATGGCTGCACAGACCTGCAGTGGGCAAACTGGTCTGAGAGCCACCAGTGAATCCAGTCTGCTCTAAATTATTTTCACTTGCACTTGTGTGTGCCTTTTTTGTAATGTGTGGGTGTGTCTATTTCATGCTTCTAAGGGCTCATTAGCTCTGTAAATAAAATACTTAACTGAGGACAGGGAAAACTGAGTCCCCCATTAAAGCAAGCTTGCTTCATCCTTATGCCTCTTGCAGGAAGAAGGGTGGTGCTGGGTAACAAATCACTTCGGTTTGAAATAGTTGGAGACGAGCATCTAGGAGACCAGATAAGAGAACCTGAATGATCCTATTATGAGGATAACAGCAGTGAGAAGAGTCTATGGACAGCCACACACGGACACATTCAGGTGATTTAAAGGTGGTGTAGCAGCCTGAAACGCGGAATTCTCTGCTTCAGATTGCTTCAATGCAGACCTTTCACATTATTTTAACATAGCTTGATCTGTGCACCACAGTGAAGTCTACTTGAACAAATCCATGTTAAAGGGAATATGTTGTCTGCACACCAAACAGAAACACGAAACAAACACTGTCTGATCCTTGAAGAATCGAAGCACAAGAAAGGAGTCCAGACCAAAACAGAGTAGGTTTTCCATTTCCCCAGTTGCTGCGTCCTGAGCCACACTGACCCTTTCCGAATCCACGTCCGCTCATGAAAACATTCCCAGCTTGCAAGCCCAAGGCCATTTCTGAGAGCAGAGCCCTTCCAAAGAAGACCCCTCAGGACCACACATTTGCAACAGGAATATTGTAGCACCACAAGCTTACCTCACGATCTGCTTCTGCCATAATGAGATACAGAGCACTAACTCTGAGTGGTTTTGAACGTGCAAGGAACCTACTGTCTTCAAATACAGTCCTGCTTCAAGCTTCTCTCAGGATAATCTCAGCTCTGGGAAAGGGAGGAGGTTGCCTTTCTGTACAAGCATTTCCAGGGATCTCCTTGTAGGAACACGTTTATTCTAAAGCTATTATAACTTTCACATGTTTGTTTATTTATTTTTTCCATCACGTGTTATCTCCCTGGCTTGTAATCATTGTGAGAGATTCACGTTCAAAGCAAACATACATTGACCCCTTGGCCTTACATTAGTAGATTCTCAGTGTGCACATTTCACACAGCACTGAGCCAGAGGGAGGAAGGTCTGTTCACACTGTGTGTGCACACCTAGGATCATCCTGATGTGCTGTCAAGTGTGAGAATAACTTGACCCTATTGTCCCATTTGGACTCCCTCTTGCTGCAGAATCTGGGACATATGGCTCATTTTCCTCATCTTAAAAGTGTAAATGCAGAAATACTTGATAAGGAAATAACATTGAATTTTTCGGTTTCCAATATTTATATAGTATAAAGCCAATTAAATCAATTAAATATCAAGACTTAAGGAGCAAATTATCTGTACAGTTTGGAGGGTTAGATGCATTAATATCTGTGTGTCAACCAGTTCTGTGCCAGGAAGGCAATTTCTAAACAATGCTTTACAAATAATGAGATGTTCCAAATGCTCAGCCAAGAGTTTGAACTTGTCATTAGTCCCCTGCCATCTGCTGTGTCAAACCCTCACTTCAAATTGTTTCTCTAAATTTACAACTTCAGGTTGGCACTTTAATAGAAAGGTATTAGGATCCCCTCAGGAAATACTATAGGCAAGTATACTTCAAAAAAAAAAACCTAGAAAATACGTATTTTCTGTTACATGTGACCCCTTTCCAACTTCGAAATTTGGGGTAGAAGTCATTCAGGGATGTATTTGCTGAGTCAATTAAGGAGGTTTCCATGTATTGCTTGTAAGGTGTCTTGGTCCTCTTAGAATTAAATGTACCTATTTGCTTGGAGAAAGTGGTTCAAAGAATGCTTTCAGTCATGGCAAGGTTTACCTGATGTCTGGGATGGCTGTTCAAAAGATGAGTGGTTGGGTAAAGAGAGAGAGAGAGACAGAAAGAGTCAGAGAGATTGACTTAACATATAAGGAGCATAGGCTCCAAGAAAGCTGTGCCCTGCTTGAGTCCAGCATTTCTCTGGCCATCACTGTCCTCATGGAACATTGCCTTGGTGAAGGCGATCTTACGCCAGTGAATAGGTGGGATAATAGTGACCTCAAAATTGAGCCTAACCCAACAGCTATCAGTGAGCATCATACCGGGTACTTGATACTCACCCAACATCCTGAAAGTAAATATCACTGTCCCCTGTTTTACAGGTGCAGACAGTGAGGCCCATACAAAATAAACAATTTGCTTTAGAACCAAGAGCTAGTAAGTAGCAGTGCCAGGCTTCAACCTCAATCTCCTACGATCCGCAGTCCGTGCTCCTAACTGCTATGCTGGGGTTTAGCATCTGTGAAATTTGGATGATAATAATACCCAGGGTGGTATTATTCACATCTATGAAGGCATATGTGGCCATACCCCTTGCCCATAAAGCAACATCTTGGTAATTATGTGATCTTTTTTCTGATTGCTCTAATAAAGGAACAGGGGTTACAAAATGCACAGAGGCCCAGGATGTAGTCATTAGTGACATAAACAATGATGCCCCTCCTTGGCACAGGGAGTGCACTGTTTGAGAAGAAATCATTTCAAGAGCTTTCACATTCAGCTGCTATGCTAAGTTAGTTTTGCATCCAGGCAGTTAGACAATGAATGCATCTGGCACTAACACCTTCCTAAGTGCCTGCCTGTCCAATCCCTGCTTAGCTGGCTCTTAACAGCCGCACTAAAATCGAAACACTAAGAGATGACTGTCACCGAGCCACCTGTAGAATCCAGGGATGCAAAAGGATAAGTCCCTCATTTAATTGTAAATGTGAGCTCCTTGCAGTCCAATTCAGAGGCCTGTCACTTAGAAATGTTAATGCTATTTATTGTAGCGTGCATGGGATAATGGCATTTCTCAACATCTGTTTTCATTAAAATTTCCAAGTTGCCTTTGTGTTCCATTCTGTGGGCGCCACTTGGTAATGATGCTGTTCATACTTATGAAGCAGGAGGATGGAAAGTGGCAAGTGGGAACCCAAACAAAATATTATTAATGAATATTTGCAGCTGCTGGTGGGACTTGGTGAGAAGCTGCCAACACTGGTGACAGAATTCATCTCGTAAAATGTACCTATGATAAATATCGACCAGACTGATTAGCAAGGGTTGTTCATTCAAGAACAACTTCCAGGTAAGCCAGCAATGTGATTTCCAGCAGTAAGGGGATGATTTTTTTGCTTTTGCAAGGCAACCAAAGGTTTAAGATCATAACATGGCTATTAATGCCATACTCTTGGATTTATTTTGGTACCTTGAAATAGTCTGGAAGAAAAAGAAAAGAGGCAGAGTGCTTGTGTGGTTAGAGAAATAACTGTGGAAAGACTATGCACATCCTTCCAGGCTCAGGACAAAACTCACTTCCTCCCAACAGCCTTTCTTGGCAAATCCAGTCTTCTGGAACCCTGCCTCTACATTCCCATCGCACTTGTCTGACTCTGTTACACTCTCTCAGAATTTAACCAGAGTTTGCCTTTTAATGATAAAGTTTTCACATGTGTATTTCCTTGTTTCCTATATATACTGTAAGCTCTTCAAACGGACCCATTCTTACCTCCCCTCTTCCTATTTTGACCACACTATAGTCCCTATGCTTGGTCCCTGGCACATAGTAGGTTCTCACTAACTATTTCTTGATGAATGACAATGTAAATGAACACGTGAACATTGGGAGGTAGGTTTCCCAATGCAAAGGGTCAATCTATAAGCCAAGGATTTTAAGTAACTCCAGGGCAGGTAAGAAGGTAGTTTGGAGCACAAGACCACCCTGAGGCCCTTGAATCACAGAGGTAGCTCACTCTACCTCTGAGCTGGATTCTTAATGCCTATGGAATCAAGTGGGTGAATCTTGGTCAAAAAGATCTTTTTAATCAACTAGGATTGATTAGCAAAAGTTATTGATTCATGAAGGGCATACCCGCAAATTGATTCTTTTTCACATCTATTTCCTTGTCTTGTAACTTTCACCCTTTACCTTTTATGAAAAGCAGAAAAACCCTCTTGGCTTTGCCATTAGCACCCATGACAGATCCTGTTGATCCACCACTGATTTTAGCCCGAACTGGGCTAGACACTCCGCAGGAGCTCAGGCTCTCCTCCTCCTGCTTCCACCTTGCTACTTCCCACCTTGGAGCCTTTGCCAGCACCGTGGAAGTCCCCTCAGCCTTCACACAAGTATTCCGCAGGGGTCCAGAAGTTACTGCTCAGGGAACACTTGCAGGGACAGACAGACAAGCCCTCCAGCCTCCTGTCCTTCAGGGATAAATTTGGGAGGCGTTCTGTAGACTTCCTAAGAGGTCCAGAGGAATCACAGCAGTAGCCTCAGTACCATCTCTCCTACTGGCTTCTCCTGGTTTCCCATCTCACTGTCCTCTCTCCTTCAGATCTGCTTCCCGGGATTCCCTCCCAATCTACCACCACCACTTTCAGGGGAACCCAACTATTTAGTCTGGCTAAGCTCTGGTCTTAAAAACATAAAAATTAAACAAAAACTCTCAGAACTGAGACACCTAGATGGGGATACATTTCCAAGCTGGCACATTCAAAGGTTGTGCACTCTTTCCAGAAGCTGCCATTGATCCAGGAATTCTTAAGCGTGACTGCAGAGCCTATGTGCAAGACTAGGACAGGGATGCAGACCTAATGAGGCACCATTCCCAGGTCTGATGAGGGCAGATCTGTGCCCAGCAGGGTGCTCCCTTCATGTTTGCTGCTTTGACACCTGATTTGCTTCCTGCTCCCCTGGTCCTGCTGTTTACCAATCACATTGGACAGCCACACTCGTTTTTAGAATTCCATATTATTTTATACTGCCACATTCTAAGAAGTCCAGATCCCCTTATTCAATGACTTCCAAGATAATTTTGTAGGAGAGACCAAGGCTTGATGTAGGGAAAGTCACCCCAGATGGGGCGGCCAGGAGACCTGCCTTTCAGACCTCTCCTCCCTGCCACTACCTGGGCCACCTCAAGCAGGTCACATCACCTTGCTAGCATCACTTCTCAGCTCAGAATAGGGAAAGGAATGTACCCTCTGGGGGAGGGGGACGTTGGGATTAATTTGGTTAATGCAGGTTAACCTGCATGTTAAAGCACTCAGTAAACTGAGTCATAAACAGCATGTGTGATGAAGAATTGGATGAATAACCTCTTTTTAAAAGTACTGCCCTTTAACAAATATTTACCATATGTCATGCACTCTACTAAATGCTTCACATACTTTATTTTACTTAATGCTCATAATAATCCTTTGAGGTAAGTCATATTATCCCTATTTACAGATGAAAAACTGTGTCAGAGAAAATAAGTCACATTGCTCCCAAGGTCACAACTCAGCTAAGATTGAATCCAAGTCATTCTAATTCCAAAACCCAATGGTCTTACCATTGTGTAATTTATTGGAATGTTATCCAGTGGCAATCAGATGACAAGGCAGTGCCCTCTCCTCTTTCAGAGTAGCTCAGATAAAGACAGGAAGAAAATTGCCCCTCTCTGCTGCCTGTCATTTGAAGATCTCCTTCCCACACCTGGAACCCTTTCACTTAGGCAGGTGCAAGCCAAAGTACATGACACACCTAAACTTACATACCCAAATGATTGTTATCAACTTTAAGGCAGTCACTTTGGGCTATGCCCACCTATGTAATGGTGCAGCCATACATTTATATGGTTTTAGAAATCCTTCAAAATTATTTTCAAAACAGGTTCAAATGAATATCCTCTAAAGTGCATTACTGTTTATCTCACCCCTAGAAGAGACAATATTATAATTTTCTAAGGTAATCTAAATTGCCCCAGAAAATGTAATAAAATATTTTAATTAGCCAGGCACGGTGGCTCATACCTGTATTCCCAGCACTTTGGGAGCCCGAGGTGGACGAATCATGAGGTCAGGAGTTCAAGACCAGCCTGGCCAATTTAGAGAAACCCCGTCTCTATTAAAAATACAAAAATCAGTCGGGCATGGTGGCATGCACCTATAGCCCCAGCTACGTGGAAGACTGAGGCAAAAGAATCACTTGAACCTGGGAGGCAGAGATTGCAGTGAACCAAGACCGTGCCACTGCACACCAGGCTGGGTTGCAGAGTGAGACTCCATCTTAAAAAAAAAAAAAAAAAAATCTGAGTCTGGGAGGACTTCCATATCGATTCTTCACGTTTGGGGGCTCTGAGGAGTGGATGTCATTTTGTTCTTCTCTATTATTTATCTAAACACCAAGCAGTAAAACAGGAAAATACAGACTAAATTAAAGGCCGCTTGGGTGGGGAGCACCCCAAAAACAGACTAAGGAAAGCCCTCTGCCCACCGTAATCCCAGCAGCCTGAAAAGGGAGGGGGCTGACCACTGCTACGCTGCCTCATTTTCAACATTGCAGCAAAGAAGCTGAGGAATAAGGTCTTCCCTCTGCAGGAGAGACTCTGGAGTCCGAAATTAAATGTCCTAATGACAACATTTGTTTTGGGGGAGAGCACTTTAAGCATCTTGCTAGATACCCATCTGTTGCCCAGCCTAAACTGTTGGCTCCTGTCTTACAGCTACGTTCCTCGAGGTGAGTAGAAACGGTGCTCTCAGGTTGAAACCCCATAGGCTTCCACTTTGCTGCAGACCAGAACACAGAACTTTGGAGGAGAGGCAGCATCTGTGTGGAGTCATACCTCCCAACACCTCCAACATGTATTTCCCAAAACATCTTAGCCGTGAAAGTTCAAAGCAGAAATAATTTCCACGCAGAACGTGGAAGTTCAAAGCAGGCCGAGAGGAAGCTGAAAGTAGAAATAACGTTTGAAAAAATTGGAGAAGGTTCACAGGACAGAAAGAACGATGCTCTGAAGGCCAGAGAGACAAAAAGACCCATTTAATAAAGAGCAATAAAAGAATAGGTGATGATTGGCTACATGGTCACATGGCGGGAGGGGAATCAAGGAAGTAGGTAATCATGATGAGGCAATCAGTTTTACCTCTGTGACTAGTAATTCATTTATTCTCCATTCATTCAATCTGCAAGCAGTTACTGAGCATCTGCATTTTTCCAGACAGACAGTTGGGTGTTAGGTATATAAAGGTGATCCAAACCAGGCAGAGTTCTGTCCCATGCATGCTCTATCTAGCAAGAAAAGCAGGTGATAACTTAATGACCACACAGACAGAGGTTTCACAAATACCATGGGGAAGACATCCCAGAGCTGGAGACAAATGTAATGGGGTGGGGAAGTATCCAAGGAAACCTTCCTAGAAAAGGGGGCATCTGCTGGGTGACTAGGAGCTAACCGGGCCAAGAGGAGGGACCAGCACTCAAAAAATTCTGCCAGAAGGGGAGTGACTAGAAAAGGTTGAACCCAACTGGGAAAAATCCAAAAGAAAGATTCTCCTTGACATGGTATTCCTCAAGAGGGTTGCAGAATCCCCCCTTGGAGAGAGAAGGACAACCTGATTAACCGTATCAACTCAGTGGCCTTGTGTGACCTTGGACAAGACACTTAATCCCTCTGTGCCCCAGGTTTTTTATCTGTGAAATGTGGATAGTAAAACTACCTACCTCATTGGGTTGCTGTGGGGATTAAACGTGTAAAAATACATAAAGTGCTTGACCCAAGGGAATCAAAGGGACCAATGAGCCTGGATGGTGGAAAAAAATCGCATTTTATTTTCAGTAACTTCTAACAGGAATGCAGCATTCCCTTTCCTTGTAAGTATAGACAACAAACCCAGTGGTAACAGCCATGGCCTGTGATTTTTGTCACCAATTAAAATCTCAGGTGTATTCAGACCATGTGAATGTTTTTGCAGAAATCTCAAAATGTTATTTATGCTCATCACTAGTTGAAATTACCGTAGTTATTAAACCTTTGCTAGATCTCATTATTCATTGTATTAATAAAGAAGAAGGCACATTACCATACCACAAATTTGTTTTTTAATATTTTTATGATTGTATTTCAGTGTAATAACTTGCTTTTGTAATCCTAGGTATTTTGATTTATATTCATATTTTGAAACATTATTCTAAGAAGGGGGTCATAGCATCGCCAGGCTGTCAAAGTTTAAAATTCCTGTTCGAGGTCAAGCGCACAGACTCGAAGCATAATTCCAAGGGGCATTTGTGCCCAAGCGCTTCATTTTCACTGGTCTACATACAGCCACATTACCTGTAGCCACTGGATGGTGGAAAGAGCCCTAGACTGGGTCAGGCACCTATATTTATAATTGGAAATCACTATGAAAGGAAAATAAATCTCAGGACCCCTAAATCTCTAAGCCAAAGGGAAAATTCAAGCTGGGAACTTCATCAGTCAATCCTAGCTCTATTTTATTCCTAAATAAGATAACTACAAAGATTCAAAAAAGCTACATACCTCCCTCACAATTTTCCACTAGGAAATTCCTTATGGGCCCCAAGATCTTTACCCTAAAATGGTTCCATTGAATTTTACCCCCGACAGTGTAAATCGACAGCTTGTCTTCACAGGTGCGGGACAAAAGACAGAACTCTAGGTCATCCCTCTGCTCACCTGAGACAAATGCATATCTGATTGCTTCCTCTCATGTAAAAATGCAGATTTACTGAGCTAGACCAAAGCATAAATGGCTATTCCTCTACCCCCTCTCACATATAAATTGTGTATTCAGCGAAAGGCTGATCAAAGACTCAAAAGAAAGCAACTGTTTGTCTCTTACTTACCCACACCTTTAAAAAATGTCTCCCTCTCTTCCTAACATCATCCCTTTCCCCATTAAATACTGAAGCCCTCAACATCATCTTTGGAAAAAGCCACAGACCCACCTCCTGGGCATGCGCCCTTCAATAAACTTTCTGGATCGATTGACACCTGTCTCAGAGAGCCACAGCTAGATGTGAGACTTTAGGTGAGTTGTTCACCCTCCCTGAACTTGAGCGTCCTCATAACGAATCTTAGGTAAATAATACCTAGCTGCTTCACGGAGCTGTTGTGAGTATGAAATGAGCTCATTTCTGGGAATGCACCTGGCACAGGTAGGCGCTCTGTAAACCTTTTCTGAATAGGATTCAAGGCTGAGAGCTCTTCAGTCCATTTGCATATACAGACATCAGCTTGCAGGATGAGAATGCTTGTTTGTCTGCCTCCTGCTGGGATGCTTGGGGACAGCTCTGACAGCTAGGTGCCAAGAGAAAACCTGTGCTTCCATTTCCAGCCCTGTCCCCATGGGCGAGCCACGCTGAACCAAAGAGTTCACAAGGATCAGCATGAAAAGGGAAAACAATTTGTTCAGGGTCCCTAGAGTCAGACACTCAGAATGCTAGGCTTGTGGGGTTTTTCAGCTTTAATCAGCATCAAGTTGATCTTATTTTGAGAGATGCTAACGAATCCAGAACAATCTACAGGTAGCTCCAGCAAGACACCCCCTGGCTCTTCACCTGGTCCCTGCCCACCTGTCCCCAGCTCCTGGAGTGTGCTTGGCACCAGGGTGCCTGGTCTGCTCCTTCAGACCCGCCTGCCAGCTTGAGCCCCCTACTTCACCTGGGGCACTGGAGCAGCAGAAAGCGTGTTTTCCTTTCAGCCTTATCAGATTGGTCGTTGTTTCTTTTCCCCCTCTTCTTTTATTGTGTTCTATCTTTCTGAAGATTAATTTATTGTGGCTGAAAAGATGGCAGAGAGAGAAGCCTGGAGACTTATTTCCCCCTATTTATCCAAGGCCCCAGCCTGGTGCTCGCAGTGACAAACCATATCCCCCACTGCAGGGTCCCACCAATGAGACCATCCAGGCTCTGGAGTTAAATGGATTCTGCTCTCTGAGGAGCGCAGAGCACTTTAGAAACGTGAGCTCATTTAGGGTCCATTCTGACCAGGATTCAAAGTGCCCCAGGGTCTCCCAGGACACACGTGTCTAACACAGCTGCATTCCTGCTGAGGCCATTCTGTCTGCCTAGAGTCAGAAAAAATGGAGGCATAAAGCCCAGGTTAGATGAGCCTGTAATGAAAAGCAAAGGCCCTGGAGGTTAGATGAGCAACTTTCAATTGCACCCCCACTTGTCCTCCAGGCTTTGGTTTATCCCTTAGCTGAAGTATAACGCTTTCATTTCAAAGCAGCAAAAGACATCAAGTATATGAAAGTACCTAGCACCAGTCCTTCTAAATGGTAGATAATCAATGTTAGTTGAATCCAGAATGGTTAGTGTGAGGCAGGCCCATGGGCTCAGGGTTTGCTGAGTTGCCTCATTGTAAGCAGAGCTACTGAAATTAGGGGAAGTTCTAGAGCACTCACCAAGGCTCCTTCTCCTTCCCATACAACAGATAATAAGCATAGTTATGTTTGAGAACATACTACATGGCCAGTCTATGTGCTTTATATAATGGTAATACCATTAGCCAACACGTCCAGGACCCTTACTATGTCTCAGCATTCCAACACTTCATGTGTACTAGGCAATTCCGTAAGATAGTTATTCTTATCATACCCACATTACACTTAAAAAAAAAACTGAGGGACAGAGACATCAAGGGGCTTGCCCAAGGTTACAGATTACGAAAGCATTGTAATATGTCATTCTCTCATTAACTCTGCTTTTGCTTCCCATCGTTGCTGTAACCACTTACCACAAATGTGGTAACTCACAACAACACTAATTGACTATCTTACAGTTCTGGAGGTGAGAAGTCCAAAATGCATTTAACTGGGATGAAATCAAGGTGTCCATAAGGCTCTGTTCCTTCTGGAAACTCTAGGGAGAATTTGCTTCCATGCCTCTTCCAGCTTCCAGAGGCTGCCTGGATTCCTTGGCATATGTCCTCTACCTCCATCTTCCAAGCCAATTAGGGCTGGTGGGATCTTTTGCACCTTGCATCATTCTGACCTGAACTCTGCTATCTCTCTCCTCCACTTATAAGGACTCTTGTGATTACATCGGGCCACTGAGATGGCCCAGGATACTCTCCTCATCTCAATTTCAGCTGATCAGCAACCTCAATTTCATCTGCACCTTAATTCCCATTTGCCATGTAACATAACACATTCACACATTCATGGACGTCTTAGGAGGGAGTACATTATTCTGCCTACCTCACCCTATAAGATGGAAATAATGATGTCTCCCCTTTTATAAATGAGGGAGCCAGGGACCCTAATGGTTAAATAATTTTTACCCAGGTCACACATATCAAATGCCACTTCTCCTGAAAACTACAGGGTCCCAGGTTAGAAAGCAAGAATATCCAAAAACGGCCAGATAAGCCCTTTCCCAAGGCAGGGATGTTGGTTGCAAGTTACATATATATATATTTTATATATTTTATATATATATTATCTATCCATTGACCCATGGAAATCTATCCATTGACCCATGGAAATCTAATATTCTATCAGCTTTACAGTGGTGAGAAGCACTGCTGAGGGTGTCCCCCTGCCAGCTTCTTCAGCCCTAACAGAAGTTAGAGAAGGTTTGTCTAGGAAAACCCCTCTGAGATTGCTTGCTTATCTGTCCCTGAGAATTGAAGAAACAACATTTCTCATATCCACTAAAACCTTCCGATAATGAACTCTGCGATAAGGGGACTCCATTCATAGTGAAGCCACAAATCATTCCATTGCATCAACCCTTGCAGTCCCAAGAGAGATAAAGAGGGAATGTTTTGGAGTTGTTTAGAAACATTGTGTGTGCCCGTGGTATCTCAGAGCTAGCAAGCTCGAAACACACCCACCCAGCACCTTGGGGCACGCCAGGTCCTGGAGATATACAACCTTTAATCCTCACGAAAACTTAAGGGAGCTGTCAACCTCTCTTATCCACAGTTTCCGCACCTGGAAAAGGGGGATACATATCCTCTCCACAGCTACAACAGCCAGTAAGTGACAAAAGGAGGATTCAAACCCAGGGCTGTTTGGCCTCTACTCCAGCTCGGGCCTCTGCGTCCTGCCTCTAGCCTGCTGCTCTGCCCGATGAGACTCTGCTTGTGCCTTGTCCTCCCTGAGGACATATCTCCCACCACATCTCCCACCTGTCCAGACCCTCCCATCCGTCCTTGCAGGCCCGAATCCACACCCTACCACCTGCCTGCTATGCGGCCTGCCCCAGCTGCTTTAAGTTTTTCTGCTCCCTCCTTCAACAACATTTTATACCTCTTATCATGTGTTTGTATTTTCCTCTGTTCTTGGGTTTTATTCATTTCTCCAGGATAGATTGTAAACTCCTCTGGGTCAGAATCCACACCTTAAACAGTTATTCCACTTGGGATCATCACAGAAGCTGCCATTTAGCACTAGCTGCACAGATCCTCTATGCGTGTATCTTTTCCTGCAAGAAAAGGTTGGCTTACTTTATCTTCAGACCTTCATGGTTACTTTTTTTTAAAGGCTTGCCACAAAGTTTCATTCAGAAAGTTCAGGAGCAGGCCTTGCCACTCCGCAACTCTGGGTTAACCCTGAAACTCAGCTGTCTGCCTCCCTCTACAGCTTTCTCTCTAAACTATGTGCTAGCTGAAATCATGCTCATCAAGAAAGTGTTCACGTGAACACAATGAATGGGGCAGGGGTTTTGTCTGTTCTGTTCACTGGTGTACCCGCAGGACTTAGGATAGTGCCCGGCACCTGGTAGGTGCTCTAAAAATCTTCCACCAACAAATGAGAGAATGAATGAAAGTTGTTGAAAGCCCTTCAAGTTTCAGATGACTATCTTAATGAGCTGTTCATGAAACGAACAACCTAATTAGTCATAATCAAGTGGAACCCAGGTGTCCTGGACCCTGATCAAGTTGGAAAGTCCAACTCTGAATGTTTGAGGAGGGTCGGGAAAATGGTATTCTTAAATACTCTCCCTGGATAATTCTGATGCTCACCAAATTTCAAGAGCCACTGTCTTACAGAGAATTGCCATTGGTTGTGAGTCTGGCAAAAGGCTGTAAGTACGTTGACAGATTATCTGCAGGTACATTCCTCTTGACAGGTCTAGGGGTTGGCCTCAGTGATGCCTGTAGCCTCTGCTCACCGACGTGTATGTGAGTGTTCCTGCCTCCTCTAGTGTCTTGCAAAGTCTGGCCTGAGCCCCGCCCAAAGCACCTAATGCCATCGTACCTGCGGAGGAGATGGCCGACATGCTCTTATTTGGGGTGGCTGCATCCATCTAATTGGGAAGCTGCCTGGAAGAACCATCTATCACTCCTGCCAGTGACAAATGGCAGGAAGGAGCAGCCTCCCACACGATGGCCCTGCCCACTCCTGCTCCTCCACACCTCATTATGCCTGAGAAATTAATATTCATGTTGTTTTGTCTTGACAAGCAGGGCAGAGTGATGTCAGGTAGTTGCTCCCCTTGTCCTCCTTCTGCATGTTCCCCTGAGCGGCTCTGGTAGGGCTGGACCTCTGCTGGGAAAGCCTTAGCACCTCTCAGCTGGGGACAGAACAGTACCTCCTGGGAGATGCTCTCAGGGGCTTGGCTGAGCCTGGCTCACCGGCCCGTCACCTCAGGCTGCCCAGCACGCTAGGGACCCAGATTCTTTGCCACCCTCTGATGTCATCTCTACGGGTCTTGCATCTCTACCCTCTTTTCACTGGGCTGGTTGGGGTCCAGATACCTAAAGCTACACACATGTCTCCAACATGCACGTGGCCACCACCTTCCTCCCCTGCTGCCTCTACCCCTAGCAGCTTGGCCCACCAACCAGGTTTATTTCTGTTCAAATTAATGTATTGAGTGTTCCCCATAAGTCAGGCATTGGACCAGGACAGGAGTGTAGGGGATACATCCCCTCCATTGCCATCTAATACATGTCTCATGTCTAAGGAAGTCAAACAACTGTAAAAATTTCTACAGAATTTGAAAACCAGAGACCAAGCTGCAGGTAGAGGCTGACCTGAAATCAACAATTACAATAACTTTTTGGAGTCTACACGATGGGGAGAAGACAGAGTATTTGCAGGAGAATATCTGTCAGTCAATAAGGATGTGTCTTTCTGTAGTATTTTCTAAGCCTTCAGATAAGTTTAATGTTCCCTCCTCCCAACACACACATACACACACACACTACTACTACTGCTACTACTACATAATTTCTGCTTTAAACAGCATACATAGTAAAGAGGAATGGTTAACATTTTATTGAAACTCTATAGCATTCTAGGTGTATACATGTTTTTATTTAATATATGCAACAATTCCATAAAAGAGATGTTATCACAAGTAGTGAGGAAACAGGTTCAGAGAGGTTACGGAAGGTGCCTAAAGCCACACAGCTAGTAAATGGCAGAGGCCGGATTCAAGTTCCTTCTGCATTACGTGAAAGTCTATTGAGCCTCTTCTATTCTGCCACACTGCCTGCCTAAAATCACTTACTGTCTTCACTCTTCCCATTCCTAAGTCACTGTTTGCCTTATTGATGGGCCAGAAGCAATTGCAAAGAGCTATCCTATAATCTGTGCCTTTCCTTCCCCTGGCTATGAAAACACTTCGTCTGGCACGCAGCTGGCTTCTCCCCTGGTTGTGCAGTGTCCGTGGCCCTAGACACTTAGACTCACCTCACAAGCTGATCTTTGACAGATGTTCTTGCCCTGTTGAGAGAGCCACCGTGCCAGTTGTCTGCTAAGTCAAGGCATCCTCGAAAGGTTCCTAATACTCTAATCAAGATTGATCTGTACTTTTGTGGAGCATGGCCACTTCCTTAATCAGCTTGGGCTCATTTGAGCGTCTCCTCCTGCTGAAGCCTCTGATTCGAGAGCTGAGTGGCTCAGCCAGAGCCAAGCAGAAGGGGTGCCAAGATCTAGAGCTTCCCTGCCGTGGGTTGTAGTGGGTCCACATAATGACCCCGTCAACCTTCAGACCAGGGTGGGGTTGGGGCAGCCAGAGTGCCAGAATCACCTCTAGATATGGGTCCATCACCTGTTTATTCCAACTGCCCTACAAATACTATCATTAGCTGCTGTGTCAGGACATGAATGAGTTAGGGAAACTCGGTGGAGCTCCCTGACCCCTCTGGGATCTGGCATTGAGTCTGATTGCTCTTCTGAATGTCATTTTACAAGTGTCATTTTGCAGCCACTGGAAGGATGAGAAAGCAAGGCATCCCCTTCTGGGCATGGGGCAGGGAGTACTGAGCAGGGGTTCCAACCACAGGACACCAGAGGACTGGGGATGCTAATGCCTGATTGGTGGGAGAAATGGGAAGGTAGAGGCCTGAGGGTATTGCTAAACCATCCCCTTCTGTCCCCCAAAATGAGGAAGCTGAAGCCCTCAGTCACTTGCATCCCATGGCCAGCATGCCAGCTAAGTCACCATCAGCTTCTGTTGACTCACTGTCGTCGTCATCACCACCATTGCCTATGGTTCACTGCATTTCCCTTGGAAACTCATTCTGACTCAGGCAAATCCTTGTTTTCTTCCTTTTCAGTTGACAGATGCAAAAGTAAACATCCTCAACAGAGTGAGCTGTTTATCCCCTCTGCCTCCTCTGGTCTTAGATGATCTGTTTTATACACTTGGCTTTTTTGCTATTTAACCATGGTCCAGCTGCTTAATTTTTTTTCTCTTTCTTATTAATTTTAATAGTGTTGGCTTTTCCTCATTTGTTCTTTTTCTCCCTGCAGACCTACAAGTACATGCTCTTTACCTTTGCTCTATTTTTAATGCAACAGGTTCTTCCTTCCCTAAAGTAACATGTTTCCTTTAAATGCCCATGATATCTACATTTGCTTAACAAGGCTCTGCTCAGCTGTTCCTCTGAGGTGCTGAGTCTATGATTAGAAGCAGTGCTGTGCTAATGCCATTTCCGGGTGCCTTTTCAATAAGTCACTTATTTCTCTTCCCTGTGTTTGTTTCCTGAACAATTATTGATTGTGGTCAGCCTCCTGTGGCTTTCAGAGTGGCTTCAGTCTGTAACAACATGGAGACCAGGCTTTGGCGCAAAGAAGAGACTTAGATTTTGCTTTCATGTAGCCACTGACCTCCCTGCTAGGGTGCAGATGGGGTGGGTGAAAAGGAGGAGATTAAGTAGTATCCTTGGAACTTTGTGAGCACATGGGAGATTCCTGGGTTAGAGATTTGTACTCAGGTCTGGCCTCAAAATTCAGCCTGAGAGATTATAAAATGGAAACATAGCCAGGATTTTATTTCTCCACAGTGAGTCTCTAACTTTAAAATTCTAAGCAGTTGTAACATAACTCAGAATTGAGGCAGTGAATCCAAACACAGAGAGATCAAACCTGCCATCAGCCCACTCCTAAATAATATTGCCCATTGTAATACTATTGGCTTGTCAAACAATGGACTCTTCACTCAACTTCAGGAAATGTAAACTCAGAAAGAACTCTTCCCCTAAAAGGAGAAAAACAGTTCACCTATTGTCTGTGCAACTTTAGGATAATTGAGCTGACATGCATTGAATTATAATGAATAAATACTGTCCTTATTTGTTATTTACCTATTTTCTAATTTTAACATGTAGCACTAGTGATAATTACTGGCATTCCATATTTATACAAAACTAACTCTTTCTTAAGACTCCAATAGGGCAATTATCTTTATACGGTATATGCCGTTTTTCTATAAATGTTGAAAATTCAATAATTATCACTAGAACTAGCAATAACATTTTGAATACAAATAAATAACAAGGAAAGAGGTTATTTATTCATTAATATCCAAAAGACACACTAATTCCTCTTAATCTGTAGTGGATGAGCTCAGCTCTGGGCCTATAAGAACTTTACTTAAGCCAGTTAAAACTGTCATCGTGCGGTTTTTGCTTAGTAAGAGTCAATAAGAGCTGCCGCAAAGGGAAAAGAGAACAAAGAATATACCTCATAATAAAAATAATAGCTCTGCCAGGCGCCGTAGCTCACGCCTGTAATCCCAGCACTTTGGGAGGCCGAGGCAGGCGGATCACAAGGTCAGGAGATCGAGACCATCCTGGCTAACACGGTAAAACCCATCTCTACTAAAAACATACAAAAAACTAGCCAGGCGAGGTGGCGGGTGCCTGTAGTCCCAGCTACTCGGGAGGCTGAGGCAGGAGAATGGCGTGAACCCGGGAGGCAGAGTTTGCAGTGAGCTGAGATAGCGCCACAGCACTCCAGCCTGGGCGGCAGAGGGAGACTGCGTCTCAAAAATAATAATAATATTAATAATAATAATAATAATAATAGCTCACATTTATGAAATGCTACTACATGCCAAGTACTGTGTGCTTTCAAAAATTGTCCCATTCATCCCATCCAAACCTCACAAAATAGCCACTATCCTTCCCCGTGTTACAGAGAAATAAGATGAGGGCTTAGAGAAGTTAGTTGTGTGCCTCAGGTCACACGGTGGGAGAAGTGAGAGTTAGAACAGAATCAGGGTGTGTCTCTTTCAATAGGCTTGTCCCTTCCTTCCACGTGGAGTCTTGAGTAGACCCACGTCATCTCTTGATGCCCCCATCCTTAACTCAATCCAGAAATATCGTGTGCTAAAGGTTGTTATGGAAATGAACTTGTAAAAGCTAATTGCTCCTCATGGACCTGGAAAATACAGACAAAACTGCTAGCCAGGTGTCTTTTGTCATCTGTTTTTAAATAAGCCAATGCCGTAAAAGACTTTCTTTTTCTTTTAAAGCTTTACACCCAAAAGAATGGATCAAAGATACATGCACTACACAATGAACATGTGTAGTGCATGTATCTTTATAATACAATGATTTATATTCCTTTGGGTATATACCCAGTAATGGGATTGCTGGGTCAAATGGTATTTCTGCCTGTAGGTCTTTGAGACCACAATGGTTGAACTAATTTACACAATGGTGGAACTAATTTACTCTCCTACCAATAGCGTAAAAGCACTCCTTTTTCTCCATAGTCTCACCAGCATCTGTTGTTTTTTGACTTTTTAATTAAAAAAAAAAAAAAAAAACCGTTCTGACTGGCATGAGATGGTATGTCATTGTGGTTTTTATTTGCATTTATCTAATGATCAGTGATGTTGAGCTTTTCATCATATATTTGTTGGTCACATGTATGTCTTCTTTTGAGAAGTGTCTATTCATGTCCTTTGCCAACTTTTTAATGGGGTTGTTTTTTTCTTGTAAATTTGAGTTCCTTGTAGACTCTGGATATTAGACCTTTGTCAATTGAATAGACTGCAAAAATTTTCTCCCATTCTGCAGGTTGTCTGTTTACTCTGATGATAGTTTTTTTCACTGTACAGAAGCTCTTTAGTTTAATTAGATCCCATTTGTCAATTTTTGCTTTTGTTGCAATTGCTTTTGGCGTTTTCATCATGAAACCCTTGCCTGTGCCTATGTTCTGAAAAGTATTGCCTAGATTTTCTTCTAGGGTTTTTAGAGTTTCGAGTATCCCATCTTTTTTTTTTTTTTTTTTTTTTTTTTTTTGGCCTTTGTTTCATCACTTTGTAGATTCTGAATAAGAAGCTTTAAGGGCACTATTCATTTATTCATATTTGAGACTTCTTTGCTTGAAATTCATCACATATGTGAACCTTGATACCAATTATCTATGCTCCTGGGTCCTAATGACTAAATGGTTAATGTTAGTCAAAATGGTTATGAAGATATCAAGCTCTAAATAAACAGGGGAATTCATTCTTCAGTAATTCTTTGGGCAGAATCCCCACTCAATGAAGTGGATGTCAGGTGGACAAAATCTCAAGGTAATATTTTGGTCCAAAATATTTATAACGTTTTAACCAAAAACATCATCTTGGCAGTGCAAATCTGTGATAAGGAGCTTAGTGAGGGACTACCCCAGGAGAAGCAAACTACAAGGATCCAAGGTCCCACCAATTCATTTGTTTCATACACAGGTGGGAGAGGTGCTTTGCACTAATGAACATGTTTTTAATGATTTTGAAGTGAATTCCAAAGCCTTATTAATGCCCCAGTCACAAAGGAAAACAAGACTGCAAATGCCTTCATCTTCATGCGTCCCAAGTATCTGAAGGCACAGTCCTTGAGTCAAGTTATTTTCAGCTCAAACGAGTTGCTGAATTATTTTCACTAAATTTTTTCTACCTCCCTAAAGCCTTGCAGTTATTACAAGGAGACACGAGCCCTATTTCAATGATGGAAGTCAGTTTCTGAGTCTAAACTGGAGAAAACAGGACTTGACACATAGTGAGCTGTGGCTACTGAAATGGAGAAACAGGCATTATTGCCTTGATCTGCACATTATGTTCTGCAGTGTGGTCTCACCTGGGCTGTGAACGGAAGCCCAACACCCTCCAATGAGAGCCCAGCTTCCTGGTCACAGCAGAGGTGCGCAGATTCCCACAGGCCACTTCCTTTAGATGGAGCCATGTTCTTGGGCAAGTAAATGGGAAATGGAGAAACAGAGCCCGACCGAGAAATTGGATCATTGTAGAAGCTGATTGAAATGCATTGCTTGATTGCCTGAGCCTTCGTCTCAGTGAAAGAATGACAGAGCCACTCATCCCAGCAAAAGGACCTTGACGCCCAGTATGGTACTGTATGGACAGAGGCCCAAAGTCAGGGCGGACTAAGAAAGTCTAGTTACTAACCATTGCCTTGCATCTGAAATCTACAGCTTGGAATCTAGTTGTCAAATTGTTATTAGCATTTGTGAAGGTGTCTACTGTGTGCCAGACACCGTGTGGAGTACCGGAGATGCAGAATTGACTCATGTGTATTTGTCTTGCCTTCCTTGGGAAAGATGCTCAGGGTGCACCATTCTGTTCACTGGACAATATTAATTGGGGAGTGGTGTCGGAGTTCAAGAAGTGCTATCATTGAATCTGAATAAATCCTGAGAGGAGCTCTGTCTGCCTAAACCACCAATGGTTAGTCTGGAGAGCATACTTCATTTTCTCCCAGTCCTTCCCATTATCATCACCAGCCACATCTACAAAACAATAGTAATGAGTGCCTGCCATATACACAGCGCTATCCTAAGAGCCCCAAAGTTCCAAAGTAAGGAAAGCAATGATCCTTTGGCCTTCCTCTTCTTATGATCACAATGGAAAGAATGGGTTAAATAGTAGCAAATGTCAAACAGTTGCCTTACTGGGCAGAATCTATTCTATCTGATCATCAGAATAAATGATTCTTAATGCAAATCAAGTTTGAAGATTCTTTTATCCTGAAAAGTGCCGTAACCTGCTCATATTTACCACCAACAATAGAAAGTCTGCAGTATGTCAATACCACTGCTGGGGGAGGGGGAGGATTGGATTCAGAGATGGTCTCTTAACTGTAAATTAATGTTTGAGGGCTTGGTCTGATTTATCTTAGAAGTTTATTGCTGGCTGGGTGCAGTGGTTCACACCTGTAATCCCAGCACTTTAGGAGGCCAAGGCAGGTGGATCACCTGAGATCAGGAGTTTGAGACTAGCCTGGCCAATATAGTGAAACCCCATCTCTACTAAAGGTACAAAAATCAGCTGGGTATGGTGGCAGGTACCTGTAATCCCAGTCATTCGGGAAGCTGAAGCAGAATAATCTCTTGAACCCAGGAGGCAGAGGTTGCAGTGAGCTGAGATCATGACATTCCACACCGGCCTGGGTGACAAGAACAAAACTCCATCTCCAAAGAAAAAAAAAAGAAGAAGTTCATTGCTAATGTTGGATGCTGCGAGAGAAGGGTCAGCTGTAGCTGGCACCGTCCCTGTCCAATGCACTGGTTCCTATTCATTACTCATACATTTGTCTGGTTCATCAACAGCTATGTGCTAGACACTTTTCATGGTTCTAGGGACGCAGCAATTAACCAAAATTCAGACACAGCCCCCTACTCTCTTGGGGCTTACAGGCCAGCAACCACATGGAGAATTCAGACAAGGACCTCATTGCTCCGTAACAGTCACTTGGTTCTGGGTCAAAGTTCTCTCTGAATAAAGAGGATGAAAGAGGGTGGGAAGGGTACTAGAGACACCTCCTGGAAAACAGAAGAATTCTCAGCTGGAGGAAAGAGGCAACGGTGAGCTCTCAGGTGGAGCAACAAAACGTGGAGTTGCTAGCTGGCTGCTTAAGAGTCTGGCTGCTGCAGGAGCTTAGAAGGGGATGTAAACACTCTTATTTGGCCCTCATCAGGGCCACCAGGTGCCCAGGGGTGTAGCCAGGGAAGGCAGACACCGTGGGTGGCCAAGAGAATGAAGCAGATGGGGTTGGTCAGACGGGCTGCAAGGTTCATTAACATATTACCTCCTCTCTGCACACACTCCAGTGTGCGCACACACACCCACAGCTGTCAGGGAGACAGCCAGGAGCTTGAGGGGCTTAAGACAACCTCCAGAAAAGCCATCACATTCTCAGGGTTGCAGCCAGGACTGCAACCAAAGCTGGAAGCTGCTTTCTGTTGCTCGGCCTCCCTGATTAATTTGGTGTTTCAGACTCAGTAGTCCATGAGGTCTTCATCTCTTCCCATTACTCCTCCAAGCAGATGCCCATTTTATGAGCCATTCCTGTGCCTTTCCTTGGGAAGTAATTTCCCTCCTCAACGTAAACACCTCTGGCTGCAAGCAGCCTCTAAAATGTTAGGGATGCCCAGGTGTAGAGCCTGAGCACAGAGATGATCTCCGGTCTTATTGTTTTTCCTTGCAGTTCCATACTTCCATTTACGGATGTTTGCAAGCTACTTAACCTAACGAGAGGAGCATGTTACAGCTTGGAAACATGTGGAAATCAGAGATTCTGGAGGGATCCAAAGGGACTTGGGAGTTTACATAAAATATTTTTAAAGTGCTGACCAGAAAGAAGGCCTCCTAGCAAGTCCTTGTGGGTCTGCAGAAAGCTAATATATGGTAATCAGGGCAGTGTGAAGCTGCTGTAAGTTTCGACAACATAACAGGGAACTTATCACTGCTTTCCGCTGTTGCTGCATATTCCTGGGATCCTCGCTTGCTGGAGAGGCGTGAATAGAAGATTTATTTTGTATTGTTAGACTGTCAAGGCACTCTAGAGCAACAACTTCCAAATGATAACTTTCCAAGCTTACGGAAGTTGTGAATTATATGCTTTTAGTCCAGTGTGAGCAAGGGGCTGACAGCGCTCCCCCTCCCCATCATCCTTCACTTCGCTGCTCCAGTGCCCTGCGTGGTCAGTGACTCAACACGCTGCTTATCCCAAACCAAACGGGGCCATCATTAAGAATGAGAGACATCTATTTCGAGCCATGAAACAAACTGAGGCAAATGACATGTCATCAGAGAGAGATAACTTTTTCACACCTAGACCCCCAGAGCCCCCAGGACAACCTGGTTTGCCAAAATTCAGACCATCTCAAGTTAACTGACTGTGAGAAAAGATTCTGGAGATTTGGTGGGGAAGGGAAGGAGGGAGATGCAAGCAGACAAGAGACTGTATCAGGAGGGTTTGTCTCTAATCCCACTTTAACTGGCCACGTAGATCTTGGAGAGGGCAAATCTCTTCTCTAGAGGCAGGGATGATAGTAAAGCCCTGCACAGGGCAGGGTCTTAAGCACTTTTTCCCAAACTCTAAGCAGCTAGTGACCTCTGTGAGTCCTCTAACCTCTACAGTTAGCATACAGAGATTGAATGAATGAATTAGTTAAAGCTCTCAAATAAAGTTACTGGTCTAAAGACAAAGGAATGAGGCTATTTAATTTGTCCTTGTTGCCTCTCCCTTCTTCGCATTTGCTATTACTTATAACCCTTATTATTCTACCTGACACTGCAGTTACTTAAGTGCCTGTCTCCCCTATCTCCCTGACAGATTCTAAGATCCTTTGGGGGCACAGTCAGTTCCTTGTCTGTCTTCTGTGTCACCCAACATACACTGCACTTAGTAGGCACCTAAATAAATGGTCATTGGATTGAATTAGGGTCCCTCTTATTAACAAGACCTATGGCTTTATAATGCCCCTCCCAGAGCACGGAGGAGATTCCATCTTCTCTTCAGACTCTTGCCCAATTTCATTTGCTCCTAGGGCATGTGAGTCAGAGCTTGTTTTCAAGATTGGGTGACCCTCGTCTGCTCTGCCACCCCTTAATGAAGGTTCTGCTGAAGCCAAAGTCTCCATGTTGTGAGACTCTGTTATTGTAGGGTTGCTCATGACTGCTGAACAACTAGCCATGCATGCACGGTTATTATTAGAGGCCTGTACACAAGGGCTGGCTCCTTGCCTGTTTTTTTTTTTTTTTTTTTTTTTCCTAAGGCAAAGAAAACAGAATAGTTGCATTTGTTTTTGAGGGGGGAAAAAAAGAACAAGAGATTTTGCAAACAGTTATGAATGAAGCAGAATCAGTCCATTCTGGAACCTCCCGACCTTGACAGTGGCCTTCTCATGCTATATAAACATTTGTTTTGGGTATTTAATAAACTGCCAGCTGACAAATTGTAGAACTTTTTACAAGAGCCCCTTATCTTTTCTAGAAGCACTGAGATGGCAAAATATATTCTCCGTCTCAACAATTCACTCTATATTTGCATGTGGAAATTGGAAAGCAAGTTGTTTTTCTTCGTTTGCATGACAAAACTCAGGCCCCAAAATACAATTCAGCATTTAATTTGAGATGGTTAAAAAGCGCAGAAAAGGGCCCCAGCCCATTTGGCTCCATTTTGCTGCTGATGTTTCTGTTGTTACAATTAAAATTGATTTATAAGGCTAAGGACATAAAATACCTTTCTGTGTAGCCCTGCAGTGAGCCTGTGGAGTCTGCTGCCTCAGGAGATCACTGGGAAAAAAACAGACCCCATGGAAAAAAAACTGCCTTTATCTTAAGGCCTTAACAATGCCCCTACATCTTAGCAGAGCCCTCCCACTGCACTGGGCAGGGGAGGGGGAGTTAGCCCTGGAGCAAGGACTAAGTTGCTGAAATGACTCCTTGAAAGCTGCACCCTCCATTGCAGCTTGCGAAAAACAGGTCATGGAGACTCCTGGAAAAGATGTGAAGACATTTAATTTTCAAATAAGTATTCTCTTTTGCTAATGACTCCCCTGCAGGGACCTCTTACTCCATGGATCCTTCTTTCCTCAAGATGAGGGCCCCACTCTCCTACAGACAATTGCTCCTCATCCCCGGGTCAGTATCTGCAGCCCTGCAGCTGGCCTAGAGAGTATCTACCATTTACCCTGCAAATCTTTGCTCACCTTCCTCCTAATCCACACCAGTTTAGACATTCATTCATTCATTCCATATTTATCCAGTGCCAAGCCTCACACAAATGTGCATTTGGGAAAAAATACACCATGCCAGGCACTGAGGGATACAGATAAAAAGGCTACAGCCCATGGCCTTGGGCATATTACTCACACAACTTGAGTTTCCTTTCATCATCTTCCTATGAGGACTATTATTTGAGACAATATATGTAAAGTGCCTAACAGAGTGCCTGGTAGTGGGTAAACAAGAAGTCAGTGATAGCCATCAGCAGCACCCATTCAAGGACTCCCCAACCACATCAAAGTAGACATGTAGAATAATCTCAGAAGCCTCCTAGAAATGGGTTAAAGGACCATTTTGCAAAATCCAGGTGAATGGTAAGGGGAAAAGCACTCCAGGCAGGAACAGTGGCAAGTTTAAAGACATGGAGGTGGGAAAGGGCACAGCATAATTGAGTACCTACACGAGGTTCCCTGTGTCTATGAATGCACGAAACCTGTGTTCCCTACCATGGTGCACATATCGCTGGGAGATTTGGGGTGACTTTTTATATTTTTATACTGAAACACATTTTTAAATTTGAATAGTTAGACACGAATGGTGAGACACATAGCTAATGAGGTCTCAAACACTAGAATCCAAAGTACAGGTTAGAACATGTGTACATGGCAGAGTTTCATTCCCCAGGTTTGCCCTTTCTCCTACCATCTTCACCACATGGAAATGTGCCCATAATTCACCTTAGTGACCTGGCAGTTTCCTGTGCTCCATTCTAAAATTTCAGATGACATTGCTGTGTTAGAAGTATAGGATTTTCTCAGTGGGAATCAGAGAAAATAAAATGTTAGCAGAAGGTGGGGCCCAGGGCAGTCAGTCCACCTCCCTTCCCAGACCACATCCTACTCCCAAACTTGCTTGGGAACTTGGAAAAGGTAGTTATCCTTGTAGGGTCTCAGGTTCATTCCCTTTGAAGAGTGCAGCATGGTGATGTGGCACATAGTGCCATGGAATTCTATGCAGTCATAAAAAGGAATGAATTCATGTCCTTTGCAGGGACACGGATGAAGCTGGAAATCATTATTCTCAGCAAACTAACACAGGAACAGAAAACCAAACACCATATGTTCTCACTCATAAGTGAGAGCTGAACAGTGAGAACACATGCACACAGGGAGGTGAACATCACACACCAGAGCCTGTTGGGGGCTGGGGGCAAGGGGAAGGAGAGCATTAGGACAAACATTTAATGCATGCGGGGCTTAAAACCTAGATGACGGGTTGATGGGTGCAGCAAACCACCATGACACAAGTATACCTGTGTAACAAACCTGCACGTTCTGCACATGTATCCCAGAACTTAAAGTACGACAAATAAATAAATATACAACATGGTTAATATCTGATCTTTACCTAGTAATGCTCGTATTATCCCTAACTGATAGGTTAGGAGTTGGAGATGCAGCCAACACATGGTCCAACTAAGAGTTCAACTCAGGGAGTATCACTGAAAAACCTGTGAAGAGTAACTACGACATGAAACTACAACATGAAGGAAAGACTTTTATAATTACTCAAACTTGTTGAGCTCCCTGTCACGGAATTATAGAATCTTAGGACTGAAGAGTACTAATTCTCCTGCCAATCCACCTAGTTTATAGATAGAGATCTGTAGGAGTAGATGACTGCTAGCCCAGGGCCCCAAGGCTACTAGGGGCAATGCGAGGCAAAGGATGGCATTTGAGGCAATATGTCCTTTTTATTAGCATCACTATTAGTAGTCATATTGTTGTTGTGAGCACATGAGGGAGAATGTTATTCACGGTTTTATTACCTCCATGAGGCTCATCAAGGCTGAAAAATCAAGACAATAGCTTTCCCTGAAGATCTTAGCTGGCCTTTCATCTTATTCAGTCCCCAGCCTCTCTTTGTGTCTTTTTGCAGTTTAAACTCAAATTGGGATTCAAGGTCTAGATGTTTATACAACTGCCGGGCTGGTGACTATTCAGGCATTTAATTTGACAGGTGACAGATTTGGTGTGGTTTTTAAACATTTGTTGATGTCATTGAAGGGAGGATTTGGGGGCACAGGCACATTCAGAGGACAGTCAAGGGACAGGTCGCACAGGTAAGGTGGAGGGGATGGCACGGCACCTGCCCAGGTCCACTGGGTTGGGTTTCACTCTCTGGTCTGCTGGGTGTTGTGTGGCAACTTGGATGAAGAAGCTGAGCAGGAAAACCGTGAAAGACAGAGACTATCAAGAGTTCCTTCCTCCCTTGGTTTTTCTTCCTTCCTTCTCTTCCTCCCTCTCTCTGTCCTTCCCTTCTCTTTCTTTCATTTACGTACATAGTAAATAAATACGTAATATCTATTACACACTTTGTACTGTGGAGTTTAGCAATCACCCTGAAAATAAATGTTCTTCAGGTGACAAGATGACAGAGTGGGAAAGCATTGTTTAATTTATTCATTAATTAATGGATGACAACCTGGAAACAGTCCGCAATCAGCTCAAGATTTCTTTTCCTGTGATGGGACAGCACAACTGACTCAACCTCGGGGTTCAGAACAAAACCAGATGAGATGGGCTGAGGCTGGTGGGGGAAACTGTCTAAAGAGGTGCGCTAGGACCTCTGAGGAGCATGAGAAGATCAACTGAGTAATTAAATCTCCTCCACCCAGTATGACTTGTAATAGGTTAATCTCTTTTCCTTCTCCATATCAATGCTTCCTAATGAATGGTAGCCCTTCTCCCGACTTTCAGTATGAGCCCTAATTTCATAAACAAGTCCTCTATAGTTTTTAGAACACTTGTCATCACTGCATTGTTTCATGTATTAATTTATGAAGGGATTAATCTGAATACAAAGATGCTACCTTAATACATTAATGTATGAATACATACATGCACACATATAGAACTCCTTCATTGCAGGTTACCAAACACCTGCTAAAACTCCTCAGACGCTATGAACTGCGCTCCTTAAATGATAAGCCAACTTTTCTGAACCTTAATCTCCTCATAACCCTTTCCCACAACCAAAAATGATCGTGGACCCAACCTCATCTGCCCTCTGATCTTAACCCCTAGCCAAAAATTGTGGAATAAGTCACAAGAACGTGAGCCTTGACCTTTTTTGTATCGGCGGTGCCTTTGAAAATCTAATGAAATCTAGAAGCCTGCACCCAACATGGTTCATCCACTCTTAGGGATCTGAACATTCTCAGGTTGTGAGCCCCTGCTTGGAAAAAAGGTTGTGATCTATGATTTTCGGTTACTTTCAGCCTACGAACCCTCATGAATTTTTTAAACAAAAAGAAGTGACAAATTAAAGCAGGGAGGTATATTTCATAGCTCCTTTCTCCTTCCACTAAAATGCTTTTGCCAAGAGATATTTACTCATATACTTACTTCCTCCTCCTCCCCAACCAAAAACCAGTTTCAGAAATATTTTTCAAGGTGAGGTTCAGCGGAGAACTCAGACTCACTTCTGCTGATATCTTCCCACAAGGCCCTAAATGGGTTGCTATCTTTTACTTTCCACAAACAAGAGGAGATTTACCACAGGAGAGGATCTTTCAGTTTATACACATTTTCCTTCCACCCTTATGTATTTTAGAAAGAAAATTGCCACTTATTTGTACAAAGTAAATTGGCTTATGCTCTGTAATAGGCTTCTCCACTCTCGCCTCTGCCAGGAAAAGGTCATCTTCAGACTTTTGCACTCCACAGAACTCGGAGATTCTTGACAGCAAGTTGAGAAATCACACACTCCTAAACTGTAATTTCCTTCACAGATTAAGACCTCAATGGTCACAGGTTTTTCGTTTCATCAGGTTTATTTCCTTGCATGTTGCTGGCTATTGACTGGGATATAAACTGTACCTCACGTGCCCTTATTGAAATACAGCCAGAGTGAAACACGTACACACATATTCCCCAGCAAACATGCATGTCCACATACTTACAAACACAGATGACACATATATGTACACATAGACACATGCATAGCCACAAATGCCACTTGTCTTCCCTCTTTGGTTTGGATAAGTCTTCAAGGTACCACTCAGCTATGTCCAACCACAAAGGGCCCTCTTCCAATTTGATGTTATTACCCATTGCCTTGGCAACGGATATAGATGTTGTATGTGTGGCAGTAGCATCCCAGGTCCCTATGGAGCTCTTACCCTTGAGTGTATCTAGTTGATAGCTGAAACAAATTGAACATAAAACAAGCAGGTTAGAAAAGAGGTAAAAACCCCAGGTACTGAGTTGGGGGGGCGATGTTGGGGATAGCACAGGTGACAGCCAGCAATTGCCCGAGGGAAGTGTGTGGGGAAAGTTAGCTCAATCATTCTGGGGTGGGAGCCTTCCTTTCATTAAGAGGCCATTTCCTCCAGCTAATGTTAATCTGATTCTATAGTAGCCAAATACTATAATTTGTATATTTTATTAATACCACTAACAGTGAGATTTATTTATATACACAATAATAAATATTTATTTTTATGTGTAATAATACATATATATGATTGAGAGAATATGTATTTTTTTCTTTAGAAGGTAAGAGTTTCCTAACTCCAATTTTCTGTTGACACCCAATCCTCATGGGACTAGGCACCTCTCCAAGGCACCTCTGATACCTCGCTGCTTTTGTACACATGGTTTCCTCTACTTCCAAAGCCACTTCTCCAATTCTGTGCCTGGTGATCTCTGTTCCTCACTTTCAGGCCCCAGATCGGTTGTGTTCATCCCTATGTGGCCTTTCCACCTTCCTCTAAACAGCATGGATGTCTCACACTTTCTTATGAAGTCACTTGAGTCATGAGCCTGTCACTGCTGGAGCATGTGTTGCATTTAATCAGTTAGGGCTGGACCCCTCAGACAGGGCACTGCAGAGAGCCAGGTGTGCCCCCTCAGTCTCTTCTCAATTCCTCAAAGCACCTGGAATCTTATCTGTGCTGGCACTTAATTTTCACGTGAATGGAGGAATCAATTAGCTAACTCTGTAATACCCATGTAGGAAGCTCCCAGGGAATACAGCTCCCTTACACAGTAAGTCCTCACTTAACGTCGTTGATAGGTTCTTGGAAACTACAACCTTGAGCAAAACACCATATAACAAAGCCAATTTTCCCATAGGCTAATTTATATAAATAAGAGTTAAGTTCCTATGGCATATTCGTGGTCACAGAAATATCATTGAACTTCTAAACAAAGACCAAAATACTTGTAATGTTAAACATTTTTAAAAAGATCTATACATACATTCAAGAAAGATTGATTTAAAAAGTAGTTACTTATCCAGTTATTCCAATTCAGGGTTGCAGTGGCCAGAGCCTATCCCGGCAGCTCGGGGTGTCAGGTGGGAGCCAGCCCCGGACAGGACACCCTCCCATCACAGAGTCACTCACACACACACATGCCCACACTCACTCACACTGAGGCTATGCAGACATGCCAGGCCACCTCATGTGCACAGCTTTGGGATGTGGGAGGAAGCTGGAGGACACAGAGAAAATCCACGCAGACACGGGGAGAACGACTCCACGCAGACTATGGACCCAGCTGGAAAGTGATGTGTTTTTCTCATCAACGTTATAGTTAATGGCATCGAACGATCACCATTATTCACAGACCTTCAGTATAGAGAAAGCCTTTCTCCACGGGCCGCCTAGTACTAACGCCATCTCCCTGGGCTGCTCTTTCTTTATTTCTGCTCCCACACGCCTTGACCATGGCCCACTCCACCTGGAGGATCTCTTACTCCTCTTTGGTTAACTTCTCCAGGTGAGGTAGGGCTAAGGCAAAGAAAGGAAGAAAAACTGCAAGCAGAGGGTTAAGGCACCTGGTAAATGACAGTCACAACCTGTGACATTAAAACTGAATTTCTGAATGTCTACTGTCCTGGCCATTCTTCCTCACAACCACAAATGACTGTTTGGCAGCATCATTTGCCTATGCAAAAGCAATTAATCGGGTTTTAACCAACTGATTTGGGGGTGTTTGGTGACAGTGAGGTGAAAGCTTACTTTGCTTTTCTTAGATTTTAGGATAATGATTCAATTTTTTTTTTTTTTAAGAGACAGCGTCTCACTCTGTAGCCCGGTTGGAGTGCCGTGGTGCAGTTAGAGTTCACGGCAGCCTTGAACTCCTGGGATCACGCGATCCTCCTGCCTCAGCCTCCAAGTAGTTAGGACTACTGAGGCACCACTACTCCCAGCACAACTTTGTATTTCAAACAAATATTAACTAAGAATTTATTACAGACCAGGAGCTATGCTGGCCACTGGCATGTTTGTCACTTATTCCTTTCCCACTTTCTAGGGTAGGTGTTACGGTTCCACCTCACAGATGAAGAAATAGGCTGGGAGAGAAAGTGCCTGGCCAAGGTCCCACAGCTGATGAGTGGCAGAGCAAGGATTTGAACCCAGGGCCTCTCATGCAAACCGTGTGCTCTTTGCACTGCATCCTGGTGTTAATATGGCTCATATTTGGGTAGAATTGTTTTCTCATCTGACTTCCACATATGAGAGATTTGGGGATGGTTACCCCACACTGAAATACTCTGAGTTATGGAATTTGTCTTGAGGTTTGTATTCAGGGGGCTACCTCATCCCTATCAGTGACTATACCTATGGCAACATTCTTCCAGCAGCTCACATGGTGTTTGACTTAAAATGGAAATGCAAAACATTTAAGTAAATGAATTGATGAAAAATGATATACCAGGCCGATGTCCCCAAAGACCCAAAAATTGTCAATTAACTATAATCCTTAGGATAGAAAAGAAAGCTAGAGCATTTAAGAAACATTTTTCACAAAAATTGAAATGTAAAAGGGGTGAGTTTCTCATTAATTCCCAATTATGCAGAATACATTTAGGTAACCCTAAATCTACATCTTTTTCAAGCACTCAAGTTAATCAAGGTTTTTCTAAACATCAGAAAACCCAATGGGATTGAATTTTTGCAAATGTCAGGTATGTGAGCATGCATGCACCACAAATATCAGCTGCTAAAGCAGTGTTCCCCATGTCCTCACTCCTAAATGTCCCTGTCCCTCACCAACTTCCAACAGCAAGCAGACATCCTATTAACCAGAGTTTCCCACGCTGTGGCTCAGAATGCAGCCACTCTGCTCCACCATCCCATTATCCACCATCACAGCCAAATCCACTGTAGAGTGATACCTGGGCTTCTAGTTTGCTCACTCATTGTCCAGGGGTTGAATGACTCCGTGCAGCCAGAAAGCCTGGAGTTCGCACCTGGCTGTAGGGGTGGCCTGTTTGTGTGCCAGGAACAGAGTGTTGCGTTTCCCTCACTAATGCAGCTGAAAGGGTGCCTGGAGCTCATTATTCCTGAGGTAATCCTGAAGGTTGCACTATCAAATGCTGTTTGCAGGCAGAAAAGGGAGGAGAGAAGGATATTTGAGAATCCTAGCACTTTTTTAAGATACATACAAGAGGTATAAGGTTGCTGATATTTCACTGCAGTTGAATCTTAATCAAGAGAGAAATCCTTCCCTGGAGACCTCCCTACCTGCCTTCTGTACCACTTATGCTAATACCCTAATGAGACTGTTTCTGTAGCCACCAGTCTTCAAGCTCCTCTGACCCAGGTGATCACAATGCTTTACTGTGAGAACCTATCTTTCCCCAGACTAGAAGACAGAGCAGGAGCTCAAACAAGTGACTGAGTGCTCAGATGAGGACACGGGGCTGCTCCAAAGCCCTGAGACGCCAAGTCACAGGCTCTTTATCTCATGGAGTCAGATTCTAAATGGCCCAAGTTAATTAGTCTTCAGTCGGTCCAGGTTACTTCCCTGAGATCACCAGGGCATTCTTGGTGATGCCAGACCCGAGGTCACAACTGTTGTGCCCTAGATGCAGTGGGGCCCAGCCCCTGGAGATCTGGTTAGAGGTGGCCTGAGACGGTGTCAGGAAAGGTCCTCAACTTTGGCTCACAAAATAACGCCAATGCTCAGAGCCCCACCCACAGAGATCCTGATTGATTGAACTGGGGAGTGTCATTTAACTCCCGCGATGATATTCTACAGCAGCTGGAGTTGAGACCACTTGCTGATGCCTTCCCTGAGTCCCAGCATCTCACCATCCCAGCCAGGTTCCTGCGCTTTTAGGTGTATTTGTTCAGTTACTTCCCCAACCCCTGGAAAGCAGACTTAGCTCCTTTTAGTGTCTCCGTAAGAAATCACTCAGGGCAAGCCTTCCGTTATTCTTCTGGAAGTTAATAAAAACTGGGGGCAGAGGGGTTTCCAGGGAGGAAGAAAAGGTTCTGCCATCTCTCTGGTTCTCCTGACTCCTCCTGCTCCACCCCGTTCCTTCCTCCTGGCTCCCTGCTTTAAGGAATGATACAAGATCCTCCCCTAGTTTTCTGCAGAATGCTGAGTTCCACATGGGCTCAAGTTCCTAGGAGTCTCACCATCTTTCCCCAAGCTCTTATCCTCTTATTTTTCCAACAAAATTCATACTCAGGAGAAATCTGGGGGACAGCTGATGCACATGCGCACACACACAGATACAAACATGTAGACACACACAGATACACGCATGCACATACACAGATACATACATGCACATGCACACAGAGATACATGCACACACAGATACATGCACACACACAGATACACACATGCACACAGATACACACAGGCACACACATACATGCATACACAGATACACATGCACATGCACATAGATATATGCACACACACAGATACAAACATGCACACACACAGATACACATATGTACATACACAGATACACACATGGACATGCACACACAAATACACACATGCTCACACAGATGCATGCACATACGGAAATACACACATGCACACACAGATACACACATGCACACACAGATACATGCACACACACAGATACACACACGCACATGCACACAGACACATGCACACAGAGATACATGCACACACACAGATACACACATGCACACAGATACGTGCATACACATAGATGCACACATGCACACACACAGATACATACATGCACACACAGATACATGCGCACACACACATGCACAGATACACACATGCACACACAGATACACACATGCACACAGATACGTGCATACACATAGATGCACACATGCACACACACAGATACATACATGCACACACAGATACATGCACCCACACACATGCACAGATACACACATCACACACAGATACATACACGCACACATGCACACAGATACACACAGCATGCACAGATACACGCATGCACATGCACACACAGATACATGCACACACAGATACACACATGCACATGCACACAGATACATGCATACACATAGATACACACATGCACACACACAGATACATTGCACATGCACAGATACACATGCACACACAGATACAAGCACACACAGATACACACATGCACATGCACATAGACACCTGCACACAGAGATACATGCACACACAGATACACACATGCACACACAGATACACACATGCACATGCACACAGATACATGCATACACAGATACACACATGCACACACAGATACACACATGCACATGCACACAGATACATGCATACACAGATACACACATGTGCACACACAGATACACACATGCACACACAGATACACACATGCACACACAGATACACACATGCACACATAGATACACGCATGCACATGCACACAGATACATGCATACACATAGATACACACATGCGCACACACAGATACATTGCACATGCACAGATACACATGCACATGCACACACAGATACAAGCACACACAGATACACACAGGCACACACTGATACACACATGCACACACAGATACATGCACACACAGATGCACATATGCACACGCACAGATACACACACACACGCACACACATATGATACACGCACTCACACTTGGTAGTTCGTAAGTACTTTCATGTGAGTCCCTAAATGTGCTCCTCTGTGGTAGGCCCATTGTACTCTTCATTTTGCAAATGCAGAAACTGAAGCACAACATGATTAAAATCATAGAGCCACTACAAACTTGAACCCAGCTTTAGACCCCAAACCCATGTTCTTTCTTTTCATAGCATTTTGCCTCCTCAATCAAAAAGTGTTTCCTAGGCTAATGCTGCTCCATGTGGTTTATCTAAAGAGATCCCTTATGCTAACCCCAAATAAGTGGCCACCCATCCATTAGAACCTTAGAAACCAAAAGGACCTGGAAGAACCTGGAAGGGCAGGACCACGGTGGGAAATTTAGAGGCTCTACATGTTAAAAATATTATGGGTTCCCTCATACTCCCCCCTGAGCTCCAGGCTAAATGTACTTACAAATAATACTAATCCATAAAGCCAGTACAAGGAAACCCTCCAATGTTTTGCTTTTCCTAATGATAATTCTTTTAATGAAATATCAAATGGAAAATTATTTCCAAAATGTGTTTTCCTGATTCTTTGGTTACCTCTGCTTTTCTGGGGTCCAGAGCATTCAGTTCCGCCACCCACTGGATACTCAAACCCTGAACAAGAATCACAGGAGGCGCCCTGAACATCAGCCAGCAGGTTAGGAACCCCAGAAAGCAATAAGCGAGGGTCCTGGCAAAGGAAAAGTCTTGGAAAGAAAAGGAAGAATCAGCATGTTCCGAGAGAGAAAGGAGCTGTGCACCCGGGATCTCAGAGACAGGAGGTCACCTGGGGCCTCTCCAGGCCACCCCTGGGAGCTCAGGAATCAGGGAAGCAGAAGGGGGTTGCACAGACGCTGCCCGGAGCCCCCAAGCACAGGAACATCTTTCCTCTCCACCTGGCTGTGGTGGATGCAATGAGCCATCACTTCCACAGTCATCAGATTCTCACAGCGGGGAGCAGAAATCCACCTGGCCCCAAGATATGAGCCTTCCTCCTCCTCTCCAGGAGCACACATGAGTTAGCAACAGCACAAAGAGCCCATGTGTTACTTTGCAGTGTCCATAGCCCCTCAGGATCAGCATGTACATGCAGATGAATTGTTTTGAGCAAGTCAGAATGCAATTATTTCATTTTTCTTTGCATTCTGGATTGTTGATGTTTAGAAATAAATTGCTCCCGGTGCTTCTGATTTGCAAGGACAAAATATGAATGCAGAAAACAGGTTCAGTGGAGTGATTTGAATTTCCATTACAATTACAGTTCTTTTCAACCATATGATTCTGTGCTTTCCTCATATACATCAACCCAGTGCTGATTGTGCTTGGATGCTGAGACTCCCGCTCCCAGGGCCCCGTCACAAGCCCCATCGCACAGCCCCAGCTGTCACAGGCTGTGGAGTAGATTGGGACTAAGTGCCATGGTAAGCCACTGATAAAACTGGAGTGCCCCTGAGAGCTTCTTCCGGGGATCACCACGGGAGGAGGGTGTGGACAGTTTAGCTTCCCAGGTAACAGATGAATGGGGCTTCTGCATGCAGAAGCTGAAGGGTCCCCGACACTGACCAGCAGGTTCTTCCAACCAATAACAGCCACACCACCAAAACTATCAGCACCCAGTGCTTCTCTGTGCCGGATATTACGCTGAGAATCAGACGCATTTGATGCTCACCGCAGCTCTGTGAAACAGTGTTGTTATTAGCGTATTTCATCGAGGAGAAATGGAGTCTCAGAGAGGTCAGTAAGTGGCAGAGGTGGGATCTAAATTCAAACTGGTCCCATAATCAGAGCCTAGGCTCATATTCCCTGCACAGTAACACAGCCCCCAAATTCAGTGCCACATCCCCCGAGCTCTGGTTTGCTAACTCCAGGTGGCCCCAAATACGCTGTGAGGGATCTAAAGGTTGCTTCTCCTTCCCTCCCGCAACAGACAGCTCCCCCAAAAGAGTGCAGAGAATCTTCACAGGATCAGCCTCTCTGTCCCCAGCACTGTTATGACCCCCACCCCAGAAACATTTTCCCTGGTCTCTTCCCCACTTCCTGCTCTGGGCTAGTTCACAACCCCCATCAAGCAGGCCTTTTTCTAAGTCTGAGGGCTCTGCCGACAATCAGATTTCATGTACTCTATCTAAGGTGCAGCTCTGATTGGAGCACCAACATTTTTAAATAGCGGGGGTGGGAAAAAATCAGCCAGGTGCGGTGGGGTACGCCTGTGGTCCCAGCTACTCAGGAGGCTGAGGTGGGAGGATAGCTTCAGCCTGGGAAGTTGAGGCTGCAGTTAACCAAGATGGTGCCACTGCACTCCAGCCTGGGCAACAGAGCAAGACCCTGTTGTAAAAACAAAATAAAATAAAATAAAAATAAAAGAATAAAAATAAATACAAAGCAGGGTTGGCGGCAATGTTTAACATTTCTAGTGCCCAATTACCCAGTGGGTACCTGCTAGGCACTTCACATGAGGAAGGAGGGGAACTTCAGGTGTCAGCAGCAGACACTGGAGGCTTTTCAAATCGCACCATTCAAGCAACTTGCTGTATTTAAGGTGAAGGTCAGTTGCCCACAACTGTGAGTTCCCTCCTTCAGCTGTCCTCCAAACCCAGTGCTGTGGGACAGGACCGGCAGAATGAGATCCTTCCGTCCAAGACAGTGCCCGGCCCTGATGCCCTAGGTCAGCCCCGTCTGGGATCAGCAAGCCAGGGAACTAACATGGTTTGAGCCCCTCTCTTTTTATCTGGTCAAGTCCTTGGTGTTTTTGTTCACCATTTTAACATATAATCAGTCTGATTTTATGTTGTGTCTTGCCTTCCCCCCCCCCCTTCTTCCCCTCATGACCTCTAGAGACTGAAAAGAATGTTCAGGATTCCAACTTTATTGCATTAGCAAAACTAAAATAAGACCCATGGGCCCCGTGGATAAAAACGTGTCCCAGTGAAAGGTTAATCTAAACAACGAATTAAATAAAAACATGACAGAGGAGTGGCTTACTACTGACTGTGTGAATAGCAGCTTAACCAGAGAAGGTACTAGCACAACATGAAACATGTACTCTCATTTCTGATTCACGCTTTTCCCAAAGCCTGCATGAGCCTTTTTCCAGGGTGAGGATGAGCCTGGCAGTCCAGAGGCTGGGCTGGCCTGGGGTATCTACATGCCCCTCCAAAGAGTTGATGCTCTTGGGGGTGCATGGTGGGGGAGAAGAGTTGGTGGTTGAAGCGACTCTGTAATTAATTCCTTTTAATTAAAAAACTTCATTTTTGAGCATTTTTAGATTTACAAGAATATTAAACACAAAGTGCAAATAATTTCTACATATTTGTGACCAGATGTGATGGCTCACGCCTATAATCCCGGCACTTTGGGAGGCTGAGGCAGGTGGATCACCTGAGGTCGGAGTTTGAGACCAGTCTGGCCAACATGGTGAAACCCCGTCTCTAACAAAAATATACATATTTTTAAAAAACTAGCCAGGCATGTTGGTGCATTCCTGTAGTCCCAGCTACTCAGGAGGCTGAGGCAGGAGAATCACTTGAATCCAGGAAGTGGAGGTTGCAGTGAGCAAAGATCACACCACTGCACTCCAGCCTGGGTAATAGATGGAGACTCCACCTCAAAAAATAAAATAAAATAAATTTTTTACATGTGTCCTCTCCCTCCCAACCTCTGCCCTGAGTGTCCCCTATTATTAGCATCTTGCATTAGTGTAATATATCTGTTACCATTGGCAAACCAATATAGATACATCATTATGAATTGAAGTCCCTAATTTACATTAGAGTTCATTCTTTGTGCTGTACACTCTATGGGTTTGGACAAATATATGACAACATGCATCCACCGTTACACAATCATACAGAATAGTTTCAGTCCCCTAACAAGCACCTGTGTTCCACAGTTCCTCTCTCTCCTCGTCCTCCTGCCCAACCCCTGGCAAACACTGAACTTTCTTCTGTCGGCCTTTCCTGAATGTTATATAGTTGACATCACATAGTATTTGGCCTTTTCAGGCTGACTTCTTTTGCTTAGCAATGTGCATTTAAGTCGTCCATGTATTTTTGTGGCTTGGTGGCTCATTTCTTTTTATCACTGATTAACATTTCACTGTGTGGAGGTACCACAGTTTATCCATTCACCCATCGAAGGACATCTAGGTTGCTTTCATTTTTGGCAATGATTAATAAAGTTGTTATAAACATTCATATGCAAGTTTTTAGGTGGTCATAAGTTTTTAATTCCTTTGGAATTTAAACCCAGCAGCACGATGGTTGGATCCCACGGTAAGACTCTGTTTCGTTTTGTAAGAAGGTACCGAAGTGTCTTCCACGTGGCCGTAGCACTTTTCGTTCGTTCCAGGGATGTTCCTGTTGTTTCTCACCAGTGTTTGGTTGTAATTAACTTTCTGAAAACACGCAGGTTAAAATATCTTTGTAATACACATCAATACTATTTGACAAGTTCCCTATATTCTCTCATGTCATCTGTGTTACCACCCTGTGAGGGAGTTTTTATCATCCTTATTTTATAGATAAGGAGACTGAGGCTCAGACTGATTATATGAAAAACCCAAGGTTACACAAAGTGCCCAGAGCAGGGGCTGGCACCTGGTCTTCTACCTAAAAAACCCATGTCCTCTTGAGTCCACCCCACTGAACCAGCCTTCACAGAGGGAAAGCCGAAAATACTGTGCAGGGAACCATGGCCCAGGCTCTTATGCTCTACGAGGACTAAATTATCCAGGAGATAGACAAGGTAACTCCTAAAGGCACCTAAACATCTTTTGAATAAAATTTGATACTTAATATTTTATTTTAAAAATTAATCCCAGCCATCAGGAGAAATATCTGAATTCTGTTGGACTTCCTTACCATTATTTTATGTCTCAGGACCACTTTTACTTTTAAATAACATAAGAAAGCATACTATAATGTTTTCAGTGTTTTATCCTTTAAATTCTTTAATCCAGCCCTGCTCTCTCCCTAGTCAAGTTATCTCCTAGTCTATCACCAGCATTGGAAATTCAACCATTAGAAAAGCATTCTTTCAGGCCATTATATAACTTTTCAGATTTTCAGGAGGTGCCTATTAAAATCTAGGTACTGGGGGAGAGAGAAGAGAAGCAACATGTGTATTTGGATTGCAAATTTATTCACAGTGGAGCTCAGCTATGCAGACGAATGCGAGTTCTTCACATCTGCCTGTTCCTTATCTGAGTGTCTCATGAGCATGAGCAGGCTTCCGGTCCACTCCAGTGACCTTGGTCCAGTGCAATCATTTACACATTTTCCTTAGTTAATTCTCAGTCATTTTGGGTGAAATAGTTTAGTCTCTCGAATTCCAACCTCTTCCTTCAACTGCTCCCTATTAGGAAGGACCTGCGCTCTCCTTGCACTGGTTCCTCTGTGTGAGTCGCTGCCAGTGACCTGAGTTGTCCACCCAGCATCTGCCACAGCCAAGCACCTTCTGCAGGAGCTCCCTGCAAGTGACATCTGGGCTGCTGCACCCGTTGTCATCTGTCTCTCCTGCTCCCTTTCTCCTTCACTCTCTGGCTAACTCCTTGGACCTTTGGCTGCGCATTCACATCCAAGGGAACCAAGAGCGCTTTGAAAGAACAAAAGTAACCCTTCCTCAGCCTGACGGCTCACTCCACCCAGATTACCTGCACTGTTCAGGATTTCAACCTTATTGCATTAGCAAAACTAAAATAAGACCCATGGTGCCCATGAATACACCAGGAAATCCCCGTACACAGTGGCTTTCTTCCAGAGTCTGAAGGAATTTCCAGCGACTTTTACATGCCCCGACCTGTTGTCTCACTAAAGAGGTCATTATTTTGTCCTCTGCTGGTTTGCAATAAACCTTACAAGACATTATTGGAGGTGGGTGGGGGTGGGGAGCTAAAAAGGTATCAGTTAACACATGTGAGATAGTGAACACTTTAATTTTATCGTGTAATATTTGAAAGGTCCAAAGGAAAACGCACAGCAGAGATGTAAACTTAATAAGGAAATGGCCCTCTGTGAACACCTTGGTAGAATAACCAGAGCTTGTCCACCCCACTCCTGTGTCATCCTTCTCCATCACCACAAGTAACCACTGTTTTTCATCTTCTTATTAGTTTTTTGCTGTTGTTATTGGTAGCTTTATCACACATGTATATCCCTAAACAATATAGTTTAGTTCTGCTTGCTCTTGAGCTTTGTAAAACTGAATTAAGACTTTATACAGCATTTTGCAATTTGCTTTTTCCACTTCGTATCATGTTCTAAGATCTATCCACGTTGTTACTTGTAACCATTGTTAATCACACTGTGTGCATATAACATAATTTATGTATCTCCTCTCCTATTAATGGGTAATTGAGTTGTATCCAATTTGGTCTCTGTTATAAACAATGGCTGCTGTGAACTGCCTTGTGTATGTTTTCTGACAGAAACAATAGGATTTATACCTGAAGAATTGCTGGGCCATTAGGCAGGTAAAGATTCAACTTAACAATCCAGTGGAGTCCAGTGGTTACGCACACGAGTTCTGGCGCTAAACTGCTTGGTTTCAGCCTAGGTTCTATCGCTTGCAAGTTGTGTGACTTGGCGAAAATTACTTAACTTCTCCGCATCACCATTTTCTCAACTGAAAAATAAAAATAATAATAGTACCTATCTCCTAAAGTTGTTTAAAGGGTTAAATGACTACAACTTTGCCAATGCCACCTACGATTTCATCTTATGTTTACAACAACACTGTGCGGCGGCCGTGATGGTGCCCATTCTACAGATTGGAAAGCACTGAGGTTAATGGCTCACAGTGATCTGCTAGCGAATGAGTGAGAGAAAGGGGATCTGATTCCTGGCCCGCCTATCCTCAGAGCTGGGTTGATTTACATCTCACTGCCTCCCATCCTTAACATTCTGCTGGCTCAATTCCCTTAGTAGCCACCTAAGAGCAAGTCTCCCCAAAAAGGAGGCTGGGGTTGGGAAGGTCGGCAGGGGCACCAGGAATTGGGAAAGAGTGGCGTAGAGAGAAGAGGAGAACCACACCACCAATGAATGTCACCTGGTTTTCTTTGAAAGCAGCCCCGCCCCCCTCCCCCTAGGCCCCTCCTGTTCCCTCTAAACTGTTTTCACAGCAGACAGCAAGTGTGAATCAAGGCTACCTCCACATTCCCTTACCTTGCACTCTGAGAAACCGCCCTGCAGCCCCACAAGTGTCCCTCCACCTGCTAAAGGTTTCCACGAGGAAAGGAAGTCTTCTAGAAATCAAAGAAGGCAAGGTCTGGCCATCCCTCTCTGTTCCCTCTCCCTCCTCCACTGGGCTCAGACTCATTCACACCTGGCCTGGGCCCGGGAATCTGGGCCCCTGGACTCTGTGGCCTGGATGGCTGACCCCTGACAACGGACTTCGAAACTGCATGCAGATCCATTTGCCTACAAAAGGCTTGGCTCCAGCCTCCTCCCATCAGTCATTTATTTTCATAAGTGCCCAGTGAATTCATTTCTTTTGAAAGAAGGGCAAGAAAAGGAGATGGATCTGCACAATATGTACAATTTTCTGCAAATGCTGTCACCATCCGGAGTGGCTGGGCTTTCATTCCGCATAAGCTGAGGCCAAGCTGAAGCTCCTGTGAGAAGAAGCCTGGGAAGCGGGTAGCCGGCTGCATGCAGCCCAGGCCAGGGACGATGAATTGGAATTTTCTATTATTATAACGCCTGCCTTCCCTTTACAATTTAATACCTCAACTATTTCCCATCTCATCAGGTCAACAAATACCACTAAATTGCCTGTACAGGCTCCCCAAAATGTACTCTTTCCTCAATAAGAGGTTTCCTAAACACAGACTTTTCTTCTGAAGCAGACAGGCAGCACTCAGGAGGCAATTTCGGATCTTTTGTTACCAAAGATGGTTTTTCCTTCCTGTCCTAACAGCAGAAAAAGACCATTTCAAGGATCACTCATTTTTTCCTCCCAAAGCTAAGAAGTGGCATCATGCTCATTTGCATTCTCATCGGCAAATCCTCCACACCACCCAATTTACTCAGTATATTATTTTATTCATATATTTTAAAAGAACACAGGCCATTTCTAAGCAGAGCACAATAGGCATTGTTCTTGTTTATGACGTTTCCATCCATCATTTGCCCCCTGGGAGCGGGAATAGGAGACAGTGGCAAAGCCCAGCTGGTGGTAGATACAAGACAGAGAAGGTGGGAAGAGTGCCCCCACCCACGCAGACTTGGCCGCTCCACAGAGCTGAGCTCCAGTTGTTGCCGGCACAGCAAGGCTCTTCCCACGTCTGCGATTAGGGTTGGAAATCACTCTTTCCTCTGACTCACTGGCAATGACTCTGCTCGTGTACTCATTCCTGGTTATGTTGTTTACATTCACCTCAAGCTAGGTGCGACTCAGGCCAAAACAATAGGAAAAAAAATCGATCACATGGTTAGATGGTTGTCTACGCAGTATTTTTTTTATTAAACATGAATTGAGCACTAACTATAAGGTAGGTATTATGCTATTGAATCCTTACAGTAACCTCATGAGTTATTACTGGTCTCATTTTATAGATCAAGAAACTGAGTGTTAGGAAGGCTAACTTTGACGACCAATGTCACCAAGCTAACCAGGGGAGAGCCTCTTGCCGTGAGGACTGGGAGGCTATGCTTTTGACTGGGAATCTAAGGCTCTGGGCCCTTCCTGTTCTTCTCCGACCAGTCTTTATCCATTCATTCATCCAACAAAGCATGTGGACTGAGTCTGTCTAATCAGTCAGTGTATGCTTAAAGCCCAGTGCAATGTTCGGTAACCTCAGACTGTGGGAAGAGAGGCAAGTGGACAAGAAACAAGTGAACAAATCTGTAGGTCATGGGAGGATGGCTCCAATAGAGTGGGTGAGGGGAGTTAGGGATGACGCTCAGGTTTCCTGTGTGAGCAACTAAGTGAACAGAGGTTTTAGTTACTAAGATAGAGACTAGAAGAGGATGTGGTCTGGGGAGAGCAATGAGACATCAAGAGGTTCAGGACTGGGTCGTTTTGAGGTCCTATGAGACATCCAAGAAAGTGTGTCCAGTCAGCAGTCAGATATAATGTAAAGGTTTGGGCTGAAGGTATAAATAACGGGAATGGTCATCTATATTTTTCAGAATTGATTAGATGATGAAAGAGAATACAGCCTAGAAAGAGAAAGGTCAAGGATGGGATTCCATATTTAGGGAGTGGAAAAGAGGAAGAAGCTAACAGGAAGACTGAGAAGAGGCTAGAAGAGCAGTGTGGGCAGAAAACCACACAGTGTGTGGTACCTTGTCTCCATACTGAAGATAAATGAATTTGGAGAACTTTAGAATAGGCCACTGTGGTGGAATTCTTCCTACAACTCCAGGGAGATGGAGGCAGAGGGACCTCAAGATTTGGCAGTTTGAGAGGTTGGCAAGGGTCTTAACAAGGGCAAAACATTTTTGGAACCAGAGAGTAAAAAACCAGAAAGAGTAGGCTCAAGAGTGAATGAGAGAAGGTGAAGTGGAAGCAAGGTGTGCAGACAACTTTCTCCAGTTTTTTTAGGAGGGGATACAGAGAAGTGGAATGGCGGCCAGAACAGGGTGTGAGGTCCAGGGGAGACTGCAGGAGTGAGGGATCATTGAATATGGGTTTGCTCATTTCTGCTTTGTGGGAATGGTCCGAGAAAGGAAGAAAGAGCTTCAGATGCAAGAAAGAGAGGCACTGAGTGAGGGAGACCTTGAGAACGCGAAGGGGAAGGGGCACTGCACATGATGAGGGTCGGCTTTGGTCATGAGAAAGACTAAATTTAGGAGAAAGGAAGAAGAAAAGATGAATGCAGCAGTGGCGGGTTTGGTGATGGAAATGTGAGAGTCGTCAACATTTAGCACACCTGTATTAAGTGCCTACTGTATGCCAGGGCTGCTAGGCACTGGGGAAGCAAAGGTGACGAAGAGTAGTCCATGTCCCTAAAGAGCTCATAGTCACATGGGGAAGACAGACACCTGTGTTACAGCATCATCCCCTGCAGTGACGAAGCTATTCAGAGGACCTTATGGGAGCAGGAAGGAAGGGCACAACTCAGCCCACCATTGGGTCGAAGAAATCTTGACAGGGATTTGTTTGGCCAGGTGCCCAGCCTCACACTCCAGTAGGTACATAATACATGACACTCTTTGATGATAATGATTATTTACGATGTGAATTTTCTACACATAGAGGTCATGATTTGGGAACTGAAATCTACAGAAGAGTCTATTATTTCTCTCTCCTCGCCCTATGATGCGGATAATACAAAGTGCAGCTGCCTGGGTGACTCCAGATTGAACTCTGACTGCCTCTAGATCAAAACAATCAGTTCCTTTGATAGCAGTTGTAGGGCCTTTGTGGTTTCTAATGTGGAGGAGTGGTGCTGATGGGTCTGGTGAGGTTAAGCAGATTTTAACCCAAGACATAGCAACTGCAGCACAGCCTGGCAGAACATAGGTCCTTCCTCCATTCTTAAAGCAGCCCTCTCAGAGGTGAGCTTAATGCTGCAGGCTTCTCTCCGGGTGGATACCCTGAGAAGTGGCTGCACCATTCCGTTGGACTTCATGTTCCCTTGGACTTCTTTGACAGGAGTGTTTGCCACTCTGCAGAGCTCCTGTTAGAAAACGGACAGAGGAGGCAAGGGAAGGAGCACAGCCCTGTCTCAGTCTCAAAACCAACGGCCACAGACCCTACAGAAATGTCAAATGCAACTTGCATACCCTATCTGAGTAGCACAGTGAGAAAAACCATATCTCAGCAAGTGGAAGTGAAAACCCAAATGTATGCAAAAGAATTGGGACTTGGAGAGCAGCCCTGGGAGGCAACGTCCATAGGAATGAAAAAGAGATGGTTAGAAATGATTTCCTTCCAGATTTGCATTTGTCCCAACCCCAACTCCATCACCCACTCCTTTCGCACACAGTGTCTAGCAGATATTAGATGCTATGGGAGGCAGAATATTGTCATGGCTAAGAGTATGGGCTCTGGAGCCAGGCTGCCAAGTTGGTCATGGATCAGCTGGGGCAATTGACTTGACCTCTCTGTGCTTCAGCTTCCCTGCCTGTAAAATGGGGGTGACGATGATAATAGAAGCTACATCATAGAGTTGTGAGGATTCAATAGACGAGTGCCTGGCACATAATAGATATTTGATAAATACAAACTTAATGAATGCCAAGAAGAAGCAGGGTGAAGAGCAGATATGTCAGAGTAGACCTGCTTCCATTGTTAGAAGACAATGCAGTGAGGCCAATTCATCAGGAGTGTTCCCATGTAAGGCAACCTGTATCTGCTGGCTGAGGGTATGACAAGCTCAGAAACAAAGGCACAAGCTGAGAGCATTTGTGCTTCACTGGGTAGTGAAAGGGAAAAGAAATAACAAGAAGCAAGTCAATTATATTCCTGAGACTGGCTGTCCAAGCTGTACCATCCCTTCCACCAGACTAAGGAATTGAAAGAACATTTACATTCATTAAAAATTTATCTTTCCAGGAAAAAAGAACCAGACTTTTTTCCTCTAGTGAAAAACATGAAAAGAAGATGCCAGAAGTTTGCATGAAAAGTTAGGTCTCCCTTCTTCAGCTTTGGCAAGAAAAACAATATGGAGAAAGTTCTGCTGTGTATTTGGGATATGTTTATATTGATTTGGGTGGGGTGCACTATATTGTTTTTAGCATTTGGCAATGATTTAAATTATGTGAATAATAAATACCATCAAATTGCTGGCTCTTGCAATATTATGTTATTAATTGTGCAAACTCCCCACACATAAAGCAGGCTGTCTTTTTCTGGTCCATGTCTTGCAACTCAGAGTCTTGAAAATATGTGCCATAGGCAAAGAGAAAACCCATCTATGTGGGGGTTGATTGGCTCCATCACTTCATCATTCTGTCATCAGGTGTTCTCTCTTGTGAGTGGCCCTCGGGCTGAACTAACATTATATTCAGCCCACACTCCTACCGATCACATAACTGGCCCCCTGTGCTGGCCCTTTCCTTGCCATTAATGCAGGCAAAAGCCAGAACCCATTGCTCTATCAGCTAATATTTCCTCTAACTACAAAAAAGGGTGTGTGAAGAGAGCCACTGCCTCTCCCTTCCAACCCCTGTTCACAGGAATAGCAGCTCCTGCTGCTCGTTAGGAAAGACCAGCTCTGTTCCCCATCCTCCCTTCCTGCATACCCTCCATCTCAACTGACTGCCTGGCCAGCAGCCTCAGCCCTGTTAGGAAACCAAATGAGGGCTTCATCCAGAATGCCCTCCAAGCAGACCAACAGAGATGCCCAGACCAGGCCAGCTCACGCTTCACAGTTTCAGCCTAAGGAGCCTGGTGGCAGTATATTTGCTACTGGGCTGCTAGGCTGTGAGCAGCATGCAGGCCTAGAGTTGGACTATTTTCCTCAACCAGCCTAACTGACAAAACTTCAGTCATTTTGATAAGAAAAAGGTTCCCAGACAAGATCCTGGAGGAAGTCCGTGTGTCTCTGTTAGGAAACCATTACACTATTTTTTTTCAGGCCATATTTCTTTTAATGCTATTAATTTTTATGAAGATTATTTTATTATTGATGACCATTATTATGCTTTTCTACAAATAAAATGGAATGCTGGTCTACGATTAATTGTATTAGGAAACAGGACTTAACACATTTTTTTAAAAGAAGTTTTATTATAATGTAATATTACCACATTCTAGAAAATTTAGAAACTAGAGAAAAGAAAAAAGAATCAACTCAAATCCCACCAGTCTAATACAAACACTATTAGTATTTTGGTGAATTTCCTTTGAGTCTTTTTCTTTTTTTTTTTTTTTTTTTTTTTTTTTTTTTTGAGGCGGAGTCTTGCTCTGTCGCCCAGGCTGGAGTGCAGTGGCACTATCTCGGCTCACTGCAAGCTCCGCCTCCTGGGTTCATGCCATTCTCCTGCCTCAGCCTCCCGAGTAGCTGGGACTACAGGCGCCTGCCACCACGCCCGGCTAATTTTTTTGTATTTTTAGTAGAGATGGGGTTTCACCGTGTTAACCAGGATGGTCTCGATCTCCTGACCTCGTGATCCACCCATCTCGGCCTCCCAAAGTGCTGGGATTACAGGCTTGAGCCACCGCGCCCGGCCGAGTCTTTTTCTTATGCATATTTTAACATGATAGTAATTATCTTTACTCATATTTTTATCTCCCCCTTTTTTTCACTTAGTATAGTTATCATATGCAATTTTCATATTATATAATTCTCATAAATGATCATTCTAATGATTCCATAATATTCCATCAAGTCTATGAACCATGATTTATTTAACCATTTCTCGACTGTTGAATGTTTAAGCTGTTTTTGCTATTACGTTTACAGATTTTTTAGTGTTTAGGATTATTTCCCTGGAACAGGTTGACAAAAGTGGCATCACTTACTGCACCAGAGGGCATGAACATTTTTTGACTGTGGTACACATTGCCAAATTGCTTTCTAATCCACATTTTAGCCTACCTGTATTCTGTGTATTCTGTAGGCTGTTTTTTGTTTTTTTGTTTTTTTGTTTTTTTGTTTTTTTGTTTTTTGAGACGGAGTCTCACTCTGTTGCCAGGCTGGAGTGCAGTGGCATGATCTCAGCTCACAGCAATGTCCACCTCCTGGGTTCAAGTGATTCCCCTGCCTCAGCCTCCTGAGTAGCTGGGACTACAGGTGCACACCACCATGCCCAGCTAAATTTTTGTATTTTAGTAGAGATGGAGTTTCACCATGTTGGAAGATGGTCTTGATCTCCTGACTTCATGATCCGCCCACCTCAGCCTCCCAGAGTGCTGGGATTATAGGCGTGAGCCACCGCACCTGGCCTTCTCTAGGCTTTTTAATCAGCAGTGTTGTTTTATATTTTGGAGGGACACAATATGACCCTTACATTGCATCAGATGGTAACATGTGGGCTCTCCTACTCCTTAGAAAGAAGGCTTCTTGAGAATCCCCTCCCACTCCCCTGGAACACTTCATACCACAGGGCATGTGATGGACAAGGAAGGGACAAGTGAGGCTCTGACCATGCAGGAGGTGGGGGCAGTCTTGGGAAGAAATATACTGGTGCATTTCTTTGCAAGGCTGAAAAGGAGAAAATTAATGTCAGACTTGGCATGCATAACTCAAAATGCTTGTTTCTGCTGTATTACAATATTTCCATAAGGAGACACCTGGCTTGCTGTCACCAGGCCACGTGTAAATAACAAAAAACAACTCTCTGAGGACAAAACTCTGAAGGAATCCCCCTCCTTTCCATCACTGTCCCCACCCGCACCTGCCACATTCCCTTGCCCCCACGAGGATTCAGTGGAGTTTAGTATAAGATTCTCCTCTACTTCATCTTCACAGGCAAAATGTGATTTGAGGACACTTTCTCCACAAGAGCACTATCCCCCTTAACATACTGGGCATTTCTACCTCCACACAGGTAGGAACCTCTCCGGGCTTGAAAGGAAGCGCTTCTTGAGAACAAATTCACTGACCATGGATGGTCATGGGGTTTCTCCTTTTCTCCTCGACAGTCATAGGTGATCCTTTGTAGTCTATTTATGATGCAATTGCTATGCTTTAATTTCTAGCACCAGTTAGTACTATGTTCAGATGCAGGACAAGCGCTAAGTAAAATGTTAGAGGGTACGTCTGACTTTAGGACTACCAAGGTTGTACAGGCTGTTCACTGCACAAGGGCTCCCGATAGAAGACGTAAGTAGAGACTGACACTCAGGCTACTAGCCTTTACCTTTAACCAAGTCATGTACCCTAACATGAGGCTATGTTCACTTATTATTATTATTCTAGCAGTGCCCTTTTAAAAGCTAAGCTTTTAACTTGAGAGTAGTTTTAGATTTGGCATACATGAAAGTGGCAAAATAGTACAGAGGGTTCCCATATACCCCACACCTAGTTTTCTCTATTGTTAACATCTTGCATTAGTATGGTACATTTGTTATAATTAATGAACCAGAATTGATACATTATTATGAACTGAAGTCTACACTTCCTTTACATTTCCTTAGTTTTTACATAATGTCCTTTTTCTGCCCCAGGAGTTCATCCAGGATACCACATTGCATTTAGCAGTCTTGTCTCCTTAGCCTCCACTTGGCTGTGACGGCTTCTCAGATTCTGTGCGTTTTTTATGACCTTCGCAGTTTTGAGGAGTACTGGCCCGGTGTCTTGCAGAGTGTCCCTTGAAGGGGATTTGTTTGACGCTCTTTTCAAGATTACATTGAGGTCGAGGGGGAAGACCACAAAGACAAATGCTGTTTCCATCGTATCCTTTCAAGGGTGTGTGCTATCATTATGGTGAATCACTGTTGCTGCCAGCCTTGCTCACCTAGCTGAGACAGTGTTGGTCAGTTTCCTCTACTGCAAAGCTCCTCTTTTTCTCTCATTTTCACACTGTATTCTTTAGAAGGAAGTCACTATGTGCAGCCTACACTTAAGGAACGGGAAGCTATACTCTACTTCCTTGAGGGCAAGGCATCTACACGAATTATCTGGAATTCTACACTGGAGTCTATCTATTCTCCTCCATTTATTTATTTCTGTATTTGTTCGTTCAGTCATTTATTTACATCAGTATGGACTTGCTTCGGGTTATAATCCAACACTCAAAATTTTGTTGCTCAAAGCATGCCATCTTTGGCTGATGGGAGCTCTTTCAGTTGGCTTCTGTGTCCCTTTTACAGACCCTCATTAATGTGGCTTTTTTGGAAGAGAATATGTTATGTGTTGGATTGTGTCTTCCTCTTCAAATATAATATGTGGAAGTCCTAACACCCAATACCACAGAATATGACCTTATTTTGAAGTAGGGCTATTGCAGATGTAACTAGTTAGGATGAAGTCATACTGGAGTAGGGTAAACCCTTCATCCAATGTGACCAGTGTCCTTATAAGAAGAGAAAAGGGACACACGGAGAAAAGACAGCCATGTCACCACAGAGGCAGAGATTGTAGGGACACATTTACAAGCCAAGGAAATGCCAAGGAATACCAAAAGTCACCAGAAAACAGGACAGTGCAAAGAAGGATTCTCTCCTCCAGGTTTCAGGGGAAGCAAGGCTCTGCAGACACCTTAATTTTTAAACGTGCATTCTCCAGAACTGTGAGAGAATAAATTTCTGTTGCTTTTAGCCACCCAGTTGTAGTTATTTGTTAGAGCATCTCTAGGAAACTAGCACAGAGCACTTCCTTATTTTCTGGCACTACAAGATGCTCCAGGTTCAACTTGTATATTTCCTGATCCAGTGCTAGAACTGGCCATTTCTTCAAGGAGCCCTGGTTTCTTTTATTACAGAATGGTATTAGAAACCAAACTCTGGATTGTTAGGTGTGTTTGTTGCTACTGTCATGTTGTTGCTAGTAGGCTTTCTCAGGAGATATAGCTGGGAAATATCTGTGTGTATACTAGCCCTCACATATACATAGCTATAAATATTTCCATATGTAACATCTATATCTATATTAACGTAAATATAAGTTCATACTGATGTCTCCAACTCTAATTCATTACCACGTGGATCTGGATCATTCTAGCCTCCTCCTTTTGCTTATTTGTAACCTCCCACTCCAACAGTGAAAAGCCTGGCTCCCACCATCTGCCATCCAGTTATTTAACTGTTCAGTTTCAGTGCACATGTATAGCACATAGAATTGTTAACCTAGGAATTTCTTTTCTGAATTAATACAAAAATTGCTAAATCAGCTAGTGGCACCCCTGCCTCCTCTCCAAACTGAATTTCCTCCCAGCTGAGTTCAAGAACCTGTACTTTCTCCCCCCATCTTCTCTACTGCCCAAACCTACTCTCACAAAGGGAACTGCTATCAGTTATTTATATCTTTGTATTAGTCTGAATAAGCTAGGCAAAGAAAAAAATCTCAGCTTAGCACAACAAAGCATTATTCCTTATTCCTATCAGATTCCAAGGCAGCGTGGGCAGCCCTTTTCAACTTTTGGCTTTATCATTTTGAACTCGTGGCCTCCAGGGTAGGGACAGGAGGGAAGAGGGGCTGTGTGAAAGATCACACAGGACTCGTTTAAGACTCAGGCCTGAAAGTCATTTGTACTCCCTCGACCCAGATGCCAATGGCCAGAACTCAGTCTCGTAGCCTAAACCTAATTCCTAGGAAGGCTGAGCAATGCTAGTCTTCCTGTGAACCCAGGAAACTATATGCTGAGCACATCGCATGGTCTCCGCTTTAATCCTAGTGTGAATTTTAGTCAATGTGTTAACTTTCCCCAAATCACTTTTATTTAAAATCTTAACTTTGTAACAAAAGGTCTTGTTTTAAAAGGAATTTTAAACACTCATAGCCAAGGGAAAAGGGAAAAGAAGGTTTAGGGAAACTTTTAGCAACCCCACCTTTGAAAATCTATCATATAAATGGCCCCTATTTCTACCAATGAATAAGGTCATTTTTGATGATATTCAATTTTTTTAAAAGCATCATCATTCCTTTTATTCTTGGGAGCTAAGATGGTAAATCAAAGTGGGTGAGCCAGGTGGCCCATAGAGCCCTTTGGTGTCTTTGCATGATGCACGGGCCAAAGGGAGTTTAGAGGCACCATTCAAGGGCACCTTCCACAAGGTGATTTCTGCTGCTGTAAGAGAATAAATGTTTTTAATCGAAAAGGAGATAAGCCCCATTATTCATAGAATTTTAGTGTCAGGAGGAACCTTAAAAATTAGGTCCAGATAATTTTCTAATGACACAGATAAAATGCTTATGATAATTTAACATTAAAGGGAAGGAGCATGAAACAAAATTGTATACACAGTATGATTTCACTCTCTAATACACCATGCAAAGAGAAAGCAGAATACACCAAACCACTAGCAGTGGTTTCCTTTGGGTGGCAGAATAATGGGTGTTTTAAGTTATCTTGTTTGTATCTTTGTATGTGTTTTGTAAGCTTTCTATAATGAGTATGCGTGACTTTTGTAACCTGAAAAGGAATGTTAAGAAAAAAAATGTTAAGGTATTCAATCCAATTCATCTTCCCATTGTAGAGATGAGGAAACTGATGCCCAGAGAGATTAAATTATGTGTCCAACATCACACAGATATTAAAGTGAAAGGTCAGGAGCCAAATTAGACAGTCTCACAGACGTAGACTAAGATCCCAGAAGACGTCACCCCCACTCACACCCACACCACGTGCACGTCCACACCCACCCTTTTCACCCTCATCCAAGGTTTCCAGAGTTAAAATTGCTTCCTGGTCCCTGCCCCTGTTTCAGCCCAGAGGCCTGGGAGCTCTTGCAGCTGCTAGGTGTATCCAGGGAGAAAATACAAACTTTTATTTAGCATCTATGATAGATTTAAACTGATAACAAACTAAGCCATAAGGCAGTTTCATGCCATTTTATAGATGAAGAGACTGGGGCATGCTCATGGTTGTCAGTGGCAAAGCTAAGAAGCCTCCCTGCTGTGTGGCGTTTTTGAGCCATATTAAAAGCTCCATATATGTTTGTTGATTTCATGTAAAGACCACAATTGTATCCTATTCCTGAGATTGCAGGAGGCTTTCACATCCTGCCCTGGATACACCTGCCAGCCTAGCTCAAGAGGTCTGGCCTGTGTCTCAAGGAGATGGATCTGTTGCCAGATGCGGGCATCTGGGAACCTCTGGGTACTCGTTTACCTTTGCACGGGACATCCCCCAAGCTTGATGCTCTGTCAGGAGGATGCTCGGGGAAGATATACACTGATGAGAAATCTGAGCCCCCAAATTCATTTTTCAAAGAAGCCAAGCAAATCTGGTGATTTATTCTCTGTCATTCTGATCCCAGCATATGTTCCACATCAGGTAAGTGAGATAGAAGGGATGGTTCAGCAAACATTAAGTTAAAAGAAACCCTGTCAGGCTTCCCCACGAATAGCTGGTTTTTATTTAAAGCCACAATGTCATTAATTACATTGAGTAAAAAGCTAAGGCTGACTCCTGCGCCACACTCCTCTAGTGGACTCGGCGGAAGACAGGCTGCTCTTACACAACTGCAGTCCACACACCCACGCTAGCTTGGGTTTCTATTGCTTCCTTATCTTCTTCCTTCTGCAGTCTTTTCATGTTTTCCTTTCATTGAACCTGAATTTCTCCCCGCCTGTCTCTCCCTGTGCTTCCATGTGCATCTCCCCTATCCTACTCCCTTTCGGTCTCTTCCTGTACTATGCCTCCTGCTTCTCCCTCTGAAGTTCAGTCCTCCCTTGCAGATACAGCTTGGGGCTCCCTGTTGATGCCACAGAGCCAGACTCAGCCCACTCTTCCCCACTAGCCGCTCCCGTGTGCTCTGCCTCTGGTGACACACCTACCCTCTCTCCTTTCCTGCCAGCTCTGTCTCTTTCTAAAGGTTCAATAGTAGCAAAGCACTTGGTTCAGTTGATTCTGTTTGATCCTAAGACAGGAGTATTACGTACATCAGTTCATGGAAACTGGAACACCAACTGAAAAAAGAGAAAGCATCATAATGATGCCTTGGTTGTAACCAATAGTAACTACGGTGGACAGAGCCCTGCAATGCCTAGACAAATGGAAGGAAGAGAGGAAGGACATTATAATTTTGTTCATTCACGTGAGAAGCATTTATTAAGCACCTACTGTGTCCTAAGATTGATACCAGGTGTTGAGACTATGAACATAAATTTTAAAAGGTTCTGATTCTAAACAGCCTAGCTGGAGATGTACACATAAAAACAATAATTACAGTGCGATGAGAGATGTGTTATAACGATTGGCCAAGATTTTCTGGGAATATAGAGGAAACGGATTGTGTTGCTTGGGTGGGGCAAGTAGAAAAGGCTGTCAGCATATGGAATTGTTTCCCAGGAGGCAATTCTGCAAACAAACAAGGGAGGAAGGGAGACAACAGGTTTCAGGGAGAGAGAATGCCCTGTGCTGGGTCACCGAGGAATGAAGGGCTGAATCTTACTGGGTGGCCCACTGGGAGAGCACGGCTGGGACCTGGGGGAGCTGGGAGAGGTGATATCTGTCAGGAATAAAGCTGCGGGATCTCAAGGCATGTCATGGAGCTTTCCAAGCCTTACCAAGCAGTCCAGACTTCCACGTATGGACAATGAGGAGCACCTGAAGATGTGTAAGCAAGGGAGGGATATACTCCATCTTACATTTTTGATCATTCACTCTGGCAGGTATGTAGATTGGCGTATCAGTTTCCAAGACAGGAAGCTGGATTCAGCCATCCAGATAAAGGATGGTAGTGCTATAAGCACAGCAGCAATTCTGGGCATGGAAGGCATTTGTTGAGTTTCTGCTGTGTTCCAAGTTCCACGCTAGGTGCTCTTACATGTATTACCTTGTGTGTGTGTTCAGAAACAGGTAAACAACTGCATAGCTCATCTTACCAAAACTGAGCACATTTACCTGGTAGACTATACAATAACAAGAATGACAGCTTTTCCATGCTAGACTTATATAAATGGGTCCTTGAATGGAATGGAAATAGCTTATCTTGGAGTTTACATGGGCCCTGCATGATAGCTTTTGTTCACAAAGAGCTAACATAGCACTCTCTGTACATCACTAGGGGGAATGTATGTTGGTACCACCTTTCGGGAGAGCCATGTGATCACACTGTTCAAAAGCTGTAATATATGCATTTTTTTTTTGTTCCAGCAGTTTCTATTCTAGAAATTCAAACAAAGGAAAACTCTGGGATGTGTGCAAAGATTTCAGTAAAAGGGTATTTACCGCAGCATTGTTGTTACAGTGAAAACATAAAAGTAATACAAATTCCAACAATGGAGGATTGGCTTAATACATTATAGCACAACCTCACGGTTGCATAGCCTGCAGGCATTAAATGCTATGGTGTGGAAGTATATTTATGGACATAGAAAGATGTTCCCACTGATTTAGCCCCTCTTCAAAGATGCAGTCTCGATAAAAATGGGTGATTGCTATGCAAATACAACTTCAAGACAAATCCCCTGGCCTCCTCTTGCACTAGTTTCCAAAATATTTTTAAGTGAAGAAGCAAGATACAGAACAACATGTATAATATGATCCCATTTTAATTAAAAAGAAAAAATATCTTCAAGTGAATCTCATGGATATACCACCCTAGAAAAGGTGCAGGATATCCACTGAAATGTTAAATGTATTTATCTCTGGGTGGAGAAGTCAGGGGACTGGCATAATTTTCATCTTACTCTTTTGGATTGTCTACAGCTCTTCTCCTTTTTTCTACAATGAGCATGTATTTCTCACATACCAGGAAAAGAGAGCAGGGGGAAGCCTTCCCCAGTCCTTGCAACCATGCAGCAGGCTAGTCTGCTCCTTCCTGTTGCTTCATTTGTCCAGGCATCCTGCTTGATGAGCTAAGTATTTCTATCATCATGGAAGGGGACTGGGTATACGAGGATGATTCAACATGGTTCCTGTCTTCAAGGAGCCCACAATCTAACAAGAAGGCTGATCTAGAGATAAATAGTTACAGCATGGTGAGGAAGTATATTTATGGATATGGAAAGATGTTCACACTGATTTAGCCCCTCTTCAAAGATGCAGATGGTAGACCAGTGATAGAAATATCTACATGGTTTTATGTGTTCACAAAGGGGTCTGATTTTATCCTGTAGGTGGTAAAAAGTGACTTGCTTTGGGCTGCTAGTCCTGTTCTCCATGAATCATTCTTATCTTGTCTAACACATGGTAGGGAAAGAGGCCAAATGATAGGATGGAAAGAGCACTGGGCTGGGAGTCAGCTCTGTTCTGGCCTTTTAACTAACCCTGGAATGCTTTGGGTTTTTTTGAGTAAAACCTCATCATTTGGTGTCCAAGACCCTTCTCTCTCTGGCTCCAACCTACATTTCCAGCCTCATCTCTTGCCATTGCCTTCATTAACTCCATACTCCTGCTTCACACCTGAATTATCACTGTTCCCTAGACCTGCCAGACCCAGTGCTTTGCACATGTTGGTTTCTTCACCTCAGCAGTATTGACATTTGGGGCCAGATAATTCCTGATTATGGGGGACCACGCTGTGCATTGTAGGATGTCCACATTCAATAGCATCCCTCAGTCATGATAATCAAAAAAATCCCCAGACATTGCAATCCAGCAATTAGCAAGCAATACACTCCACTGTGCAAGATGGGTCCAGTTTGGTGGCCCTGGACATTCCTATACTACAGTCCTACTGGTTATGCTGTTCCAGGACCCTGTGGAAAGGAGACAGTTTCTCTTCTGACATCTGAGGTTTAGCACAGCTCACAAATGGCAGTGCTGATATCCCTCAAGAAGCCACTTGGGGCATCTGTGATTGTTTTCAAGACTTTTCAAGACTTTTGGAAGCTTCCCACAGGCACTGGTCTCTTGCACTCTATTTGGACTACCCCAGGCAGGGCCATGAAAGCTGGAGCACTGCTGGCTGGGTGTGAGCGCCCATCTCTCAGGGCTCCTCTGAAAATGCTCCCTCCCTATGGGAACAAGAAGCAGGGAGAGGACTTTGTGAAACAAGAAATGGTGTTGGTGTTCCATAAGCATTCCCTTTGCTCTCTTTGGATTACCATAAGGTTTTAACAGTTGACTTCTGTGACCCAACAATCCTTCATTTGTCCCAGAGACTTGTTCAACTAAAGTGTTTCTGCAAGCTTTTGAGTCATGCTAGGGCCTATTGCTAGAGAAGGACTTAATATCTCTTAAGGGACCTGCATTAACCCAACTGATGGCTCTGACACCTAGTAGAGACCTGCCTGTAGCCAGTGCCCTGCAGCACCATATCTCTGCTAAGATATATTTTCATGGCACTTGTATATCGTTTCATTTGATTCTCACAGCCACGTTGAGAAGGAGGCATCAGCGCATTTACCAGTGGGAAACTGAGGTTCCGCGAGGTTTCATGACTTGCGGAAGACAGACCTGAAGCTCAGGTGTTTTGACTCTCAGGCTAGTGTTCCCTCCATGGCATCTCAGCAAACTCCACCTGAAGCACACATTCCCTTCCAAGTGCTCCAGCTCCTCCCTGTTCAGAGAGCATGAAAGAAGCCTAAGAGAGAGCAGGGCTGCCCCTGAAAGCAGTCACAGGAGGGAAGCCACCTGCCAACCAGCCTGGACCAGTTTCTGGAGGTCAGGGCTCCCGGCAGAGCTGACAGAAACTCAGGGATCCCCTGAAGAGAAGATCCCACAATTCCCAGGCCAGGCTTGACTTCCCTCTGGGGGAGCTTCCCCAGGCTCCCACTCTACTGCCTCAGGAGTGTGGCCCCAGATCCAGGAGCCCTAGCTTGCAGAAAGGGCTGTTGTCCATCAGCCTCAGTCATTGTATCTCCCCCAAGCCATAGGAGTCAGGGGTCTCAAGGCAGCCTCTTTCCTGGAGTTCTTCAGGCAAAAAGATCAGAGACATTGCCATTGTGATGTGCGGAAGAGCCCACGCTTGGATTGAAAAGATAAGAATTCAAACCCCAGCTCCACATCCCAGCTCAATTCCCTCATCTATAAAATGCACAGAACAGCACTTCCACCTCCAAGATCTGTGTTAGGCTAAAAAACAAAAATTAAAACAGCACATACACAAGACAATTCCCAGTATGTGGAACAGCAATGGCATCCTTTTCTTAGGGAGTATTTCTTGAGCACCTACTATGCACCAGGAATGCTAATAGGCCCTAAGGACCCATCAGCGAGTGAGCCAGGCAGACCCCAAACTGGGCTGTTCAGACTCATTTAGAAAGATGAACTGAGGGAGCTGGAAAGGAGGGTCACAAATAAGGCCAAGCCTGTTGTCACGGGGATGCAAGGATAGTAACACTGTCCTGGGACTTATATTTGTCTCACAGGGAGTCAAGATGGGCACCCCTTCAAGGAGTTACCAGTCTGCGTCACCTCCGCAAAGTTTGCTTTATTAGAAGTGTCCATCCTGGCAGGAAAAATATGCAGCTTGGTGTTTAACTCAGTGGGACAGGGAAGAATTTCTTTTTGCTGTCGGGAACCGGCTTCCAATGCATCTACCTGAATTTTTTAAATCGATCAGCTCCTTAAGTGAGCACATCTGGCACAGAGCTCCTCATGCTTGCCTCCCATGGCTTGCATACTCTTTTACAGATAAACCGGGGGGTGAAAGGCAATGACATCTAAGAAGGGGGAACTGTTCTGGGACCTGGGGAGTTCGGTATTTGTTGGATATTTGCCCCAACTGCTCTGGAAGACTAAAGCCTAGCAGACAACGGGTTACCAGTTGCATACTGGGGAAGTCTGTTATTATTTTATTAAGACAGACTGCATCTAGGAGTTCGCAGGTACAGTAGAGGTTCATCCTGGAGTGCTGTTGGGTGGAGCAGCTTATAAACTAAAGTGTTTCTGCAAGCTTTTGAGTCATGCTAGGGCCTATTGCTAGAGAAGGACTTAATATCTCTTCAGGGACCTGCATTAACCCTACTGATGGCTCTGACACCTAGTCCAAGGCTTGTTACAGAGCAGACAGGAGCAGGAGTAGCAACTTTAAAAATAGAAGCTTGAGGGAATACGAAGCTGGGCTCAGCAGGAGCCAGGCTGTCAGCTTGGCTTCCATTTAGGATGCAGATCCAATTGGTTCAGAAGATGGGTCAGCGTCTCTGTCTCCAAGAGAGCCCTGCCCTGGAGAAACCAACCCAGCCCATGGCTTTGGTTGTTCAAAGGAGAGTATTTTTTCAGCTGGACCTGAGAGAACTTGATGGAAGCCCCTTTCCACCTCTGCCCAGGGGAAGATACAGTCACATAAATGCAGCGTTGGGGTGCAGAGCATGCAGCCCAAACCCACTCTCAGCCCCACCGTTTGCATACTGCACACTCACACTGCTCCAGGCCTGGGTGAAGGCATGCATACTGTCCTGAGTCCAGGTAGCCCAGAGCGCTGAAGACCAAAGCAAAATTCCACTGAAGTCAAACCAGATCTCACCCATAGCTCTTTGTTTGTTTATCTGAGAACAAAGTCAAAGGCCAAGGAGGCCCCACTCTCCTGCCACAGGGGAACCAGTGTGCAAGCTCTAAGGAACCTGCTAGAGGGGACAGAGATGGCCTCCAGAGTGGACTCGGAGTTCTTTCCCCCTTCTTCTGCAATGAGAGATTTCTTCCTAGGGCCTATTTTCCTGCAGGGTTAGAGTTAGGTTTTAGAGCCCTTTTCCTTAACCCTCTTCTCTATTTCCTATCCCAATTCATTTATTTAAAAAAAAAAAAAAAAAGCTTCACTATCTACTTCTTTATGTTGACATGAAGATTAAAAGCAAGTTTCAACATGCAAGTATTCAACAGAGTGGCAGCCACAAAGAGGCGTTTCTCCTCCCTCCTTTTCTTCAGCCCTTGATGCTCACTCACTTTACCCCAGGGACCCCATCACTTCTTTCTCCAGCTGGAGGCACTAACCCTGTCCCTGGCCTTGTTCCTGTTTGATAAGATATTCAACAGTAAAAAAGAGTAGAGAGTGGACAAGTGCACAATCTCCTCACCTCCCTGGGCTGTGTTCTGCTGCTTGCACTTTTTAAAGTCCCAGAAGTATTCAAACAATTTGGAATCACATTCTGTTTTTACTTTTCATCTATGCATCACTCAGTATCTGCCAGATTCAGTATCTGGGGCTGGGAAAGTAGAGATAAATTAGATATGTGGGCCCCAGCCTCCAAGGAGCTCACAGGAAAACACACACACACACACACACACACACACACACAGCTTGATGTTCTTCCTATGGCAGAAGCTAGTGTGCTCCCTGTAAGGAGAACTGTCAATTATGTTCATTATTCCCACATCTCTGTGATCTAGGATCTAGACCCAGCTCTGACACTCTTTGGCTTTGAATTAGTCAGGATTCTCCAGAGAAACAGAACCAGCAGGAAGTGATACATAGAGAAAGACAGATTTATTTTAAGGGACTGGCTCACACAATGATGGAGACTGGTTAAGTCCAAAATCTGCAGGGTGGGCTGTCAGACCTGAGGCCCAGGAAGGAGTCCACATTGCAATTCAAGTCAAGAGGTCGTCTGCTGGAGAGTTCCATCTTGCTCGGCGAGGCCAGCCTTCCGTTCCACTCTGGTCCTGAACTGATGGGACAAAGTCCACCCACACTGTATTGACTTCACTCGGTCCCCTGATTCAAGAGTGTTAGCCTCATCCTGAAACACCCTCGCAGAAATGTCTAGAATGTTTGACCAAATATCTGGGCACCATGTCCCAGCCAAGCTGACACAAAAACTCAATCATCACAGACCTACAAAACCAATGAATTAAAGTGCAGTGATTTTGAAGATTCCCTCATTCCTTGTATTTTAGGAGCTAATGGCTCTGTTCAACAACACACAGTCTTTTCATTTGGAAACTCTTTGGAGAACTGTGATATCTTTAGTGGCTTTCACAAGATCACTAATGTCACTAAATGTTTCCATAGCTTGCTCACCCCTACCTTAGTCCCAATGACAGGATCCCAGGACCTCAGTCCTGATGTCCATAAGAATCACTGGGGAGCTTGTTGGCCAAGCAGGTTTCCGGCCAAACTATGAAGATCCAGGTGCAGTAGCTGTGGTGCCAGCATTAGGGGCAAAGGCTCAAAACCAAGGAAGCAGAGGAAGAAACCCCTCAGGGTAGGAGGAAGCAGAAGGCACCAGGACGGCACCCCCAGAGGCTGCAGTGACTTCCCTGGTGACCTGTGGCCTCTCTAGAGCTTTCAAGGCTGAGGCAGTGAGGGGGTAGACATGAGTACCAGGAGAGGGATGCTTTTTGACAAACGTGAGTTAGCAACTTGCCACTTGCTTTTGCTCTTTCCTGCCCACCTTGATTCTGCTCACCTGCCCTTTCCACCCTGTGAGCCACAATGACTGACTCCAGAGGTGAAACACACATGCCACACACATGTCATTTCAGGTCATCAGAATAGCAGAGTTGTCAAAAGCTGTTAGAAGACAAGCGGCTGAAACATCCTCCTCCCAAACATTCTCCTCAAATTATAAGCCATCCCCACATTGCATGGTGCCGCCGAGCCTGGCGTTTCACCTGCTTGCCTCTTCCTTGTTGTTCTCTGTCTCAGAACCGGCCTTAGCTGCCTTGAGCTTAAGGGTCTGGTCTTACAAACATTGACATTCTTCCTCAACTCCCCAACTCATATCTTAGCACTGTTCTTTCTGATTTGTAGTGCATCCTCCCTCCCAACTAACACTTGGAGAATTCAGCAAAACCTTGTGAACCTGCTCAGGTTTAGGAATCTAGAACAGACCTGAGCTAAGCCATCAATGAGAGCCTACACTGGTTCTTCTGCCCCGAGAATCAGTTGGCACCTCTTAGTGCTTTAGAGCTCTGACAGGTGGAAAGGTCATGGTTTCCCAATAGTGCCTCCCCTCCTCTACCTTAGAAAGCAGGAGGAGAGGAGGCATTTAGGAAAGCTGGACTGAATTAGAGGGCATTAGAATCTAGCCAAGGCAAGAGGACCTCATCTTCTATTGCTGCATGCTCAGCCTGTCAACAAAGGAATTGCAGAGATGAGCTTCAGATCTCTATTTCAGGGTAGATGTCTGCAAGATACCATCCATGCCTGCCTAGATTAGCCAGTGCCAAATCTGTGGCTTCACATGAAAACATTTTTTTTAATAAAGATGTTGATTGATCATCAGATAATCTTGTACTGGTCACTTCCAATGATTCATTACCACCAGTGGAAGCCAGTCAATCATTCAGCAAATATTTATTAACTACCCATGGATAGTGATCAGGAGAAGCACTGGTAATACAGTGCTGAATGTGAAAGGGAGTGTCTCCCTGCCCTGGTAAAAGTATTTCGGTTGGTGCAAAAGTAATTGCAGGTTTTGCTGTTACTTTTAATGGCAAAAATTGTGATTATTTTTGCACCAATCTATATGGCAAAACCAAAAAGATGCAAAGAAATTATCAGATAAATGGATAACTAATAATAGCTTTAAATACCATGAAGGAGATGCCAGGCAGGGAACAGTGCAAGGAGCATTGTATAGTGGAAAGGAATATGGGCTCTGTAAGCAGGTATTTCAAAGTTCAAATCTCATGTCTGTTAACTGGCCTCGAGCAGGTCATTTAACTACTCTAAGCATCTGTTTCCTCATCTGTTTAAAAAAAAAAAAAAAGTAAGGGAATAAAATTCCCTTCCTTGCCAGGCTATTTAGGGATGCACTGAGACAATGATTGTAAAAGTAGTTAACACAAGACTTGGTATACAACACTCTTTAATGAATGATCGTTCTGACCAGAGGGGTGGCTCACACCTGTAATCCTAGCACTTTGGGATGCCAAGGTGAGTGGATCACCCTAAGGTCAGGAGTTCAAGACCTGTCAACATGGCAAAACTCCATCTCTACTAAAAATACAAAACTTAGCCGGGCGTGGTGGCAAGCACCTGTAATCCCAGCTACTCGGGAGGCTGAGGCAGGAAAATCACTTGAACCTGGGAGGTGGAGGTGGCAGTGAGACGGGATTGCACCACTCCACTCCAGCCTGGGTGACAGAGCGAGACTCTGTCTCAAAATAAAATAAATAAATAAGTAAATGCTTGTGCCTCTTTCTGCCCCTTCCATCTTCCGTGAGTGCTGATTTTCAGTTCCCTTCCCTGCTTTGGGGCTCTGTATGAAGCCAAGGAAAGGGCTTCAGGAAGAAGTCAAAGTGAGTCTTCTTCAAATGCCATCTTTGAGGATGAGGTCTGAGGGTCACAGACTGAAGTTGAGGGAGTGTCTCTGTGCCAAGTGTCTGAGTGGAAATATCAGGTCACTCAAAACCTGTACATAACAGGCCGCCTCCATAATTACTTGCAACAAGAGGCACAATGTGCTTCGCCTTCCGTTTTACAACCATCAAAGCATTTTAAAAAAGATTCTGTTAATTGCCATTTGCAGACAATTATTATCTATTCAGAATCCCCTGGTGCAAATGAATCACACCATACATCCTATCTGAGCTCTCTCAACCCACTCACTGACCCCAGTGCTGCTGCGACTGTAGTGACAGGAACAGTGACTGACTGGCAGAGACAGGGCAGAAGTCTTGGGGGCCAACCAGAAGACTTTTGCGGGTGTCTGTAGGTCAGGGTGAAAATCAATTTATGATCTCTCTGAGGCATATTTAAGGCAAGACAAGAGAAAGGATGTGAACGGGTAGATTCTGCTTGCAACTGAAGAAGCAAGGGGAGGTGGGCCCTTGACAAGCACAAAGCAGGGAGGCTCCCCCAACTGCCCCCCATAACTCAGGCTTCCCACTGGACTGCTCAGTGCCTGTTCTGAGTTAAACTGCAGTTTAGCTGGACTCAGAAGGCTTGGAATTGGGGAATAAAAGAGGCTTCACATACCTACCCAGAGCCCAACCAGGATATTTTAATGGGATCTCCACATCCTCCCATACAGGGATCTGGGAAAAACAATTGTAATCAACAGCTAATATCCACAAAGCTCTATCTACGTGCCCAACACTCTGCCAAGCCAACCCCACTGGGTATAGAGTATTACCTTTATCTTATAAATGAGGAAATCAAGGCTCAGAGAGGTTGAGCAGGTTGCTTAAGATCCTACACCTCATCAGGGCCAATATTCAGACGCATATCCACATCATCTGATTCCAGAACCCCAGCTGGAAACCACTGCACCCTCCGCTTTGCCCCTGGAAGCTGTAAGATGTGAGCTCACCAAGGACAAATGTCTGCTTGCTTGTCCTTCACAGGGCCTAGCATTGTGCAGGATATTCCAGGAGTCATTTAATTAAAAGTTGCTAAATGAAGGAAGGAAGGCTTGAAAGAGAGGATTGAGAAATCTGTCCATGCATTCAGTGGTAAATGAAAATATGCAGAATGCATGAATATCATATGCAAATCAATGCCTATCATTCTCATTAACTGTTAGAGAAAAGACAGGGGTGCATGGTTTTCACGGGGGGTGGGCTCCTCTTCTTGATGGCAATATGTATCCAATAATGTCTCATGTTGCCTTGAACAGATATTGGAGGATTTGTGAGACTCTGGCCTCTCTTTGTCACCAAAATTCTATCCATTCTTCAAGATTTGCTTCCACAGAGCCTACCCTGACTACCGGCCCTTATCGAATCTATTAAGCCTCTACCATGTTGCAGGGTCCTCGCTAGGGAGGAGACGTAAGCAGGCAATGGCAATGTATTATGCCGTGTGCCATATTAAAGATGTGTCGGAAGCATAGGAGCAAGGAAAAGCAGTGACTGGCAGAGATGGGACCTGTGGGAAGAGGGGAAGCCCCACAGAGGAAGAGATACCTGACTTAGAGCTCAAAGGCCCTGAGGAGTCTGACAGGTAAACAAGATGCGGGAAGGAGACCCCAAGGGACAGCCTATGCAGAGGCATGGAAATGTGCTGCGGAAATGTGTATTTGGGAAACTACAAGTCGTGATCGTGTAAAAAGATGTTGAGACACAAAGCAGATCATGTTACTTCTCTGCTTACAACACTTCACTGGCTCCCACGCATGTGGGAAGCAACATCGCCTTCTTGCCATGGCTCTTGTGCTCTATGGAGCTCTATGTCTGGTCTCTGCCACCTGCCCAGACATCCTGCCATACCTCCTACCCCCAGGACCATCAAGCTCAGCCACAGCGACCTTCCTTCTGTTCCTGAAGGCACCTGGTTCATTCTCACCTTAGGGCCTTTGCCCTTGCTGTTCCAGCTGCTTGGAACTCTTTCTCATTTTGAGGGATGGGCTCTCCTATGCAGGTCTTAGCCCAAAGGTCACATCCTCCAAGAGTTCATCCTGACTACCCCATCCAAAGTGGTCCTCCAACCCACCTCCAGTCCCTGTCTAGCTCATGCCCCTGTTTTTCTTTCTCCTTTGCACTTCTGACTGTTGGAATCTGCCTTGTGTATGTCTAGTCTTTATATTGTCGGTCTCTTCTACACACATGAAACCAAGTATCTCACAAACCAAGTTCATGAGATCCTTGGCCTGCCTGACTGATTCATAGGCATTTCCAGACCTGGGACATGCAGTGCCTGCATAAAATGAGCACTCAGTATCTGTGGGATAAGAGGATGGATAGATGGATGGATGGACAGATGGACAGGTTGGATGGATGGATGGATGGATGGATGGATGGATGGATGGATGGGTGGATTGGATGGATGGATGGATGGATGGATGGATGGATGGATGGACAGATTGGATGGATGGGTGGGTGGGTGGATGGATGGATGGATGGATGGATGGATGGACAGATTGGATGGATGGGTGGGTGGACGGATGGATGGATGGATGGATGGATGGATGGATGGATGGATGGATAGATTGGATGGATGGATGGATGGATGGATGGATGGATGGATGGATGGATGGATGGACAGATGGATGAAATAATGAATGACAGTTGCCAGAAATGGCTGATAAGAGGAATCATAAAATTTTGAGGATGGAGAGACATTTCCGAAGCAGAACACAGGGCTTTGGATGTCATGAAGATTATTTGGACTTCACCCTATAGTAGCTGATAGGGACATTAGAGAAATTATCATTGCCACCAGACAATTTAGCATTTGATTATCTCTCGCCCTGCACTGGCTTCTGACGATTTCTCATGCCTGAACCTTATCTCACCAATCAAATTGTCAGCCACATAGCATTAACAAATTCTAGAAGCGAATTCTATGTAGTGTTTCAATGTCCATTATTTTACTGGATTCTTATGGCAAGTTTCCTCTTTCAGCCTTCTCTAGCACCAGGCTGAACATATGGTAGATTCTCAATAGATATCTGCTGACTGATCGAATGTCTGAGGGGGTTCCTTAAAAGAGTAAAAGGAAGGAAACTAACATGTATCAGCATGACAATGACCTGAACCCTGGGCAAGGTGCTTCACATATTCAGTCCCTACAGTGGCCTATACATGTACGTCATTATACACAGTGTATGTCATTATACACAGTGTATATCATTATACACAGCCAACTAGCAACAGGGCCAGGGTTCAAAACTAAGGCTCAGGGCTCTTTCTGCTATTCCCTGCTGCCCTGGAATCGGTTGTCATCTACATTCCTGGCTTTAGGAGTCCCTGGGCGTGTCTGTCCCAGAAGCTGACTCGGTAGTCACAACTGAGGCAAGAGCTCGGGGTGGGGGTCTCCCTCAGGTTTCTATAGCTTGATCACCACTGATGTGAGTTCTGCCTCTTGTCCCAAGCATGCTACCAGCTCCCTCCTGTCAGATTGGGTAGAAAATGCCCTCCGCTTTTCCAAGAGCTCCTCTGACCCTTGGGTCGGATGTCAGGGAGGAAAAGCACTGGGTGGGAGGCTGATTCCTAGGCTTGCTCTCTTCTTGTGTCTTAATGTAAACTACTGGTCCTTTTGTCTCCCAGCCTTTGCACTGATATGCTTTCACATTCAGCAGGAGCTCTGGGGGTCTCTGGGCCAGGCATATCTCTTTGTCACATTAAATCAGCCCTGTACCTCTCATGATGAATGCCCCCTTACCCACGAAGAGCCACCACGTACCCCCTCCTCAATGCGGAGTCTCTAATCTGTGTGCCTAGACCAGGCTCTGGTGGTCAAGCAAGACTAGCTCTTTGTAATAGACCCCAGCTCTCTGTGCCCCACTTTGCCCATATGCAAGACAGAGCAATCTCTTTCTCTTACCTCCACAAGGGAGCCCTAGGAACTAATTACTGTAAGCAGATCACTTTAACTATCACAATTATCAACAGCACTTTATAATCCCCAGTCAGAAAGATGATCATTAAGTTTTGCAACACCCGCCTCCTCCAGGCCAAGGCAGAAAAGTCAATTCTGTAAGTGTCTGTTGAGATTATCGAAGCCCCAGCAAAGAACTTCTGTGTGTACACACCCCATTTGGGGAAATGGTAATGGAATGATACCACTGGCACCATCATGAGGCACAATAACCTCTTTTGGAAGGTTTCCCAAAACCCAGAAGATACCATCACCTGCCCTGGAAACCTGTTTGCTGAGTTAGCAACACATGGTTTTGTGCTCATTTACCTTTTTAATAGAATAAAAGAGAAAGAAAAGGGACAATGCCGTATCTAAGGAGGAGAAAAGAGAGAAAAAGCAAAAGAGCAGAAAATTCCAACTCTGCCCCTCTCTCCCCAAGTTTTTTCTTCTCCATGTAGGAGTGAGTGTTCTAATTCTGCAACGCTGTCATTACCGTAATGGGTTTGGCAGGACCATATTACAGCCCCAAGGCTGTCAGGAATGGATGACATGCTGTCTGTTATGGGCTCCTACTGTTCTCAGCCAACCGAGGGCCAGGAAGACAAGGAGAAGAGAGGGGCGGAGGAGGGAGATAGAGACTCCAGTTAGTGTGGGCATTCTAAGAGATGACTGTTTTAGCTCACTCACAACATTAGAGATGAAATGATACTAGATGCCATCCCAGGAGGGCTGGCAAAAGCAGTGAGTTAAGGGAATTTGGAAGTAAACAGCAAAGCAAGGAGGTGCATTTGCTCAGCTAAGATCATTCTCCCAGGGTGGCCAAGCTCAGGTAGCCGACGATGGATTCTGTAGCATGAAGTTACAGGGGAAATTGTAGAGCACTTGATGATGGGGCTGGAGGGGAAGGGAGGGGCTTCCTTGCCCAGGTAGCAAATTGAGGCTGGGGGTGGGGAAGGAATTAACTAGAAAAAGAAATGGCAAGCTTGAACCTAGTTAGAGTGCCTGGCTGCCATCGTTTCCTCACCTTTCAGCCAGGCTGCAGGAGCCGGGAGCAGTGAACCCGCCTGAGGACTGAGCTGTGTTTAACTCTCCTGGCTGAGGTCAGCTTTGTTGCCGGGTTGCCTCTTCGAAAACTGCCTGACTCCCTTTGCCTGGCCTTCGACCTCATTAAAGGGAGACAGTGAAGAAAATGATAGTATTGCTGTCTTCCTGGAGCCCGAAGGAAAGGGGCTTTCTTAAATAAAAACAACTGTAGTAGTAAATAATGGTGACCCGGCAATTATCGGAGCATTGTTTATTCCACAGCTAAATGCAGGAGCCACAGACCCGTTGAGATAAAGCGTTATGAACACCTATAATAAGGAAGATTAAAAGCCCGTATGCCCTGGGAGGGCTGGTTGAGCAGGCATGGCAGTGGGCTGCTGGTTCTGTTTTAGATGCCTCCCCACACACACACCTCGAGCCTCAGGAGGACTGGCCAGGTGCGGGCATTGGCACAGGACTCTTCATTACTGTCTCAGTAACCTCTGCAGTGCCTGTGGCTGGGAGAGACACTGGCAAGTGAGTTGGTAAAGAATACAGAGACTTAGCTCTGTGGGGTTTGGGTGAGGGTTTGATTCTCATGTGTAGATAAACTTGAAAATAATTTTGACAAGATTCTTCTTATTTCCACCTAAGAAGGTTGCTCATTGTCACGGTCTCCATTTTACAGATGAGGAAACTGATATTTAGTCAATGAAAAGAACTGGCAGAGCCATGGGGTGTAGTTGGGCCAGGGTATTCGGTGACCTTCAAGGGGCTTCTCAGTTACCATTCTGCAGCCACAGATGACTTGAAGATTTCAGAAACCCTTTGTTACTCTCTGATCTCCAGTAAATGGTCTCCTATCCATCTCTAGGAATGTCATGATTGCCTGCTTTGTATTCTCTAAGCTGATACCTTTTACTTTTTCACCTGTTTACTATTTGTACCCTCAGAAGTCTCCAAAATACAGCAAATAATCCTTGCACTTGAAAAACCAAGCTGAGATAGTGACATAAATGACACAGGTGGTTCATTGAAGAGGATCCAGGCCGAGAGTAGAGGACTCCCGCCAAAGGCCTAGTCCAAAGGAGAGCTGCCCCTCTGAGTTCTGAAGTTGGACTGTGAAAACAGCCATGTTTAGAGGGTCCCAAAGGCTGACAGCACAGGCCCTAAGAAGCTGGGCAGTATGTCCCACTCGTGTGTGCAATAACATAAAACCAGCATTCAGAGCCTACACTGAGAGAGAGTTTGCACGTGCCCACATGTGCATGTGCTAACCAAAGATGAACTAAACTGCAACTCACACAGTGAGCAGGGAATTGTTTTGGGGATTGAGATCCAGTTGTTATCGGTGCAGTAATAGCTGCCAGGAACCTCATGAGGCAGCGGCGGGTGCAGCAAAGAAGGAGGTTGAGCATCAGAGGCCCATATGATGAAAGATCCTCACTGCTTCTGGAAAGAGTGTTTCTCTGCAAAGTCGATCTTGAACCACACAGCCCCGAGTCCACACTGCCACCTATCTGTAGGACAGAAATGTGTAGCTTCCATTGGATGCAGGAGTCACCACAATACTGTCATTTTTTTCCATCTGTATCTAGCTGAGAAAGAGGTGGTGAGAGGCAGGGCGCCTGACGGAACGGACATTTGCCAAGACGGTGGGTGCTGCCATGGGCCCGTTGACCAGAGCGACCTGCTGTCTGATGCCTTTCCAGGAAAAACTGAGTTATGTTTCATTTTGCCCCAGGGTATGTGGGTGAGTGGGTTAGACAGGGGAAAAGTTAGCATTTCATTCATTCTGATCTGAATCTCTTTTAAAACTCAAATGGCATGCATAATCTTCCCCTTAATTAGAGCTTTTGAAATATCACTGGGCATCTGTATAACCCACCTTTCCTTGCCCTCTACAAAGAAGGAATGATGGGAGAACTTTGCTATGGATGGGGAGGGGAATGCAGAGTTGTAGGGGAAAAAAGATACAGGAAAAAGAGAGGAAAAATTAAGGGGGCAGAAGGTAAGAGAGTGGGAATGGCAACTGAAAACTAAGTAGGATACTTAATCAGACAGACTGGTGTTTTCAAAATAGGAAAGGAGAGGGGATGCCAGAGAAGCTAGAATTTACTCAGTACCTACTGTGTGTCAGTTGCTTTGTGGACAAACTTTCCCTACATTTGAGGGGGATGTTTCTATTGTCCCTGTTTCACAAGTGAGAAAGCAAAGGCTCAAAAGTGTGGAAACTCATTGGAGGTCATGCAGCAAGTATGTGGAGGATAGATTTCAAACCTACGCTGGCCCCACCAGCCATTGCCCACTTCCCACCTACTCTCACCGGGCCTTGGTCTCTCAGCCTGGGCATATTTCTTGGGTCACTTATTCCCACAGATTCTGTGTGTTCAGGTGTCAGGTGGCCCCAGAAAGATTAGACTTCTCAAAAGAAGAACCCCACCATCTGTCCCCTTTGTAACACCTTCCACCTACTGCACCCTCATGCCTTCTCCCTCTCCTCTCCCGCTGCACCAGAGCACTGTTGGGTGCTGAGCAGATGGAAGAAGTGAGGGGAACTGCCCTGCTCAGCCTTTGGCACAGATGTGGACTCTTGTTTTATGTATCAAAGGTGGCACCTCAGCCATGAGGCTGGCTGTGGAATTGTCACACCACACAATGCTAACACTGGGAGATGTTCCAGAAATCTTCTCATCTAGCCCCCTCATTTTGCTCAGGGAGAAGAGGAGTTGTTCAAGATCACACAGCTTGTTGACAACAGAGCCAGAATCAGCTCTGAAACCCAGTCCTGCCCTCTTCTCTCAATGCCAGACGAGGATAGAAATATGTTTGGAAGTTGGAGCAATACTCCTGGGGATAGCCCGTCTCCACCTACCTAGGTGTGCTCGCAAAGTTGAATCCCAAGAGCCCTGAGGATGGGTGGCCTCTGAGAGTACAGCCCCACAGCTGTCAGCCACAGACAAAGAGAAATGAAACAGAGGAGAAATTTGGAGCCAAGTGTGAGCTGCAGACGCTATTGCAAAAGATGGTCCCAAATTCAATAGAGTTTTGCTCAAGATCCCGCTTGGCATTAAGCCACAGATAGCCTGCCAGGCAGGTTGACAAAAGAGACTGTGACATGAGTCTACACTCTCAGGTATTCCACTGAAGATCTCCAGAGCAAAGGTCTCCATTGAGGGCCATGTGACAAAGGCTCAACTCAACAACCCTGAAACCAGAAAAGAGCTTATTGCTCTGTCACTAGCATTCAGGAGGTACACAGAAGAGCCTGATTTCCATCTCTGAGTCCACGAGGGTTGCTCCAGCTCCCGCTGTTGTGACCAGATTCTGGCTAATGGGGAGGAGAGAAACAGATGGGAAAGGCTTCATCTGGAAGTTTTACACAGCCCTTCTGCTCACATCCCATTGGCCAAGACTTGATCACATAGCAGCAAGGGGGGCTGGGGAATGAAGTGCCTTTTCTGAGCAGTCTTATTTTCTACTAATATTTAACAGTAGCTAAAGAAGAGTAGAAGAATGCATTTTAAAGAACAGCTAGGAATTTTTGTCTCAGTGGGCACTAGTTCTAATAAATGTTGCAATAAATGTTCTAATAAATCTGCTGTGGGTACATAACCTGACCTGGTTTCGTGGTCAACTGGTCTTGCCTCAGAATAGCACTCATCAGGGCATCTACAAAAGGAAAGATGAGTAAGCCACGGTGAACAACCAGGAGACCAGACTTTATTTATGTATTTATTTATTTGAGACAGTCTCACTCTGTCACCCAGACAGAGTGCAATGTTGTGACCTCGGCTCACTGCAACCTCCACCTCCAGGGTTCAGTGATTCTCATGCCTCAACCTCCCGAGTAGCTGAGATTACAGTTGCACACCACCATTCCCGGCTAACTTTTGTATTTTTAGTAGAGACAGGGTTTCACCATGTTAGCCAGGCTAGTCTTCAACTCCTGACCTCAGATGATCTACCCCCATTGGCTTCCCAAAGTGTTGGGATTACAGGCGTGAGCCACCTCTCCCAGCCCAAACTATATTTAGTTATAGGAAATTCACAACTAGATATCAGAAAATGAGGTTGAAAGTAGGGAGCAGCTTCCTAGGCAGGCTTCTCCCCAAGAGAGTTAATAGGAATGAAGATAAAACCAAGACAAACTAGTGTAGCTCATAACTCTTCTCTAGCCCCCAGGGGCTGAGTGGGGCCCACCGGTCTACTTCATAAGATCTGGTGATATACAGAAACTACACCGTAATCACGTTTCTACAGGATTCCTTGGAAGAAAGAGTAACTATGTCTCAAAGTAATAATGGTGTAACCATATAATCTGCCCTATGAGTTAGGCATGCATTTAGCTTCTAAATCCTCTTCCTGTTTACTACTCTTGACACTTCCCAGCATTTACATTGCACTGTCAACAGTTAACCGTGCCTTGAAGGAGAAAGGAGCAGGGCTGGGACTGGGGTTGTCTTGCTCCTCCTTAGTGATGAGGCAGGAGGAATGGACTCTGGACACTGTCCTTTGCTGGGGACAAGCAAGCAAGTTGCCATGCATCACAGGCCCCAGAGAGTAGGAAGCTTCTGAGAAGCCCGTTCAGCACAGTTCCCTCTGGTGAGCCCCCAGGGAGGCTTGTGAATACCTTTGCCTGGGCAGAGTGCAGGGGCCTGACAACCTGACCACCATTCCTTTCCCACTGGGTCTTGCAGGGTCCCGAGTCGCTGCCAACACTGTATCTTTCCAGTGTTTCCATTCTTCTCAGAATTATCAAGACAGGTATTCCAAGTCCTAGTAGATTCTTCAGAAGAAGCGGGTAGGAGGAAGTGGGCCACCCCCACACCCATTCCATATATCCTCCATGGTCCAGCAGCAAAGAGTGCATACAGCAACTGGGCTTCATCTTCCCTCTTTCAGTTATGTTTAACGGTATCTGCCCTGGAGGGTATCAGTGGATAACAGAATAAAGCCTTCCCTAACCACGCCAGACCACGGTGACTTCCCTCCATGAATGGCAATTCCTAAAATGTGCATTGCAACTTTCCAGCCTATAAAGTGCTTTTCCATATCCACTGTTTCACAGAATCCTTAAAACCATCCTATCAATAGGTATTATTATTCCCATTCTATCGATAAGCAAGCTGAGATTCAGAGAAAGAAGTGGTTTGCCCAAGGTCACATAGCTGATAAGTGATGGAACGAAGACTGGAATCATCATGGTCTGACTTCAAGGTCTAGACTGCTTCCAGTATACCACAATAGCCTCTCAACTCCTACAGATCCTGAATAGAGCTCTCCCACTTACCCATGTCCTGCTCTGTGAGAGTGCTTCTGAATAGTCTTAGGTGTGTATTTAATTCCTCCAACTCTTGTGCAAGCTCGATGAGAACAGGGATTGACTCTCCTTCGGTGCTTCTCTGGATCTCTCCAGCAACAAGCTCAAGACTGACCATGAATGTGCTTCTCAGAAACGAATACAGTATTTGTTGATGTTCCCTAGAAATGCAAACTGAAAGACCAAGCTAGATGAAACATTCCAAAGTGAGACAGCAGTTCGGCTGAGCATAGAAGATTCCTCTGTCTATGAGTTCTCATCTCTACTCCCACTGCTTGAGCTCTGTTTGAAACATATTTGATGATCTAGGTATCTCAGTAGGGCAGCAATGAACAATAAATAGGAATCATGAGTTTGCAGCCTCTCAAAATTCCTGCATGGAGACCTATGGGTGACCCCCAGACAGAGAGGAGGGAGGAAAAGAAAAATCTCAAGATTGCCAGAACTATGTCTGGCACATGCTAAACACCCAATAAATATTTGTGATTGAATGAATGAGAGATAAGAGACAGGGCCAGTGGGGATAAGAAGAAAACTGTGCTAGATCAAAACCAGTTGCCTGGGCAACCTCAGAGGTCTTTCTGTCCGTGCAAGGAGTCCTGGGGTTGAGCTGGGGTTGGCATGGGATGTCTGTGTTCATATAGGAAGCCTAGGTTCTCAGGCTTGTTAAACTAGTTTTGTTTCCTGCTACTTCTTCATCTTGGCCCTTCTTCTCTGATGTGTCTCTTATTCTAGATGTATTTTCCTACCCGGAAAAGAATTCAATCTGTGATTCTTCACTTTGAGAGACTATATTTATAACTGTAGGAAAGTAAATTTCATTATTGTCTGAATAGAAAGGGGTACAACATGTTAGATATGTCCAGTGCTTATAAGCAGGCTTCTTTATGTCATGGAAATACCTTCTCTAACAATATAATTGTAACTACAGCTAATGAGCTTGTCCCTCTAGAAACTTCTCCTTAGAAGCAGGTCATCTTCCTGGCCAGCACCATGCTACGTGTTGCCTAATGATCTCCACAGATTTTTCTTTTATTGCTAACATCCATCGGTAAAAACTATGAGCATCCCTCCAGAATATATGCATTTCTCTGTAAATTATATACACGTGCTCTGGTTCTAATATATGACATGCATTAAAAAACATACCCATGGCCGGGTGCAGTGGCTCACGCCTGTAGTCCCAGCACTTTGGGTACCTGAGGCGGGCAGATCACAAGGTCAGGAGTTCGAGACCAGCCTGGCCAATATGGTGAAATTCCATCTCTACTAAAAATGCAAAAGTTAGCCAGGCATGGTGGTGGGTGCCTGTAATCCCAGGTACTTGGGAGGCTGAGGCAGGAGAATCATTTGAACCTAAGAGGTGGAGGTTGCAGTGAGCCAAGATCGCACCATGTACCACTGCACTCCAGCCTGGGTGACAGAGCAAGGCTTTATCTCAAACAACAACAACAAAAATACCCACAAAGTAGACATTATAGAATTAATAAATAAAATAGTTTCTTCCTGTATGCGGAAGGGTCAAATGACTCCTTGGGGTGTACATGACCCACTTTGGAGGCCATTGACTTACACAAGACAGCAACCAATGCACCCAAAGGAAATATAATCAAAGAAAGCATTTTAAATTGCTTTTCTTGGGTAGCTCCTGTTTCCCAAATCAGTGCTCTAACGTCTAATTCCAAGAGGTCTCATTCCATTTTGTAAGGGTTAAAAAAATAACGGGCATGCCACACTTCATATCGGTCAAAGCTTTTTCTGCTACAGAAGCAGTTTTGAGGGAGAAATTGTCATCTAGCACCACAGTTATGCAAATGCGATAGTTATTTTTGACGCTGGTAAATAATAGTTCTGTATGCACTGATACTGTTTTCTTACCTTATCATGCAAGGCCTCAAGTCATAATTTAGATGTTCATAAGTGATTAGCGTTTTGGGGCAATGGCAAGCAATTTGTGCAGTGTTTCCCATCTATCTTCCACCTGGAAAAGGTGATTAGCACTTGGGTGGGGAGAGGGGAGGGAATGCCTCACAAATTGCTTCTTTGATCAAGGCAGATCAAGATGTCTGATGAGATGATTGGCTGACATAGGTATACAAGCCATACCCTGGGCTGTCCCTTGTTCAGATTGGAATTAACGAGGGCTGCCTTTATCAGAAATTCATTTGACTTCTCTTCAAATGGTTTGCAAATAACTACCCCTCAAAATAGTATTACTACAAATTATTTGATGCAGAACAAAAACAGAATGAAAATACACTGGTAATACAACAAACACAATACTGTTATAAAAATTTCTAAAAAGCTGCAAGATAGCATTTCCAGGCCACTCTAAAAATAGCTAATTCAGAAAGATTCTTTTACGCTAATGCTCTTAATTGCCTGGGCAGCTTTATCGAAAAGTCAGTTAGTGGCTGGCTAGTACTTTGAGAGTCTTAATAGCCAAATCAGAGAGCTCAACTAAGTAACGTCACAGCAGGAACCCTGGTGTGCTCCTATATGGGGACACTGGACGTCTTTCTGCCTAATTAGGGAATCAGTCATTATGCAAATGAGCACCTCCCTATTGGCCACAACTTATGCTTTTCCCCACCACCCTTGCAAATGATACCCATTGAATGTTTGGTTGTCATCCCATACAGAATAAGAGAATGATAAAATTTTAGAGACAGCCCCCTTTGGAAATCACATGGTCGAGTATCTCAATTTACAGATGGGGAAACTGAGTCCTCAGAGGTTGAGATCCTTGACTAGATTTCCTTCGTTAGCTAATGGTAAATATGAGCTAATTTCCAGGATTTTAAAAGAACAGTAGACTTTTTTTTTCTTGCCTTTAATTTTTATTTCAATCTGTAAATCTTGGTATTCTGCACATAGACACTCATGAGCCCTATTATAACTACAGGGAAATGAAGGTTGATACAGTGAAAAATGTCACCAGATCAAGGACTCAAAAGACCTATATTTTGAGGGGACCCTAAAACCACTGGGCCCTCTGCCTATCCTGTAGGTCTCAAGCCCTTTCCCATAGGAAATTGTCTGTGTCTCCCAACACCATCAGGAAAGGAAACAGATGTGACTTTCCTGGGCCCATGAAATACCTTTCCTACATTGCTTAGGAAATGCCCAAGGATTTTCTGTTTCTCCCAGAGGTCTGAGCTGAGGCCAGTGGTTTCAGTCATAGGAAATTTGTGTTATGAAACCTCTGCACTTCTGAATTGCTGGGACTGGCTTTTTCTTTTCTTCTCTTTTCTTTTTTTTTTTTTTTTTTTATTTTCCTTTTCCAATTCCCTTTGTAATCATCTCAAAGCCAAGTGCTCATTTCCACCAGAACTTTAAACATTGTGCCTTTATGTAGCACAGCTTTTAATTTTCCTCCCTAACAGAAGTGATTGTTTATGTTGTAAATGCCACATTAGTCTCCATGAAATGGAGATGGAATTGATTTTCATTTCAGAGATTTCACAGCTTGCCCCAGAACTTTATGCTTGATTGCCAATGCTCAGAAATGCATGGGCTTCTGAGAGGTTCAGAAATGATGTGTGTAACATGGCATATAAAAATGTGAGAATTGGAGCCGCATTTGTTGGAAGACAAACCCCTGAGTCTCAGTGGATATGTCTGGCCAGGCACTCAAAGCAACCAATGTCTTGAGTGCAGGTGGCGCCTTCAAGAAATGGACTTCAGTCCCAAGTCAGCTTAGCCACAATACGACCAATTTTCCCCACTAGTGAATTTGGCAGGGACACAGGGATATACTCCAAATGGAATTCAGAGTATACACTGCTCAAAGCAAAGGAAGGAGAAAGCTGTGCTGGCACATTGGGAGTGGAGGTGGAATGGAGGGCAGATGTCAGCCTGACCCAGAGGAAAGGCTTTACTTCTCTCCTGTCTCCCTGCTGACTTCAGAGCTGCATGCCTCCTCCTTGGGGAACCTGTTGCATGTAACTACTGAAGCCAAGATGAGCAGATGGCTCCACTCTCTTCCAGGGATGTGAGATAACACCACTGGCATTCCAGGGGCCTAGACCAACAATACTTCTGTCCTGGTCCTGGTCAACTGTTGGCCCGATCATCCAGAAGACATGCCTTCTAAGGGACCTGTCATACTGGCATGGGCCTTGTACTCAAGCCCTCCTGGAAGCCCCTTTCTCTGCAAGAATTCCTCCAACACTGGAGGTTTTAGAATACAGCTGACATTCAATACAACACAATGAAGACATTCATTATTATTCTATTTACCATTTGTTAAATTTGACAGACCATTTTGAAGGGTGGGAAGAACAACATCTCAGCACATACAATTCTCACGGCAGTGTTGGGGGTGGAGTCATCTACTGGGAGACATCATGAGAATCTTATTTTGAATGATTATCATCATTGTTAATTTGAACATTTCTGCTTAATTATGTCTGGCTTCATCGAGTTATAAATATGTATATATTAATGTTAACAATATGAGCTTTATTGGCCAAATACATAATCGGTGATTAAAACAGAAATCTCCCAATATGTCTAAAGCTGCCATTCTAAATGGATCATAAAGTATAAAAGAGCTCCCATTCCATTGCTAGTCCATTAATGATACCTTCTCTTATATCAAGATAACACCTATATGTGGTTGAAATTCCTAAGTGAGTTTCCAAAATTAGGTGCTGGGTGCTCGACTCAGTCTTCTCTCTCTCTCTCTCTCTCTCTCTGTCTTTTCTCTCTCCCTCTCTCTCTCTCCTCTCTCTCTCTGCCTGAATGGCAGATGGCGAGCAAACATTCAGGGTAGCGGTGAGGGGGTGGAAAAAGTGCAAAGAAGGGGCATGGAAAGAGTTGCTTAAAGCTGGCAGGGAGACACGTTCTGACAAGGAGAGCTGGAATTAGATTGCTGCCAGGGGAGGGCTCTCCGGCAACAAGGATTGGGGGTGGGAGTGTACAGGCACTCAGGGAAGTTGAGAGTGTCAGCATGCAGACCTTTCCTATTGCAGGCCTTTCTCTTCTTCTCCATTTTCTCCTTTTTGTTTTTTTTCTGGTTTTTTTTCTTTCTTTCTTTCTGGTGTGTGTCTTTTTTAAAGAGAGTAGGAGGAAGAGGTAGCTTTATCAAGTCCAGTTCTCATTTTGCATCAGAGAGTAGTATTGATTTTCCACCCATGACTGCTGAAAATTAGAATTTCTTCATGAAGCTGGGTTCCTTTCCTGTCATGTTCCCTATCTTTTTAAATATGATTACCTGCACTTCAGGACTTCAGGGCTAAAATCATAATGAACTTCTCCACCCAGCCCGGTGCAGGGGATCAAGAGGGAACTGCCTGCAGGGCTATGTTTGTGGCTAAAGGAGGGCAGGCAAGGGCCTTGGACGGGAATAAATTTTTTCCCCTCTGGTTACTTAATGCCCTATCTTTGGGCCACAGACTTATTGACTTACTGCTAATTTTCTTGTCAGGATAATTCTTCCAATCAAGATTTAAAACAAACTAGGAGGTTACTAAAGTGCTGGAGATTAAAGCCTAATGCTTTTTTTATTTGATTAAGATACTCTTATCTGGGTTCTTTGGGCCCAATTTAAACTCATACAAACCTTTCTTAAAGGGCCGGCCCTGTTTGTTTCAAGCAAACACCTTTTCTTCACATCCGCCTCTCCTGCTGTGTATTTGCTCACCAGGAAGAAGAAATAAATTATTCCCACTGCATCAACTTTCAGGCAGCTGCTCAGTACAATTTTCATCTATGTCTGGCCATGGAAAAAGAGACCAGTCATTTCCTAAGTGGTGATTTGGGGTGACCTATATTTTAGGAAACTGTTGGATTCACCATCAGTTTCTATCCTTCCAACCTGTAAACCCAAAGCCTTAATCGAGACCTGCACTTAGAGGGGAGATTATTAAGAAGGAGAAGAGAGAAGACAATTCAGAAAGAAGACAACACAGCCATCTGACACCACTGAGTGCACACGAACTCCCTGGTGACTTTAAGAGTGATCTCTTTAATTCATCTCGTATCTCTATTCTTGGCTTCGCAGACGATCCCCTTCACCAGTGTCTGGCAAAGGCATGCAGTTTGTAGGCCTTGAACCATGTAGACTCTGCCCATTTTGTGCTGATACTTTCTGTGCATGTTAATTAGCATTATCAAAAGAAAGCCCTTCAACCAGGCATCCAGCCTAGTTACACGGTCTGAATTGAAGACCAGAGACAGACATACAGAGAGTGTAAAGTTAGAGAGGTACGTTCTGAGGAATACTGTTTTCAGCAGTGAACATCTTTATTTTCCATCAAGTTTTCTTTTAATCTCACTTTCTATTAAAAGTCTTCTCAAAGCTAATGCAGTAAATTTAGATCTGTAGCCAGATGCAAAGCAAAACTTTTGGCAGGGACTACTCTATCAAAAGACATTGCAAATGAAATATGCTCTCCCTTGGGGATTATTCTACAGTTTAATTTAATTTGATATTTCAAATTAAATTAATTCAAATGGTTATGCAGTTTCCAGGGAAAACAGACTTCATTTATGATGTTCTGCCACCAAATTGTTTAGCAGCCATCATATATCTTACGTTGTTAACTAGAATGATAAATAGCGACAAAATAGGCTCTTCCTCTCATTTCCCAGTCCCAGTCTGAAACAGAAAACACATGAACCCTTTCAACACCATACACTCCTATCTTGGGCAGCACACATATTTATTAAGACCATTATAGTTAAGACTAATACGATCCATGGACCCTTCTATCTAATCATCTCTAAGCATGTAATGAAGATGCATGGAGCCTCATGAGGGAACAGATGTGATGATTCCCATTTTCTAGATAAGGAGACAGGTGGTGATGAGATTTACCCAGCATCATACGGAGAACTTGGAAATGGGAGGCATGAGCTCAGACCCAATGCTCAGCTTCTCAGTCCTCTGCTTTATAGGGCGATACTCCATTTGTCACCCTTCCCTAGATCTTAATATAATCTGAACTAGGTCTTCACTGTCCAAGAAAATAGAACCCTGAGTTGTTATTGAGTCAACAAATCAACACACACATTCCATCTGGAGAGCTGGAGAGAAGACTCGTGTCCCCTACAATTGTCTTTTATTTCATTTTATTTTAAAAAATCACCATGCAATCCAAAAGGCTCTTTTTCAATTGTGATTTCTGCCTGTTGTTTTTTCCTAAGTAATCTAAAGAAGGGCGCTGTCTACATCCCACAGGATGGAACGAAGTGGCTCCTGGGAGTAACTGAAGCACCCTCCTGTTTGGTTCTGGAAGGCCTGACTGGCTAACTGTGGATTGCAGAGGAAGCCATGGAGCCCCTCTGAGGCAGCCCCAGATGCTCCGTCTGCTTTGAGCCAGGTCGCTTTGAGTGGAGAGGCCTCCCCTGGTATGAGGAACGGGCAAACAAATATCTACCAAGACTTCATGCCCTGGGGAACATTTAGCCTATTTGTTTCTTCTGTCTTTCCTAGAGCACATTTTATTGGATGGGTGCTGGTCCTCAAGTTCATTCACTCCATATCCCTAAATGCTGACTTGAGGAAGGTAGAATATTTGTGGAGGGCTCATGTCTCCATCATGACCTTTGTACCCATGGGTCACATGAAAACCCAAAGGTTTCTCAGCTAAAACAGAGCAATGTTATCACAAGAGATTCTGGAAGAGTTCAGAAAACTGGGTTCATGGCAGCCTGCTAACACTTCCTTCAACAAAGGGCACATGTTTTATAGAAAGAAGAGGGCTTTTCTCCATCAACATCTCAGCCTTTCCAGCTGCATTTCTTCCTGAAATTCCCAAGGAAGCATGCAGAACCAATTGTTTTTTTCCATGCTCTTCACTTTAGGAAAGTTCTCGTTCAAGGGTACACCTGGGAAAATCCAAGAATTTAGATCTGTTGTCAGGAGGAATTGAATTTGCATTATTTCACATGTGAATCTTGGGAGGCAGTGGGTGGTGGGGGAATAGTAGTCATTAGAGTGCCAATGAGGCACTAAACTATAGATTTCTAGAAATTGTACCCAAACTTGAGAGAGTTAAGTATTCTCTAGTTCTGCATCAGTTTTCAAGAACAACACTCAGTGGTCTTATTCTGCTGTAAGAATAATGCTATTATGCAATTATTATTATTATTAGCACTGTAATGATAATGTTAATTCCACAGCTACATAATTAACTCATCATCCAGTTAGCATCTAGGATCCCTTGAACTCATAAATGCCTAACTAATCCTGACATTTTTTAAAGCCATCATTTCGAGTCTCAGGAAAGCAATCTGCAAAATCCAAAAGCGAGGAAGTTCCTAAAGATAGTTTCAAAACCCAAGACCCATAGACAACTATTGGGTTAAGAGAATAATGGGAGCTACAGTGTTTCAATAAACCCCCCACCAACCCATGCTGAACCTGGGGAATCCTTTAAATACATCAACTTACCCCGTCTCCATAACTCAGTGACTGGTATCACCATTGTTCCTATTTTGCAAAGAAAAAACTGAGACATGAGGAGATGAAGCAACTCAATTGAAGTCACACACCAAGGCAGAGCTGGAATTTGAAGCCACTTCTCTCTTACTCCAAACTCTACATTCTAAGTTTGGCATGGTGGCTCACGCCTGTAATCCCAGCACTTTGGGAGGTCGAGATGGGAGGATCGCTCGAGGCCAGAAGTCTGAGACCAGCCTGGTCAACATAGCAAAACCCTATCTCTAAAAATATAAAAATAAATAAAAAATAAACTCCACATGCTTACTGTAATATTCTACTACCCTGACTTACTGAGAAATACAAATTTTGGAGCATGGACTATCTTTTTTCCTTTCATTTGACTCTTTTTCTCCTCTATGATTTTTCCTTCCCATATTCAGATAGACACCAGGATCTAGCAATAGTTCTCACTATTTTCTTTTTTTTCTCAAAAAGAATATTTAGTGAGGATCTACTTGTAGCAGCTATTACAATAACTACTTTGGGCAGCTTTTTAACCAGTGGTCACTCTTGCCCCCTAAGATCTCACATTCCAAAATTATTGTAACTCTCTTAACAAATGGTTGGATGTGTAGAAAATCATCTCTCCCTGTGATGAATGCTGAAAGAATCAAGTGTATTTGGCTAGAAGAAGAGAAACTTGAGCAGTGTTTTTAAAACAGCTTTCAAGTTCATAACAGAGATACTGAAACCTTCCCAGCTGTTCTCCTTAGCCAGCAAGAATGGAACAGAAGGAAAAGTGGTTCGCTCAAAGCAATAGACATTCTGCTTAGGCATAAGAACTTTCTGGCTGTGAAGAATTGTGAGACAAGGAGATGGTGCACCCAGGAAGGTTGTCCTTGAAGACCTTTCAGAATAAGACAGTTTGCTTCCTTTTAGACCTAGAGGAGTGGATTGCATGAGCTGAGGGGGAAGTTCATCCAACCTGAGTCCTATGGTGCTACAGAATGCATTCCGACAGTGTGTCTATACTGTTGACATGAAGTTTCATCAATTCTCTGGTAAATTCCACAGCATTGACATAAGATAAAATACTTTTGGTCCAAATCATCTAAATTGATTTTCCTGTCCAAATCACATGTGTACACATCCATATAGAGAAATTAGACAAGATCATATTAAGATAATAAACTTAATTGGATTTATAAAAATCTATAAATGTGTTTAACACCTTAGGGAGGGGTGCCCTGTAAATCAAAGCCATCCCTAGAGTGACAACCATCATGTGTTTTATTAGCAATCATGAAAATGGAAAGAATATATGAGCATCAGTCACCGAGGACCTGAGTTCAAATGTTAGCTTGGACAATCCATGTGATAGAGCTAGGTCTCAGCTTCCTTACCTATAAAATAAAAAAATTACACCTACTTCCTGGTGTCGGGGAACTGGGAGCTGGGGAACCACTAAATTAGATGGCATCTGTAAATCACACAGCAGAATGATTGGCAACACAGATTGATTCCTTCCCAGTAAAAAGTTCTGTAGAAACTTTTCCATTCCAGTTAGGCTAGTGACCCTGGCCCAGCCCAACTGCCCTTAGAAAGGCCTAGCTGCTACATTCACTGATAACTTTATACTACATTCTTAAGTCTCTCAGCCAAACGTCTCCAGTCCCTTCTGTTTCTAAAGAGGGTAAGAGTGTTCCTCTCTGGCTAACCTCACTTGAAGCTTCACTGTGGGCTTTGAGCACCTACACGCAGGAGCATCAAACTTATTTACAGCCAGAGTGCCATAGTTGAGAATGTCCTCATGCCACCTTCAAGGAACAGGAACATGTTCAATGGGGTGGCTATGGAGGAGGAGGTACCGTAGTAGAAGTCCCGAACTGAGAAATAAAGGCCCCAAGTTCTGGCCCCAGGTTTGACAAAGTGGTTTGAGGCAGGTGGCTTCACTGTTCTGTGACTCAGAAGCAATGATTATGTATTCTGTGCCTCCTATGTGCAAGGCACTTATTTATTCCGTCCATTATTTTCGATATCCACAAAAAGCCCCCAGATAAGTAGCACAGCCTGCATTTTACAGATGAGGAAACTAAACTGAGGTTCAGTAAAGTCGGGAAACTTCATCAAGAACCACTTATTGGCCGGGCGCGGTGGCTCAAGCCTGTAATCCCAGCACTTTGGGAGGCCGAGACGGGCGGATCACGAGGTCAGGAGATCGAGACCATCCTGGCTAACACGGTGAAACCCCGTCTCTACTACAAAAATACAAAAAAAAAAAAAAAAACCTAGCCGGGTGAGGTGGCGGGCGCCTGTAGTCCCAGCTACTTGGGAGGCTGAGGCCGGAGAATGGCATAAACCTGGGAGGCGGAGCTTGCAGTGAGCTGAGATCTGGCCACTGCACTCCAGCCTGGGCTACAGAGTGAGACTCTGTCTCAAAAAAAAAAAAAAAAAAAAAGAACCACTTATTTCTAGTAAACAGATGAGCAGACCTCAAAACCCAGAATGAGTGACATCAAAACATGCACTCGTTTCTCTACACAGCCCTGACTCGGTGTCCACACCTAGAAAATGAAGTTAGACAACAATCTCTAGGGTCTTCTGTAGCCTTGAGAGTCGAGGAATCTCATTCTGGACTTCCTAGCTTCAGCAGGCAGCCTGAACATGATGAGGGTCGGGTTACAAAAATGATCACAACAGTCACTTTCACCTTCCTCATCTCCACCCCTTAATGTTTGTCTCCTTTCCCCTGTAAAGACTCAGTGGACTTTTTTATTTTCTTCTCGGAAGAATTGTTGACTTTTTTTTTTTAAAGAAGGACTTTTTGCTGGGGTGGGGAGAACGAATTGAAACAGAAGACTTTCGTAAAGAAGTCACTTGAAAAATGATCCTATTTCCTTTGGAGATGCTCTTGTAATACAATTATGAGCCATCTGTTAACCTCCTCTCCCCGTGCATGATCTTTCTGATTCTCAGCAGCTGATGTCCCCAGGAGCAAACTGGCGAGGATGGGGAGATGAGGCTCTTTTTATTGAGCACCGAGGAATGGGGTAACTTGAACCACGCAAGTCGGAGCAATTTAGAAAAGGTGTAGAAAATCCAAGCAAGACATAAATACCAACAAATGTTCTAGGGATTAGCAGATAAGTCATATCGGGAGAGAGCAAGAGAGTCAAATTTATATAGTTGAGAAAGGATCCGGCTCAGAGGGAGCACAATCACAGTCTATAAATACCTCCACGAAAACAGTCGAAATGAAGGGAGGGAATTCATCACCGACTCCAAAGCCGGGAGGACAAGGTGCCACAGCCGTCAGCTTGGAATGCGAGATGGAAAGCACAATAGCAAAAAGTTCATGGCTCAGAGAAGTGACTGGGCAGAGGCCCAGGCTCTCTGGGGGAGGTGGTCGCAACCCCCTGCCACCTGGAGACCGGAGGGAGAGGAGATGAAAAGCTCTAGGAAGGCCCAGGAAGGTTGGATGGAGGTCACATAAGAGGACCTAAGCAGCTCTCCCACCTATGAGTCAATGAACTGAGAAGTAATTACCTGGTCTTGCAAATTGCTTGGTAAATACACTGAGTAAATCAAAGAAGCTCGTTTCAACAACACAGTAGCTAGGGACTGGGTAAACTGAAGCTTACAGATTACAAAAGGATCCCATGCACAGTTTCGGTGGGCAGAGAGGCTTTTATCACAGTGCTGGATGGCACACGTGGCCTGGTTTAATCCTCATTTGTTAGCATGAAACGCAGCTTCCCTTGCCAGACCAAGGCCGAATCAGCCTTGGCCTTCCTGCCCCTGCCCGCTTCCCAAAGAGGCCTCTTTTTTCCTGCCACAGCACACAGTTCCCTCCCTTCCTGCCCCACCCTTGCCCTTCAACGATATTAATGGTCCCTGCCTAAGCACTCGAATGGAGCCAGGCCTCGCCTCCACAGAGCCTGTTTAGAGATGGCCTGAAACGCCTGCTGGGAATAATTCTCGCCGTAGGCAAGCTCAAGAATTATTGATGAAATAACCTTTTGGGGCCTGAGTCTGGGGTTTTGCAGATGCAATGGCAAGATTATTGTTTAAGTGGGGACTTGATCAGGCGGTGACCTAGAAAACATTTAGTTCTTTTATTGCTTTCACAGTTTCCTGGGGCTTACACTGTCTTCTGCCGCTGAAGCCTGGGCAAGGGAGTAAAAGGGAGTGGCTGGTGAAACAGTGAGATTGTCTGCACACCCAGAAGGCCAGAAAGCATCCAGGCAGCTTCTTGCCCCCAAATGAGGGGCCCTGGGCCACCTCTGAAGTCACTGGAATGGGAATAACATAAAAACAATTCAGCTTTTCAGTGACTGGCCATTTTCACCTTAAAAGGTCAACCTCCTCAGATTCAAGGAGCAGATAAATCAGTCACTAGGGAGGCAATTATTAATGGAAGAGCCCTTTACGGGGGCCACGCTGCTAGGCACGGGTCAGATGCAGACTGAGAAAGAGTCTGGGAAGGCCGCGTCTAGGACCTGTGGGATAGGAAAAGACCGCAACGCCCGTCTGGAGGGGAGTCTTCCAGTTGACCTGAGGTCTCTAAGGGGCAAGGGCCACTGAGAGTCGCCTCTACAAAGGACAGTTCTGCAAAGCAGAGGAAGGGGAACAGGAGTTCTCTCATGACTCTCTGCCCACAGACGTTCCCTTACCTCATTCCTTCATTCACGGGTGCTGAGGGCCTGTTCTGTGACAGGCACTTTGCTAGGTTTGAGATTCCAAAATAAATAAACCAGTTTCTAGTCTCAAGAAGCTCAAAGGAGACACACTCTCAGTTATACCAGGTTCCTAATACCACAGAAGAGGGATATACAGTGCCTTTTCTGTGAGTGCAGCCACAACCACAGAGAGCATTGCTTCGCAGAGAGGTGACATGTGAGCAGGCCTTTGATGGATGAATAGGAGTTTTCCAATTAAGGACAGTCCCAGGTAGTGGCGATGAGGATGCATGACTTAATCAGGGAATGGTAAATGGTCTGGGATAATTGGGGTGTAGAGGACATAATGGGGAAGAACATGGAACGGCGGTACTAGCTTTCAGTATGGAGCCCTTACTCTATGCTGGATACTGAGCGAAGAGCTCTATTCCCAATATTTTATTTAATCCTCATACAACCACCTTTGGAAGTATACACTGATTGTGTTGTTTACTGAGAGTTACAACTTGTCAGGGTAGAGTAGAGGTATGAGGCCTGCTGGCCTGGGATGAAACCAAGCACCAAGCTCTATGCCATGAGGCCAACTTGCTCATTTATGGGGAAGGAAAACAAGTGAGCTACACAGCTGAGGCGATTCCAGTCATTTGGGGAAAGGTCTTCAATGCTTGGTTAAGATGTTCAGAACCACCGGAGGTTTTTAATCCAAGGCATGGCAGGAGCATGTCTGTGCTTCAGAATATACCCTGGAAGTAGCCAGCACTAATTAGAACAGAACACGCTAAAAGCAGAGAGATACTGTCTATGCTCAGTGAGGTCCACAAACCACTCCCCTTGCGGCCACCTGAGACTGTTCCTCCTGAACCAGAATCTCAAGGGGAGGGACTGCAGGATGTCTGTGACTGCAGGATGTGTGTGTGATAAGCTCTGCAAGTTATTCCTAAGCACAACTGGGTTTGGGAACAAAGAGCTGGACAGGGGTTGCAATACTTGTAATACTCCAGGTTGGAGATAACAAGGGCCTGAACTTGAGCAGATCTCGTGGTCATGTAGAAAGAGGCAGGTCAGAACTTTCATAGAGATACTATCATCAGGGTGCAGGTTAGGGGAAGGAGGGAGAGGGGGGACCAGGATCAGGCTCAGGTTCCAGATTGGGTGACTGGGTGGCTGGCAATGTCAATGCAAGGAGGTTGGGGTTTCACTTTGAAAACTGTGAGTCTGATGTGTCTGCAGGATTTGCTAGTAGAGATATCTGGCAAGTCATCTGAAACTAAAGTGTGGAGCTAGAAGACAGGGGGAGGTCATGGCCAGAGAAATGAATTAGAGAGTCTCAATGTATTGCCACCTCCTGCTGAAAGTTGATCCTGAAGTCCCAAGCAGAGTTACCCCCGCTCTCCTCTCACTTCCATGACACTTTGCACAATACATGTCACACTTTGTTGTGTTTGCTTTACATACTTTCTCCTCTAATAAACCACAGGCTGATTAAAGGCAAGGGCCCATCATTCATGTTCATATCCCCAAATGCCCAGGACAGTGTCTGGCACATAGAAATTTCTTTTAAAAATTGCCGGATAGGTGAAAGAGAATAAGGAATGTAGACAAAATTAAGAAAATCTCTATGGACCCTCAGGGACCACCAACATTTAAAGGGTGGGTAGAAGTCTACAAAGAAACCTAATAAAAAGTGGATGGAGTAGCAGGAGAGAAAGCAAACGAAAACAGTAACAAGGAGGAAAGAGGGATTTTTAAAAACCCTTCAGGAATGGCAGAGTGGCCAACAGCTTCAGTTGCTACAGAGGCCAAGCAGGCTCCAACTAGTCACAGTGACCACTAGTGTGCCCCTTTCAGGAGTACACCCCTTTCAGGAGTACAATGATAAACACCCAACACCAAGCCTGGCCTCCGGAACTTTCAGATGTTCTTTTCCTTGGGAATCCATGCAGTCTACACCTTGGAGGTGAATTGTGAAGTTATGGAAACCCACATTTTAAGCAATGAATGACCAGAAGAATCCAGGAGAGCTACTCTAGGCTAACCCCCCACCTGAGTACCAAGGGGGTGAAGCTCAGTGGTTAGACCACCTGACACTACCTGGATACCTTTTTTCTTATCTCCTCATCTCCTGTTTTGGCTTTCATGCCGGTATCTTTAAATTTACAGGGGAAACAAAGAGCCACTGAAAGTGGCCGCACCAAGCATTCACAGTAATGCAACCAGTTATCTGGGGGTTTTGTTTGGGCTTTGTTTCTTTTCTTTTCTTTTTCTTTTTTTTTTTATCTGTCTTGATCTTGCTTCACTAGTCTTAGCTCATGTGACCACATTGTAAAATTCCATTTTGTCTTTTTTTTTTTCAGATGTTGAAATGCGATCCAACTGCTGTTTTTAATGAGCTAAGCAATTGTTCAGACTTCCCCCTCCCTCCACCCCGTTTTGAATTGCTATAGGGTGTACTACAAAGCTTCATTTGAAAGCCTGTAATTTCAGAGTGGTTTTCTTTAGGCAAAAGAGGCTATCCTGTATCACAGAGATATCATCACAGCTCAAATTCAGAGCCTTCAGGGGAGAAACCAGTATGTGTGGCTGGGAGAGTAGGGATGGATTTGGAAGGAGGTCCCATGAGATCCTCTCAAGGGAAGGGTCACAAGGAGGTGATAACTGGCATGGAAGGAAGTGCCCAGTGGTGACCAGGGTCTCCTTGAAACTGGACCTCTAACCAGAATATGCAATTGCCCAGCAGACACTTCCAGCAAGACAGTTCCCATCACCTTCAACCTAATGTGTCTCAAAGTGAGTCAACTTCTTTCCTCAGTAAACCAGTTCTCAGCTACTTTTCCCACCTTTTTTTTTTTTTTTTTTTTAGCACTCATTATGTGGCAGACACAATTTTATGTGTCAGGGACAGAGCAAGCAACAGGGCAGACACAGTACCTGCCTCATGAAGCCTGTATTCTAGCAGGGAAGGCAGCATTCAAAACATTGACATTGGCATGAGTATTATAAAGAACAGTAATATGACTCCTGTTCATCGGGTCCTTAGTTTCTATAAGACACTATTGCCGGCACCATGGGGCACAGAACAGGGAGCCCTGGCTCAACCTGGAAAGGCTCTGAGTGCTTTTCCTCAGCCCCATTTAGTGGCCCTGTCTCTTCTGTATTGTTCCAGATACACACTTTGAAAATTGAGGTCTCTGCTGTTTCTTTCCACACCTGCTTCGTGATCAGTCTCCACAACTCGGTGCTGCTTCCGTCAAGATACATTTCGCACCAGCCCCCGCTCTCTATTTCCTTGTCCCCGTCTAGTCCAGCAGCCTGTTCTGCATGTCTGGGACAGTATGGCAGTCCCGACCTCCCTGCCTCCAGCCTCCCTTTCATCCTCTCTGGTCAGCACACCTCCTCCAGGTGAACTTCCCAGAAAAGGCTGTTTACCCGCTCAACATCTCAGTCATTAGTTCAACAAACACTTATGAAAGGCTTTCCATTCATTTAAAAAAAAAAAAAAAAAAAAAAAGTTGTGTGTTTCAAAAGACAAATCAATGTCTATTTTGTCCCTTGATTGGCACCCAAGGCCCTTCTGCCATTGGCCAGCCTTCCACGAATGGCCTGTCCACCACTTTCCCAAGCACAGCTCCACCTTCCTGGGCTCTCTGCCCGTTAGCTAGTACCCCAATTTCTGGAATATTTTCTGCTCCTCTTCATTGCTGCTTATCAAAATTCTGCCCATTGCTAAGGCCCAAATCTAATGTTACCTCTTCCATGAGGCCATCCTGATGAAACCAAGCAGAAATACAGGAGTAGTCTCCCCATCACTAAATTCATTCTGAGAAACGTACACACTGTACATGCATGCATGATGCGGGTCTCACACACACTCTTATACACACTGCACACACTCCTACAAGCTCCTAAAACCCCAGGAATCTGTGCATATTTGCCATTGGTGAGCCTTGGCTGTGTTCCAGGAACTGTGCTGAGCAACTCAGCCAGATTATCTCATGTAATCATCAACCATCTTACGAAGTAGGTACCGTAATCATATCACCATATTATAGATGAGATCAAAGAGGTTAAGTAAATTGCATAAATAAGGTCACACAGCTAGTAAGTAGAAAAGTAAAGATTCAAATCCAATTCTGACTAAATCTCATGTATGTAATATTACACTGCCATTCATCCAACAAGAATTCTCCTTTAAAGATTTAAATACCCCATTTGCCTTATACAGTGCTTTGCATTCAATATGCATTCACAGTTATATCCCCAGTACCTAACACAGAGCCCAGAACATCTCCTGGACATGCAGTAAATACCTCTGATAGCACGGATGAAATTATTGTTGAGTATCATGTCAAACCTAAATCAGAATAGCTGAAATTGGGGCCTCAGAGTGTCTAGGTTAACAAACATTCCAGGTGATTATTATAGCCAGCCAGCACTTGTTGACAGACTAGCATGAAGCTAGCCCAGGCTCACCATTCTATAAATAGGGAAACTGAGGCCCACAGTAGTAAATGACTTACTAGCAACACCCACCTCCTATTCCCAAGTCATCTCTTTGTGCTGTTTTGTTTTTTTGTTTGTTTGTTTTGCCAAGTCCTCTAATTTCAACCTAGCTGTAAGATAAGATACAGTACTAACATTGAGTAGAAAACAAGCCCATATCTCCATCTGCCCTGTCTAAGGGGATCTTAAATTGGTTTTCCTGTCTCTTCTCTCTGAGGAGGTCCTTACTGATGGCCTCATCTCAGACAAGCTGAGCAGAGGACAGCCTCTGGGCAGCTGACCTAGAAACTCCAAACCACAGCAAACCAAGTTTTTGACCTGAAAGTGCCTGGTTATTGGGTTTTGCTTAATGCAGATCCATCATCTTCAGAATCTTTTTCTTGCCTCTTCGGAGAGGAGCCACGTTGCGCAGCAACCAATGTGCCAGTGATGTGGCAAAGTTGTTGATCAATAAAGTTCTAGCTGCCTAACCTCGCCCTGAAGCCGTGTTTGCCTGTCTGGTTCTAAAGCCCACTGTCTGCTGATTTCTTAGCTGCTAGGTGATATATTCAAGAGAAAATAAAATTTGGAGTTTGACATACCTAGGCTGATATCCCAATTCAACCATGTTCTGACTTTGCGACCTTGACAAGTCACTTGCCCTCTCTGAACTTTGGTTTCCTCATGACCATGGTGAGGGGAGCTTTACGGGAAAATCTCTTGTTCTTTTCAGTTCTGAGATCTATGTCGTGTGTCCTGTGACCTGGGGTGTCAGAGGCTTCTGTGAGCCACGTTCAGCCTGATGAAGAGATTGACTTCTGCTTCATGTTGGCCATTCTATGTTATCAGTCCAGCTCACTGAGGCATGAAAATAAATTAGAACCACAGACAGGTTAGGATACACTATCTTAAGAATATCACACTTCTCCCAACCCCTAGTTTTGCTTTGATAATAAACTTTCCTTGCATACAGACAGACAGCAAGACTCTGGGAAATCCTCAAGAAATGCCATCCATATGTTTTTGAGTCATTTACACTGAACCCATCATAATATTGTTCTTTGAAGATCCATTTACATTTGTTCTAAAGGCTTATTTTAAAGCTTATGCAAATGAACTAGATTAAGGTTGCATTCTGGAAGCTGAAACTGGGAAATGGGAAGTTCAATTTAAAGCTTGGTGTAAATAGAGTTTCACATGTGTTCTAAATAGTTCTCCCTTCTTAACACAAGCGTCCTCCATTTAACCTCCTGGTACCCCCAGACCAACAGTCCTTCTTTACTAGTGAAATGCTAAGTGGTAGAATTAAGGTGAATGGAAAGAGCAATGGAATGATAGTCTCACTCCTCCCCTATTACCTAGCCGTATGGCATTAGATGAGCCACTGAATTTTCCTAGGCTTCAGTTTCTTCATTTGGGAGCCATCCAAGACCTCAGTGGTTCCCAAATGTTAGCTGCATTAGAATTGCCTGAGGAGAAGATTCTGGACTTCTAACCCTGACCTACTGAATTAAATCTCCAAGAACGAAGCCCCACAATCTGAGTTTTTCACATTCTCTCCACTTAGCGGTCTCTCCTTTCTATGCTAAGAGTCTGATTTGTTGCCAAGTACCCCTTTTCAACTCATATTCCCCTATCTGCCTTTTAAACTCTGCTATGCAGTTCCCATTCATCCTATGCCCCCGGTTGTGGACTCTCGGGTGTTTTCTTTGAAGATCAAGATGCATTTGTTGAACTCTGGTTAGATGGAAGAAATCATTCCTTGTCACCCTCAACACATGGGCACGGGATATCTGAAGGGTGGAGTTCAGTGTCTGGCTCCATATGAACTACAGAGCCCTGCAAGAGTCGTTGTGCTGGCCCCACAGGAGCCAACAGACTATGAACAAACACAAAAATATTAAATAAGGGAATTGAAAGGCCATGAAGACTGTATCATTAAAATTATATGCATATTAATATCCATATCACAAGCAGGTGATGGGTGAGCAGCATTATGGGCATCTGGATTAAAACTTGGATCTGTGCTCCAATGGGATGGGAAAAGTGAAAATGGAGAACAGAAGGTGAAGCACAAACAAAGAAATTAGCAAAGTGACAAGAGGCCTCTGCATAGGAAAGGAGAGTCTGTCTTTGACCTGAATTGCCTCTTCCTGTTGTTAGGAAGAGAAAGTTGGCCTGTGTTATATAATGCCAAGAGCTGGTTTTCCATTCAGGGTCTGCAGGAATGAGCAACTTGTGGTGAAACCTTTTCCCTGTTCTGCCACTTTCCTGTTTTCACTCAGCCCCAAAGTAGGCACTCTCTGATGATATTTCCAAGAACCTTGTGGCTCACTCTCCCATGGGGGCTCTCATGGAACAACGGATATCTTCTTTCTCAGTGAGTGGCTGTTTCCAAGAAGCATGACCTCATTCTAAGGTAAATCTAACAAGGATTACCCTCTCTGCTCCCAACAAGAAAAGGATATATTTTAGCCCAGCAATGCAAAAATAAAAATTTATCTAAATTTGTCTTTCAGGCCATTTTTGTGCTCCCTGTCCCTAGCCCCATCCCCTGTGTCCCATCAAGACACCTTACTAGGGCCCCTCTACCAGCCCCTCCTCCTTGGAGCCATAATCAGACTAAGGGATTATAATCTTATTGGCCTTCCCTCTCAAGATAAAAGGAGATGCTGGGATAGAGCAATGCTTTGCCCACCGGAATACATCACAAATATAAGCAACATATCTCCTGGGTAGGAGAGGGATCTGTAAGTGGAGGGCCTTTGTGTCACACCCAAGTCAGAGGACCTAGTGACCACCAAAGGCTGGTCTGGTATATCCAGAAAGACTTTTCTCCAGACAAATTCCAGACCACTACTGCATCACCCAACACAGAATGAATACCACCTCCACTGAGTTTAGCAATGGAGCACTTCAATTTCTTTCTATCCTGTTTATAAAATCATATTTTACACTGTTGCTTCAATTCAGCCCCATCTGCATTTTCTTCCATTAATCACTGTAGAACTCCCCCATCTTGAGCCTTTATTACCTGCTCAAAATGAATGTGGAGAGAAAACATAATTAGATGCCACCTTTAAAAAATAATATCTTGAAAATAGAGCAATGACTTAAATAAAAAAAGGAGGGAAGAAAAAAACACAATTTGAACTAATGGGCCAAATTACCTCAGGTTAAACTGCATTTTAAATCAGTTGTTTCTTTCTTTCTCTGCCCCCTCTCCATACACCCCCCCTTCTAGCGAATCATGACCAATTCAGAGCGCAGCTGGATGGATGATTAGATTTCCTCGTCTCTGCTGAAACAATGAAATATTTCTATAATACTAAACCCGTCAAACGGATCAAAGTGCAGTGTCAAAATTCTAAGTGCTCCTTCTTGCCCAGTCCCCTCAGCTCTGGCAAAATGGAGCACATTTTATTGGCTGGCCCAAAACTCCCTGAGGTGTTTAAACTCTGATACATGCTGCCTGATTTGCAGTGTTGGCTACGATTCTCCTTCAGGTGTTTGCCATCATCCGCACCGGTGACCGGAGCATCCCTTGTGGGCTGGTTTGCCTGCAGAGCACCCCATACACACCTTAACTGTGGTTTCCTTCTCCTCACTCCTGCCCAAATTACAGACGTTGCTAACACACTGTCAAACAAAGGCAGGTGAGATACCTTCAGGAAGAGTATGCACAGGCCACTGTCAGCACCAGCTGCCTGGATCTCATCATTCCTTAAGACCCAGGTAGGGCACGTGATGCTACCTGCGCCTGACACACTGACCAACAGAGCAAATGCTACTCAAGAGCTGTTTCGTTTTACCCAGATCCCTCCGTGTCTCAGGGCCTCAGTATCTCCATCTGTAAAGTGAAAGTAATTTAGTGATGTCTACCCAGCCTCCTACACAAAGGTGTTAGGCAGAGGATGATGAAACGATTTGCAGAGAAGCCCCATAACCATGCCAAAATGCAGTCGAATTAACACTGTACGTGTCACCTAATGCTCTGTGGGCAAGTCATATGCAGAAGGCTAGAAATTCACACCAGTGGAATTCACATCTTCAACAATAGCATGGAACGGGGGGAAGGGCTTGACTTTGGATTGGAGTTTTCTTTCTGCTAATTTCTAGCTGTGTGGCCTTGAGCAAGTTACTTGGTCTCTCTGAAAGCAAGTTTCTTCATTTGTACCATTTGTATCATATATACCTGCCTTTCAAGATAGTTGTAGTGTTATGAGAATTCGATAAAATACCTATCTGAGCCACCTGGAACACAGTACGCAGTCAAAAAATCATAGTTTGATAACTGAAGGTGCTTTGTTTAGGACCCTGTGTGGAAGAATAAGAGGCCCCTCCGCCTGTGAGGATGTCTCGTCTGACACCACATCAGGCCTCTGAGGTGGGTGGAAGTCCATTGCTTCTTTGTCTTCATAAACTTTTCTTTCAGGTAGCTGCCAGCTAATGCAGCAGCAAATCTCTCTGGTGCTTTTAGCCTTCTTGTCCTGAGCCCTCCTAGGGCTGAGAAAAACACAAAAGGACATTTCTGGGAAGGGAAAAGGAGAGAAGGAGCCAAACATGGGGTGGCTATGGTAACCTCATTTCTCAGCAGATGAGAAACCAGCTCCAGATCTACAGATTAAGTGCTATTAATTACCACCCAGCAAATATTGAACCACAACATTGCACTCTTAGGGGAAAAAAAAAAATAGGAAACTCGGTCTGAATACTAACGGACTCCATTAGTGCTCTGTGGAAACCCCGCGTCACACACAGTCCTGCCTTTGACACTGAGGACCCAAGTGAGGTACACACAGGGCATGTCAGGTGAGGCCAGCCCGGGACCTTCTGTGAAACCCACTTCCAGCTGCGGCCCGTGGCTGGGAATCTCGGAGTGAGGAATCAAGAGATCGCTCACCTGCTCGAAGGAAAAGGACCAGATAAGGCGAGACAGGGGTGGAGGGGGCGACAGGGGCTGTTGGAGGCTTCTCCCCTATGATTAATTCAAAGTTAATTAATTAACTTCATTCCTGTATGAATGAAAATGCATTGGATTTAGTTCCTGGGCTTAGGTGCTGGTGGCACATGCTTGGCTGCTGGCGTATCGGAAGGTCTAGGTGTACTGTGTGTTTACATTCTCCTGCCCCGGCCAACATTCTGCAAACAGCAACCCTCACTAGGGAGAATGATGGTTACCAGAAGCTGGGAAGGGTAGTGGGAAGGGAGAGATAAAGTGGGATGGTTAATGAGGACAAAAATACAGTTAAATAGGAAAATAAGATCTAATACTCAGTAGTACCACAGGGTGACTATAGTTAACAGTATTTTACTGCATATTTTAAAATAACTAAAAGAGTAGAATTGGAATGTTTCTAACACAAAGAAATAATAAATGCTTGAGTTGATGGATACCAGTTATCCCGATTTGACCACTACATATTGTACACTTGTGTCAAAACATCACAGGTACCCCATAAATATATACAACTATTAGGTGCCTATAATAATTAAACATTTAGAATTAAGAAACTGAAAAAAGCCTCCTCTAGCTCACTGTGTCTGAAAATGCCCCCCTCTACTGGAGGATTCCGAGCTGGGGAAGAAGCAGGCACGTACTGTGTGTCCCAAGAGTCTCTTGCTTTATCCATCATGGGTATTATTGCCATCGTCCTACCAGCAGGGAAAGAAACTGAGACTCGGAGCTGCTGCAGATTTGCCCAGATCCTTCCCCAGAATCCATGGGACTGTGTGACTTAGGAAACGATCGTCTCTCCCCTCCACTCCTTCCCTAGGCCCCCAGGACTGTGGAGACTGCCCGGGCAGTGATGCAGGCATGACAGAGGAGGGGGACAGTTCACTCCCTCCTCTGCCCTCTCGCTGCCCACTGTGCCTGGTGCCCTCTCTGTGCTTCGGAACCGGGCTCCACCAGCACCCTTTCTGCCCTGAAGGTGCATCCCTGCTCCTCCTTACCCCCTTCCTGAGCCCCAGGCCCCATCTCTGCTCCTCCCTACTCCCTTCCCGAGGCCAGGGCCCCAGCCCTGTGTGCTGACAGTCACAGTTGTCTGGCAAGCTGGCCTCCAATCAGGGGACACATTCATTTTCCCCTTGGCAAGCACATCGCCACTCAGCAGCACCCTCTCACCCAGATTCCACTGAATCTACATTAGAAAATTGCCAACGGGAGCAAATTGGGAAACTCACTATTTGAGAAAACTTTAGCTGTTTTTATTTTTCCCTGAAATCTAAATAAGGGCACTGCTCCTGAGAACAAAGTTTTCTGATATAACCAATTGCTGGCTCCCTGGAAAACTAAGCAGGACCTTTCCACACCATGCTTGTGACGGCCAGTCTGGGGCACTCCCTTTGAGCTCTTCTTCCTGGGCAGCACAAGGTAGGGGAGGACTGTGGGGATGTATGGTGATCCCCAGCAGCCTCTGTCCCAAGGAAATTAGCAAGACCTTTAACCTTACCCACACCCAGGTTTTCTTATCTGTAAAATCAGGAGATTGGTCTAGACCAGTGTTTCCCAACCTCAGCATGAATGACATTTTGGGTAGGATAATTCATGTCATGGGGGCTGGCCTGCGCATTGCAGAGTGGTTAGCAGCACCCTGGCCTCCCGACTGGAGGCCAGGAGCAGGTGCCCCTACTCCCCCACTTAGTCGTAGCAACCAAAAAAATCATCAGATGGTCTCAAATGTCCCCTGGGGACAAAATCGCCCCCAGGTGAGAACCACCAGCCCAGATGATCTCTGAGGGTCCTTGCAGCTCTCCAGTTCTCTGTTTAGAAAGTGATATGAACACCAGCAACAGCTTGGTTTGAAATGTCACAGGACCTCTCATCCAATCCTGGCTCTGGCATCTACGCTTCGGCTTTGTATGACTCGTCAAATGATTTCACTGCCATGAGCCTCAGTTTGCTTATCTGCAAAATGGAGGTGATAGTGCCCATTTCACAGGGTTTACTGGAGTCTTAAATGAGGAAATGTGTGTAAAACCTCTGGCATATAGTGTATGGCCCCATAAATGGTGCTATTGTTGCTGTGACTACAACGGAAAGTAAACCAGACCATCTGCTCTCTCTAGACAATCCCTCTTGTGACCAAATCCTCACAAATGCAAGGTAGCCCGCAGCAGTAGCTATGGAAAGAAAGAAACTAACAAACGTATGCAACATGTACTCTCGCTAGGCACTACGCTAGGCAGTTTTATAAAAACTCTCAAGCTAGGTCAGGACTAATTGAAGATTCATAAATGCAGTGATGACCAGAGAATAAACCCAGACCTCTGCTGAATTGCCAGTGCCTGGAAAGTGGGAGTCTGGAAACACCAGGATGTTTATTTTGTACCTTCAGTATCAAGAAGGATCCCCCTTATCTTTGCCATTAAATGAAGATTATCCATTCATCTGTTACCCATGATAAATGCCATATCTGAGAAAGGAAGCAATGGGAAAGTAATTTTTAGCTGGATTTGCCCACTCAAAAATGAGTTTATGTCTCCTCTTTGGTTTGGTTCTGCCTAAAGGGCAATTTACTTCAGTTCCCACAGAAAGAGACAAGGAAATAATGTCTGTCCTTAAACCAGAGTTACAGGTTTTGATATCCACTTCTTTCCCATTTTCTGGAGCCTGACAGCTGCCTGTTACCTCCAAAGCCACATTTTCCAATAAGCCCCAATTCCCCGACGCGCATTATTGAGATCATATACCTGGTCTGGCCTGTCCCATGAGAGGTTTTATTCTTCAGTGGAAGTATTGATCTGTCGCCAGTTACAGGCCTAGTTTCTATATTAAGTGTCAACAAAGAGTAGGTGGAGGAGGCGGGAAATGGGGCCGGTGGAAGCTCTCTTTCTCTCTCTCTCCCCAGTTGGTCACGCATTGGTCTCTGTTGTTCTAGGATCCCAGAGATGCTTACATGGGCTTATTCTTCTCCTTATCTTTGCTATTATTCCTTCCCGTACTCGTCAACCTCAGATTCACGCTCAGACCCAGCTAATGTTACTACTGACTGCCAGTCTGTGTCATGGGTTTTATCTCATCTAGCCCTCACAGAAGCACATTTTATGACTTTTACAGAGACATAAAAGGTGTCATCAAAGGCCCCAACTAGCAATTGGTAGAACTGAGTTTGCATGTAACCTCCTAGCCCCGAGTTCCAGTGCACGTTCCTCTGTAGGGCAGGAGCCAACAATGGTCCCATAGGAAAGCCCTTGCTTTCTGAGGATGGGTAAACGTCCCGCTATGAGCCTCCCTGCCAAACTGCTATGCTTGCTGCAGGCGGTGCACATTGGCCTTGCCCTTGGCCGGAGCCAGGCGCAGCTGGACCAGAAGACAGCACCGTTCCAACCACCAACCCCATCCTGCTGCAATTAACACTGTCCTCCCCAACCACCCCTAACTCCCATGCATCCTTCAAGAATCGTTCAGAAAGTACCCTTCCAACGAAAACTTCTCTGACCTGCTCATCAGTCTCCACCACGGTGATTCCTTAGCACTTTGACACACTCTGTTACTGACCATATTGCACAGTCTCCTTTATCACTTGCTGTAGTTCCTAGTACATAAAATACTAAATTTCTTTTTTTTTTTTTTTTTTTTTTTTTTTTTTGAGGCAGAGTTTCGCTCTTGTTGCCCAGGCTGGAATGCAATGGCATGATCTCGGCTCACTGCAACCTCTGCCTCCTGGGTTCAAGAGATTTTCCTGCCTCAGCCTTCTGAGTATCTGGGATTACAGGCATGTGCCACCACGCCTGGCTAATTTTTGTATTTTTAGTAGAGACAGGGTTTCTCCATGTTGGTCAGGCTGGTCTCGAACTCCCGACCTCAGGTGATCCACTCACCTCGGCCACCCAAAGTGCTGGGATTACATGCATGAGCCACCACACCTGGCCATATATTTCTTAAGTAAACAAATGGATCACCGAAAAAACAGATCATGAACACAGTGTTTAAAGTATAGCACTTATTTATAAATGACCCCAAGAACCTGCCAGAGATCCCAAAAGTAGAGCTTTTTTCTGATGAAAGCCTGGGACTTGGGAGAAAACAGCTGAGAAATGTCTATTTTCTTCAGATCCACTGATTTCCGTTAGTGCAGTGCTTCCCAAACTCCAACGTTCAAACAAACCACCCAGGGATCTTGTTCTAATGCAGCTTCTGCCGCAGTGGTTCTGGAGTGGGGCTCCCAGGTGATCCTCATGCTGATGGCCCACACCCTGAGAGGCAGGCACTGACCTCTTCTGGGCTGCTTCCCACCTCACCTGAAGTTGCTGGCTTGTCACTGTGTGCCTGCAGCAGGGCCAGAACCCCCTGGCATCCCTGTGCCATCTGGGTAAAGCAGCTGTTTGCTGTTTTATTTATTCCTTCCCATTATCACTGGGGGAAGAGAATCCATAAGCATGCCACATCTTGTTTACAGCAAGTCTCAGAAAAGTTAAAACTACAAGTTTTTTTTTTTAAAAAAAAAACAAAAGCAGCAACCCATTCAAATCACACATATCAGGGAAAAAAGGGCTAAGGGAAATTCATAAAATATTAAATGACACTGTGTCAAGACACAGAAAGGGGCAGAATGGTAATTAAAGTAAACAGTACATCAAAACCCTGGCTAAAACTGTTATTTAAATTGAAAGTAAATGTAGGAACTGATCATGTAGCCTTGTATAAATGTGTTTCCAAGAGCCTTTTAAGAATATTAATGATTATGGAAGTATAATGGCTGAATATCAATGACTGTTTTTATAGCAAGTGACAGCTCAGAGAAAGAAAAAAAACAATCCATATCCTTCCTAAGATGCAAACTGGTTTCATCTCCCCAGTGCATTGCATCCCTTCAAGGGACAGACAGAGGACTGGGGAAGAGGATTAAGGTGTCTCAGGTGTCTTGAGCTTATGATGCACCTCTCTTGTGGGTCTGAGGGATGAGAAAGCATCTGGGAGAGGGGTCTTAACCATGACTGAGGTCCTTATCCTTCTCCTCAGAGACATCTGCTGAGCTCCCGCTGTGTGCATAGCCCCCAGGCCTCATTACCATCTCTAAAAATACTTACCCACCTTGCCTTAAAGGCTCTGAAAAGTTCAGCCCAAAGCCAAAAGTGAAACTGTAAAGTTTCATAACTGACTTTTCAACAAAGAGACTAGAAATTACACTTTTGAATTGGAGGGTTGCACTCTTACTTCAGAGGTGAAACGCTCAAAATATCTCAAGCTGCCTTCAGAACCCCAGGACTCATTTTTTCAATATTCACAATGGGAACCAATCTTCCTCCTTCCACATGGCATTTCACCAAAGTCTTTTGCAGTATCTGTGAATACAATGGGAAGGCAAGCCCTTTGAGTGCCAAACAAAACACTTAAGCATTATTCTTTAACTTCAGTACAGTCTCTTGCTATTGTCTCCTTTGCTTGGTTTTCTGGTAAGACAAGGGTTCCCAATGGCCTTTTCCACTCTGCAGTGCCTTGGGGTTAGATCCAAATTCTCCTCAGAGTCTCCTTGAGCACAAGTTTCCTCTCAGCATTACAAGGTTGCCTTCCTCAAAGTGTCTTCTCTCTATGTTTTCTCAGACGGCCGCCAACCCAGAGATGGTGTCCTGGTTCAGAGCCAGGCTGCCCAAGTCAACTCCAGAGAACAGGAATTCGAAGGAAACAGTAACTCTCTCACTGTCTCTGCAGCTGACCACACTTTCCCGAGGCGAGCTGGTGCACTGGATTGGCTGTTGTTATGAGCTGCTTAGTCCTAACTTGCTTAGTGGAAAACGTCACCTAGTCCAGCTGACCAGAGAGCGTGAGGGTTTTGATCACAAGTCCGGCTAACAATGAAGCATTGCTTTGCTTTCCTTTCTTTGTGTGCTTGTATTTTCTGAGGGATCCTCACGAGAAGGGGTGGCTATTTCAAGGACAGGGTCTGGGCATTCCTGCATCGTTGGGCTCAATACAATAATTCATCAAATGATGTACACATTTATATTATAAATTGTGGAATCATTATGAAATCATTGTATTGTTAATAATAGTTTCCTATTAATTACTCTATCGCTCTAGTGATTGCTTATAAACCTCCTTCCTAAATCTCTGGCTCAAATTGCCATTCCTGTAGGAATCCTTAGTCTCCAAATGGAGCAGATTGTAAAGACCCCAGGCAGGGCAGCAAGGAGGTAAGATTAATGAGACACCCCTCCTCCATTCCGGGCACTCGCTGGAAACTGGCAGAGAAGCTAGTGAGGTCCCACCCTTCCTGCAGCGATTTCCTTCACCCTCTGACAGTGACTTCTCTCTCTCCTCGCTACTGGGGGCACAGTCCTCAGTTGCTTCCTCAAAGAGCTGCCTGCATCAAAGTAGCTACTGTTTCCTGCATCTTTCTTTTGCAATTCTTTCTGTTCCTTGCTTTTGATCCAGCATATGCAGGGGGGCCAAGCTCTTGTCTTTCAGCTTGTGAATAAATGGAAGCACTTATGGAGGCAGCAGCCACCGTGTGTGATTAGTTTCTTGTGCTTCTCTAACTGGGAGCCAGATGGATCAAGTAGCTCAGGACCTAAAACTGACCTACTTAGAGGCATCAGGTCTGATGAGGTGAGCATAGCTTAAAAGTCCAAAGACCTGAATGCCAGTTCTAATCCAGCAACAAGGTGTGCAAATTTTGGCAAAGCTTTCTTCCTGTGTGCATTCACTCACCAGACATGGCACTACACATTGGGTCTGTAAAGATAAATAAAATCACATCTGTGACCTCAAGAAGATTGCAGAAACAGAAATGTGAGAGGTAGACATGAGAATACATACAAATTGTGGTAGAAGCATAGCCAAGAGAAGGCTTTGTCCAGGAAGTGATATTCAGGCTGAGTCTTGAAAGACTAAGTAAGCTCTGACACGATGCAAACAGTGGACACAGCAGGATGGACCCTGGGATAGGGTCATTTGAGACCTAGGCAGAGGCCCAGAGGTACGGAAGAGCATGATTTACTCAGAGAATGCCAGACTATCTAGTACTGCTGGAGCATGGACTAAGAGAGGAAATGGAAGGTGGGTCTGGAGAGGTGAGCAGGGCCAGATCTTAGGGAGCTTTGTAAACTATACTGAGAAGTTGGGAAATGGAGACATGCAGACAGATTCATTTGTAAGCTAAGCATTCTCACAGGAGGCAGCAGAGAGGGGCTTGAAGGGGAACCAACCTGATTGTCAGAGACACCAGTTAGAAAAGTATTGAATGTTGGCTGGGCACAGTGGCTTACGCCTGTAATCCCAGCACTTTGGGACGCTGAGACAGGTGGATCACGAGGTCAGGAGATCAAGACCATCCTGCCTAACATGGTGAAACCCCGTCTCTACAAAAAATATTAAAAAATTAGCCAGGTGTGGTGGTGGAAGCCTGTAGTCCCAGCTACTTGGGAGGCTGAGTCAGGAGAATAGTGTGAACCCGGGAGGTGGAGGTTGCAGGGAGCCGAGATCATGACACTGCACTCCAGCCTGGGCAACTGAGCAAGACTCTGTCTAAAAAAAAAAAAAGAAAGAAAAGCATTGCATGTTGTAAGCCAGGTTTTCTTTACCCGGGGACTATCGCCATTTTGGTTCTTGGTTGCAGAGGCGGCCTGGTGCGTTGTATCGTGTTCAGCTGCATCCCTGGCCTCTACCCACTTAACGGTAGTAGCAATCACTTCGTTGTGACCATCAGAAACTGTCTCTGGATGGTGTCAAATGTCCCCTAGGCGGGGAAGACAAAAATCAACCATGGTGGAGAACCACCAGTCTAAGCAAACTTACAAAGTATGGAATGAGCTCAGAGCTGCGAGGATGGGCACAGATTGAAGATACCTGCAGGAGTCAGGTTAAGAGGAAGGCGTGATTGACCAGACGTTTAAGGTGGGGAGAGGGTGGAGGCCAGGATGGCTCCCTGATTTCTGGTGGACAGTTATGGGATGTTGATGGTGCAAAGATGATGACAAGAGGGAGGAGAAGGTGAGTAACTCATTTGGATGTGTTACACTCGAGGGGCCTGTGGACCCCCATGTGGACGGGTCTAGTTGGCAGGCAGCGGGCTCTGCGGGGCTGAGGGCGGTGGCCACAGGCTAGGTGGAGACATGATGTAAATGTCTCAGGGAGTGATGAGTCTACTCTGAGGAGACGATTTCTGAACGAGAAGATGGCTGAGAATAGAACCTAGGGACATCAATATTTAAGTGGCTGGGGGCAGGAAGGAGAGTGAGGACAGGGACTGAGAAGGAATGGAAACTCTGGAGGAGGGTGTCCCAGAAAGAGGACAACAAAAGAGAGTTTCCAGAAGAAGGAAGCGAAGAAGGAAGCCACCACAGAGCCAAATGTCACAGAAATGTCAAGGAAGGGAAGGGTGGAAAAGCGCCTGCCAGATACCTCAAAGGACTGGTTTAGGAGCACATGAGCCTATGAACTCGAAGGATTTAGAAACAGTTAAAAGCAGCAAACATGGCGTGCTCTTAGTAATTATGATTAGGGCTCCCTCCCTTGTGCTTCTAGCTGCAGGAACCTCCCAAGCTCGTAAAACAACAGGGGACCCTGGGCTGTGAGCTTTTCTCCTGTCGGGTGGAGTGTGCTGGGTCCCACGAATATCTACGGAGCTCCCAGGTTCACACCCACCTGTGAGCTCCCGGCCAGCACTGCTTCCGTGCTTCAGCAGCAGAATGCCAGGGAGCTGCTCCTGTCTGGCCTGCCTGTCTCATTGTTTACAGGGACTGTACCCGGGCTTGTTTCAGGTAATCACTCCCTGAGGCTGCAAAGGAGAAGCACCTATTGACCCTTTGACTCCCCCGTGACACTGGAGGACTCTGGGCAATCTAGAAGAATGGCGTCAATTTCGACTTCCTGTCTCTCCCGCAATATGTCCCTAAAATGACCCTTGTGACACCTGTTGTTCCTCACCAGGCTCCACTTCCTGTTTCTGCTTCTATGTCTTCCCACATTTTATCCAGGCACTACCTCTTTTCCCTGAAACAATTTGATTTGTTGTTAAACCAACGTTCTTGTTTCTTAGAAATCTACTTCCTAAGAAAGGCTGGGCCACAGTCTACTGGGTCTGTCTTTCTTCACGACCTCTTAGACTCATTCTTCATCTTTTTGCTCCAACCACACATTCCACAGGACTCAGTCTGGACTAAGAAGGCAGCCATTCTGCCAGAGATGAGGGAAGATGGCCCAGTTGTGTTTTCTGGCCTAGAGGGTACTGCCCTTCCCCAAGGCCCATTCCAAGCCTGCAACAGGCATGCCTGCCCCAAAAGCCTCCTCCTCAAGGTCTCCTCAGCAACAGGACAACCCCCTGCCTAGCCACTGCCCTCCTCCCTCTGCCCCGAAAGCTTTGGAGCTTTGGAGCTAGCCTCTGCTTCCTGATTACACATGGCACCTTGAGAATGGGGCAGCGCCTGCGGGGTGCAGGGAATTCGGGGAGGTAAGCTCAGGCCTTCCCCACTTGAATTAATGCAGGAAAGAAGAGAGGCTGTGGAGCCAACACAGAAGGGACCTGGGGGCCCTCCCTCCCAGGGGACCAAGTAACTTACTGAACTGGATCCTCCCACTTAAAGCTTAAATGGCTTCACTCCACTGACAAGTACTCAGGGCTTCTCCTGCCTCCTTTCCCCTCCCTATACAAAGAGTCAAGGTGGTCCAGGTTCCTGTGGGCCCTACATTGGCCCCACTTCAGCCTGGAAGCTAATTCCTGTGTGCAGCAGGTGACAAGCAGTCTAAATGACATCATCTCACTCAGGCGACCAGACGCCCTGAGCGCCACAGGGGCCAGGCAGGGTGCTTGACCCTGGGAATAAAGCAGTGAGTAAGGTGCACCCCTTCCTGCTCTGGAAGCCTACACTCCCCTGGGAGAGCACATCCATGGTCAGCATGCTTTACCGTGCTTTATCCATGCACTGCCTGGGACTCGCACTCTCATGCACACTAGAGGCATGTACAGTGTGCTGCAGGAGAACACTGAGCCCTGGGACGGCCCACCAGGTAGGTGATATTTCTCCCTGGTCTGCAGATGGGAAAGGTGAGGCTCGGGGGCTTCAAGTGACTCATCCAAGATTACAGAGCTATTTAGAGGTCCTCTGACCCTGTACCTCCTGGTGTCCCAATTATTTCATGGGGCCAGCCACCACAGCTGTGACGGCCACACCTTGTCCATCTGTGGCCTTGCAGCCTCTTTACCCCACTGCACCCAGACCCTCCGTGACTCTGATATACCAGTCACATAATGGATTGCCTTTGTCCCAGTGTCATGCCAGGTGCATCACAAAGCTCCGGCTTCTCTCAGAGCTGCTGGGTGTGGGGCTGCGGGAGAAATGCTCACCCCGGAGGCAGCCCTACTTCAAGCCAATTCCTTCTCTCTGGGTCTCTTCATCGCCGGACTCTGGAGGCCCAGGGCTTCCAATCTGCATCGCGCTGCCTGCAGATGTCTCTCCCAGGTCTGTAAGGGATTCTCAGTCAGGCACAGTTGTGTCCACATGCTCATTCCCCCCGAAAGTCCTTCGTGTGGTTCTTTTGTCCTCACAGAGACAGTTAGCGTTTCAGTAGCAATTGTGAAAATGGATGGAGCTAAGTCAAATCTGATTTTCTTTGGGAAGAAAATCGAATTCTCCACTTTGTGAGGCAGGCAGAGAGATTAGAAGGAGGAGGACCACGAAAATGCAACTAACCCAGGGTGGGAGGGCCAGACCCCCTGAGGGCCGGGGGAGGAGAGCCGTGTAGCCAGGCAGGGTGCAGGGTGCAGGGTGCAGGTTACAGCCGCTGAAGACAACTGAGCGCCTCCCACCTTCAGGCCTCCAGACTTACCGTGGACACCAAGTCCTCCAAGTTGAGATTCAGCCTAAGCCAGGGGACTACTGTGAATTGTTTATTCATTTCAGTTTAAGATCCGTAAGCTCTGTAGCCTTCCTTCTCAGATTGAGGCCACCAAAAAGACATTTCTGGTGGGAAACACTTTCCTAGAGGTCTGGGAGGTGAGGAAGGAGAGGCAGCCGAGCTTCTGAGAAGCGGCCTGTGGTGGCAAAGCCAGCCTGCTATGTGCAGGGAAAGTGGCCGGCTGGCCTCCACAGGGAACAGACGCAGAAGCTGCCTCTTCTGGGGCCACACCCAAATGCACAGGAGCCCTTGCTGTTTGTGTCAGTCATTTCACGAACAAGGATGGAGTGGTTTTTATGGATCAGGCTCCATGCTAGGCACTGGGAATTCAAAGCTAAGTCTCTGCCTTTCAGGGCACTCCATCTGTTGGGGAAGATGAACATATCTAGATGAGCCAAGGTAGGCTATGCAAAGATCTGTGTTGGAGGCATGTCCCAGAAGGTAAGGCGGCTCGGAGAAAGAAGCAGCTGACCTCCCTGTGTGAGTGAGTGAGAGGTAGAACCGTTCAAGAGCCAGGACATCACAGCCAGGTCTTAAAGGATGAACAGGAGTTTTGCAGGAAGAAAGTGGAAAAGCAATAGCACAAGGAATGGCAAAAGCAAAGATGCTGGGCACAAGAACACATGGCATGGGTAAGCCAATACAGAGTTTTGCTAGGAGAAGGGAAATGACAGGAGTGGGAAGAAACAGCTGGAAAGGCAGGCTGGAGCCTCTTATGAAGAGGCATCTTGTGGCCGGGCACAGTGGCTCACACCTGTAACCCCAGCACTTTGGGAGGCCGAGGCGGGCGGATCACTTGAGGTCAGGAGTTCGGAACCAGCCTGGCCAACATGGTGAAACCCCGTCTCTACTAAAAATACAAAATTTAGCCAGGCGTGGTGGTACATGCCTGTAATCCCAGCTACTCAGGAGGCTGAGGCAGGAGAATCGCTTGAACCCAGGAGGTGGAGGTTGCAGTGAGCCAAGATCACGCCACTGCACTCCAGCCTGGGCAACAGAGGGGGACTCCATCTAAAAAGAAGAAAAAAGGAGGCATCTTGAGCAGTTCAGACTTTTTCATAAAGCAGGAGAGCCCCAGAGAAGTCCAGGGAAATTTCTGCGAAAAAAATGTAGAAAATATGTCAGAGATCTTTCATGAATTTGTGAGAGATTTGAGACTTATCAGCTCCCCTAGAATCACTGAATGTCACAGCTTTAAGAAACAAGAAAGTCCATATTTGTGGTTGTCAGGCTGGGTTCAGTGGAGCCTTGGGGTTCCACAGAAGGGCCTTAGAGACCCACACTGGGATGCCAGGGGTTAGAATGGAGGGAGGGCACTCAGAAGGGCGTTCTCCAGGGCCCTGTCCATTGCAGTCCACGTGTTTCCATGCTTGTCTTTATAGATTTGCTTTGATTCATTCAAGAAGTATTTATGGGGCATCTCCTCTATTTGGGTTATTATAATTTGATTGGAAAACTTACATCATCAGAGAAGCTGGGGGTGAAAGTTATTGACACAGACCAACTGCCTAATTCACAGATAAGGAAACTGAGACTCAGCAAAGTGAAGCAACTTGACCAAAGTTCCTCAGTGAGTTGGTGGCCAATCCTGACGCCTCCCCCCATGCTCTCTGTAGTCCCTGGTCCTGCCTTTGTGCAGGCTGGACCCAGGACACAGAGTATCACCAGCCCGGCACATCCAGTCCAGCAGTAGCCTTGCACCGAGGGCAGGGCAGGCTCAGGGTCCAACCTGCAGCAGTGCACCCTGACAAGCCTCCTCCAGACAAGGACGGCCTCTACCACCATCATCCGAGGAAGGCAGAAAAGCTACTGAGCACACACACACACACTCAGAAGAAGATGAGGACAGCCAGCTTGGGGATGAGCAGGGGCAAACCCATGGGCCTGATAACATTTTTGTTTACGGACAGGCAACAGTGAGATGTATGGAGATGTCAAGAAGAAAACGCCCATGCGGGTGTTAGCACCGTTCCCAAACCGTGACGGATTCCTTTGTGCCCAGAGTCAGTGAGTCAGGCCGCTAATGCATAGGGCACTGAAATGAACCCTTTTGTTTTGCTTTGATCGCTCCTGATAGCGCACTCTGCCAGAGATATCATATCTTTGATCTCTCGGCACTGATGTTAAGTCTCTGGAGCTCACTAGCATCTCCTTGAGATTAATTCTTCATGGCATACAAGGCACCACGCTGTCCTCTCCCATACATCACACTGGGTCACGTGACTTTCTGGCCTGCTGCCTCAGTGGTTACCCACAGGCTTAAGAAATAACCCCTAATGTCCTGCCTTCTCCTGACCACCTCTCACCTAATACCCACATTGGTTAAAACCCCATTAAGCAGGCACCAGAAGACAGGCCTTTGGTTCCTGACTCGGCCACTTTCCACCTAAACCCCTCACCTCTCTGAACCTCATTCTCTTTATCTGAAAAACCGAAATAAGAATATCTACTTCTGCACCTAGCACACTACCTGACACAAAGTCAAGGTACAATAAATACTCATTAAGTGAATGATGAATTAACCAGTTGATCTATGACAAAGAGGAATGCAGGAAATTTGTTTTCATGGTTATTCAAAATCTGTTAGTAAGAACCCTTGGCCCATAGGCAGGTCTAATGATCCTAACCCTTATCTAATAGTAAGAACCCTTGGCCCATAAGCAGGTCTCAGTCTTGCTTCCCAATCTCAGCATTCAGAAGATGCCTCATTGGAATTCAAAAAGGAAGAGGGAAGTTTTAAGAAGGAGGGCAGCTAAAACTACACCTGAATTCACTCTCAACATGACATATCTACAGAACAGCTGAAGAAACTTCTTCACTCCTCGGGGACAGAAACGTGTTGCTCCAGCTGGAAATTCATGGCGCCCACCCATCTCAAGGGCAGTCCCTCCCAGATCCTGCCTGGATGTTTGGAGAGAGCTGATAGGGAGTGACATGGCTCCAAACCTCCAGGGTGTCCATCTGCTGGCTCACTCACTCTGCATCTTGTCCATAAGAGACACGAGCTATGACAATAAGTCTGCTTGTGTATGTGTGTGGGTGTGCGTGGATCTGTGTGTGTACTAGTTGGGGCCTGTCTTAGGATCAGGTTAGCATATTACAGCACAGGTGTTTAAAAGAAAATGAACCAACCTCCGGAAGACAGAAATAAGAAATCTTACATAGAAAGCAATCTTCTCCTTGCCATAGCAGAAGCAACCTGCCTCTGAAGGGTGAAATGGGGGTGATGTTCTTCCCCACATTGTCTCTTAAGTCAAGTGGGAACAGTTGGGGTAGGTGGTGATCTGCATCTCTATCTCCAGAAGGAGACTTGGTTTTGACAAAGAGCCAAGCAAGACACAAAGGCTCAAATGGAACAGGCTCAGCATTTCTCTTTTCATGTGTGGCCTTGGAGCTGCCTACACCTCTTTTAATCATCATGGAGCTTATGAAAGCAATCAGATCATCGGTCTAGTTTTCTGCAATTATGTTCTTGAATAGAAGAAAATTCCTAAAAACCTTAGGCAGAGAGAAAACAATGATGGTTTTTACCTTCATTTAAAGTATTTTGAGTATTTTGTTGATTGTTGGACTTCTTCCCAAGTTCCGAGTCACAACAAGCATCTGTGCAAGTCTTTTTCTCCCATCTTTCCTTCTTCCCTTCTCTTTTCATATTGTACCATTTATGTAACTCAATGAAAATTAATTCTGCATCTATTATTATGTAATCATGTTCTAGGTACTAGGAATATAAAAGAATGACACAGTCATTACTCTCAAAAATCTTACAGTATAGAAGAGTAGAAAATGTTATGTTTGCTGAAGTTGAGATCCACTAAGGCCTTTATTTTAAAAGCGTAGAGGAGAAGGGTTTAGGAAATGCTTTCTTGCCTACTAAGGGAGGTGTGAGGTAAATGTTGGCACCAGCTGCTTAATGATGCCACAGAGCATGTGTGTCTGGAGGCCGAGGAGAGTTGATTTTTTTAAATTGTTACCTCTTTATGCTAGAGTGAAATGAAACAGAGCCTGTCCCCTCCCTTCTTTGCCTATTTCTAGCTTCCTCTCCACAGCTCCCACTAATGCTGTGTTCTCTGGCTCAGCACTGTTCCCTTTGCCTTTCATTCTACTCCACAAACATAGCTTAGCCCCTACTAAATGTGTGTCTGTCTCTGCTAGGAGGGCTGTGAAGGTTTCAGTGGGGGAAATCCAGCTCTGTATGCTAAGAACCTGCAATGTGCCAGGCTGCAGGCTCTGAGATATATGCCTGGGACAGAGACAAACCACAGTCCCCACCCACTTAATCTCAGTCAAGTGGAGAGTCCAACATGTGTCAAATACCTCAATACCTACCATACACTATGTGCAGCCACAGAAGACTGTAAGAGGAATAGATGAAGAAAGGTCAGTTCCATCGTGGGAGACAAAGGATGGTTTCAAGACAGAGGTGACACTCGAAGCTTACCATCTAGTAAGAGAAATGAGATTTTGTGCAGAAATCCCCATGATGCAAAGGAGTGCTTCCTGAAAAGTGATATTTGAGCTAGACCTTGCCAATGAATAAAATTTTCAACATTCATTCGTTCATCCAACAGATATATACTGAGTAGTTAATGTTTTCCCAGATAAGGGGGAATGCAGTAATTTAGAAGAGAGACAAACATCCTTGCCCACATGGAGCTTACATTCTAGTGGAGAAGACATAAAGTACATGACATACATGAATTAGAGCATAGCTCAGCACATTTTTCCTGGAAAAGGCTAATCACTAGTAAGTGAATATTCTAGTCTTTATAGATCTTGTGATCTCTTTAGCAACTACTCAGTTTTGCCATTGTGGCAAGAAAGCAGTCATAGACAATACATACATGAATAAGCATGCCTGTGTTCTCATAAAACTTTATTTACAAAAACAGGGAGTGGACTGAATTTGGCCCCAAGGGTCATCGTTTGCCAACCCCCGATACAGTGTAAGGTAGATAGTCAGAAGAGCTAAACAAAACATAAATCAGGAATAAATAAATACATACAAGAAATGTTGGAGAAAGGGCTTCAAATTTCAGTAGGGAAAAAAGTCCCCATAAGGTGAATGAGACTTCCTGTAGGAAGTGAGGGAGTGAACCATGCAGATGGCCAGGATTTTGGGCAGAGGGAACAGCTAGTCCAGACCCCAGGGAGTGGAATGAGTCTGCCAAGTTCAAGTGTCAGCTGAGGGCTGATGACTGGAAACTGGATGTTTTCAGGCAGATAGACTGGGATGGAGGAGAGAAGTGACAGCAGGTGCTTGAGGAACAGTTTGGCAGGAGCATGAGGTGTATATGGTAGAGTTATAGACAGAAGACAAGGCTGGAAGTGGAAACCATGACATATCATTGGGAGCCTTGACTGCCATGCTAAGGGGTCCTGACATTGTTCACAGGGAAGGACTTCCCTGAGAACCCTTCTCTTCTGACCAGAGCACTCACAAATGGTTCCAGAACACAAACAGGCTTTTGGACTGTGAGTCACCATCCTGGTATCAGCCACGTGGAGCTGTCCTACATCAGGGACTGTGCTGGTGACCCAGATGGCTCTGCACAGGTGTGAAGCTGCAGCTGTCCCTCTAAAGCACCCTGTTATCATCCTTCCTTCAGTATCAGGGCCTCCTTGCCAGACCCTAGGGGAGAATGCAGTTATGGGGACTCAAGCTCTTCCCCTGACTTCTCTCAGCAAATCCAAAATAAAGCCTTGGCCTTCAGTCTCTGTCTTCTTGAGCAGGCTTCTTTGCTATTGCCAGAGAAGCACCTACTCTGTGCCATGCACTGTGTTAGATGTCTTGCATGTGTTATCTTATTTATTCCTCGTGAATTTTTTTTTTTTTTTTTTTTTTTTTTTGAGACGGAGTTTTACTCTTGTTGCTCAGGCTAGAGTGCAATGGCGCATCTTGGCTCACTGCAACCTCTACCTCCTGGGTTCAAGCAATTCTCCTGCCTCAGCCTCCTGAGTAGCTGGGATTATAGGCATATGCCACCATACCCACCTAATTTTGTATTTTTAGTAGAGACAGGGCTTCTCCATGTTGGTCAAGCTGGTCTCAAACTCCCGACCTCAGATGATCTACCCGCCTCGGCCTCTCAAAGTGCTGGGACTACAGGCATGAGCCACCACACCTGGCCTCATGATTCTTTAAGGAAGGTGCTGTCTTGTGGAAACTGAGGCTAAGCACAATCAGTGTCTTCCCCACAGTCAAACCAAATGAGAGCCAGAATTTGAGACTAAGTCAATCTAGTCTCAAAGTTCTTTCCAAATCACCATGTTGTTTCTCATTCAATCTGTCTCAGAAAGCACTTTGGCTCCCAGCCAAAATTGTTCTCATTTCAGGGCTCCCTCCCTTGCCAGCTCGGCTGGTGCCCAATTAGCTTCTTCCCTAGGAATCCCAGTTTCTCTCTCTCCCCTCTCTCAAGCACATGAAATAGACCTTTCTCTCAGACTGTTCCCTGCCCCCACCCTTTAACATATGACTTCAGATCTTCCTGCTCTCCTCTGCCCTTTACTGGATGCTCTTCTCCTCCAGGTCCCCTCACTATCTTCCCCCACCTTCTCCCAGGCACCCTCTTCAATGCCAGTCCTACAGCATCACCTGTGTGTCCCCTGGCCCAGCCACAAGCCAATTCCTTTCTCTCTCATGAGGGTGATCATAACTGGTTTTCCCAGGACAGTCTTGGCCTGTGCCTGCGGCCCTAACATAACTATTATAACTCTCATTCACTCTCAAGAGTGTCTGTGTTTGGGTGCTGAATAACTTCACCTACACTGGGCATGGGAGTGAACACTAATTTAAACCCTCATATCTAAGTTGAAAATAATTTTGTTTTTTGCAATTTTTCACCCACCTAATATTTTTACTTCCTTAGATGCACCCTGCAATGTAGCGTATTTCCTCCAGGCCTGATTTTTAACTAGAGTGGTAAAATCCTTCTTTGAGGGATTTGGGATTTCACTGACATTTAGAACTTCATATCTCTAGGGACCAGGCAGATACAGCCCCACCATGCAAACACAGCACCTCCTGCATGCAAACACTACCATGAGGGCTGGTGGGACAGGCAAGGACGGCAGAGTCTCACCAGGTCCAAATCCATCCCCTCAGCAAATATTTATTTGGCACCTACTATTCTGAGCACTGGAGAGACATAGTGGATAAGACAGATTAAGCCCCTGCCCTCAAAGAGTTTACATTCAAGTGGGAGCTCAGACAATTTACAAATAAATATATGCTATGTCAGGCAATAAGTTCAATGAAGAAACATAAGACAAAGTCAAGAGGCAGGAAAAATAGTAAGGACCAAGAAGCTGAAGAGGGAGCCTGCAGCTTGGCTTGAGAAATGGCAAGGAGGTTAGTTCAGCGAAAGCAGATGAGTCAAAGGGGAATGGGTAGGAGCTGAAATCGGAGAGGCAGAGACACCAGACCCTTACCCTAAGCCATCGAAAGTTTGGAGAGAGGAGCGATTGGATTCAACTGACATTGCTACATTGAGTAAGGATGGCTCTGGCCACCGGGTTGAGAAGAGGCTGAAGTAGGGAAGAAGCAGGGTGTCTCTCAGGAGCCTCATCAGATGCAAGGTGATGCTGTCTTGGACCAGGGTGGGGGCAGCAGAGATTGTAAGAAGTGGTCATTTTCTGGATAAAAGATTGAATGAGAAGCATGAGGGAAAGGCATCAGGGATGTCTTCTAATGTTGTGGCCTTAGAAGCCACAAAAGGAAGCATAAGTTGCCATTGGCTGAGATAGGGATGATTTTGACAGGGTCTGGAGGGAGGGGCTGTGTGGCAAAGGCCGGAGTTGGCTGTGGATGAGTTACATTTTAGAAACCTAGGAGACGTTCAAATGGAAATGTCCAGCAAGGAGGTAGACTTCAGCATGCAGGTGGAACGAAAGCCATGGGACTACTGTAAGATCACCCAGGCAGTGAATGTAGACAGCCCGGAGAAGCCCTGAGGTCCTCCAACATTTGGGAATAATAGAGATAGGGAGGAACTAACAAAGGAAATGGAGAAGGCGTAGCTGTAAGAGTAGACCCATAAGAGATTGTTTTCCCAGAGGCTAAGAGAAGAAGGTGTTCTAACAGAAGAGCTGGCCATTTTTGTCAATAAGGAGTTCACCATTGGATTTGTCAACATGGAGTCATTGGTAATTTAGGAACAAGCCATTTCAGTGGCTTACTTTTAGATTTGAGACAAAACCAGAATAAGTGGTTTACCGAGCATCGGAATGAAGGGAAATGCGTTCGTCTAGATGGAGACAGTGAGAGACAGCTCTTTTGAGTTCTGCAAAAGAGAGCACAGCAAAGGAGCTATAGCAGGAGGAAAACAAACATTAAGAAAGCTTTCCCCATTAAAAAAAAAAAAAAAAAGTTAGAGATATTACAGCATATTTGTAAGAAGATGATTAAATAAAGGGGGAATGATGACTCTGGAGGGAAAGGAGACAAACGTTTGGATCAATGCCCTTGAGTGGGAGAAGCAGGCTGGGATTCAGCATCAGAGAGGAGGGCTTGGCTTCCTGGGGCAGAAAGACTCAGTGAGGCCCCCGGTATCATATCAATGGGGCTCCTGGCCGGGGTGGTGTGACCCTAATCCTTAGCAGCTCTGCCCATAGCTTCCCTGCCCCTGGTGAACTTGGCAAATCACTTATTGTCTAATTTTCAGGTTCCTCATCTTAAATATTAACTTACCATGCCCACGGCAAATGATTATTGTTGAGAGTAAACAAAATATGTGTAAAGCACAGCACTTATCCTTAACAAGTTAAGGCTAGATCCTTTCTACCTTCCTTCCCCAGTTTGCCCTCCAGCATTTCTCTGAGGACTTCTGACTCATCCAGAGAAACTTGGATGGCCCTTCTGCTGCTAATGCTGCTTAAAGGCCAGCAGGGCCAAAAGCAGGCACAGCCAAGTGCTTCCAGTGCCCCCAAACACCCCCGTCCTTATATTTGTCTCAATAGCTTAGTGTCTATGATTTGGTGAGTCATCTTTCTATGGCAATTTTTCATTTCCGTGCAGCCTCTTGGAGTTGGGTTCCGCAACTTGCACCTGCATGCAGCTAGGATCTTCAAAGAGCTGCTTCCCACTGAGTGAGCCCAGCCAGGGAGCCCCTCCCTCAGAGCCACAGCACAGAAGAGGTGGGTGTCTGGCTGCAGTTCTGGGTGGGCCCCGCCTGCCTGAGCCTGAGGCAAAGGGCAGAAATGTGGCTGCAGGAGATGGAAGGGTGTGAGAGAGCCCAGAGCTGGGATGCAAGCCCTTCTCTCAGCCCAAACTCTGGTGATGCTACCTTGCCCAGGTAGGAGATCACTGAATCTCTGACCCAGAAAGACAAAGCTCTTGTCATGAGGAAAGGGACATTTTAACTTCTATCCACGAACCTCCCAATGAAAAAATGTAAAGTTCTGTCAAAACAGGTTAGCATATTAGCAATCACGGCTCACTACCATCTGTATTTGTTCCATTTGTGCCGTTTATGATGGTTATCCACATTAATTATTTCACTGCTAAAGTCCCTTCTAATTTCTGAACACTGTTATTTCTAAGAAAGATGGATATTAAATATGCCACACATCAGCGCAGGGCGGCATTACAGCATGCCATTAAGTTCAGATGCTGAGGCTCAGTAGAAAATCATTTTGCTATTTGTAATTGCACTAAAGTGTTTTATGTTGTGGTTCAACATGAAGAATAGCACTGATGGAAACTGACTTCTTAGTTTGGCAATGACCCTGAACTCACTAAAACAGACGAGAACCACTAGGTGGGGGTGACTGGCCAGCAGGAGGACAGAGATGAGTCAGGACGGAGGAGAAGGTGTGTGGTGACAGCCGTTCCCAAGCCTGGCCACGCCAACCTGCCTGAGCAGAGTCTACAAGGAGCAGTTCCCCGCGAGAACTTCCAGAGCATTTAAGTCAATAGATCTAGGGTAAGGAGCAGCCAACAGCTGGAACATTCACTGCTGGTTCACATAGCCACTTGTACAACAGTGGCACCTTCAGAGCAGTGACCACTGTCAAAGTACCTGAGCTTATAAACTATAATCACACTTCCACTATTTCATTAAATAACATGACAGCCTTGGATGGGAGCCGTTATTGTTAGCATATCCAAGACACCATAGAATAATTAGCTTCCCTCCTAACTCCCAACCTCAGCCTCCCAAAAGGATACCAGTGGGTTCAACAGTTAAAGTCCAGGGAGGACAACCTTGAAGGTGACCAGCGTGAAGGTCTAAGGAAAGCAAAGAAAGCTCCCTCTGTGGTGTTCTTTGTTTTAAAGTGATGTTTGAGATGGTGATCTGACCTGGGTGAGGAAGGATCAAATGCTTCTTCCAGATCCCTTCCGGTTCAAGCATATGTTCATCCTCCCATTGGTCATTCATCTGTCAAAAACGCACCCAACCAACTCAGCATGCACTGAGCTCTATGCCTGCCCTAGGCTCACCCCCACCTTCCCCGGTAACCAGAGCAAAGAAGTCAGCAGCCACAAGCCAGGGAAAGGAAGCAAAACAGGCACCCACTGCAAATAATGGGTGGATCCCATCTAGATGAGGTCCAGGATAAAATGAAAATCAGCTGGCATGAATCACCTGTTACTCTCCCCCACACCTGCCCGCCAGGCTAGCACTCAGGCTAGCAAATACCTTCTTTGACTGATATGGCCAGTTTTTAGATGAATTTGGCTGTTTCTTCTGGGGAGATAGCTCCCCCTGGTGTTTGGAGGCCCAGGTTTTCACAGGCCCCAGTGAGTGTCCCCAGGAATCTTCTGTGCCCAATCAGTATCACTTAGATGGGAGCTAGAGACCCGTAAAAGCCAGTCCCTGCCTGTTTCCCTGGGATGTGGCTGAGCTGTGTCATCTGAAACTGCCTTTGTCTCCTGAGCTCCAATGCTAACCTCCCTACCTCCTCAATGCTGTGGTTCTGGGCAAAGTTGTTGAAACTCTCACAGCCCCCATCCCTCACCTATAAAAATGCAGGAGATAACACCAAGGCAGTGTTAGCATGAGATCAAATAATAACGAAATGGCACCTAGCTCAATGCGCCATACCTAGCAGGTGCTCCATACATACTAGCTGCTTTGCTCTTTTTAGTTTAAGGGTTTCAAAATCTTGCTTTCCAGCTCCCTCCCTTTCCCTATTTTCCTCCCCCTCCCTCTTCTTCCCAAATCTTCATCCTAACCTTTCTCTTTCTTTCATAGCTCCCTCCTGTCTATCTGCTTCTCCCCTCCTGTCTCCCTCTCCCTCTCTCCATCTCCTTTCTTCTTTCTCCTTCTTTCTCATCACCTCCTGCATTCCCCCTCACCTCCCTGTCTGCCTCTTTTTCCCACACCTCTTCCTCCACCCTTCTCCTGCCCAACCTCGTGCCTAAGAACTAACATTGGGTGTATGGAGGGTACTCTCCAAAGATAAATTGCATCCTGTGCTAAGTCAGAGAGGAGCCATTTTTCCACTAGTCAATAACACTGCAGATTGCTCTTGTATTCTTCAGAGGAGCACCAAGGGCTTTTCTGCGTACCTGACAGTGGAACACTGGCCCCTCTGCCACCGTGTTCATCGTGGATGGTGTTTGAACATTCGCTGTCTTCCCTCTTGCTCTTGTGTGTTCTCTCTGATGTTTGCCTCCCCCACATTCTCTTTTCCTCCTTTGCCTGCCCTCTCCTTATTTTTAATCTCATTTTTTCTCTTCTCTTTTGTACGTTTCATGTGCTGTAGTCCTTTTTCCTCTTGTTTTTGATTTGCAAAATGGCCCGTGTTCTCCTATATTCCCAAACTGCATTTTCTCAAGCAGCCTGCAATATTTCTTCCCTGTCACTGTAAAAGCTTTTTCATCTCCATTTGGAGGCATTTGCCCTGATCATTTCTTTCCTTAAGATCACAGTGATGAGCCCATGTGGTCTTGAGCTGTCAACAATCCACAGGAAAGGAGAGCACTGACTTAAAACTTGCATTTTAATTTGGAGACCCCCTCAGAGGCTGGCCAGGGCAGAGCGGAAGTACAGCAACTGGCCCAGACCGGCCCCGGTTGTGCACTGAGATCTTTGGGAAGGTCTGAAAGGAAGGAACCTGACAATGCTGAATAGTTTTCTTCCCCCACAAAACAGAGGGGTATAGGGTGAGTAGCTCAAGACTGTTTTTCTCAACTGATTTCTTCCTTTACACAGTTCCCTTGAAAGAGGAAACAAACAATTATCAGGTGACAAAACAGAGACTCTATCAGTTGTCTGGGCATTGTCACAGGGTGAAAGTGTCATGGGATTGCACAGGAACCTAATCATTAGGAGTGTGGAGTCCCCAGCCACGCAGCCACGCAGAAAGGTGGGCTGTGAGTTTAGAATGTGAGAAAAAGAGGAAGCCTGAGTCTTCACCCCGTGGCTTGAGGCCCGGGGTGCCTGGGGTGGGGAAGCAGGAGGAAAGTTCATAGAAGTAAAACTCCGCTGATCACCCAGAAGGGGCCTCCTTCTCTATGGTGGGATTTGGTACATGTGCTCCCACATCGAGCAGCTCAAGGATATCCCACATCTTCCCTCAAAGCAGACCCAGAGACAAGGATTCAAATGCAAGTAGTTTGTTTCAGGAGGTGATCCCAGGAAACCCTGGTAGGGGAGGGAGGAAGTGAGTAGGAAAGGAAGGAAAGATGCCAGTAAAGGATTCATCATCATGTAGATACCACTGTGTGGGACTGGCAGTCAGCCCACCGTGCAACTCTGGGACATGGCATACTCCCCACGGAGAAGTGAGGAAATTGGGGCATTTATCCCCACCAGCTCCACACCCATCATATGTTGAGGGCTGCCTCCTAGGGCAGAAACTCTCCAGCACATGCCATTTGCCCAAGACAGAATAAGCATGTTCCCAAATGCCCCCCATCACATCTCCCCGACTCCATCACACCTGCCGTCCCACAGAAAATCACAGGCCTTAGCACAGGTGCCTTCCGCATGTCTAGTTGAATGCTAAGAGGCTGTGGCCAGGGCTGCAACAACATCAGGGCTTGGCCTGGGCCACATGCTCCCCTCTTTATGCTGCTCTAGCCCAGGGGTCTACAGCTTCTACAAAGAGCCAGAGAGTAAATACATTAAGCTTTGCCACCAGAAGGTCTCTGCTGCAACTCCTCCATTGATTCTGCCGGTGCAGTGTGGCAGAGGCCAGAGCTGTGTACGGCAGGTAAGGTGCTCTAGGTACAAAATTGAGGGAGGCACTGACCGTCAGGGCTGTGGTTTGTGCACCACCCTGGGAGTGAGGGTCTCCCTCAATGTTGCACCCTGGACACCTCCCTCTCCCCTCCCCAGTCCTGGCCCTATGTGATGCAAAAGCCGCAGTACCCAATACAAATGCAGAGGGCGTGGCTGTGTTCCAACAAAACCTCCTTTACAAAAACAGTCAGGGAATCAAATTTGGTCTGCAGTCCTTAGCTGACCCACCCTATCTAGCCATACTGGTCTTTTAGGTCCTCCAAGCCCTATGCTCCCCCTGCATCCCATTTTCAGATGCTGTTCCGTGCTCCCCACTCATCACCTCACCTGGATATTTCTTACTCGCCTGTTAGCCTCAGGTCAAACATCACCTCTTCAAGAGGTCTCGCCCACTTCTGGCCAGGTCAGATCCCCCTACAGAATCCCACACCCTCCACTCTCCCTCAGCACACTTATCACCATGGTAATTGCATAGTTAATTGTGTCATTTGTTGTTGAATGTCTGTCACCCTCTGTAAAATGTACATTCCCATCAGTTACCAGGGACTGTTGCATCTACTTCCTAATAAGCCTGGAATCTTTCCCTCCTCACCACCCAGCGCAGCCCTGACCCAGACCTTCATCATTTCTTACCTAGGTCCGCAACAGCCTCCTGCCTGATCTTCCTGCATACCTCGAGGCATCCTGGGGCTCCCCGTTATCTTCATGAGGACGTCCAAACTTCTAAGAATGACATAAATAGCGCTTCACATCTGGGGCCCTGCCCCTAGCTCTGCCCTCATCTCCTCCCCGCCTTGGCCCACTCACTTTGCTTCAGTGATGCTGCCCTGCCCATTGTCCCCTACTTCCTAAATGCATGAGGCTCTCTGGTTTCCAGGCCTTTGCATGGGCTGTGACCTCTGCATGGAACGTCCTTTCTCCCTTTCTGCACATCCCAGCATCAGTCTGCACCATCAGCTCCCCTAAATGGCCTTCTCAGACCATTCGTCCTCACAGCCCCAACTCCTCCGGTCTTGGTTAGGAATCAGCAATGTGGGCTTCCACAGCCCCCTGTGCTTCCTCAGTTTCAGGTTTCTCACACTTTGCTATAGCTGTTTACCTATCTGCCACTCTTATGAGAGAATGAACACCCTGAGACCAGGAACCTAGCACCCAGCACCCAGTGCCCAGCACCTAGCACCCAACATTCAACACCTAGCACCTAGCACCTAATACCTAGCACCACATCAGAGCTTAGAAGGCACTCAATAAATGTTTCGTACATGACCAAAAAGCCTTGGACACCTAAACTGTGGTTTCTTTTCAGTGACTGGTGGGGGGATTTAAATGGCCTCTGGACCGTTTTTCATCTTGTAGGAGGAACAAGGATGACAAAAACGGGTCGTGGCCAAAAACACTGTCTCCACCTACTTTTCTCTGCTGGTAGCTTTCAGGTTGTCGCCAACCTCAGAAGGCCACAGTACCAAACTTAAAGGCCCTACCCCCTTTCCCTCCTCTTGAAACTCAGGCCATGAGTGGAAAAAGCTGTGGTGCATCACCCTCACCTGCCTGCGTCCTGGCTCTGAGGGAAAGGTCTGGCACCTGGAGAATAAGGTGGCAATATAGACCTCCATCTTCTCTTCTCCTCCCACATCCCTAGGAAAAGGGGGCAAGCCTACACTGACCAGAACGCAAGGGCTGCCGAGGTGGAGCAGGCAGCAGGGGTGCCCCAGATTGAAGAGGTGTGGCCTTTGCCGGGCACAGCAGCATCTGGGCCAAGGGCTCTGAGGGGCTCCGTCCTCCCAGACCCTGCCTCACTCAGAGAGGCCGCCTTAGGAGTTGCTTTGATAAGTGAGGACAGCCCCAGCCCCCCAAAATACATGTGCGCACGTGCACACACACACACACACACACACACACACACACACACACACTCGCCCTTATCTGGAGCACACATTTCCTTCGGGCCCGGCAGCCAGCTGTACTGTCACTTTCGTGATTGCAGATAATTCGCATTCAAACAAACTCTGACTCACCAGAGACACAGAAAGAAAATGCTACTAGAGTAGGAAAGTCGCCGCGCGCTGTTTTGCTCTTCCCGTTCCTGGCATCTTTCATGTCGGAAGAGGATCGCTGGGAGTGGGGCGTGGCTGGCTGACGGCAGAAGGCCCGGACCGCCTTGCTAAGAAACAGGAGGTCAGCGCCACTGCGGAGTGGCCTTCCTGGACCCCAGAGGAGTCGTTTCCAGTGGAGCATCGGTTCTTTGGTGTCCCTGGAATATCTTGTTGTTAGGGATGTTCTGCTTTTTATAATGAAGCGGATCCCACCGCCACCCATGCATCAGGTTCACCGGAGAGAGGGCAGCTGGGAGGGGAGGCTCTGTGGCTTGAAGAAGCCCTTTGCTGGCACAGCATCCTCACACAGTGGGAACTGATTAAAAATATAGATTCCTGAGCCTACTAAATTCTCACCTTACTAAATCAGACCTTTTGGCTCATTCCTACTAAGCTAGAATTTCTAGGGAACTGGACAGAAGTCTTTTTTGTTTAATTTTACAGCTAACATGATACTAATTCTGCTATTTAGGAACTACTCATATAATAAATTTTTGTTTGTTTTTTGGGTTTTTCTTTTTTGAGACGGAGTCTCGCTCTGTCACCTAGGCTGGAGTGCAGTGGCGTGATCTCAGTTCAGTGCAACCTCTGCCTCCTGGGTTCAAGTGATTCTCATGCCTCAGCCTCCGGAGTAGCTGGGATTATAGGCATGAGCCAGCACACCCAGCTAATTTTTGTATTTTTAGTAGAGGCAGGGGTTTCACCATATTGGCCAGGCTGGTCTCCAACTCCTGACCTCAGGTGATCCACTTGCCTTGGCCTCCCGAAGTGCTGGGATTACAAGCTTATATAATAAATTATATCCAGAATTCTCTTTAAACTTGGGCAGTTATGTGCTCGTGCATCAGACAGGATGAAGACTGTCATACTGCAGTAACTCCATTCCTTCTGCCACCCACTGGATCCATAAAAAGATGGGGCAGAGACTTTGCTCTCAGGATCCAAAAGCACTTTAGATTCTCCTGCAGTCACTGTTGGTAACCTGAATACTCAGAGTGTCTGATGATTCGTGGTTAGGTTGATTCGTGTAGACCACAGATTTTTCTTGGGGGAAAGTGAACTTAGTTCTCCTTGTTCCAAGGAGGGGACCCCTGAAACCTAGCTGCCCTTGCCTGCCCCGGCAGCCACCATCCTCATCACAGCCTGCACATTGTGAAGAGGCCTATCAGGTTGAGACTACAGTCATGCATTAATTAAAGTTTAATTAATTATTAAAGTGGTATTTATTGAGGTTTAGCAACTCCCAAATAAGATTCATGTTTGTGGCAGTTGTCAAACTGTAGTAGTTCTGTTCTTAATAATCAATTGTGATCTGCTTGACTTGGAATCGCTTTTCTTATTTAGCCTAAAACAAACCTTTATTTGAGACACTTAATTATAAGTGAGGCTGATTTGTTTACCTTCGGGGCAGCAGGGACTCTGAGTCCAAGTGGGATGAGAGGGGTCCCCAGCTGAGGACAGAGAAGGGGCTCCTGCCCTAGTATATATGGAGGGCGATGGTTATTCACAGGGTGCATCATTTAGCAAAATAGTTCTCCAAGCTTCCATCTGCATACACGTTAACTGGAGCTTTAAAGACTGCCTTCTCATCTCATTAGGAATCTCGGCATGCCATGAAGGGTTACTTGAATGCTATTGAACGGTGTTGGGAAGCTAAAGCTACTTCCCACTCAGGTACTTCCGGAACCACGCTGAACTTAAACAGGAAGAGAGGAGGACTCAACGGGAAGAATAGGGTGCCACAGTGAGCTAGCTATCTCCCTTCTCTCCTCAGCTTTGTGAAGTCCTGTGTTCTGACCTCATGAGTTCGGTGAACACTCCCCCCTAAGACAAGGCACTGCTCCGAGAAGCCACCTGGTGGTCAGGGCCCTGCTGCCTGTGGGCAGGTCTGGGGTCCACCAGTGCCAGCCCATCTGCTGATGGACACAGGGCAGAATAGTAGAATGAGCATGGGCTTAGTGAGGAGGAGATTGGGATTCCAGTGCCAGACTTGATACTCATTATGTATATCTCCTAGGAATATTTCTTTCCACCCTGAGCTTTGGATCTTATATCTCTAAAATGACTGTGACAGTAACTTCCTGGCAGGCCATGTGTAAGGATTAGAGATAATGAATGCGGAATGTTCACAGAGTAGCCTGGTGCTTGCTGTATAGAAGACGCTCAATAAAGGTAGCTCACATCACTACCTACCGTCGTGCCCCAGTGCTCAGCCTCTCCAGCTCCCTTGGACAATGCCTGCCTGGCCTCCTGTGTTAGTTTCCCTGGGCTGCTGTAACAAAATACTACAGTCTTGTGGCTTAAACAACAGAAACTTATTTTCTCACAATTCTGGAGGCGGGAGGTCTGAGATGGAGGTATCTGCAGGGTTGGTTTCTCCTGAGGCCTCCCCTTGGCTTACAGATGTCTGCCTTCCCTCATCTTCACATGGTCTTCCCTCTGTACCTCTTTGTGTCCAAATTTTCTCTTTTTATAAGGACACCAGTTATGCAGGATTAGGGCCCACCCTAATGACCTCATTTTCACTTAATCACCTCTTTAAAGACCCTATCTCCAAATATAGACACATTCTGAAGTATTGGGGCATATGAATGTTGGGGGCTCAGTTCAATCTTCTCCCTATCACTGCCACCAGCACTCATTAGCAGGTGTTTGATGTACTTTAGCCAGTTAGGCGTGAACTCTGTCTTTCCTGTTTGGCTGCATCTTCTGCCCGGAGGTGCTGCCCCTCCACCCCTACTCCCAGGGAAGAGATAGGGCTGATTGGAACCCCAGAGGTCATCTTGGGATAGAGGAGATGATAACACCAACTAGTCAAGGTACCCATATTTTGGGGAGAGTTTTGAATGCCAGGAAGAGGACTTGAAATTGATCTAATAGTCTCTTGACCTTTTTGCTTAAGGATAATCAAACACACTTTATGTGGTCATTGACGGTATTAAATGAGAAATAAGCACAGAGCGTAACACCATGGCCCAGCACAGTGTAGGCTCTGCTCTCCTTCTCTGTTGATCAGAAGGGATATGCTGAGCTTGGTGTTCTAGAAAGATCCACCTGGCCATGATAACACAGGCTGTCCTTGGTTGGGGGCAGAAACTGTTGGATTAGCACAGATCAGGACAGTAACATTGGGATAGAGAAGAAACCAATTCGAGAAACACCCTGAAGGAAGAAACACTGAGTTTAATGACAGTTTGGATATGAGGAGAGGAGGACGAAAAAGAAAGGGAGAGATCATAGCTGATCCTATGGCCTTAGACCTGGCTTAGTGGTGATTGGTGCATTTGATAGAAACGGGAGCTGGAGAGCGGAGGGAGGAAGGTTAGTGAACTCCTCAGAGGTCATGCTGAATGTGTGGCAGGGCCCTGGAGGCCCTGGAGAAATGGGAGAGGAGGTCCCGGTCCATTAGCAAGGACTGCCCAGCTGGGAGTGCCGCTCTTGGCTCTCTGGTTCGCTGGTGCCTCTCCTGGACATTGAGCCGCACACCCTCCTTCCTTCCCCATGCCAGAACCCACGTGGGAACTGCAACTTGTTAATTAAGCTGTTGCTACTGATGGTGATGACTCCTGGTCTTGTGTGCCCTGGGCCAGGGTTTGAGATCTGAGATAAAGGACTCTATTTCCAGTCTTCCCCTCCAAAGAAAATAGGGTATTCACAGCTGAATTACCCATCTACTTCCCCATTTTCCAAGAGAAAAACAAATAGAATTCCTAAGCAGAGCACTTTTCTGGCTAAATGCCCTTGGTGAGGAAGGCACTGTCATTCCAGTTTTGCTTATTCAGACTTTCTGAGCCTTCTCAGATGCTTGACTTCACATCCTCATTTTGCCCGCTTTGGTAGCAATATAACATTGTAAGCTGCCAGGAAAAAGCAGCAGCACAGGCAGATGAGTTTTCAGGCGGCATGGATATTTCTGACTCCCTGACAAGGGAGTCCTTTCACATGGGAAAAGTCAGTGGAAGAGGAAGATTGGGTGTGTTTCTTTCTGATCAAATGGCGCAGGGATACTCTGGGACCTATGGAGATCATCACCTGGTTCAGGGATGGGGAGGAGAGTACTGTCAATCGCCTGTTTCACCCTCCACCAACTTGACCCCACTACCCCATGTAATACTGCAAGTGAGCGAACAGGCAAGAGAATGAATGTATGGGGATGGCCAACAAAAAGAGAACTGCTTTCTTAGGGGAGGCAAGAAGGGTGAAGTTTTGGCCCAGAGTGGAAGAATTCCTAGGAAAGCCCAAAAAAAGAAGAAAAAGCTCATCACGAGGACCTAGAGGAAGCTCTTAAGAGCCATTATGGGAAGGAATTTTTGTAGTCTGGGACCAATGACCCAGGGAAAGGAGACTTTCTAAAGAAATGCTGAGAAGAATCCACAGGGGGAAAAGAATGAGTTAGATTAGAATTTAAATGGAAGCATTCTATCTGGGACTGGCAGTACAGGCTGAGTACCTTAGCCTCTGGCTCCAAGAGCAAACTGCAGTCTCAGAGGAAATGCAGACTGAAAAGGCTAAGAAGCAGCCTTCAGTATTGACATATGGACAGAGAGAGCAATGGACTGACATAGAGTATAGACATAGGCCCAAATATATACCTGGGCAGATAGTATATGACCAAGTAGTGTTTTGAAGCAGTGAGGGATAGATCAATGATCAATGAAGGCTATGGGCAACTGGCCCAAAATTTGTGAGGAAAAAATTAGACAGGATCCCTTCCTCACCCCTTGTAGCAAGACAAACTCCACCTGGATGAAAGACAAAACCATAAAATCCGACAAAAATAAAATGTGTCAGATGTATATGTGTATGAGTGTATGCACAGTCAAAAGCCAAAAAAAAAAAAAAGACATGGATGAGGTGTCTCACATCTGCAATCCAAACATTTTGAGAGGCTGAGGTGAGAGGATCACCTGAGGCCAGGAATTCAAGACCAGCCTGGGCAAGGTCCCCATCGCTACGAAAACATTTAAAAATTAGCCAAGTGTGGTGGCATGCACCTGTAGTCCCAGCTGCTCGAGAGGCTGAGCCAAGAGGATTGCTTGAGCCTAGGAGGTTGAGATTACAGTGAGCTATGATTACCATTGCACTCCAGGCTGGGTGATAGAGTGAGTTCCCGTCTCTTAAGAAAAAAAAAAAATCAAAAAACAATCTGTGGGAAAAAAAATGTATAGCACAAATGGCTGATAAAGAGCTAATTTCTTTCATTTGTCATCTGAGAGTTCTTACAATTCAAAAAGGAAAAGGAATTATTAAAATTCAATACAGAAGAAAGCTCTTATGAACCAGTAGAAAAGTGGGCAAAAGACGTTTATAGAAAAAGAAAAATATAGCTTATAAACATATCAAAAGATGAACCACTTCAATTGTTATTGAAGAAAAGCAAAATAAATGATTTTTAAAAATTTATTACACAAGGGAAGATGAAAGGTTTGAGCATATCTCCATGCCCTGTGTACAAGGAAGTGGGGAATCCAGCACATTCACACCATTGGTGGCATGGTACCTTTGGAAGAAAATTTGGCAATATCTATTAAAATTTTTAATTTGCATGTCATTTACTGAGCATTTTGTTTCTAGAAATTTAACCTAGAAGTATATATTTATAAATGCGAACAATATCCACACACAGGATATCTATTGCTGCATTTTTGCAAATAACTAGATAAAAACCTAAATGTACTGAAAGGATGTTTGCATGTCCCCAGTACACTTTCCATTATACACATAGCTGTATATTTACCTATTAAGTATGGTATTGATTAAAAAGAAAATGGTATAGCCAATCAGCAAATTATTGGATATTTATTTAAATGAATCAAATAAATCTTCATGTTTCAGTTCTCTATTTCTATGTAACAAACTATCCCAAAATATAGCTACTGAAAATAAAACCCACCACGTACGGTCTTTCATGGTTCTGTGGCTTGGCAATGTTCAGTTGCGTGGTTTACCTGCTCCTCATGGTGACATCAGCGGCTGCAGTCACCTGAAGGCTTGACTGGGCTAGAAGGCCCTAATGGTTCACTCACATGGCTGGCAATGCGCACTGGCTGTTGACTAGGAGCTCGGCTTATGTTTTTGGCCACTGCCTCCATTTTCCTCCGTGTGTACTTCCATGTGGGGTAGGCTTCTCACAGCATAGTGGCCAGATTCTGAAAAGGAACATTCGAAGTGCCTGCAAGCAGAAACAGCAAATCTCTTCAAGTTTTTCCCAGAAGTTACACAGCATCACTTCCTCCACATTTTAGTGGTCAAGGCAAGTCATGGTGCCATGGCAGTTCTAAAACAGGGGAGGTAGCCTCTACCTCTTTCTGGGAGGAGTGGCTAAGTGTTTGCAGCCACCTGTAACTTACCACAGTGCATTTTCCATTTATGCACATACACATGGCTATACATTGCACATGCATATACACTTGCACATACATAGTGTTAGACCATTCTTACATTACTATAAAGAAATACCTGAGGCAGGGTAATTTATAAAGAAAAGGAGTTTCATTGGCTTACAGTTCTGCAGGCTGTACAGGAAGCATGGTGCCAGTATCTTCTCAGCTTCTGGTGGCCTCAGGAAGCTTCCAATCATGGCAGAAGGTGAAGCGGGAGCAGGCATATCACATGGGGAGAGAAGGTGCAAGAGAGAGGGAAGGAGAAGTACCAGACTTTTAAACAACCAGATCTCATGTGAACTAACTAAGCAAGAACTCACTTATCACCAAGAGGTTAGCGCCGAACCGTTCCTGAGGGAGCGGAACCTCATGGCCCAATCGCCTCCCACCAGGCCCCACCTTCTATACTGGGGATCACATTTCAATATGAGATTTGAAGAGGACAGACATCCAAACCATATCACAAAGACATAGATAAAATTTGCAGAATGATGCAAATAAACTGTTTGTAATCTTGGCACCAGTGGAAAAGGACTGACATCTTTGTACTGTTTGTATTCTTACTATAAATGTGTACATTTTTTGAATTAAGAAAACCTTTTTTTAAGAAAACCAAACGTATGTATTGAGCCATGAAAAGCTATATTCAGTGGGTGAGCTATAAATTTACCACCGGCAAACACAGTTCTGACCCGAGAGTCCTCCCACTCCAATCATACAGCTCTGAAGCTGCCTAGAGCTGGCTGATAGTTTTTAGCAAGCTGGCCAGACATAAAGGGCAGAGGCTTTCATCCCATGGCATGGTCGGAGGAGGAGAATACTGCTTCCCTTTGGGTGATGGCCTACGGAGAATCCCAATATCTTCCATTAGGAGGCCCCAGCTTGTTTTGTGACCAGTTCTGATATGGTTCCTGTATCAAGCCTTTGGATTGGTATAGGCAGCTAGCCCAAAAGTGACCTGCTAACGCAGACAGCCAGGAGCCATCCTGGAAGCGTGGGCATCAGGAGAGACTCAGACTTCCTCACTTAGCCACAACTCATGAGAACCAAGACATCCAAAAATAGAGCTCTGTCTGTGTATGGAGAGTCAGCTTGAGCCAGATACGCACGTGTGCAGGGACACACAACACAAAGAGGACAGCCTCCTAGAGAAAAACCCTGCAGAACTGTGCCCCAGAAGCTGAAGCTGCACTCCACCAAGGTCTCTCAGACAGACATTCTAAGCGGCAAGACTGTGAGCCCCTGCAGTCAGCTAGGACTGGTTGCTGCAGTCTTTTGCAAGCCTCTGTTCTGCTGGTACTCACTTCTTTCCGGCCCCACCCCACCTCCTCTCTCCTGCACTCCCCACACCCGACAAACATGCCTCCTACCAGCTGTTGTTCTGTGCTGCTGTGTCACTGGATTCTGCAGTTAAGGGGAACAGCTGTGCACATGCATGCACATGAACGGATATGATGCAAATGTGTGTGCTGTGTAAATACATGTTGCTCAGCTGGAAGGGCATGTGCAAATGTGTGGGTGTGTGCAGGATTGTGTGACAGCCTTCTGGGCATACATATCAAGAGCAGGTGCTAAGTTCAAGGTGTAACGTGTGGCTATGTGTGAATATAGTTATATCTAATTGCGTGAGTGTATATAAATAAGAGAAGGGGGGCGGCGATTCTGGTAGCAACGTCTCTGAAAAGATGGGCACAGTGATTCCAGAGAGTGAGTTCAAGCAATCTGACAGACAATTCCATTTCTTCTTCCCTTCTGAGAAAGGGGAGGAACGCAAGATATGTATATGTCCCCAGCATAACCGCTGCCAGCACCGGCGGTTGAGTGAGATTCATGGCCTGTGTTGGGGGGACGTCCCAAGACAAGGATGACAGAGCCAAGAGAGAAGGATCCAGCCACATTCTGCAAGGACTCCCCATTCTCTTTCCTGCCCTCTGAGACAGGGAAACACTGGCCCAGTGAGTCAGAGGGCCCAGGCTTAGGAGTCCTGCCTCCCCTGCCCGTGTGCCTCAGGAAAACAGACGTCTCTTTTGTATCATGAATGAAGACCAAGTGTGAACTTAGGAGTCAGCCAGCCCAGCATTCAGATTATAGCTCCATCACTCACAATCTTACTGACCTCCGACCGATCACGTAATCCCTCTGGCCTCCGTCTTCTCACTTATAAAATGGGGTTGAGATAATAACAGAACTTACCTGATACAGGGTAGAGGGGAGGACAAAATGCAAAGCACTTAGCACAGAGCCTGGCACATAACAACTACCAATCATTGGAAAGTCGTCGCTCCTGGTGATGAAGATGACGATTCTGTTTGCTGCTCGCAAGCACCCCGTGAGCAAAGCTGCTTCAGACGACAGCTCTCAGGAACACCATTCATCCACAGACCATGCAAATGGCAAGCCTTGGCCTTGTGCAGTGCACATGTAGCAGCCGCCCACGGCAGCCCAGCCTGTGAAGTAGGTCAGATGGAGTAAATGGCAGGAAGCAGCACAGCTGGAAGGAATCCAGGCTTCCTGGCTCTTTACTGTGTCTCCTGCCCCAGCCCAGCCACCCCCCACCTGACCAGGATTCAGAGCCCAGAGAATCTGCCATCTACTATCCACCCTTCTCATGTAGGTCCACACTCACCATAAACCGTCCTCGCTGCCACTCTGAAAATAAAAAGACTCCTCAAGAGGAAAAGGCAACAACTGCCCTCAGGGGCCCAGCCGGAGGAAAGCCTGCAGCTGGCTGACCTTGCAATGAATGGAGGCAGAACGGGCGCTTGCTCCCCTGCTACAGGCTTTCTCCTCCTGGGAACAACTTGGGCACAGGATGGCACCCAGTCCCGCTGATCTTTCTTCAGAAGACCACAGCCCTCAGATCAGACACACACACTCTCTGCAGACCATCCACCTCTAGGGTGCACATTGAAAGTGTGATCAGAGATACAGCGGGGTGAGCCAGGAGGTGGCTGGGCAGAGAGGGCCCTGTCGGTGCAGGGTGGGACGAGGCAGGGAATCTGCCAGCCTTTCTAGAGTGCAAGTGTTTTCCATTCGGCAGCTGCTGTGTGTTTTGTTTTGCTGTGCTTTGTTCTGAAAAGAAGGCAGCGTGTCTGCTGAGGCCTTAGGGCTCCACGGTGAGAGGAAGCTGGTGAAAGCCAAGGGTTGGGAGCTCTGCCCTCCTCCACCTCTCCCTGACGTCAGCCTGTCAGCGGAGTCTCTGTCATTGGAGCATCCGGGGTTTGAGTAATGGGAACAGTGTGGCTAATGCCTACCTCGACTTCACACGAAGATGTGACATTTGCAACAATAATCATCATCATCATGATGTCATAGATTTGTGGAGTTCTGTGCATTTTTCAAGGAAAGATTGCTTTCTTTCATTGGTTTTTCAGCACAACCTTGTAATATACCTGCAGCTACCATCAATGGGGTACATTCTATGTGACAGGTCCCTGCTAGGCATTTTACCTGCATTATCATTAAATTCTCACAACAAATCTACAAGATAGAGAGGATATGCTCCTGTCTACAGATGAAGGTTTGGGCAGGAGACAGAGACCTTAGCAGAATTCCCTAGATGATGAAGCAGAGCTCAGATTTGCAGTCAGGTATCTTTGGCTCCAGGCCCACTCTCACAGCCATTCCACTTTACTCGTAAGTGAATAGGGAGGTAGGTTATTACCCTGTTATAAAGAAAGGAAGGAGACCTAACAAGTGTTAAGTAACTTGCCCAAGACCACACAGCAAGTTAATGACAAATCTAGACCCCAGGACTTGACTGGCACCTAAAGAACCTTTTAAGCTCCCCCTAAGAATCTTTTATGGCACCTCCATAGGTTGGTTGTCTTCCCTTTTTATAGATGGAAAACCTAAGGTACAGGGCAGAGAAGGATTTGTCCAAATTCTTCTAGCAAACTGTAGGGGCAGGGCTTCTCCCCAGGCAGGGAGTGGCTCCAGGACTCCGCCCAGGTGCTGCCCTGGGAGGTCCCAGCCCATCTCCTCCACCCTCTGACCTCCTCACTGCCTTCTCTGGTGAAGGGAGTTCTGTGGGCCTCTGCTCCTCTTTTCTCTGTAGCATGCCATGAGAGTTTCTAAGCAGAACAGAAAAGACTCTACTTCTAAGAGTACCCAACCCAATGACTTTCCAAGGATTCTTCAGTTTCATGATGACGGGACACAGGCTGAGAGATCGCAAGCTCCAAGCTACCAAGAAGAAAGAACTATTGATTCAGAGCGTTTCTGCCCAGCTTCCTCCCAGCCGTTCCTCTTAGAAGTCCTTTGTAACAGCGCAAACACAGCCCCCACTCCCTCTCCCACCAAGACTGAGAGAATTCAGGGGTCTCAGTGCTGCTCAACATGTCACGTTGATGCTGGGGATTTATGTTGAGAGATGGATGCAAAGACCAATCACTTGTAACGTTGGCATATCCAGGGATTCATCACGAAGGGGTGTCACACACATGCACACATGCATACACACACCAATCACGCAATTCATTTATTGTCAAAGAGAGTGTTACTGAGAAATGAACCTTGATGTTGCAAAGTGATTGAAATGCGTTGAGATAATTTCATTGTAGCTACCTTGTTCAAATGGCCCTTTCATGGCAATGCGGTGTGGTTTCTGCAAAGAGACACTGACGTATGTTCAGGCTTTCAGAAGCTATTTTGGGATGAATGGGCTACTGGGCTGGCTTTGTGGGTTCTCGTTAAATGAAATAAATCTGGAGGCCTTAATTCTGGCTTTGTCTACGTGGCCGGATATAAGTTTCTGAGAAGGGCTGAGGCAGGAGCTGGGTTTAAAGGAACTGAGCTCATTAGCCCAAGACTGCTGAGGAGGGTGTGGGGGGTGAAGGCCTGTAAAGAAGATCTCAGAGAGCTGTTTGCCCATCACAAAGTCAGGCCTGTGGCACATTGTGGGGCGGGGAGGGGATTACACGGGGAGAGGTTTCACCTGCTGAATAGCGGGATGAGTCTCACAGAAAAGACAATGCCTGGGCTCCTCAGAGCCCCGGCTGCTTCCTGAGGCCCACTCCCCAGCCTTCTGAGAATGGGGTCCGCCAGAAAGGCTAGGAGGCAGAGGATCGGCCAAAGGTGGGGCCTCAGCTGATCTGGAGACAGCAGCAGAGATTAGTAAAGGGAGATATTAGGTTAGTGCAAAAGTAATTGCAGTTTTGCCATTAAAAGTAATTGCAAAAACCCCAATTGCTTTTGCACCAACCTAATAATTGTGTGTGGAACACAGTGTGGTGACCTCACATAGTTTTCCAGTCCTGTTCTTCAGAGGGTTCTTAAGGAGAAAGCAGCTGTAATGAAGGGGAAAATAAGGTGGTATGCTGCCTCGTCCAATGTGCCATACTGAGTCATGCAGAAAAATGTGTGTGTACCTGTACTTGTTTCAGAAAGTAGGAAATAAGGATATCAAGTTAGTGCTCTGAAGTCACAAGTCACTTCAGTTCTCTAAATCTTTTTTTTTTTTTTTTTTTTTTTTTTTTTGAGACAGGGTTTTGCTCTGTCACCTAGGCTGGTCTGCAGTGGCACAAACATAGTTCACTGCAGCCTCAACCTCCTGGGATCAAGCCATCCTCCTGCCTCGATCTCCCGTGTAGCTGGGACCACAGGCATGAGCCACCATGCTTAATGAATTTTTTAATTTTTTGTAAAGATGGGGGGGGTCCCACTTTGTTGCTCGGGCTGGTCTCGAACCCCTGAACTCAAGCGATCCTCTCACCTCAGCCTCCCAAAGTGCTAGGATTACACACATGAGCCACCATGTCTGGCCTCATTTTTATGTATCTGATAAAGAATATCAGTAACTAATCATCTCACAAAATTGCTAAGATCAGAGATAATGTATATGAAAGTATTTAGCGAATTACTTTCCAGGCTTAAACTATAATAACAGTAATGCACATACTATAATTATAATTATACACACAATTTTTTCTCCTTAGTAAGCTCTAGATCAATACCATCTAATACACTCATCACTAGCCACATGTGGCAGTGAGCGCTTGAAGCATGGCCAGCTCAAACTGAAGTATGCTGGAAATATAAATATATACCAGTCTTTGAAGACTTATTACCTAAAAAAAGGTAAAATAGATAACAAATAATTTTGTAATTATAATATATTGAATTAATAATATTTTGAAATATTACTAAAATAAAACATACTATTCAAATAAATTTCACATTTCTTTTTACTCGTTGAATGTGGCTACTAGCAAATTTAAAATTGCAGCTGCAGCTCGTGTTATATTTCTATTAGATGTTGCTGCCCTGGAGAATTGGAAACGTGTTGTATTCAGCCTTTACTGCACCTTGTGGGAACACTATCAATATTTGTCGAATGAATTGTGATGTGAGTCAACTTTTCTCCCCATCCACTCAGCAATTCTGGGGAAGATGCAGTTATGATACCGGGCTGTGTGAAGACAAGCTGGATGGAGGGGCTCTGGCTCTATCATAATCGCCTCTGTGTGTCGTTTCCTTGGCCCAGTCCACATCTGGCGAGTAGGTCACACCTCGTGGCACCCACTGCCACCATCACACCTCTCAGCCTTCAAGATCCTCTCGGGGGCATTGGCCTTCATTCCCCTTTTTGACCTGTCCTGCCTCTTTCCTGGCACCCCTCCCAGTAACTACTTAGGACCCACTTCTTGGAAAGGAAAGGGAGAAGAGCTGGGATGTGATTTTTCACATGAAAAGAAAACTCCCTGATGAAGAACCTGCAGGCACCTCCCAGCCCCCTAAGATCTCAGCTCCGGCCCGTGCAGCAAGCAAATGAGAAGCTCTGTACCTCCTGCACGAAGGGCAGTGACTTGGGCGGGAAACCTGGAGCCTTTCCTACTGGGCTCTGTGCACAAGGCCACCTGTCTTCTCTGGGACTCACTGCCAGAGCAGGGAGAGAAGCCAATGGCAGTTGGAGTCACTCGGAGCCCTGGATGTGGGCGCTGGGCAGCGCTCCCCAGGCCAGCTGAGCTGAGCTAATGCATGGCCATAGACCCTCCCCCACCACTCCCGGCTGGCTTCTTCTCTTCCATTTGCGTTCCTCTTCCTCCTCATGCAGCAGAACCCTGGCCTTGACACCTAAGACACTCTAAAGGGATAGGCCTGAGCAGATGCTCTCACAGCCTGCCACCTGCGGGATGCACGGACCGGTGTCTCTGCCAGCCCCTTTCTCCCTGTAGCCCCTGACCTGTGGTCTCCCCAGAGCTGACCTACTAAGACAAGCCGGCAGAAGAGAACCCCCAAGGTAGAGGGACCATGTGGTCCTGCCTCCTTTGGCCTCCATAATAGCGTTTGGAGAGATGATACGACTTTTTAAAATAGAGTCTTAGCAGGCCTGGGAGAGGGATTTGCCTCTCCTGAGTGTCTTTTCTTCAGGATATGTGTCAGAAGGATTCTTAAATCTTCAAAAACTCCTCATCTCTCCGTGAGCATGAGAACGCGGTAGCAGTAAGGCACAGTAAAAAACCTGCTGATAGACAGATGGAATGGTGTAATTATACGCAGGAGGGAGAGAGGGAGCGTTTGCTGAAATTATTAGTGTGGGCAGACAATTAGAGGCTTTTCCAGAAGATTACACTTTTCCCTCCCATCTGCGCTCCATTTAGGAGTTTTTACATTCACAATGCTATTTCCTCCTCAGCTGTGCCATTTGCCATTTTGCCCAAATTATTATTGTGCTTGACTTTGCATTTGTTCAGACTTCACCAGCATTGCCATCTTCCCTTCTTGGCACTTGCTCAGTCTCTGAGCCTCCCTGCACCCTCTCTTCTCATCTCTTCCCCTCTCTTCTTCCTTCACTCTCCCTTCCTCCCGCTTCCCTCCTCCCCAACAAAGATCCTCAGACCACTATCAAGAGCACAGCTGCTTGTTTGTAGCCTAAGTACGACTTGATTAATATCCAATAATAGGGAGGTGACCAGAGCAATCATGGGACCCACCCGGAGGCCCCAGGAGAAGCTGAGTCCCCGGCAAGTGAGGCTGGGTGAGCATTTAGGGTCTGTGGTTTGGACTGGGAGGAAAGAGCCACTTTTACTTGAGTTCAGGTTATTAGGGTTGGTCTAAATCTTCCGACCTCTTTTGGATCTAAAGCTACAGGTCCTGGGGCCTCATCTCTCATCACTGTTCATGTGTTCATTCATTAAACAAAGAGCCACTGAGCATCAACTGTGTCACAGTCGCAGGACTCAGCACTGGAAAGGTAGAGTAGAACCAACATTCATGGAACGTCTCCTCTGAGTCAGGGTCTGTGGGAAAAGCTTTAGCAACTGGGAACTATTACCCTCATGTTCTAGATAAGAAAACAGGTTCCTAGGGGTTGAGTGGCTTGCACAAGTCAGAGACTGAGTACCCATGCTGTGCAGTGAGCCAGCAAGGCCAGTGCTGGCTGCAGTTCACCCCAGGGCCTAGGGCCATAGAGAAAGCCCTGCCTTCTTGTAGTCCTGTCATCTCCTGCATAAACAAGCACGTAAACAATTACAGTTGTAATTAAGGAGGGCTGTGAGCCAGGTGAACACAGGTCTGGGGGAACAGTGGAGGAAGTGACTAAGGCTTCATTTGCAAGGAGGCTGAGGGAAGCATGCTAAGCCGCAGCCCAAAGAAGGCAGAGTTGCAGGGCAGAGCGTCCTGAGCAAAAGGAACAGCAGGTTTGTGCAGGCAGAGGCTGGAAAGGAAGGAGATGACACTTATTTAGCGCATTTTTGTTGTCCTGTTTAAGTGCATTATACCATGTAATCCTCTGGGCGGCTCTTAGGTAGTCTCCGTTAACACAGATGAAGAAACTGAGGCTCAGAAAGGGAAGATAATCTGCTGGGGAAGCAAGTGCTACAGTAGTGTCTGGATGTAAGCCCTGGTCAATCTCATTCCACAGTCTAGCTCCTGCCCTTTGTATGTAGAGGCGCAGTGTGTTTGGACAAGATGGGTGTTCGGTGTGTCCACTGGCGGTGCTTGCAGGAAGACAGTGTGGCTTTGTGGGAGAGGGAGCCTGAGGTCAACTCGCCAAGGGGCTTATGAGCCATGCAACGTGGTTTGAGCCACCCTCTCGGTACTTGGGCGCCTCTGTGGATTACAGCTGTGGTGTGTTGATCAGCAATGTTTGGGGATCACATGGAGGATGGCAGAGGTGAGGACCTGCCTGGAGGCTGGAAGATGGGTTGGACGGTGGGGCCAGAAGTCGAGGCAAGAGGCCATGTGCCTGAGTACAACTGTGGGAGTTTGCAGGCTGCTTGTGGTATCTGATAGGAGGCTAGGGATGGGGGAAAGGCAGGAGTTAAGGGTAACTTGGAAGTTACAGAATAAGAAATTGGATGGATGACATCACCATTAACCACGCTAGGCAACCAAGGAGGAGAAGGTTCAAAGAAAGGGAGAAGGGTAAATTAAGCAAGAAGCAAGCACTAGGCCTTCCAGGCTTTTTTTTTTTTTTTTTTTTTTCAATTGAGATAGAATCTTGCTCAGTCGCCCAGGCTGGAGTACAGTGGAAGGATGTTGGCTCACTGCAACCTCTGCCACCCAGATTCAAGTAATTCTCATACCTCAGCCTCCCAAGTAACTGGGACTACAAGCACATGCCACCATGTCCAGCTAATTTTTTTGTGTGTTTTTAGTGGAGATGGGGTTTCACCATGTTGGTCAGGCTGGTCTTGAACTCCTGACCTCAGGTGATCCACCAGCCTCGGCCTCCCAAAATGCTGGGATTACAGGCATAAGCCACCTCACCCGGCCCATCCAGGCTTTCTTAGCAAAGCATATGAGGAGGCAGCAGTGTCAGGGAACTGGGGAGATTGCCATGAATTAGAGCTAACCCAACTCTTTCCCCATCAAAAGTAAATTTAAAAATAAAGTTTTCCAGGCTGTGGCCATCAGCTTGCTTGTCTTCATGGGAAAAGGAAGATTCTTCAGGAACCAAACTCCCTCTCCCTGCCTCATTCCCCTCTCTCAGAGCTCTGTCCCAGCTCCCTCTCACAATGCAGCAGAGCCCCCGAGACACGAAAGCCCACAGACAGGCAGCCAGACACAGGCAGATGGCCCTTCACCAGGGATTGGCCCTCAACTTCCTGGAGCAGGAATCAATGCAGCTGACTCACAAAGATTTCAGGACAAGGACACATCGGTGTCTCTAGAAGTATTTGCTGAGCCTGAAGAGGCAGTGGTGAGGTGAGCAGGGTTATAGAAGGGGGGCCTTGGGAAATGTGGGAGGGACTAATGCCAACTTTACTGATCAAATGGAGCTCAGATACCAAGTGACTTAGAGATTTTTTTTTTTTTTTTTTTTTTTGGTAAAGCTAATCCCAAAGGCGTTGGGGTCTCTGTGAAATGGTACGTGGTACGGTTAAACAATGGAAAAGCACTGGGCCAGGAATCAGGAAACCTGATTGCAGTTCTAACTCAAACACGAACTTTGTGAGCTTGGACAAGTTGCTGCTTCCTTTCTCTGAGGCTCAGACCTTCTGATCACACAGATAGGAGAACCCCAAGATACCAATGAATTAGAGCAGGGATTGGCAAACTTTTTCTGTAAAGGGTGAAAAAGTAAATACTTAGGGCTTTGTGTGCCCCAAGATCTCTTTCGCACCTACTCCGCTCTGCCGCTGTAGCAAGAAAGCTGTCATAGATGGCTCGCAGGCAGACGGGGGTGAGGGGTGGATTCCCATAATGCTTTAGTTACGGGAACAGCAGCTGATTCGGACAGTTTGCTGACCCCTGCTGTAGAGCGTTCTAGGCGTTGAGCCTTGCATCTCATCTCCCAATCAAAGCAACGGAGTGAGGAAGCCTTCATTCTTTTTGGGTCAAAAGGCATGGGTTAAGAAAATGAAGATAGGTTGGGGGCTTCCCTGTCTCTTCCAGTCCCCATTCCAGCCGCCCTGATAAGGGACTTTTACATTTAGTGAGCATCTACTTGATACTAAGTAAGCACTCTCTTATATATGATGAATTCCATCATTATTATTAACAACAGCCCAGTATTCACCTCTCTGTAGAGAATTATTTTTTTTAAAAAAAAGGTGGCTCACAGAAGTCAGTAACTGCCCGAAGGTCACAATGCTTACAGCAGAGCCAGATTAAAGTTTGATTTGTCACGCCATTCCTTCATCCACAAGAGCAGATTCCTCTTTGTGTGAAGGCCTGGTCAGCACCCCCAAACCTGCCCTAGAACAGCATTTCCCGCACCTGCCTGGAGCTGATGGAGGCCTGAGCAATCATTCTCCATGCTCGCCCTGCTTCCTCTGCAGTATTTTGCTTCCCCACTTTTAAATGTCACGGAGCGTGATGCTGACACAATCAGACAGAATCCCCAGTCCAGACAGCCCCACAGCCAGGGGAGACACAACTCCGGCACACGCTCACTAGGATACAATGGAAAAGTGCAATTCACTTTAAATAGATTCCCATAAATAAGCAATAAAACAAGAACAGCCATTTGCAGTGAGCATTTCCAAGGTTTGATGAGCTAGGAGTTCGGACTGGGGGGAAAACAAAGAGCCTTTTTCATTATTTCCCCATCCCTGCAATTTTCTTTTACTGCCTGACGACTTTGAAAGGAAAAAAATGAATGTGGCTCCCTTAGGGATGGAGCCCATGCTCCCATCTCCTGCTGCAACTTGCCAATTCAACTTCCAAGTTATCCTGGTGTGACTGTGAGCTGTGCCACTTCCCCCCACCTCTTCGACCTGTGGCTGCCTGGGCCCTGGCTCCTTCCTCTACTGACCTGCCCAGACTTCCGGCTTAAGTTTCAAGGGCCCAAGAAGACAATGTGGGCAGACAGGGGTGGGATCTGGGGAAGGGGCAAGGACTAAGAGGCTGACCCTGAAGGATCCTGGGTTTTATAAAGGTGAATCTAGGTGTTCAGTGGAGTGGGGCTGCAGCCCAGGCCAGAGCATGGTTGGAAATGTGTCCGTTTCCACTCACTTTTTCTCTACTGCCAGATGTGACTTTATCACTAGAAGATAATCCTGCCTCAATTTACATTAATGTAGAAGGCTACATAAGCTATCACTGGTGGACAAATGAGATTTTCCCTTTGGAAACTCAGCCTGATTTGAGGCTTCCTCTGACTATGAGTGTGTGTGTGTGTGTGTGTGTGTGGTCACAGTCACATGCATGTACATACAGATGTAACACACTTACATGTTCCCCTGCCATGACTTGCATGCTTTTATGGCATGCCAGCAGAGTTTCTTTCACTCCTTGTTGACTTTCAAATGTATTCTTCATCTCCTGATAGCCAGTTTTTTACGTTATGACTTTTTTTTTTGAGACAGAGTCTCGCTCTGTCACCCAGGCTGGAATACAATGGCGCAATCTCAGCTCACTGCAGCCTCCACCTCCCAGGTTCAAACGACTCTCCTGCCGCAGCCTCCCAAGTAGCTGGGACTACAGACACGTGCCACCACGCCCAACTAATTTTTTTTGTATTTTAGTAGAGACAGGGTTTTACTGTGTTTCCCAGGCTGGTGGTGAACTCCTGACCTCGTGATCCACCCACCTCGGCCTCCCAAAGTACTGGGATTACAGGTGTGAGCCACCGCACCTGGCCTGGCACAGCTGAATTTAACTGCACTCACTCATCTATATGTACTCACCTGGAGGGTCACCTAGGGAGTGGCTGGTCTAAGATGGCCTCATGTGTCTGGTTTCCAAGGGCATGAGCAGGAGCACGTGAGCTTCTTGAGGCCTTGGCTCAGCACCAGCACAGCCTGACTTCCACCAAAGGCTATGGGCCAAAGCAAGTCACCAGGCCAGCTCAGATCCAAGGGCTGGGAAAACAGTCTCCACTCCTTGGTGGGAAGAGCTGCAGAGTCACATTGCAAAGCGAATAGATCCAAGGAGGGGTCACCTGTCCCTGGTAATGAACATCCTACTTTCTGGTTTGTCTAGGAATCTGATGAGGTTAGACCCTCATAGAAGTGAAGTCATACAATATTTGTCTTTTTGTGACTGGCTTATTTCACTTAGCATAATGTCCTCAAGGTTCATCTATGTTGTAGCATGTGGAAGGATTTCCTTCCTTTTTAAAGCTGAAGAATATTCCATTGTATGTATATACTATATTTTGTTTATCCATTCATCACTGACGAACATTTGGGTTGTTTCCACTTCTTTTTTTTTTTTTTTTTTTTTTTGAAACAGAGTCTCAGTCTGTCACCCAGGCTGGAGTGCAATGTTGCAATCTCAGTTCACTGTAACCTCCACCTCATGGGTTCAAGTAATCCTCCTGCCTCAGCCTCCTGAGTAGCTGGGACTACAGGTGTGTACCACCACACCCAGCTAATTTTTGTATTTTTAATAGACACAGAGTTTCTCCATGTTGGCCAGACTGGTCTCGAACCCTGTCCTCAAGTGATCCGCCCACCTCAGCTTCCCAAAGTGCTGGGATTACAGGCATGAACCACCTGCCCAGCCTGTTTCCACCTCTTAGCTATTTATTGTGAATAGTGTGGCTGTGAACATGGGTGTGTGAATCTACACCCTGCTTTTAATGTTTCTGAATGTCTATTCAGAAGTGGAATTGTTGTATCAGATGGTAGTCCTATTTTTAATTTTTTAAGGAACCATCATTGTGTGGTCCATAGCAGTTGCACCATTTTACACCACCACCAACAGGGCACAAGGGTCCCAATTTCTCCTGTTCTTGCTGACATTTGCTATTTTCTGGCTTTTCTCTATAGTGGCTATCGTAATAGGTGTGAGGTGATACATCACTATCATTTCGATTTGCATTTCTCTGATGATTAGCGATGTTTAACATCTTTTCATATGCTTCTTGGCCATTTGTAAATCATCCTTGGAGAAATGTCTATTCAAGTCCTTTTCTCATTTTTTAAATCTGGTTATTTGACTTTTTTATTGTTGCATTTATGTATTTCTCTTTAATACTATAATAAATAGTCTTTAAATTACCAAACAAACAAGAAAACTAGAGCAGCAAATCAATCTGCAATGCATTCTTTCTCTTCCTCTGCCCAAAGTAAGCAAGCACTTTCTTGAATCTTATGTTCACCATTGACTTGCTTTCCCCTTTTTCAAATAAAGTTTTATCACTGCTATGTATTTTTTAAAAAAAAAAAAAAAGAATTTTCAGTTTGGATTTATTTTAACTGTATACAAAGGCTATCATGTAATATGCATTTTTCTGAGACTTTTTTTTCACTTGAATTCTGCTACTAAAACTGATTCATACTGTTGCGTGGGACTATTGTTCATTCATTTTGACTGAGGTTTATTATTCCATTATATAGGCACACCACAGTATATTGATCCAGTCTCCTGTCAGAGAATGTTTATATTGCCCCCAAGTTTTGCTTTATATAAATAGTGCTGATATGACCGTTCTCATATATGTCTGCCGGTATATATGAGAAAGAGTTGCCCTGGCCTGACTTCCTAAGAGTGGGATTGATGGATGATGGAGCATTTGAATGTTCAACTTTACGAGGTCATGACGAAGTGGCTGTACAATTTCGCCCTCCCATCAGCACTGTACAAAACCTTCTGCAGACCCACACTCCCTCCAACACCCGATATTGTCACATGTCCATGCTCTTAACAGCCGAGTGGGTGAGGCTGGTATCGCTTGTGCCCTTGATATGCATTTCCCTGATTATTAATGAAGTTGAATATCTCATCATATGTTTATTGACCATATGTGTTTCTTTAATCCAATTAAGAACTTCTGTTCATCAAGACACTGTAAAGAAAGTGAAAAACAAGTTAGAAACCAAAGCAAGTTCTTTGCCACACACATAACTGACTTTGCACAGTGTGAAGAGCATATACAAGAGCACAACTCACCTCCTAGGAAAATGGGTAAAAGAAATGACAAGGATTTCACAGAAAACCCCCCAGTGCTTACTGTCAGCCATAAAGGTGCACTTGTATTTCCAACAGCGGCTAGTGGTAAAGATTGTCGACATCAGGTAAAAGCTTCTTGAATGTAGATGAAACTTTCCAAGGCCTTGCCCTTAGCTGGTTCGGGCATTAGTCAGAGAAGCCTGCCCTCCCTCCTTTGCCCACTGGAGAGTTCACCTGAGTCCAAAGAAGGTGTTCACAGTAACGAAAACTTGCTCTCACAGATGGTTGCCTAGGGACACCCAGAAAACCCCAAAACATAAGGCACAAAACCATCGTCCTTCCCTAAAGAATCAGGTAACATTTTCCCACCCAGAGCCCTTCCAGAGTAATCCCAGGGGAAGGGAGGTGACTTCCCATCATTATCCATCCACTGAGGAAAGGGGAATTCTTCTTCTTGCCCTAAAACTGCTCTGAAACTAATGGGGAAAAAAAAAAAAAAAAACCCTACTTAGAACTAATTTCTTTCAAACATTCCCTGGAGCCAAAGAAATGGTTAAGTATTTAGGCTTCAAAGAATTTCCCTGCTGAGGTGTGGGTTTCTGATGGAGAATACAGAGACGGGGTATAAGCTACCTCAAATACATGAATTAAGGCACGTAAACACTCACTGCCAGTGATCTTACACATGGTCTGCACTGTAGATAAAGCCGGGAGAGGTCCCATGCTGAAGTAGTGCAGCTGAAGCTGGGGAGGTTGAGAGACTGATGCTGGGAAAACATCTTAGTCACACAAATGGGGGTCGTGACTTTCTTCTCGGGCCTCCTCCAATGGCTTAGGAGATACTGCAAGAGGGAACGTCCGAGCAAGAGGAAGGCAGTGTGAGGCCGGGAGATAAACAGGGGCTAAAATAAGCATCAACTCTCACACTCCTGTCCCTGTTTCACTAACTAGCTTTCTAAGATGCTGCTTGCCATTTGCAGTTAACAGCAAATGTCTTCCCATATTTATTCACTTACCTGTCAAGGGCACCGATTCCCTGAGCAGCCATGTGAAATCTGACTAGCAGATTATACCTTCCGTGCTAACCTGTCAGTCTTAGGAAGGCCTCTGCTGAGACCCAGGTGGCCAGAGAAAAGTGACAGGAAGACAGGTAGCTAGTTGCACTGACTTGAAGCGAAACTGTGTAAAAGCCAGGCCCTTGCAATGCAAGCTACCAGAGCAACTGGCTAACAAGGTGTCTCTTCCCATCTCCCAGCTGGGTTTGGATAGAATGATCAGGCATGTCTACACTTGGGAGTGTCAAGGTAAGATCGAGCCAGGTGACAAGAAGCAGCCGGAAACTCTGAAGACTCATCCTCCTTGGGTGCATAGGAGACCTCCTCTTTGGAGCTTGCAAGGAGCAGAAGTGGCCTAGCCCTGTGATCTCCAGCATGCGCTTTCGACAGGGCTGTTAAATGATAGATCATGAGATGCAAGGCTGGGGACTCTGGGTTCCCAGAGGGTCTGGGCAGCTTCACGGCCCTGTCAGCCTCATCTTCCAAGGTGACTCATTCTTCCAAGTCTAGATAGGACAAATTCCTGTACCACATCTTAATCTCAGAAGCCACTGGGAGACGGTATTGGCCCATTGGAAAATCATCTTTCTTAACTATTTCCAGGATTTTTTCTAGTCCCTGAAACAACAATTCTCAGACTGTTGACATTTCCTGCAAGATCACAGTAGGCCAGTTTATCACCTGGTGAATATCTGGCAGCTCATGCTCAACACATTACTACAATACTCTCTCTCTCTCTCTCCCCCTCTCTCTCTCTCTTTCTCTTCCTCTTTCTCTCCTCTCCCCCTTACACACACACACAGTTCTACACAGCTTCTCTATGGTCAGCCAAACAAAAATAAGATTAAGAGCAGAAAAGAAAAACTTTCCTGTCCTACCATTTTCTTGCTTTTATTGCCTCCTCCCTCATCATCTTCCCATTCCTCTTTGGGGCCTAAAGAGTTCTGGGTGGTTAGTGTTCATCATTATTAAGCAAAAATTTCTTGTAACAGCTATCATGTCATCTCTGAGTCTTTCAGCACTGACAGAAACAAGAAGAGAGTTCATAAAATACCCACATTTCCCTTCTTACAGAAAATTGGGATGGCAAAAGGGCTTATAAAATACACACTGCCCCCTCCTTATGTAAAACTGACTCTATATATTCAAAGCAAGTAACAATTCCTCCTTTTATTGTTTAATTATGAGCTGACGCAGCTAAGACAAAGGCCCAACCAATCCAGGGCTCAAAAGTGCCAATCATTCTCTGCAGAAAGCTGAGGCTAACTCTCTCCTTTTATTATATTTGTTATGATTTTAGTTTGTTCAGCAATAAATGCAATATTGATGTTTAGCTCCTAGAAAAAAAAAAAAAGAAAAAAGAAATAGGCAACCAAAACATTGTTAGCTTCAAATATTTGAGAAGCTTCCAACTGGGGGCCATAGGTGTTTTCTTACTCTCTTTTTAATTTTATTTCCCCTCCACCCACCACCCAAACATGTCCACAGAGGCATGTCTTCCAGTCAACGACTTATGTGCAATCGATATCTCTTATGTACAGCATGCACACAATCATGTTCCAAATGGAAAAGGAAGGTGATTGAATGCACTCATCAGAGATCATCTGACTGTGGCCAGAGCTGGGTGAAGAGGTAGCCAGAGACCAGAAGTGGGACAGGCAGGAGAAAGCTGCTCTTGGTGCTGCTAATTAACAATGTTGGCAATAAGGCCGAGCTCTCCACCTCCTTCCATCTTCAAGCCCAAATTATTTTAGGCCACTCAGTATTGACATACTAGCAGAGGCAGGAGTCATTCTTAAAGGAGTTATGCATCTTCTTCTCCTTGACATTTTCATAAATAAAATGATTTCTCTCTCAAATTTAACTAGCAGTGGGATACCTTTGATACACCTACAACCCTTCATTTCCTTTTTCTAGATGCTTTCTTTTGCTGCCTGGGGCCTAGGAGGACTTTCTCCCTCCCTTGCAGTAGGGCCTGTTTCTCACATGGGCATCTCTTCAAGGCTGTGCTCCCACAGCCATTTCACCACATCTCTCTTTGCCTGTCGTTACCTGCAGACTTTTCTAGTTTCACATTGGACTGAACGCTGTGAGAATAGGGGCCTCAGAGTATTTATCTTTGTATCCCCAACATCCAAAACAATGCCTGGCATGTAGGAGAGTGCAATGTAAATTTGTTGAATGAAGCAATGGGGAAAAATATCAACGATTTAATCTATCAATCAATGAACTGAGCATGCAAGAGATGGTAGCAAAAGAATGTCTCAGGAACTAGTAAAACCTCCTTCAAACTCATAGAAAATCCTGCAATTTCCCCCATAGTGTCTCCAGAATTAGCAGCTACAAAGGGCCATGGGAATATCTAGAGGCTTTGGGGTGTATTTTTGTGAATTCTGTACAGGAGAGCTTCCAGCTGGGTGAGATTGCCTGCTTTCTTGGGTATAATGATTAAAAAATATAAATTTTTTTAAACTCTGGGCTAGGTAAATTTGGGGATGTTATGTTGGGAGGTATGTGTTAATTTTTCCCTCTCTGTGCTAATTTGAAGGCAACTTTGTGATGCAAATGACCCAAGTTAGGGCGACTCTGAATTTGCTTAGGCAAGAACGACAGACGTGAAAATAAGGACTAACTCGCTGCCTGGCACAAGGCAAGGCTCAGCACGTTTGATGACAGTGTTGTAGATATTACTTAGCTTCTTTCTGGGGTGTGGCTCTTTGATGCACCTGTTCATGAACTCGAGCCTTCTTACACATGCCTTGAACACGTGTTGTGGTCTTGATCCCAACCACACTTGCAACCACACCTTTGGCCTGTCATCCTCATCGTCCTGCCTTCCAGCCACACTCCTCTATTGCAGTTCCAGGGATGTCATCTCTGTTAGGCCTTCTGAATGTGACTCTTCTCAGTGTGACCTTCCTTCCCCTGTTACCGTCTGGATAACTCCTTCTTGTTTCAAAATTCAGTGTAGGGGCAAGGCATAGTGGCTCACACCTGTAATTCCAGCACTTTGGGAGGCCAAGGTGGGTGAATCACTTGAGGTCAGGAGTTCGAGACCAGTCTGGCCAACATGTGAAACCCTGTCTCTACTAAAAATACAGAAATTAGCCAGGGGTGGGAACAGGCCCTTATAATCCCAGATACTTGGGAGGCTGAGGCAGGAGAACTGCTTGAACTCAAGAGGCAGAGGTTACAGTGAGCCGAGATTGTGTCACTGCACTCCAGCCTGCGCCACAGAGTGAGACTCTGTCTCAAAAATAAAATGAAATAAAATAAAATTCAGTGTAGGGTCACATGCGCAGGAACGCACAGTTGCTTCCCATCCCCCCACTCCCGGGCCAGCACTGACTCTATCAGAACACTCAGCTTGGGACTCCCTTTGTTCGCGTATCTTCCATTCTCTTCCACGGACCCAAAAGGCTTATAAAAATAGGATGGTGTCTTCTGTCTCTGCAGCTCTTCACCAAGAACAGTGCCTAGAATGGTCCATAAATGTTAGTAATGAGTGAAAATATGTGAGTGGATTAACGAAAGAACACTAACCACTGTTAAAAGTCCACCAGTCTGGAGCAGGCCTTGGGAAAGCCGTACAATCCATGGAATCCTGCCTCCACGCCTGTGCCACACATGAGTAAGCCCCTGCAGGTGGGTGGGCTATGGAGGAGAAGCTCAACTCGAAGGCAGAACGTGGAGAACCTGCCAGTAACTCCCACCAGAGGGAAGGAGCTGCTGATGGACTCGGGGGCCACCTGAGGCAGGGTTTACTTGCTCACACCTCAGGAACAGTGCCCAGAGCCAGAGCAGACAATCATTTCCTCAGGTCTGCCTTGGCCTGAGAAGAAGCAGGTGAAGGGAACAGAGGCAGAGCCCGGTGGAAAAAGAAGTAAGCTGTGCACATGGGAAGTGGATTCAGCATCAAGCAGGCACAGGATGCCATGTGAAGAGCCCAGCACGAGGGAAAAGGCTCAAGTGGCCCCGATCCAGTGGGTCTGCCATCTGCCCCCAAGGGGCGTGGAGTCACTCTGGCAAACATCACTGAATGCTGTGTGGGCAACAGCTCTGAACGGCCAAGATGCTGCCAACGGTGGGGAGACATTTGCTGTCATAGACAAGAGTTCAAAATGAGATAGAAACGACGTGTCACAGCACTTTAACTCAGTCATGGTATTTTGGAATGTTTTAATTAAGGTTTATCTGTTACCATTATGACTGTAATCCTGGGAAGTGCCAAACCTGCCCCAGCGGGGGAAGAGAGGAGGAAAACATGTCACAATTAAAATAATTATTAACTTAATCTTATTAACTATAGATTATTAATTATCACTGCTATTATTATGCACCGGGGGCAGACCCCCTTTTCTGAGCCATCTCATCAGCTTGTGTGGAGGTGGGAAGTTAGTGTTGCCTGAGAAATCCTGCTCCCTCTGATAAGGCAGCTACCCCATCTCCTTCCCAGGGAATTTTTGTCTCCAGGTCTCCTTCAAGAAGTTCTCCTGCACAAAACCTGCCCAGTGCTGGGTGTGAGAGAGGCCCTGTGTGAGTATGTTTTGTTGCTCCATTGTGTGTTCACATGACCCTAAGCACCTGCCACCCTGCCCTTGACTCCCCAGTGCAGAGCTGGGGCTATCCTCTGCTCTCAGCACATCTCGAGCACACTTCTCAATCCTTGTCACACTGGGCTTCTTCAAGGTCCCCTTGCACACTTAGCCATGAGCCCCTTGAAAAGATTGACTATGTCCTTTGTATTTGTATTTCCTCCAAACTGCCTTCCCACTCCAGCATCTACAGGAATGTGGGTCTAACGTTCCTTTCACAGGAGAGGAGGAGAAGTGGAAGGAGAAAAAGAGGGACGGCAGAAATGAGGGAGACAGACAGAGAGAAGGGGACAAAAGGGAGGGGGAGACCAGGACAAAGAAGCCTGTCCTGCTGAGGACCATTAGTGACCAAACCATCAACTTCTCCCTTTTTCCAGGTCCCACCCGCCATGGTCCAAGCTAACACTACCCCTCCCCTCCCGCACATGCAACCTGCTGCACCATTCCTTTCTTTAGAGGTGTAAAATGACTAATGAATATCAAAGCAAAGCAATTAGGTGGCCTTTACAAGCTTCAGTACCTACCAGGATAACTGTAAGTCACACTGGGATCATAAATGCCTTCTCAGCAAGTACAGACAAAGGAGGAGACCGACCCAAACACACAAATTTAATTCTAAGTGTCCTCTCTTTTTTGATCATTAGTGAGTCAATTCTGACTGGCCCTGATAGGGGAAATTCATCAGAATCCTGAAGTGACATGTCAGCCGGATGAAATCATAGCATGGCAGGCACCGTGGACACCTACGGTTTCCCTAACACCCTCAGAACCCTAAGGCTTTGTGGAGGCACCGTGGAACCACTTTGGGTGTGTGGGGAAGCCACTTTAACCAGGAAGTTTTGCTTCGACGTGTTTGTATGTATCACTTCTTTCCATCGAATTTGTGGAAAGGATTCTGCTGTTCAAAATACTAGCAATGTTGAAAGCCCCAATCTAGTCCAACTCCCTCTTTCAGAAGGGCAGAAAGGGGTCCAGCAAGCTCAGGGGCTTTCCCAGAAAGGGCACAGACATGGTGTCTGCAGCTTCCGGCCTGGCTCCTCCCACCATATTGAACACACCTCCTTCCTGTCGGCCCTGCACAGGGACAGTCCAGTTCCAGGGCTCTTGGCAGCCTTGCCCAAGGTGCTCCCCCAAGATGCCATTCCACTGAGCAGGTGGCAGGTTCACAGCTGTCAGCAGATGAGACAGTGCCATGCTAAGCTGCCTTCAGAATGAAGGCAGGGCTGCACAAAAACCTGGAGCCAAACCCTGGGCCCTGGGTCCCACTACCCAGTAAGGGGCCTCTAAGGCCACAGCCCATGACAGTCCCTGAAAGGGGACCTTGGCAGGAGTGACTCGGTGACCCCAGTAGATGGACAGTAGGTGGACCTACACATGTCTGGGGCCTGGCCAGGGTTTCAAGACAGCTTCCTGTTTCTACTCCATAAGCAGTTTGCATCCCAAAAGAGAGGAGGCTGCCAGGCCTACTGAATGGAGCCTAATTGAAGACATCCACTCCTCATAGACAAAAGGGCTGATATCAGCACACTGATTTTCAGCTCCTGTCCTTCAGACCCGTGTTCCTGAGGTCTCTGTGATCCCTGTGGTTCTGCCACCAATGCCCTGGCCAATCATGAGCATTGATCGAACCCTTACTATGTGTCAGGCAATGTGCTGAGCGTCACGTGCCAAATCTCCTGTTATCCTCCTGCAGCTCTCCAAGATGGCTGCCCTTACTCTTCCCATTTTGCAGATAAGAAACAGAGGGTTACAGAAGTCTAGTGACTTTCCTAAAGTCCTGCAGAGACCCTCGGTGAAAGCAGTGGATGCCCAGACCCACTTCTCAGAGCTGGATGGGACTGTGTTTCCCTTTGTGGACCATAGCCATCTGGGGAGCTGTCCAGAGACACCATGGTGGATCCCACTTACTTGCAAACCATCAGACTATCCACACATTCTAATACTTCACAACCCCTACTCTACCTCCAGATTTGGTTCATGCCCTTGGAAGTAGCTCCCAGAACTCTTGTCACCCCATATATCCCACCTTTGGGGTCAGAAAATGTAGGTCATGATATTCATATAGTATGGATCAAAGGGCTTGACATTAATTCTTATCTCTAAAAAGATCTCACGGAAAGCTATCTGAAATTCTGTCGTGAACTCTGTTCTTTTTCTTTTTAAATCCTGAACATCAATCTCTCCCTGCTGAATTTTCTTAATATTACCAATACTCCTAAAGAGTAACAAAGTAGAGCCCTGTGCTGTGGCTCACACTTGTAATTGCAACACTTTGGGAGGCTGAGGCTGTAAGATCACTTGAGTTCAGGAGGTCAAAACCAGCCTAGGAAACATGGTGAGACCTCATCTCTACTAAAAATCAAAAAATTAGCCAGGCATGGTGGTGCGTGCCTGAAGTCCTAGCTAGTTGGGAGGCTGAGGTGGGAGGATCGCTTGAGCCCAGAAGGTCATAGTAATTTAATGGCATCTTAGGGTGAATTACTTTACCAGATTTTCTATCCTCATAGAACAAGGGTCCCCAGCCCCAGGGTACTGGTCCGCAGCCTTTTGGGAACCAGGAGGTGAGCGGCAGGTGAGTGAGCATTGCCGCCCAAACTCTGCCTCCTGTCAGATCAGCAGAGGTATTAGATTCTCGTAGGAGTGCCCGCGCTATAGTGATCTGTGCATGCAAGGGGTCTAGGATGTGTGCTTCTTATGAGAATCTAACTAGTGCCTGAAGATCTGCGATGGAACGGTTTCATCCAGAAACCACTCCTACCCAGGTCCAAGGAAAACTTGCCGTCCATGAAACCTGTCCCTGGTCCCAAAAGGCTGGGGACCACTGTCTTTAAAAAATTGACAAAAGAGGCCAGGCGTGGTGGCTCACGCCTGTAATCCCAGCACTTTGGGAGGCCGAGGCAGGCGTATCATGAGGTCAGGAGATCGAGACCATCCTGGCTAACATGGTGAAACCCCATCTCTACTAAAAATACAAAAAATTAGCAGGGCGTGGTGGCGGGCGCTGTAGTCCCAGTTACTCCGGAGGCTGAGGCAGGAGAATGGCGAGAACCCGGAAGGCAGAGCTTGCAGTGAGCCAAGATCGTGCCACTGCACTCCAGCCTGGGCAACAGAGTGAGACTCTGTCTCAAAAAAAAAAAAATTGACAAAAGAGCTCAGCACTCAGAGGTCATCACTCATTTGAGGGGAAAAAAGGCCTGGTAAAGGAGTGGGACGGAAAAACAAATACTGATTGCACACCTACTCGGTATCACCAGGTGCATCTCACTTCATTCTCCCAGCAGCCCTGGGAGGAGGAGATTATCATCCTCATTTTGCAGATGAAGAAACTGTGCTTCAGAGAGGATAGGTTACGTGCTCAGTGTCACCCAGTCTAACCTAAAAGGAAGAAAGGGTGACTATGCATAGGAGAATGTATAGGAAGAAACACATTTAAGAAGTGTTTCGGCCGGGCGCGGTGGCTCAAGCCTGTAATCCCAGCACTTTGGGAGGCCGAGACGGGCGGATCACAAGGTCAGGAGATCGAGACCATCCTGGCTAACCCGGTGAAACCCCGTCTCTACTAAAAAATACAAAAAACTAGCCGGGCGAGGTGGCGGGTGCCTGTAGTCCCAGCTACTCGGGAGGCTGAGGCAGGAGAATGGCGTAAACCCGGGAGGCGGAGCTTGCAGTGAGCTGAGATCCGGCCACTGCACTCCAGCCTGGGAGACAGAGTGAGACTCCGTCTCAAAAAAAAAAAAAAAAGAGAAGTGTTTCAGCAATTGATTTCGAGTCCTGCAGAGCCCACAGACCTAGTACACAGAATTCGTGCACACACTCCACAGCAGCTCTGTCATGCCCACTCTTCTTTCACCTAGGTCCTAAATATGACCTTTTTGGTGCTTATGGGAAGGAGGAATATTTCACTGCTTTGCATCAAATAAAATACAACATAGAACTTTAAATCTGGAAATGAATATAAAGATGTGGTCTAGCCTTGACATCTGGTCTCCTGATTCCCAAACTCATCTGTTCTTTCTTCTTTCTGAATTGTGTGTAAAGTCTGTTGCTGAAGAATTCTGAAACATCTTTCTGTTGCATGATTTCATCTTCCCAAATGTACATTTGATTTTTTTGAAAAGTATTTCTTGTCCTTCAGGACCTGGGATTCTGAAAAGGAGATTCCTCAGGAATACTGATCCAATATTATCAGCCTCATAGAACCCTGAAACAGAAGAGAATGGGAGTGGAATTAACACTAAGAGAAATTCAATTAAACAAATATTTATTGATCACCTACTATACACAAGGCACCAGGCCAACTCCAGTGACAATAATTTGCAAATCTCAAGCACTGACCTCCAGTGTGGGCTTGATCTGGTGTATGTGTGTGTGTGTGTGTGTGTGTGTGTGTGTGTGTGTGTACATTCCCAGGAGCACACACATGGACAGGTTATTACAGCCCACCCCTCCAAGTCCCCCACTTTTCCTATGATGAACTGAAATGGATAAATCCCCATAAACTGCCTCCCTCATCAGCAACCTTGGAAATAAGTCCTATTTACAAATATTTCATCAGCCCACCTACCTCAAGCTTCATGCTCCCCTGATGACTGTAGGCAATAACATAAATAAAACTCAGAATGATTTCCCTCTCCTGCACATCAATCATCACTTTTCCTGGACAGGTAGGCAAGTGATTGGATGTAAGGCTACCCTGGAGGTGTGAAGGGAAGGTCTACAAATTCTGGACACAAAAACCCATTCCTTTTGGTCTTAGACCCTAGGCAGCCTATCTAGGAAACGAGTAAGCTGTATCCAGGCAGGTGACAAGGGGGACCTTTGGGAAGCTCCTGGCATTATTTCTCACATTTTGCCACCTGGGAGAGAGCTACAAGTCCCTTTAGTCATTGCTGCAGGAAAACGTTTTGACATGAACTCTCATACATCATGACGGAGGTTAGTTACCAAAATGCACACATTTGCCTTAGCCGGTTTCATTTACTACCCTTTAAATTATTTCTGAGCCTTGCAAATCTTGCTGTGACAGACAGAGCAGTGGGGGAAACCACTAAGTGTTCATTTTTCATATAATATATTCCAATCCTGTTAGGTCGTGCTGCTGAAGGTAATATTTCTGGCATTCATTTAATGAAATTGACATTGATGAATGGTTAATTATACAAATTACATTCTTATTAAATCCCCTAGAATCAGTGCCTTAAAATTTCCTAGCTATGGGCTTCTTACTGTTGATACCTTTTTTTTTTTTTTCCTCTAAGTGTCTCCTCTGTTGGCTGCTATAAGACTCATTCTGCATATTTTTCTTCCTCTAAAAAACTTTGAAAAGCATTAAAAATCCCCTAGTTAAGGCAATTACTCCAGATAAGTTAATCTTCCTGGGATGTTTAAACCCCAGTCCTTGCATATGTTTATTCTGACTTTTTCCCCTCTCTAGATAATTCCTGCCCTAGAGGGCATAAGAGGGAGAAGACTCTTCTACCTCCTGCTGAATAATGGTCTAACGGGCTGGGAGGGGAGAGAGAATCAGCATGTGGCCAAGTCCCTCTGCTGGCTATATATATATATATATATATATATATATATATATATATATATCTCGCCAGTAGAAGAGTTGATGAGCACTGGGCTAATGGGAGTGGATCAATAAGTGGTCCCTTGGATGCTAAGTACCATTAGTTGGCACGTTTCCAAGAAAGTAGCCTATTTTTTGCCTTTTCACTGAGACTGGATGAATCATATTCATTAAGAGATATTTTTTTTTCTATTGCCCTCACTGTTCATGAAGGCAACCAATCTTTACTGAGCATCTGTGATATGGTCAGCACTGACTAGGCACCTTCAGGAATTAGAATAGTCTCAAGTAGTTCATATGTGTTTTGAGAAAATCATCTCAGAGAACAATTGCACACTTGGATTGTTTTCTTTAATGAGAAGAAGCAACAGAAGTGTGTCTGGGAGGACCAGGCCCAGGTTTCAAAGCCATGTTAACCTTGCTCCGAGTCTTCAAATGCCACGGAAGGAGAGGCTTCCTGCCTTGTACTCAAAAGTTGTGAGATGGGCTGCACACAGGCTCAGATTGGTGGTCTTTTAACTCAAATTCTCTCTCTGGGACCTTTTCCCTTCACATACACTTCACTTTTTGGTCATCCAATTGACTGGGGCAAGTTAGGTTAGCTTAACTAATTTCAGCCCGGAGCCCGGGCTATTTGTAGTGGGTTGAGGCAGGTAAAAACACGCAATTTCCAATCACCAGTGAGGCTGAATTTCACCTTATTTTAGTGGGTCATGTAGAAAAACTTCATGATTTATACTGAATACTATTATGTCAACCAGACTTTAAGTAACACTCATTCCAGAGTTCAGTGTTGAGGTGAACTGTCTTCAAAGTCACAATATTATGATTCATAGTAATAACTCTCCAGTCAGAAAGACTTGGATTCAAATCTTTGCTTGCTATTTCCTGGAATAGGTGTGTGACCTTACACACTTAAACTCATGTCCTCCTTTACAAAATAGAGGTCATAGTAGCTCCTTTAAAGGGAACATGTTTTGAAGCTTCAAAACAAACACACAGCACTTAGCACAGGATATGCACATGCTGCTCAATAAATGGAACCATTTAGATTATGTAGGCATGTTTCTCAGCTTCAAGGAACATAATGTCCTTCTATCTGTGGCTTAAACCATAAGGCTATATATTGTTTGCTTAACAAAAAGTCAGAAGTAGATGGCCCCAGGGTTGGGCTGCCAGCTGGGTGATGTAGTCATGAACCCAGGCTCTCCCTGGTGATTCTCCACCATCCATGGCAAGTTATGTTTTCATCCTCATGCTCACAAGATGGCAGCCCAAACTCAGGCATCACATCCACATTCAGGAAGAAGGGGCAGAGGGCAGCACCAGCAGGTTCTCATAGTGTGCCTTGCCATTTTGTCAAAAAGCAAAGCATCTTTCCCAGAAACCGCTCAGCAGAGTTCTCTTTACATCTCATTTGTCAGAACTTGGCCAAATGCTCAGCTCTTCAGGAGCAGGTGGGCAGGGGAGCAGGAAGTTGTGAGTGGCTTTTGAGTAGCTACATCATTATAATCGAATTCGACCTCAAACATTCTCATCCAAGCAAATGAGGTAAAGCCCAGCCATCTTTCCTGCTGCTGATGAAAGGCCGTGTGGCCACCTCCACTGATACCCTCTCTCTGTGCGGGCTTCACCACTCTCCTGCCAGAAGCCATGGCAATGGGTGAGACTGGGCAGTGGACAAAGGGTCCTTTTCTCCTCAAGTGTAATTAATTCTGTAAGATCACTCCCTTAGCAGAAGTTCTTATTAAACCTGCAAGGGATCTGACTCCACCATCATTCTTTTTGAGACAGAGTCTTGCTCTGTTGCCCAGGCTGGAGTACACTGGAGCGATCTCAGCTCACTGCAAGCTCCGCCTCCCAGGTTCGCGCCATTCTCCTGCCTCAGCCTCCTGAGTAGCGCCCATTCTCCTACCTCAGCCTCCCGAGTAGCTGGGACTACAGGCACCCGCCACCAAGCCCAGCTACTTTTTTGTATTTTTAGTAGAGACAGGGTTTCACCGTGTTAGCCAGGATGGTCTCAAATCTCCTGACCTCATGATCCACCCACCTCAGCCTCCCAAAGTGCTGGGATTACAGGTGTGAGCCACCGTGCCTGGCCCCTTCTCCACATCTTATCTCAGCCTCCAACTCCACACACCCATCTGTGCTGGAGGCAGCATGTGCAATCACATATTACTAGTTTTAATTGTATAGCAAGGGAGAAGATGGGAGATATTAATCAGGTGCTGCAAGCTCAGAGAGTGAGTGTAATAAATAGACTATTAAGTTAACCAAGTTTTCAGCTTCACTAGTGAAAGCTGCCATCTATCTTGTGTGGTTTTCTGCATGCTTCATTACCGCATATAACCATACTGAAAAAATATGCCTTATCCTTTATAATGAGATGATAAGTTCCCTGCAGTGGATGTAACAGGGCCTGATTCTGAAGTTCCATGAAGCTGGAGCCTGGGGATGGGGTGTGTCTCTGGGTGCCAGGGCTTGACACTGAGGCTGATGACAAGACAGGGCTTGGTGGTGACAACAGCCATAATCATCTGATTGCGCACATTCCCAGGGCAGCAGGTATCTGAGGGCTCAGGCCACTACCGCTTCCTCCGCCTGGTGGAGATGCAGTAAAAGGGGAAGTTTCACTCCAACCAGTGGGCAAATGTGCAGTTGTTCCTGGAATTAGCTCTGTCCTGCTTTGGTCCAGGGGCTCCCCTGGACTCATTCGGGGAGGACTCACTCAGGCAAGCTGTTGGTGGATCTTTGTCTTCACGCCCCCCACCCCCGCCCCACTTCAGCACTTAGCACTGCAGCAGCTCAGTGAATGTTTGCAGCCAGACAGAGCTGGGTGCCCCTCCCTGTTCAGCGTGCTTCCACTTACTGTCTCTGGGGCCTCTGACAAGTCATTTAACCTCTGAACCACAGCTCTCTCAACTGTAAAATGGGGTTGATAAGCCTAGCTTTCCAAAGAGGTGGTGAGAATTAGAGGAGATAATAGATAGAAAAACACCCAGACTATGCCAACATCCTTTCTCCAGAATGAAGATTCAGTTATTAGATGGGAACGTGAAATCCTAAAAAAAGTTACAGTAGAAAGCACAATCTATGGCTCCATTTATATGAAATGTTCAAAATAGGGAAATCTATAGCCTCTCCTCATTAATCCATTAACCAGAAAGTAAATTAGTGGTTGCCTAAAACCCAGGATGATGGGGAGGGAGAGGCTGAGGCTAAGGGGACAGCTAAAAGTACAGGGTTTCTTTGGGGTGACAAAAAAAATGTTCTAAAATGGTCTGTGGTAGTGGTTGTGCATATCTGTGAATGGATTAAAAATCACTGAATTGTATACTTTAAATGGGCCATATGTGAACTATATCTTAATAGAGCTGTTTAAAAAAAATTTTTGAGAGGCCAAAGCAGGAGGATCACTTGAGCCCAGGAGTTCAAGATCAGCCCTGGCAACTTAGCAAGACTCTGTCTCTACAAAAAAAAAAATTTAAAAATTAGCATGGTGTGGTAGTGCATGCCTGTAGTCCCAGCTACTCGGGAGGCTAAGGTAGGATGACTGCTTGAGCCTGGGAGATCGAGGCTGCAGTTACCTATGGTTGAGCCACTGTATACCAGCCCAGACGACAGAGGGAGACTCTACCTCAAAAGAAAAAAAAAAGATCAGTTCTAAATAAAAATAAAAAGTTGCAGTAGTAGAAACAGCACCACATGCTGCCATGGGAAACCCTGGGTCACACATGGGGCCCAGATGCATCTTTGGCCTAGGGAAGCCAAGACAGTTACCTCAAGTCCAAGCAAGGAGAGTCCAGGGCCATGACTGAGTTTCCTGAACTTGAGAACTCAAAGGTCCCTCAGAATACATATTCACAGACTGCTATGGGAGGTTCTTTAAAGGACTCCCAGCATCTCCCCCCAACTCAAACAAAGCAAAACAATACATCTGCAGGTGCAAGTCTGAGAAACACTGGTCAAAGAGTAGCCTCAGTGTGGCCATCTGCAGAGCCAGCCCAGTGGCCCCGGGGAACTAGAGAGGCCCCAGGGTAGGAGAGAGTTCTAGCCTGAACTGAGATAGGACAGATGGGATGGACTTCACTCCAGGCTATGAAAGCATCTTCTCAGTCTCTGCCCTCCAAAAGCTTCTCTGCCTCAGCCTCGCCCTGAGAGTTTCCCTCATGATGGTTCTGTGCTTTCTTTCCTAGCTGATTTCATCTTTGCCCATGATATTTACCAGCACCTTGATGCTGATGACACCCCTGCTTGTAATCTCTAATGAAGTCTCTCTCCAGAGCTCTAGACCTACATGGCCGAACCATGAAACACCTGAATGTACCCAAACCATTCGAAATTCAGTATGTCCCAAACTGGACCTGGCATCCTCTTCCTTTCTCAAACTTCTCCCTCCTACTGGATTTCTTATTCTGGGTGTTAACATCATCATCCATCCAGTTTCTCAAACCAAAAGCTTGGAATCATCAACACCTCCCTCTCCTTCTATCTTTCAGTCAACACGTTCATTCAATTCTGCCTATTAAACAGCTTCCTCTTCTCTGCTTGGATTACTGCTGTGGCCTCCTAAGTGGTCTCCAAGCTTCCAGTCTCTCCTCATTAATCCATTACCCATACAGCTGCTGAAGTGATCATTTCCCTGCTTCAAATGACTTCCCATTGCCTACAAAATAAAGTTCACATTCCTATGCTTGACTTACAAAACCTTTCATGAGCTGACCCTGTTAGTTCATCCTTTTTACTCCCTACTTCCACCATGGTTGGTTCCCAGTTATCCAGCAAGCAGGCTCTTTGTTCTTGGGAGTGGCAAAGACAGTAGGCACAAGGTGGGGATGCCCCCACATTGCATGCAGGTGATTGACCTCTTGGTCTCCACCACTCCCAGATCCCCAGCTAGAGAAAAATTATCTAATACTGCTGCCTGCAGGTTTCAATCCTATCATAGCAAACTTCACTCCCTACTGCCCGACTCCATCTCTCAGCCCCACGTGAAAGCAGAGGTAAGCCAATGCTAAATGTTGTTCATTGTAACCTCAGTCCAAAGTTGTGGGCTTTTAAAATATAAAATTGAGCCATAATTAATAACATGCCTGGTGCATAATCACAGAGGAAAGCAAGAAAGACCCAGCCCATTAGGTCAAACATGCTGAGTGCTGTGGAATGTAGAAAACCATTTCTAAGGATATAAATAGTAGCTGGAAACATAGAAGGTCAGATCACTGCCTCTGTTGGACTTGATTGTATGAGACTAGCGTGTAAAGGCTCCAATGCCAAGATGGTATGTTTAAGAGATAAATGAAACCAGCAGGAAGAAGTGGTGCTGACATCATTCTCCCCAGCATCTAAGAGGCCCTAAGAGTGGGGCCTGGCAGGCAGCAAGCTCCAAGGTGAAGGCCTTCCACGAACCCTGAACCGGGATGTGGCCCAGTAGAGAGAGTCAAGAGCCCCTTCCTCCTCTTGACGTGAGGCAGATCCCATCAGGTGCTTATTGGTTAACACGAGGTGCACTATGTCAGCTGGCTCCCCACTTTTCAGGTAAAAATAAAACTCACTACGCCATCCCCTCCAGCCATCCAATGGCACAGACACCAGTAATATGTTTTTATGGCTGACCCAGGCTGAGGGACTAGTGGGAGTGTGCAGGGTAAGCACACTGGATTCTTAGAATCCATTGACTGTGACCAGCAATTAAGTAGAATTTAAAATTCTTAGCCCCTAAGAAAAGATGACAACTCAAAACCCCTGCCATCCGTCTCCACTAACTCCTCCAAATGTCCTTGTCATGAAATTTGGAAAAGAAAGGAAAAGAATCTCCTTTTGTAGGTCCCCAAGCAGTGCAAGGGCTGTTAGTGAATGTCAGTACTAGGGATGATTTCTTGCTTGGAATTAGGAAGGGAGATGGGCACTGGGCCACAGTGTCAGGATTCTGAGAGTAGCTGGGCAGGCTGTTGTTGGATGCTCTATCTGACTGGGGACTGAGCAACAGTATTCTTCATCCTATTGATCATCTTTACTGGCTCAAGCCCTTTGTTTATGCTACCTCTTTGTCTGGATGTCTTAGTATGAAATCAGGACTTATGAGAACAAGGTCTGGCACATAGCAGATGTTCAGTAAGTGCTTGCAAAAGCTATGAAAACCTGGATGGAGATCACCTAGTATGCCTTCAAAATCCCATCTCCTTGTGACATAAATTGGAGATGAATCTCAGAGAGGCAGAAGGTATAGTCTTTGAAGTCTTTTCCAAGCAACAGAATTCCCAAAACATTCATGAGAAAAGAAGAATCGCCCTTGCCTTCTTTCTGTAACATTCCAGCAGAGCCAAATGGTTTCCAACGGAGATTCTAGGAGCATTGAAGATGAGAGCTTGAACGGGTCCTGGTCATCCTCCGGCTCTCATGCAAATGTCTGGTGAAGACACCATGACCCACAGGCAGTTAAGAGGTTACCCACATTACACAGTTAGCAGCAGAGCTATGACCAGAAGTAGCTTCATTTTCAGAGAAGTCTTCACATAGACGGGCCTTCCTGGCCTGTACTGAGCCCCGTACAGAGGGAGAACCCTCCACCCTTCCAGTAGTTTAACTCACAGAAAAACCCAAATGTGGAGGGAGGAAAATCTGTCCCAGTGTTTAGAGCTTCTTTCAGTGCTTCTATGAGCAGGGCAAGGATTAATACATTTCTCAGTGGAGGAAGATCTTATAGACCCAACCTAGACTTTTTCCTTGATTAGGAGACTGTTCCCCACACTCCTCCCTGTTCTGCTCCAGGACATCCCATGGAAGATGCATGTGTGATGAGTCAGGCCCTGAGCCCCCATTTATTTTTAATTCCCCAGTCCCTGTGCCAGCCCTGACTGTGGCGGTGAATGAAAACACAGATGAATTTTGGAAACATGGTAAGAAGCAATTATGAATTCCTTGCCTTTAGGTGCTCCCTCCTTCCCCTTGGGCCCTGAAAATCAGCATAAATTCCTTGGTTAGGAGAAGCTATCAAAATACTATCCATCTGGATCCAATTTCCAGAGCTGCTGGGCTCCAAAGTGACCAGAGTTAAAGGTCTATCCATAAATTTTCCTCTTGGTGCCACCTGCCTGAGCCCAAACTCTGCCTGCAAGCCACCTGTCCTGACCAGATAACAGATGGGACCGGCTCAGATTCTGAACAAGCAGCACAATTCTCTCACTGACCCACCAACCTCTCTGCCCTTCCGAGCCAAGTGTGGCCTCGTTTCTTTGAACTTGGTTTATCTGATCATCTGCGTTCCTGTGTCTTTGCAGGTGTGGCTGTCTGAATTCACAGAATACGAACAATTTGCCCATCACCCAGCTCTTCTTTTCATTGGGTTATCCTAGCCCTCAACTGTATTCCTCCTTCCTGGCTCCAGCTCTACACCGGGGGACCATTTCTGTCTTTCATATTTTCCCCAGAGATGGAGGAGGGCCAGGAGATGAGGAAACTCAAGCCTATTTGTTATGCTACTTTCTACAATTTGATGGAGGGCAGATTACTGAAAACTGGCTTAAGAAATTTTGAAACTTGAGAAAAGGTTAACGCAAAGCAATTGAAACACTAATTCAAATACCAGTGAGGGAATTAGTTGGTTAATTAACTAGATTGTCAGTGTAGGTCCTTAACAAGTAAAGTAGGAACTCATTGGACATAGAAGAAAAGAGACTCTAACAGGTATCTGACTAGATAGCAAATTCCCTATGTACTCTTAGAGCTGTTGGTATTATTCTTTGTATCCTCCCAGCTCCATGCTGGGAACCGAGGACAAAGACTCAATATATGTATTTTTATTATACCCCACCACCATTACAGTATTGTACAGAATAGTTTCGCGGCCTTAAAAACATCCCGTGTGCTTCATCTATTCAACCCTCTCCTGTGCCCACACCCCTGGCAACTACTGCTCTTTTTCTATAGTTTTGCCTTTTCGAGTGTCATCTAAATGGAATCATACAATGTTTTTTTCAGACTGGCTTCTTTCACTTAGCAATATGTATCTAAGATTCATCCGTGTTGTGGCCTGATAGCTCATTTCTTTTTATTGCGCAATAGTATCCCACTATATGGATTTATAACAACTTTATGTGTAGTAAAGTGATGTCAGCACCACCCTGTCCTGCTGGTTTCGTTTATCTCTTAAACATATCCTCCCAATGCTAGGGCCTTTATCTACACGCTAGTCTCATATAATCAAGTCTAACTGAGCCAATGATCTGACCTTTTATGTTTCCAGCTACTGTTCAAGTCTTTAGTAATAGATTTTTGCTATTCCACAGCACTCAGCATGTTTGACCTAACGGGCTTGGGCCTTTCTTGTTTTTCTCTGTGATTATGCACGGGGCATGCTATTAATTGTGGCTTGATTGTTTATTTAAAAATCCCAAGTTTATTAATCCATTCACCTACTGGAGAACATCTTGGTTGCTTCCAGTTTTGATGATTGCAAGTCAAGATACTATAAACCTTCTCATGGAGGTTTTGGTGTGCACATAAGTTTTCAAATCAGCTGGGTAAATACCTAGGAGTGCAATTACTTGATCATGTGGTAAAATTCTGTTTAGCATTGTAAGAAACTCTCAAACTATTTTCCAAAGTGGCTGTACCACTTTGCATTCCCAGCAGCAATGAATGAGAGCTCCTGTTGCTCTATATACTTGCCAGTATCGTCAGCTTTTCTGGATTTTAGCCATTCTAAGAGGTGTGTAGAGGTATGTTGTAATTTTAATTTGCATTTCTCTAATGACAAAGGACACGGAGCATCTTTTGATATGTTTCTTTGCCATCTGCATATCTTCTTTGGTGAAATGTCTGTTCAGATCTTTTGCCCATTTTTTAGTCGGACCATTATTGTTGGTGTAGAGGAAAGCAGTTAATGTTTTCTTCGTTAACAACACAAGTTTGTATTTATCTTTCTTCATTCCATTCAGTAAAAGCTAAAATGTAGCCGCCAAGGGTGAGGCAACGTAGGCAGCTTACCATGATGCTGACTTTCTATTGAAAAAATTAACTTCTGTTTATTCACCTTGTATCCTACAATCTTGCTGTATTGACTTATTAAGAGTTTTCTTGTAGCTTCTTTGGGTTTTTTACGTAGATAATTATGTTACCTGAGCATAAAGACAGTTTTATTTCTTCCTTCCAAGTCTCTACACCTTTTATTTCTTTTACTTGTCTTATTGCGCTAAGCTAGGACTTCCAGTACAGGGTTCAATAGGAATGGTGAGAGCAGACATTCTCACCTTGTTCCAATCTTAGGACAAAAGCATTCAGTCTCTTACCATTAAGTATGATGTTAACTCTAAGTTTTTCTTATACTCTTTATATTAAGTTAATGAAGTTCTCTTCTATTCCTAGTTATTTGATAGTTATTATGAACAGGCATTAGATTTTGTCAAATGCTGATTTTTTTAAATCGTTATGCCTGCCATGTGGGGCATGGATTTTAGGGGGCAAGAAGAGAAGCAGGGAGACCAGTTGGGAAGACTAATACAGAAGCCCAGGCAAGAGTTGATGAAGGCTTGGATTGAAATGGTGGCAGTGCAGAGAAGTGAACAGATTCTGGGTGTATCTTGAAACAAGAGCCAACAGGACATGCTGGTGTGTGGAATGTGCTGGGAGGAGGAATGGGAAGAATCAGTGGAGACTGAGGCATGAGCTTGAGCAACAGGGTGGATGGTGCTGCAGTGCACTGACATGCTGAAGACAGAGAGACAGATATGCAGGGTGGGGCCTACAAGTCTGTTTTGGACATGTTACAGTTTTTGGTAACTATTAGACCTCCAAAAAAAGATTTAGGAAGACAGTTGAATTTACAAATCTTTAGCCCAAGGGATAGGTCAAGACTGGATTTATAATTTAAAAAGTCATCTGTATCTCAATGGTATTTAAAGCCTTGGAATTTCATGCAATACCTTGGGAGAAAAATGTAAATGGAGAAGAGAGAAAAGCCCACAATGAAGCGCGGGAGTCCTCCAACATTTACTGGCTGACTGGGTAATCTGACTCGTGGGAGGGCTTGAATGAGTCAACCACAGTTAGCAAGTGTTCCATGTGTGCTACTGAGATCTGTAGCTGTGCACTGGAAAAGATGTATTAGTCCGAACCAGGAGTTAAAAATCTAACCGCCCACAATTAAGCCGTTAAATACATAGATATCACAAGAATTAACTAAAGATATGGAAAGATTGGGGAATACATTCATGGGTTAAAAATACATGGGATTAAATAGGAAAAAGTTTTCTAGAGGACATGATCCAAGACCTGAGAACTAAAGGAGAGGCAAGTGTCTCAGGGAAGGAGGAAGACCTTGCACGCGTTTGAAATACCCTGAAGGAAAGCTTGACTCAGGGCCAGGATCACAGATCTAGAGACCCCTTTTACTTTCATTTTGTTCAATGGATCTAACAACTCCAACATAGTCACTAAAGGGAATTCCTGCCAAAACAAACAAGTTGAAGATCCATATCCCAGAGAAGCAAAAAACCAAAGCAAAAACAAAACAAAGAGCAGACAAGTTGGGAGGCAGAAATCCTTTGATTAGCTCTGTACTAGCAAAGCTTTTACCAAGAATTGTCAAAAAGGGATGAAAATTGGGATGGAAAGCCCTAACAGGTGACTAAAACTTCAGGTGTCACTGGAAACATGCATTCCCTCATCCTGGACACTCTTACTCTCAGTGCACAGCACCCCAAAATGGGCAGGAAAGGAACGGTTCAAATTTTCTCACCCTGCAATGACCAAATGCCTGTAGGAATAGATGCTGCTTAGCTGCACACTCAGAGCCAGGCATTTAAAACGGAGCCAAACATTATTAAAAGCCCAGGTGAACCACCTAGGAGAACTGAACTTTTTTGAGAAGGAAGGAAGGAAGGAAGGAAGGAAGGAAGGAAGGAAGGAAGGAAGGAAGGAAGGAAGGAAGTAAAGAAAGAAAGAAAGAAAGAAAGAAAGAAAGAAAGAAAGAAAGAAAAGAAGGAAAGAAGGAAAGAAGGAGGAAAGAAGGAGGAAAGAAGGAGGAAAGAAGGAGGAAAGAAGGAGGAAAGAAGGAAAGGAAGGAAAGGAAGGAAGGAAGGAAGGAAGGAAGGAAGGAAGGAAGGAAGGAAGGAAGGAAGGAAGGAAGACCTGCCAACAGCTCTTTACAGATTTGAGACGGCAAATGGCATGCTATCCACTGGCTCCCAGCCACAATGAAAACTGAGAGGGGGGCCTCTCTGTCATCCTATAGAAGTGGGAAGAAACTAATGAGGAAGAAAAGGAGGAAAGGCCATCATTCCGGGTGCAGTTGACAGGGCTTCTCTTCCCCAGGGGCAGCTCTCTAAGCTTAGACAGCCAATTGGACTGTGGGGAAAGGGAAGCCGTCTGGGGAGAGGAAAAGCCACCTCTCTTCTATAGCCAGGGTGTTTTATTCTGAATGGTTATGTTCCCCCAAATTCACATGCTAAAATTCTCACCTCCAAAGCCACGGTATTAGGAGGTGGGGCCTTTGGGAGGTGATTAGGTCATGAAAACGGAGTTCATGAATGGGATTAGTGCCTTTATGAAGATGTCCAAGAAAGGCCCCTATCCCTTCCACGGTGTGAGGACACAGAGAGAAGGCACTGTCTACAAAGAAGCCAACCCTCACCAGTCACCAAATCTGCCACCACCTTGATCTTGATCTTTCAGCCTCCAGAACTATAAGAAATAAATTACTGTTGTTTATAAACCACTCAGTTTATGGTGTTTTGTTATAGCCCAAACTGACTAAGACACCGGGGCTCAGCTATCAACCCCTTATGAGGTGCTGCAATTGCTCAGAGACAGAAGATTCCCAGCTGTGAATCACTAAAGAGTGTGACCAAACAGCCTTGCCCCTTGGCCCAGAGAAAGAAGTTACAGGATTTTTCTCCAGGGTGCAAGAACTCCAGGTAACTGCTTTGTCCCAAGATCAGAAAACACCAGCCTCCTCAGATCAGCCAGATCCATGGCCTTTTGTGCAGCATTCAGAGGGTCATCCCACTCCTGCCCAAAGTGAAGACATTTCCCTAGATGTCACCGGCCTTTTTAGTTCTTAAATTAGTGCCCCTACACACACACATCTCAAAAATGGAAGCTGTAAATGTCCCAGACAAGGCCCCAAGAAGTCTCAGAATCCAGGTAGGGCAACCATTCAACTAAACCGACGTGAGTTGAGAGTGCGTCTGGGAACAGATTGTAGAATAAATTGATTGCTGAGTCCAGTACAGCAAAGTAGAAGTTAGTATAGCCATGGTGCTCCAGAGAAAACAGAAGAGACAGCCCTTCTCTCCCTATTCTCCCCCGATCTTCCCTTCATCTCGTGTTGGGAGTCAAAAGTTCATCCTTAAAAACCCACTATTTTCTAGGCAATTCCCTTCTGCAAAACTCCATTAAACTCTTAGACTACACCTATGTGCAAACAGCCCAGCTCATTTTAAAACCACATTATTGTTGTTCCAGCAGCCATTTCTAGGCAAGTAGTTTTGATCAGAAATGTTTGTCAAGCAACTCAATATCCAACTGTGTGTGTACAGTACTTCTGAAAGATATTTGCAACTGGAAATTGTGTAGAGTTCAAGGGAATGGAAATGGACTTTTGCTGCGATTGAATTCATTAGTGGCACATTCTCTGATTGTTTGCCTTTTTTATTTCCTGTAACTCTTGACTTTCAAAGTTATTTACTGAGATGCTTTGTCCTCCATCATGGACTAGTCTGGAGCTTTTTTTCCTTTGTCTTTTCTAACCTAAAGTGATATCTCTCCCTGAAATAAATTGTACAAAATGATGTAGAGTTCTTAGCAAATTAAAGTGCCTTGTTCAAAAAGCTCCCTAGTCACTCAAGCCTTTCCTTGGCTCCACATCAGGGATCTGAATCTTGTAGGACTAGGAAATGCTGACCCTGAGACTGCTGGTTAAGCCCTCTCATTCCCCAGGGACCTTTCAACAAACCTGTATCCATCCCAGACCCAAAATGAATGCACCTGTACCAGCAATGCTGCTTGATCAGCACAGAAACTCAGTGACTGGCTCCTCAAAAGCATGGTCTTTTATTCTTCTGATGAAAGACCTCCTAGTCAACACAAATAAAAATGGGAAAAGCAAAAACCTCACCAGAGAGAAAAAGAGAGCTGTGTTTAACCCTACGTGTTCATATCATGCAGTAAGAAAATAAGACAAGTTGGTAAAGAGACTCGACAACCAGGCAGCACAAATCACTGATATTGTTTTCCTTGTGCCATGTAAGTGAGAAAAAATGTTTCTTCATCGTTTCTGTGTGAAGGAAATGGGTTATTGTTCAATAAACTTGGCTGTAACTTTCTTATCATTAGATTTGTCCCTTCTTGGTAAACTCTTAGAAGGCTCAGCAATCCTCTAAGAGCTCTAATGGTAGTTGGCCCTCTATTTTTCAGGAACTGGTTAGACGGTTGGTGGATTACCCCCACTTTTTCTTTCTCCCCTTTCCCTGGTGCTTAAGCACTTCCTTGCTCACTCACATCCCTGCAGAAAGAGGAACTGGTGCCTAGACAGGAGGTAAAACCCAAGGCTATCCATTATAGATACAGGGAGGAGGATGACAAGAAAACCTGAAATAACTTGCCACATGAGAATTGCATTCCAAGAATCCACACTCTTCCTGCTAAACCAAGATCCTGCTGTACATATTTAGTAATGCTTAATGGTTCCTCAACTTCGATGACACAGACAGTCCAGTAGGCAAGTGGTTCTGAACCATGGATGCAGATCAGAATCTCTGAGCAGCGCCTTCAGAATAAAAAGGTCCAGATCATAATTCCAGGCATTCTGATTCAGTAATAGCAACAACGCTTTAGACTGACATGGTGTAAGTATAAATTACTCTAAGCTTTGTATATATTTTTACCTCGTGTCATCCTCACAATGGCACAAGGTGATGGGTCTATTATGATTCCCATTTTACAAGTGAAAAATGAATGCACGTAGAGATTAAGAAACCTTCCTGAGGTCACACAGTTAAGTGTTGCAGGCAGACCTCAAGGCCACATAGCATGTTTCCAAAGTCTATGCTCTTCACCAGTGGGTCTGTAGCATGTGCCTCAGTCCACTTGGGCTGTAGTAACAAACAATCTTAGACTGAACAACAGAAATGTATTTCTCACCATTCTGGAGGTGGAGAAGTCAAAGATCAAGGTGCTGGCAGATCTGATGTCTGGGCCGGACCCGCCTCCTGGTTCATAGACGGCACCTTCTTTCTCTGTCCTCACATGGTGGAAGAGGGCAGCTCTCTGGGGCCTCTTTTACAAGGGCACTAATTTCATTCATGAGGGTTCCACCCCCATGCCCTAATCACCTCCCGAAGGCCCACTTCCTAATAGTATCACTTCAGGGGTGAGGATTTCAACACATGAATTTTGGAGAAACACAAACATTCAGACTATGACAGCATGTTCTCATTGAAATGCCTCCTGAAACACATACCTGGCGAAGAGCCACAGTACTCAATCTTATTTTAAATATTCTTATAGTAGAATTTTTCCCCTCAGAGCTGGCAGTCTCGGTGACAAAACACACGTGTGGCACAAACAGAATGTGTCAACTGCATCATCCTGCAGACACCATTCCCAGACTATTAGCTGTGTTTGGGTTTTCTTTTTAATGGGCTCTGTTTTTCTACATATAGACGGTTTTATCAGTAACAGTGTTGAGCCTCACCTCAGGCAGGTGGAAGGAAATCTACAACAATTTTTTTAAAATTTATAAGGAACTACCATGTGATCTGCCCTGCACTTAGCATAGAGGATACAAGCTGGATAAAGTAGAGTGTCTGCTCATTGTGAGAAGCGAAAGAATGCACTCCAAAATAATCTCCATGTTATGAATAATATGTGGAAGGCTGCAGAGTAAGAGCACAGTTCCTTCTGCCTGGAGGGGACAGGTTGGTGGCTCTCCCTCTGGACACTGTAGAATGAACTCCGGCTACCTGTGGGTGAGGCAGAAGCGCACCCCTAAGGGCACAAGAAGTTCATAGATGAGGAAGTAGTGCCATGAGGCTGCAGCCAGGGATAGAAAGGAAACTGTCTCTATGAGATGTCATTGAACCAGCCTCCCAGGACCCTGAAACAAGGACTCCAGTTTCCTAGATGTCCCACAGCCCAGAGAACAACAGTGGCCATCGCCAAGAGAGAACTGGCTTCGGCATGCAGGAAGGGCACATCGGAGCTGGTAACAATGGTGATCCTCTGGGCAGCTCTGCTATAGAAATGATCCCATAGAGGTGAGGCCTGAACTTCTTCATCCCTTTCAGTATCCCCAGTTCCAACAGAAAATCCATGCCTTCCCTGCGCCTGAGATTGCTCCAGCCCAGTATGACAGCTGTTTCATTTAAAGTAGGCAGGTGGGAGGAGGGAGGTGCTTCTCAATACTGGAAAGTCCATGTCCGCGAGGTCTCACCAGACTTCATTCTCTGCCCCTGCGTGCCTCCTCTCTTACTCTTGCCCTGCCTGTCATGTAGGACAAGGATAGGTTCTGTGTGATCCTCTTTGTACTTTGCCTGCTCTACATAATAGGTGCTGGGATGATGATCATAATGATGGTTTAAAAAAAAATGCTAATGGCCCCAGCAAAAGCCTGAAACCTCACTCTGATCCTCAGAATGGTAATAGAGGATGGGAGGTGCATTATGGATATTCCCACTCAACTTGCTCTAAACAGCTCCAGTATTAATGGAAATTTTAATGAAAAACTAAGCCTCTATTAGGTTGCCATGCAGAATTCCCACAACATGCAGAGTCTGGTTAATTTCCCTTGTGCCGGGGCCACAGACTCAAAAGCACAGACACACACACTCTCAGGAAAATTCCTTCCAATCTCCAGACCTTGTGCTTTCCCCTGCTAGCCCAACTCTAGGGCTTTACAGGACTGGGGCAGCTCTCCCATGCTTATAGTCAGAGCAGGCCCTGTGGCACTTCAGTGAAAATTAATTCCTCATTCCCTGTCTTTCTTGCTCAGCGATCATGAATTGCCAGAGAGCTCCAAAGGGAGCCTCCAAGTCTCTCATTCTCCTTTTGTCGCTCAGATGAAATCTGTAACTCACTCCAGGATGCAATGGCTTCAGAGGCTACAAATCTAACGGCCTAGGGACTGTGCCTCCCCCTTGCTAGACTCCCCTGACATGTCATGTGCCACTTCCCTGGGAACCTGCCATCCCCAGCTATTTGTACATTTTCCAGGAGAGCACAGAAGCATACACTTCCATGAGATGTTTTAATTATGACACGTGGATCCCTCTCCCTGTGTAGTAGAAACCAGCACCACCTTAGAGAAAACCAGGAATTGTAGGAGATAAACCATCAAAAGCTTTGTCTTGTTAAAGCCAGACATTGTAATCCCAGCACTTTGGGAGGCCGAGGCAAGCGGATCATGAGGTCAGAACACCAAGACCATTCTGGCTAATACAGTGAAACCCTGTCTCTAATAAATACACAAAAAATTAGCTGGGTATGGTGGCAGGTGCCTGTAGTCCCAGCTACTCAGGAGGCTGAGGCAGGAGAATCACTTGACCCCGGGAGGCGGAGGTTGCAGTGAGCCAAGATCGTGTCACTGCACTCCAGCCTGGGTGACTGAGCGAGACTCTGTCTCATAAAAATAAATAAATAAATAAATAAATAAATAAATAAGCCAGACATGATATCAAAACTTCCCCCACATCCCCCTCCTGCCTCTCACACTCCACACTCCCCTTGCTCATCAATCCCATGTGTGGAGATACCCTGCACTCTTCTTGCTGGTTCTTCCCTTGCCAAGACTGGGCAGTATTACTGACATCTGCTTTTCCACAGTATTTCTGCCAGAAGGGACAGTGGACAGGGAGTATGGATTCCTGGCTCCAGTTCTGAGTAGAAATACACAAGTAAGAAGTAGAGAGATGCAGCAAAGAAAAAAGAAAGGACTTTGGAAAAAGTAAAATCCTACACTCTAGAAAGCTAATGCTGAGAACCCATTTGAAGTTGGGGTGACCCACTGGGTCTCTTCTTCTTTTTCTGCCCCCATGTGACTTTCTTGTCACATCACACAATGTGCTTTGCTATCTCCAACTGCTAGGATTTGAATGTTTTTGACTCCTCCAAAATTCATATTGAAACCTAATTGCCTCCAAAATTCAGGTGTTGTCAACGTGACAGTATTGAGAGGTGGGGCTCTAAGAGGTGATTAGGCTATAAGACCTCCTTTCTCATTAATGGGATTAATGCCCTTATGCAAGAGGCTTCATGTAGTGTTTGGCTAACTTATTCTAGCTTGCCTTCCACCTTCTGCATATGAGGATACAGCAAGAAGGCTCTCACCAGAACAGATGTCAGTGCTTTGATCTTGCACTTCCCAGCCTCTAGAACTGTAAGAAATAAATTTCTGTTATAAGTTACCCACTCTCAGGTACTTTGACAGCAGCACGAAGGAACTAAGACACTAAGATTCCCAGTGCACAGCTTTCATAAGCCTCTAGTGCTCTCCAAGAGGCCTGGCCCCGTTTTCTGGTTTCTTTGATGGTCAATGGGCAGACTCCCTAAAGTCATTTACAATTGTTATGGTAATGGGCTGTTAGTCATAGCAATGTGTTTTTCCTTTTATGGGTCCCTAATGCTGCAGTTCAGCAGTTGCCTGACTCCTCTGTGACTGGCGGTAGAAACACCACTGTGCCCTGGGTGACACACTTTTCATGAGGTAGACTGAGCGTATTTCAGACCCTGGTTGAATAAAAACTATTAGGGGAAAATCAATCTTATTCCTCTCCTCTCAATGGGCATTTTGGCTCTCTCCTTTTTTCTCCTTTCCCTTCTTTCCTTTTTACCTACACCCCATCTCCCACAGTCATTTATTTCCTGGCATAATGTAAAGAGGAACAATGCTGTTTCAAAGGCTGGGTTTGATCTTCAACTTTGTGAACTAAGTCAGAGCCTCCTGTTTTCCCTCATACCACTAAAGAGGCTTTAGCTCAGGCTGTCTCAACCCTGCTTGCAAGTAAAATCTCCTAGGTGATTTAAAAATTTTTTCATACGGGGGACCCACCCCCGACCAATTAAATCAGAATATTTGGGGATGGAGTCTGGGTATCCATAGTTTTCTAGCTCCCCCAGGTGATTCTAACATGCAGCCAATCATGAGCACCACTGTGTCTAATGCCATATCTGAGGCTATAGACAGCCGTCCTCAGAAACCCATCCTGGAAATCTTCACAGTTTATGTCCTCTGGGTTTGATTAGGGGTGGGCCCAGGGAGTTGACTGGGCACAAATGAAATCAGCAGACCCTCTAGCTATTAGCGACACATAGAAAGGACTCAGTGAGCACAGATTAACCCTAGACACAGGCTTTCTGACCTTCTTGAGCAATGTGCCTGCTTCTTCAATCGTCCTTCAGCCCAGGTGATTCATCTCTCATCATTATTTGGGACAGAACACAGAACTGTAAAAGTTGTAGGGGACTTCTCTCATTCTTCTTGCAGAACACAGCTGGTGAGATTGTCTGACAATAGTGTCTGTTCTCTTTGTGATAAACAACACACAACCAAACAATATGTATCAGAAACTCACACAAGGCATGACCCTCTGCTAGTTGCTATTTTTCCTGAGAGACACTGTCTGTGCCATCTGGGAGCTTATGTCATAAGAAAAATGACACCATCCAAAACATGGTTACCCAGAAGGCAGTTACAACATTGTGCTTTCTATTTTCCTTTTTTCTTCATATGTTTTGGTTTTAAGATCTATTCGGGGTATTTCACCAAGATGTTATATGACAGAAGACACTGGCCAAGACACATAAACATCAGTGGTTTCTTTAGAGACTAGGTTGCTGTAAAGACTTACTCTTTCCAAGCCTTTCATCTGGCCTCAGATGATCTCCCCATTGGCCTCTATCTCATCCTCACTTTGCAAAAGTCAAAGCAAAACGCAGTTGTTTGCCAAGCCTCTATCCCCTATAGCTTCCAGGATGGTGTTAATATATAGCCCAGGGAAAACCATATTGCATCTTTTATTGGTCTTGGAATGGCTTCATCCTTTACTAACCAAGCCTCATCTTTCTCAGAGTCAGTGCATGCTCTAGCTGTGGGACAGTTTTATGGATTACTGACTTGGCAATCAATGTGACATGCTGAACAAGATTGCTTCTCTGGCCTGAGAATGGTCAGGTCGTCCTTAAAAGTTTGCTCTCCCAATGGGCATTCAACCTGACATTTCCAGCCATTTACTTGGCTCTCTCAGGGAGCCTGTATTATACAGGCAATGGGTTCCCTTCCTGGAAACAGTCCAAGACACACAGTCAGTTCTCAATTAGCCATGCTAATGGAAGCAAGCAGCAGTGCAGACGATCCAAAATAGCAGATTATCTGAAAATCATTTTTACTGGCTTTGGAACAAATGCAATGATGCAGTGCACATCAGTGTGCACACGTGCATACGTCTCAGCAGTATCGTGTTTTCCATGGATTGTCTGTATCTTATGTGTGTTAGAGTTTGCTTTCTCTGAGGTGTCATCCTTTGGAAGTGAAAGTAAGCGTCCCAACTGCATCCCAAGTGACAGGGAAGCCAGAATGGAGTAAAAGTGCTCCCCAGGGTATTTGCAGAGGCAATGGAGAAGGTCATGAGCTCTATTTCAATAGTCCTATGGGCACCACTGGCCTCACAGTTCTGTTACCCCAAAGGGCCCACTTTGCCCTTCACATACCCTGGCATTGGCTGGTGCCCACTGTCTGCCCCAGATCCTAGCAGGGCTATCGGTAGGTCTCCAAGCCACTCTACAGGCTGTGCAGTTGTCCCTGCTTAGTAGCAACCTCAAATTTTTATCATGTTTTTCAAGACCAGAATGCCACCTACAGGGTGGAGCTTGTCAGATGCTCTTATACACTAAGCACCAGGCCACCTCCAGCCTTCTTTAGATGTTTTCTGCAAGTTTTTGAGTTGCCTCTAAAGGCATCACTTAGCAGTATGCTTCTCGAACTTTATTGAACATAAGAATCACCCACGAGCTTGATTTAATTGCAAATTCCTAGGCCGTACTCATAGAAATTCCAGTTCAGTTGGCTGGGACATGTTCCTTGAATCTGCATTGTTGTCAAGCACATCAGCCCGTGGAAGGCATCCTTTGAGAAGCTGTTTAGAGAGCCATTCAGACTCTGCTTCTGATCTGACTTCGGGCAGCATCTTGAGTGAAGGTGAACGTTCGCCTTTTCATGGCCTTTAATCCTCCACAAACCACTCTTTTTTGTCCAAGACCTATGTGTGATGGGCAGTACAGACCAAAGGATGTTGGCATGCAGGGTGGGACAGTCTTTACCAGGTAGGCTGGGCAAACTAACTAGACACTTGGACCAGTGTGCCTTCCTCCCAGCCTGACTCTATTCAGAAATTCATGGGCAACCCACAAGTCACAGGCTTCTTAGAAGATATAACTAATAATAACTAATTGTATAACTCCTATTTTTTTAGTGCTTACTCAGTGGCATTATGGTAAGTGTTCCACGTGAATTTTCGCATTGAATTCTCTTAATCCTATGAGGTGTTACTCTCATTTTGGGAGGGCCAATGGAGAAGCTATCTCAGCCTTTGTAGATCTAGTTTTAAAATAAGAGAAAAAATAAATAAACTTACCATGTCTGAGATTCTTGAAGAAAAGACAGCATGTAAAGCAGCTAATTATTATTAATATTCATGACTATATCCTTGCAGGCAAGAGGAAAAATGTATGATTTTCTGTAGTTTTCTAAGAAGTGGTTCAGACTAGAGCAATTAGCTAACCAATTGACCAGTCTAAATGGTTTCCTGTGATTTCTCTTGATGGACGCCCACTGGCCTCTTCTCCTTGTGAGATAGAAGGGTTAGGTCCATCCAACAGCTGTGACCAATTGCCTAAAATGGGGTTGTCACTTTGGACAACTTCCCATGCTCCAAAGATCAGGGTGGACAAAGTAACAAGTCCGATTGTTTATGTGATCATTGACTTTCTAAAACAAGCAGTAAGATTCATGGTTACATAAAGGACTCTACTTTCAGTAGATTAACCAAATGTCAGTCTTGCAGAATCAAGCAGGGTCTAGTGGGTGGAAGAAAAGCCTAGAGGCAACAAGAAGGAGAAGCTGTTGACATGGCACCTTAAAGACAAGGAGAAGGTCTTAACGAGATGCGAATCCCATTCAGGAAAGTTCTCCGCATCAGTAATTAAAGTATATCCAGCAATGTAGGGCTGGCAAAGTATAAAAGATCAATAGGTTAAATACTTTATGTTGTTTAATCAGATACTTAGCACAAATCAAATATTACCTTACTGAGGTTACTAGGCTAAATGAGGGCACTGCAGCGGTGAACATTCATTACTGAGACACCAATGGATCGTGAAAATATCAAGGTACATCGGAGTTACCTCCAGCCCTAAGATGAAGTATAAGGAGGCCAGAAAGCCTTTAGTCACTGCATTTAGCACAGTCACTGCATCTGTGCTTTTTCTTTAGGAGTGGCTTAGGAAGTTGGGGTTATGAGTTTCCCTAGATAATTAAGTATACCAAGTCTTGAAAGGTATAAAAATAACCATCTCCTCAAAGCTGGATATACTCACTGGCATGCAAAAATGATGTAGATATCCACATTATTTGAGATCATCAAAAGCTTTCTTATTCTTCTTGTATGACAATAACTACTTGTTATTCCATGCATTACCACTACAAACATGGCAGCATTTGGGTATTGAAGCTGCGAGTCCTAAAGAGAAGAGATTCAAAGGAGGAGGAGGGGGCTAACTCAACTCCTCCAGAAATGGGAGAGCTGTGACAGACACAAAGGGATGGGGTGAGCCCCAGGCTTTGGCAATGCCATCTTCTGTGTGAAACTGGTGGGATCCTTGAGGAGAGTTCTATGGACTGGTCATGAATTGTGCTCTGCCGGCCTGGATGGTCTTGATCTGGTCAAATTACCTTTTGTCTCTTCCAGTAGATAGTAGTAAAGCCTGATTGGAATTTCTCTGAAAACTAAAGGGAAGCAAAAGGGGAAAAAGTCACAGAACTACAAAAGCATTGCAGCGACTGAACACAGCACAGGTTTCTACATGGACACAATCAGAGTTGCACAGGTCCACCCAGCCCATGTGCAGAAATGCCAACTGAGTCTCATTCCCTCCCAAGCCAGCACAGTCCTCTTCAGGCTTGGGACAGACAGTCTCTGTGTCATTGTCTCCATCTCCCTACTCCACCTCACCCCCAACCCATCTATAGACCCTGGGTTCCCACATGTCCCAGTCGCACTCTGGGTGAGAAGAGGAATGACACTGCCCTTCTTTTCTAAAGAGCATGTCCCACTTTGACTTCAGTTCCTCCACACTCATCTCTCAGACCTGTGCCCTGCCACATATGGAGGTTTCTCCTGATCCATGTCTTTCTGGGTTGGTTTGCTTGGTTACTAAAATGTGTTAACTGGCTGGATGTCATCAGGGCTCTACCTTTTTGGAACTGGCCCACTATTTCTCTAATATTTTAAACCAGCAATTGTCTTACTAGGCCCCTCAGAGCCTTGAGATTCCATGAAGATTTATTTTTTTTTAATTTAGAATTCTCATTTTATCCTCCTGAGAAATTATGCATGATCCATTATAAAATATACAGGTAATACAAAGTTCAAAAGCCTGTCATGTTTATGGAATAAACAAATGAAAATTAAACATAATACAGTGTGAGAGAAAATCAAGGTTGCATTTATTTTTTCTGGGTTTTTTGTTTGCTTGTTTTCTTGATTTTTTTTTTTTTTTTTTTTTTTTTTTTTTTTTTTTTGAGACACAGTCTTGCTCCATCACCCAGGCTAGATGCAGTGCAGTAGCATGATCTTGGCTCACCACAACCCTAGCCTCCTGGGTTCAAGCAACTCTCATGCCTCAGCCTCCCAGGCAGCTGGGACCACAGGCGCACACCACCGTGCCCAGCCAACCCCTGTATTCCTAGTAGAGACAGGGTCCCACCACGACGGCCAGGCTGGTCTGGAACTGCCAGCCCCAAGCAACGCACACACCTTGGCCTCCCAAAATGCTGGGACCACAGGCGTGAGCCACCACACCCAGCCAGTTTCATTTATTTTCATAACAGATAGGTTATGAGTACATGACGTAAAAGCTTAAAAGTCATCACCAAACGGTGCTAAAGATATGGAGAAATTATGCCAGGAGAAATCTGTGCAAATTCATCTTCTTACTCAGTCTAAGGTAGTAAAAGCATGAAGATTTAAACTGCCCCTGTGGGTAAGACAATCAGTGCAGGGGCTGAGCAGGCAGTGCCCAGGAACCTGCAACCACTGTCACCTGCTGCCTTATCCCCCACTTATGCCAATTTTGTGTGTTGAGATTCCATGTAAAGTCTCATTTTATAAAAATCTACTTAAGGTGAAAGGTTTGGAAACCTCAGTTTTCCAGAGACTCCAATAACATTATTATTCTATTTTCTTGCCAAAACATACAAAACAATTATCATAATTTTGAAGACATATTGGGTGCTAAGAGTTTTCGATATATTATCTTATTTAATGATTTTGCAAATGAAGAAACTGAATCATGGAGGTTATGGTTAAGAAACCAGCCTGATATCTGACAGATATGAATGGCAGAACCAACAGGCATCTTTCTGACTTCAGAGTCCTAACTCTGTAGCCCTCCCTGACCTCACTCACCTGCAAACATTGCTCCTGGGAACATCTGATGTTGCTGGTTCCCAAGACAGCTCTGGTTTCTTATTCCTTTGCACAGCATAGATAAGGTATAGTCCCAGAATCTAGTGAATCCACAGGAATTTCCTGGCTCAGGTTCCCATTTCCACACACTTCTAGAGGATTATAATTAGCTTCTAAGGCCTCCTCTCACCCCTTCTGAGGCCCTACCCACCTTTTAGATTCAACAGTGTTTCATCATCGTGATATCTTAGTTAGTGCAGTGTCAGGCACAAAAAATAACAGAAAGCCACGTTGTCCTGGAAAGCCAAACAAGAACTGACTGTTGCTGCCCTGTTATCCTGCTATTGCTTCTCTTGCTTTGGTACGGTGAACAGAATTTTTATCATGCTGTTGTCACACAGAAACGTAAGCTAAGACAAGCCTAAGGAGACCAAGCCACCAGGACTGTCCCCCTAATTCTGCAGCCCCCTGAAATGCTTGAGACACACCCTTCATAAGGCTCTCCCAGGGTGGACAGGCACACGCTGCTCCAAAGATGACAACTGCGATTGTGAAAACTGCAGATCTGCGCTCTTTGCAAAGTGATTCCAGTCCCCAGGGTGACACAGTAGCTGCCTTCCCTGGGCAGGAAGAGAAACAACATGATGGGGGAGGGAGAGCTTTCAACTTGACAAGTGAAGTGATTTTTAACCTTCCAAATTCAGTTGTTTGTGGGGGGGTGCAGGGGTGAAGGAGAAGAGAGGCGGCTTTTCAGGGAGACAAAGGAGGCATCTGTCAGAGCAGAGAGCTGTGTAAACCCACCGAGGATCCAGGCAGTTAGCACCTTGGCAAGCCCCTGCCTCTGCAAGCCCTGACCTAATTTTGAGAGATACTGCTCACATTGTTTTCCAGATAAAAGCAGGCAACAGCGAGAGCTCTCCTGGGTGAGGCTTTGACATCAGGAAAAATTATCCTGACTCAAGTGACTAATCTTCTTTCTTATCCCTTTCCCTGTACCCCAACCCTGCACTTCCTTCTCCATCTCACAAATCTTCGGCAGAGCTGCCAAATCACAGCCACCAGCACAGAGACAGACAGATGTACTCCACCACCACCTGCCCACGGTGGGGTGAGACCTGTGTTCAGTACAGCCTGTGCCAGCTAGGAACATCCTTCGGTGTCTTCCTTCCTCCTACGTAAAATCTGGCAGTTTGAGCTATCATGCTGAGGCCAGGATAAAAGCAAGGAGCTGCCTCTGGGGTGAATGAATCGTCCTCTGCAGACTCCTGGCCTCTGACCCAATAGGCTATTCATAATATTCAGAGGGAAGTAAAGCCTTTAAAGAAGCAAATCCTTACAATACTCAAGGTTGTAAAAAAACAAAAACAAAAACAAAAACACTTGAAAAGCATTGAAGCAGTATATAAAAAGATATGCAATATCCATTGACCTTCAAGAGTATGAGGGGCTCAGACCTCTCACGATGTCGGCTGTGTGGTTGCCCAGGTGACGAGGGCTCAGGATGTGGGCCAGGCTAGACAATCCCTCCAGACAGATGCAGGATATAGCTTTAGGGTTACTGTGCTCTCGGGTGAGGGAAGGACATCTATCTGAAGCAAAAGAGCTTCCTATATTACACATGCTCTTCCTCTTTAACTGTTACCTGTAGTTTCCTCTCGATGGAAACCGCTTTCTTAGAGGTCTTCCCAGAAAGGCCAATCCTATCTCCCTCCACCTTTGATATTTCAGAGGCAGATGCCTGGAGGTAGGAAAAAAGGAGAAGCTGCCCATTTAAAATTCCTTTCACTGTTGCATTGCAATATGCTGTGGGGGGGAAAAAAAACTTTCAGTTTAGGTACCCTAGATCCATCTTCTCGGGGTTGACTTTACATTCTATCACTGAAGTGGTAAAAGTCCTAGCTGCTAAGTTGCTCATCCTTTAGCAATTTTTAACAATAAAATCAGTGTCCCCAGTAGAGGTCTTCCCCGCCACCTGTCAGGTGTCCCAACCATGAGCCCTCACTCACCAGCCTTGTGAAGCTGAATGCAGACATCGAAACACAGCCAAACTGATTCTCAAAGTAGAAATTCATGTGGCCAGGTGCCCCTTGAAACTGGAAGCCCATGATAGGGAGATTCAAGGACATCACATTCTAGAATCAAAGGCTGTGGCCTTGCTGTGACTGAGGGTGAGATATGTGCTGGGCTCGGGGATCACCCTCTAGGCAGAAGTGGTATCACCTTCCCCTGAGTCTCATGGAGGCAGCTACAAGGTCTATTTTTCTATTCCCCCTTTTGGTGCAACTAAAAATGGCTACAGAGGAACAAAGTGACATTTTCTGTTTGATAGCACCAGAGATGAAAAAAATGTCAGAGGCATCCCTGCCCTTCTCCTCCTTCTCAGGTTCCACCATGCACTTTTTATGGAATGTCCGTGAACCTGGGGGCTTGGCCTCGGCCTTGCCACGTCTCATGCAGCCCCTCCCATTTCTCATTGCCCTGGCATGTCACACTGAATGCTGTCGAGTCAAAGTGTCCATATGACCTCGAAAAGAGCTCCTCCACATGTGGTCCTGGGAGACTGGAGTTTGCAAAATGCCACTTCCGGTGTTGCTTTTTTCTCATTCCATATCTGGCGTTTATATTGCTCCTTACATCTTTCAGAACCATTTCATATCTATTTCCCGATTTGAATTTCATGACAACCCCATGAGGTATCATTGTCTTCATCTTACAGCAAAGACAGTGAGGTGCTAGAGAGTGATTCCCCCAAGGTCAAACGCCTTCTTACAGACTGAGGCAGCACAGGGGCTTGGTTTCCTGGGCAGGTCCGGCTGGTGCCTCTTCTGCCACCCCAACGCTGCCCATCCTTCACTGAGCAAGTCAGTCATTCCTCTGCCTCTGCAAAGCCATCATCCTCGGCCACCACAGACCCCAGTACCACCTCCTCTGTTGGACTCTGTAGACAGCGCACCGTCTGACTCTCTCGCTTGCCTAGTTATTCCATCATTCTCTTGTTTACTTAACTTTTCAGGTGCGTATGTATATTCCTCACAAGAAAATTATAAACAAGGCGTCTGGCATAAGCTTTATTATACCTGCTCTCCTTTTCCCCTCCCCAACCCCCACAACCCAACAAAACCCAATTAAGAGTGTAGGAGACATTTAACAAATACCGGCTGCTGAATGTATGAATGAATGACTTTTTTAATCAAATATAAATTAAACTGATGTCTCACCCAAAGCAGAACTTCCTCTTGCATTAATCCTTGTAGGGCTTTTTCTACTGGCAACAGGGGAACAGTGGGGTGGCTGGTCCTTTTGTCATTGGTTCATGGAGGAAGATCTCAGAGAGGAAAGTTGAAAGGCCTCTGTCCTGGTGAATTGCCTGGAAAGTGAAAATCTGAGATTCAGATTTCAAAAAAGAGTATCTCTTTGGGGTGGTATGGATAAGAGTAGGTGATGGGGTTATAATGACATCACTGATGTTTGGGAGACAGTGGGGATTACAGAAGGTCATGGAGCACAGAGATCAAGGACCAGGTTTTAGAATCAGACATCCTCAGGTACCAAGCCCTGCTACCTATAGACTGAGTGGGGGACTTTGGCAAATGGCCTGACCTCTTGTCCACAGTCCCCTGACCTGTGAAGTGGAGATAATGATATTGTCTACACCATAGGGCTGTTATGAGGATGAAATGTGTGAGCAAAGGATCTAGCACTTGCCTACCATTTAGAATGGGCTCAAGGCATGGTAGCTCTTGTTCCTACCACCACAGACTCCCTGGGCAGGCTTGGCCCAGGCTTCCTCTCCTCTCTTAGTTCTTCTTTGTGCCCTAAGGAAAGAAGATGGTTTATCTCCATCAACCCACAGAGTGCCCAGCCTGGGCTCATTGGCCAGAGGGTGCTGGTTTCACACAAAGAACAAGGGGTGGGGGTTAACAGATGCTGGAACCCAACCCAAAGAAGCCCAGCCCTTCACTCTGAGAGGCTGAAATTCCAGCCTACCAGTGACCTCCAGAACCTTGGGGGTTTTTTTTTAAAGGAATCCTCCAGACGGATCAGACACACTAGTGCCTATCTTCCTCCCAGCCCAGAATCAATGAGCCCTCACCATTTCATCTTTTCTTTGGTTAGCACAAGGATGAGCTCCCCTTTTTGCCTCATTCTCCAGTTGGCATAATGACTTACCCTACCTTCATTTAAATACCTGAATTCAGAAACGTTAATTAGGGACTTCCCACGACTTTATAGAGGTGTCATGATTAGACCTGTTATTACCACCCCAAATGGGAAAATTGAACATCCGCTGCTTTATGAACCCTTCATCACAATTAATGCTGTCTCCAAAACTTCTCATTTATTGGGTTATCTGGTATAATCATTCCTTATATGTGTTTCAAGGCCTTGTACAAGTACAAATAATTTAAACTAATTAGCTTATTATAAAAAAGAATGAAAACAAATGGCACATGAATGAATTGTGAGGTTTCATATGGAATTAATATCTCCCTAATACCGACAAATTTGGTAAATTCATTATGCATCTATAATCAAACCTGATAAATCCCCTAGATAATTCAGCAGTAATTATGCATGAACTGCTGCCACTTATTTTAAAGTGCTACCAAAATAAGAGATTTATTCCCAAGATCCAGTTAGGCTCCAGGATAACTAAGACTAACCTGACATCTCCTGTCAAAATCAGCCATGAGAAATTACACTGACTCTGCCCCCTGGATGCTGCCCACTGACATCTGGAAAGAGCATGCATGGTTCTCGAAAATAGTCCCTGTTTGAAACGTGGAGTGGAGTTTATCATTGGAATTTGTTTGTGAGATTTGGGGAAGATGGAGAGGGATTCCTGGTTGGAATAATTATCAAGGTTCAATGAAACACACACACTGTGCACCACCCCACCAATTCCCAAAAGACTTTCTTAATCTAACTGAGAAATCCTATAGCAAGGAACGCTTTTCTCATTTCGACATGGATTGCAGTTCTTTTCTGATATAGTTTGGCTGTGTCCCCACCCCCATATCATCTTGAATTGTACTCCCACAACTCCTATATGTTGTGGCAGGGACCTAGTGGGAGATAATTTGAATCATGGGGGTGGTTTCCCCCATACTGTTCTCATGGTAGTGAATATGTCTCATGAGATCTGATGGTTTTATCAGGGGTTTTCACTTTTGCATCTTCCTCATTTTTCTCCTACCACTGCCGTGTAAGAAGTGCCTTTTACCTCTTGCCATGATTCTGAGACCTTCCTAGTCATGTGGAACTGTAAGTCCAATTAAACCTTTTTCTTCCCAGTCTTGAGTATGTCTTTATCAGCAGCATGAAAACAGACTAATACAGTAAATTGGTACCAGTAGAGTGCGGCATTGCTAAAAAGATGCCCAAAAATGTGGAAGTGACTTTGGAACCTGGTAACAGGAAGAGGTTGGAGGGCTCAGAGGATGACAGGAAAATGTGAGAAAGTTTGGAACTTCCTAGAGACTTGTTGAATGGCTTTGACCAGAAGCCTGATAGTGATATGGACAATAAGGTCCAGGCTGAGGTTGTCTCAGATGGAGATAAGGAAATTGTTTGGAACTGAAGCAAAGGAGACTCTCGTTATGTTTTAGCAAAGAGACTGGCAGCATTTTGCCCCTGCCCTAGAGATTTGTAGAACTTTGAACTTTGTGGAACTTTGAACTTGAGATAGATGATCTATGGTATCTAGTGGAAGAAATTTCTAAGCAGCAACGAGTTCCAGATGTGACTTGGGTGCTGTTAAAGGCATTCAGTTTGATAAGGGAAGCCAAGCATAAAAGTTCAGAAAATTTGCAGCCTGACAATGTAATAGAAAAGAAAAGCCCATTTTCTGAGGAAAAATTCAACCTGGCTACAGAAATTTGCATAAGTAATGAGGAGTCGAATGTTAATCCCCAAGACAATGGGGAAATGTCTCTAGGGCATGTCAGAGGTCTTCACGGCAGCCCTTCCTATCACAGGGCCATAGGCTTAGGAGAAAATGGTTTCATGGGACAGGCCCAGGGTCCCTGTGCTGTGTGCTGCCTAGGGACTTGGTGCCCTGCATCCCAGCTGCTCCAGCCATGGCTGAAAGGGGCCAACGTAGAGCTCAGGCCATGGCTTCACAGGGTGCAAGCCCCAAGCCTTGGCAGCTTCCATGTGGTGTTGAGCCTGAGAGTGTACAGAAGTCAAGAACTGGGGTTTGGGAACCTCCACCTAGATTTCAGAAGATGTATGAAAACTCCTGGATGCCCAGGCAGAAGTTTGCTGCAGGGGTGGGACCCTCATGGAGAACCTCTGCTAGGGCAGTGCAGAAGGGAAATGTGGGGTCAGAGCCCTCACACAGAGTCCCTACTAGGGCACTGCCTAGTGGAGCTGTGAGAAGAGGGCCATCGTCCTCCAGATCCCAGAATGGTAGATCCACCAACAGCTTGCACCGTTCACCTGGAAAAGCCGCAGACACTCAATGCCAGCCTATGAAAGCAGTTGGGAGGAAGGCTGTACCCTGCAAAGCCACAAGGATAGAGCTACCCAAGACCATGGGAACTTACCTCTTGCATCAGCATGACCTGGATATGAGACCTGGAGTCAAAGGAGATCATTTTGCACTTTAAAATTTGCCCCACTGGATTTCAGACTTGCATGGGCCCTGTAACCCCTTTGTTTTGGTCAATTTCTCCCATTTGGAATCGCTGTATTTACCCAATACCTGTACCCGCATTGTATCAAGGGAGTAACTAGCTTGCTTTTGGTTTTACAGGCTCATAGGTAGAAGGGATTTGTCTTGTCTCAGATGAGAGTTTGGACTGTGGACTTTTGGGTTAATAGTAAAATGAGTTAAGAATTTAGGGACTGAGGGGAAGACATGATTGGTTTTGAAATACGAGAACATTAGATTCAGAGGGGCCAGGGTCAGAATGATATGGTTTGGCTGTGTCCCCACCCAAACCCCAATTTGAATTATACTCCAATAATTCCCACGTGTTGTGGGAGGAACCCAATAGGAGATAATTTTAATCATAAGGGTGGTTTCCCCTATACTGTTCTAGGGGTAGTGAATACGTCTCACAAGATCTGATGGTTTTATCAGGGGTTTTCACTTTTGCATCTTCCTCATTTTTCCCTTGCCACCACCATGTGAGAACTGCCTTTCACCTCACTCCATGATTCTGAGGCCTCCCCACCCATGTGGAACTGTAAGTCCAATTAAATCTGTTTTTCTTCCTAGTCTCGGGTATGTCTTTATCAGCAGTGTGAAAACGGACTAATACATTTTCCAACATGACACACCTGAAATTGTAGGACTCTGATTTTAGCCACCCATTCAACCAGGCAAAATGAATTTTCTACCCTTTGAGCTACCATATTTATTTCCAGCTTTCTTAAAACATAGCTCATTATTTATTTTTAGATATAACTCCTGTTTCACCATGTTCTGCTTGAAGATAATGACAGTACTATTTATTACATGCACTCATTACATACATATATATGTTCAACAAGTATTAAATATCTGTGTGCTAGGCATTGATACATCAGTCAATAAAACAAATAGCTAAGCCTTCATGGGGCTGACATTTTAGTGGGAGAGACATGAAATGAACAAATAAAAATGAATCATATCAGATGGAGATAAGCACCCTACAGACAGGCAAAACATGGAGAGGGATATAAAGTACTCCTATAGGGGTGGGGTGTACATTTTAAATAAGGTAGTTGGTCCCCAAAAAGGTAGCCACTGAGCAATGTCTTGAAGCAGGGGAGAGCCCGAGGATAGGACATCTCAGGCAGAGGGAACTGCATAAGTGCAAAGACCCTGAGACAGGAGCATGCCTGGTGAGTTTCAGGAAAAGCAAAGAGGCCAGGGCAAGTACACTCATTCATTCTCACATTGCTATAAAGAACTACCTGAGACGGGATAAAAAGGATAGAAGTTTAATTGACTCACGGTTCTGAAGGCAGGCACATCTGGGGAGGCCTCAGAAAACTTACAATCGTGGCAGAAGGCGAAGGGGAAGTAGGCCCATATTAGATGGCCAGAGGAGGAGGAAGAGAGTGAAGGAGTAGGTGATACACACTTTCAAACAACCAAATCTCATGAGAACTCACTCACCATCACAAGGACAGCAAGGGGGAAATCAACCCCTATGATCCAATCACCTCCCACCAGGCCCCACCTCCAACACTAGGGATTACAATTTGACATGAGATTTGAGTGGGGACACAAATCCAAACTGTATCAGCAAGCAAAAGGAAGAGTGAAGATTAAGTCAAACTGTAACAATGAGACCAGACCCCAGAGGGCAACATGAGTCACGAAGAGGGTGCTGGCTTTCACTCTCAGTGAGATGGGATGCTCTGCACCGTTCCGAACAAAGGAATGGCTCCCTCTGACTTAGGTTTTTAAAAGCACTACTCAGACTGCTCTGTTGAAACTAGACAGCAGAAGGCAAGGATGGAAGCTGCGAGACCAATTAGGAGGATCTGGCCACCATCCGGGCACAGGGTCCGAGTGACTTGGTCCAGGGGGTAGCCTTGGAGGGGCAAGAAGATCAGATTCCAAATTTACTTTGAAGGAAGAACCAAAGGGACTTGCTGACAGATTTGATCTTCTTGGTAAACTTTTGGGCTCCCAGCAAAGTACCTTACACTAAAGGGTCCTGATAAACATTTACTGAATGAAAGGAGTAAACATATGCATAAATGAAGTATTCAAATAACTTGGACCCTGGTGAGAGGGGTGGGGCTGAATTTGATTAGAGGGAAAGGGGCATACCTCATCTATCTCAGTCTCCCTCCTGGGGCTGGGTTTCCTTACCTAGCAGAAACTCATTAAATATTTGTTGGATGCGTGAATAGACGAGTTAATTAAAATGGGCGTGCAAGGCTTGGGAGCTCATTCTGACTTCCAGCTAGAAACTCCAGCAGACAGGCACTGGGGCGTGGAGATTTTTCTTTCTATAGCTCCTGGCAGAGTAGCAGGGGTGAGCCTGGGCTCCCTAAATATTGTGAAATGCTGTCCATGCTGAGGTGTCCATCAGACCTGCCTAGAAAAGCGTCTAAAATGAAAAGTGCCCAGCCTCCTGTTTGTCAGTGGTTGGAAGATGAGTAATACTTTCTAAGTGCTTAAGTGTCATCATCATTACTAAATTGCTGTAGGAATAAAAATTCAGTTTATGCCATTGAGGATCATTAAAGTCTCTTCTGAATCTGATGCCAAAATTGAAATAATTGGCTCATCGGTGGTGCAACATGGAATATAACCACATCGGCTTGTGGAGAAACACGTTGTCTCAACATGAAGAAAAGAACAGGAACTTGGGTAGGTAGATTGGTTTTGTTGGCAAAGAATTGCTACATGGAAATTACAATTGACAGCATAGATCATGATTAAAAATACTTGGGGTGGCCGGGCGAAGTGGCTCACACCTGTAATCCCAGCACTTTGGGAGCCCAAGGCGGCTGAATCACTCAAGGTCAGGAGATCAAGACCAGTCTGGCCAACATGGTGAAACCCCGTCTCTACTAAAAATACAAAAATTAGCTGGGTGTGGTGATGCATGCCTATAATCCCAGCTACTTAGGAGGCTGAGGCAGGAGAATCACCTGAACTCAGGAGATGAAGGTTGCAGTGAGCCGAGGTCGTGCCACTGCACTCTAGCCTGGGCAACAGAATGAGACTCTGTTTGGGAAAAAAAAAAAAAAAATACTTGGGGCACAAATTCAGAGTTGCAGAAAAATAAATGGATTTTGCAATTAGACAAGAGTTTTAAATCAATTGGATTTTCCAAGGCATGGTTAAATTCTGTTTCAAGAGGTCAACTGCAGATCAGAAATACTGATACCCAGTGCAGGGAAGGCACTAAACAAGAACAAAATAAATAACAATAATAATAGATTGAGCTACAGTCTAAGAACAAAGATGTGTTTTAAATGAAAATCATTACTCACAGATGCCGCAGCACAAACCCAGACCGATTCAGTGCTGACTCGAAGGTACAAGGGGGACCCACTGGGTGATCATATCGCGAACCTGCAGATGCTAATGCTGACCTGTTTGGGGGGTGGGGTAGGTTAATTAGCTGCCGGTTGTAAAGCATTATTGCCTTGCTGAGTATTATTATTTTAATAAAAGAGGCTCATGAAAACGTCTCTGGTGGTAACTCATGAAGAATCATTTTGAGGACAAGAGTACTCGTACATCATTCCGAGTGCCGCCTATGTATTTGAGTATCAACAAAAAATTTACTGTTTAAACATAAATCTCTGGGAGAAGTTGAAGTTAATTAAAAAGGTTTAACAGCATATGCATTAGTATTAGCCCTGGCCCTCTTTAGCATGGAAGGAAGGAAAAGAAATAAAACAAGGTGTGTGAAGAAGCAGTAATGTAGGCTTTTAATTAAATGTGGTCCAAAGCATAGGTGAAGACACCACCTTATCTGCCGCTCAGTGCAATGAGGGAGAATGGGAGGCAGGGAAATGTTCCCTGAAGAGTTGTGTGTGTTTTTAATTAACAAAGGCTTTGAGAGTCCTTCTTACCTTTTCTTCTTCAGAAACCTAGAATTTCACCTTACGCCACGATGCTTCCATTTAGATGTGGAAGGCCTCTGGTGGAACATTATAGCCCAGTTCAAGTGCATATTCTGATTTATGCCCAGCTATTACTCATGAATTGTTTCATTCATGCCACAAATATTTCTAGAGCTCTCAGTCTGCATAATGCAGGGTATCCTATAGCCTGAGAGGCTGCAGAGACAGTCTGGTCTCTGCCCTCAAATGGCTCACAGTGGAGGGAAAAAGGCTGGCGTACCAGCAGCACTGTGTGGTAAATGCTCTGGGAGAGAAGTATTCAGGATTTGAGGACCACACATGAAGACGCTGGAGGTCCACATAAAAACGAAGTGCTGCATTTGGCCCATGACCACAACCACAGGGAAATCAAGTTGAGGATATTTCACTGGCTTCTGAATTGTTATGATGTCAGTCTGCATCCCCTCACCTTCTGGTCCCACTCTATCTTCCTCCAGCTTTTTCCTTCATAACCCCCAGCCTGCACCCCTCCTGCAATATCTTCACAATATGCTGTGTTCGCCTCGCCTCTGCTCATTTATCCACTCTCCCATTGATTGAAATGCTCCTCCCGCTTCAATCCCACTCCCTCCCTCAAGGTTCATCCCAAGTCCTCACCTCTTCCAGGGCATAGATCTTAGCTCTCCCGGGCTGCAGTGGTGCCTTATGGGACTTGGCACATTTGCTGTTTGTCAGGAGGTCTGGTCAAAGGCACTAGGCTCAAGCTATATGTGACCAGCACCACACATTTTAGCACTTAAAATATTTGCTAGCTTTATACATCTATAGATTATTATTTGTTTCATAGATGTTCTTTGACCCTCCAACTTAAACACTTTAACTCTTTGAGGCATTTAATAGGAATCGATAAATTCATCCTGCATGTTGTTTTCCCCAGACCTACTTCAATTTCAGCAATTTGCCCCAATATTTCCATCCACTGTACCATCTCTTTATTCTTCTCACCTCATCTTCTGGTTTTCTGGACAGGACTCCATCTTCCTCTAGGATTTTAGTACCAGGCTCTCAGCCCCCACCCCCAACCCATGTCATCACCAGCTTCATCCTTGGTGACTTCAGTCCCTCCCAAGCCTCTGCCCTCCTCAGGTCCCAGCAGTCTTCCCCCAGGTGACCTGCATCTACCCCATTTGCATCTTGAAATGCACAACTCAAAACTAGTGAACATTCAGCTCCAATTGTCAAAGTTCTTCTCTGTCCTCACTCATTTTCTCACTCCCTCTTGACCTACTTTTTGGCCTTCCCTTGGTCTTCAGTCTTTTCATCCTTTCCTATTTTCCCACTTCCCTTGGTGGCTTCAGTCCATCTGAACCCTATAAGCCTCACATTTTACCTCTACTATTACTAACACTCAACTTTTAGTCCTTCTGCCTACTTGATTTTCCAGTCCCCAGTACTCAGAGTCCACTATTCACTGGATCTGCTTCAATCTACCATGCTAGTCCCCTAAACCAAGAGTTATTTTAGCCCTTTCTCAATGACATCCTTCCCCACACTTTCAGCCATTACCCCTATGAGGCTGATGCTACTTCCTTATATCCAGTTCTGGACCATGGCCTGGATGTAGGCACATAGATCAAGCTAGACTGAGCATCTGCACATGGTTTCCTACAAGGTCCCTAACTCTCCATCTAGCACATAGCTTACCGTCCTGCAAAAACTCTTGCCTTTTCTCTGTGTTCCCGAGCTAGAGTTGACATCATAGTCTTCTCTATTCTCTCTCCCTAAATGGTCAGGGTCAGCTTTGCTCTCCCTCCCCTCATTCTCTTCATCTTTTTGGTCACCAGTTCCTAACAACTCTGTTTCTATTTCCTCCATTTCTACTGTAAACAGCTTTGTTAAAATCCTCATGTAATCTCACTGAGATTACTGCTGCCTCCAAACTCCTCTCCCTATCTCCAATTCATCTTCAGTACAATCCTACTCATTGTGTTGCCACATTGATCTTCCTAAACCACAGTTATGCCTTGCTCCAGAATCCCTGCTAATGTACTTTTGTCCAAGGATCAAGTCCATATCATCAGTGTAGCAATAAAGATTTGCCATGATATCGCCTCAGCCTACATCATCAGTCCTATTTCCCACTACTCACCTTTCCCTGAACCATGACCTCCTCTTTTCCACTTCAATACTCATGTTTTTTCCCTTTGTCTGAAATAGCTTGCATCTGTATTTGTTAAAATACTCTTCACCTTTCAAGATCATCTCAAATTCCATCCTTCCTGTAAATTTTAGCCCAATCTCTTCAACTATTGATGAGCTCCCCTCTGTGTTTCCCTAACATTTTCTTTATTTGTAATTCATTAGTTTAATAAATATTAATTTATTGAGCATCTGCTATGTACCAAGAACTTTAATATGCATTATCTTCTTTAATTCCCATGTTAACCCTATGATATAGATATAATTAACATTCTTGCTACAGAAATAGGAAAATTGAAGCTATGCATGTTTACATTTTCTGCCCAATATTATAGAGTTCGTAAGTGGTAGAGTCAGTTTTTCAATCTGATTCTAGTACTTATGACATCTGCCTAGAGTTGTGTCTCCTTTATTACAATATGCCTTGCATTGGATGGATGGATGGATGGATGGATGGATGGATGGATGGATGGATGGATGGGAGGGAGGAAGGGAAGCCAAAATGTCTTTTTTTTACCCTTTTACTTTGTAGGATCTTGCACTCTGGAACCATGCTTGGTTCACCTTTGAATTTCTCACTTCGAGCCTGACACAGAGGAGATGCTTGATAAATGTTTACTTTGTTCAACTGGATATACAGTTCAGAATTTTGCACATACAAAATTGTAACCCTGGAAGGGACATAAAGACATTTCTTTCATCCATCCCCCTGCCTCCAGAAGACTGTTCCTATGTGACTCTGATTCTAGCCTACCCCTTTTGTGTCGTTACCTCCTACAACTCCAATCTGCCATAACCAGTTTCCTTTCCTGTAAGATGCTCTTGACCTTTCTGGGGCTTCTTCTTTGCTCTTTGGTCTACTTCCAGAGGTTCTCTTGGAGATGGTGGTCACCCAAGAAAATCAAACCTGTATTTCCTAGAGTAAGAGTTTACTTGGAAAAGGCAGAGGAAAGGGGGTGGGGAATGGAAAGAGCAGGGCAGAGTTAACATTTCTGGTGAGTCTAGCTTAGGCTAGGCCACATTGTAATGTGCTTTCACAGAGAGGCAATTTTCTTCCCCTCCTGTTCCCTGTAGGAGTCCTGGAGTAAATGCAATGTTATCTCCCGGGAAGGCATTGCCTAGTGTGGGCATAACCACAGTGTTTACAGGGAGACTTGGCATAAACAGAGCCTCTTGCTGGTCTCAGAAGAGGGGAAAGTGAGAACTAATCACCAACCCCAGTGAGACCAGTGCAGGAAGCATTTTGAAGTTGGGACCAGAAGGCAGGAAACCGTCTGTCAAAAATCTATTACTTGATACACTAACAAGATTGTTGGAGCTCCCTCCTCTCCCATGGGTTATGGAGATCCACCCTTTCCAAAGGGGTCTCTGGCTCTCTGTGAACAGCCCAGCAGTGGCCCACTGGGATCTGGGCTCCATCTGCAGCATCCAAGGACATTGGTACATTTCTGAGCATTTCAGAAGGAAGCTCCTCCCCACTAGACACCTACTTTTCATATAATGGAGAGAGGATCCTTCCCTAACTGCCACTTGAAGTTGCAGAATTGACACTCTCCTGACCTGAGAAAGAGTGAAAGTTGAGGATGTACACATGTGAGCAAGGGGACTGTGATGGGAACCTCAGTGAGTATTACATGGTTCTAGATGGAACTGGATTTACTCTGAGTTCTCACATATGCTATGAATTCATATATAATGGTGTATTTACATAGCATTGATTATGCTATGTAAATATGCTGGAGCCTCTGGATACAAAGAGAGGAGGAGAAACACTTGTGTTATGTAATAGGGAAATGGAGTCAGCTGCAAGGATACAGTGGGACATGATGCAGCCACTATCCCCATAAGAAGCCAAGAGGCTGGTGTCGTAGATGTCTGTGACCTGTAAATGTATTGGTGAGACATATCCCACTGGCCAGAATGTTATTTGCCCACAGTCTAGGTGGTAATAGCAATTTTCTCACTTTCTGTTGTTACTAATGTCAAAGGTATCTTTTTACCTCAGGTCTTTGTAGCCAGAATCTGTAAAACTCCTCATGACACTCTGCACCTTGATCTGATGAGAGTGGCAAGTAGCTTTGTGACTACCAAGAGGCTCTTCAGAGATTAGGCCTGGAGTAGAGACCCTGCTAAACCCAGAACCCTGACTGTAACAACCATCTGAGCAACAAGTGATGAGATTTGGGCCAAGAAAGTAGCAGAGGAAGTGGTGAGAGGTGGTTGGTTTATAATATATTTTGAGACAACAGGCTATATTCACAGATTGGATGTGGGTGTGAAAGGAAGAGAAGAGTCTAGGATCACTCACTCCAAGTTTCCTGGTCTGAGTAACTGGAAGGATAAAATTGCCACTGACAAGTTTATCATCTTCTTCAAAGATGAAGAAGACCGTGAGAGGGGCAGGCCTGTGGGAGAAGATCAGGAGTTCTTTTCAGAGCATGTGAAATTTGAGATGCCTGTTACACATGCAAGTGGAGGGGATGACTAGGCAATTGGATAGATGAGTCCGGAATTTAGGGGGTGGTCTAGGCTGTGGATACAAAATTGAGAGACATCAGAGTAGAGTTGATGTTTAAAGCCATAAGACTGAGAAGAGATCTAAGGACTCCAATACGAAGGTAAAGGAGAGGAGACGCCAGCAATAAGTCAGTGACATAGGAGAGAAATGACTAGAATGGAGAACCCAGGAATGTTCTTTCATGCATGCCTCCATTCTGAGTGACCCCATATACAGAGTTAGGCATAGTCTTCAACCCAAGGGTCCCATGGTTCTTCCTGGATTCAGAAAGAACTCATGCGAAATAGCAGCAAGTAATATGAGAGGGCGTCTCTTTAAGACCATGCTGTAAGGTTCAGACTAAGTGCTATGAGGTATATTCATCTGACTGCTGGACGTTCTTCACCACACATTTCAGGTACAAGCAGCCCAGAAGGAAAAAGTTAACTTAATTCAGAGGCCAAATTCTTCTCTCAGATCTATGCATGTAATGTATGCAGGGAACAGATTGGAATGCTTTTGATGTTGCTAATCTGAACTGACAGTCTGTTTGCTAGTTCCGGATGAGGACGTCTTTTAATTTTGTGTGTGTGCGTGTGTGTGTGTGTGCGCGCACACACGCGTCTGTGTGTGTGTTGCGTTCAGTTAGTCTTGACAGCTTCCTTTCCCAAACCAAAGTGCGACCCCAGGAGCCCCACATACCCACTGCCCATGGCTATTCCTCAGGGTGGGTCAGTCTCCACTCCACAAATGACAGGAACTCTCGGGGTCCACTCACCAGCTGAAGGGTGTGAGATAGACAGAAAAATCATAGAGCTTCTATGCCTTATTTTTTTAGTACAATGCAGGGTAAAATAAAACAGTGCTGGCTTGGGAAGGTGGGAGATTAATTGTCTTCTCTGGGCACGTTCATTTCATATTCATTGTCACAGTACTGATCGTAATGAAGTTATTTAGTATTCATGCAGATGTCACATCAAGTTCTTCCATAGATGTTTTACTGTAATTTAGCATAAGTTAATGGATATCTATATTAAAGTGTTCCCAATTAAGCAAGTGGCCTTTCTATTCTACAAGCCAGATTGGATTGGATGGCCACGAAGTGTAAGCAAACTAAGCCTTCTCAGATCCCAGCCACAGAGGTCAAACCTGAAATGAGTTTAGCTCCTTCTTGTATCTATCTCACAAGAATCCTAGTGGTTCAAAAATAACTTTGTAATTGACTGATGCAGACAGATGAGTTGGAAAGTGGGTGATTGATGGGCCCAATATATTTGAACAAAATCAACACCAGGGAGAATATTAATTGTACAAGTAGGGCCAGCTAGCAGAGCAGATGAAAGAATAGAGTCAGGATTAGCCGATCTCATCTTCAGCTTGCAGAGCCTTGAGACTTCCAGCAACTGTCCTGGGATGCAATTGGTGGTTGGTTAGCATCTACCTTCTTAACTCTCCTGGATTAGAAGCTGCCACATTGGAAATGGTTTATTGAGCTCAGTAGAGGTTGCTTTTAAAGGCTTAAGGGATTGGGTTCCATTAAAAAATATATACAAACAACTTTTAAATGAGGTTTGGTCAAGCAAAGGAACATTTTTCCTTTATCCTTATCCAGAAGTACAAAAAAAAAAAAGGACCCAAAAATCCAAACAGAAATACAAATAGCTGCCTAGATCTTCACTGGAGACAGGCCTGATTCAGTCAATATGTAAGGTTTCTTTTTTTTAAATGTTATCAAAAGGTCAGAGCCAGTGGCCTTTGAAGGCAAATCTCATCTGACAGGTGGCCCTCCAGAGCTTAAGTTTCCAGATCTATTAGCACTGAAGTGTTTCTCTTAACTGGGCTTTGAGACGATTGGGGACCGGCCAAGTCATGAAGAAACTGGAAACTTTGGCAATGCAGCTCAGGACTGAGAAACACCAACGGGATAAATAGAGATTCATTTCAAATTACTTGTGAATTTTAATTCATCAATTTAAAAAATTCATTAAACTGTACTGTCCAGCCCCCATGGATACAGTGGTAAGCAAAACAGAGCTTACATCATCTAGAAAAGGAAATAGGTAACTAATCAATATCCAGACACTGGAGCCATGGGGAGACGGGGTGATGTTTGGGGTCATTAGGTGGCTCTTGAAGACTAAAGTCCTTTCACATAGTGGTCCCTCCACAGCAGCAACCTTCTCACCAAGGTTCCTTCACTAAATGAATTCCAAGCCCTCAGGCTGGGTTCCCATTCACCAAAGCTGATCTAAGACTACAACTGCCCACCAAATAACTGCAGTGATGTGAACATATAGGATAAGTGAGGGAAAGAGAAGGAGGGAGAATTATCCGTGGACTATGGGGCTACCCCACCCCAGCCTGCCTAAGGCAAAACAGTTGCCTCTTCATCTGAGTGCTTCAGCTTTTTGTTAATATTGCCCCACATTTATGCAGTAATTATTTCTATGTCTCATGCAGATTCTGTGAGACTAGGCCGGACTCAGTGTAGAATATAGAACAACTCTTGGGTTTAGTTCAGCCAGAAGGCTGATGAAACATCAAGTGTTCTTGGTGCCCTAAGGAGAGGACTGACTTTAGTTGCAGCCAGAGGACAGACAAGTACATTTTTCCAACAACAGGAGATGATGGAATGAAACAGGAACACTGTGGAGCTTTAGATTCTTTAAGAACAAGCAAGGTGTTTCTATTCCCATCTCTCTGGCATGTTTTAGGAAAATTCTGTCAAGAGGAAATGGGATTACTTAAATGTTCTAAATTCTCAAATTCTAAGAAGTCAGTGCTAAACCCCAAAGCAAAGCCCATTATTATTCCTCTTCTGAGCTTCCCGTCCCCAGGACATTACAATGCTCTACAAAAATTTGAGTAAGTATAGATTTTACAGGTTTCCGTTTGTTGATCCTTAGTTCCACACACATACCAATGAAAGCAAACTCTGCAAAGCTGAATTCTCTCCATTCCTCAATCTTTTAAGCGTTTCCTTCTCAGGGAAGCTGCCCCTTCTGCTCACTCACTCATGCTCCCACTGTGCTCTTGGCATGTTTTCCACTGTACAGTGGTCATCGATTTACTTGCTAGTCTTCTCAGCTATCATGTGTATGTCCTCAAAGCCCAGCGCTAGGCTTGGCACATTGTGGACATGGTGTGTTTACTAGACAGATAGATGGATAAATGGATGGAGCCACTGATTATTAGTTTTTGCTAAGGAAAACCCTCCTCTGCATTTTTATCTTTTTTTAAGTGACCATCTGCAGAGATACCCAGACTTAGAGAGAAAAGGTTCTCTTAGGTTCTCCATTCTCCAAGTAGATTTCATTGGCCCAGACGGCACCAGCCATGTTTTTATCAGGATTTAGATGAGTCATTTTTTTCTTTGAATTGAAATAAACCTGTAGGTTGAATTTGCAAGAGGACACGCTAGCTAAGTGTGCCCACCAGTGTTCTGGACAAATAGGCAGAGGCTTGGGCAGGAGGCTGGAGCTGGGAAGGGGGAGCATGCCCAGAGGCTGACCCGTAGTGCTAACCAGGAAGCACAATGTCTGCAGTGGGAACATGAGGCCAAGCGCCAGTGGAGGGCAAGGCAGTGTCGGTAATAGCATTTGGAACATGCAGAAGAGGGAAGCAGTGAGAAGAGGATGATTACAACATGATTCACTAATGCTGCTACTGCTAATTACTGAATTTTCCCAGTTACTCTGAAATCAGCCCATATGGAAATCAAAACTCAGCATACCAGTGAGGAAGCTCCATTCTCCACCTCCAAAAATAAGTCCAGCTAAAAAACCTACTTTGGTCTAGGTTTTCCAGAGTATTATGAGGCAATGGCAGTAACAGAGTAGGGGAGCAGGGGCTGAGTCCTCCTGCAGAGGAGGGAACTCACCACCCTGATCTCTACCCCCCCACCCAAGCAGGCATTAAGACCAGAGGAGTGAGGAGGAAGGAGGTAGACTAGTATCATTAAGTGCCTACCCTCCTAGGGACTTTCACATCTTCTTTTTATCCCTCGGTCATCTCTTTTCATCCTCCAGTAATGCCATGACGTAGGTGTTACCTTCATCGTAATGATGTGATAATGACACACAATATCATTAAGTGCCTTGCCTAAGGCTACACAGTAAGTGATTAAACCAGGATTCAAATTCAAGTCCAGATCGTCCAGACTCCTAGCTGGCATTATTGCTGCATCTCCTGCTGTTCTGAGGTGGTGCAAAGGGCCTAGCTTACCCCCTCAGGCCAAGACCGTAACCAGCAAAACAAAGGTCTCAGGCAGATACCAAGACACAGGAAAGGGTGCTGGCAGCACAGCAGGCAGTAAAGCTGGGTCCAGGAGGGCAGCAGAAAAGACAGGAGGCTAAGGCAAGACTCAGAGAGCAGCGAGATCTGGGAGGCAGGATGAGGGGCAGACCCTCAAATCTCTAATGTGAGCCCAACACGAAGGCAGAGCTGCCACATAAACCAATGGCTTTATGCCCTTTTTCCATCAGGGTTAATTCCAAGGTTTGGGCATCACAGACTCTCAACAGAACAAGTGCCAGAAGGGAGAAAGAGGAAGGCACTCACTTACAGGACATCTGTTAAATGGCAGGTGCTGCTTACAAGTCTCTTGATTTTATCCTCCCAGTTCTTTGAATGGGTATTTCCTCTGTAGCGAGCAAAGACGACTAGCTCAAGAAGAAAATGACAATAATGGTCCACATTGATTGAATGCTTAGCACCTGCCACAACCTGGGTATGCCGTAAGTATCCATTATTTTATAATTCTAAGGACAGTGCTATTACCCTTCCCATTTTTACAAATGAAGGAACTAAAATTCAAAATTCTATATGACTTCCCCAAGATCCTAAAAATAGTAAGTGGCAGAGTTGTGATGTAGCTCCATGTCTGTCACTCTAAGGGGGATGTTCTTCAGAGCAGACTTTGACTCAGGGGCATCCAAGTCTTACAGGAATCACATCACTTCCTCCACTGATCCCTCCCACTACCTGTAGGCCTGCTGGCCCTTCCCATGACCCAAAAATAACCAAGTTGTTCCCTAGAATGGTTTGTTATTTTCATACTGGGAATGAGAAACATAGAGGATGTCTTGAGGGAAAAGGACAGGGTGTCTCATTCCTGGGACACACTCTGCCTTTTACCTGGTATTTTTATATCCATCGCCTCTTCAGATGACCACAACAATTCTTCAGATAGGTAGAACAGGTATTCCCAGTTCCATTTCACAGATGAGGAAGTTGAGGCCCCAAGAGCTTTGAGGACTTGAGCAGATATCGAGTTGGGGTCAAAGCCACATCTCAGTCTAAGTCTGTCTGACTTGTGGCCCGAGATCTCTAGTTACTCTGGGCTGGCAGTGAGGCTAGTCGCTGGGGGTGTACAATGGGAACCCAGCATCCAGCCTTCTCCTCCCTCCCTATCTCCTCCTCCAGGCCATCAGCCACCATTCAGCCTTCTGTCCAACTCTCCCATGGCTCGGAAGCCCAGAGGTGCTGAGGGCCTTGGAGCCAGCCAACCAGCTCAGCCCTTTTAATGAGGAAGCTTCTCTGCTCCCTCCAATCCATAACATAACCCTGAGGTCTAACCTCTGCATATATCACTCACCTATGTGGGACCAGGGAGGAAAAACATGGAGACTATGATTTGCTCTGGACTGGGAGGGGCTATCGTCTGCCTTGGAGGGAAGCACCTGGCACCCCCCATGAGTGGATTTAGAAGGGAAGCCCTTCTGCAGGAAGCAATGCCCACACTTGCTGTGCCTGCCTAGAGGTGGAACTGTCCAGCCCCACCTCACTGCAGACCCTTTTGTTGGGTTCAAGGTTCAATTCTGCTCATTGAGCAAAAGGTCAATCCTTAAAAGTAAAAGTATTCTTCATGATCATTCTTAGACTAGCATTACTCCTGGTCGAGGAGAAGTTTAGGGGCAAGAAGAGCCCAGAAGCTGGAACTGTCCCTATTTGCTGAGTGGAGCAACTGTAGACCAGGGCTGTGAGAAGTGCTGTACGGCTTTCTTCCCTGGGTGCATATTCCCTCTCCCTATACTTCTCTAATGCAGTCAGCCCCCTTGGAGACAGGAGAAGCAGTGAGGCTTAGTGGAAAGAGCACCAGCAAGGGCTGCCGAGAGGGCCCAGACCTATAGCTTATGACCGAGGATGGATATTTGGGGGAATTTGATTCTTTACTGAGCAGGGAGCAAGTATTCTAGGTTAGGGGGAAAGAGTGCAAGGAGGGCTTGTTCAGAGAGGACTGCATTCCACCCAATGCACTCTTTGCCAGGTGCACACAGCAGGTACAAGGGACCTGGTTCCCTTTGAGACTTTTTTGAGAAAAAAGGCAAACCTTAAACCCTGAGGAGCCAAGAATCAAGCTTCATTTCCTGCAAAGCCCCTCTCAGCCTCCCCAGCCCGAGTGGTGCCTCCACTTAACTCCACAGAGACTTGTTCCGAGTCCATTAGCTACGGCACCTCGATCAGGTTCGGAAGGGTCCCAGGCACCAGGAGACAGGGTAGATGTTAGCCTGGGGACTGAAAACTATGGTATTGTGAAGAGCACAGTCTTCTAACTCTGTCACTTGCCAGAGGTACGATGCAGGGAACGATGGCGTCTTCCACATTCAATTATTGTGAAGACCGCATGAAATCATTCACGGAAAGTGCATGTTATAGGGTCTGGCACAAAGTAGATGCTCAGCGGTTAGCTCTTGCTGCTCTCACTGTTCAGGGAAAGTAGAGTAGGGTCTGATTCCACCCTATTCAGAGCCTTCGGTACCGGTGAACAGAGCAATACAGGCAACACGCCCAGTCTGCATGTAAATTGGCCTTCGACACCGGATCAACCCAGAAAAAGAGAACATGCTCCCTTCCAACGGAAGCTTTGGAGGAAGCTAAGCCAGATTACCAAACCTGACCCCCAGAGCAAGAGGGAAGGATGCCCCAGTGCACTCAGGCCTCATTCATGTGGAGCAGGCTATACTTTCTGAAGAGGTGGAAGGAAGTAAGAAATGGTGTATGAAGAGGGACATTTCGGTGGGAACATGACTAAACTATGTGAACAAAATCTCTATTCCTTATGCTGTTCCTGTTCTTTTCATGTCTACACTGTAGATACATTGCCAGCACCTGTGGTTCTGCCTAAATAAACATACTTGCTGGTACAAAAACATACGCTGATGGATGATGGAAAAGGAACACAAGACAATGTTTTTCTTAGTTCCTTTGCATTGCTATAAAGGAATACTGGAGGCTGGGTAATTAGTAAAGAAAAGAGATCTATTTGGCTCATGGTTATGTAGGGTGTGCAAGAAACGTTGTGCCAGCATTTTCTTTTGGTGAGGGCTTCAGGAATCTTCCACTCATGGCAGAAGGGAAAATGGAACTGGCATGTGCAGATCACAGAGCAAGAGAGGAAGCAGGGGGGGCGGTGAGGTGCCAGGCTCTTTCCAACAACCAGTTCTTGTGGGAACTAAGAATGGGAACTCTAGGCCGGGCGCAGTGGCTCATGCCTGTAATCCCAGCACTTTGGGAGGCCGAGACGGGCGGATCACGAGGTCAGGAGATCGAGACCATCCTGGCTAACACAGTGAAACCCTGTCTCTACTAAAAATATAAAAAAATTAGCTGGGCGTGGTGGCGGGCGCCTGTAGTCCCAGCTACTCGGGAGGCTGAGGCAGGAGAATGGCGTGAACCCGGGAGGCGGAGCTTGCAGTGAGCTGAGATCAAGCCACTGCACTCCAGCCTGGGTGACAGAGCGAGACTCTGTCTCAAAAAAAAAAAAAAAAAAAAAAAAAGAATGGGAACTCACTCCCTCCCAGGAGAATGACATCAAGCCATTCATGACAGATCCTCCCGACAACCCAAACACCTCCCACCAGCCCCCACCTCTAACACTAGGAATTTTTTTGTTTCTCTATTTCTTCTAAAAACGAGCTACATGTGCAGATGTGCAGGATTGTTCCATAGGGATATGTGTGCCATAGTGGTTTGCTGCACTTGTTGACCCATCCTCTACATTCCCTCCCTTCACCCCTACTCCCCAGCAGGCCCCAGTGTGTGTTGGGGAATCAGATTTTAACAAGAGACTTGGGACTTGCCATGGCCAAACACATCATACCCAAACCATGGCAGTGCTTAAACTGGATTTTAACAGAGAATGATTTTTTTAGGTCTATTTATTTTTTTAGACAGGGTCTCACCCTATTGCCCAGGCTGAATTCAGTACAGTAGTCATAGAGCGACCTCTGCCTCCCGGATTCAAGAGATTCTCTGCCTCAGCCTCCCAAGTAGCTGGGACTACAAGCGTGCACCACCACACCCGGCTAATTTTTGTATTTTTAGTAAAGAAGGGGTTTCACCATATTGACCAGGCTGGTCTTGAACTCCTGACCTCAAGTGATCCACCCACCTCGACCTCCCAAAGTGCTGGGATTACAGGCGTGAGCTACCGTGCCTGATGTTGTTTTGTTTTGTTTTGTTTTGTTTTGTTTTGTTTTGTTTTTTGTTTGTTGTTGTTTTTAGTTTAGACTCCAAGTGTCTGGGCACTGGGAGATAAAAACTGTTGAGGAGACATTAGTATACTTGTTACAGCAGTGGCCTATATGCAGTGGCTTGTGGAGAGAGAGAGAGAGAGAGGAAGGGAAGGGAAGGGAAGGGAAGGGAAGGGAAGGGGAAGGGAAAGGGAAGGGAAAGGGAAGGAAAGGAAAGGGAGAAAGAAAGAAAGAAAGAGAGAGAGAGAAAGAAAAGAAAAGAAAAGAAAAGAAAAGAAAAGAAAGAAGGAAAGAAAGAAAGAAAGAAAGAAAGAAAGAAAGAAAGAAAGAAAGAAAGAAAGAAAGAAAGAAAGAAAGAAAGAAAGGAAGGAAGGAAGGAAGGAAGGAAGGAAGGAAGGAAGGAAGGAAGGAAGGAAGGAAGGAAGGAAGGAAGAGAGAGAGAGAGAGAGGGAGGGAGGGAGGGTGGGAAAGAGAGAAAGGAAGGAAGGAAGGAAGGAAGGAAGGGAAAGAGAGAAAGGAAGGAAGAAAGGAAGGAAGGGTGGGGTAGGGGCTGTTCAAGGTGCTGACAACAGCCCTTACAGCGCTCTGTAGCCTCAGTGCCTAGACCAACTGGGGATAGAAATGAGGGGTTCTGCTGAGTAGCAGGCTTGTCCAGAACTGGACAACTGGAGACAGAGGCTGGATTCAGAAGGCTTGAAAGGATTATAAAATAAGGAAACACAGAGACGCCTACCTTCAGCAGGATATATCAACCCTGTCACACACAGCAACAGTAATTGTCTCCCTGCAGAGAATGCATACCCAGGTCAGCTCATACCTGTCATGGAGTGGACATCTGAGCTGCAGCTGGTCTGCCTGAGCAGACATATCAGGACTTGGAAGAAATGGAGGGCAAGGGAGAGTATGCAGCAATGATGTGAACAAGAGTTCAGGCAGGCTTTACAGGATTCCCATCAGGTCGGGTGGGAGGTGCAGACATGCTGCTCACCCATGTTTTCTGGTATTCACAGTCCCTCACTCAATTGCCCCCTCCCCAGGGCTGCTCTTGGGCAGGACAGAAAAGCAGCTGCACAGGGAAGGAGGCTTGTGGCAGGGAGGAGGGTGAGCAAGAAAAGAATAGAGACGAGAAAGTAAACGCTCCGTGCTGAGAGTAGGGAGAGGGGAGGGTAAGAAGGCAATCTGTGTTATTGCCAATGTGTCAGTCACAATTACTTACGAGCAGGAAAAGTAATAAAGTTACATTATTCACACATTACGTGTAACAAGCTATTCAGTGCTGCCTTCCTCCGAGCCAAATATTGTGATAATTTTAGAGATCATAACTTAATTGAACAATGAATTAATAATCTCATGTGTGGACATTTTCCTTTTGTGTATATGTATGAACCAAAAAGCCTGAGGTTTTCTTCCCATTCTCTGGGTCACACCACAGTCAGTGAAGCAAGACATACACAAATTTCTCACCCACAGGGGCATTTCTTTCTGTATCTGAGGTTTCTGCAGCCCAGAAGACGAGCCCTGGTTAGAGAAATTCAGACTCGTAGGCATTGCCTTATATCTGTGATCCTCAAAGTGTGAGACCACACCAGCAGCATCAACCTTACCAGGGACCTCACTGGAAATTCAAATTCTTGGGGCCCTCCCAGACCTCCTGAATCAGGAACTCTGGTGGTGGGGCCTAGTAGTCTATGTAATGACCTTCCAAGTGATCCTAGTGTCAAATAAAATTTGAGAACCACTGCTTTATATAGGCTAGGTGGCCTGCAACCCAGGAGTGAGGCGTTTCTGAGAGTCTAGGAAGCCATCCTTTCCCCCTAAACAGCTCAAAAGCAGAAAGTAACAGTGAGAAAAGTGAGGCAAGGTGCATAAGCCATAAGACCAGGAGTCAGGGATCTGAGCCTACATCGAGGCTCCCTGACTCTGGAGAAGTTATATAGCCTCACGGAGCATGTTCATCTGCAAAATAAGGATAATAATTTCTGCCTTTTGTGAGATTGTTGTAGGGATAAAACGAGCTAATGGATTTGAAACTGCTTTGAAAGCTACCAAGTGCTAACAAAAGTAAGGGATTGTTATTATGTCAATACAGGAAAAGGCTGTGACAGCGTGACATGTACTCCTGCTAAAGATGCAAATCACCTCAGGGTGAATTGGTCCTGTCTGCACCACCCCCACACACTTCTCCCTCAGGGTGTTCTCTCCTCATGTCTCTCCATCTCTCTCTTTCCCACACAGGGCCCACCTGCCCTGAGCAGAGCTAATGGAAGTGTGGCTTATGGGGAGGAGGGATGGAATCTGCTCAGGATCTTCCGATTCTGCATATGAACAAATTCAAACTGTCTGTGATTGCCGCCTTGTGCTGGAGTTTGAGAGTTCGAGTGCGAATGCCATACTTTCTGCTTCAAACTCTGGCTCCGACATTTGCCAGCTGTGTGGCGCTCATCAAGCCACTTAGTTACTCGTTGACCCGGTTTCCTCATGTGTTAAATGGCAGTAACAGTGAACACTAGAGATCTGCTAGAGATCTGTGAGGATGAATTCAGAGGATATTTGCAAATTGTGGCACCTAGAGGTTGCTGAATACATAGCAGAATGAATGAATGAATGAGCGAATTAATGCATATGGACTGATTGCACAGACAACTGAATAAAGAGGGAACATGAAGTAGCTACTGTGTCACTTTGTACAAGAAGTAGTATTGGTTTCATATTTTGGTGTGCGGAACACCAGGCAGGGATGGAAGCTGACACTTTAGGCAGGATGTGTCAAGGAGAAAGGGCCTCTGTCTCCCAGTTGGTCAGGAGCTTTGACTCGAGTGGAGTGGGAAGGAAGGAAGAAGTCTGTGAAGGAGTGATCAGGCACACAGTGTCAGTTCCAAAGGACAGGCTCACCTTGTGGTGTCGCCATGGGTGGCAGTTCTAACTGGAGTTCAGCGCCCTGTGGGGTCGAGAACACCAACCCACACATCAGGCAAAAGGGCCAATCAGGAGTCAAAGACAAGCTCTTAGGCTGGGAGTGAGGCATGCTTCTAAAACCTTAGGGCCCTGAGGCACAAGCAGGAGGCAATCAGTCTGGTAAGCCAAGATCAGAAACCCTACTCAGGGACCAGCTTCAGGCAAAGGTAAGAGGTAAGTCATCGCTGAATAAGGAAAAGCCTGAGAGCTTGACTGACAGACAGTGTATCTGAGTGGAGTTTTCCCAGTCCAAGGCCAATGCCCTACTCACTTCCCAACAAGATCCTTGAAGCCAGGTCTTCAAAGTGAACAAATAACAAAAGGGGCAAGGAACAAAAGGAGGAGAGATTTCCATCAATTGGTAGAATACTTGCTTTAATTCTTTGCTAAATATTAGTTGAAGAGAACACGTCTCTTAGGTTCTGGGCAAGTCACTCAACAACAGTAGCCTTCTCTATAAAGTGAGAATGGCATCATAGCCCAGATGAAAACATGTCGGGGAGGAATAAATTCCACTCCCACCTCATCCCACACAGAGAGGGGGCTTCTATTCCATTCAACATAGACCTTTGGAGAAGTCCAAAGACTATCATTGTTTCCTGGGAAACAAATTCACAAGCATTTTTCCAAACCCAGTTCATCTATGTGGAAGTAAGGACCTTTATCACCCACCAGACTACATTGCGTTCCACATCAGAGCTAGGATCCCAGGAATAACCAGAACCCAAGGGGATCCCTCTGACCATGTGTCTGGTGTGAAGGAACCCGTCTGGAAAAGAACAGGTGATTCTATCAGGATCCTAGAAAGCAGACAATACACTCAAATTGGGGAATCTGGAGAGTTTAATAAAGGGACTGTTTACAAGGTTGTACTCCGGGAGTAATATAAGGAAGAGTATAGTACCATGGGGTTAGAAAGGGTGGCAGCAGTGAGGGAAGAGAGTGGCTCATAGAACCACGAAGGAGAACATCTTTCAGAGAAGCCACCTTGACAAGGCACTGTGAACTTCAATCAAAAGACACAACCAGCCCTGAGATGATTCTGCAGAGAAAGCACCAGAAAATATAGTCCAACCTCATTTTCCTACTTCCGCCTGTCCTGCAAGGCCTCCTCATTGGCCAGACCCAATCTGAAGCCTACGGCAAGGAAGTCTGCTGCTGGAATCCACACAGCTCAGATTCCCAGGGCACAGGGCAGGGTGGACATGGATCTGGAGGAGCACGTGAAAGGCATCCAGCCAACGGTCCCTCCACCCACAGAGAGAGCAGTGCAAAGCCCCTCACAGCTGCTCTGCCTCCACACTCCATTTAGCCATTTGGAGAGAAAAGTATCGTGAGAGGCCGCAGAAAACACCCCTTTGGCCCAGAAGTCTCCCAGCTGGCCCCCCAGAACTCCCCCCAGAGCTTCACTACAGGAAGCTCACAAGGCTGGCAGCTGCCACTCATTCATGAGCCCTCTTAGAGCCCCACTGTGCTTCCTGGGGTGAGGACATCTGCTTGGCTGCAGGCAGCACAGTCCTGGTCCGCCTCTACCCACATGTGCACAGCCCCTGTCAAACCCACACAGCGCACCCAGCTGAAGAAGAGCTCCCAGTCCCCCAAAGAGCAACTCAATCAAGGGAAATAGGAGATGCACACTTTTAGCACAGGCCTGGTCCAGAAGCAAGACATGTGCATCATTGGCAGGAGTTGTGGGGAGATGGTGTTTGGAAGAGACAAGGGAAGAGGAAAACTAAAAAGACAAGCATTTTAATTAAAATCTTCTGCCTGCATTCCATGGCCAGCCATTCCTGGCTCTCTTCATTAGGACGTGCCCTTTAAATGCTCATTATCAAAGATTTACAAATTGTGTGGGTTTGGTGCCTCTGCTGGGCCGGGGAAGCCTGCCTCCCTGCTGCTGTCAGATGCTTTCACAACATCCTCAGTTGCTCAGACTCTCCTCAGGATGGACCCTGCATGGGAGGAGCGAGTGGAGGGGGCAGTAGAGGCAAGGCCCTGGCTCCAGGTAGCAGGCTGAGCTCCAGGAAATCTGATGAATAGGAAACATGGGAAGGGGTGAAATAAGAGTGCTTAGTGTCAGTCTTACAGGAGAAGCAGAGAGAATGGCAATCGGTTTCTATTCTCTGCTGGGGACAAAGAGGAAACAGATACACACTGCCCAAGGAGACTGGGCTGGACCTCAGAAGAAGGCCTATAGAAAGGTTGGCAATAGAACAAGTTGCTGAAAGAAACTATGGGGTTGGGCCGGGCGTGGTGGCTCATGCCTGTAATCCCAGCACTTTGGGAGCCCGAGGCGGGTGGATCACAAGGTCAGGAGATCGAGACCATCCTGGCTGACACGGTGAAACCCCGTCTCTACTAAAAGTACAAAAAAAAATAGCCAGGCGTGGTGGCAGGCGCCTGTAGTCCCAGCTACTCAGGAGGCTGAGGCAGGAGAATGGCATGAACCCAAGAGGTGGAGCTTGCAGAGAGCCGAGATCATGCCACTGCACTCCAGCCTGGGTGACAGAGCTAGACTCTGTCTCAAAAAGAAAGGAAGGAAGGAAGGAAGGAAGGAAGGAAGGAAGGAAGGAAGGAAGGAAGGAAGGAAGGAAGGAAGGAAGGAAGGAAGGAACTATGAGGTCACCCACCATTGTTTTGAGAGCTAGGAGAGCAGGATATACTGTTCTTCCTGGTTAGCAAACATTCATTAACCACCTACTATGTGCTGTCATGGGTACAAAGTTTACGCATGTGCTCAAAATCCAGTTGGGGGTGGGCTAAGGTATGTCTCCTCAGTCACTGTGAAGTCAGGTCCCTGCCCCCACAGCCTGGGAGGTACTCCATCAGCCAGAGAAAGGAGAGTGCTTCCTTCTGGAATGTTCTCATTTTCCTTCTCATGGAGAAGGCGAGGCCAGGCTGGAGAGAGAGAGTCTGGCAGGTTTGGTGGGTGGCGAGCAGGTCTTGATGAGTGCTCAGACAGTGCAGTGGGACGCAGGCCAGAAGCCTTGGAGGGGCGTGCAAAGTGTGTTCAGAGGGACCAGTCTTATCTGACCAAAGACTTCTCTCTGATAGCCCCAAATTACAACCGTGCCCTGGCTTGATTTCTGCAATATTTAGCATTTTTTATCCTTCGGAATAGTATAGGTCATTTGCTCATTAGAACCACTCAACAAACTTCAGGGTAGGTGGAGCTGGGATTGGGATCATTCCTGTTTCTCAAACCAGGAGACCGAGACTTGCTTGGTGGTGGGAGAGACAGAATGAGGATGTGGGTCTCCCGACTCCTGGGCTGTTTTCCTGCCCACTCGGCTACCCACCTATCCTCTCACTACACGTGGGGGAGAGAGAGGCTCATGGTGCTCAAATCCAAGCCCTCCACTGGGGCCTGTGAGTTCTCTCTGAGCATCTGACATCCCTCTAATCCTGCCAACACCCCCCATAAAGAACATTCTTCTCCCTTCCTCCTGCCGCCAATGCCATCTCCCTTCTCTGGAGCTAATGAGGCAGCAGGCCCCACGCAGGGTCCCAGTGACAGCTGCTTGAGGCATATTTACTGAAGCCAACCGCTGGACCTGACAAGACATGTTAATTAGGAGATGATGTACCATGGTAGGACACATTGGCCACATGGCAGCTGGACTGGCAGCGTCAGTCACCATGGAGCCGGGGAGGCTGCTATGACATTCTTAATTAAGGAGAAGCTTGTTCCCATCACCAGGTGACAACCCTAGACTTGGTGAAGACGACGTCACTGGTTGTCCCAGCAAGGACCACCCAAAAGCCGGCCTGAGCAATAAGATTTGCCTAAAGGGCTGCCTGTAGGAACACAGACCAGGTCACTATGCTTCAACATGACTTTCTAGGCCCTTGGCAACCTGCTCCAACCTCTGTCTCCTTCCTCATCTCCCCCAGGAATCCCCAGCATCCTACAGCCACCTCTCCCAAATAGGTCCCTTTCATACTCTGTGCCCTGGCTCTTTCAGTTCCTCAGCCTGAAATTCTCTCACCTCCACCTCCTTATGCTTATATTGAAATACAACTAAAAATGAAAGATTCCACTCCAATACTGCCTTTATAGAGTCTGCCTCATTCCTTTACACACACACACACACACACACACACACACACACACTCCTGCATACACACCTTCCTTTGAGGCTTCAAAACTGTGGTTTTGTTTTTGTTTTTGTTTTTGTTTGTTTTTTTGAGACAGGGTTTCGCTCTTATGGCCCAGGCTGGAATGCAGTGGTGCAATCTTGGCTCACTGCAACGTTCACCCCGCCGGGTTCAAGCGATTCTCCTGCCTCAGCCTTCTGAGTAGCTGGGATTACAGGCATGCACCACCACGCCTGGCTAATTTTTGTATTTTTAATAGAAACATAGGGTGAAACATGGGGTTTCACCTTGTTGGCCAAGGCTGGTCTCAAATTCCTGACCTCAGGCGATCTGCCCGCCTCAGCCTTCCAAAGTGCTGGGATTATAGGCATGAGCCACCATGCCCAGACAAAATTGTGGTTATTCTTTAACAAGACTTATCAAGGGGCTGATAGGCACTGGTGGAGCAGTACCAGGGCCAGTTGTTAAAATAACGAAATATTTTTATACTGGCTGGTCAGTAGTCACCGCTACAAGCCCCCTTACTCATGTTTCTCCTGCTATTCTCAGACCCTCCTCCAAGACACCCCCTACTGTCCAGCTACTAAAGAGTTAATGGTTGGCACAATGGAGCCCTCCAGGCCTCTGTTTCAGCCCCGTGGCCTGTGTGCATTCTGACTGACACATGCACATGCTGTGCTGGTTACTGAATGTTTCAATATCCATGCTGCTTATAAGGCTGATGTTGATCAAAGTCAGGTCTGCTGGTTCCTCATTAGAATGTCAGACTCTGTTCCCCAAGGGAATACACGTTTGCATATATTCTCAGGGCTACCATATTCAAGGGACATGGTAGTAAAAGGGCACACCCAGCCCCACAGTCTCTCTCCAAGACCCCAACATGCTGCTGAGTTGAAGTACTGTTTTTCTGCCTCCAGTTCTCAAGCCCCCAAGGGTCCCTTCTGGACCCAGAACTATAGAAACATGTATCTCACAGGGCCAATTTATATGCCCTATACCCTACTGATAGTCCCTACCCCAGCAGTGTTCTGATTCCAGAATCCATTCATCCATTCAGTGGATAAACATATGCCATACACTTACTGCATGCCAACAAGAGGACAAAAATGACAAAGACGCATCCCCCAACCACAGAAATCCAAATTCCAATGCAAGAAGATACACAAGAAAATAAATCAGTAAGTTCAACAGGAAGACCGTCATATACAGGGGTAATAAAGGGATAAGCAGTGTTCTGTGGGGTCTCAGAGAAAGGACCACTCCTAACTCTACCATGGAGAGGTGGGGATGGTTTCCTGGGATGGGATAGAAGAATTGGCTCTTGAAGAATGGGCTGAGGTTTTCTGGGCAGCAGGTGAGGGAAAGATGTTCTAGACACCAGGAATCACTTGTATAAAATATTCAGAGGGCAAAGGGCATAAAGTGGTCAGCAGTGTTCCAAGTGCCGGGGACAGGAGGGGCAGGACATCACACTGCAGGCTTGGGGGAGAGATTGTGAATATCAGGCAAGGAGTTTATCCTGTCAGCAGAGAGAGGCTGATGGAGGTCTTCATGCTAGGGAGTGACAAGATTGGATTTGTCTTGTTTCAAGATAATGTAAGTAGCAATATGGAGAATGAATTGGAGTGTAGGAAAGATTGGGCAGTCTGTAGAATTTGACTGAAATGAGATTTGTTTGGGAATAATTGATTCCTTACAATGACCAACCCTGAGATTTTTACAGAGACTTTTTGGAAGAAAATATCGTTTGTTTCAGGCCATATACTCAAATGATTTCCAGAGACCCTACCTAAAGGTGACTGAGAATAGACCAGGGGAAGCAATCCTGAGACCTGGATTGTAGCCTACTCCATGACCTTGAGGAAGCTGAGTGACCTTGAGGAAGGCAGGTAACCTCTCTGAGAGCAGTCACTGGAATCGTGCCCTGCAGTGGTCACATGCTCAGATCAAGTAGGGCACAGGGTAGATGCTGTTAAGATTAGATAGTAGTTTTGCTGCATTATCATCAGGGATATGTAGTGTTTCCAACTGAAGAGGGGAAAAAGCCCACCCTATTCTCTGAAACAGGGTACGGTATGAGTTCATAAGGCCCAGCAAGCTTCCATAATGGAAAGGGTGCCCATGCCATCCAACAGTCAGTGACCTTGTGATGAGTGACTAGGAAATGCTGTCAGCAGTCCCTGCCCCACCCCAATTTCCATCATCCCTACTGATGGTGGGTCTGGAGAAAGTGCAGGCTATCTCCCCAAGCCCTGGGTCAGTATCCAAGGTCTCCTTCCATCAGCCCTGCCCTCCATAGTTGGCCTCAAGTCAAGCATCTGGAGGTCGCCCTGTATTACATCATGACAGATGTTATTGATGCTCAGGAATTACTCAGCCCTTTGAAAAATCACAGCCACAATATTTGTCTCCATTAACATCCACGGCAGCACTTCAGTGAATCAATAGGATACTTAATGCTGAATTACACGACATGCCTAGGCAGCCTGCCTCTGCTGAGCTTAATCCTTCAGGTGAATAACACAGTAGAGTGTTCCAAGCGCACTGGGAAGGCACCCGGAATAGGAAGGGGAAACCAGGGTTTTTACACCATTATAAACACACATTTGTTTACCTGCTAGAAATGAACCAAAAATTCTTGGTCTTTCCAATTATAATTGTGTTTTAGGCACCTGATGATGCTTTTCTCATCTCTAGTGCGAGTGATTCATGCTTTGTGTTCTAAGAAAGACCTCAGGTTTGGTTTGGTTTTGTTTTTCCCTAGTGGAAATCAAAGGAGAAGAAAAGAATGATCTGTCTGGGGAGAATAACTGATGATCCCAGCTGTACAAACTTATCTCCATTCTCTGATCCTCCTATCTTTCATTCTGGCCTCCCCACTGCCACCACCACCCCCTGGCTCCCTATGTTCTAGTTCTTCTTTCTTATTGACTTGACCCAAAATGCCATTTTCCTTGTTAGTTGCCTGACCTGTCCTCCAGGGATCTCAAAGCACTAAATCAACATCCATCACCAGGAAGGATGGTCCTTCCCAAGCCACAGGTGGGAAAACTGTCACCACAGGTGAAGAGGAGATTAGCTCTTCCCTTCACGGAATTCACAGAACTGCTCACTGCTACTTTCTCAATGAGTAAAAAGAGGTGCCTGCCAGCCCCTTCTGGAGTGGGACTGGGGAGAGGCATCACTTTTATTGCCAGGTTCAACAGACAGCCCCAACACAGGGAAAGGGATTTTCTGTAGGTTGGTTTGTTCATCTTCTTGAGAACCTAGAATTTCAACATATGTCTTTGTTTCCTAGCTTAGTATGCATTCAATGGCTTTCTCCTCGCCTGCTTTGGCTGGTCTTGTGCTTTCTGTTAAGAAAGCAAGCAGGGCTGCCCTGTACACAGCCTGGTCGTGACCACAGGTATCCTCCCCGCATCCTTGCTGGCCCATCAGCTGTTGCCCCTTTTACCTTCCTGTTTGCTCACTCTTACCTGGTTTCCTCTTCCATCATGCAAGATTCACACAGATGTTTTTCTGATCATTCCAGTGGCTACAAAATCTCACCAGCACACAGAGCCGCCTACATCACAGAATACCAACATAGTCCCTTCCTTCAAAGAACTCGGACTTACAGTGAAGGAGCAACAAGCTGAGAAGAGCACATTAGAGAGGTGCCCAGAGATGTGGGAGAATTCAGAGGGCTCCCTTCATCCATGTGTCGATCCCAGGGGCCTGGTCATACACCACCAAGGACAGGTGTGGTTTCCAGGGAGGCAGTCTGTTTATGTGCAGAGACACTTTGGCTTCCCATCTTCATAGTATATGGGTAGGTTTTTCCACCCATGGAGATGAATTGAAGAGGGAGAAAACTGTCCTGTCAGTGGGTTTGGGCTCTGTCACCTTAGACAAATGATAACCTATTTCTGTTTTCTTGTGTCTACAGTGGAGCCAAAGTCTCTTGGGAAAATCTGTGAGATAACTAGTGGATATCGCTTTGTAAATTATAAATATCATATTTGTGTAATTAAGAGTCTAGGTTCTGAGCATCAGATTGCCTGGGTTTGAATTCTGGGTCTACCACTCTCTAGCTGTGTGACCTTGGGCAAAATACTTAACCTCTAGGTACTTCCATTTCCTCATTGTGAAATGGAGCTAATGATAGTATCTGCTTTTCATAAGGATGAAAAGAATTAATACAGATAAAGCAAATAAAACTGTGCATATAGTTAACTCTACAAAAAGTATAGTTAGCACTATAAAAAGTGTAGCTGGTATGATTATTTTCTCCTTTTAAAATTTGAGCTCCTACTAGTCAAGAATCTAGTACCCACTGAAGTTTTGTGGGGTTTTATTTGGTTTTTTGTTTTTTGTTTTTTGAGACAGAGTTTCACTCTTGTCGCCCAGGCTGGAGTGCATTGGAGTCATCTCAGCTCACTGCAACCTCTGCCTCCCGGGTTCAAGCGATTCTTCTGCCTCAGCCTCCCAAGTAGCTGGGACTAAAGGCACATGCCACCATACCTGGCTAACTTTTGTAATGAAGGTGCTGAGTTATTTGCCGTGGCCCTGATAAGAATGTGTCAGATCTTGCTGGGACACAATTGCTGCAGGGAAGGCTCATCGGTAGCTACCCTTCCTCCAAAGGGACCAGTAGCACCATGGCTCACAAGCCAGAACCGACTCCTCTCCTCCCTCCAGACTCCAAGGCAAGAGAATGACCCCAAATCCAAAGAACGGGGATGGAAAGTTCAACTTGAGATAAAATGTGTCACCATTTTTAACATTTAGAAGGCACCTTGAAAAAGTAATTAAAACAGCACCCAAAGGTGCAATAACTTTCTCCAAGAACACCAAGTTCTTTACTGGCTGATTTAGCAAGTGAACAATTACTGTATGCAAAACACCTTGTAAATGCAGTGTGAGCCACAAATCCCAAGAGAGATTAGCAAGGATAGCAAAATAATGACACAAATGAGATACCAAATACCTCCTCTAATCTGTGGCAATGCGCCATTACCACACCCACCAGCATTCACCCAGCCCATGGGCAGCACCCCAACTGTCCAGAAATACAACCAACAGTCCCAGAGACTACGATGTACCTTCCCCACCCCCAGACTCCCACCACTGTCAGCAACCAACCATGAGCATTTTTCTTCCATGTTAGGTAAGATAATTACCTTGAGAAGGTTTGAGAAACATGATGATATATCTCATTTTATATAGCACATTAAGGCTAAAATTTAATGCAAGGCACTAAAACAAATCTAAAAATGTAAGGTAATATAATAAAATCAATAGGGATTATTAGGAGTAAAGTGTTATATCTGAGGCAATAAAACCTTGGAATTCCAAGAAAACAATGTTCTAGTAAAACTATAATAGATTACTATGATTTAATCACTTGGTAAATAATGTGGTGTTTCAATGGGTTTTATAGTTTCATGGTATTAAAAAAATACACATTAGAGATTCAACCAAGATAGTTCTTATAAAGAGTGTATCTAAGAGTAGTATCATTTTGACAATTTGTGCTTTTAAATAATAGTATATTATTTTATACATGGATCTACTTTTTAAGCCTCTCGCATGCTTTTAAGATATCACTTACCATTAGGCTATCACTCTGCAGATTCTCAAGCCTTTGAGCACATGAAATTATATTATTCAGAACATTCTTCCACTTCACAGAACAAGTGAAAACTTGGGAATTCCTAGAGGAACCTGATTTTCCTATTTTTCCTTTAGCTTGTACTAATTGCAAGACGTCCAAATACTGAAATTAGGAAGCCATTTTGCTTGAAGTTCTCATCACCTATTTAAATAACCCAAATCAAAAGGGGTTCTCCCCATCCCCCACTCAGAGCTGTTCTGAATAGTCAGATGAAGATTAAACTCTTGATTTAAGTAGCTACATCTTAGCAGTAATTAACACGTACATCAAATACTTTTTTCCTTTGATATGATATGGTACTAGAATTTAAACCCTGATGAAGGTGCCAAAATTAACTGCAATGGGAAATGAATAATAATTCTTTTAAGATGACTTTGCCCTTCGCATTCGCTAACACTCAAGCACTTTCCAGTCTCTCTGGGCCCTGCTCTTAAGAAGTCTGTAAGTCAGGCACACAGGTCAGTTCCAAAGACCTATGAGTCCAGAGAAGAGAGGAAAAAGCAATATGCCTCTGGTCCTAGGTCTATTTGTCAGTATGTTCTCATCCAGCCAGTTGGGTACAGCCTTCCTCACTAGTCTCTGCTCCAAGAAGAAAGCAGAAGGTATCTTCTCTAGGTTTGGATGATTTATAAGAAGCTAAAGAAGAAATTTAAAGTGGGGTATGAGGCAGGAAGAAGAGATCAAGAGACCTATAAAAGCATTTGAAGAAGGCAGCAAGCGAATGAATGTGGGACCAGGAAGGAATTCATTGTAACATCTGCTTAGTAGAGAAATCCTTTGATTTAACTTTCTAGGGCAGTGGTTCTCAAGGAGGAGGCTCTTCTTGAGACTTTAATCAAGCTATGGACTCTCCTCCTAGAAATGCATACACAACACACACATGCACACACACCCCATAGACAATGGTGTGTGGTGTTATGTGGGCCCTTCCATGAACCCAGAGCCTCACATTAAGAACTCCTAGTCAACAAAGACTTAGTCTAACACTCTTCATTAATGGATGTCCTTGGAATTCACAGCCCCTCAGAATCCTGGGCTGGTGAAAGTGTGTTTGGTACTGGATGCCACATTTTAAAAAGGACATGGAGAAGCAAGAGATCCACTGATAAAGAATGATCAAGATAATGGGTCTAGAATCCACCTTGGGTCTAGAATCCAAGGATCAATTCAAAGAACAAGGGAAGTTTAGAAAGAACTAAAGGGAATTATAATAGCTGATTGGAAAAATGTTAAGAAGGAAGAAAGTAGCCTTGTTTTTGCTGATTGGTTTTTGGTGAAGAGTTATAAGACCACCAGATTCTATTGCACATTGTGTGGGCAAACAACAAAGCAGTGGAAGTTGCAGCAGAGAGAGAGAGTTCAATAATCACACAGCAGCCAAACGAGAGGAAACCTTAAATGTGCCTCCCTGAGAAATTTAGGATGGGATTTTTAAGGAGTTTGATTTTGTAAGGGAATAGACTAAAGTGTGGGGATCACTAATTGGTCAAGAAGTGAGGAATGAAGTCGTGAGACAGGGAGATGAAGAAACCGCATGCCTGTGCTGGGTCAGTTCCTTGGTTGGGGGTCTTCAGACTGGTGGGCATGAGCCGTTCCACTGGATTTCAGGATCTGAAAAATAACTTAAGTAATTCTTGGGTTAAAAGGTCCAGTGTCAGAGATTCTATCTATAGGAACAATGGGGGAGCAGGTGGTCAGCATGCTGTGTGACTCTTGGTCAGTCAGCAGCTGCCAGCAAGTGGGTTGAAGTGCACCAGTGCACCCTGGCCAATGCCTAACTACAAATCCGCCTAAAGCCTGGTTTGTAATTCTCATTAATGTTGTGAGGACAGTTTCACAAGGGTCATTACTTGAGGAACCAACTTTGATCAGTAGGAGAGAGAACAGTCCTTCCAACAATTAGAAGTGCCTCCTGCAATCCAATTTCCACATAGGATCTTTTTTTAAAATGTGAATCAGATTATGTCATTTTCCCATTCAAACTCATCCGATGGCATCCCACCACACTTAGGATAAAATCCAAAGCCCTCACTATGGCAGGTGGGCCCTACACCATCTGGCTTCCGCCTTCCTCTCTGGGCTCATCTCCTCCCATTCTCCCCCTAGTTGATTGTTCTCTCCAGGCCACTGGGCTTACTTAATGTGCCAAACTCAGTCTGGCCTCAAAGCTTTGGCATCTCCTGTTTCCTCTGCCTTAAATCCCCTTTCCCCCAGATCTTTGAAAGGCATATCCTTGTCATTCAGGTCTCAACTCAGTTGCCATCTCTTTAGCAAAATCTTCCCTGACTGTTCCATCCAAAGGGGTACCTATGACCAGACACCCTCTAGATCTCTATCTCATTATCTCCAATGCGTTTGTCAGCACCCAGAACTCTTTGTTTATTTACTTTGTTTTCAAGTGTTTGCTTCTCCAACTAGAAGTCAAGATCCACGAGAACCAGGCCCTTGTCTGGCCTTCCAAGTTCTAGAATAGTACCTAACACACAGCAGACATGTATTAAATATTCCTTGGGTGAACAAATGCAGGATCACACAGTGGACCTGATGCCTCATGGAGTAATTAACGAGTCTTCCATTAGTAGAGGAAGGTGAGTCAAGTCACAGCCCTTACTAGGGATGCCCTGGGAAGACTCTGTGTTGAAGAGGTAAGGGGAGTATATTAGGTTGTTCTCGCATTGCTATAAAGAAATATCTGAAACTAGGCCAGGCACGGTGGCTCATGCTTGTAATCCCAGCATTTTGGGAGGCCAAGGCAGGTGGATCACCTGAGGTCAGGAGTTTGAGACCAGCATGGCCAACATGGTGCAACCCTGTCTCTACTAAAGACATAAAAATTAGTCAGGTATGGTGGTGCCTGACTGTAATCCCAGCTACTCAGGAGGCTGAGGCAGGAGAATCGCTGGAACCCAGGAGGCGGATGTTGCAGTGAGCCGAGATTGTGCCACTGCACTCCAACCTGGGTAACAGAATGAGACTCTGTCAGGAAAGAAAGAAAGAAGGAAAGAAGGAAAGAAGGGAAGAAGGGGAGGAAGGAAGGAAGGAAGGAAGGAAGGAAGGAAGGAAGGAAGGAAGGAAGGAAGGAAGGAAGGAAGGAAGGAAGGAAGGAAGGAAGGAAAGAAAGAAAGAAAGAAAGAAAGAAAGAAAGAAAGAAAGAAAGAAAGAAAGAAGAGAAAGAAAGAAAGAAAGAAAGAAAGAAAGAAAGAAAGAAAGAAAGAAAGAAAGAGGAAGGAAGGAAGGAAGGAAGGAAGGAAGGAAGGAAGGAAGGAAGGAAGGAAGGAAGGAGGAAAGGAAAGGAAAGGAAAGGAAAGGAAAGGAAAGGAAAGGAAAGGAAAGGAAAGGAAAGGAAAGGAAAGGAAAGGAAAAGAAAAGAAAGACTGGGTAATTTATAAAGAAAAGAAGTGTAATTGGCTCCTGGTTCCATATGAGACTCTGTCAGGAAGGAAGGAAGGAAGGAAGGAAGGAAGGAAGGAAGGAAGGAAGGAAGGAAGGAAAGAAAGAGAGAGAGAGAGAGAGAGAAAGACTGGGTAATTTATAAAGAAAAGAAGTTTAATTGGCTCCTGGTTCCACAGGCTGTACAAGAAGCATGGCCGTTTCTATACACATGAATCTTAGAGCTAAAAAGTAGAGTTTGGCTCACTAATATGGTTTGGATCATGTGGGTGGAGTTCTCATGAATGGGTTAGCACCACCCTGGCCAATGCCTAACTATAAATCTGCCTCAGCATAGCTGAGGCCTCAGGAAACTTACAGTCGTGGGAGAAGGCGTAGGAGGAGCGAGATGTCTCACATGGCCAGAGCAGGAGGAGAGGAGAGGGGGGAGGTGCTACACACTTTTAAACAACCAGATCTCTCAATAACTCACATACTTACTATCATGAGAACAGCACTGAAGGGATGGTGCTAACCCATTCATGAAAACACCAACCACATGATCCAATCACCTCCCACCAGGCCCCACCTCCAACACGGAGGAACACAGTTAAACATAAGACTTGGTGGGGGGGACACAGATCCAAACCATATTAGTGAGCCAAACTCTACTTTTTACCTCTGAGATTCACATGTTCATAGCCTCATGTCACAGAGTAGAAAGAGCACCTGATTTTGAAGTCAGAGAGATCTGAGTTCAAATCTTAGTTTTGCTACTTATATACAGTGGGACTTTGGGCAAGTCAGTTAACCTCCGTGAACCTCAGTTTCCTCATGTGAAAAATGGGGATAAAAATGCCTATCTTGCTGGGTTGTGGGGAGTGTTTATAAAGCTAATATGTGCAAGGTACCTAACACAGAGTCAAATGCCTAGTAGGAACTCAACAAACGGCAGCTCTAGTTAAGCATTCATGATTTGCTCTACAACCATCAACATGCAATGAGATGGCTGATTTGCTGGCAACATTCAAGCAAGAAAACTATTTAGAGGGCATCTTTTTCTTTTCCTGAGAAAACAGTATGTCTCTTCAAATTATTTTTGAAAGTAGATAAGTATAAATTTTGAAAACCAAAAATCAAAACAAATGTCCAACCTTGAATTTCTCTTCCAATTATCAGTTGACCCGTGACCTAGATACAGCCCTGAACTTCTCTGCAGTGAATCTAGTGATTCCCAGCTCTCTCCTCCTGCCCCTCAGAGCTATAAGAGAGACGAGGCCATGTTTCTTCATGGCCTGCCATCTAACTGCATGGGCAAGCCAACCAACCAAATCTGTTTTGTTTCATGATGACAGCGTCTTTCCAACTTGCAAGTAACTCAGCTTCTCCTGTTCTGTGGGTCATGTCAGCAATCTCACCCTAGTCAGGCTAGCAGGGCCGCTAGAATCTGTGGTTACCCCCCAAAATTCATTTAGTGACTCAACAAAGCTGTTTGGCTGTGAAAGGAAACTCCTAAGTCCCAACCTCCGACCCGCCTCCCCTGACGGAAAACTGGAAGATCACATGGTGTGGTGAAATAAACAATTTTTAAAGTCATATTTAAGTAAGACTTGCTCGCTTTCATTTATAATTTAAGCTTTAAAACACCTGAGAACCCAGGCAAAGTGGCTCACACCTGTAATCCCAACACTTTGGGAGGCTGAGGCAAGAGGATCACTTGAGCCCAGGAGTTCAAGACCAGCCTGGGCAAAATAGTGAGACCCTGCCTCTACAAAAAAATTAAAAATAGCCAGTCACAGTGGTGTGTGCCTGTAGTCTCAGCTACTTGGCAGGCTAAGACTCGAGGATCACTGGAGCCCAGGAGTTCAAGGCTGGAATGAGCCATGATCACACCATGAATCTTCAACCTGGGTGACGGAGCAAGACTTCATCTCTAAAACAACCACCACAAAAACCATGTGAGCCTCAGTCTTCTCATCAGTAAAAGGATAATCGTATCACCCACTCTGTGTGTTCATTATCAGAAACAAATGGGATGATGTATTTTAAGCGCTTGATTCTCAAATGCTGGCTCCCTCTTTTGTGCTTATCACTACTACAACTACCGCCCAACCACTCCGGAGAGAGAGTTTTCTGGAAAGCCTCTACGCCCAACTGGGCTAACAGGAGGGTCATGACTGCATCTGACTTAATTTTCTTTCAAGTTAAGGCTTGATTTGAGTTGTGTTTAAGAAGAATGCACAACTTGTCAGGCAGTGCACCCCATTTTAAAGGAATCACCATTCCCACCAACTTGTTTCTCCCCCTCTTTCCTTTTCCTGTCTTTCCAGTCAATTCCAGCCCCTCTCCCATTCATTCTCCCAAGCCACCATTTCAGCCTTCCTTGCAGCCGCCCACTAATGGGCAAGGCTATCTCAGTAATGCATTTCTGTGCCTTTAGCTATGCCATCACTTTGATGAAAGATTTCCTTGGAGCACCCGCTCCTTCCTCAGCTGCTTCCACCCTCTGCCATGTACGCTCAGCCGCGTGATAATGCAATCACTGTGTCTGTGTGAAATGAACGGACACACCAACACAAAGTTTCATAACAAAAGCAGTCATGCATCTCCCCACCCACACACCCCACACACACACCCGGGGCTCCTCCCTCCATCCTGCCCTGTCCCCAGGGGCATACAAAGATGACTGCTCCCCAGACATGTGACCAAAAGGCTTAATGCAGGCAGGTGTCAGAGGAGGCCACAATACCTATTACCTGTAAATGACCATAACTGCTGAGAGAGCAGTGCCATCCCAGAGCCTATGCAGCCAAAGGTAGTAAGGCTCTGCCTCCGGACCGGGCCAATGCCTCACTGGTGGATTGTGGGGTAGGAGGCTAATAGAGCAGTAACGGGGTGACCTCAGACTCTAAAAATCTACTCAGCTCCTGGCTCCATCATCATCTGGGACTGTCCTAACTCAATCCATATTTGTTGCCATGGCATAACTAGGTCCCCCAAGTGATTGTCTATCTTCAACTTGATACCTCCAGGGTCCTGGTGGGCAGGGTTGCATGATGGTTAGGAACACAGGTTTTTTAGTCAGACAGACCTAAGTTCACATCCAGCCTCTGCTATATACTGGCTGTGATTCTGCCCATTCCTTAACCTCCCAAAGCTCTGGTTTCCTTAACTGTAGAGTTGGGTAATAAATATACTTACTTCCTAAAGCATTAGGAGGGTTAAACAAGATAAAGCAAGAAAAGTACTCTGCATAGTGGGCATTCATGACAGTAATTAATAATCATATGAATGACAATAAACATTTATTGAGAACTGTGTCAGGAACCGGATTAGGTGCTGAGAACACAGAGATGAGAAAGACGTTGTCTCATTGTAGAGAAGACTATTATAAAAGCAGGTGCTAAGACAGAAGTATGCACAGGGAATATGGAGCACAGCTCTACTTTACAACTCTTCCTCATAATGCACCAACATGTCTTTCCCTGACTCTCTACCCACTGACCTGAGTTCAGCCCCTCAGAGCATCTCAAATCACTCCAATCCCTCTTCCACATGACAGGCTTTCAGCCTCTTGAAGACCACAAATCATGCCTCTCCCCAAGTCCCCTCTTTTCTAGGCTAAATAGTCCCAGTTCCACTCTAAAAATAATAAGCCTACCTTATCTCTCTACATGGCTTTCTCCAAGGAACAAAGCTATATTACCGGCCCCGGCTCATCCATCTTCTCAGCACCATGAGCCCACAAAGAAAGGAAGATTTACCTGCCCCAACCCAGACCTGATACTGAGAGAAATTCAATTCCATTCAGGATCTCCCCAGAGTCTCCCAGCAGAGATACCTCAAACCCCAGCACAGAATCACAATCCTGTGATTGTGGCCCACTTGTCTGCAAATACATCTCACCAACCTTGGCTGGACTGACATCACTGCCCAGCTCATAACGTTGAGGAATCAGAAATCTGGAGGAACATCTGAGATCACCTGCACCGGGGGTCCTCATCTCTGGCTTGATGATAGAACCACCTGGGGGGTGTTTAGTAGAGACACCAATGCCCAGGTCCATGCACCCTCACGAGAAAGTCTGATTTAATTGATCTAAGGGCCTGAGTATCACTATAGTTTTCAAAGTTCTCCAGGGCATTCTAATATGCAGCTAAGATTAAAACCCATGCATCTTAGTTCAACATTTCCTTTTGCACTTGAGAAAACAGCCCAAAGAGTGGAAGTGAATTGTCCAAGGTCACAAAACTACTTAGAGGGAAAAATAGGATTAGAACTCCTGGCTTCTGACTTCCAATCTAGTATCTCTTTTACTAGGCTACCTGGAAATGAACATTCTGACTTAGGAACTGGAATCTAAGGGGTGTGCCATTGATGCCATAGAGAAATCGATAACAGATCAAACTCTTCCAACCCTTAAAGTCCACATGTTAATCCCCCTTCTCTTTTATAAATCTTCCCTACTCCCCATTTACATCTGTACCCTGTCTTAAAATGTGATGTCAAAATGCCATCCACAAAGGGAGAACTCTATTCAGTTTTCAGCCAAAAGAATTACACAGAAAAGAACCTCATCGTCAATCAAGAGCCAAAAGCAATTCTTAAAACCAAATTAAAGTCCTGTGCATTCAGCAAGACCTGTTTAGAAATCAGACCTTCAGGTTCACTCCCCTGCTAGATAAAGGCTATGGGGAAAAAAAAAAAAAGCAACAGTATTAACATTCCAGAAATGCAATCTGAAATAAATAAGTGATATTTTCTGGCCAAGGTAATGCAAGGGTTTTCGTTCCCTATGTGTGGAGCTACTTTACATTTTAATAAATGCACATCGAGAAAATAATATTATTGCTCTGATATTGGGAGATTTGTGAACATAAAATATTAGAACTTGTCAGGAAGGCATTTATTTTCTTTTTCCTTCTTTCTCTACTGCAATATTCTTTCACCTAATAGAAGATGATTACAAAAATAATTACATCAAACAGTGGCCAGCACACACAAAATAAACGGGAAAAAATGAAGGTTATCAGGCATTGGATAACACACGTGAGCAGGGGAAAGCGCGTGTCCAAGCAGGGGGAGGTAATTGCACATCAATCAAATGATTGCAGAGTGGGTGGGAAAAATTAAGGCAACTAAATGGCCGCTGAATGTTCTGATCCCAGATGCAAATCAGAACATGGATCAGAACTCATTCGCCAAATTATCCATCTCCAACATCCATGTGAAAAAGCCAAGTTCTGTGTTGGAGAAAATCATCTTACCTTAAAACACTGCCGTGTGCAAGCCTGTAATCACGAAACCCTGGGATCCATAGCCAGTTTCTGATGTTTCTGGGCCCCCTGAAATGATATGTGCATTTATCTGGAGATTCCATGGTTTTTAATATGTTTCTAAAGGAGTTCTTTATCAAATAAAAATTAAAAGGTAAGGGGGTGGACACTAAATTGGCCCACCCCTTTCATTTTAAAAAAAAAATCAAATAAAAACTCCTCAGAAAGCAGTTTGGTAGTTCTGCAAAAATTAAACATAGAATTATCATATGACCCAGTGATTCCACTTCTAAGTATCTACCCAAGAGTACTGAAAAAATATGTTCACACAAAAAATTTACACAGATGTTCACAGCAGCATTATTCACAATAGCTGAAAAGTGGAAACAGCCCAAATGTCTAGCAGATGATGAACGAACAAAATGTGCTTATAGCCACGCCACGGAACATTATTCACCCCTACAAAGGAATAAACTACTGATGCATACGGCAACTGGGATGGAAACTTGAAAGCATTTTAAGTGAAAGGAGACGGATACAAAAGGCCACATGTTGTACGATTCCATTTATTTGGAGTGTCCAGTATAGGCAAATCCGTAGAGGCAGAAAGTGGGTTTATGGTTACCGACAGGGGGACAGAAATGGCGAGTGATGGTATGGGGTTTATTTTGGGGTGATGAAAATGTTCCAAAATGAGGTCATGGCAATGGTTGCAAAATGTTGTAAATATACTTAAAAACTACTGACCTGTCTATTTTAAAGGGGAAAACTTCATGTTATATGAATAATACCTCTTTTTTAATGAACGTACTTTTTAAAAAGACTATCCCCTAAAACTTCCAAGTTCATGAGACAGTTAGTAGCAGAGCTAGATGATAGGATGCATAGTGAACGCAAGTATGAGATCAAGAAAATTAATCTAAATTGACACCACAATTATTTATTCAAATACTGAGGGAGCACTTTTTCTATGCCAGGGGTGTCCATATAATACTCAACTACTGAGGGAGCATTTATTATATGCCAGGGGTGTTCATATAATACTGTAGTGAACAAATAGGCACACTTCTTGCCCTCTTAGGGCTGATATTCCAGCATGAAGAAGACAAGTTTCCAAATACACACCCAACTGTGTAAGTCCATCAGTGACGTGAGTTGTGAAGGAGACGCACAGGCAACGTGAGAGTGCGCAGGGGCTGACTGGGCTGGGAGGCTTGCTTGAGGAGGTGAGCTCCAAGGGGCCACAAGCATGCATGTTGAAGGAACTGAAGACCCATGCAGGCAAAGGCACCAGAGAAGGACAGAGTGCATCGGCAGGTCATAGAGCGGTAGTAGCACCTACGGTTGGTTAAGAATCCAGTGTTCCAGCCTGATGGGTTCAGCCGAGGTGTGATCTGTTCCTGAAGCATCAGCCTGGTGGGGTTGTGGATCGCAGAGGCAGCATCCACATGCCAACAGCCTCTGGGAGGCTCCCGTGGTCTTGGCAGCCAGAAAAAGGCTCTGCGATCAGTGACCCCAACATGCGTGCAGCCCAGAGATCAACCAACTGTGGGGAGGGCACGGGAATGCAAACATGGGCAAATGACATGACAGCCACCTTTGGACTCTGCAGGCCATTCCCCTCACGACACCTCAGGATAAAGGGAAGAGTAGGAAACTAAGCAAGTGGAAAACAAAGGAGATGAAGTGGGAAACGTGAAACATGAAAATGTTGTCCTCAAAGTCCAGTATGAAGGAAGAATATAGCTTCCATGTATATGTGTGCATACCAAGGACGGCAAGGAGAAGGCAGACTGATGGATCAATCAGAAAGACCACCCTCGAAGAGTGAAAGCAGCCTAGTTCTACAAAAGCCATGATCCCTCAAAAGGAGTTAGACACTGAAAATGTCAATAGAATTGAGAAGGAAACGAATGGGAGAGGGTGTGGTGGTAGGAACAACAATAATAGCAGCTAATATTCACCGGGCACTGTCAGCCAAGAACGTTACATGCATTCTCTCATTTTATTTCCCCATGACCCTTCCCTATGACTATTCCCACCTCCCAGATTAGGTCTTTGTGGCTTCAGTTGAAAAACATTCCCAAGGTCACACAGCTCAGGAGTGGAGCCAGATTTTAACGTGGGTGGTCTGTCTCTTGCACCTGTACTCTTAGCCACTAAGGCAAACGGTCTCTTTCTTCAAGAATCTTCATCACAGGTTGTTCAGAGACTTTCAGATGTGTCTAGCTTCCTCCTGAAGCTTGGAGATATACGTTGAAAAGTTCCAGCTTCCAAACCCCCACCCAAGTCAAACTGCTAAGGTCAAGAACATCTTGGTCTAAGTTCCACCTTAGGCTTCTGTGACAAATTATATTCTCAGTTCTCTGAGTGAGAAGCTTCTGCCCCGACCTGCATGATCTGGGGAGACCACTGAGGCAGCTTCAACTGTCTCAGAAAGAAACTGCTCTAAGAGAGATGGAGAGCCTTCCAAGAGATCTCAGGGAAGGATGGATTTCTCCAGCAAGCCCCTGCTCTCCCTTGCCCTGTCTGTAGTCCTGGCACCTGCAGGGAAGAGAATACCTGCTTCAGACATGCATGGCTGGCTCCCTCTCCCCATTTGATTATAGCACCCGTGCTTGACATTGGTTGAGGGCTCTATCCCCACAGACTCCAATGCAAACATTCTCTCTCATCATCCCACATTCCCATGAGGTCGCAGGCTGGGCCAGGTTAGTCTATCATCCTAAGTATGTCCCTTCTGTCCTTGAGCCTAACGTGTTCATTTGTGAATATGAAGCATTGCTTGGGAAACTGTTAAAATCCTCTTACAGGTCAGACAAGCAGGCTCATGCCTGTAATCCCAGCACTTTGGGAGGCCAAGGCAGACAGATCGTTTGAGGCCAGGAGTTCAAGACCAGCCTAGCAAACATGCCGAAACCCCCGTCTCTACTAAAAATACAAAAATTAGCCAGGTGTGGTGGTGCATGCCTGTAATCCTAGTTACTCGGGAGGCTGAGGCAGGAGAATCACTTGAACCTAGGAGACGAAGGTTGCAGTGAGCCGAGATAATGCCGCTGCACTCCAGTCTGGACGAAAGGGCAAAACTCTGTCTCAAAAAAAATAGTTAACAGCACAGGTTTTGGAGTCAGGTCAGGCCTAACTTTGTGACTGAAACAATGTGTGACTTCAGCCTCATTTACTTAACCTCCCTGAGCCTCAGTTTCTTCATCTGTAAAAGGAAGATAATCATTGCACCTTCCAACAACATTGGGTTGTTCTGAGGATTCGTTGAAGCCATCTACATAAAATTCTTCTCTGTGCCCATTGCATCATCAGGGTTCTATTTTTTTTTTTTTTTTTTTTTTTTTTTGAGATAGAGTCTCGCTCATCGCCCAGGCTAGAGTGCTGTGACGCGATCTCGGCTCACTGCAAGCTCCGCCTCCCAGGTTCACGCCATTCTTCTGTCTCAGCCTCCCAAGTAACTGGGACTACAGGCGCCCGCCACCACATCTGGCTAATTTTTTGTATTTTTAGCAGAGATGGGGTTTCACTGTGTTAGCCAGGATGGTCTCGATCTCCTAACCTCATGATCCGCCCGCCTCGGCCTCCCAAAGTGCTGGGATTACAGGAGTGAGCCACCACGCCTGGCCTCATCAGGGTTCTATTAAAGTTAGCTGCTATTGTTCATAATTAACAGAAAAAAAACTGACACAGTAAGAATGTGTTGGAGCTGCGAGTGGCTCTCAACTTTTGCAGCATATTAGAATATCTGGAGAGCTCTAAAACCTTGTAGTCACATGCCTATACCAATTAAGTTGGAATCTCTGGTTGTCAGGTTTTCAAACCTCTCAAATAATTCCAATATGCCGCCAAAGTTCGGACCCCCCAGAATGGGATGCAATCCAAGATCCCAGTTCCAGCTGGATTTTTTACGAGTGAGCATGCATCAGAGGTCCCCCGAGAAAGGAGCTGCGCTTAGTGCAAGGCTGTCTGGTCTCAGGCACATTCCCCTGCCCCTCTCTCCCAGCAGGCCCCCCACACACTAACCTTTCACGAAGCCTCTCGGCCTCACATTCACTTCAGGTAGGCTGCACAGGAGACCGTCCCCATACATGTCCCAAGGCAGGAATAACTCTGGTTGTTTAACCATGGTTGTCACACTCAGGAGAGACGAAAGGAAATCATAAATAATAGATGCTATATAAACAAGGTCCAATTAACCCAGACACCAGCCTGGGCGGGGAAGACGTGCATTAGCCCTCTCTGCAAGAGGCTAAGGAGAGACATTAGGGAAGCTGCCTGGAGCTTCACAGGTGTGGCTACAGAGCCTCTCCTTCCCAACCCAACCTTCCCCCGACCCCTTTCCTGAGGTCCGGTCTCACAGCAGGGCACACGCACCCAACCTGGACTGGGCGGTGGTCAGCCCTTGCTGCAGTGCTCCTTCATTCAGCACAATTCCACGCAGAGTTGAGTGGGCAGTAACTTTAGCCCGGTCTCCACGTTAGAGTTTTCCATTCCCCTAGCGTACTAATTGCATCACATTTCTTTTCTGCAACGAATACCCCTCTGGCCTGATTGTTTCTGCTACCTACCCTGTACTCTGACCCACAGGGAGTTGTTTGTTTATCAAGGCTAACGGTGAGTTGGGCTCCAGAGCTGCTTCTCCATCCCCTCCCCTCTTATCCTGGACACTGTTCTCACCAGGCATCCCCATCGCCCATCTCCACTCCAGAAGTGCACTCCCAGCAGTTAGGCCCCAGGAAATGCAAGTCACATGTGCCAGTTACCAGTTTGCCAGCAGGCCCAACGCTCTGCCTCCGGACAGCCCCCTGCCTGCCTCCAGGAGGAGTCCTCAGCCCCTCTGGGACCACCATCTCTTAGCCAGGGAGGGCTGGGAAGAGGGCTCCTACTGCAGCCACAGGATTTTGTGGACGGATTAGTCCAGGGTGATTATTGAGCTCAGAAGAAAGCAACTCGTGATTAAGGGAGCCGTTTGGGGAGGGAAGAGGCGGGAAGAGGAGGGGAGTTTCTCAAAACACCTGCCTGGGAACGCACTGGAGGAATGCCAGATGCGCACCTCCCACAGACAGAGGAAGGGCACCAGGGGCTAAACGTGGTGGAAAAGCAAGGTTAGTGAATTTAATGAGGTGATCTTAGGCAGCTTAATTCAGCTCGATAGCCTAGGGCTAGAGGAGGAGCCCCTGCGCAGGAAGTCAGAAGTTGGGCCTGCACTAATTAGATTTCACAAATGCTGCCGTTATTAAGCACGTTGTTCCAAATGCCTGCCAGGTGGATAGGAGGCTCCCCGTGGGGGCTTCTGAGACCGCCCCCTTCAGCTGCCTCCTGCCTTTCTCTCCCACCTGTCCAGGCCCAGCACCGCCCACCCCCACCTCCAGCTGCATTCCTGGAATTGGCACCCAGCTCAGACTCCACCTGGGCCCACCCTGTCCCACCCCGTGGGGAGGTCCAAAGGGTGAGGGTGGAGCAGCAGCCACCAGCCCTGCCTCCTGGGTTGGTAAGAGACAGCATGGCAGGCATGTGAGATGGTGAGAAAGGCTCTGGAGAGAGCTGACGTGCTTGTTCCTTGGGACTCTGATGCGATGGAGCTGGGCAGTTGCCCTAGTGCCTGGGTGGGTCCCTTTTCCCCAGATTTGCAGCTGCAGAGCTGACCCAGTAGTGATTTTTGTCCTTGCAGTGGGTGGCAACACTGTCTTGGCTGCAAGTGCTCAGCGACCCTCCCTATTCATCTGTGTACCCTGCAGGGCTAAGCAACTCGGCCCTTCAGCAAATCATTGAGGACTAAGTTTCTCCATCTGTAAAACGGCTCATTGCAGAAGGCCACACAGCAGCAGGGACCCAGATCAAGCTCTTGCAGTAGGGAAGCTTTGTTTTGTCCTCACTAGCAGCTGCCCTAAGTGTTACAACTCAAAGGGCAGAGGAAGCCACTTAATGCCTACATGATAATAACAGCGATCAATTAATAATGGCAACAATGGTCTTTGAATGTGGAGCACTGCTTCTCTCCAGCGGGAGCCCAGTTCCTGCTCCTGAGGGACAGACCCACCTGCGGAGAGGCTGCTCCCTCCAGTGGAAGGAGGTGGTCATGGTCACCGAGAGCCAGCGCGGAGTCAGATGTGGATCTCTCCTTCCTGATCAGGTCTCCTCCAGCCCTTCCCCTCCCAGCCAAGAGTTCTCATATTCACATTAGAAAGCAGCCCCAGCCCTAAAAAGCCCGTTCTGTCTGCCCAAAACCACACCAAATGTGTTATGGCGACTTCCTCGCCTTGCCCCTCTGGCCACAGCTTTTCTTTCTGTACAAGGAGGAGGTGGGTCAATCTCGGTTCAGCTACTCCATCATTTCCCTGGGTTTAGGGAGTGGAAGCCTCTAGGTGTTTTCCTGGCTTTGCCGCCCGGCCCCCCCCCACCCCGCCCCATCCACTCTGATGACCTCCTGGGAGGCCCTAGCTACTCAAAAGCCCCACGACAAGCCCTGTGGTTGCTTCTTGGCTGCCAGAGAGAGCCCCTTGGAAGAGAACAACTGCTTAATAAGGATAAGCATGTGGCATGCAATTTAAAAACCCTGGAATACCAGGCCTCGTGGTAGGCAGGTTCCGAAGCTGCTTACTTCAGCTAGAAAGCACCGCCTGGCCACCCCCCACCCCTCCACGTCATCTGAGCTTCCGTCCCTTCCCATCCAAGGTCCTCCCTGGACCCCCCAAATCCCTTCCCATCTTTAATCAGTCTAAGCTTTTAAAGAAAGAAAAAAAGAGTGCAGAAGAAGGCCAGCCTGTAGATGTATGGCACTGAGGGACGTTTTAAGCCCCTGCAGAGTTCAAGGAGAATGTCCCCAGAATGTGAAACACGTTCCCTCCCTTGGGTCTCTCCTCTCGCTGCCAACCATGAACCAAGTTGTGCAGCTTGGAAACTCTGACTGGAGCCCTCCGGTTCCCTCCCTGGAAGGTCCAGGGTCTCTGCCGGGCATCAGCCCCTGGGTTGTGTAAGGTCATCAGGGATGTGGTCTGGTGACCACCCCAAGGTGGGGAAATGTGGAAGGCAGTTCCCAGGGAGCCCGGACTTCCCTCCCCAGTGGCCCTGTGAAATCAACAACTTAATAATTCTTAACATTTATTGGGTCTGTGTCCAAAGGATGTGCATGTCTTAATTTGCTCAATCCTCATGACTCCATAAGATAGGTATTATTTCCCCATATTTTACAGACTTGGAAACTGAAACACAGAAAGATTAAGTAACTTGTCCAAAGTGACACAGCTAGTAAGTGATACAACCGAAATCCAAACCCACACTCATAAACACCATAGTAAACTGTGCCTTCATAAAAATAATGTTTTCACATTAATAATACTACCGACTCTGATTTGAGTGCTTTAGATGCTGGGTGCATGCTAAGAGCTTCCCATGGCTTATGTTGGAATTCTCGAAACAGGCTCTATGAAGCAAATATGATTATTAGCTCCATTTTACAGATGAGAAACGGAGGCTCAGGGAGATTGAATAACTGACTTAGTTACAGAGATAATGAGTGATCAACTGGGATTCCTTCCCAAGATGGCCTGCATCCCTCTTGGCCACACCATGGCTCACCGCTCCCTTCCAAAGGGGCCAGTCTGTGTGTCCTTTCCCTGAGCCAGAGAAGGAACAGGAGGAACCTCCAAGCTTCCCTTCTGCCCTTTGTGCCTCTGATTTGATCCCAGAGGAAAGATGCAATGACAGGACTCCCTCTGCTTAACTCCCAAGAGGGACCATGTACCCTGCCCTCCAGACCTCAGTCGCTACCCATATGCCCCATGCTTTTCCCACCCCATTCCCACTCCCAGCATCCCTACTCAACTCAGGCGGGACGCACAGCTCCAGGCCCAGCATGACGGATATGTATGGCCGAGAATGGCGATGTATTTATTAAGCGAAACTGACAACTTTCATTAACCCAAGTAGACATTATTAAAACGCGCTGGTTGTCTCTGGGAAATGAAGTGCCCAGCACAGGCTGTGAGCAGAGCTCCTACTTGCATGCGCCAAGCTGCTGAGTGCGAGCTGTGCCTCCCTCCTGGCATCCTGACTCTCATCCATCATGTCCCACGAAGTAGGTCCCATCCTAAGCCCCCACCCCACTCCCTCACAGCAGTCACCACAGGACTTCTCCCTCTGAGCCTCAAGTCCCAGACCCGAGTGGCCTGAGACCTGGAGACCACAGGTGCTCTATTGCTCCCACTCCCTGCACTTGAAGATGAAGCTGCCCACTGGGCCCCTGATTGGCACATTATACCTGCCTGGGATCTTGGTAGTGACTAAGGAGGCACCAACTGTAGAGGTGACTTGATAAGATCCCAGGAGTCGGTTCTTAGATATCGTTATCCATGGGGCCCCAACCTGCTGCACATGGGAGAGCAGGGAATCCAGGAGAAAAACCAAGAGGGTGGGAGGAACCAAGGAGAAAGGGCAGGGCCAAGAAAGGCGACCCCACGCAGTGCTCAATGCATCGTTTGTGATTATGGGTCTTTGCTAAGGTGCAGGAAGCAGTAATAATAATCTCATCTGCCACTTTGCAACTTTTACATATGCCGTTTCATTTGCTCCTCCTAAGTCCTGCTGTGAGGAAGATAGCATCAGCCTGATTTCTCTTTTGTCCCCATGAGGAGAGGGGGCTCAGGGGGTGGTGTGGGTGTTAAGTAATTCTGCTGTGAAGGTCTGTGAAGTTAGCAGGTTGCAGCTCTGGGGTGAGTCTAGCGTTGCTTCTCTGAGTCATCTCCTTTCGAAGACCTCCTCTTGTATTACGTTCCAAACGTGGACACCTGGCAAAGCTCAGACACACTTGTTTAGAAGTGGGCCTTTCTGCACAGCCTCAGACACCCTGCTGTGTGCACCATGGCTCCAGGCAGTGTGCTGTGGACACCCACCCACCCCATGTGGCCCACAGGACACACCTATAAGCCAACAGGTCAGAACCCTCCAGCCGTAGGAGCAGCAGAGGATTGAGTAGCCAAGAAGAGTAGCCAGTACTGACACTGACTGTGAACAGCCTGGTCCTCAGTTGCCCTGTCTGGACAGTGAATTTCTCTGTAGGGCTGTGGTGAAGACTAAATGAGATATGGTATACATATTATCTTGAACAAGCCTGGCACATGGTACATGTTCAACAAATGGCAGCTCTTACTGTACTTATTAAAGGATGCTAGACAAAAATGCAATGCGGCCTGTATGTATAGAATACTTGGTTTCATCCTAGCTTAGGAACAGAATGCCTCAGACCTTCAGGGTGGTCTCCCTGCCCGTTCCCATGTGTACACTCACCCCTGTCAGCTCTGTGTCCTTGTTTTCGGTTCAGAAATACAGTGGTCATAATACTGGACACCAGGAGGAGACAGCACAAGGACAGAAGCTGTTGCTTATTCATCTTCAATTTCCACAGCCTAGCATCTGGCCTCATGTGAAGGATTATCAGTAAATATTACTGAATGGATAGAAGGGAGGGAGGAAGGACAAAAGAGAGGGAGAAAGGAAAGCAGGAAGGAAGGAAGGAAGTCAACTGAAAAGTGAATGGATAATGCGAATTATGGTATTCTTTGGCTGATCGGCCATCTCAAAACAGATCCTGGTTCCTTTTAAAGACGGGACTGTGATGTTGATCTCCAGTCTCGAGTCCAGTGGGACGAGGGGGGCTATGTGGGGAGACACGAGTGAAAGCCTTGTACCAGGGAACATGGATTCTCTCTCCACTCCCTGGCTTCTCCCACACGCCTTCCCGTCAGAAACCCGGGTCAATCCGGAGCTACCAGCAACCCAGGGCCAGGTGAGGCAGCAGCCCCCCACACCTGCCCAGGATACGGCTGCTGTGCACCAGGCAGGGCCCAGAGAAACACGCAGCCATGTGCTGCCGGAGAGCAGAAGCAGCAGTGCTGGGCACTGAGGCGTGGCTCCAGCACAGCTGCTCAGGGGGCTAAGACCCAAGCGTGTTCCTCCGGGTTCAGCATGTCTGCAGAGACAGGGTCAGGAGGTGAGGACCAGACAGGGGCCAGCCACTGAGGTTTCCACGTGCTCCCTCTCTCCCCTTCTGTTGCCCCTCCCTGCTTAGTCGAGGTCCCCATCTCCTCAGTGCTGTCTGCAGCTGCCCCAGTCCTACCCCGTCCTGCCCATGATGCCCTCATTCCTGAGGCTCCCGGGCAGCTTCTCCCCCTCACCCATTGGGAATGAGGGCTCTCATCACAGGGGAGGGAGGTATTTCTCCCCAAACCAGTTGCTGTGAGATGATGCCAAGAAGGAGCCGAGGCTGGCATGAGCCCCCCACTTGCCTGCCCATCGGTATTCAATGGGGATTTATTGTTTTAATCAAAGTACCAAGCTAAACAGGGAGCCCTGGGATTCTCACCCCGGCATGGGGCCCAGCAGCTCCAGGAATCTGTAGGGAGATCTCTGAATAACAGTCCACACAATGCACAGTGGATTCTTTTTTGGAGGGCGGCAGACCCCTCCCCTGCAGGGTGACGGTGGGTGAACTTGGAGGAGCATGTTCTAGATTCCCTGGTCTGAGCTAGGAGAAAGAGTGTCTCCTATTGGCCTCCATGCCTCAGTCAGGCCTCCGATCATTACTTCTTGAGAGTTCTGTATCCGTAACTGAGCTGGACAGGCCTACCTGCCCCTTGCCCTGCTGTGCTTTCCTGAGCTGACCTCACCACGGCCTTAAACTTTTCCAGAGCAGTTGATGAAAAGCTCCTCCCTTCTTACCTGTCCTCCCAGCCCCGCAAACTGCCCCCAACAGAACAGCAAGCTCAAACTCGGGGAAGAGGGGTTTATCAAGGCCGTGGTGCCAAGGTCTCAGTAAGGATCATAAATTGGAAGCCTGGCCCAGGTGACGCGGATCCACAGCTGGGGCAGGACTCCAACCACGGGGCCACATGCCTGCCTTTCTGTGATGGGACTGTGACAGATGGGAGATATCAGAGGCATTCAAGCCAAAGAGCCTGGAGGCAAGTCCCAGTTATGTCACTTCCTAGCTGTGTGACCTCAGGCAGAGCACTTGACCTCTCTGGGCCTCTCCCTCATCTGTCGGGTAGGATGACACCACAGGATGGTTGTGAGGATCCAGTGAGATAAAGTATGTAGACTCGCATAAACCACGAGGCACCGGACAAAGGCAGGTTGCTATTACTATGGCTTCTGGGGCCCAGGTGGAAAGGGCAGAGGTCCAGAGGCCAGACTTCTGGGAGAAGAACTGGAAAGCTCAGTCCCTGTAGATAACCCCACACTCCAGGTTCCATAACCCTAAGGCCCAAAAAGCTCCAAGGGCTGTGGCCTCCCTGCGGGAGCCACCTCTGACAGTGAGCACACAATGAGCTCCCTTCTTCAGAGCAGCCAGAATAGGCATTCATCAAAAGGCAAATAGAAACGCCGCCAGGGCTGACCTCTTTGCCACCGCTCCTGGGGAAAGACTTTGTTTTGTGAGAAAGGAGGGGGCTGCTCCTCCTCTCAGTAAACAAACTCAGCCATTCAATTAGTTCCTGCGAGGTGTTGATCACACCACGGGAACAGGCCGCAGCCCCTGCCTCGCAGCGGTCTGCTTCTGTGACTCTGCCAGGCAAATCAAAGAGGCAGCCTCAGGTGACCTTGTTTCATCTCAAACACACACAGGACCCCTTGTCTCCTAAAACTCATGCTGTCCCGTATGCACGGTTCTCAGGCCAAGACCCCCACCTTTAGTCCAGTCCTTAAAAAGGGAAGATGGCACGAGGGAACGGAGTTCCTAGAAATGGGCACAGCAGGGGACGGAATTCAGGGGGATGAAACTCCAAATAGGTGTCCAGGAATATAGGTGGGGAGGGAGAATGGCATCGCAGGAGGCATGAGAAGAATGGAGAGGGCCGGCACGAGGGCAGAGGGGACCGGGACACTGCGAGGCCTCCTTTCTCTGGTTCTCTCAGGTGCCATAAGGAGAAAACCTGGCTGAGTGTTGAGGTAGAAGGCTTCTGTTTACAGCCATCTATCTCCCATAATTAGCCATTTAGGAAGAAAATAGTCTTCAAATTCAAAGGTAAATTGACTTACATTGGGATAATAACGTTTGATTGAGCACGGGAAGTTCATCTTTAGAGTATGAGAGCAAACAAATTGCTTTTCTTCCCCGGTGCTTGGAAAGAAACGAGATGAGATTGCAGGTGCTCCCGGAGCTGTGTTCCCATCACCTCAGGGCATTAGCAGGCCCAGGGCTGAGCTGCAAAACCCAAGGTGCCCACGGCAGCCGCTCAGTCTCTCTGCCAGTTGTTTTCTGATCCTTGTTCTGGAGGGTTTTAAAATTATATTGCATCACATTGATGCAGCAATCAGTTATTATTGTCAACAAGAGCATGAAGAGACATAAATTCTCTCCCTTAGATAGAGGCTGGTTCATAAATACATTTCTTTATTGCTTCCTAGATTGGAAAGATTGCTGTGTGCTTTGGCTTCCTGGAACATCAGGGGGCTGGGGGAGGAGGGAGGACAAAGGGTTTTAAATTTTGCTTCTGACTAAGGTTGTGAAATAGTGGGTAATTTCCTGAAGAGGTCACTGGATGCTGACCTTCCTGGGGTAGGAGATCCGTGGAGGGGTGAGAGAGAGAAGGGAACATGCAAATAATTAAAATAGAATGCTCTGATACAGACAAAACTGATGGGTGACTGGGAGAGGGAACAGTAACCCTAACTGATGAAGTCAGGGTCTTTTTTCCCAGAGAAGGAAAGTTTAAGCCAAGTTTTGGAAGTGAATGATCAGAGGTGTATAAGGAGCCCTTCCTTGCATACCATGGATTCTGGCAAAAATTCAAATTTTACTTATCTTCCTAGTAGAAACCAGGAATCATCTCATTGGAGCTCTATTTCAGCTATGTCTTTCTTCCATTTTTTCTGATCATGTGTGTTTGGAGTAAGAGTAAAGGGATTTGCACAGCCCATAGATTGGAGTGTTGGAGTGGGGTGGTTGGTGGAGTTGGGTGGTGCACATGCACCACCCAAGTGGCTAGCTCGTGGGTACGAAAGGTTTAAGGACCTACAGTTTAAGTACAGAGGAACAAGGCAAGAAACACATTTCTTCTTAGTTAATAAGGACCTATATTAGTTATCTCTTGCTGTATTAAAATTAGCAGCTTAAGACAACAGATATTTATTATCTTTAAATATATGTGGGTCAAGAATCTGGGCACAGCTTAGGTGGGCCCTCTGCTTCAAGGTCTCTCCCAAGGCTACAATCAAGGGGTAAGTCAGGGCTTTGCCATCTCAAGGCTTACCTGGGGCAGGGTTGGCTTCCAAGCTCACTCACTCCAATGCTTGTCAGCTGGATTCAGTTCCTTGCAGGCTGTTGGATTGAGAGCCTCAGTTGCCCACTGGATACTGGCTACAGGCCACACACAGTTCTTGTCACGTGGGCCTCTCCAATGCAGCAGCTTTCTTCATCAAAGCAAGCATCTGAGAAGAAGAGACAGAGAGAAAGAGAGCCAACAGGACAGAACGCGCAAACCAGTCTTCAATAACTTGACTACAGAGGTGATAGCCCATCACTCTCGCTGTGTTCTATTGGTTAGAAGCAAATCACCAGGTCTAGCCCATACTCAAGGGAAGGGAGCACACGGGGGTCTGAAAACCAGGAGGCAGGGGTAATTGGCAAGCTGCCCACCTTGGGATCTTGGCTGTCAAGTTAAGTCCCCTGATGCTAGACTAAGAAAATAGAAACCAGCTGGGGTCAAGCCAGGAACAGAGCCTTGGTCTTCTGGCTCTTTCTCCAGGGCCCTTCAATCACAGTGAAGGTTACACATCAGAGGGTCATTACTGTATGAACCAGAGACAGGGGGGTTCCTAGGGAAGCCTGATTAGAGCTTCTATATGCAAGAGCTGTAAGCAAGTCCCCTTCAGAGGCTTTTGGGGATACCAGGTATCTTGGCTAGGCATGAGGCATGACAGACCCCTAGTGGCTTCCATTTGATGGAAAAGACAAAGGGCCCCTACTTTCTATGTGGGCCTCTATTGTCTCTGACTCAGATCCAGCCACATGCCAGAAGAGAAAGGGGGTGAAGCAGAGACCCGCACCGGGGAGCTAGAGGAATAAACAGCCCAGGAAGAGCTGGTCACCTTTTCATTTCAAGAGTTAAAAAGAACAGAGAAGAAGAAGAAAAGAGTCAGGCAATGGAATAGCAGGTGCAGCCGAAAGCGTGCCTGCCTCAGAGAGAGTCCATTAGGGGCCAAGACACCGAGCAGGGACAATGCGCCTGAGACAATGGAAGCAGCTGAAAAGCCCTGGAAATTGGGTGTGCAGACTCCCGCTTCTGGGATGTCTTAACAGATTAATAAGGCTTTTGAGGATTTCCAGAAACATTTATATGAGTCAGAGCCCTAAGAGGGGCCAATATGGGGCTCTTTGAAGCTTCCCTTTCAGCAGCTTGAAACAGCAGATGTCTCTGCACCCAGCAAGGAGGGGTGAGGCCTGGGAAAGCCAGGAAAAAGCTATTGTGTCTCTAGAAAATGGGAGCCCACAAGGGGACTTTATAACAGCCATTGAAGTCGGAAGGCAGGCACATTCCTTAGTTTGGGAACAATTATCTGGCCAAACAATGGGAGGGAGGCAGCCACTGCTCAGGCAAAAGACCACATGATCTTCAGACTGGGGTTGAGAACATTCTAAGAAGTCTAAGAGTGGGCCCTACAGGTCAGAAGTAACGTTTGCAAGGCAAAGCTTGAATTATTCTTCCCACTGCAGAGGTAAGGAAACCGAAGCTCAGAGAAATTAAGTGACTTGCCCAAAGTCCCTCAGGAGTGAATGACAGAGTGGCCAATCAATGTGTATCAGTTTGGCATTCAACTGGGTGTAGCAGAGATCCAAAGTAAGAGTGGCATAAGCAAATTAGGGATTTGCTTTTCTCTCACATAAAATGGAAGACTAGGGGTAGGCGGGCAGACCAGCCTTAGCACTGGCTTCCATTCTTAGGTCATACCTCATGATCATAAAATGGCTGCTGAAGCACCAGTCATTAGCCCCACATTTCAGGCTGGAAGAAGAAAGAAGAGGAAAGGACAAAAGAGGTGCACCTCCCAGGTGAATCAGCCATCTTTAAAGAAGGCTACCAGTGATTTCTGATTATTTCTCATTAATCACTTCTAGCTTCTTAAGGAAGGCTAGGAAATCCATATTTGGTTAACCTGGGTAACTTGCCACACCAACAATGAAAGTATTGTAATGGTAAATAAATAGGAGAATGTATATTAGGTAGGCAAATAGCACTCTTTGCCCCAAGACCCAAATTTCCTGAATCTAAATCCAAAATTCTTTCCACTTCCTGTATGGTCTTCGAAACCATGAACAAAATGTGACACAGACCACTGAGCACTTCCAAACCCTCTGACCCTGGCAAAGTCTCTGAACGCTTCACCATTCAGAAAGTCCCACCGCCCAGACATTGGCGTGAGCCAAGAACTCCAGGAAAATACTCTTGCACCTGCTCATTAGCTATGGGCTGGTCCAAATCTCTTCTCTAGGAGGTGTGTTCTACTCTGCTCAAATTACCTCAAGTCTCTACTCCTCTTAGGGGGATAAGCCAGGCACAGGTCTTTGTTCTCCCTGTACAATCCTCATAGGATGCTATGGGTGACTTAAGTGGCTGCTGTGCTCTGCTTTAGACGGAACTGTATTTCCAGATGATACAGTATTGACCAAGGTAGTAGAAAAGTGAACAGAGGAAGTGAACAGAGGGTGCAGAGGATGGTGACCAATTGCATACATTTTCGTTAATTCCCCAGCCATCAGGGGTAAGTTGCCACACTCTGCGCCATTGCTGTCAACTTTTATTCCATGTCAGGGGCCACAAGGGCTCCATTTTCCACTGGCACAGCAAACAAGGGGCTCCACAATCCTCTGTCAGGGAAGGCACTCGAGAGAACCTTGGGACCACTTGCCCTTTGAGACCGAAATAGTTTGGAGCTCCACGTGGGAACTGTGAAGCTGACGGCAAAAGAATGTGACAGGGTTGTCCTTCCCACCAGCTTCCTCTTTCCCTGTTTCCAAATTTCTTCCTGTGACATTTCAAGTTACAAGGCTCCCATCTCAGAACTTTGACTTTGAATGTCTTTTCATATTGGCCTTAAAGAAGATGGTGTCGTCAGTGACCTTTTTAAAAGACCACGGGGACTTAATTAAAAACTAAACTTGGCCACTTAATTCAGATGGTCCTGTCGACTCCTCGGCACTGATGTGAACTCAGCCTTGTCAGCTTGCAGCAGGCTACTGGCACTGCCCTTTGGTGTCCCGACATTGCGGAGTTGCAGAGTGACAGGCAGGCTCTGGCCCAGGCTCCAGGACCGGTGAGGCTGCTCTTGATGAGAGAGCCCCCTGCCACGGAAAGCCAAGGGCTCTGATTGGGCGGGTAGTTCTGGGTAACTAGTGCTGGGAATGGCCCTCCAAAGGGAGAGAATGGAGGCACAGGGATATCGGTGATGGCTAGTGTAGATCAAGGGAATTTCCCAGAGGTCTGTCTGGCTACCACACTCCAAAATTCTCCTAGGTCCCTGCTTTCCTCTGAGTGATTCCGTAAAGAGACTAGAGCCCGTATCATGCCCCATCCGCTTCCTCCTGCTGCTGTAAAGATTCTAGAAACTGGTAGATGGACCTGCAGACACTCATCCTCTAGGCCAGGAAACTGCAGCCCGGGCTCTGTCTCTCTTGCCCAGGACCAGAAGCCATCAAACCCGTCTGGAAGACCAGGCTGGATGGTTGATTCGGTTCTTATTACCTTATTAATAGTTGCATTCATTCCCCCTTCCTGGAAGAAGAAAGCTGGGCTCAAGATGCGTAGGTGGGCTGTGAAGAGCTCTGTGCTCCTAAGACAGAATGTAGAGCTCCATGCAGAGACACCCCCTCCCCACTCCTGCATGCCTGCCAGAAGTCAGGGAGCAGAGTCACTTTCCAGAGAAAACCCATCTCTTCTTTACCCAGCCACATCAGATCACTGTCAATTCAATGCAGCTAAGAAACGTGGCAAGAACAGATCTTGGCCCTGGGGCCGAGGTCATCACATTCCTACCTTCCCCTCTTCAGAAGGAAGAGAGTATAGTGAGAGGAGACCTAGAGTCTAGCACTTCCCTCACTAACTGGCTGTGTGACATTGGGCATGTTACTTTACCTCTCTGGGCCTCACTGCCACCTCTAAAAATAGGGCTAATAACTTGTGGCTTATCTGCAGATGATGATCTTGTAGGTTTCCTTTCACTTACGTTTGTTTGACAATGTACTCAGCATCTACCATATGCCAGGTGCTGCATTAGATCGAAGGATGAGGCAGCGAACAGAGCATTCTTGTTGGTTGCTCCATGGGCATGAACACCAGATGTCAGAGCTCCTGGGACTTCATGGGCAGGTGACTCTCAAGACTGGTGAACAGCCTATGGAGAAGGCAGCTCAGTCACTAGCCAGGCCCATAGGACTTTCCGCTGGGTTCACCAGAGTCTAGAACAGAGAGATTTATCCTGGGAGACTTTCCTGCCTTCCTAGGGGCCAAGGGCTTCCCACCTGCTTGGAGACCTCAACCACTTTCCTCTGCTCCTAAGCGATGAAACACGGCACCAGCCTATATTCTGACCCTTAATCATTGTTTATTACAATTCTTTATGACCACAGACACATACCAGAGAAAGCCTTGCAAAACCAGATGCTGTTTATGCCAGCAGAGCTAGAGAAGGTTCTGGAAAGGATGTCCTGGCTGGCTTCCATCACTGCTGGTCACTTGGAGGCCTTTATGTCATCAGGGCTTGTCAGTTCTTGCTGTCCCCCATCACTCCTAAGGGGGTGGTGTGGCCTGGCTGCAGGTGCCTGGTGGCCACTGGATCTCCCTGGAAGAAAAAGAACTCATTCTAGTCCTATCTATGCCACTGACTAGCTGTGTGGCCTTAAGCAAAGGACACAGTCTCTGAGTCATAGCAGCTGAGTCCTCAGTAAGATGGGGCTCACAATGCATCCCTTACTGGTTGTTGTGAAATTAAATGAGATAACTCAGGTAAACACTTGGTAAACTAAAGAGGCTCAAATCAAGGCCAAGTTTAGGATGAGGAAGACCTTGATAAGGGAGAAATAGTCCAAGACCTGAGTCATCAGCTAAGACAGGAGCCACACAGGGCCCCCCAATCCTGGGCGATAAACCTCCTGGGACAACTAGCCTGCTGGGCTCCACTTTGCCAAGGGCCCTGCCAGCTCCTACACTGCCCGCAGCTCCAGATCTCTGGAGCCAGGCTGGAGAGGAGGTTCACTGCAGCTCCTTTGTCTGCCCAAAGTGGACATCCACCCCCACCCTCTCCACAAGAGGGTTAAGAGCCTTGGAAAGAGAAGAGAAGGTCGGTGAAGTGGCTCTCGAGTGCTCTCAGCCGGGCTGACAGCCCACAGGCCTTGTCACCATCCCCACAGCTGCATGGAAACAGAGCCACGGCAGCTGAGGGAGCTCTGTGCCCATCTTCGGGGCACGCTTAGGACGGGGTGCCCCACGCCTCACAACCCAGAAGGCCCCTGAGGGTCAGAGGGCCCAGGGCAGCTGCAAGGTGACTTTCACCAGGAGACACTGTTCCCCCTCCCAGGGGCTGAAGGCCAACTGGGGCAAAGCACAGAGAAGCACATAGCAGAAACGCTAACAGAAAAGATCGAGCAGCTCCTAAACACAGGTTCTGTCGCTGAGGCTTCCGAATTTTATATGAGCTTTAGGACAACGACCCCTTCTATGTTCTATTCAGAGTCTCTGCCTTTCTATGAGGACCTGTAGCTGGACAGAGGAGAGTTGGCCAGGAGCATGGGTTAGAGAATTTAAGAGCTGGCCTTGGAGATAGTTTCTGCTGCGGCCTCATTGCACTCTTAAAGGCACCACTCATGAGGCCTCCGAGGCCCGGCAAAGATAAATGATCGCCCAAACCCTCCAGCAGTTCCCCGTGCTGGGTGGAAAGAAAGAAGGAAAAACGAGGCTAAAGGAAGTCTAAAGTTACACAGCTAAAAATGTGGAAGGAGCTGAGATTTGACAGTTTCCAGCGAGTCCAAACTCACGCTCTTTCTCCTACACCCTGTAACTTCTCCAAGAAGATTGGAGTCTAAAGGGGGCAGAGTTTCCTTGAGGAGCTTCTGGTCCAATGAGGGAGATGGAATTCATCCAGGTGGAAAGGACCACAAAAAAAAAAAAAAAAAAAAAAAAAATCACAGTACGCCATGAATCCTGTGGCTCCGATCCAGTCCCCAGCCCTACCCTGCACCTTACTCTTAGTTGTCACCAACTCCTCCAACCTTCCCTCCCTTCCTCTTCCACCCGCCTTGTTCTCCAGGTAGATGAGTCCCACAGCTTACTTCAGATCTCAGGCAGGACCTGTGACCAGGAGGCAGGGGTGGAGGACGGGAGGATGCACTGTGCCAACGGACAGAGGGAAGGGAGCCTGGGGATGTGATTTCTTTTCCCTAGTAAAGCAGAAGATGAAAGGCAGGAGTTTCTGCAAATGTCGTCTCTTTGTTCTCTCTTTATGATTTGTCAGTCTGGAAGCGTTCATCTGTATCCACCACTGGACAGAGTCCAGACCTGGCCTTGCCCTCTGGGTGGCGAGGGACAGTTGTATTGCACCACTGGATCCCCTGAGTCTCGCAGTGATGGCAACGGTGCAATGGGCTAACCTGAGCAGGTTCCTGGAGAGGTGATCTGAGAACCGTGACTCAGAACCTGGCTTCCCAGCTTCCTAGGGCTTAAAAATCCTCTTGAGAATCTACTAAAAGCTATGAATGTTCTCTCTCCCTAAGGCTAAGATGCACATTCACTCAGAATTAAGGAATTGCACAAGTTCTGCAAATCATTCCACTCTGTGCAGGCCCAGACCCCCATGGATGACCCCCATTCCAGATTGTCTCATGCATACAGAGCAACGTGGCCATGGAGAAATGACCAGCAGGCAAGCAAGTTGGAGGAGAACAGACAGCAGGCCACAGGGCCAGCCGGGTGTTCATTGCCCACCTGTACCCAGAGGGGGTTACAGCAGGTTGGGAGGTGCTGGCCTGGCCCTGCCTACTGCATCCAATTAGCACGAGGCCCCCTCCCTGGTCTCCACAGTGGGCAGAGAGTGGCTGTGGCTTGGAGCTGGGGACAGTGTGACAAGGCTGCTTGCTGCCATCAGCCAGAGAGAGCTGGTGGTGTGGAAATGCTGGAGCCCCTGCAGCCTCCCGATAACGGTGCTAAATAAAGGTAATTTTCAAGTCACCAGTTAACAATGGCTGAGCACACAAGCAGTGACCGATGAGTCAGTCAATTACAGGGCAAGCTGTGGGGGATACGCTCTGAAGAGCCTCCTGGCCCATGGTCTGCGTCCACACAAGGGTGACCTGCAGACGACAGCATCCTGGTTCCGTGGGAAGCCAAGCCCACAGCATTTGTCTCTCCAAAGCCCTGGCATTTTTCCTATTGGAGAACCATTCAGACAAGCTGCAAGTCAGCTGAAGGGATGGGAGCTGGAGGCTTCAGGCCTAGAAGCCCTTTGTGCAAGCCTCCTAACGTGGCTGGACCATGTGCCTGCTCCCCTCAGCCCTCCCACCCCAGCTGGCTCCTCGTCCTCTCACAGGAAAGAAAGGCATGCCAGGTCCAGCCCTCTGCTATGAGCGACAGCCTGCATCTGTTCTCTCAACAACAGGCCTTTTCTGCCTGAGCTGAGAGTGTCTTGCTCCCAGCCCTTCCCTGCTCTGACCACACCCAGCTCAATACTGCAGCTTTCTCTTCCCAGAGCACACAGAAAAAGGCCTTACCTGGGACTGGTGCCAAACTCACATCTTCCCCAGGGCCTCCCATGATGTGCCTCCTGGGCTCCCCACCCTGGCTCCCTCCTCCCTTCCCTCTGGCCCCAGGTGCACTGCTCCCTGCACAGCAGGCACACAGGGTGTACTGTGTGGGTTTTTTGCCATGGTCATTTCCATCCTGATGTATTCCATCTCCCTCAATGGACCAGAAGCTCCTGGAGAAAACTCTGCCCCTTTAAACCCCAATCTTGTTGGAGAAGTTACAGGATGTAGGAGAAAGAGCGTGAGTTTGGAATCGCTGGAAACTGTCAAATCTCAGCTCCTTCCACTTTCTTAGCTAGGTAACTTCAGACTCCCCTTGGCCTTGTTTTTCTCATTCATATAAAGGGAACAAAGGTACCTTTATAGTACTGTGTTGTTATAAGGATTAAGACATAGCATTGTGTAGTAAGACATAGTATTATAAGGATTAAGACATAGTATTTCTCATCCGTATAAAGGCAACAATACCTTTATAGTGTGGTGTTGTTATAAGGATTAAGTTATGGTGTTGTTATAAGGATTACGACACTAACTGGAAAATACCTAGAACAAGGCCCGAGGCATCACAGGCACCCAGTACACGCAAGTCCCCATCCCAGGGGCTCAACCAAAAGTCCTGGAATGTTATTTCACGGTCCACCTAGGGCTGTGAGCAAGTCCTCAGTGGTCCCAGGGACTCCTCCCTGGAGAGTCCAAAGGCAAGCAGTCCCCAGCCCTGGCACTGCACCCTGAAGGATGTGATGGGGTGGGAGCTGTTGGCCCTATGAGAGGCCTGTGTTGCTTGGGCTCCAGGGGTGGTGAGGGGGCCCAGCTGCTGACTCAGGCCTGCTTTTCCTCCTGCCAGGACTTCCTACTTAGTGGCCAAGTATAAGTTACTTAAACTTTCTGAACTTTAGTTTCCTCACTGGTAAAACAGAGCATGGTCATATATATGACAACATGATATGAACTGTAAAGAGCCTGACTTAGTATCTAGGACATGGCAGGTGATGAAGAAATTGTAGCGATGTTTATAGTTCTCCTGTTCCTCACCCGCTTCAGGCCTTCAGGACAGAGAGCTTCCTCTGAATAGCCAGATTCTTCTAGAAGCACTACCACCTTGATGGGGCCCCCAGAGCTGACCTCAGGTCCAGGTACAAGGCAGAGTGTGGCAGGGATACCCGAGGCTGGACAGAAAGAGCACGTGTGAGATCTTGGGCAAGATGTAGAAGCCCTCTAAGCTGCCATTGCCTCATCACCGGAAAGTGCAGGTTAGGTGTGCAGTAACGCCCTGCCTGTTACGGCCAGCTGCGGCCAGCCTTGCACAAACTTCCCACCAGAACACACAGGATGTATGCCTTTAGGTTAAGGGATTCTCCTGGCGAAGGATTGTTACCTATGGAATACGGCTGGTTACAAGCGTCCAGCCAATCATTAGATGTTAACACCTTAATATAGCATTCGAATCAGATGACTTTTGGGGTACAGGTGTGGGGGAGACAGGATTTCCCTCTGTCACCCAGGCTGGAGTACAGTGGTGCAATAACGGCTCACTGCAACCTCCACCTCCCGGGCTCAAGCGATCCTCCTGCCTCAGACTCCCAAGAAGCTGTGACTACAGGGCACACACCACCATGCCCAGCTAATTTTTGTATTTTTAGTAGAGACATAATTTTACCATGTAGTCCAGGCTGGTCTCCAACTCCTGAGCTCAAGTGATCTGCCCACCTCAGTGGCCTCCCAAAGTGCTGGGATTACAGGTGTGAGCCCCCGCACCCAGCCAGATCACTTTCTAATAAGCAAATCCTCAAGGGAATGGGTGAAATGAGACATACAGGATGAATTTAGGTGAAAGAAGGAGTGGGGAGAACAGGGATGGAAGAGCTGGGTAGGATGGCCAGGGAGGGAATGATCCCAAGAAGGGCGGCTCCTGCTACCAAGGTATCTAGGAGGACAGAGACTACAGGCTGTGTCCCCAGCCTCCTTGAGCCTGGTGCAGCAGCCCCCACAGGCACAGCTCAGGCCCTAATTACACCCTCCATCACTTTCCCACTGAGGCTGAAATTGGGGCAGATCACTCACCGTGCAGTGGCAGTGACCTTCACAGACCATTTCTCCTCCTTCCAGCCCCCTGCTTACCTGAGACCATGTTCTCTTTCTTCTGCTGCGTCCACAGTGAGCCACAGCAGGGCCGCATGTAGCCATGGCAGACACAGCCCTTGAGGTGGGGACCGCTGGGGTGTTGCAGACCTCAGCCACACAAAAGGTCTGCCACAGCATCTAATTTCTGGAAGACTTAGGGATTTAAGGCAGAGCCCTGCAGACAGGGCTGGCTGAAGAGCCCCATAGGAGTCGACTCTGGGAACTGGGGGCCCAGGAAAGTGGGTGTAATCTTAGACTGCATGAATTGCAAAGCAATTTTTAAAACAGAGGGAGGTAATGTTCTTCTGGGCTTTGCTTGGTCGGGCTACATCTGGAATTTTGGGTTCAGTTCTAGAAATCAATTTGAAAGGAGGTATTAACAAAACAGAATAACCAAGGTAGTTAAGGTCAAAAAACCGTATCAAATGAGGAAGAGGCAAGTCTGTATAATGGTTAGGTAGGCAGACCTCAGAGTCCGGTTCCTGGGTTTACATTCGAGCTCAACAAATGCTCAACAATGTAAGCCAGAGTTAGTGTCCAGACTGGTGTTGAGATCAGCTTCCAAAGGACTGTGGCATGTGCTGCTGTAGTGGCCCTGGCTGGTTCAGAGGGAGCCCCTGCTTCTAAGGATGGGGCACAGCAGAAAGAGGAGTGTTCAGGAGTGGCTGAGCAGAGCCTCAGCCAGCAGCTGAGACACTAGGCAAGGTCTAGCCCCAGCCCAGGAGGCAGGGATGAAATGCCAGCAAGTTCAGGTGAGGTGGCAGGATAAAGTGGCAGGATAAAGCTTGGCACACTCCCAAGCTTCAATGACTGGTGCACTCATCGAGAAACTGAGGCTGGGAGGTAAGGTGCTGCACTCACGCCCTATAGGGACCTCTGTGTCATGGATGACTCAGTGCCAGAGAGGCAGGATGTGCTTTGAGTTCAGAAACGTGGGAGTGTTTGTCCCAGCACTGCTACGTGATGAGCCGTGTTACTATGCACCAGTGACTCAGCCTCTCTGAGATTCCATTTCCTCCTTTGAACACAAGAGTACCTACAGGGTTAAGACCAAGGGGAAAAAACTTAAGACAACTGACACGCATAGCTCTCTCTCAGTTTCCCAAGCCCATGGGGCCCTGAGTCCCAGCCTGCTGGTGGGCGGGCGGAGGGCGGCTGCCACAGCCCTGCCTGTCTTGACCAGGAGCAGCACAGTTCCGGGACAAAGTTGGCCACAGTGCCCCCATCCAGGAGGAGTCAGAGGGCATCCCCACACCCCACGCAGGCTGTAGCTTCTGTTCCCCTGTACGCAGATGCTGCCGACAGCCCAGACTCCTTCAGCTCTGGAGGGCTTGGAGGGCCCTTCATCTGCCATTGTGTTATTTGTCGTCCCTGTTGTTGTGATGAACAGAGGAGAAATATTGTCTCCAGCCAGAGCCGCTGGAGGAAGACACCTCGAGAGGCAGCGGCTCCAGGGCAGCAGTAATTGCTCTGATTGGAAGGCGTTTCCTCAGGTTGCTGGAAGGGACTGGGAGAGGCAGCTAGTGTGTGGATGCCCTGGGTTCCAGGAAAATCCTGGGGGCTTGCAGCCCCATTGAAGAATGAGTGCCAGGCTCCACAGCCCAAATTGCTGTTCTCTCTTTCTCCCTGCAGCAAGCTCCCTGCTGGAATGACTGATGCCCTCGGTCTCCCCTGGTCCCCCACCAGTGCCACCTTCTTCCCACCTCAGCTCACTTGTTCTCAGGAGACAGAATTCCAGCTCCACTCGTAAATCCATTCATTTGACGTATATTTCCTGAGCACACCTCCTAATTGCCAAGCTGTGCTCTAGGTGCTTGGGATTTATCAGGGAATAAAACAGCTCCCTGTCCTTGTAGGCCTTACCTTTGAACCAGGGAGACAGACTCTAAACAAAAGCATAATAAATTGGTAAATTATATAGAATGTTATAGCATGTTCAATGCTATGGGGAAAATAGAGCAGGGGAGTGAGGAGGATTGGAGTGCCCAGGGCAGGTGCAAGGTTTGGACTCCAAAGGGAAATTCCAGCAAGGACTCCTCCTCTCTTTCCCCTCCCTGCCTCAGGGCCCCCAGCAAGGCTCCACCCAAACCCCTCCAGGTTGCTGTTCCAGGGAAGGGGAGTCCCCAGATTCCACTGGAGTCCCCAATTCCTATTCCCACCCCTACCAGCCAGCATAGCCCTCCCAGGTAACTTGCATATTGCAAAGCACTTTTAACATGCAAACACATCCTATTTAAGCCCCTCTTCAAGGACACCCATGGCCAAGTACACTTATTCTCATTTTGTGGATTAGGAAGCTGGGGGTCAGAGAAGCTGATTATCAAAGGGCAACACCACACATCTCTAATAAGTGGTAGAGCCAGACCTTGATCAGGACTTTGACTCCCCATCTGAGCTCTCAGCCAGTGTTACTCTCACGTCCATGATCTCATTGCATCCCACAATGATTCCATGAGCCGGAAACAATAAATCCCATTTTGCTGATGGGAAACTAAGACTAGAGAGTTTAAGTAACTAGCCCAAGGTCACACAGCTAGCAAACGGCAGATATAGGACTTGTCCACAATCTACCACATGGCCCAATGCTCTCCCCCGAGCCCTAGATCTGAGTCTTCCAGTCCACCTCTCCCTTCTTCCTAAAGCCCTCCAGAGACAGACCTCTGCCCCTCCCTGTACCAGGGCCCAGCTCCCCTTAGAGTCATTCATTCCGTGCATTCACTCACTCCCACGAAAACTGAAAAGAAGAGAAAAGATAGATGGCAATGAGAATTGTGTTCAACTATTTTACTTAAGTCATAATCATTCCTAATCTAAATTTGCTGGAATGTATTACACAACCTAATCATTCACATATATTGTACTGCAGTTTCAATTTAGTGAAAAGTAAAAGCCATTCAGAGGCAGAAATATGTTAAATGAACATTTCCCAGATTACAGTCCTTCAGCGAGATAAAGTGCAACCAGATTTTTTTTTTTTTTTTTTTTTTTTTAAATTCAGGAATTGGTGCTGCCTGCTCCTCTTTCGATTTGGGTGCATTTCTGGCTCTTCTTCCACACACAAGGAAAGGCTGGGGGAGTGGAGAGCACAATGAAGACTGCAGGCTACAGGGTTGGGGAGAGGGAAGGGCTGTGGGTTTGGGAATGTGATGGCTTCATGACCCACTGCTCCTGATTGGAAAGCTGCCCAGCCAGGGTCTGCAAACTACTCCTGGCTTACCTCTCTGCCTCACGCCTCACAGCTTCCCCTGCAGCTGTGCTCCAGGCCAGACCAAACACGCCATCACCAGAGCACAGCGTGTTCTTTCTGACCTTCCAGCCTTTGTACATGCTGCCTCCACAGCCTGGAACACTCTGCAGCCCCATCTTCATCTCCCTGTCTCCTATTTGTCCTTCGGGTTTCAGCTTGGATGTCATGCCCCCAGTGGACATTTTCCAAGAATTGCCATGTCTGGAGAGTGGCTCTGCCTGCACATCATCACAATGCTCTGGACTCTTCCATTGGAGCATCCATCACACTGCATTGTCGCTGTCTATTGATTCATCTCTCCCACTGACTCCCCGTTCCTTGAGGCAGGGACTCTCTCTGGTTTACAGTTGTGCCCCCATGCTTAGCCATAGTAGGTGTTCCATGGATGTTCATTGACTGAATTCACCATCCCAAGCCTTTGAACAGTGACTTGCCCTTCTCCCAGTACTTTTAGGGCCCTTGCCGCATGCCTGCCTCCAGATCTCCCTACAAGCTGGGTCGGGTTTTATCCTCATCTGGATAGTTGGTCACCAAGAGCCCCCAGCAGAACAGTGCCCAAGTGATGCAAAGCCATGTCCCAGCTCCTGACCCAATGCCTTCACAGTGCCACCTTGTATCCACGACTTCAACAGGCACAAGAGGCAGCACCCAAGTCCTCACAGCCAGAGAAAGTGACGAAGCTTGATGTGGCATTGTAAACATTGAATCTGAAGCCAAAAGACGCGAGTTCAGCTCTTGATTTCGGCTACGTGTAGTTTATGGTCCTGAACGAGTTACCTAATTAATCTCACTGAGCCTGAGGTTTATAAAATGGAAAGTAACAATACCTGACGCCTCTAACTGTTGTTAGGAAGAACTAATGACAAGCAGAAAGAGGGCGCGGTTATGTGCTTAGAGGCAGCAGTGCTCCTGTCAGTAGAGAGGCCGCGAGACCCTTTCGCCCGCTGGCGTTCAGTGAGAGGCTCTCAGCAAGACAGCTTCGTACTTGATGTAACTATCCAGTCTGAGCTGGATTACCTAGTTACCTACTTATTCCTTCATGATTTAAATAGGGAAATGGCAGCGCCAGACAATGTGATTTTTATTGATTTTAGCTCTATGTTCTTCATGAACAAGGACACATGAGGAGTGGCCTCTCTAATTCAAGGTCCTCAGGTGCCTTTTCTGGACCAAATGTCTTGCTGTGTTTTCCCTAATGTGCGCCGAAATCTGAGCTCATCCCCACCTCCCATCATCTGAACGCGTCCGGGGAGGGATCCTGTGGCTGAGTAATGCTCTCCAATAGAGGGTTTGTTTTTAAAGAGAGGAAGTAAAGAATAATGTTCCTGTTCCAAGCTGCTGAGGGAATTAGGAAGGCAGACGGCCATTACTCAGGCTGGAATCCTGCCAGGGCTTATGATATCATATTTATTTGCCAAGAAAAACATCTCCCTCCTCTGTCTCAGGCAGCTCAGGGAAGCCGAAGCCCAACTCCAATCACATTCCGTGTCTTAGGTTTAAGACACAGACGGAACTTAACAAGAGCGACGGTCGTTTACATTGATGGAGTACCTTTTAGCTAGATGGCCCCCCAGAGTGTGACAAGCCTTCAGGACAGACGAACAGACCGGTGTAGAGTGCTAGGCACCGCATCCCTTTGTTCCCACGTTCCGCAGAGGCGCATCCCCCAGGGCCTCTGCCACTTGGCATGAGGGTGGAACTCCAAGCAGTTTTCCTATCCAGTCTACTGCTTCCAAACTCTGTTAAGCAAGCAGGGGCTGGGAGTGAAGCCTCTTGATAAAATTCCACAAACTATCTTGGTAAAGATTAATTCCTGGCCGGGCGCGGTGGCTCATGCCTGTAATTCCAACACTTTGGGAGGCTGAGGCGGGCGGATCACCTGCGGTCAGGAATTCGAGAGTAGCCTGGCCGACATGTTGAAAACCCATCTCTACTAAAAATACAAAATTTAGCCAGGCGTGGTGGTGAGTGCCTGTAATCCCAGCTACTGGGGAGGCGCGGCACAAGAATTACTTGAATCCCGGAGGCAGAGGTTGCAGTGAGCTGAGATCGCGCCATTGCGCTCCAGCTAGGCTAACAGATGAAGTCACAGTTGTCTGATATCTGGTATTATTAAGTGCCCATTATTGGGGTTGTGGCCTGTTGACAGCGACCCATGTGTGGTAGTGGCATCTGGCCTGCCACTTCAAGGGTGTCACAGTGGGGAAGCTCTGCCCCAGCTCTAAAGGACACCCCTCCTGCTTCGGCTTCAGTCCGGTTAGACACTGGAGAGAAGCTGATAGTGTCATTGGCAGTGTTATTCTGAGTGCCCTGGTACAGGAGGAGGAGAGTTAAGCCCACGTGGGACATTGAGAAAGTCCACCTTTGCTCCCCTCTGCCTGCCTCTGCAGCCAGGCTCGGTCATACCCTCAGGCCTGGGCTGAGCTGAGGAGCATGGACAAAATGAGTTTTCAGACTACTGGGGGCTTTGCATGGGGGAGGAAGGGGCCCATCCAGAGTCCAGGAGAGTAAGGAGCTGCCATCAGAGAGGGCAAACCTTGACAGCTTCCAGGGGCAGGCAGAAGAGCGCATCCACAGGCACTGGCCAGACACTGGAGAGGTGTTGGAATAAGTTGTATAGGATCTAGATATGGCAAAAGAGATGGGAACGCCAACGCCCTAATTCCAGGGCACCAACCGTCCACACTGCCTGCGGACCACGCTCCCAGGCTATGGCGATGGTCTGTTTTCCTTGCTCAAGCAAGCAGCCCACACCTGCAGAATTCGTCGGGTGCCCTGGCTGCTGCCACTGCTCAAATTTTACTCACGAGGATGGCTTTGTGACGGATGCATCATCTCATTTTCCTGGAAGTCCTGAGGGGCAGCCACCAGATTGTGCACGCTGAGTGTCAGCTATATTAAGCTAACACATTCACATCATTGAAAAGCCCTATTTACACATAATAAACATGGGGATAGTTGCCGTGGAGGAAATAATATAATATTGATTAAAACAATGGCCTGTAATGCCTTCTGAAAGCCTGCAGCCACCAGCAGCCTCCACAGCGGGTTGCACACAGGCAGCCTCCCTACCTGGCTGCCTCGGGCCTGCTGTCAGCTGTCACTTTCTAAATGGAGGAGACAGGCATTTCCCCGGGCCAGGGTCGTGACAGCAGGAGCCTCCATTTCGGGAGCCTCGCTGTGTGCCAGGCACTGTACTAAGGGTTTGTTCTCGTTTATCCCCATAGAAGCTCCTTGAGGTAGGTGGGATCATTCTTTGCATTTTACAAAGAAGGAAGCAGGCTCACAGAGGAGTTAATTGTCTTGCCCGGGGTCGCACAACTAATAAGGGATGACACTGGGATTTGAACCTAAGTGTGTCTAACTCCACAGCGCATCCCGTCCTCCTCATGCTAGACTCCTTCGTGTATTCATTTCTAACTTGATAGGTAAATGTATGAACAGAGAAGCTCCAGGTGCTCGTGCTGAGGCCCTTGGCAGGGTGTTATCATTGGTTCAGTGAGGGATGGTCTGTGATCAGCTCAACCTCAGCCATGATCCCAGCTATCCTAAGCTGAGGAGAAGACCTGTGGTTTGGCAGAACTGGAGATTTCAGAGTCCCTGAAATAGGAAATCTCATTTTAGAAAGACGGCTTATTGCCCTAGAGCTGCTGGCAGGCCTAGAGTGGGGGCATATTTTCCCTGGTAGCTACACAATACCCTTGACTCAGAAAGAGTCCACAGTGAGCTGAGGATAGCAAGAAGGTCCAGGACCACATCTGGCATGGCGTGTCAGATGGAGGAGGCTCCAGAAGCACACAGGAGGTATGGGGCCCGGGGAGCCAGCTGTCCACATCCGGAACCACATTTTTCCATGATGGTGGGTAACTGGTGTGGATGGGAGAGATGGGAGGGTCTGAGTATCAAGAACAGATAGCAGCGTCCCTCTGTTAGCAATGAGCATCTCTGCTGTGCTCTGCCATTTACTGACTGTGGAGCTTTGGGCAAGTCACTTAGGCTATCTAAGCCCTCAAACCAAAATTAAGGATAATACTTCTTCAGTAAGTCAGATAATTCAGGATAATACTTTTTCAGTATGTCAGATAATTAAGGATAATACTTCTTTAGTACTTCTTCAATACGTCAGTGTTGCAAGAGCTTAAAAGGAAAATATGTTGCTGCATGAAGCACTGACCTTTAACAGTCAACACTCAATTAAGGTCAATCCTGATCTTACAATGTTTTTGCAAATACTTGGTGACCTTCCCTTCCCATCCTCATGGGGCTTTAGGCCTGCAGAAGCCCCAGTCTTCTGAATTCAGTTCTCACCCCTTCCCCACCTGACCTGCAGCTCAGGTCACCCATCCGCCTGCTTCTCAGCTGTCCCTGCCGTGCAGTTCAGATTGGGAAGGTAAATGGGCAGATTTTCGCATCTGCTGAAATCCTTGCTTCACTGGGTTTCATTTTCTTCCGCTATAGCGGAGGATTTCCACGAACCCCCGAACCGTGTCTGGATTATTGCTTCCGGCAGCATCAGGGGAATGCGTTCTGATACCAAACACCAGAGGCGGAAACACAAACCAGAGCTTAGCAAGGCTGGTGAAGGCACCACTGTGTTGCCACTGGTGAATCTCAGGCCCACTAGCAAGCAGTGCATCCTTGCAATGCACAGTGGCAGGAGTTGGTCCTAGTCTGGTCTGAGTGGGAGGACAGGCCGTGCAGAGGACGCTCAGTTGAGAGTACACCCCTCGCTTGAGAGATGAGAAGACAGAAGCCCAGAGAGGCTCCACGATTGGCTCAATATCACCCAGTAAGGCCAGAGGAATCACACAGGCAAAACCAGGGCCAGATCACAGGGAGGAGCCTGGCTTTGGGGTGGGAGGATCTAGGTTCCAGCCCTTCTGTCACATAGCTGTGTGACATTGGGCAAGCTGCTTAAGCTCCAGGAGTCTCTGTTTTCCCATCTGTGGAATGGAACAATGAATACACGCCCTTGTGTAAGCAGGCATCTAGGAGGCCAGGTGTGGTCTGTTACCTGTGCTCAGTTCATAGCTGGCCCCTTCTCAGCACCTTCCCCTTGTCCCTGTCATTCACTTCCCTGCTGTGTTAGGACAGCAGAGGCTCTTCGCCTCCTACTCTGGTTCTGAGACATAACCCTGGTTCAAGAGGAGACTCCTGTCTATTGCAGGACATGGTGATTACAGTTAATAACAATGGATCATATAATTGGAAATTGCTCAGAGAATAGGTTTTAAATGTTCTCACCATGCACAAAAAAAAATATGTATGTGAGGTAATGGATATGTTAATTCATTGATCTATTCATTCCACAATGTATGCTTTTATCAAAACGTCATCTCGTATACCATAAATAGATCTACAACTTTTAGCTTCAATTTTAAAAATAAATGCAAGTTTTAAAAGTGAATATAGGCTGGGCATGGTGGCTCATGCCTGTAATCCCAGCACTTTGGGAGGCTGAGGAGGGCAGATCACCTGAGGTCAGGAGCTCAAGGCCAGCCTGGTCAACATGGTGAAACCCTGTCTCTACAAAAATACAAAAATTAGCCAGGCATGATGGCGGGTGCCTGTAACCCCAGCTACTCGGGAGCCTGAAGCGGGAAAATCACTTGAACCCGGGAGGTAGAGGTTGCAGTGAGCTAAGATTGCACAACTGCACTCCAGCCTGGGCAACAGACTGAGACCCTGTCTCAAAAAAAAAAAAAAAAGAATATAATGTGACCAGCTCTAAACCCCCAAACTACAGCAAAATTGTATTTGAAAATCTAAGCAATGAGGGGAGGCCCCAGAGCTTCTGGGGCGCTGATTTTATCTGCCACTCTTCATTCCCATGGCTGCTGTCCCGCCTCCATGTTCTTTAAACTGGCATTGCAGGCATGGTTTGAGAAGGGCTGTCTAACCATTTCCAGAGCTAGGACCTGGCATTTATGTGAGCACCTACTTTACCACAGGCAGTGGATCTGCACAAAAGAGTCATTTATTTATGAAGCACATGCAAAGACTGAAAGGGGATGCCATTGAGGTTTAGGTGCAACCCGGAGACTGTAACATCAAGGAAGAAAAAAAAGAAAAAACTGGAAACTCCTAGAACAGGTAGGGCCAGGTGGGGCTGGGGAGGGGAGGTTATTTTAGACAGACAGAGTCCAGGGCAAGTTCTTCCTTCCTGAATCAGAGGGGAAGACAGGGCAGAGCAGTCCTGGACCACACGTGGCCCTGCTTGTCCAGGGTGCACAGAAACTGTGCCAGGCCCCCTCCTGCAGGAGGGCAGTGAACAAAAGTGCCTGACAGCACACAGGGCTGAGCCAGGGCGGACAAGAGGCTCCAACACAGGAGAAGAAATTCCAGGCTCCACCCTCTGTGCTCAAAGCCCTCCACAGTATACCTCTACTGACCTTTCTAGACTTCTCTGCACAGGTCCTGCCTTCCATTCAGGGCCCCCCTTGCCCATTGCTACCTGAACCCTTGGCTCAAGTCATTCCTCCTCCTAGAATGCTCTCCTGCTCTCTGGCTGACCAGTCCCCAGCACTACAGGTGGCCCGGTCCAGTCCAACCTCCTCCACGAAGACCTCCCCGGCCAGCCCAGCCATGGTGTCTTTGGCTGTCTTTTGTGTACACACCCTGTCTCCCCAGCTGCGGGTCCTCTGGGGGCTGCAGTGCCATCCAGTGCATCTTTATGCTTTCAGCTGTGCCCCATCACCGACCCCTCCAGCAAGTATGTGTCAAATTCCTGCTGTGGACCAGACACAGTGACAAGTGCCAAGTGTTAATAGATGACTTGGGGCCAGGCATAGTGACTCATGTCTGTAATCCCAGCACTTTGGGAGGCAGAGGCGGGTGGATCACGAGGTCAGGAGATCGAGACCATCCTGGCTAACATGGTGAAACCCCATCTCTACAAAAAATTAGTAAAAATTAACCGGGCATGGTGGCGTGTAGTCCCAGCTACTCGGGAGGCTGAGGAAGGAGAATGGCATGGACCCGGAAGGCGGGGATTGCGGTGAGCCAAGATCGCACCACTGTACTCCAGCCTGGACAGAGCAAGACTCTGCCTCAAAAAAAACAAAAAAAAAGACTTGGCTCCCTCTTTTAAGGACCTCACAACTCAAGGAGACAGACAGGTGAACAGAAAAACATCACACAGAGGTGGAGAGAGACAGGGGGTCATGAGACCAGAGAGGGTGTTTGGGCACGTTGCTTACCAGCAGTGGTAACCTGGAAGCATTGTCCAGATCCAGGTACAACTCCAGATACAAATGCCATCCCCCTCAGTGCTCCCCACTCTAGGGCCACAGGTGCATTTGCCTCCTTTGTACCCCGCCCTGTTTTTTTCTGCCCCTCTTCTCATTGTCTCCCCAGTTCTCCTCTTCCACTGGCTTCCTGCATGAACCTGGGCCCCGTTTGTTCCTGAGAGAAGTTATTCGTTAAATTAGAGAGTGGTTCCCGGGGACACTGAGCACTCTGCACAGAAAAGACTTAGTAGAAATCTAATAAGTAAATCAGAGGGATAAAAGCTCAGACAACAAGCAGGAGGATTTAGGAAATGAGGAGCTGCACTCTCAGGTACCCAAGGAAGTCACAACTGACAGAGCAACTCGCACCCCCTGGCCCTGGATGCAACTTAAGAAATTGGATTTTATACTCACCTGCGCTTGGAAGCTAACTGCCCTCCCACATGATAAATCCTAAGGCTCTTGGTGGAACTCCCTGGGGCCCGCACCACCGTCATCTGTTTTAGACGACGCGTTCGTCCTCCAGGACCGTCGATGGCTGGCAGGAAGGGAGGGCCTCTCTGCGACCTTGGTGGGCTCTGCTGCGTGGCTTTCTTGGCCGTGGCTTCTTGGAGGCAGCACACAGACAGAGCATGGGCTTTGGGCTTGATCCAGTCTCGTTCTGTTGCTGTGTGGCCTCAGACAGTCGTCTTGCCTTGCTGGTCCCCATTGTCTTCATAAGTCACAGAAAGTCCTTTCTCTAGGCATGATGAGGCTAAGTGAGAGAGTGTGCGAAAAGCGTTTTGCAGGGAAGATACTTGCTCACAGATGGCCAATACGTGGTGGCTCATTTTCACCTTGGAATCAGTAAGTCCAGACTAGGTGTGATAGGAGAGCCTGGAACTCTTACATCTCCAGGCACAGGGGACAGTCATTGAGACAGAAGGAGCAGGACGGGTGCTGAGTCAGAAGTCCGGAAGCCTGTCAGGAATAGTTGGCCATACCCATTGCCAGAACTCTCCATGGTGTGAGGCGGATTCTGAGTCCCTCCCCCAGGACCTAAGCAGGCAGCACGTGTATACGCATACGCGCTCACCCACGTGCTCCACATGCTGTCACACATTCATGATACTTACTGTTCACAATGTGCCCGCCCACAGGGACATGCCACACCCCAAGTTCTCACCCCGTCCCCACCTGTGTGCACAATACACACGCCCGCTCCTATTAGCAGGTAGGCGCCGAGTCGCGCTCATGTAGAAGTTCACGCCAAGCCCACGATCATCCCTTTTCTTTCCTAGTATGTGAACGAAGGCTCTCTTCCAATGAATTCCCATTTTGCCCTACTCTTTCTTTGTGAGACGCTGAGGAAGGACCAGGGAATGAAGCCAGAGTCTAAGGGGAGAGGGAGGGAGCATTTCCTGGGCTGCAAGCGTCCCAGGACCCAAACAGCCTCAGGGTTGTTTATTTTGGAAAAGATAAGATTATCTGTTAAACTTCTCAGTGGTTGAGTGGAAGAGGGATTAGTCTCATTCTGTGTTGCCTCACGGTGCAGATTTGGGACTAATGAGGCAAAGTCGCAAGGCTGTAGGGAATATTTAAACTCAACATAGAAGAACTCTAAAATTATTTAAACTCTCCAAAAAGGAAAAGCACAGCTTCCAAAGTAATGAGCTCCCTGTCTTTAGAACGATCCAAGGGAAACCCATGTGACTACTTCTCCAAGGTGCTAACAAGGGAATCCTTTAGCACTGGGTGTGAGAACGGCACTGATTAACCTCAAAGACCCTTTTTGTTCAATGAATCTAGAACTGGGCGGTCATCACACAGCCTCTCACTCAGCTATTCTCTCTGAAGGTAAGGATGACATCTAGACCAGAGGCAGGACGGTTAGTTTCTTCTTTTTTTTTTTTTTATTTAATTGAGACAGAGTCTTGCTCTGTTGCCTAGGCTGGAGTGCAGTGGCACAATCTCAACTCACTGCAAGCTCCGCTTCCCGCGTTCAAGCTATTCTTCTGCCTCAGCCTCCCAAATAACTGGGGTTATAGGCACCTGCCACCACACCTGGCTAATTTTTTTTTTTTTTTTTTTTTTTTTTTTAGTAGAGATGGGGTTTCGCCACATTGGCCAGGCTGGTCTCTATTTCCTGACCTCAGGTGATCCATCTGCCTCGGCCTTCCAAAGTGCTGGGATTACAAGCATAAGCCACTGTGCCAGGCCAGCGGTTGGTTTCTAGGATGCTGGTTGCCAGCAGGGCCCCCTCCCCACTCTGAGTTATCACACCCAAATTTGTCCAACAGGCGCCCTGGACCTTTTCCAGAGACCTGGTATTCCTTGGGTTTTGTCCCTGCCCCCTCCCATCGACCTGACCTGAGTGCAGAAGTCCTGATACTAAATTTGTTTCAGGTGACATTTTGATGAATTCAGACCCAAACTCACTCAGCTTATTGATCCTAGAGAAAATGTTCATCCTTTAAAGACCACCAAACTGCATACTTAATCCATGTGCCACATACTGGGTCGATATGAAACACTGCCAAGACAAACATTTTGCTGAGCCCTTTATTGAAAGAGAGCTCTGTGACATTCTATTTCTCTCTTCCTTCCACGTGGACTGAGCCCCAATGTCCTTCCCCTCACCCCCGCCCAGATGTTGAGTGGCCATCAGCAGCAAAGGCACAGGTCCTCCGTTACGGGAGCCCTTGAGCCTCTCTGAGCCTCAGTCTTCTCATATGAGAAGTACAGGAAGCAACAACTCCCTGCCCAGTTACAGTGTGGACTAAATGGCATAACTCCGTGTGTGTAAAGTGCCCAGCACATAGCAGCATCTCAGTAAAGGCCCATCTCTTGTCCTTCCTTTTGCATTCCAGCAGGGAGAGCTTCATCTGTGGCTCAGGAATCCCTCGCTCCTCAGCTGATTAAAAAGGACCCTCTCAGTGTGCATCAAAAATCTAAGTGCCCGAGAAGAAGGGAAGCAAAATAATGAACTCGTACATGCGTGTGCACCCACATTCAAACCAACTGGAGGTACCAAGCACCAGCCACGCAAGGCCAAGCTGTGGTGGGTGGCACACTGCCAGCTTGAGATAGGGTTTGGTGAGAGCATTTTGGGGATGCTGAGGTCCAGGGATGTTTAATAATTTGCCCAAGCCCACAGGAAACTTCCTACAACTAAATTACGTGTAAGGGAAAGGACCTAAATAGAGGCTGTCTAAAATGGAAGCTTAGGAAGGCAGAAATTCTTGTCTATCTTGTTCATCACAATATTCATAACAGCCAGAACTGACACAGTGAGCTATCCTTGAATGAATGAATGAGAATGAATGAATGACATTAGAATAAACTCAAAGATAAAAACCTGAATGACTGGAAGGTTAACTACACAAAGCTGACCCATACTTGAGGCTGACTTATAGTTCTGTAAAAGGAAGGACAAATGAAGGTAGGAGGAAGGAGCAAGGCTGGAGCCCTGCTCAGAGTCCTGTTCTCAAACCAGCAGAGAAGATCTCAGACCTCAGCCCTCACCTTGGCCCCCAGAATTTTGAAGGGGCACACAGTGCCAAATCAAATATTAATCTGTTGAATTAGAGTAGATCATCCCTGTCTGTGGAGTCACTCATCACATATACATGTGCACTGAGTGCCTACGATGTGCCAGGCCCTGTGCCAGGTTCTAGAGATTAATAGAGATGGTTCCCACCTCACAGTCTGGGAGGGGTGGAGCAAAAATACAAAACCATGGTTGCATCTATAAGGCAGTTTCATAGCAAAGGTATGAATGAATGAAGAGGTATGAACAAGGCAGTTGGGGGGTGCCCAGAGGACGGGATGCCCATCTGCAATGGTAGGGGTAGAGAAGGCCACACACAGAGGAGTTTCTTGGGGGCTCTTGAATTGTGAATGAAATGTGATGCTTGAGAGGGGTGTAAGAATCCCCGATAGAAGGAACAGCAGCCCCAGTAGGACAGCCACCAGGCAGCCCCTTTCTCTGAGAGCTGAACAAAGCTGTTCCCTGAGCTGCTGTGGGTATTAACTCCAACAGCATAGCAGTCTCTATTCAAGCTACAGAACTGGAATTCTCAGGCTACTCTTAGAGTATCTTATTATTATCTGGACTTTTAGCATACCCCTGTACTTTCTAATAATATGTTATATTTCAAACTAAGTACCATTTATAGGGGCTTACGACGTGTCCAGCCTTGGTTCCATACATTTAGACAGGGTTTAGGAACACACCTCTCTTTACCCTTACCTCCCAGTATTATCTCCAGTCCTCATTGCAGCCCAAGACCTCTCCATTGTACACATTGAGGAGACTGAAGGTGGACATCTGTGATCAAGAGCTAAGAGGTGGTTGTGATGCCCACACTACTGTGTGAGAAGGCCCCAGGGCTGTGGGATCGATGGTCCAACCTTCCTAGGCTGGCTTCTCTTGGCCTCAGGAGCCAAGAGAGAACCTGCCCCAGCTGTCCAAAGCTTTAAGCCAGTGTAGCAGAGAACTTCCTACTCCCTAGGCTTCTTAGCTTAAGCCCCTTTCTTTTAAACCAGGCTCCCTCACTGTGTCCTCTGTGCAGAGAACTTTCTCCAGATGAACAAGAAGTATAAATTCTCCCGTAGCTCAGGCCCCGGGCCACCGGCCTCCTCCACATTGCTGTGACCACCCTCTGTGGACTGACAGAGCCTGAGTCAAGAACCCCAGTGGTTCATCTGGGTAAATAGGTCCCAGAGGCACACAGATCCCCACCTCCCGTGTGCACCGAAAACCTTGTAAGCATGATTGTTCCTGAATAGACCCAGGAATTGCCAGTGTGGACCCAGGTATTTTCTGGTACCATTCCTTCCTATTCCAAGAAGTATTAAGCAGCTCATGAATAACCAAATTAATGGGTTGGCAGGAGTATGTAGGCAAGGGTGGAAGTGGTGCATAAACAGCATTTTCTCTTCAAGGGAGATTTAAGTCTAAGGAGCCATCTCAAGTCTGGAATTCCTTCCCATTCTCCAAATGCATGCACACATGTCAGCACACACTATCCCAGCCACCCTCATCCTTTGCTCTGGTGGGCCTGCTAGGTCGGATAACCCCAAAAGCAGTCAGCTCTCTGGGGCTCAGCTATCGACGTGCAGGGTCTGTGCAGTCTGTGGCCTGCCTATTAGCAATCTGCCTCCCACTGGGCTGGCCTCGTGGTAAATAAACTTTCATGTTCTTATTGAGTGATGGCTGGCGGCTCAGAATCACTCCCCTGAATCTGTTTGAGGTTGATTCCGTGCTCAAAGCCATCATGCTCTCCTTTGCCCCCTCACTGCTGAAAGGTTATCATTAAAGAAAAGAAAGGAGCTTTGATTTTTTTACAGGGCCACAAGCTTGGATCTGGGGCTCTGACGGAGGTAGGGGAGTTTGGTTTTACCCCAAGCGTTGTGGTCAAATCCCAGCCCTGCCATTAGCAGCGGGGTGATTTTGAGCAAGGGAGGTTGTGGCACCTCTCTGATCCTCAGTGTCCTCCGTGAATGTTCAGGGTTAAAGAAGAACATGTACTTGCTTCTCCAACTGCAAAGATCTGCAGGTGTGTTAGTTGCCGATAATACTCAGTTAACCTGGTTTCCACATTCTGCAACCCGTATTCTAGTCCCTCAGAATGAGGCTCCTGGTCTGGGGCCTGTAAGGGGCTTCCATGGAGATTTCTGGAATGTGTGGAGTTTCCATAAAGTATCTTTGACAAGAACAGAATGGGTAGAATCAGGAGCAGGATCCAGGCCATGCCTGGCAGGCAGACAAAGCTTCCCCTGCAATCTTGACCTTAACCCTGTCCCAGCGATATCCCCCCAGCAAGAGGTCCCCCCGTGGATCTGCTGCCATCCTGTGGTCTCTGTTATTCCTCTCCTCTCTTGACCTGAAGTGGGAGAGACTGCATTTGAGCTTTCTTGTTTTTGAAGACAAAAGAAACACTGGGCTAGGGCCTCCATCCAGCTGTCTGGATAGCTAGATAAATAATTACTATATAAATAAATAAATGAAAATAAACAAAGAAAGCCTCCAATGAGCTTGAATTGCTGCCGTGCTGAGAGGTAACTGGCAGATTCAATTTAATTATAAGATACAGCGCCGTAATGGGGTGTGTAAGGCTCAAGGAGGATTTCAGTAATGGGAGGGCAGCGGGGTTCCCCGCCTTTTCCTCTGGGTCCTCTCCTAACCCCACCGCCTACTTTCCCTCCTTGCTGTGTGGGCTGGGGTGGGTGGGGGAAGCGGGTAGCTGCCTGGGCTTGGCTCTGCTGTTGGGGAGATGGCACCAGTTCCTCATCCTCTGCTTTTCACTGGCCTCAGCTCCCAAGGTGGCCCAAGTTACAGTGTCCTAGAGGACAGTCCTCTCTGCAGAAATGTGTGGGAGAGGAGAGACAGCACAGAGAGCTGGACAGCCCTCCCTCCTTCCACCCCAGTGAAGGTGCGCAGCATTCCTGGATGAACAGGACCCACCCCACGAGGCAAGGCATGCCCACTGGACTGTGAACCAGGCAGCTGTGACTGTGTCTTGGCTGGGGGCAAGGACGTGCTGTCCGCTGGCCTCTCTCCCTTGCTGATTTTCCACCCAGAATGTGGAGGGGCATTCGCAGCCCACTGGACCTTAGCACACCCCTCTCCACCCCGAAAAACCCTGCACTCCCCACTCGCAGGACGTTTTGTTCTCTCTCTGCCCTCTTCCCTTGGGCCAAGTGAGAGCAGACATCTCCCCCGACCCCTACTCATTCAGCAGCATGTGAGGGGTCTGAGGGCAAGGGCTGGACCTTCCTGCCTGACTCCAGTGATCAATTATTTAAAGTCAGCGTGTGGCCCTTCTGGGACCCTCTCAATTAATCCTCTGTGTTCAGAGTTTTATGTGGGCCATAAATAGGTGACAAGAAGGTTTGTAAGCCCATCACTAAACAGCAGCCCCACCCCTGCTGCCCGCACACCGAGTAGGCAGGCACTCTCCACGCTTCCCCACTTCACTCCACCTCCCTGCCTCTCCAGTCCCTGAGAAATGAGCTCTCCAGGGGCCTCACGCCCACAAGGGCTTCTCGGTGCTCCTGACCACCTGACAGTGATGCCCGTGACTCCATCAGCAGCACTGCTGGGGGGGGTCCCCTCTTCCCACTGGGGTCTCTGCTGGTCAGCTGGGCTGTATGCATGACATTGGGACTGCATCCTGGAAGAAGGGCATAGCAGGCCTGGGCTCTGGCACCAAATGGGCCTGGGTTCTAATCCTGGGTCCTCCGTTTCCCAGTTGTGTGACTTTAGGAAAATTGCTTGACTTCCCTGAGCCTCACCTGTACAGCAAAGCTAATAATCCATACATTCACCAATCTGTGCAAAGACTAATTTCACAAATCAATCTTGTATATATAATCTCTTATTGGGTCTCTGGCTTTGCAAAATCTTGGCTTCAAAAGAACTGTAGGGGCTGGGGAAGGGAATACTTGGAGGCAGGCCAGGACTTTGCCTGCCTCCTTTTTGCCTTCAGTCTTGGTCTTTCGGGAACTCTTGGTCCTTCTAGAAATAAGGAAAACAGAGATGCCTTTTCCCGCGTGGCCTCCCAGCTATGACGGACTGAATGGACCAGGCTGAGCCTCCCCAGGGGTAGGACACACAGCTGTCGAGCATCTGGCCCCATTCAAACACTAGTCACGACTCCCAACTTGCTCTTAGGAAAAGTCTAACAGCCCTCAGGCATGTGGCTTTTGGCAGCTCCTGTTCCTCACAGGGTGAGTGGAAGACAGACTGGAGGACAAGAATGGCCTTCACGATCCTGTTTCTCTGTTCCCCCACCTAGCAAGTAACTCACTGGGATCAGACACCTTAAGTCAGAAACGGGCTGAGGCATCCTTGTACATGGGATAAAACTGTTTGCCATAAAATTCTTTAACCAACATTATTTAACATCCCCCACCCTCCACCCCTCTCACAAAGGGATTATACTGGAAGTCCAAAGAATCTCATTCATGATTAGCTTTACTAACCTCAGCACTTACTAGCTATGTGACCTTGGGGAAGTTACGTAACCTTTTGGATCCTCAGTTTCCTTTCTGTCAAATAGGAATAATAACAGCACTTACCTTATAGAGTTTTGATGAGGAATAAAGAAGGTAAGGCATGTAAAGTGCTTAGCCCAGAGACTAATGAAGCATAACAATCAGAACATGGGAGCTTTCATTGTGATGGTCAACTACATGAACTTGGTCCCAGGTGGGCAGACCCTTGGTGATGCTGGCCAAGGGAGAGGGGCAAGGCTGGGCTGCACCCAGCCTCCACAGGGAGTAACCAGTGTCCCACTTTCCGTGTACAGAGGAGTGGGGTGAACTCTGCCAACCTTGGGTCCCATGTTGATGGCCAAGTGCCCCAGAGAAAGCTGATGGCTGTGTTGGAATTCCAGGCCATTCATCAGTTGGGAGAAAGATCCCAGGCAGTGTCTGAGGGTAGAGGAGGAACCCAGCCCTCCAAGGAGAGAAAGATGACAAGAGCTAGGCAAGGTGTCAAAAACCCAGCCCAAAGGGCTGAGACTCCGAATTAGTTAGGAGTCGAATCTCACAGAGAATGGAGACAGAGCATGGCATGACGCACCAACAAGCACCAACATAGAGGCAGGTGTATGGCAAGCCTCACCACTCACCAGCTGTGGGACTCAGGACAAACTCCTCACTCCTCTAAAATGTCAGTTTCTTGCCAAATAACAAGGAGAATAACATCTGTGATCATAAAGGTGTTGTGAGGGTGAAATAAGATGAGAAAAGTTAATGCCCATTGTGGCTCAGTAAATGTCTGCCATCTTTTTTCCCACCTGAGATGTACAGACTTAAGCCAGTAAGCAGAGATTCGAAGAAGCCAAAGGATAGATGACCACATGGGCATGTAGATTTCCTGCAGGCACACAGAATCTGAGACATAACAGCACAGATAATTCTAGACCCCACAGCTGGTGGTGAGGAGTTGCTAATAATGCCTGCCTTGGCCGCATGGGGGATGGAGCTGTGCCAGCCAAATAATGGCATGGCTGGAGCAGGCTGGAGAAGGCAGGGCTGGCAAAGGGTTACCCCAGTGTTACAGTGTTAAGCACTTCCACTGCCTACCAAGCTGTAAGGTGCTGATTGGCATGTGATCAGCAGGTGTGTGAGGGAAACTTGCTACCTGTGGGAGCTAGTGAGAGGGGCTGGCGGGTCACAACAACTTTTTGGAATTATCACAAATGATTGTCAACTCTTCCTAACTGACAATAACTTGACATGAAATGTTATAGAACTCATTATTTCAAAAACTTAATTTAAGACCACAGCTGTTTCAGATTCCTCTTATATGAATTTAATTGGTACGTAATAGCATAGTTAATTAAATACAAATCAATAGTTTAAAACAACTAATTGATACTTAATATGAATGGGGAAAAACTTGGTTCTAGTATAATTAACTCATATGAAATAAGCAATGAAGTAACAATTATGTCTTTACAACAACGTAAAGTTTATAGTTATTTAATAAACTTAGAATTAGCAAGCAATGAGATCCAAAAATTATAAAACAGGTATTATTGGGCTATTAAACATTTATCACTTGTCCTCGAGGTCCAGGGCCAGACACTAGTCAGGATTAATATACCTTTGCTACTCCACTCTTCAGGCCTCTTTATGATAGAGGTTGATCAGAAAATTATGATCTTTGCATGATGTATGGACATCATTATTGCCTGGGATGTGAGTAATTACGCTGAAAATAGGAGTAGGCAGAACCGATGCGGAAAGCAGTTATCACAATCAAAGTGAAAACTTTCCAAACAGGAGTACCCCAGGATTCTGCAATCAGCATGGCATTGCTGGGCAGAATGGCTACTGATGGCTGTTGATAGACAATAACCAATGAGAGAGACCACTGGTAGACACCCAAAACAAAGACGAAACTAGGGACAATCTCCAGCCTTCAAGGCCTTTTGCAAGGGCCTCCCACACCATCCCACAGCCTGAAGCTCTCTTTTCCTCGTTGGGACTCCTGCAGTAAGAATTGCCATTCATGCAGAAATAACTTGCATGCTGCCTCAAGACTTTCTTTACCAAACTATTACCTGTCTCTGACTTTTAGTTACCTTTTCACAAGTATATGTCTTGTATAGCCAACTGGATTATAGTATCTTTGGGCTAGAAAGTTTGCCTACTGTTTTTTTCTCTTGCACATAGTGCCTAGCACTTAGTGGCCTCTTTGTGAGTGTCTGTGCTTTGAACTTTATACCAGTCACATTAATATGTCCTGGTTCCAGAGGGGCAGGATTAATACTTGTAGCAGAGTCTACCCATGGGATCCAACTGCTGTTTCCCCCAACAAAATGTTTACCCTCTGAGGTCAATGCAGCTGGTTAAAAATATTTCTTCAGCCTGGAACTCCTTCTCACATGATCATCCAAGTCCTCTTCACTTTAGAACCTTGTCGCCTCAAACACAGGAAGTCCAGAAATGTACCATTATCACCTGTGACTTAATAGGCTTCCTTTGTCATCACCCTACTCTGATACAGACATCATTCTTTGTCCAATATGTCCAACAAAAGACACTGGGGTCATCCTTGCCCTCTTCCTCTGCTTCACCCACTCTGTCACTTAGCACCGCTGTCTCTTCCTGGAATGTCTCTGATTCATCATTTCCTCTCCATTCCCAAGCCCTCTGGTCCCTTGGCCTCTCCCATGACAGCCACCTGGCTGGTCTTCCTGACTGGCCTCACATTTCCAGTCTATGTCACTGGTAGCTACATGCCAACCTGGGAAGTATGCCACCTAATAGTTCATTATGTCTCCATGGAGAACTCACTCTACCTCTCTGCATCTCCACTTTCATATCCGAAGAAGGAAAAAAGGAGGGGGGTAGAATTTGATGATCTCTAAACCGCACTTTGGTATTTTGTTTCTACTTATTGAACTCACCCTTATTAGGTACTTCATTCTGGGCACTTCTGCCCATGTGTCGGCTCATTTGCTTTTCACATGAATGATGTGAGGAGGGTCTCAGTATTAGAATTGATGTTTTATAGATGAGGAAACTAAAGCTCAGAGAAGCCTGAGAGTTGCTCACTGGTAAGTGCTGGAGCACGGCTCCAGCCAGCTCTGTTAGTTCTGAAGCCTCCCCTGCCCCATGTGGCCTCCCTGTGAGTCCAACCAAGTCCAGCTGGTGTCTCCTCCAGATGATCTCAGGCACTGTCTGGGGAATGGGAGCTATTTTCTCAGCCCCTCCCCTGCTCTCTGTGTCAGCATGGCAGGGATGAATGTCAGGATAAAACTGAGGGTTCTTCCCTTGCTTTCTGATCTCTGGCCATCTTCAGAGAGTGGGAAGAAGCAGGAGAGGCAAGCCCACCATCTCCCACCCAGAATATGGCAGCAGTCTCCCAGCCGGCCTCCCTTCTCTGAGCTCATCTCCTCCCATCCATCATCTGCACCAGTGCTGAAGGGATCTTTATGAAATGCAAGTCTCACCCGTCTTTCCCCTGCCTAGCATTCTGCGTGGCTCCCCACCTCCTTTAAGAGAGAGCCCAAACTCCTGGGTGAGGCTCATTGGCTGCTCCAGGATCTGGTCCCTGGCTAGATCTCCTGCCTCATCTTTTTTCTTCTGCTGCAGCCACACGAAACTGCCTGCCAATAATATTCTGTTTCTTGTTTGATAGACTTCCCGGGATGTGCTCAAGTCTACTAGCTTTAGGTGGGAAGAGGTTAGTCTTTAGCAAGCACACCTGAACTATTATGACTGGGCAAGTTGGGGACAGGACAGGAAGGCCTCCCACAAGCAGCCATCCAGATGCACTTGATGGCCTCAGAAATGGTGCGGTAGCAGAGGCTGGTGCCTGTCTGTTGTCACTGGCTCCATCTGCAGTTACTTGAGGGTACATTAGTGTCTGAACAGGGCAACCGGGCAACCAGCAACTGCTGTCCTGGCCAACACGGTCCTCACCCTGGAAGCAGGAACACTAATGGCATTCCAGCTTGCTGCTGGGTGCCGGGCGTGCAGACACGTAACCAGCCTTCTCTCCCCACCTACCCTCTTTCCTGTCTCTTGTAGCTGCCTCCCCCATCAGATCTTACCCACCCTGGTAGCCGCTCCCTAGTCACCTGGGGTCTCCTTAGCAGGGTGTGATGCTGCTCCCCGAAGGCAGCTTTGTGCCCTGGGGGGTGGGTTCCAGAGAACCATGGCCAGTGGAAATTGCCAGGCCTCAGAGAAGACCCACTCCTCCCTGTCCTGTCTGTATTCATTTGCTAGGGCTGCTGTTACAAAGCGCCACCAGCTGTGGGGCTTAAACAACAGAAATGTATTGCCCCACAGTTCTGGAGCCTAGAGGTCCAAAGTCATAGAGTTGGTTCCTTCTGAGGGCTGCGAGGGAAGGATCTGTCCCAGGCACCCTCTTTGGCTTGCAGATGGCTGTCTTCAAGTTTATATGGCGTGTCCCTGTATATGTGCCTATCCCTAGATTTTCCTCTTCATAAGGACATCAGTCATAGGATAAAGGTCCATCCTAATGACCTCATTATAACATGATCACCTCTACAAAGTTCCTATCTCCAAATAAGGGCACACTCTGAGGGACTGGGATTAGGACTTCGATGTATGAATTTGGTGCAGGAGGGGAATGCAGAACTAGGTTATTAGGAGAGTGAGGAATTCGACCCATAGCACCATCCCAGCCCACACCACTGATCTGTGCTCTAGTCTCTGGTTTGTCTTGATTTGCAGCATCTGCAGCCCTGTGACCCTGTACTTTACCCTGAGAACCAAGCCAGAAATCAGCCGTGGGTTCCAGCATGGGCACTATTGCCACTAGTGCATTGGCCTTAAACTGTCACTTTACTTCTGAGCCTCAATTTGTGAAACCAAAATGGAGGAAATAATTTCTGACTTGCCTATGTCACAGAACTACTTACTGTGAGCATCTAAAAAGAAAGGGAATATGACAGCATCATTAAAAAATAAGTATCCCACAAATATGAAATAATACCACTGTATCACTACATTACTAGTAACAATGAAGAAATTCTAAGGCTAGAAAACATCCCATCTGCACCTTCTGAAATGGAAGAAAACCCATCCCATTTAAAAAGCCATCCCCTTTTATTCCTCCCAGGAGGAAATCCCACTATGTTCTCTAGGCTTCTCTTTCTATAAGCTACAAGTTTCATTCACTCTACAACCAACCTCCACTAACCTAAAAACATTGTACTACAGTGAAGCCCACTTACTTTCATTCTGACCTAAGTCAAAGGGAATGCTTCGCTGCCCCTTATTTTGTAACCAGCCCTTTCATTAAGCCAGCAGACTTTTCCTGAGCACTTGCCATGTGTCAGGCAGTGTGCTTGGTCCTATGGGCTCAGAGCAGGAGAAGGCACAGTCCTGACACTTCTATTGCTTAGAGGCCAGAGACCAGGAGTTCCCAAGGGCGCAACCTTCTCTTCTCCCTAAGAAACATGCCCTGTTCCAATCCATTTTTCCTTGCACAGGCAGTATTCCTAAAACCTTCCTTGTTCCTGGGACAGTGCCCTCCACTACCCCATCTGCAGGCGACTGTGGACTTCTTTGTCCTTTTAAGCCAGGACCAACTCCTTTCATGGTAATTATTTTTCCATAGCCACTTTCAGAGTATCTGGGTGGTTCTGCCACTGATAAAGCCAAAGACAGCACCCCCAAAGCCTACTTGGAAAAGACCCCATCATCTTACTGTTCCAAAATAGGCATCTGTGATCTGACTCTCCCATTCATCTCCATGCTATGGGACAAGGAAGGTGACAGTCTGATTGTGGCTGGTCTACCTCAAAAAGAGATTCCTGTTCTTTCTGTCATGTTCTATCATCTCTCTCCGAATAACCTAGTTTGGCTTGGTGGAGTCTCCCCAAGCCAAAGCAATTGCCTCCAGCTTCCTCCTGGTTCTCTCTATTGTTAGTACCTTGGACAATATTCACCTCTCCACTTGGGTTTCCAGCCTCTCCTCCCGTCCCCCACTTCACTCCCTGCTGGCACACTTCCTCATGTGAACCAAGTGACTTCTAATTTAGCTCTGCAAATCTCTCCAAAGGACATCCCAGATTTTCATATATGGACAACTAACTAATTCTCACTTCACTCATCCTCCAACCTGCTCGTTCTTGCAAAGAACCCAGTGGCTTCTCCCCACTTCTCTACAAAGGCTCAGTCAGAGAGCCCTCGCACTTCATAAATTTCTGCAGTGTGCTTATTAGCGCCTTGTAATGTAGCCGCCTAAATAATTAAGACTAACCCACACGTGTCAAATTAAATGAGCCAAATACATTAAGAAATTGCCTCATTCTCAGTTTCTTTTATTAATCAGGTTTTTTAAAACTTCTTTTCCTGCTCATTTGTAAAAATCAAACATAGTCAGTGAGACTCTTAGTTATTATATCATAACCGCTTGTCCACACAGCCTCTCCTCAAGCAGTTGCCCTGGGGGGTGTCCTAGTATGTGGCATAGGAGAGATTGAGTTCCCTACCCAACTGAGATAATCCAGATTCAACAGATTGCTCACACTCTCTAAATCTGTAGAAGAATTGTTCGCCTTTCCATTTGCCTGAGCGTTCAGTGACAGTCCAGTAGACCAGCTGGAGCATTGGCCTAAATCCATCCAGCATCCTCTGCCCTTCCTACTCAGCGCTCCCCTGCCTCCCTCCCAGGCTCCTGGATTGAGTTGGGGCTTAGTCCAGGAGCCCAAACTCCTTTTCTTATTAGGAGCCATTGCTGATGTGCTTTAGATGGGCATAAGAAGTCAATGGCAAAAATATAATGGGAATCGTCAGCAATTGTATCATTCTAATGATGAACAATGCGTGTGCAATTATAATGGGCTGGTTAACTCTGCCTGTCGTCAGCATGTTGAGGTTTCAATACAGTCTCCCTCAAGAGGCTATTGTTCCAGGGAGCTCAGCACCTCCTCGCAGCTTGTACTTCCGCTGGCCCCCTCCTGGCAGGCTGCATTCCTGCCTCTTGAAGGTGGTTGTCAGAAAGAATCCACAAATATAGTAAGTAAACATCAAAGGGGCTTTGATCCACGAGGCCCGCGACAGAGCAGGAGCCCCTGAAGAAAGGGCCAAGGCCTTGAATGAGGGAACTTAACATCGTCAATTTGGGCGCCTAAGATGTAAGGCCGTTTGAAGTGAGGGCGGTTTGGCTGAGCCTTCAGACGCCAGTGTGGAGGGGAAGGAAGAGAAGTGAGTGCCTTTGGAAACGGTGCCCTCAGATGTGCTTCTCTGCTCTTTACTGATAGTCAATAAACCCCTTTAAAGAATCAGGAGATCAAAGCCAGCGACCTCCCTGGGCCATGGCGTTCTGCCACCTCCTGCCATGCTTTGTTTTTCTCTAGGGCAGGAGCCCCTGAGCTTGACTTATCTGTGTCTCGTGGACCCTGCACTCCCATTCATCCTGCTATGCTTGGCAGGTGGACCTGGGCTGCAGATGGTGGATGGAGAAGGAGAAAGAGGAATGACCCGCTCTGTCTAACCTCTCGAGCCTGGACATTGACTGGCTGGGTTCAGGGAGACACTTGGTGTCGTGGGAGAAGGTGCTGTGATGCATCACTCATTGGGACCCTCTTTCTCTGAGAAACCAAAGGAAGGAGCAGGCAGGAGCCCAGAAATCCTGGCAAGGGCCGGGTAGAGCGGCAGTCACATTCCCTCTTCTAGAAACCAAATTCCTTATCTATTTACCAAGTTTGTGGCAGCTGTCACATTTGTATGACTTGTATGCTACAAGGTGGGGTGGAGGTCTAATACAATCATGGGAAGTCATTTAACATGGTTGAACCTCGGTGTTCCCATCTGCATAAGATCAGTTGCAGTGGCCCACCTGCCCACCTCAGGGGGTTGTTTGGGGGTAGAGGGGGTCAAAAAAATGAGTGGGCCATTGCTTCAGAACCCATAAAGTGCTTAAGACAAATCAGGATAAAAGCACAAATACCAGAGAGGAAAGCTTGCCTTCTTGTAAGGCAGATGGACTCCGATTTAATGCTCACATACACAATGGACACTATTTACAAAATACTGCACAAATTTAAAAAATTGGCTCTTGCATTTGCTACCTGGAATTGTTATTCCATCTTGTTTTTCCAATTGGGTCAAAGCCCTGTGGAGTCTGCGTCTCTCAGCTCTCTCGACCCCTGTGCTCTAAGTCTACACTTCATAAGTGCTTGATGATGGTGCTAAATTGGGCCTTGATATGGGAAGGCACAGGAATCTCTAGCACCAGAAATGCACCCTCTTTAAAAGGTAGAAAGAGTTCTTCTGCCTATACCTTAACTTCTGTGTCACCTCACTCCCCTAAACTCACACAATCAGTTCTTCACCCTCCTGAGTCACCCACTGTGTCTGCTTGCACTGTTTCATCCTAGACACCACTGGGTAGATTTTGCATCATCCCTGGCAGGTCTGGCCACAGTCCCAAGTTGATCTGAGCATAGTCCCCAAGCCTGAGATACAAAGGGCCTCAAAAACCCAGAGTTATGGTTATGAGCATGGACTCAGAGCCAGACTGCCTAGGTTCAAAGCTCTTGCTTTACCACCTGCTAGCTCTTTCATCCAATGCCACTAACTTCATATATCTGTAAATGGGGATGATAGAAAATGGGGAAACAGGGTTGTTATGAAAAATCAAAATGAAGAATTGCTGGCTTAAAATTATGCCCGCAACCTAATAAGTTCCATATAAATGTTGGCTAAACAAAAAAGTACCTCTGTTTATAAGAGCAACAAGCTCCACAGGCCCCTGCAGAGGGGCATCTCCTAATGCCTGACCTGTTCCCATTCCCAACTCACCCACCTGTGCTTCTCTTCCAGAGCTGGGCCTCCAGAAGAGAGGATGCTGTCTGGTGCTGGGCTACATGGCCAAGGACAAGTTTCGGAGAATGAATGAAGGTCAGTGAGAACCTCCCCATCGTCCCGGGGGTAATTTGGAGGGAGGAAGTTATCCCCTACAGCCACAGGACAGAGGAACCAGGACTAAAACCTGGGACCTCTCCGAAGGGGACAGTGGGAAGACCAGTTTGGTTTCCATGAAGCCATTTGTTCAATAATGTGGGGAAGCATAGTGAATGCCTAAAACACAGGATGCTTATTCAGGAGCATTTTCTTTATGCAATCTTCCCTTCTCCCTTTGTGTCCCCTACTTGTCTTCCTCTCTCTTTCCTACCATTTCTTCCTCACCCCACCCCACAGCCAGCCCAATTAAATCTGGCTCCTATTCTCATTTCTAATCTGGACCTCTCTACCTGCCTCCTCCATCACTCATGTTTCTTGAATGCCTGTTGAATAAACAGCACTATACAGGTACTTAGGAGAATACTAAAGAAGAATAAGGCAATGTCTTTACTCCCAAAGAACTTATCCTTGGAAACCTGCCCCTTTTCCCAACTCCGTTGACCCTACTTCTCACTCTTACTCACAGGCCATTCTGTCTTCCTCTTGCACTGGCTTCACTGGGTCACTGAAGGCTTGAGAAATGTATTGACATTGGCATGGAGGCTGGGAGAAGGAGTTCTGTCACTTACGGGTCTGCTCTAATAAAGAACCAATCCTCTCCATCCCTAGCCATCTGTCTCCATGCAGCTAATAACCCTTTCCATCAGATACCACAGGCTGTTTGTCAGGATTCAAAAGTAGATAAACAATGGCTGGGGATGCAATTTATTCATTAAAGTCAGACAAATGAAGCCTTGGATCCTACCAGCCATGCTTGCCATGAGCTGGACTCCTCCCCTTCCAGGGCCCGGGGCCCATGTCTCCTCATTCCCCCTTCCAGTATGAAGGAGACAGCTCCTTTCTACCATCTCTACCCCCAGAGCATGACCATAGCATGGTCTCAGTGCCCTCTTTCCAAGCTCCTCAGCTGTCTCTCCTCCCAACCCCGACCACGACACCCACATCCCCATGCGCTCCCCATGCCTGAGACTTTGCCAGCTGTGGGGCCTGTTTCCAGCACCCATCATGGTGACAATCTGACAAGAGTTAGGCCAACACAATTAAGCACAGGAAGTGATCACCTTCCCCATTTGCTGCCTGCCTGAAAGAAGCCAACAGCATCAAAAAGCTACTTCCCATTTGTAGGAACCCCATGACTGAGTACAGCCAGAGTTGGGGGCCACATTTTCTGTATACTGCCAGTCAGTTGCCTTTACTGACTTTTCTCTTTCTCAGCCTCCCCTTCCCTCCCCAACACCACTGCCTTGACAAGACTGCTGGGCAGTCACTTCTAATTTGTGGGAACTGACAGCGTGCCTCTGTCCGTGGTGCTGAATAGACATGTTCTCTTGCTGGCAAAGCTCATTAGAGAAACTCGAAAGAGGTTTGTAGGGATTGGGGAAGCCAAAAAAGTCAGGAGCTGGGCTGGATTTGAAACCCAAAGCTCCAGGTGTCTGACCTCAGCTTTTGGATGGCTGAGGAGATGAGGGGTTGGGATGCAAGCTGAGCCAACATGTGTGATGAGTTAGAAATCTCAACTAACAACTCAGACAGGGTAGGAGGAGGGTGAGGCAGTGGGGCAGAGGAGAGACACACAGGTGGGTCAGCTTTGGCTCTGGAGGGCTGGAAGGCAGAGGTGAAGGCAGAGGTGAAGGAGAGGGAGGGCCCTGGAGGGAGGAGGCTCCTCTGCTTCCACTCCAGCCAGCCTTGCTACCCTAAGGACCACATTATACGTTTCTCTCCCTCTAAAGCTCATGCACCCGAACTCCAGCACGTCTGCAGATAAGAAAGGGCATCAGAAAGCATATGAAGCTGTTTTATAATTATCTCATACCAATACTCAAAATAATTATAATTTCCACATATTAATAATTAAAATGGAATAGCAGCCATGACATAGATCAAGAAATAGAAATCTCTGTCCATGCTACACGACACACCTTGGTATAAATTGAACAATTGGTATAATAGTGAAAAACAATTATTTTTCTCCCAGTTGCTAGGATTAGTGAGATATTAGAACAATTAGCTTCTTCTTCCCTTAAAGATAAGTTGGTGATCATTATATTTCCCATTTAGAATAAATATAAAAGACCTACTTGTGCTGTATTAAAGCATATTTGTTCTGTTTAACAGTATCTAATAGGGTGCCTGTCACCCAGGGAGAAGTGCTTCCCTATTTTATTTGTTTTCCTGTTAATTTGGTGTCCTTTTATTTTCTTCTCTCTCCACTCCTCCCTCCTCACTACATTCCAAAAAATAACAGCTTGAGAAGGAGCGAGAGGAAAATAATGAATGAACAGGAGCTTTATAGATCTGGGGTTTATCATAAGTTAGAGTAATCGCAATTGGTGCCGTTAAACTACACAAAGCAATAAAAAGAAAATGCTATTCAAAGATCATTTAAGGAGGCATGTGATAGTCAGTGAGAGGTTTGCTCTATTTGGGAGTGCTTAATAGCTTCGTGGGTAGAATCTGCAGTCTTTGCAGGAATGGAGGTGGTTGGTAATATATGGAGAGTGTATGGGTGTGCGTGTGTGTTCTCTACTGTGTGGACTCAACACAACTGGGCCATCAAAAGGAGATATGAGCAAAAATCAACAAAGGGCAGGCAAGAAAGGAGGAAGTAAAGACAGACTAGCCATAACAATATCACATTTGTTTGAGATCATTGTCTTCCTGTGATCAAGCACATGTGCTTTATATAGGAACTGCTGATGAGTGATCATTCAGTTATTCATCAAACATTTATTGAATACCATAAAAATAATACCAATTTCTCACAAGTGCCAGACATTGTTCTAAGCACTGGAGCTATAAAAGTAAGACACAAGCCAGGTACAATGGCTCATGCCTGTAATCCCAGCACTCTGAGAGGCCAAGGAAGGCAGATCACTTGAGGTCAGGAGTTCAAGACCAGCCTGGCCAACATGGTGAAATCCCCTCTCTACTAAAAACACACACACAAATCAGCCAGGCATGGTGGTGCACACTTGTAGTCCCAATTACTCAGGAAGCTGAGGCAGGAGAATTGCTTGAACACAGGAGGCAGAGGCCACAGTGAGCCGAGATCCTGCCTTTGCACCCCAGCCTGGGTAACAGTGAGGCTCCATCTAAAAAAAATAGAAGAAGTAGTACAGTACGACACATTTCCTGCCCTCAAAGAGCTCACAGTAAAAATACATCTCAGTGTGTGTCACCTTCACAAAGAGATCCTGCCTTCCACCTACCTAAATTACACAGACACCCCTCTCCCTGCACCCTGTGCTCATCACAACAGCCGGTGAGCGTATCAAGTGGCAGCTATTATGACGTGTGATTATTTATTGGACTGCTTCCCCATGTGCTGTCAGTCCCATCTAGAGAATCAGCTGGAGGAGGGCAAAGACTCCTGTTCCTTCCTCTCCTTTTCCTGGGCCTTTGCCCAGTGTCTTGCACATAAAGAGTAGTCGCTCAACTTTCATTTAGGTAATTAACTAGGGCCCTGAGTGACAATGGAGGAATGTACAAAGTCCCCCGCAGGTGTCACGTAGGTCTTGAAAAGGAGCACCTCAGACAGAGCAGACAAATGTGGAACGCTCCACAAAACGGTCTCCCTGTTCTAGGTGATTCCTAGAGTCTACCTTGGTGCTCACTCTCAGGCTTTCCTTCAGTTCCAGTGCTACAACCCCTTCCTGGGAGGCAGGGTCCAGGCAAGCCACAGAAGGAGGGCTGGGTGGGGAGGCCTTCCCCAGGGGCAGTTACCCTTCTTTCTATACCAGCTCTCCTTCCTAACCCCACCTACTGCCAGCCCATGCTCTTAGGGCATCTTTAAGTAGATCTGGCCTGCTCTCACTGGTTCCTCAGTCACATCTCCAACACACACATGAGCATGCACACACACATGCACACATGCATGCACATGCATGCATACACCTGCACACATGTATACACATGCACGCACATGCATGCATACACCTGCACACATGTATACACATGCACACATACACCCACATGTGTGCACACATGAACACACCCTTCACCTCCCCTTACTGGCCCTCCCACTTTATGATGTTTCCCTCCTGGAGATCCAGACCACTCACCTTCTCAAAGCACATGGCTTCCCCAGACCTGACCCTATTCCCAGGCCAAGTAGAAAGCTGTCACATGTATCAGGAAAGGGGCTCTGCCTGTCTCAGAGAGCTCAGACCTCCTCTGTTAGAACTGTCAACAACCCTAGAGACTACAGTGCAACCCAATAACTCAGCATGGCCCAAGAGCATGCAGCAACTTGCCCGGGGCCCATGGGAAGTGGCTGGAAGAGCCAGGACCACAGTCCAGGGCTCCAAGCACCCAGGGGTCTTGGAATTCAGGAAGAGAAGGCTGAGACCATGAGCAGAGGGGAAGCCTCTAACACTTGAGCTTGGTTTCACTTTTCAGGGTGGTTGGAAAGACAGGAAGTGGCAAGGCAGGGAGGAGAGAGGGCAGAACACAGGGAAAACTTGAGTTGACATGCAAAAGATCAGGGAAGACCTGGAGTGAGGGACACAGACAGAGAAGGCCATTCCTAGGGAACCCGAAAAGCTGGCAGGCCACAGGATTCCTGAGAAGGGAAATGAGGAAGAGGATGTTTAAAGGAGGGAAGAAGCAGAGGCACCCAAGTTTTGACCTCCCCTTCAGCCATCCCCCTGGGGCCAAGGGGGGCCTGCACAGGAGGGTTCTCCTCCCTCACACTGGTGCCCTCTTGGGCTGCCCATCAGGGTGGATGTCGGTTTCCCTGGACTTTCAGCATTGCAATGATGGCTGCTTCAAGAGAGCAAAGGAGAGCAGAAATGCCTCTGGGCGCTGTCCCTTTCATCTTTCAGGGCGAAACACTTGTGAGTGATTAGCAAAGGCAGCTTCTGCTTGCTGGAGACCTCTAGCCGTCTGTGGAAGAACTGGCGCACCCAGGAAGGGGAAGGCTGGTTCCATAAATAACTAGCAGCCTCTTGTATGGCCCACAGCTCCTGAACAGCACCATGGTCCCAGTCCAGGCTCTGTGTGCAAATGCCCCTCGCCAGCAGCACGTATCCTCACCTCCAAGCCTTACAGGGGAGTCAGAGCCCTGGGAGGTTGGGAATCTGGCTTCTTTGACAGCTCTAAAATTATTTATGATGGCGTGAGAGCCTGTTCTTTCTGCACCCTTGTACACTAATTTAAAAAAAAATGAGTCTAAAGCATCTACTGTTTCCTGCCTATAGAAAGAGAGGTGCCACTCAGCTGGGATGTGTAGTGGGAGGAGCACCTAAGAGTGAGGAGCAGGCTGTGTGAGCTTGGACAAGTCCCTAGACACTCAGATCTCAACCTTCTCATATGCAAAATGGAATCATGTTGCATAAGATGACCTGTATGTCTCTAAAATGTGATGATTCAAAAATCTATCTTGACTCTCAACACCCAGCCCACACCCTGTTCTCACAGCCCATCCCATAATTTTAAATGTCTTGGTCACCAAAGGAACCAGGAGAAAAAAGTCAATGGACTGGCTTTCCTTGGGAGCCTCTGAAGGTGGATCCGTGTTTCTTTCTCCCATCTGTCATTAAGGGTGAACTCAGGTCATATCAGCTGTACGCTGGGTGGCAGGGCAAGAGTCTGGCAGGCCTGTGGGATGGGCTGTGCTTTTTTCAGGGCAGAGGGGAAGCAGGAGGCCAGGGTCCTTGGCCTGGGGACCTGACCCAGGGGTGAGCGGGCTTCCCTGCTGCCGGCAGCTCTTCTCATTCTGTTGCAGCCGTACAGTCTGGCTCACGCTAAGGGCCGCAGTCATTTTCCTGAGCCCATTCCTCCACTGCCTGCCGAGCCCCGGGGATGTTGGCTAATACCGTCATTTTGTTAGTTGGGGCTTTGGGGTGCATTTTTTTCTAACTCCATTTTTCTTACTGATGTGTTTTCTTCCACTGGGGCTGCAAAGCCTGTTATTTGTATAATGTCCCTGTTTATTATTTATGGCAAGACTCAGATTTCCAGGGCACTTTATGATTGTTATTTAATTCGCTTGGTGTCTTGGAACAAGAGACCTGCCGTTTCCACTCTCCAGCCAGGATCTGAGGGAACATTCCAAAGCTTTTTCTCAGCCCATTCCTCCAGCCACCTTTCCTACCAGGAGTCCTGCCTCTCTTAGACTGTGGATGCCTATGCTACAGACCCTGCCAAGTTCCTTTTTTTTTTTCTTTTTTCTTACTGAAACAAGGCTTCATTCCGCTAGAGGACAGTGGAACCATCACGGTCACTATAGCTTCCAATTCCTAAGCTCAAGCAATCATCTCACCCCAGCCTCCCAAGTAGCTAGAAGAACAAGCATGCACCACCAGACCCAGCTAATTTTTTAAATTTTTGTAGAGACAGTGCCTCACTATGTTGCCCAGACTGGTCTCAAATCCCTGGCCTCAAGCAATCCTCCCATCTGGGCCTCCCAAAATGCTAGAATTACAGACATGAGCCACTGCACCCAGCCAAAGTTCCTTTTAAACTTCCCTTTCCCTCACACTCATACCCAATCCTCACCAAGTCCTACGGATGTTATTTCCTGAGTGCCTCCTGTACCCACCCTCCTCTCTCCATCTCGTGCCACCACCCTAGTCCCTGTCCCCAGCCTCTCTCCCCTGGACTGCATCAGGGCTCTCCTACCTGGCTCCTTGCATCTGTCATGCCCAATCCCCAGGCCGTTTTCCACACTTTCGTCAGAACAGTGTTTCAAAACGCAAACTGGACCATGTCATGTTCTTTTTGAAAATATTTTAATGACTTTTAAAAATATATATATTCAAGTCTGGGCACAGTGGCTTATGTCTATAATCCCGGCATTTTGAAAGGTTGAGGCAGGTGGATCACCTGAGGTCAGGAGTTCAAGACCAGCCTGGCCTACATAGCGAAACCACACCTCTACTAAAAGTACAAAATATTAGCTGGGCCTGGTGGCATGCACCTGTAATCCCAACTACTCGGGAGGCCGAGATAGGAGAATCGCCTGAACCTGGGAGGCAGAGGTTGCAGTGAGCTGAGATCGTGCCACTGCACTCCAGCCTGGGTGACAGAGGGAGACTCCATCTCAAAAAAAAAAAAAAAAAAAAAAAAAAAAAAAAAAAAAATACTCAAATTGCTAGCATGTTCTACAAAGTGCCATGTGATCTGGTTCCTACCTATATCTGACCTCATCCTCCCCTCTTAAACACCCTGTGCTCCAGTCACATGTGCCTTCCCGCTGCTCCTCAAGCAGGGCCCCTGTCATAGGGCCTGTCTACCCTGCTCCCTCTTCTTGGGGTGCTTGCCACATTCACCCCGTCCCCAAACCCTTCACGTGGTAATTCCCGCCATCCTTCAAATCACAGCTCAAGTCTCTGCTCCAGTGACGCCTCCTCCGACCCACCCCTCCTCAGTCAAGATCCGGTTCCTGTGTTACATGGTCCTGTAGAACAAGATCCTTCCTTTCAGAGCTCTGAGCTTAGTTTGTACATACACATTCATACTGCAATAATCTACTAATGAGATGGGATAATCCCCTTGACCCTGTTTATGGGTGGGAACTGGAGTGGCTCCTTTCACTCAGCCTACCTCTGGCCACTCCTTGAGAGAGGGAGAGTGTGAGCGAGTGCAGGAACCAGAGGGAATGAATGCTGGAACCGGCCAGTTGCTCCTCTCTGGCAGGAGCAGCCTCTGTGCGGCCCCACAGCAGTGTCCAAGCTGCTGCCCTCTCGGCATCCAGGTTCTTGTCCAGTGTCAGGAAGAATCAGGTCACATGAACGGATTGAAGGGTAGTGTATGCAGAGGAATGTATTGGGCGATGAACGGGGCTCTTGGCAGAATGGGGAGTTGGAAAGGGGATGGTGCAGGAAGAAGGCAATCGTTCCCTGACACTGCACTGTCTGAAGTTAGCCTCGTCTATCCACGGTCTCCGACGCCCAGTTGCTGCCCTGCTCACCACTCAGCCGCTTGTATCCCCGATGCTCAGCTACTTGGGTTACTCTGCCAGCTGAAGTCTTTGTATGGGCACAGGACAGGGATGCGGCAGGCCAAACAAGCAACATTTGGGAGAAAAATTGAGTCACCTGTTTTCACTAAGGGCTGCAGTTCCAGGCTTAAGGGTGGGGTTTCGCTGGGAGCACAGTTGTTCCGTATCAGTAACTCCTGTCTCCCCTACCAGTCAGTTGTCTCTGTGTGGTCTCCATTAGATCCCAGGAGCCCAGCACAGTGTTTGAATAGAGTAGACCTTGACAGCAAAGTGAGGACAGTAACCTTCTCTGCCCCTAGTCAGTAGCTCCAAGATGCTGGGACTGGATAATTTGACAATCATAGACTTTTAAAAGAAACATTGGCAGTCACCTGGAGAGGAGAAAACCGAGACTCAGGAAAGGGATGTGATTCATCCAAAGTAACACAGGCAGTGGGCAATTGTCTTGGTCCCCAGAAAGTTTACCTCCACGTGGGGAGATTCAATATACTTCCGTGGAGCATTTCCTGGGGCTTATGGCAAACGCCTCTGAGCATCTTCCAGCAACAACCGTCAGGACTTCGGACTAGAGAATTTCCACCTGAGGGCATTTACTCCCTTGCTATGAAATGTTAGCTGTCTTGGAAGGTGGGTGCACAGGACCCACCCGAAATACTCATCCTGTCTTTGGTGATGTCAGAGAAACATTCTAATGGGGACAGCAGTGCCCAGAAGAGTACATAAAATGGAAATGGTTTCTAGAGGATGATGCTGCCTGTGGAATTCAAGGACAAGACACTCTCAGGCAGGGAGTTTCTTCTCCCCTAGAACTGACTCTGGAGCTGTGTGAGGTGCTGCTGGATTTGATCGACACATGGACAGTGCATTAAGAACAGCTCTTGATTGACTCAGGAGCTGTTTGGTTGACAGACAGCAATTCCAGTGTGAATGGACACCAACCTGTTTCGAAGGTTACTACTTTGATCAGAGAAGGTAAAAACAGGTCTGCATATGAACTGAATTGCATGCTGTTTTCCTAATAGTGATGGAAAAAAATGAACAATGGTAGAAGCCTCTGTGTTTAGGTTTTACTGAATCATGGGCAGTGACCAATGACCTGGCCATGTGGCCAGGCAGAAGGGCAATGGAAACCTGGCCTATTAATGGGATGCCCATGTGAAGCACAGCCCTATGGAAATTTGAGGGGTGCATTAAAGCTGAACAAGTCAGTTCCCATCAGAACTCCCTTCGAGGTTCAGAAGGTGACAGGAATCAACATGCAAATAGCCCCAGGTTCTCCCTTGAGGTGGTCACCAGAGCTCATGAAATGGGTAGATATGGAGGCACAGCAGCAGTGTAGAGATGGGCTGAATCTAGACATGTTCCCTTTGCACCCTCTCAGGCACACAATTCCAGCAAGAGCTATTCTGTCTGCCAGCAAGAGAGACAGAGACTGCCGGTGGCTATGTGGAAGATTCCCTGGTGGGAAGGCTGTAAACACAGCTGGCAAGTGAGACTGATGCTGGGGGTCTACAAGTGGGTCTTGTCTAGAATAGACACTGACCTGACTCTGGAGTGGGTTTTCCTTACTCAGTCGAATATAGAAGTGCTCAGAGTGTCATTTATAAAAAAGAAAAACAGAAGATATTGTATGCATTTGGACAGTTGACCATCATTTCTTCAGACCAAGGAACACACTGTAAGCCCATAATATCCAGCAATGGACAGAGAGATCTCCTTAGAGTAAGAATTTGGTAGAGAAATACAACAGGCAATTGACAACATTGGTTGTCTAAAATGGGGAGACAAAAGCATGAAGGGCTGGCTTGCATGCCTTCATAAGTGTGTGCTCACATGCACCATGAGTGGTACTAGTTTCCCCACTAGATTTTCCCTCTGTTTTTTTGGCTGATCTGGGGACGAGGAGGTGGGAAGGATGCTAGATAACTATGCAATTCTTGCCAAGGAAGGAGTACACTGGTATAATGACTATTTTTTCTTTCTTTCCCAACTCAGTTTAAAAAAAGACTTTTCTTGGCCGGGCACGGTGGCTCACGCCTGTAATCCCAGCACTTCGGGAGGCTGAGGCGGATGGATCACCTGGGGTCAGGAGTTTGAGATCAGCCTGGCCAACATGGTGAAACCCCATCTCTACTAAAAATACAAAAAAATTAGCTGGCCATGGTGACAGGTGCCTGTAATCCCAGCTACTCAGGAGGCTGAGGCAGGAGAATCACTTGAACCCAGGAGGTGGAGGTTACAGTGAGCTGAGATCATGCCATTCCACTCCAGCCTGGGCAACAGCGAAACTCCGTCTCCAAAAAGAAAAAAAAAACTTTTCTTTCTCCCCTACCTAATGCAATGATCCCAGGATCGGGGCTGCAACTACAAGTTCTGGAAGCAGAGGTAATTTCTAAGCAAAAAACTGTCACTGTGATTTTAAACCTTATATCAGAATTCCTAGGGCCCTGATAGGGATGGGAGGTGCCTTCACCCTGTCTAGCAAAATTAGGGCTAAGAATAAATACAACTAGGGTGCCTCGTGGTAAAAATAGTCCACTAGTTTGGAACCTACATAACCTTCCCAGATATGAATGGGAATGGACTGAGGGGAGGCACTGGCTGGACTAGTGCTGCCAGCAGCCATCTGGACCACACAGTGGCCGAACCCAATGTCCCTTCCAAAAGTGGAAAAGTGCAGGTAAAAATAAATGACTAGTGGAGAAAATGAAGAATCATACCTGAGGGTAAAGAAATAAAAAATGGGTTATAAAAAGAAGGAAATCTAATACTACATTAACAACTGGAAACAGTCTCAAACCAAAAGAGGACATTGTCTCTTAGCTTCATATCCCCAGATGCCTGGAAGGGGAAAGCTGTGTTTGCTGGGACCACTCCTGGTTTTGGAACCTTTTCTTCAAATCTAAAGAAGGCCTGCAGGCTGGGCACAGTGGCTCATGCCTGTAATCCCAGCGCTTTGGGAGGCTGAGGCGGGTGGATCACCTGAGGTTGGGAGTTCAAGACCAGACTGACCAACATGGTGAAACCCCATCTCTACTAAAAATACAAAAATTAGTCAGGCATCATGGCCTATATCTGTAATCCCAGCTACTCGGGAGGTTGAGGCAGGAGAATTGCTTGAACCCAGGAGAGGTTGCAGTGAGCCGAGGTCACGCCATTGCACTCCAGCCTGAGAGACAGAGTGAGACTTCGTATAAAAAAATAAAAATAAAAATAAAAACCCTGCAAACCTGAGTGGCTTCACCCTGGGAGACATTCATGCAATACAGTGCACTGGACTAATTGTTAAATGATAATGTATATTCTTTTGACATAAGGGATCAGTGGTTGAAAACCAGGGCATGGCCTGAGGTGTTATGATGTATCTAGACATGTTTCTATATAGAGGGGCATGGGGTCGGGGGATTTCATCCGCGGTTCCTGGCTCATAACTCCCATAGCCCTTGCTACAATCTTTTGTCGTATGTTGGGTGTGTTAGGCTTCGGGCAGGCCTCGGGAAACAGGATCTCTCTTCGGCCCTCCTTTCCCCTACCCCATCGCAGGACTCTAATCTTTCACCACCTTTCTGATTGTGGGGCTTAAGACCCTCCCCTGAGCGAGTCCCGCCTCACATCCTGGGGGAAGGAGTGCTTCTATAAAAAGCCAAGAGGACTGAGTTTCAGGATCTTCTAGGCAGCTGAGCATGTAAAGCTTCCTGGAGGGTGGCGCGCCATGCACCCAGGGAGGACGTGGAAGCTCCGTGCCCCTTACTCCCGGTCTCTTCATCTGTATTCTTCGTAATATCCTTTAGAATAAACTGTAAACATCGGGAAGTGTTTCCCTGAGCTCTCCGTGCCACTCCAGCACCTTAATCAACCCCAACAGGAGGTCATGGGAACCCCCAACTTGAAGCAGGTCTGCCAGAAGTTCCGGAAGCCTGAACTTGCGACAGGTGCCAGGGTGGGGGGGAAGTCTTGGGGACTGAGCCCCCAGCCTGTGGGATCTGACACTATGTCCAGTAGGCAGTGTCAGAATTGAACTGAAGGACACTCAGCTGGTGTCCGCTGCTCCCACCCGTTCCGTCACAGAAGTCTCCTGTGTTGAGTGTTGTGGTGAGTGTAGAGGAAAAATGCAGTCGGGGAGAGTTTTCTCCAACATTTCACACCCAGCTGTTATTGTGGCTGTTTTGGTTCTGGTTTTCCTTTTAGCATTGTGACTAATTTTTGTTTGTTTGTTTGTTTGTTTTGAGACAAAGACGGAGTTTCACTCTTGTTGCCCAGGCTCGGGTGCAATGGCATGATCTCAGCTCACTGCAAGCTCCCCCTCCCGGGTTCAAGCGATTCTCCTGCCTCAGCCTCCTGAGTAGCTGGGATTACAGGCACCTGCCACCTCACCCGGCTGATTTTTTGTATGTTTAGTAGAGATGGGGTTTCACCATGTTGGGCAGGCTGGTCTCGAACTCGTGACCTCAGGTGATCTGCCCACCTCAGCCTCCCAAAGTGCTGGGATTACAGGCGTGCAACTAATATTCCTAATGTACACCCTGTGGCTTCGGAGTAGAATAAATCTAGATTCAAATCCCAGGTGTAGTCAGGGCAGGCTTAGACCCCTATCATTACAGATTCTCCAGGCCAGAAGGGACCAAGGTCATCTGGTTCCATATCCCTGCCAAGTACCAATGTAGGTAAAGACTGTGAACATGGCCGTATTGCATGCTGATTTATTCACCAACCATGCATCCAGTGCCCGCTCTGTGCCTGGCACTGTGCATGTAAAAACACAGTCCCTGCCCCCAAGAATACCACTGTCTTTTGGGGGGAGAGGCAAACACATCAGTAACTACAATACAATGTCACAGTTGCGGTAACTGGGTATGAGTAAGTAGCTATGGAAACAGAAAAGGAGAATCCAATCACACCGTTGGCCAGGAGAGGAGTGTCCAGCATGGTTTCTGGAGAAAGTGGTATTTGCCTGAGCCCTGTGAGATGTTTTATTATAAAAGGCCATTGCAACCTATGCTTGAATCCCTCCAAAGACAAGAAACTTGCAGCCTGCCGAGGCGGTGGGCAGCTCCTCAGCCAGGCTCTCCAAACACCACACCCCTTCCACCCCAGAAGGCTGAAGTTTTCTCATTCTAGCTTTATTGATGACAGGGGGACCCAGTGACTTGGACAGCAGCCACTGGCAAGATCCTGGGGTCTCCACTATGCCAACTGCACCAGGGAGGCCTCCTTTCTTCTCTCTGCTGCTTCCTTCCACCCCCAGCCAGCCTCAAAGGCTTCATCACAGAATTCTTTGAGTGCTGAGACCCTCCCCTAGCCCTCTCCCCAGGGTCGGAAGAAAGCCCCAGAGAAGGTGGAATAAATGAAGGTGCTTAATGGCTTGCGGTGCCACGAAGTTTTTAGAGCTGTGCACTGGAATGAGCAGGTTCAGGCTGAGATGAATGATCCAGGGCTTTTATCAAAGGGAGTCAATAAAAACCTGAAGGAGCGTGCCCCGCCTCCACAGAGTGCTCAGGTCACAGTGCTGGGCCCTGCGCGCTGCAAGTAGGAACCAGGGGGCCGCGTTTTACCCCCAACTCCATCTGCTTTCTTCCCCATGCCTTCCTTTCTGAAATGTATTCGTTTCTATGGAAACTGTGTTGTTACTGGTATGGGAGGAGTTTAATGACATTCAGAAGTGCCAAATCAAGTCCATTTATATAATGGTTTGAAATACACATAATGGCCTATGGAATATAGGACACGGTGACAGTTTCAGTAACTGTGTACCGAGTGCGGGATAAATAGAGCAATGGAAGAGTCCCCACCTCCGAGTCAAATGCACTAGGAATAACCGCTATTCTTAGTACTAAAGAGCAGCACTTCTCAACCATTTTTCATGAAAGGATCTCAAAACATGACACTAACCTGCTCTCGGCTCATAGAGAAAGGACCCTGGACCTCAGCTCCTCTGTGCCTGCCAAGGTTTGACCAAATATCAGGTGGGGAAGGTACAGAAGCGTGAGTGTGGCTGTGGATGCTCCCAGGTGTGAAAGGTAGCAGGCATTCTATCTCGTTGCTCCCAGGGCCCACCCGCTTGGTGAGCCCACTGACGTCATTGCCTTGATTGATAGTCACTCCTGTGCTGTTCCTATGGCTCATTACTGCTGGATTCAGAGATTCATCAGCACCTACTGTGTACACAGAGATGAATGACACATGGAGGATGCCCTTATCTTAGCTCAGGCTCCCCTGGAAGCAGACCCTAAGCAAGAGCTCGAGTGTAGTCATTCCTCATGAAGGTGCAGAGGTGCCAGCAGGAGGGTTGGGAATTGACATGGGAAAGGAGGCATCGGCATGGGGGGACCCCAAGCCTGCTACCACTGTGGGCAGTCAGAGCCCAGTCCCAGTGAGAAACTCTGAGAAGTGCTATTAAACACCACCTCACAGCTAGGGCACCCAAGGGGTGGGGTATTGGGTGGAGCTCCTGTGGGGCATGGGTGGAGGGCTGCTGGGTGAGGGTGTTGCCTCCCAGCAGGTCTGGCCTGCTCTGTGTGAGGGCACAGTGGCATCCGCAGCTAAAGAAACAGCCCTCAAGAGAAGGGGTCCAGGCACCGGCAATGGGAGATTGGCCTGAAGACTTGAGATGGTCGGGCCTGCAGATACAAGTGGGCACTGACAGAGTGGGCGGCAGCCTGCAGAGAACTTCAGGTCCATTGGGGAGGTGGGCATATAATAAAATGGCAGAAGGCAGGGTGATGGGAGAACGAAAAGGAGGTAGAGATGACAGGCTCGTGGAGAACTGGAGGTGGAAAGCTGTTTGTTCTGACTGAGGGGCTCCAAAAAAGCAGGAGAAGAGAGACGGAGCTGACACATAAAGACGAGGGCCAAGAGAGCCCTTTTGCACACTTGCACCATCTAATCCTCACCACGTCACAAAGTGGGTAGTGTCACCCCCATTCAGAGGAGAATAAACAGAGGCTCAGAAGATGAGGTCATCACCTAAAGGCACACAGATGTTAGAGTAAGCCAGCAGAGCGCCAAAGCCTGGCCTTCTTACTTCCGCCCTGCCTCGGAGCTTTGTGTCTGGGCGACGAGGATGGGGTGACTTCCCCATCATCGCCCAGGGCAGACATGACTGAGCCCCTGTTGTGGGTCCCTGTTGACTTTTCCCCATGGTCAAGGACTGCTGTCCCCAAATCTCCCACCACGCACTGACCACAGACCCCCCTCGGCCACTCAGGCGGCCCCTCTGATCCTGCCCCAGAGATGGGCTGGGCTGACTGTGCCTAATATTGAGTGAATTTTCTGCACTGCCCAGAGGAAAAGAGAGGACACAGCCTGGGGAGGGGAGCTTCAGCTCTAGTAGTCCCCAGCAGTGGGTCCCCTCCCCTGTCCTTACCCCTGCACATTCCTCTCCCAGCCGCGCTCTAAGCCTCACTGCCTCCAAAAACATGGGGGAGGAGGGATCACGCGTACACACAGGCAGCATTTCTGTAGCATGCTAATAGGTTTTCTGTCAGATGCAGCCTTCATGATTAGACACGGTGGGGAGAAGCTACATGAGGCCTAACAAAATGAGAATCTTTCCTACAGAACTTCTCAGACACACTAATACACCAAAGGCCATGGTGAGCCGCCCAAAGGAGATACGACTCACAAAGTTCCCAAACTCATTTGACCACAAAACATTTTTCCTGCAGCATATGTCAGGACTAGTGTTCCCTGGAATTCACTTTGGAAAATAGTGTTTTAGAGCCCAGATCTTCCACTAATTGGTTGTGTGAGCTTTGTCAAACAAGAGTAAATCATACCTGCCTTGTGAGGACTCACAAAGTAACATGGATGAACACTCTTTATAAACTTGTAAAATACTAGACAGATTATTTATTTGTGTAAAGCAAACACACGCAGTGTCCTAGAGAACCTTTCATTGGAGGTCAAACAAATAATAATAATGTTTTTTAAAAATTAGTTCTGTTCCTGTCTCAGTATATGACTTTGACCTTGATCTCTCTTGACCTATATTTTCTCATCTGCGAAATGGGCATACTCATGATGCTAGCACTCTTTCTTCCATGTGTTTGTCGGAAGGAGAAAATATGCATCACGATTGTGTGATGCTTTGAAAAAAAGTATGAAGTACCACAGAATGCAAGTTATTATCAGAGATCCAGGTTAATACCCCCAATTCAGTCCAATTTGTGCTGAGATCAAGACAAAAGGGGTGCTGGGGAGGAGAGGGGCTAGTGACATAAACAAAAATGACTGATAATCTTCATCCATATTTACGATGTTAGGAGCCTTGTATGAGCATGTCACCGAGGAGAGAAAATGAATATTTTATGAGTGAACGCTGAATGCGGTATTAAGATGAAATGCACAGAAAGCGGCCCGCTTGCCTCTGCCTCCAGGTTGTTCTGGGGAGGTCAGCACAGGCTCTGTGCCTGGTCTCCAAGGAGCAGGGGCAGTTGGTCTGGAAGGATGAGCTCAGCCTCCCAGCACAGACTGGGAGCTGTCCAGGGTGGACTGGTGGCAGCAACTTTGCCCTGGTAGGTAGGAGAACTAAGACCCCACTCCCTCTACCAGCTGGAAAGCCTTAGGCGAGTTACCATAACCTCACCGGGCCTCCATTTCCACACTGTAAAATGAGAAGATCAACCCTGAACAATTGTGAGGTCTAAATCCAAGCTCAGCTGTTTGGAGGAGGGCTTTGTAATGCACATAAGTGGGAAGTGTTATTATTCATGTATACACTCAACATTTACTGAACATCTACTATGTGCCAATCACTGCCACAGCCCCTTATTTATCATATATCCTGTGTGCCAAACACCACAGTCATCACTTTACACACATCACTCCATTTAATCATCACCAGAATCTTGAGAGGTATCTATTATCACTCCGTTTTCCACATAAAGAAAATGAAACTTAGGAAAGAGAAATAGCTTGCCCAAAGCCACACAGCTAGGAAATGGCAGAGCCCAGGACTGTGTGAAGCCAAAACCCTGAGCTCTACATTAAATGGCCCATCCTTGCCTCAAGTACTTCTGCAGTGCCAGTGGGGGCCCTGCCCTGCAACCCTTGACAGCTCCTCCCTGTTCTGCTCATGCTCCGTGCTTCCTACCACCAGTGCCCCTCCAGAACCAGAAGAGAAAGCCCTGCCACCTTCTGTCTGGGCCCTGAGGATACCCTCCTTTGTTCTCCAACCCTGCTCCCTTCCTTCTCCTTGAAGGACTGTCCTCCATAATGCAGTCATCCAGGGGCTCTTTTTTATTTTATTTCATTTCATTTCATTATTTTATTTTATTTTTAAAAATTGAGATGGGGTCTCACCATGTTGCCCAGGCTGGTCTCAAACTCCTGGGCTCAAGCAATCCTCCCTCAGTGGCCTCCCGAAGTGCTGGGATTACAGGCATGAGCCACCGAGCCTGGCCTGGGGACTCTAATTTCCATCCCTATTCATCTCTTATCCCAGGCAGGCATCAGGTGGTGTAAAGACTGAACACCTCCCACCCCTGAAAGCAGCAGGGACAGACCAGGCAGTGCAGGGTGAACACACTCAGTCATGTCTCCCTGCTCCAGATAGATGTCTCTGGAGGCAAAGGCGGCTCCCCTTGGCGCCAGCGCGAAGCTCCTGGCTCACTCCCGCCCACCACACAGCACGAGGACACCACCATCTCTGCAGATCTCTACCCTGTAGGGCAGTTTCATGTTATCTTGGCTCATTCCTTCTCCCGAGATGAAGAGATTGTTTTAAACCTGCCGCCCCACCAGCTCTGCTCTTGGCTTCCAATGCCATTAAGTTTCATTATAACAAATAAACACCACAATGACATTTATAAGTTACCACTGAGCACAGAAGCACAAATATGAAGCAGATAAACTGCATTTGATCCAAATAATTACTGCAGGCAATATTGGGCTTAGTCTGAGCTGGCAGCCGGGTACCGAGTAATTTATTAGATTGCGTAAGGCAATGTTGCACGTTGAGTTTTTCGTTATTGTGTCTTTTCCCCTCTCCGTGGCCTAAATAGGTTAGAGGAGTTTAGACAGTGCACGGCCAAACAAAGACAGACTTTGCTCAAGCAGATTAAGGCCAGGAATGTCAGCCAAGTGTCCAGGAATGGCTGCTTCCCAAGCAGCACCAGACTTGCAAGAGAAGAAAGGGCTTAGGCGATTATCGTGATGCTGCCAACCAAGGACAGCTCCCTGCACTCCCCACCCACTGGCCCAGATACAAAAAGCAGCCCCGTGGAGGGAGTAAATGACAGGGCCCATTTACTGTCCTGGATGGAGCCCCCAGGACACCGAATCTGGGTTCCTGCTGCAGACTCTCAGCCAAAGACCCTCTGTGGAAAGTCCCTTCCATAGCCCTAGGTAGCCCCGGGCAGTCCCACCCCCAGTCCCAGACCTATCATCCTGCAATAAATCAAGGGAAGGAAGCAGTCTGCCAGCCAACTCTGCAAAACAAAGCGAAGAGAACTGGCTGCAAGCAGCTGCCTCCCTGCCAAACCCAAACTCATAAAGTTTGATTCAAGGGGTTACAATACCTCCCATTCAGAATCCCTCCTGCCCCGTTCTTCCAGCCTTAGTAAATTACCCAATAAGCAGCAAGGACCTGTAGTTATTGTGCAGTTAAATGGTATTTGCCCCGTAAATTCTGAGCAGAGTACTAACGGTGATATACAGTAACTAATTACAGACATGAATTCTCTCCCCAAGATGCCAAGTGTTACCAAATATTGTTGTGTTTAGGGGAGGGGGGTTGAAAGCTGCTCTCTTCTCTCCAGTGAAGCCATGAGTAACTCTCTTATTAGAGGAGCTGTCGCCATCTCCAGGGGCACTCCAGGCTGGGAAATAGAGCTGTCCTGGGGAGCAGACAGGAGTGGGGCCACACGCCCACGTGCTGCCCCCTGACCCTGTGCCCCAGCAGAAGGGTCTAGCAGGTACCGGCTGGTCCTCCTTGGGTCATCTCACAACAAATAAGTGGCTCAGCACCATGGTGGTGGTGGCAAAGGCCCAAGGCTCCAACAGGGCAGGGAATGGAAGTCATTATTCACCCAGCCCAGGGCCGAGCAGAGAGAGCTATGGCCAGGGATCGGCCTCCGCAAAGGGCTTCTGAATAGGGCCACAGAGGGTTAGGGTTAAAAGTGGTACAGACGACTTTTGCCCTAAAATATTGTTGACAGAGCTGATTTCAGCCCCAAGGGCACCGTGGGAGAGGTTTCCGTGGTCTTCAGGTAGGGCAGGGACTATCCTATCGGCTTCCCATCAGCTTTATAGCTGTTTTTGGAGCTCAGCCGGGGACAGGCAGGTGGCACAGCAGTGAGTCTCTGCTTTCTGAAGAGGAAACCACACAGATCAAGCACCCTCTGCTGGCCTGCTACTGTTGGGGGAAAAAAAGCCAGGCCTGCAATCAAATGGCTCAAACCCTAGCTCTACCACATGCTGTGACCCTGGATGGGTTACGTAACCTCTCTGAGTTTCCTTGTCCATAAAATGGGAAAGATTCTCCATCTCTCAGGATGGTGGATGTGAGCCGGGGCTACACCTGCTTCTAAGGAGCTCTGTCCTACTGGAAAAGCAGAAAACTTCCCTTCCCAGGCTGGGTGTCCCAGGCAGCCCTCACATTCCCTCTCCATCGTCTCAAGGGGCTTCCAGCACAAAGCTTCTCCTTGACAAACATCTCTACTTCCAACAATCAGAGAGACTGGGGCAGTAATGGCAAGTTAGTTTTGCTTTGTTCTCTTTGATTGATGCAGACCAGCTGAGGCCTTGCAGGGCCCCTGTTTGGTGGGTGACAGGAGAGGCAGGGTGGGGTAGAAGAGGGCGGACCTGGGAGGGTGCATTCACAGGGGACATCAGGCTTGGAGCTGTGATATTCACATCTCTACATGGGGGGCTGATGATGGGACCTGCTCCACGGGGTGCTGTGAGGGTGGATTAGGTAAGATAATGTATGTGAAGTGCTTTGTATAGGAGTTTGCTGTGGTTAATATCCCAAACCCACCAGAAGACAGTCCACAATCCCAGGGCAGTGAGAAGAAGAATCACTTTTTTAATTAGGACACATATATAGTCAGCACTCAATTATCTGTTGGCAAATTGTCCCCATTCCTGGCAAATGCTATCACCAAGTTTGCTTAATGAAGTCCTCTGTTAACATTTCACAGCTTCTTATTTTGCTCTTATGTGCATGAGGTCCAAAGGGAATAAAAGTCCTTTAAAGGCAAAATCTGTTAATATCCCCCTCCCCTCCTAGATAAGGTATGAGCCATAAAGACAGGAGTTGGGGAAGGTAGAGTGCACCTGACTCTAGCTTTGGGCCAATCCCAGAGGTGATGTTCTCCCCTCAGCTCAGTAGGAGGCAGAGAGAGAGAGCCCCATCCTTGGGTTGACTGTTTTTTTAAGTATTAAAAATTCCTAGAACATCAAACATATCCATATTGAAATGTGAATATCAAAATGCATTCCAAAGTCAAAAATGAATGTAACTTAGGATTATTCATTGTTTTGGATTGTCTATCATTTTAGATTATTCACACCCTTGCTCTTCTCCATTAACAAAGATAATTAAGAGTTGATTGTATTTGGTCTCCAAGAGGGGAGAAATCCAGGGCATTGCACCAAAATGGTCTGTGTCCAATTGGGAACAACTCCAGGAGCCATAAGAAGACTCATCTCTAAGCACCAGGTCTGAGTTGTGATTCTCCAGGCAGGTTCAGAGAGCAAGAACAAGGTGCCTTGTGCTTTAGGCCGGCCTGCCTGAGCCACACAGTGCGTGCCGGGTGGGCCAGGTTTCACACTGTCAGTGGGATGTGGCCACGTAGCCCTTCACAGGACACCTGAAGAGCATCAGAACTGCACAGGGCCTTTGGAATCCTTGAGCATGGCACAGAGGGTCCTCAGGGTCCTCTCGGGGCTGCCATGGGCAGGACTTAGTCCTTCCAGTGCTGCCTCAGCTCTGCCTTCACCATTTTATACATTGGGGTTCCCTGTGAGATTTCACTGACAAAAAGGGTTGCATGAACTTTCAAAATGTGTGAAAATGCCTTCACTGTGCAGTGGGAACACCAAAGAGCACCCTGAGAGAGAGACAGTCACTTGATCAAGGCCACCCAGTGACAGAGTCAGAACTAGAAATAACCCAGGCCCACAGGCCTGTGCTGTGGGCACACAACAGTGCCCTTCAGATGTGGCCCAGGAACCACCTGCAGAAGGATGACCCAGAAGCTATTAAAATGCAGATTCCTTGACCCAGCTCAGACCCACTCTCCCAGAATCTCTGAGTTGGAGCCCAGGAAACTGTTATTTTTAGCCAGTCCCCCAGGTGATCCTCATGTACATGGAAGTTTCAGAACCATGTCTGACTGACAAGGCTACAGCAGCATAAATGATTATTTTGTTTCCTTTTTTTAAGGTTTAGGATATAGATCTGACCCCCAAAAGACCAAGTGTCCTTGAGAAACTTGCTTTAACTTCCTTGCACTTTGATTTTATTATTTTCAACCTTAGGACCACCCCTCGCCCCCCGAAATAGGAGTTTGGATAAATTAGAACATCAAGCATTAGGGTTGGGAGGAAGGGACTTAAACCCTGCATTTTACAGATGAGGCATCTGAGCCTTAGTTAAGGGAAGAGTCAGGCCCAAGGGCACACAGCTAAGAGGTGGCAGAGGCAGCACCAACTGGTACCTTCTGGGCCCAGGTGCTCAGGGCAAGGACAAAGCTTTATGTGTCCACATGGTACCCCTTAGACATGGGAGCAAGAGGTGCTGGGCATCTTGGAGTCAGCCAATCCATGGCCTAGCCTCCAGCCTCTCCTGGTGGTGCCCATGCCAATGCCCTCTGAGAAGGGTTGACGGGTACTCTCTCTGCCTGTAGCCAAGTCTGCAGCTCCTTCTTGGCCTAATAGCATAGTTCCATGCCTGCCCTAGTGCCACTCTCTTCCTTCCATGCTGCTCCAACACATCCCAAGGTGCCGGCTCAGTGAGGGCACATTCCAGTCAGAGGACACAAGAGCCTGAGACTCAGAGAAGAAAGGGGGCTTAGCTGGGGTCCCATGGCTGGCCAGCAAGAGGCCTGAGACCACAGACAGGGTCTCTGCTTCATGCGTTGTGGAGTGTCTCCCATCTCCACTCCCCCACCATAAACCCACTCTGCTATGCCCATCCCGTCTCAGTTAGACCTCCAGGTGACCTCGGGCAAGGATGGATGGGCTCCGTCATGGGCACTGAAGAGCCCGTATTTCCAACAGCACTTATCAGTGTCTTCGTGGCATCCAGGCCTTGGCTGGATCGATGGAAGAATCCCTCTCCTTGCCACTAATGAGCACACTGCAGGCTCTGGCAGGAGCCGCCAGCCTGATCATCAGTAGGCAAAGGATTTATAGTGACTTTGGACTCACCCTGCCTCGGCCAACCTGATTGCTCTTCATTAAAGATCCACACTGTCCAGGACAACCTTGGTGGATTTTGTGTCCTGGGGAGAGAAGTGTGAGGCCGGGAGAATCGCAGGCTGCCCACGCTGGCCCACCCGTGTGAGGAGCAAGCATAGGGGAATGTGCCCTCAGACTTTCCACCCCCTCATCCAGCCCTGCGAAGAGCGGTCAGCCTCTTTTTTGTAAGTCCAAGTGAAATTCTAGTGCAATTTCAGGAATGTTCATGAGACTGGCAAGCTTCTCCTCACGTGTGTATCAGAATCAAGATACCAATGGCTGCAAATGGTGATGCTGGGACGGAAAATGTTTCTTTGTCTCTCTCCCAGTAGAAATTTAGGAGAAACAGACAATAGAGAAAAGACACTGTCTTCCACCCCTGCCTCGTTCTTCTGGTTTCTCTGTTTATATTTCCAATCCCAGTCTAAAGGGAGAAGATTAGGCTAGATGATCTCTTGCTATCCCAATAGGGTTCAAAACCTGTGCAAACCTCAACAAGAGTTAGATGTTTCACCCAAGGCAGCTACTCCCAACACTCCCAGACTGGAGGAACTCTGTCCCTCTTAGATAGTCACATCAACATCTATAACTTTCCATATTTGGAGGTGAATTCTCAGGTCAACATCAAGTGAGAGGACACCTGAAAATACTTCTCCTACTGCCTGACCCATAGGGAGTGCTCAGTCAGTGTGAGTTCTTCACACCTCCTTCCCAGCTCCAGAACCATTGACCTAGCTACATCTGGGACAGCATCACCTGAGGGATTCTGGACCCCTCTCCATCAGCACATTTAAAACTGAAGTCACTGCCTCAGCGCAAGCCCGCTTCTCCTCCTGAGCAGCAAATAGCTCCTCCATCCTCCATTCATCCTGTCCTGCAAGCCAGGGTCTGGGGCCTTTACGCCTTCATCTTCCTCATCTCCTCATCTCCAGTCAAGTGCTATCAGTTCTACCCACAAATGGCTCCTAAATCCATTTCTTCTTTCCATGGATGTAGTGTTAGCCTGAGCCCTCATGACAGCAAAAGCTTGCTGATCAGTCTCCCTGTCTTCAGATTATCCTCCTTCATTCATCCTCCTTGCTGTCACCACTGTGATCTTTCTAGAACTCAGATCTGAGCATGTGGGTCAAAAACCTTTGATGACTTCTCATGAAGTGCAAACTTCTTGGTACGCGTTCAAGGGCCCACACGGTCCAACCCACCAGGACTTTCTAGATTCACACTCTACTAAGAGTGTCTGCACACACATGCTCCGTGCACCCAGCCTGCTAGGCTTGCAATGATACTGCCAGCTGCCATTGTGGAAGGCAGGCAGGGCCCTGTGCATGTCACACAGAATGACCTCTTTCATTCTCACAAACAACTCAACAAGTACTGATTGCTAACCCAGTGGGGAAACTGAGACTCAGAGGGACTAAGCAATTTTCTCAGGAACTTACAGCCATAATGGCTGGGCCAGAGATCAAGCCCAGACCATGCGGCACTGCTGCTTTTATTCCATGAACACATCTGTTCTCCACACTTGACATAACCTGTTCCCCATTCCAGGGAACATTCCCACCTTGTCTTCATCCTGGCCATTTCAGAAGCCAACCTTTCTGTGACTCCTTCTTTGGGACTTTGTGCCTCACTCTAATGCTTATAGTGTAGAGCTTTTTATTCTAGTTTCTTCTGCACATATTTGCCTCCCCGCAGGTCAGAGCCTACTCAGCAGAAGACATATTGGCCCCTCCTGCACACCCCACACCCAACCTGGGGACTTGGAGACTGCTAAGGTAGCTCCTGCCCATGCCTGAGGCCACCATGGCATCCTGAGAGCTGGCACCATGACTGACACTCCCTATACCCTCCATAAAAATCCATTTTATTAGTCAATCAGTGGGCCAGAACATACTCTACCACCCCCAATCCTGCTCCCCTAAGCAGGTCACCAACAGCATTCTAGAAATGTCTGAAAGCTGATCCTCCTGTGTTAGATGCTGGCTCTGTACTGTGCAGCAGGAACACAGCAGAATTCAAGACTTGGGTTTCCAGGTGTGATCTGAATCATGCTGCCCTTGTCTTTCCCATTCCACCTGATATTGTTCTGATGTCACCAGCAGCCACTGAGCTGGCTTCTTCTCTCCTTCTCTTCTTCCTATCTGCTTGCTTCTCTGGACAGGGGCAGCTTTCCTTAATCCCATAAGAGGCAATTTGCAAGCTCCGGGCTGGGAGAAAGTTGGCAATAAATATCCCCAGCATAAGTATTCTTAAGCCTTTTCCAACTGGTCACTAATAAAAGGCAGACAGTGACATCTGAGCCCTTTCTGCATGGCTGACCCGACACTCCAGGAGACTGTGAAGCCAACTGGGATGAGCAGAAGAGGCAGAGCCAATGGTAGGGCTCACCCACTGTCTCCTGCACCACCCACACAGCTTTCTAATGGGTGCAACTTCAGATTTGCAAAGCCTCCGTTCTCAGCTCTGGGACTCCGCAAGACAGGTGCTCCTGTTGTCCCTGTTTTAACAGTCCCAAGCGCAGGAAAGACTTATGGATAGTGATGAAAGTAAGAATGACCCTTTGTAAAACACCTGTCTACCAAGACCATTTACATATAAAACCTCTCATGCTCACAGCAGCTTTGCCAGGGAGACGTGTCATCCCCATTTTTCAGATAAGGAAACTGAGGCTCAGAAAGGGTGAGGCACTGGCCTCAGATCACACTGCTAGGGACAAGGTCAGAGTTCCTTCCCAGGCCTGACTGACCCTGTGTTCTTCCTACTGTCCAGGACCCAGGCTCCGACAGGTGAGCCATCAGTTGGGTACTCCGGGCAGGTGACGGAGGGTTACCCATCACTCATGGTTTTGCTTATATTTTTTTGCTACCCCAGAATGACATTTCTCCTCCATCACTTTCCCCATATGATGATTCCTCCTCCAGGATGCCTTCTCTGCTTCCTCCCTGCAACTCCCTTGCTTGAAGCAGGACTCTCCTAAACCCCCAAAAAGCTTTATATGACTCCTCTATGAGACCACTTTATCCCTTGTAATCCACTGACCTGTGGTCAAATGTGAGCATCCAAGGCTCTCAGCGAGTTTCACAGAATGTCCTGAGAGTTGAGGGGGGCAGGTAGGGTTTCAGCTGGGCTACCCACACTCACAGGCATGCAGGCGGGTGCATGCATGTGTTAGCACTAGGCTCCTTAGAAGCAAGGGCAATCATTTCTGACCTTATATTAGTGACCCTCACTTCCTGTCCAGGTCTGGTTGGGTTTAATCCTAAGGGGAGTGGCCATGTCCCCTCAATCTGCTGCTGGAACAAAGGCCAGGCCAAATGACCAGTGGAGAAAGGGGAGGCAGGCAGTGAACCCACCCTTGAGCTACCTCCTGATTGACTCTGAACTGCCTCCAAGCGTGGATGGGAAGAGAATTGCACAGGGGTCGGGTGCAATGGCTCACGCCTGTAATCCCAGCATTTTGGGAGGCTGAGAGTGGGCAGATCACTCGAGGTCGGGAGTTCAAGACCGGCCTGGGCAACATGGTGAAACCCTGTCTCTACTAAAAATACAAAAATTAGCCAGGCATAGTGGTGCACACCTGTAGTCTCAGCTACTGGGGAGGCTGAGGCAGGAGAATCCCTTGAACCCAGGAGGCGGAGGTTGCAGTCAGCTGAGATCATACCATTGCACTCCATCCTGGGCGACAAGAGCAAGACTCCATCTCAAAAATAAATAAAAATAGATGATCTGAGGAGGCTGCCTTGTTGGTGGGGTGAGTACTTGTTTGAGAATCAAAATCTGCGTTTGAGACCCTTGGTTCAACAACCCACATCGGATAGTGGTGAGAAAACAGGGCTGAACCCGGATCATTGGGGTTTGAGTAACACCTGAGCTAACTAAGTGAATTTGCCCTGCATTTCTGTGAGCCTTGATTCATCTATAAAATGTGGGTAATATGGCTAATGTGCATGCCAGAAACAACGTATACGGTCAAAGACCTGGCATCAAGTAAATCTTCCACGAACAGCGTTCTTTTTTTCTTCTGTCAAGCCTGATTCCTTGAGACTCCAGCCCACCCTGTGATTTCTCATCTTTCTCCTGTGTGGTGTGCTCTGCATAGTATCTGCCGGGTTGAGTTTATAATGCAAAAGCAATTTTCCTGCAGTAACCACCAATCTCAGCAGACCAACAAGAGCAGGCAAACTCTAAGTGCAAAGGCACATGCGACAGACATGTAACCGACGCTCACCCACAGCTGGGAACACAAGACAGAAAAGATAGCTGTGGCCCCTGCCCTCAAGAAGTGTACCCTGTTTCCTCCTTATTTCTGTTTCATCAGCATCTGACATATAGTAGATGCTCAATAAAGGTTTGGAGAAATTGATGAAGAAGAGGCAAAATGAGAAACTAGAGAGAAGATGAGAAAAAAGAAGATTCCCTGTGGGTCACAGGAGCTGCCTAGGAAGAGAACTAGGCCTTCAATGAAAGGTGGGGTTGCTTAGTGGGAGGGGGCACCTTGGGCAGGGTCGGGGAGCGAGGTGCATCCCAGGACAATGAAACAGCGAGGAGAACTCGGGGCAGGTGACCTTAGTGATCAGCCAGCATGGGGGTGCTGTGGAGCTCCCAGGAAGAAAAGGAGCTGGATTTTGAAGATTAGAATCCAGCATGGAAGGTTGGGCGTTGTCCCGGAGAGAGTGGAGAGCCATGAGAGGTCCCACCCTTTAAAAGAGGGGAACCCTAAAGCAAGTGGTGAACTAAGAAGGAAATCCAGGTTCAGCACATTAATGGATCAGGCAAAGAGAACATTCAGAGTCTGTGGCAAGACCCCAGGTTGGGGCAATGAGAGCTGGAACTTGGGTGGTAGCAGTGGGAACAGAGAGGAAAGGGGAAGTCTGAGAGATGTGCAGCCTGCTGGGCTAGGCTCAGTGATGGTGACACACTCAAACAAAGCATGGTGCCGGGCGCAGTGGCTCACACCCGTAATCCCAGCACTTTGGGAGGGCGAGGCAGGTGGATCACGAGGTCAGGAGTTCGAGACCAGCCTGGCTAATACGGTGAAACCCCATCTCTACTAAAACTACAAAAATTAGAAGGCGTGGTGGTGCGTGCCTGTAGTCCCAGCTACTCAGTAGGCTGAGGCAGAAGAATCACTTGAACCCAGGAGGCAAAGGTTGCAGTAAGCAGAGATCTCTCGCCACTGCACTCCAGCCTGGGCAACAGAGTGAAACTCCGTCTTAAAAACAATAATAAAATAAAAATAAAAGTGTGGGATGGGGAGGTTGCACCGACCGCCAAGGCTTCACACCAGGGGAACGTCATCGGGGAAAAAGGGAAGCAGAGAAGATGGAAGTCTTGGGCCGGTGGAAGGTGCTAGGTGTGTCACATCTCCACCAAGAGCAGGACCCGAGCCTGGTAGGCACCTACTCTGTGTTCCATCTGAGACCCTCAGGTGTGATGAGGAGGGGGCATAGCTGTGAGCTCCTGGAGGGGTGACCAGGCCTGTTCCCCTCACCAGACAGCACAGTGCCTGCCTCACTGCAGGGTTCAGTCAGTGTGTGTGGAAGAAACAAGTTCTCAGAAGCTCACTGTCTACTTAAGGTACTACCCAGGAGGCTGCAGAAAATGACCTTGGGTTCATTCGCATTTCACTTCTTTAGAGTAGAAAAGAAAATGAGGAAAATAAAGCAAGTAGAAGCCAGGCATGGTGGCTCATGCCTGTGATCCCAGCACTTTGGGAGTCTGAGGCGGGAGGATCACTTGAGGTCAGAAGTTCAAGACCAGCCAACATGGCCAACATGGTGAAACCCTGTCTCTACTAAAAATACAAAAATTAGCTGGGCATGGTGGTGCACACCTGTAACCCCAGCTACTCAGGAGGCTGAGGCAGGAGAATCGCTTGAACCCGGGAGGTGGAGGTTGCAGTGAGCCAAGATTGCCCCACTGAACTCCAACTTGGGCGACAGAGTGAGACTCAGTCTCAAAAGAAAATAAAGAGTTGGTGGGTGAGGAGTCTTCTTCTGGCAATAACTTACAGCCATGGCTCAAAAGCTGTGCTCTGAGGTGCTCTTGAGCCCAAATGAGAGGCCTCAAGATCTGTCAGATGGATGAAAAATAAGTGGGCTCCATCCCTCCATCTCCACCTTCATCCATGGCACCTCAACTTTTATCCACTCTAGATACTCAGTAACAGTTTAAAATTCATTAAAAAAAAAAAAAAAAAACTCATTGGTTTAAAAGAGAAAAGTAATTATAGTGACTTAAATATAATGTGCAAAAATTAAAATTAGACTGAAAAGGGAAATTGTCAGAGTACTGTGTCCCATCCCCAAAAATAATAGTTTGTAAATCATGTCCTTTGGGTGGATTTTTCCTGTGAACTCATCTGCCCTAGAAACAGTCTTTCCATAGAAAAGCTAGTGGATCCAAGCAGACAGAATGTGACAGGCTCTAGGAAGGAATTTTTTTTTTTTTTTTGGTCCAAGTCTCACTCTGTCACCCAGGCTGGAGTGCAGTGGGGCAATCTTGGCTCACTGCAACCTGTGGGATTCTACACCTCCAAGCCTGCTCAGATGGCATCGGGCGATGTTCCTCCTCAAAAGGCCCTGTCCTACTCAGCTCCATCCCGTCAGGTTCCTTTCTTGCAAACCCCAGGTCTTATTCCAGGGATCTTGTGCCTGCTGCCACCCCTGACTCTGAGACACCCACCAAAAGGGTCTGTGGCCACTCAGAGTCCACCTCCACAGCCTGCTTTAACTGGGCCCTCCTCCCAGCGTTGCCTTCCTCCAGAGCCTGGTTTCCATGGTGATAGCCCCCTCCTCTCCCTGGGGGCTCCAGCCAGTCCACAACTTACCCTTGGCCCTCAGATGCTTCCTGCACCCCACCTCCCCGGGGGCCCTCACCCAGTACCTCCCACACCTTCCTCCAAGAGGATGCAGGATGGGGAGAGACCGGGACGATTGTGGGTGCTTCCTAATAATGGACATCTCAGAGGGCTCGGGCGCTGCTTCATTTAAGGCGCTCTCATTATAACCCCCTCCGCGTCCAGCTGACAACCTGATAATTCTCTCTGATAGCACAATCTTCGGCAGTCACTGCGGCTGTCTTGACTCTGTCCTTCTTGCAAGAAAGATTTTGAGATAAAAGGATGAGCTGTGAAATCATCATTAGAGTAAAAGGAGCCTAGAGAAGGAGCCCTTTCTGCCCACGCCCTCCCTCTCCATGCTTCCCCTCAGGCTCCTCCGCTGCTTCCTCCTCTTCCTCTCCCTCACCTTTTCTCTCCCACGTCCTCACTTCACTCCTCTGCTTTCTCTCCAGTTCCTCCCTCCTCTCCTCTCTCATCTCTTCCCTCCTTTTCTACCCTGTTTTGGTGCCAGAAACAGTCTAATTACAACAGAGAACCTGAAGAGACAGAGAGGAAAAAAAAAACCCTACCATACATAGCTGATTAAAATATCCTATGAAATCTAATTTGTAAAGCTCAAATCAGAATAAAAAGTGTTACTCCCACAATTCAAGGCCAATTGGATTTTTAATGAGACTCCTCAGAGACCCTGCCAAGCTCTGATCAGGTTGTGAACTCGGCCACCTTCCTGCCTGCCCCCAGCTCTCCACCGTGAAACTCACCCCTCCTGCTGGGGAGCCTCCACCCTAAGCTCTGCTGCCATCCAAGCTCCCCTGGGTTGATACACGCCAAGTGTCCCCCTCTTGGGGTCATCTGTTGCTGAGAGCTCAGTCCTAGGTGTGGCCCAAGCCTGGGGCTTTTTGTCCCCAAGATGGGCAGTGGCCAGTGTCCAGGACCTCTGTGGCTGCCCCTGACTCTCCCAGGTCGGGGAGGAGAGGCCACAACATCAGCAGCTGGCGCGCCAGGTTCCATTTTGCCTCAATCAGGTCTGGGTCTGAAAAGCAGGAGGTAGGATAAAGGAAAAAGAGAGGGCTTGGAATGCAGATGGGCCCCTGCTGAAACCCCCGCTCTACCACTCATTAGCTGTGTGACCTTGGGCAGGTTACTGTGCCTCTCTGATCCTGGTTTCTTTGTTGTAAAATGGGGCTATTTCTGCTCTGAAGTATAATTAAGTGGATCACAGGAGAAGGGGTTGTGTGAAGCACTGGTCGTATTGTGGGCCAGATGCTCAGTGAATGTCAGCGTCCCATTGTCCATTCAACTGTGGACTCCCAGGAGACACAGATCACATCACACCTCCTCATCAGCAACTCCCTCCAAGGCCAGGCGTGAGGATCTGCACATAGTGTAGCTCAATAGAAGACAGCACGGTCTTTGGAGCCAGAAAGACTTGGATTCACAGCACCCCCAACCCCTACTCCCACTAGACAGTTCCCTGAGCAATTCAGTTAACCCTGAGCCTCCGTTTCCTAAAGCCCTGTAAAATGGGGTTGACAATGCCCCATACGAGTGTTGCCACGGTGATAACTAGAGTCAGGGCATGTGCTGTATTTGGTGAGCAATTCACAAGCACAACTCCCGTTACTATTTTTCACCTCCCTGTGCCTCATTCCCCCATCTGGAAAATGGGGATAAAAATGTTGCTTACTGTTTTTAGGTTGTTATGAGGATGAAAATATTAATGAACTAATATTTTAAAGCCTCAAAACAGAGCATGGCATCTTAAAAGCATTGTGGGTGGGTTTGTTTAATAAAATACTGTCAACTGACTCTCTTCGATGGTTCTGGCCATCTCATTTTGACGCGGCATGGTGTCCCTAATGATTTTTTCCCAAGTGATTGTGAGGCTGGAGCAAGGTCTGCTGCGGAAAAGAAATGGACAGAGAGGACCTGGTGGGACAGCACACCTCCTCAGCACGCCTCCTGCCACACTGCACCACCACCCACCCCTCTGAACTTGGCCCTCAGCCCACCCCAGGAGCCAATGAAACAACAAAATGATTTCCTGAATTCTCAGGTTTAACCAAAGCCACACCACCCTCCATCGCCCACCTTCTTAACACACAGCCACCACAGAACGCTTCTAGCTAGAGGTCTCTCTCTCTCTCTCTCTCTCCTGTTTCTGCCCTGTGGAACTGTGTGCCCAGCACATGGCATTAAGTAGGAGCTCACCAATGCATGGGAAGTGGCACGTCCCAACAGTAGAGGGAGATGGCCCATAGGGAGCTGGGGTGTGGCTAGACCAGTCCATGTGTTAGGGACTCATGGGCAGAGGGGCTGGAGCTGGGAGCCAGCTCCTCACAGGAGGGAATAGAGCTGGGGCTGAGACCAGTTAGGAAGTTCTACCAGACCCCCAGCAGAAAAGCCAGGTGATTCAGGAGGCTCAGTCTCCTGGGCCAGTCCTGCTCTGCTGCTCTGCTTCCATAGCTGGAGGGGAGCCTTCTCACCCCTGCAGCCAGCAGGTAACTGACCGTTGTGTTTGTCTCCTTCCCAGGTCAAGTCTATTCCTTCAGCCAGCAGCCCCAGGACCAAGTGGTGGTGTCGGGACAGCCAGTGACGCTACTGTGCGCCATCCCTGAATACGATGGCTTCGTTCTGTGGATCAAGGATGGCTTGGCTCTGGGTGTGGGCAGGGACCTCTCAAGTGAGTACCTCCAGACCTCCTGGGGCGGGCCTGGGGCCGTCACTCCCTTACTAACCCATCCACCTTCCTAGGGAGCACCCATCTTCACAGGCATCTGGGTATCAAATCTCCAGCTTTCACTGCAACTCCTCAGGCAGGGTGAGGTTAGCCAAGCACTGCACCCAGCATCCCTAGACTCTGAGGGCCTCGGATGTGCATAATGAACCATGAGCAAACCCTCAGTCTAGCGGTGGGTCCTAACCTAACTCGACAATGCCCTCGAGCATCTACTCCAAAGTCAAACATGATTCATGTAAAGTCCAGTTTCCAGAAATCAAGTGTTCCTGTGTCTTGGCCCAAGACGTACCCCTGCATTTATTAAGGCATGATTATTAAGAAAATACAAGTCACAACCTGGTTCTTCCAGGCTTCTCGCCCATTAAAGGGAACCAAGTAAACTGAAAATTCACAAAGACACCTGGTTGATCTTAGGAGCCATCATGAGATGGGAAGAAAAGACAGGAAGTATTAAAAATAAATTTCAAACCATGCTCGGCTTGGGCAGGCTGGTGTTCAGCAAAGCTACCCTGGGGCAGGCAGTGAGGGTTCCGGTGGTTGTTGATGGCTGATGTGTGAACTCACTGGCCAGTACAGACAACAGATCATTTGTTAATTATTGTGAACAGCGACCTGATAAGACTATACAGATGCTTTTCCAATCCATCCTCTTCCCTGGAGAAAAAAACAATGGCTCATGCCCCTGGTCACACACCTTCAGCTATCATTATTCTGTCCTGCAGGTAGGCAGTGGCCCTTTGTTAGGCTTGGCATACACAGTAAAATTCAGAAGGAGTGACCCCTGGGTGTCATTCCCCTGTGATTTGGGAAGAGCTGAGGGTGGAGGAGAGAAAAATATTATTCAACTGAGAAGAAACTTTGCGTCTCGCGTGGTGTACGGCTGCAGGAAAATAAAAATCGAAGTGTATTCAGGAACATGATGGCTGGGAAATTAATATTTTAAAATGTGAGTTATGTCTTGCCAAAAATGTATATTGAAACATTATAGCAATGGTCAATAGCAGGCCCAAGATTTGAATGCTGCAGCCCAGCTGAGCATGGATAAAATACACAAAAATATCTCCAAAATATACTGTGCTGCCATAAAGTTTAACTGTTATGGGAACCAGTCAATTTCAGAGCTCCGAACGCCTTTACCCTAGAGAAACTCGGGGAGTGATACAACCTTCCCAAACTAGAATAGTTGGTGCACTGGATGGCTCTGAGCTGGGGTGAGCACTGCCGCTAGTTAAGGAGGTTGTCTGAGGTCGCTGTCAGTGGGTCTCCAACTTCCGTCAGGGACTGGGGTCTTGTTGGGTCAGTGGCCAAGAGGAGGCTCAGGTCAGCAGGGATGCTGCAGAGGATGGTCATCCCAGCACGGATAACTGACTCTAGCATCCAGTGCCATGAATGGCTTTCTGGGATCCAGGACTGGTACCTGCTCAGGGCTGCAGGACAACGGCCTCTGATGAACTGGGGCCTGTGTCCTCTCCAGCTTGACTTGGTTTGCCTCTCTGTACAGAGCCAATGACCTCAAACTCCTGATAAAATACTTGCCCTGTATGTTATCACTTGTCCCAAAAACAGCATCATGGCAATAATGACCGATTCTTACATGCTCAATTAACTCTGCTCACTTGCCTGATGTGGAAACAGGCAGGACAGCCCTCAACTCAATTCAGCAAGTACTTGTAGAGCACTTAACACTGCGAAAGCTCTCTTACAGGGAAACTGAGGCCCAGGGTTGTGGGATTTCAGACTGCTACATCTCTGTCCTCTCCCACTGTAACCATGTGGCCCCCCCGAATCTCCCAGAAATGACACCCTCCCTGAAGTCCTAAATGTTTTTCTAGTCACCGAAGCTGGAAAAAAGAGTCAAAGAAAATGATTTATAAACGTACTTCCTCATATTGATAGAACATTTTTCTTCTAAGAAGCTCAAGTACTTCACAGACATTATCTCATAAATCTACAGTGATCCGGAGGGAGAAAAGAAGGATTTTCCCGTTTGTTGGACAGGTAAACAAAGTCACAACTGAGAAAGAAATTGACTCAACTCTATAACCAATCCCAGTGCATGAGACCTGCCTGTTAACCCCAAAGGGCCCAGATACGCTGTATGCTCTCCCTTCTAAAGATGAAGACCTATGTGGCCACCTGACCTCATGACTTACCTTTCTCTTCATTTAAATTGGCATTTATAGACCACTTACAATGTGCCAGGCACTTTACATAGATTATCCTATTTAACCTTCACCATAACCTTATAAGGTACTGGTATTGTCCCCATAAAATGGGGACTGGCACATAGTAAGTAGTCTATGAGGCACAAAGAAGTTAAAGTAACTCACCCAAGACAGCAGAGCTAGGAAGTGATCCAGCTGGCACTGGAACCCAGGCAACTCAACTGCAGAACCCAGACTCTAAGTAATTTTGCTTCCTTTGGGAGTAGCAAGAGAGAGTAATGATACTGTGGAAGGAGCTAGAACTTTCTCAGAATCCATGCTTCCGAGTCTGTTTTTCAAAGATGCTGCCAGTCCTTGGGATAGCATCACAGCTCGCTGCCTAATTAGGCAAATACAAACAAACCCATCACTGATGTTTTCAGCAGCTCGTGAGAGCAAAATCCTGCTGTTGATAGCTTGCAAGACAACAAAAACAGAAGCTCCAGCCAAAATGCCTGCAGGAGACCAGAGACTAATCGCAGGATAGTGGGATCCAGAGGCTGGGCTGGAGGGGCTGGGGGTGGCCAGGCAGCTACAACGAAGGCAGCAGCAGCAGGGAGAGGATAGGGCTAGAACCCATTTCCAGCCCCTCTCCTGGCCCTCGGAGGAAGACAGCTTAACTTAACTGGGCTCCTTCCCAAAGCCCAGCAGAAGGCAGGAAGTGTGGGCAAGAGGAGAGGCCGTGCTCTCAGGGGTGCAGCGGAGGCCTTGTGAGCTTTTCTGGCCAGGCCTGCACAGCGGGGGATGACAGGGCCATTTTATTGCATGATGAGGATGGGAGCCATGAAGACATGAGTCTGAAGGGCCCTGCTGCACAGGAAGCACTCCAGAGCATGCCTGGCAGAGGATCATCACGGCTACCTCCCCCGACCAGGAACGAGTGCTGGTGGCCCCTTGTCCAGCCCACCCCCAGGGAGACCTGCCCCACCTCCAGAAGACGCTTCACTTATGATGGTGAGAGGGGCCTTCAAGCTCATCTAGCCTGATCTTTCACCTTGTGTAGAAATCACCTCTGCAACATTCCTGAGAGGCGATCATCCAACCTCTGCTTGAATACAGCCAGTGATGGGGACCTCACTACCGTCTCTGGCAGCCCAGATCCTTGTTGGATACCTCAAATACTTGAGAATATTCTAACGTATCCCCCTCCTACCACATGTTAATTCTGCCTGTTGGTGCTAGTGTCGCCCTTGGGAGCTCAGGAACACATCTAACCCACACGAAAGACTGTTTGAAATACTTGAGGCAAGCTCTTGCAGGTTTCCCTGCCTGTCTGTTTCTGTCTCTCACTAGCCGAAGCCTCATCTTCTCTTTAAAAGGCTGAATGTGTCCCATCTCATCCTCCTACAGCACCCGTCTGAGAACGCTCCCTGTGCTCGTGAAGGTCCTTCAAAAGGAGGAGCGGCCGGGGGCTGCCAGAGGGGAGTGGAAGCTGAGGGCAGCCTCTGAGGAGAGAAGGGAATGAGGACAGAGATGAAGAAAGGCGGGGATTGGGGTGCAGTTGTAAATCCACACAGTGAGGGACTCAAGGGAGGGCAGAGCTCGGTGAGGAGATGGATGGAAAGTGGATCCTACTGAGAGAAAGTAGGGAGGTTTAGGTCCTGAGACCCAGGAAAAAGAGGATCTGCCCAACGTGGCCAGCCATGACTTCAGTCGGCATTTATTTTCAACCCTACACAGCAGCAGGAGCGCTGATTAATGATTTACATTCTCAAACTTTTATTTATCTCTTATTCATTGCCCATGGTACAAGGGTCCCCCAATTCTGAAGTGTCCTGAGCACTTCTTAAGTGCGTCACCAGGCCCTGGGGTTTGTGGCAGGACATGAGGAATGATGAGACGGGGCCACTGTGGCTCCAAGTGACCCAAGGTTCCTAGACACTGGGAGGGTGGGCCTAGATTTCTACTTCCTGTCCGTCCTGAAACGAAACTTTTTGCAAAGTCACTCTTGATCCTTTTCCAAATATTTCTCTTTTTCCTTCCTTCTCTCTCTGACTGTCTTATCTCTGTAATTCTCAGCCTGGGTCTCTCTGTCTGTCTCTCTCTCTCTCCACTCTATCTTATCAAAATGCATGTCTGCTCGGTAGACCACAGTGCTGAGCCCACCACTTTCCAGAATAATAACCCAGCGGTGTCTGTCCACACTTAGCATTTCCATCTCTTCTCCCTCTTTCCTCTCTAACAGTGGCTCCTCTGATTTTCCTAAACTTGAAACCAACAAGACCCTTACATGGCTGGGCATGGTGGCTCATGCCTATAATCCCAGAACTTTGGGAGGCTGAGAAGGGAGAACCGCCTAAGTCCAGGAGTTCAAGACCAGCCAGGGTAACATAGTGAGACCCCATCTCTACAAAAGATTTAAAAAAAAAAAAAATTAGCCAACGTGGTGGTACATGCCTGTAGTCCCAGTTACTTGGGAGGCTGAGGTGGGAGGATTGCTTGAGTCTGGGAGGTGGAGGCTGCAGAGAGCTATGATCCTGCCACTATACTTCAACCTGAGTGACACAGCAAGACCCTGTCTCAAAAACAAACAAACAAAATGCCCTTATACACACACACAGAGAGAGAGAGAGAGAGAGAGAGAGAGAGAGAGAGAGAGAGAGAGAGAGAGAACGCACCAATGCCTTGGGAAAGCTCTTGCATTTGTGCTCCTTGAACTGAGATCAGAGCCCTGAGCAATCTGCCAGCCTTATAGAATGGCCCCTGCTTGGGTCCCCCACTCTGTGCCTCTTTGTCATGGGAGTCCCCTCCACCCCGCCCCAGCTCCCTGACCTGCCTGTTGTCTCCACAGGTTACCCACAGTACCTGGTGGTGGGAAACCACCTGTCGGGGGAGCACCACCTGAAGATCCTGCGGGCAGAGCTGCAAGATGATGCGGTGTACGAGTGTCAGGCCATCCAGGCCGCCATCCGCTCCCGCCCCGCACGCCTCACGGTCCTGGGTAAGAACCATCTGCACACGGGGCAGGGACACTACGTGAAGCACCAAGGGCTCAGCTCCAAGAGGGTATTTTTTTGGTCAGACATGGAGAGACTCCCCTCTGGGGATCATCCCACAGGGCTCCAGACACTGCTGCTTCCACAAGGTCCATGCCCACCTTCCCACCCAAATGGGACAAGTGAAGGCTCTTTCCCTAGGAAACCAGACAGCCAGTGCCAGCGGACTCAGTCCAACTCCAGTGTGTTTGATTGTACCTTAGGCAGCTAATTAGGGCTCCTACGTGCTTATTTATTCCATCAGAAAGCATGCTTTGCACACGTTATCTAGGCCAGGCTCCTTGCCAGGAAGAATGTGGCACAGGCCGTGGGTCCCTTCTTTCTGAACTGACCCCCACTCCAGTGCTAACAAAGCCCTATCTGTCCACCTTCTCTGTAGAATCAGCACGAGAGTCTCGCCATGATTCTAGCATCCATGTGGACACCGGTGACCCCTGTGACTTCTCCACCCCTCACTGCTCCCTAGGAATCCTGGCTGACAGGGCCTTCCTAGGAAAATTCATTTCAGGTCCTTATTCCAAATCCTACTTTTCCCCTTGGTCTCTCTTCATCTTATGTTCCCAGGAGCCCAGCGTTCCTGGATCATCCTACCTGAAGGCAGGGGATTGGGCTCAGCGACCTCTTAAACCACCTAGTTCTGATTTAGAGTTCAGTCCTGGGAGTCTCCCCTCTGGCCAAAGGTTACTGAGGATCGAGGCTGCTGGGAACCAGGCCTTGCACATAAGTCATGAGAGCTCACATTTGCCAAGCAGTTCACCGTAGCTCTCCAGGCTCTTTCACGTACTTGACCTCCACTGTTCCTGACACTACTCAGTGGGACAGGGACTGTTACCCCAGGTGAGAAACCAAGGCCTACAGATGCAAAGGGCTTGGCCCATGGGCTCCTGGCCAGGGCTCCAGGGCTTCACCTCGCTGCCTCCTTACATGAGAGTCTGTGCCAGGCACGCGTACAGGAGGGAAGTGGGAAAGCCCGGGCCCACCCCTTAGCAGCTGTTGTGAAGGTTCGACAACAGGGTCAGCAGCTAGGGTGCTGCCTCCTCTCCTGGCAGCTAAAGCACGCGGCTGCTCAGAGATGAAATATTTAAAGGCGTGTCAGGTTATCTTCAGATCTACACGGCCAAAGACACCAGGGCAGATTATTCCAAGCAGTGCAGCAGACAGGCCCTGGAGGACCACTTACCAAGCTCGGAGCTTGGCTTCTTGAGACGCAGGGGAGGAACTTGGGGCCAGCCTCAGAAACCTTCTGCAACCTTTGAAATCTCCCCTGGCCCGCGATGAAAGGAATGAGAAAATCAACCTGTTCCGGCGGGGGTAAATAAGTTGGGATTCTATGGCCGGGAAGCGAGCCTTCCGAGGAGTAATTGGGGTATTAAAGGCAGCAGCGCCATTCTCATTTCTCCCAAGATGGTGACTAAAATGAGAATGAGTCTGCCATGTGGTGTGGGGGTTGTGGGAGGAGAGGAGGAAGAATTAGGGCCTCATATTATTTCTGATTTTGAGGATTGCAAAATGCCAGAACAGATTTGCTAAGTTGTAGGCTCCTCATCTTCAGAGATGGCTCAGCCCCTCCCACCTCAGAAGAATCTGCCTCTACAGACTCATACACCTTCTAGAGGGGCCAGAGGATGCTGGAACCACAGGAACATGAGCATTGTCCACTCCTCTGACTTCACAGGGACCAAAAATAGATGGAGCCACATCTCATCCTTGAGGCTGTGTTGACTTCCCCAGTCCTGACATGATCACTACACTTCCTTTCCTCTCTGCTCTGTGTTAGGTAACAAAGTCCAACGTATTAAAAGTCCGGATTATTTCAAATGTTTTACAGATGAGAGAATGGAAACTCAGAAAGGCAAAGGCACTCACAAGAGGTGACACAGCTTAATAAACCTTCAAAATCAACTCCAGATTTTTCAGCTCCAAGCTCTTTGCCTAGTCTTCTGTTCCCAGATGTCAGCAGTACCTCATCTGTCTGGCTGGTGAGGGGCCAGGCTTCTCAAAGCAGGGCCTCAGGATCCAATCTGAACAGACCCAGTTTTGTCTTAGGTCATGTCTAAAAGGCATTCGCTCCCCTTTCCTCTCCAGTGGCATGGCCTGACACCGCCCTCTGGGCACAGAGCTGGGTTTGTGTGGGGGAGATGTTTTATTCAAGTCTGGAGATCAGCGGAAGGAGGGCAGAGGAAGTTTCCATGGTGCCCCAGCAGGGTCCCCTCCGTGAAATTCCTGAGAGCCAGAAAGGGAGGCTGAGCCAGCATCTTGTCCATCAGCCTTTCAGGCAGCTCCACAAAAACCATTCATCCTGAATGAACTAAAACCCCAGGCAAGACAGTGCTTCCCAGCACTCTGCCTGTGGTCCTCCCTGACTCCCTGGACACTCCCAGGTCCCCACCCCAGCTGGTCTTGTAGGGCTCCGCCTGGCTGAGTGTCCTGGGGTATAGCGCCCCACCTACTGCTCTGCAAGAAGGCCCCCAATGCAGCAGTCGACCCAGCCAGCTGGAAAGGGACCCCTGGTCTGGGGAAGGTAGATGGACAGAGTGGCTGTTCCCACAGATAGGGGAGAGGTGTTTCTGCCCCTTGGTCCAGCCACGTTCCCTACCAAGACCCCATCTGCTTTGCTGTGACATCTCAGCCTGGGAAAATGTCCCAGCCAGTTCCCCAAGGGGGGCTGCTTTCCCTGTGTTCCAGAAATGAGAGAGCTTCCTAATTTAGTCTATATTTGCCTGAGATAGATTTTTAATTAAATAAAGCAAGAGCCTGATTAGAACCTGCGGAAGATGCGAGAGCAGAATCAGATGGTATTCCGGCAAAATTGCAAAGCAAACACTTTGGCTAGAACAGAGGGAGGCCCCCGGGGGTCTTCCATCAAAGTACCAAGTGAGGAGGGCAAATACGAGAGATTATATAGCCAACAGATGTGCATTGTTAAAATATGCATCTGCCGGCAGTGTGCTCAGATGAAGCCAGAGGGCCAGCTCGTAGAGCCGCCGGGCCCCAGGGAGGGCAGGGGACTCGGCCTGGCAGTCAAGCCTAGAGTCACAGACACATTAATTAGCGTTGTGTTTCCAGCTCTCAGATGCAATCAGGCAAGGAGCAACTTCGGAGCTGAGCATTTGCTACCTCGGGAGGCAGAGGGAGGGAGCTAGGAAATGAGGAGAGAGAGACGGGGGAAGGCGTTGAGTTTGCAAAGCTGAGAGAGGCAAAGACTGGGGATTTTAGGTTAGGTCAATCAACGGTCAGGCTGCGTGCCCTCTGTGACCCAGCCAGCTGCCAAGGACTCTGCCTTGACTCAGCTTGGGTCAAGACAGGCGTCTTTCCACCTGCAGAACATCTGGAGAATCACTTCGTCACGGAAACAGCATTAGACTTAGAGGCAGTGGTCTTGGTCCTACCAGTATCTAGCTGTGTGATGGTGGCCCTTGTTTCTCACCTTGGGTCTCAGTTTCCTCATCTGTAGAATGAGAGGTGGTGGTAAATAAGATGATCACTGAGAGCTATCTCGCTCCCAAAAGGCCATGACTTCCACTGTAAGGGGTCCAACAGGCTGTACCAACTATTTCAGGAAATTGGGTCAGCCCTCCCTGGAACCGAGACTGGCATGGTAACTAAGGCGTAGAAGGAAACTGATTACGGTGATTTAAACAGCATCCCACTTCAAGGCTGGGAGATGGGACCTCTCCAAGCCCTGTTCAGCCCTGGGGTCCTGGCCCTGTCTGTGGACCTCAACCCTAGTCCTCCCTGCAAAGGACACCCTCCCCTACCCCACTGCCCCTCTGTAGCCAGCTTCCACATAGACCTAGCCCTCTCCAAAGACTCAGCTTGGTTGGGCATCAGAGGACCGCGGTGCACATGCGCAGAGAGAGCTGTGATGGGGCAGGAAGAGCCCTGGGCCAGGAAGTAGGATATGCTCTTGCTGCTCACTGACTGTGTGACCTTGGGCAAGGTCCTTAAGGCTGGAACTGGGCCTCTTTGGCTCAAGCCTCTATAACCAGCCCTTGCCACAGAGCAGGGTTTTTTGAATGAATGAATGAAGTTTCTGGTTCTTCATCTATAAGATAGAGGGTTAAAAATACCAAAGTCATAGAATTGTTGTAAGCATTAAACACTCTGTCTCTCTCAATCACTAACAGTGAAGTGTCATACACTTTTTTTGAGATGGAATCTGGCTCTCTCACCCAGGCTGGAGTGCAGTGGCACAATCTCAGCTCACCGCAACCTCTGCCTCCTGGGTTCTCCTGCTGCAGCCTCCCGAGTAGCTGGGATTATAGGCATGTGTCACCACACCTGGCTAATGTTTGCATTTTTAGCCATGTTGCCCAGGCTGGTCTTGAACACCTGACCTCAAGTGATCCACCCGTCTTGGCCTCCCAAAGTGCTGGGATTACAGGCGTGAGCCACCACGCCTGTATTTTAAAGTTGTGCACACACACACATATACACACAGACGCTCCTTTTTCCACCTGCAGGAATCCCAGGGTTGAAAAATATGGAAACTGTCCCAGGGCCAGAGTTGTAAGGGTGGCATCACACTTGATCCCTTCAACTTCCTGGAACTTGGGAAGCAAGGCGTTGGGACATCCCGGGCAGGCAGGAAATGGGTACCAAGGATTCGATCAACAAATGTTTACTGAGTACCTATTATATGCCAAGCACTAGTCTAGACACGTGGGATTCATCAGGAAACGAAAGAGAAAACCATCCTTGCCCTCGTGGAGCTTGCATTCTGGCAGAGAGCAGGCGGTCGATAAGTGATGCACAGATTAAACCGTAAATTGCATTGCCGTGCAGGATGTGAGGTGGTAATAAATGCTATGGAAAGGAAAAAGTGGAACAGGATGGGGGGATCAGAAGTGGGAGGAGGGGGTGCTGGCATCAGATTAATTATTAAGAGAGCCATTTTTCCCAGTCTCCCTCCCCATTTCCCTCTTCTTCCTGGCCCGTTCTAATATTAACTCTGCTGTCTTGTGGCTCCCGTTAGAAATAAAGCTTCCTAAATCAACATGAATTATTTAAGAGGGAGACTAAGTCAATTCAAATAAAGAGGGCATCTTTTTAAATGATGTCAAGCCCCAAACACTGGGAGAAGAAAACAGATAAGGTCCAATCTGTGACGTGTCCTTAGCTAGTTTGTTTTTCAAAACCACAAGCTCCCTTGGCCACAGCTCTACCAGCGGAGCTGCAGGGCCTCCTCAGCCCACCGCACTGGCAGCCTCCCCCAGTCTCCCATCCATGCATCTTCCGGGGAGATGGGTCCAGAGAACAGTGGTAAATAACTCAGAGTCTGCCAGCAAGGGAAGGCAGAGCTGAAACAGACCCCGAGGGTGCTGGCTTCTAAATCATTCTTCCAGAAACTGGTTGCAAGAAACCCATCCATAGTCACCCTGACATAAAAAGGCAAATCAGTAGGAGACAGTCTGAGGGGCTCTTCAGGGGCGAGAAAGCGTCCCCACAGAACAAAACCCAAGTTCCCTGCCAGGCCGAACAAGGCCCCCCGAGGCCAGCCCCCAGCTGTGTCTCCAGCCTCAGACCCACCACCAGCCTGCTCCCGCACTAACAAGCAGCTGGCATCTCCCTCCACTCACCAAGCCTCTGGGCCCTCGTTCACACGGTGTTTCTTCCTGGAGTGCCCTTCCTACCTTTCTTTCCTTGGCTAACTTGTGTTCAGCTGTCAAGATTCACCTTAGACATCTCCTCCTCCAGGAGGCCTTCTCTGGAGCTTCTCTGGAGCCCACATGGCCTGCGTGTCCCCCTTGTGGTCCTTTCCACTTCCTTAGGCATCTTTTTTGTTGAGACAGGGTCTTGCTCTGTCATCCAGACCAAAGTGCAGTGGCACTATTACAGCTCACTGCAGCCTTGACCTCCCTGGCTCAAGCGATCCTCCCACCTCAGCCTCCCAAGTAGCTGAGACCACAGGCAGGCACCACCTCACCCAGCTAATTTTTGTTTGTTTCGTTTTGTTGTTTTTGTAGGAATAGGGTTTCGCCATTTTGCTCAGGCCAGTCTTGAACTCCTGGGCTCAAGGGATCCACCCACCTCGACCTCCTAAAGTGCTGAGATTACAGGCGTGAGCCATCGCACCCAGCCTCCTTATGCACCTTGAGATCACAGGTCTCAACGTGCTATGCTGATAGTAACTGTTTTCATGTCTGTTTCCCCCACTGGGTTTCTTGGGAGCATCTTTCATCCTTCACGCCTAGCACAGCCTAGAATCACGTACTGGGTGTTCAGTAAATGTTCCTCATGGCAATTGAAACAACAAGGCTTAGGGGAAATTTAGGGGGAGTTTACACTGAACCTCACCACAGAGAACACAGTCTGGCAGATAGTAAACCCCAAACATGGATGACAATTGTGTTGTGTTGTGTTGGAGAGGCAATGTGGCTTTGTGGCTAAGCACCCAGCCTCTGGAAGCCAGGTTGCCTGCACTTGAAGCCTAGCTGTATCACTTTGCCAGTGGTGTGACCTTGAGCAAGTTATTTAACCACTCTGTGCCTATTTCTTTCTGTGTAAAATGAAGGAAATAATCATAGCTGCCTTCACAGGGTTATAGAGAGGATTTAATGAAATAATATATGTAAAGCACGTCTCAGAATAGCGCCTGTTATGCAGCAAGGCATAGGAGCATTGGCTGCTAGTATTATAACTGTTTTCATTATTGCTATTATTGCACAATGTTATGAGACACCAACAAGCAACCCTGCATCCCGGGGGATCAGACCCTGTGTCCTAGAGAAGCTTTTCCATGCATCAAGCAAGGCAGGAAGATGCGATTCCTGCAGGCACTACCCGGCAGGCAGCACACCTGGGAAGAAAGGCAGAATTGATTTCCTTATCTGCTTATTAAGCGTGTTTTGCGTGGGCCCTGGCCTGGTCTTAGGTGCCGTATCTCATTTGTGCTGTGTGGCTGTTTCCTGCCACATTCATTACCCTGCAATAATCCCCAAATAGGGGTAACAAACAAGCCGGAGACGGAAGACAGAAGCAGAAAACATCCTTATCTCCTGAGGTTCCACACGGGAGCTGTGTCGGAGCTATTGGACCTCTCGCTCCCCCTACACACCCCACCCCTGCCACCAACTCGCTCCCAGCTCCCTTCCTGGTAGCCCAGACCACCCCCATATCCCCTGGGCCAGAAGCAGATTCCCCTCCTCCTTCTCCCTTTGGCCACTGACACCCCTTAGCCTCCCATCTAACTCGGAGCTCACCTGCTGGGCAGGTGACAAAGTGAGCAGAGCTGGGGGCCATCAAGGGTATCTGAGGCTGACATATAGTCTCTCACCTCTAAGTTACATTATAGCTCCCTGAGGTCCACCCTGTGGGTTCAATGCCATAATGCCATGCTGAGTAGTTGCTGTTGGGGGCCAGATGAGATAGAAGGTCTCCCTGGAGGTCTTACAGCTGTTGAGTTGAGGTGTGCAGGTTGCCCCAGCCCTGCCCTCCTGCTGCACTCCAAGGTCACCCCCCCAGTCTGCCTGTCCCCATAATATGCATGTTGCCATGGGCAAGCATGGCCTCTATCTCTTTACCCACCCCATCTCCCATCCTCATCACAGCCTGGCTGGATGTCAAAACTCTCCCCAGCCTGGGGCCATCCCTCATGTTGGGAAATGAGGTGGGGGCAGGAGACTCAAACATTAAATGACTTCCAAGGCCTGGAGGAAGCAAGGATCCCTCAGAGATGGAGGTAAACTCAGCGCATCTTTTCCCTTCCCTGCCTGAGTGTGGAGAGGGGCAGGCAGCGGCCTCTCCAAGAAGAAGACCTGATGCAAGGAACACACAGTCCCACCCTATCCCAGCCGGTGCCACCATGGGTGATTTCCGGAGGAGCCCAGAAGCTCGACACTGCCTATCCAAGTGCTCACTCGCCACTGAAATCTGGGGGTGGTGTCCCAAATGACCATCCCCAGGGCCAGCCCCCCACACCCCCCAGGATCTTTTTCTCCCAACACCAGGACAAGGGAAGGCAGGGAGGTTCTTAGGAGCCCACTCGGGGTCTACTGCTCATGGAAGGGGCTCAGCCTCCTGCTGTTGCCTGGCCCCAGTATCCGCACCCCCATCACCAAGAGACAGGCTCTTCAGGACAGCCCAGGGCAGTCCTGGAGTGTGTCACCACCATCCCCAGGGCATTGGAAATTCTCCAGAACCAAGCAGGACAAAGGGCCCTCACTGGGAAGCTGGGACACATTCTCCCCTGCCCCAGTCCTGCCACCATCCAGCTGTGAGACATGGGCTGATGATGCTTAATCTCTCAGGGCCCGCCCTCTCCCTGGTGGAGCCAGTAGCAGGAGAGATGAAGTATAAACCCACTTCGCAGGTTGACCGTGATTCTCTCTCACTTGCTCGTGGTTTGGGGGTGGGGCATGAGGTGCATCGTTCCCTGAGTGCCTCTTCCCTTCCTCCTGAGAGCAAGGATAATATACCCTTCCACTGCTGGAACCAAGCGTGACCCTGGGAGATGCTGAGCAGGCTCAACAGCTCAGCAAAGAGTGAGCTCAGACTGTGGAGATTTGCAAAAGTCAGGACCTCGATCCTCGGGTGTCTGCCATTCGACATGGAACCATCAGCTCCAGGGCTACAAGTGAAATCTAAGCCACCTTCCTATAACATGCAGGGGGCAGCTGCCTAGGGGAGGCCCTTACCCACTTACCCCTCATACGGCTGCTCCTCCGGCCTGGATATCTCTTTCAACATCCCCACAAGCCTGCAAAAGCACAGACAAGAGCCCACCTATATCCTGGTGACCTACCGGGGTCCTCAGTCAGGAAGCCCCACTGGCCACTGGCCATGGACGGGATTCCCTGTGTATGCATCAAGCATATGGATATACACATGGACAGCTTCACCTCAAGGACAAATGCACTGGCGCACATGGACACTTACACACACGCCTCAGAGCCAAATCATTAGTGTTGTCCCCATAGAAAGACACAAGAACATTCGGCCAGGGGAATCAGTCACTGTTAGGAAATGGACACATTCTTGGAGGACTGACGTACTGACCCTCACTCCTTGTCAGGCCCAGGAAAGAAGGGGGTAATGGAAGAACAGACTCACCGGCGTGAGGCCCTGTTTCTCTACTGATTCCCCCTCATCTCATGAAATGGAGGAGGAAGAGAGCCAGAGCCAACTGAGGGAGGGGCAGGCCAGCCAGTCCCACGTGAGTGTTCACCCCCGTCCCGGCTCCAGCTCCCTGGGTATCCTGAGTGTCAGACCCAGGACGCTGTCTGAGGCCTGCCCTGAGGGAAGCCAAGGGGAGCTGCAGCTGCAAAGGGAGCCCCTGAGGGCTAAAAATAACCCACTTCTCCGCTCCGACCTCAGCCCGGGCCCAAAACAAGGGTTTCACGGCAAATTATGGATTTAAAACTGGCAATGAATCTCCATTACAGCATGAAATGAGAAAGGAAAATGCCACTAAATGGAAGCCTTCCCCCGGCAGCCAGTGGGGTGAGGGAGGGGTGTCATCCTCAGAGGGAGTTTAGAGATGAAGTCACACAACCCAAAGTAGACTCGCAGAGGCCAAGCCTGGGAGAAAGAGAGGTCCCGGAAGATGGGCAGGGGCCAGAGCCTAAGGGCGCTCCCACTGTTTCGGGGCAGGATAGGACACCACAGAAGCAGAGGAGAAATGCCCGTGAACCGGGAGCCGGGACTGACAGCTGTGGTCAGGGTTCTGCAGAGGAAAGATGCGTTGCTGCCTTCGGAGTGGGAACGGCCACAGCTTTGTTATCTTGCTGCTGTGATGGGACCTGTGTTGTAGGTCCAGTGGAGAGAGGTGTTTGCGGACCCATGACCCACTGCCTCTCCGGGCAGCCTGGGGAGTCCACTCTTCGTGTAGCTTTTTTTCTTTTTTTGAGACAGAGTCTCCCCTCTGTCGCCCAGCATGGAGAGCAGGGGCGCGATCTCAGCTCACTGCAACCTCCACCTCCCGGGTTCAAGCAATTCTCCTGCCTCAGCCTCCCGAGTAGCTGAGACTACAGGGTGAGCCACTGCGCCTGGCCTGTGTAGCTCTTGAAACCACTCTTCTCATCGTGGCATACCTGGTGACATCCCTGCAGACTCTAGAGATGGAGGCACAACCAACAACTCTCTGTTCTGCTCCAACACAAACACACACACACACACATATACACACACAGCACTGCAGATCTCCAGGATGCCCAGCATTGGCCCTTGTGTGTTCCTCTCCTCCCAACTTCAGCCATTTACTTCCCTATGTGCACTAGCCCAGGAGGCACCAAGAGAACTGTCATGATTTAACTCAGGCCATGGGAGATGCGAGTAGATGAAGAGGAGAAACAGCAGAGAGAGAGGAGCAGTATCTCCAGCAGCACCAGACCCAATCCTTGGTCCAGGCAGCCTGTAATCAGTCAGCACCATGGCCAGTGCAAAGTCCCTGAAGTCTAACAGGGACGCAGCACCTATAAAAGACACAAGAGAGATACTGTGTACACAATTTTTTAAAATGAGGAGGTTCAGCGCACTAAAGAGAAGATGTAGGGGAATAGGGTCCCTCCCAAATATCTAAATTAGCACATTAGATTTACTCTGTGGCTCCAGAAGATGGAAACAGAGCCAAGTTACCTGGGCACAGTGGCTCACACCTGTAATCCCAGCACTTTGAGAGGCTGAGGCGGGTGGATTGCCTGAACCCAAGAGGCAAAGGGTGCAGTGTCCAGTCAACAGTGAGACCCCTATCTCAAAAAAAAAAAAAAAAAAAGGAAGGAAGGAAGGAAGAAAGGAAGGAAGGAAGGAAGGAAAAGGAAAAACACCAGGGAGGATGTTTCTTATCTCAACAATTTAACAGAGTTCAGTTAAGTAGTAAGCTTCCTGTAGGAAGGAAAGAAAGGAAGGAAGGAAGGAAGGAAGGAAGGAAGGAAGGAAGGAAGGAAGGAAGGAAGGAAGGAAGGAAGGAAGGAAGGAAGGAAAAGGAAAACACCAGGGAGGACGTTTCTTATCTCAACAATTTAACAGAGTTCAGTTAAGTAGTAACCTTCCTGTAGGAAGGAAGGAAGGAAGGAAGGAAGGAAGGAAGGAAGGAAGGAAGGAAGGAAGGAAGGAAGGAAAAGGAAAAACACCAGGGAGGACGTTTCTTATCTCAACAATTAAAACTAACAGAGTTCAGTTAAGTAGTAAGCTTCCTGTCTCTGGGAGTTGTCAAGCAGAAGCTGAGTTTTCTTGCATGCCTGTTTCTATAGGTAGGAAGTGGATTCATCTCCAGAGATGAGATGATGGCAGCAAGTCTGCCAGTTCTGGAGCTGAGTGAGGTCACGGGCTGGCCCAAGAGACGGGGGAAGATTCAGAGAGAAGAGAGCCAGAACCATTTAAAGATGTTCCCTTCCTATCCAGCTGTCCCCAGAGCACAGTTTGTTGCAGGCTCTGCAAAGACAATTTCAGCCCCAGGTGAAATATTAGCCCAGAACCAAAGTTCTCAATTTGAGTGGTGTGTTTTCTTTTTTTTTTTTTTTTTGAGACGGAGTCTTACTCTGTCATCCAGTCCAGGCTGCAGTACAGTGGTGTAATCTCGGCTCACTGCAACCTCTGCCTCCCGGGTTCAAGTGATTCTCCTGCAAATCTCCTGGGATTACAGGTGTGCACCACCACGCCCAGCTAATATTTTGTATTTTTAGTAGACACAAGGGTTCACCGTGCTGGACAGGCTGGTCTTGAACTCCTGACCTCAGGTGATTCCCCCACCTTGGCCTCCCAAAGTGCTGGGATTACAGGTGTGAGCTACCACACCAGGCCCAGCTTGAGTGCTGAGATATGTTGGTGCCTCTGTGGTGGCAGGATGCCACAAGGCGGGAAAGTGACGGATAGTTGGAAGCTGTTGACTTTGATTCAAAACTTTACCATTCTGCAAACTGCCGGCAAAATCTGGGTCCATCATGGGAATGTCACATTTACGAACACACACAGAATGGCTGGGGGAAAAAAGAAAAAAAGAGGCTGGAGAACCCAATACGTTCTTTCTAATGTCACCCTCATGACCTACATACCAGCTACAATGATGTATCAGAGTTTGGACAGAACGTGAAAAGGTCAGGCAGTGGGTGTTCAACACAGCTACCTTCCTGGAGGAACTCCGCCTGAAGCCAACCTAGGAGGGTGGCAGAGACGTGATTTAGTACGAAGGAGGGGTGAGGGCATTCCAGGCCTGAGAGTTCACCTGGGTGAAATAGCAAGGTGAAAATCAGTCCAGGCAGAACAGGGCTTGTGAGTGAGGGCCCCTAGCAGGAGCAGAAGGTATGTCCCATGAAACGGTGAGAAACGGTGGCAGGATATCAGCAAAAAGCTGGGGGCTTCATCAGAAATGAGATGCCCATGTCTGGGAGACTGGTTTTCACTCACGAGAAGTTCTGATAGGTACTAGGAAAGACAGGGACTGGACACAGCTTCAAAGCCCCCATTCAGAGATCCTGATGGTCCGAGACTCCAGGAGCTGCACCCTGCGTGTGCCCCACTAGGCAGGGATGAGGAGATCTAAGTTCAGCCACACTTTCTATGCACTCAAAGGGCAGTAGGTGAGTTGCTTGAGTGCAGAGAAGAGAGAAGGGCGAGGGTGACACTGGTGAGCTGCCACTCTATGGCAGGCACTGTGCTGGGGAACCCACTCGCATGCCTTCATCTGCCCTCTGACCAACTCTGCCAGGCAGGTCCTGTGTCCCCTTTTAAGGACGGGGAAGCTAAGACACAGAGGCTCATTAACTTGCCCAAGGTCACACGCAAGAAAGGTAAAGAACCAGAATCTGAATGCAGGCGCTTCTGGCTCTGAAACCCTTGCCCTTTATGCTCAATTATGCCCCTCGTCTTTCCCAAACTCCACTCTCTCTGCTGCCTGACTCCCCCTAAAATCATGGACTATGATACAGGTTTCTTTCTAGCCCCTGGGAACTCCAGGAGCCCTGCTCGAAGCCTGCCACCGAACTAGGGCTCACGGAATTGGGGAGTCAGCTCGAAGAGCAAAGCCAAGGCTTCCAAAAACCCTTCCTGGCAGCCCCTCCTCCTCAGATGAACCTGGGGAGCCCCGAGACCCGCAGCATTTATTTGCCTTTCCATTCAGCATCACCCTCTGGGTGGCCATCAGCCGCATCTTTCTCCATCACTCTGAGCCTCTAAATTGTTCTGTCCATGTGAAGGAGGTTTTTGCAAAGGGGAGGTTCACAGGCACCCGGAAGCCTGCATCTCACAAAAATAAATAGCTGAGTCCCATGACCCATAAAAACCGGTTTCCAAAAAAAGTGTCGCACTTCCACAAGTCGATCCAGGTGTTTATAAATGTTTATATAAAGGAAGAGGTTTTCATGTGAAAATATGTCAGAAACAATGTTAGCAGCTGAGAGATCACCCAGCAGCTTCAGTGGTGCAGGCAAGAAAGGGAGGAGAAAGCTGATGGCCACACAGCCACCCCCTAGGAAGGACTGTCTCTGCCCTAACCCCAATCCCACCGCCCCCTTTCCGTCTGTCACACATAGACAGACACACACGAAGTCACTAGGCTGCTGGAGAGAACTCATTTTAAAGATGGGTCAACTGAGGTCAACAAAAAGGAAATAGCTAGAGGCTGCACACGCCATGGGCAAGGGAGAGCGGGTCCTCTAACTCTTCCAGACAATGCCGAGCCCTAGCCAGGGTCCCCTGGGACTTCCCCGTCTCGTGTCCAGGTTCAGCCCAAAATGCCAACTTGGTTTGGGCAATAGTTCTGCTAAGAAACACAAGATGCCAGAAAGACCCTCAAAAACCTTTGATTAGATAATTTTAGAGATGAAGGAGCCCTTTAGTCAAGAATTTTCATTCATTTCATTTTTCAGCATCTATGTATATATCTTCCACATGCCAGGTACTGTTCTAGACTCCGGGAATATGCATTAGCAATGAAAACAGACTTAAAACTCCTACCTCTGTGAAACATATTGTAGCAGAGGGAGTCAGACAAAAAACATAAAAAGAAAACTTCATAATCTATTAGAAGGTGATCAATGCTGTTCAAAAAAGTAGAGCACAGTATGAGGGGTTGGGTTTCCTAGGGAAAGGAGGTGTTGAGAGGTTGGAATAGACTTCATGGGGAAGTGGTCTTTTTCTTTCCCCTTATTTTTTAACAGTTTTATTTGGGTAAACTCTACATATCATTAAATTCATCCATTTTAAGTGTACAACTCAATTATTTTTAATAAATTTATAGAGTTGTGCAAACACCCCCACAATCCAGTATTAGAACACTTCCATCACCCTAAAATGATCCCTTGTCAATCCTCACTTCCACCCAGTCTCAGGCAACCAGTGCAGTGATTCTCTCTTAGATTTGCCTTTTCTGGATATATGGTACGAGTAGAATCATATTGTATGTGGCCTTGTGTGTCTGGCCCCTTTCTCTTGGAATAATATGTTTGAGATTTTTCTGTGTTGCAGCATGTATCTGTAGTTCACTTCTTTTTATTGCTGAATAGTATTCCATTATATGGATATACCACATTCTGTTTATCCATTCACTAGTTGGCAGTCAGTCAGATTGTTTCCAGTTTGGGGCTATTATAAAGAATGTTGCTGGCCAGGTATGGTGGCTTACACCTGTAATCCCAGCACTTTAGGAGGCCAAGACGGGTGGATCACTTGAGGCCAGGAGTTCAGGACCAGTTTGGCCAACATGGCAAAATCCCATCTCTACTAAAAATACCAAAAAAACAAAAAAAACAAAAAAACAAAAATGTTGCTATGAACATTCACAAACAAATCTGTGTGTGGGTGTATGTTTTCACTTTTCATGAGTAGATTCCTAGTAGTGGAATGGCTACATAATATGGAAAGTTTATGCTCAGCTTGTTAAGAAACTGCCATGCTGTTTTCCAAAGTGGCTGCATCCATTCCCACCAGCAATAAATGAGCATTCCAGTTTCTCTACGTCCTTGCCAACACTGTTACAGGTTTAAAGCAGTGTTCCATTACGGTTTTAATTTGCATTCCCCTAATGAATAATGATACTGAGCGTCTTTTGATGTGATAATTACCCATTTGTATATCTTCTTTGGTGAAATGTCTATTCAAATATATTGCCCATTTTTAAATTGAATCATATGTCTTACTATGTTATAGGAATTCTTTATAGCTTGGATATAAGTCCTTTACCAGATATATGACTTGCAAATATTTTCTCTCAGTTTGTAGCTTGCCTTTTCCTTTACTTAATGGAAGCACAAAACTTTTGAAGTCTTATGAAGCACAAAAACTTTTAATTTAATCAAGTTCAATTGATAATTTTTTCCTTATAGATTATGTTTTTGATATTGTCTCTAAGAACTCTGCCTAATCAAAGGTCACAAAAATTTACTACTATATTTTCTCCTATAAGTTTTACAAGTTTAGTTCTTATATTTAATCTTGATTCATTTTAAGTTTTAGTGATTTGTGAAGACACTAAATTCATTTTTGCATACAGATATCCAATTGTTCCAACATCATTTGTTTAAAAAGACTGTCCTTTCCCACAGTGAATTTCAAAATGGTTCCAGCTATTTTAGGTCCTTTGCATTTTTATAGGATTTTAGGATTAGTCTGTCAACATCTGCAAAAAAAAAAAAAAAAATGATTGCTGGAATTTTGATAGGAATTGCATGAAAGCTACAGATGAGTTTAGGATTGCCACCTTAACAATATTGAGTATTCCCATTCATGAATATGGAATGCCTCTTTATTTTTTTAGGTCTTCAATTTTTCTCAGCAGTGTTTTCTAGTTTTCAGTGTATATCTTGTACTTCCTTTGATAAATTTATCCCTAAGCATTTTATTCTGTTTGATGCTACTGTGAATGAAATTTTCTTAATTTCATTTTCAGATTGTTCACTGCTAAGATTTTATATATATGGTGTATCTATACACACACACAATTAATTTTTGTGTATGACTCTCAGATCTTGCTAAACTCTTTTTTGGTTTTTTGTTTGTTTGTTTGTTTTGTTTTTTGTTTTTTTTTTTTTTGTTTTTTTTTTTTTTAAGAGAGTTTCACTCTTGTTGCCCAGGCTGAAGTGCAATGGCGCAATCTCAGCTCACTGCAATCTCTGCCTCCTGGGTTCAAGTTATTCTTCTGTCTCAGCCTCCTGAGTAGCTGGGATTACAGGCATCCACCACCATGCCTGGCTAATTTTTTGTATTTTTAGGAGAGATGGGGTTTCACCATGTTGGCCAGGCTGGTCTCAAACTTCTGGCCTCAAGTGATCTGCCCACCTTGGCCTCCCAAAGTGCTGTGATTACAAGCGTGAGCCACCGCACCTGGCTGATAAACTCATTTTTTAAACCTAATAGCTGTTTGTAAATTTAAGATTTTCTGCATACAGGAGCATTTTGTCTGTGAAGAAAGACAGTTTTACTTTGTCTTTTTCAACCTAATACATTTTTGTCTTATTGCACTGGCTAGAACTTACAGTAAAATGCTGAATAGAAATGGTGAGAGCAGACATTCTGGGTTCGTTTCCAATCTTAGGGGAAAGCATCCAATCTTTCACTATAAAGTATAATGTTAGCAGAAAATGTTTCACTGGTGACCTATATCAGGTTGAGGAAGTTTTCGTCTGTTACTACTTTGTTGAGAGTTTTTACTACGAATGGTGTTGGGTTTTGTGAAATGTTTTTTCTACATCTACTGAGATGATAATGTAGATTTATTTATTATTCTATTAATATAGTGTATTACACAGATTGATTTTCAGATGTTAAGCCAACCTTGAATTCCTGGGATAAAAATCCCATTTGGTCATGGCATATAATCTTTTTTATATGTTGCTCGATTCAGTTTGCTAACATCTTAAAGGGTTTTCATCTAAATTCATGATGGACAATGATCTATAGTTCTCTTTTCTTATAATGTGCGTCTGACTTTAGTATCAGGTAACACTGGTTTTGTAGGATCAGTAGGGAAGTGTTTATTCCTCCATTTTCTAGAAGATTTCATAAAGGATTGATATTATTTGATAGAATTCACCTATCAAATAATGGGCCTAGGGTTTTCTTTATGGGAAGATTTTTATTAGTTCAATCTCTTTACTTGATATAGGTCAATTCATATTTTTCCTCTAGAAGCTGACCTCGTGTAAACAAAGACTTATAGAAGTAAAGAAGTCAGCCGTGGATCTTATAGCCAAATTTCTATTTAAAGAGAAAATCACTCATGGAAGGGTTCTAAATAGAGGAGTGATGGGATCTGACTGATATTTTAAAAGACTCACCCTGGCTGCTAGGTTGAGAAGAGACTGTAAGAGGACAAGGGAAGATAAGAGCCTCTGTTAAGAGGCTCTTGCAGTAATACAGAGAAGAGATGAGGGACTCAGGCTGGAATAGTAGCAGCAGAGATAGCTGACAGCTAGTGTGAAAGAGAGGGGTCACAGATGATGCCAAGGTTTTTGGTGTGGGGCCTTTTATCGCTACAAAGTTGGATGCAATATTCAGAATATATGTGCACATTTCTGGGGAGAGATTTCACATTCTCAAAGGAGTCATTCAGTAAGGCCCCAAAAGTTTCAAGCTTAAAATTTAAGATATTCCAGACCAGTGTCTTAGCTCAGGCTGCTATAACAAATGCTAGACTAGGCGGCTTAAACAACATTTATTTCTCCAGACTCGGTCTGGAGCCTGGAAGTTTGAGTTCAGTGCCAGCATGACAGAAAGAGGGAGAGGGAGAAAGAGAAAGAGGGAGAGAGAGGGGGGGAGAGAGAGAGAAAGAGAGAGAGAGCGCGGGAGAGAGCGCGAGCGAGCGCGGGAGAGAGAGAGCGCGGAATGGAGAGAGAGAGAGAGCGAGGAATGGAGAGAGAGAGAGAGCGAGGAATGGAGAGAGAGAGAGAGCGAGGAATGGAGAGAGAGAGAGAGAGCGAGGAATGGAGAGAGAGAGAGAGAGAGGAATGGAGAGAGAGAGAGAGAGGAATGGAGAGAGAGGGAGAGAGAAAGAGAGAGAAAGAAAGAGGGAGAGAGAGGGAGGGAGAGAGAGAGGGAGAGGGAGGGAGAGAGAGAGGGAGAGGGAGGGAGGGAGAGAGAGAGGGGGAGAGGGAGATCCTCTCTCTTCCTCTTTTAAGGGCACTAATTCCATCAGGAGGGTTCCACCCTGATGAGCTTAATTACCTCCCACATCATCACAATGGAGGTTACAGTTGCAATATATTAACTGCAGCTGGGGGCCATCACAAACATTCGGTCCATAGCAACCCACCTCTTTGCTTTTAGGCAACTATGGCTCAGAAGGGCTGGGTTCTTTCCCCATGGCCATCCAGCTAACTAGTTGTAAAGCTAGGGCTACCCAAACGTTTTTTACACTAAACCGGGGACTTGCCTTTTGCTGTATAATCAGAACCCCTTCCCCTCAACAAATGAAACCCATTCACCTCGGCCTGGATCCCCTAGGGGCGTCTGGAGGAGAGAGCAGATGTTTAGAGATGGTCCCTCCTCTGCTCCTAGGCCAGGGTAGTACCAGAGTGCCCACATCCACCTTAACAGCCGTCTGCCCCCTACTCCATTGCTGCCTTTGGTCCACCCAGGATCCACAGGCTCTGACACCCCCACCAGGAAGATCTGAGAGAGAACCTTTCTGCCAGCAACACTCCCTTTTCACACCAAACCGTAGAAAAACAGCAGCTTATCCAAGAGAATGAGAGCCCTTAGTTTCTATCGGCGTGGCAATCTTATCTAAACAGGTTCAGGTGGCAAGAATGAGGGAGAAAAATAATTAAGGGGAGGCAGGTGAAATGCTGACATTATTATTACTTAAGCACTGCAAAGCTTTTAGTTCATGTTTTTATATTGGTGACACCCAATGAGGGAGAAATCAGCTTGGCCGATTATCTGAGCCGCACACCAGCTCACCCCACCTCCTTGCCACCTATAAATCTTATTAAATGGATTCCATCAGCAAGACAGAAAAATAATTAAGGCCAAGGTAGGGTGAAATGTTGATGTTATTACTGTAATGCAACAGCCTGCTTAGTTTCTACACCAATGAAATGCAACTGAAGGAAATCAGTTTTAAAGATCACCTTTCAGAGATACAAACCGGAGAGCCAGAAGCTGGGCTTAGAAAGAAGCAAAAGGCGTCAAACTAGGAAACACTTGCAAGTCTGTGCCAGTCTCTTAGGGGCTTTTAAGCCCACAATTTACCTTTTGACTGCATTCTATTTTCTTGCAAATCCTTTATTTCCCACTTATTTATTGACTAGAGACACAGCACCAAAAGAGAAAAAGGAAGAGTGATTCTCCAGCTGCTGGTCTTAAAAATCTATAGCAGAAAATGGTTCTCCGGAGGGAGGTTTTTAGCACTCACTGTGAACCAGGGCTTAATTGAATTGCTTTCCCTCTGAGGTGTGCCCGCGCAGAAGGGACAGCTTCTTCTGACTGTGTCTGGGCTGGAGGAGCTGCCCTGTCTCCTCTTGCCAGGAGGAGTGGAGGAGGAGCTGTGGGCAGCACAGCCCGGACAGGTCCCAGGAGCTCTCAAACTGCTTCCCCAGCTGGTGTGCTGGTCCAGTGCGGTGGGTGGATGCATCCCCTGTGCGAGGCACCACGAGGTCTGCCCAAGGTGAGACCCTTTTCAAGTGGGCAGAGAACTTTTGAATGGCTGAACCTGGATTCATACGCAGCAGCTGACAATTAGCAGGCCAGGGCAGGCACGTGGATGGATCCGGTTAGCTTCCGGAGCAGCTGCAGAGTGTTTTACATTCATTATCCACATTTAAGATTCTGGGGGGTTTTATATAAAAAAATTCTGATTTCTGGCTTCTCTTACAAAGACATGGTCAGCTTATGCCTGTTTGCCAACAATTATGTAATGGCTGCTCCCTTGTGGCCCACCAGTCCCCGCTCACCAGTGCTTACCTTGGCACCTGGGTGTACCTGTCTCTGGCATTGACGTTTTCCACCCCTCACCTGGCCCACCGCAGACACAGACCTGCCTTCAGGGAGCTCACAATGCAGATGGGGGTTGAACTAGGAACAGAAGCAGGAAAAGGAGGCAAAGGCAGGCAGAGACAAGCAGTGCCCATGGCCAGGCGAGTTGGCAAGTGTAGGCTTTAAGGAGAGTTTGAGTGTGGAAAGCATGAGTGCAATTTGGACAAATTAATTGATTTGTCACAGATGAGTGGGCAGTGTGTTCCTTCCCTGCTAATAGCTGTCCTATTTTAAAGAGCCCAGAACTTGGAGTTGAACAGCCTGGGTTCAAATCCTAGCTCTGTCTCGCACCACCTGGGATGAAAATGCTTCCTACAATGTGTGGCACATCAACAGGACCGGGGATGGGCTGCGGCAGAATCTGCACATCCTACACTCTGCCTTCCTCTCCCGGGCACCCTCGCTCCCCAGAAGAGCCTCCTCAGCCTCTAAGGCTGCACCCCAGGCCCCAAACTGGGTCCTCTCCCTCTGCATCCCTGTCTTCCCCTCTTAAAGATGTGAACATGGAGGAAATGAATAGGCTTTAGAACTACGACTGAGGCATTCAGGCTGGGACCAGAGCCAAGCTGACTCCTGGGTTTGCCTGGGTTCACCCAGCTGAGTTTCCTGCCTGCAGCCTCAGCCAGTCGTCCCCGAGTCCTCCTGGACTCCTCAGACCTGCAGAGCAAAGTGTGGGATGGCCCAGCTGTCCCCCAGTAGTGTCTGTGTGCTGAAGATACCCTGCCTGCCACAAGGCTTGCAGCAAGGAAATGAAACCCAGAGGAGGAGGCGGGGAGAGGCAGAGCCAGGAAAGCTACGAGGAGATATCTCGGCAGCAGGTGGAGGGCGTCAGAAGGGGAAAAGCTGACATTTTGGGATCTGCGTGCAGATGCAAACAGGTGTACAAATGCAACAGACCCGCAGCAGCCATTGGAGAGGCTGTGAATGAAGTAAATTACACTTGAACTCCTCACATGGTCAGGGAGTGGTGTCTCCCCACTTAGTCTCCCATTCTGGTGAACAGAGAGTTATGAGTATGCTGATCTGATATCAGCACTGAAATAAATAAGAATGCAGTGAAAATTATCCTGTTTTTCTTTTTTTTTTTTTTTTTTCCTTTGAGATGGAGTCTCACTCTGTTGCCCAGGCTGGAGTACAGTGGCACAATCTCAGCTCACTGCAACCTCTGCCTCCCGGGTTCAGGCAATTCTCTTGCCTCAGCTTCCCAAGTAGCTGGGATTACATGTGCCTGCCACCACGCCCAGCTAATTTTTGTACTTTTTGTAGAGACAGGGCTTCACCGTGTTGATCAGGCTGGTCTCGAACTCCTGATCTCAAGTGATCCGCTCGCCTCAGCCTCCCGAAGTGCTGGGATTACAGGCATGAGCAACTGCACCCGGCCATATCCTGTTTTTCAACTAAATTAATGTGAGTCACTTGTGGCCAGGCTCACCTGACACCAAGCAGGCTTTGAGTCTAGACTCTCCAGGCTGCCCTACATAGAGGTGTCTCCAAGGACTCTCAGCTGAGATGCACCAAGCCGCTAGCCACAGTGGCTATTTAAATTTAAATTAATTCAAATTAAATAAGACTAAAAATACAGCTCCTCAGTGACGCTAGCCTCATATCAGGTGGCTTTGGGGAGGCTGAGATTCCTGGATCTTCTGGCCAAATTCCACCTAATCATACTCCAACAACCCAACAACGTCTAATAATAAGGACAGGTTCAAGGGTCTGGACTTGGGGAACTAGAGGTCAGCTTCCCAGAAGCATTTACATTGAAATCACAGTGCAGTCAGTGGGCAGAAGCCTCCCATTAATACATTCACTTGTTTATCCTTCAAATCTTTATTAAATGCTTACGATGTGCAAAAGCATTGTATCAGACCCAATGGGAAGATGCAGAAATAGCAAAATGCCCTCTGTGCCCTCAAGGAGTTTACAGCCACAGGAGGGAGAAGACACATAAACAACTCACTACCGTCCGAGGCAGGATAAAAGAAACCCTCGCCTATATAAGCACAATACTGAGAAAGTGTTCATTTCAACTCAGAAAATCTGGGATGACCTCACAAGACTTCAGTAACTCCTGAACTCTCCCTTGGTAGAATGGGTAGGGTTTTAGCAGCTGGAAAGTGAAAACACAATCATAGTCACAAAATCAAAGGCACAGAAAGACAGAAGCCCCCACTCCCTAACAGGAGTGTTTGGGGTGTTTGGCGTGCAATGCTTGAGCAGGTGTAGTCAGACGTCGGCTAGTCAAGAGGATGAGGCTCAGTGGAAAGGGCTTTGAGCCACGCTAGAGCATTTGAATTTGACTGTGGGCAGTGTGGAGCCGTCCTAGGTATTTAAGAGAGCTCATCGCCTGATCCGAGGTTCCCAGGAACAGAACCATGCAGAGTATGGGGCATGAATCTGAAGGCAGGGACGTGTTGGGTAGTTAGGTCCTGTTAACAGAAAGTAAGTAGGGCAACCGGGAGTTTGCAGACGCTTACTAGAGATGAAAAAGAACGGGAAAGTCCCGGGGCAGGAGGCACTAAAGTGGGGCGGAGAGTCACCCGATTGATTTTTGTTCGCCAGGGACTCCTAGGTAAAGCCTTTAATCCCATTCAGTTCAATGATGAATCCAGCTGAAATATCCCATGCTGCCTGAGCAACGCACAGCTTGTTTTGTTTTTTTTTTTTTTTTTTTTTTGGAAATGGAGTCTTGCTCTGTTGCCCAGGCTGGGGTGCAGTGGCACAATCTCCGCTCACTGCAACCTCTGTCTCCCAGGTTCAGGTGATTCTCATGCGTCTACCTCCCGAGTAGCTGGGATTACAGAAGTGTGCCACCACACCTGGCTAATTTTTGTATTAAATGCTGGCCATGTTGCCCAAGCTAGTCTCAAACTCATGACCTCGGGTGATCCACCCACCTCAGCCTCCCAAAGTACTGGGATTACAGGCGGAGCCACCGCACCTGGCCCACACAGCTTCTTAAATGATCCAGAAGTTTCCATGCTTGGGGTCCTGAGCCTGTGAAGAACCTGCATTTACTGAGGGCCCACGAAGGTGGCCCTGTGGGAGGGGGACTCAACCTTAGGTTCACAAGGGAAGGTGCTCCTCCCAGGAAGCAGGATACCGGGACGCCAGTCGGCAGTGTCCCCATGGACTCACCATTCCTCTCATCACTGAGTCTCCTCTGCTTATCGTCACAGGGTGCCAGGCGGTCACAGGCCCCTTCCCCTCCTGACTGTGACACTTGGCATGCCCTGGAGACCATTAGCACCTCTCTGGGAATATTTAACTGAAAACAATTTCTAGTCAGGATCTGTTATAATTACTAATTAGATCTGATTATAATTATCTCTCGCTGCCATCCCTTACCTGACACATAGGATAGTGTGATGCCTTGCGACAATTAGCAGCGGGTCTTCCTTGATACACTGGCTGATTAGGAACACAATTGCAAGGTTGCGGGGAAGAGCCCGGCTTATTAAAGAGAGGCTGCTGTTTACTGAGGAATGTTGTGAGCAAATTAGATTAAAATTAATGAGGGGGAAACTTGGAGTGAGAAAATGGGCTTTTTTTTTCTTTTTGTCTTGGCTATCAATGACATCATTTTGGGGGAAGAAGGTAAATCCTCTTTTGTGCTACCCCTCTCTTCCCCTCCTCAGGTTTTAGGGGTTTGATAGCCACCCCACCTCTGCCCCCTTTCTGTCAATCAACTTGGTCCAGACCAGTGTGATACAGTAGACCTAAAAAGCAGGCTTTCTAGCTGTGTGATTCGGGGCAAGTCATTTACCCTTTCTGAGCCTCTGCTTCCTTGTCCATAAAATGGAGAAGACACTTTTTACTGAGCCAGATGCCTGACTCATTTATCTGCAGGGCCTCTAGGAAGGTTAGGAAGCGGCTGTGTGTGTTCCACAGAGGCCCACAGACTCTCTGGGGATCAGAGACCGTGGCTTAATCATCTTGGAATCTCCAGGCTCAGGCTGAAGCTTGGCACAGAGAAAGTGCTTGGCAACTCGAAGGAGGAACTCCACTACACTCCCAGCCAGGGCCGGTAGAGGGGCCCCTCCCTCCCCAAGAGAGCACCTGGAAGTGGGGCTAAACGTCAGTCGGCATGCTTCCACGTGCATGGCACGGCTTCTTCATCTGTGAGAAAAGTCAGTGACTTCTCAGTTCAAGCAGCTTACCGGAAGTGGGAAGGCTGAGAGCACGCTGGGCAACCAGAGGAGAGTTTGCTCACTTCTCCGAGCTTGAGCGTCCTCATCCAAAGAGAGTTCCCTGTGGTAACAGATCCCAACTAGAACCTGAGCTGAAGAGCAGAGGTGAGCTCTAGCAGCTCTGGGAAGAGTGCATTGTGGCCCTTATGTGGCCCCAGGGTCACTGCGGGCTGGTGCACTGGGAGACCAGAGTTATTTGTTGGAAATGCTCAAATCACCAGAAAGGGCTCCCTTTGACTTGCAGTATGCCGGTGACTGGAACAGAGATGCCAGGCACACAGAAAATGAGCCCCCTTGGTGATGTGTTGGGGAAAAGGGAGTCAGTCTCTCTCTCTCTCTCTCTCTCACTCTCTCTCTCTTGCTGTTTCTCTCTTGCTCTCTCTCTCACACACACACTCACACTCTGTCACACACATTCTTTCACACACTCTCTCACACTCTGTTACATATGCACACCCTCACACCCTCTCTCTCTCTCGTGCACACACACACACACACACACACACGCACAGCCAAGCAGGCTTTAAGCCCAGGCACATACAAAGCCACATATGTCCACTGTGTCACATGTGGTCCTGTGTGCAGCCGCTCTGGGTGTGCACTAGGCCCCACTCCCTGACAGGATTCCCAGGCTGGGATGCATTTCCTTGGCCATTTCCCTACAGCAAGGGTGGGCCTCCTCCTCCATTGCTCAGTTCCGCCCACTCTCATTGGCCTCCAAGAAGCAATTCCGGGCCATTGAGGCACTGGAGAACTGGCCCCAGCTTCCAGAGGCTCCAGAAAGAAGTCTCCTAGATTTGTGACCTGTGTCTCAGTGCCCTGGCTGAGCCGGCTTCCCCAGCCTGACTCCCTGCCTACAGCCGCAGGCCTTGAGTTCACACACAGGCCCTCCAACTTTTCTGAGGGCTTCTGTTTGGGTTTTGGCAGATACAAGAAGCCAAAAGTAGCCCTCAGTCTCTTGACACCTACCCCAGACTTAGCCTCCTTCTCCAGGAATGCCCTTCGCCCCACCTCCCAAGACCCTGTGGATGTGGTCTTCCTTCCCTTTGCCTCCGTCACACCCACCCCTCCCTCCAAACTTGACCGATACCTTGGGTTCTCATGTATGAAGGGAGTGAGAAGGAACAGCAGCCATGGGGTGGAAGGGAAGGCACTGAACTTACCATTGGAATTCCTAGGCTCTAAGACTGACCCTTTCATTTTTCAGCTGTGTACCCTTGTCCAAACCACTGAGCCTCTCTGACCCTCAGTTTCTTCCTCTATAAAGTGAGGACTAGGAATGCCTGCCTTACCAGTGTTCAGGGTTATGGTAAAGAGAAAGATGAACGTGTATAGAAAGCATTTTGCAAATAGCACAGTGCCTCTCAATGTTCCGAGCACAAAGTACCTTTGAAAGTTGACTGGCTAGTTCTGCAAAATCTGTCTGGTTGTCGATTTCTGCATAACAAATCACCTCCAAGCTCAGTGGCTTAAAACTACAGGAATCATTTCTTAGCTCTCACAGTTTCTGCAAGTCAAGAAGCTGAGCCCAGCTTAGCTGGATGGTTCTGTATCTCTGCAATCAGACATGGGAGGGGCTGGGGTCACATATCTGGTGCCTGGGCTGGGCAGATGCAAACAGCTGGGGGCTGTTTGAGGCACTGGAGAACAGGCCCCAGCTTCCAGAGGCCCCAGAAAGAAGTCTCCTAGGTTTGTGACCTGTGTCTCAGTGCCCTGGCTGAGCCCGGCTTCCCCAGCCTGACTCCCTGCCTACAGCCGCAGGCTGGAGTGCTGGGGTAGTAGCAGTGAAAATATTGAGAAAGGATGAGATCTATGCATGTTTCAAAGGTGGAGCCCACAGCAATTAGGATATGAGAGAAAGGGCAAGTCAAGGACAACCCCAAGGTGTTTGGCCTGAGCTCCTGGTAGCATGCATTTGCCATTTGCTGAGTGTCAGGACCAGAGCCCTGGTGTCCTGTGCCTCGGGCTGGTGCACAGCACTGCCTTTTACAAGGAGAGCAGTGAGAAGGGCAGGGAGCACCCACATGGGCTCCGAGAGGGCGGCTGAATCTCTGAGTGCCCCTCCTCCTCCACGGTCCTGACTATAGCCATAAGTTACTGCTTATACCTGGTGTCACAACAGGGAGGACACAGCAGGGTCACTTCCTTCCTGAGGCATCTGTTGCCAGGGTGGCACTAGACCCAGAGGAGGAAAGCCGGGTATAAACAACAACTCAGGCCCTCATTCCGAACAACATGTCCACACACACAACAGCCACAACCAGAAACCTGGCCAGCAAGGATGAGCAGAGAAGACGAACACAGACAGTTGAGGGAGGCTTTGGGGAGAAAGCAGAACCACGCTGGGGTCAGGCAGGGAGGTCAGAGGGCCCTGGAGGTAGGGCGCAGAGAGGGGGGTTCATGTAGAGCATCTCTGGGGCTCAGAAGGCGAGAGAGGCTGGGGCTGGGGGACCGAGGGCCCGGAAGTCAACCCGATGGGTCACACTGCACTCTGCAAACAAGGGAAAGCCACTGGGGTTTCCTGAAAGGCAAGAAGAGCCAGTTTACGGGCCTTGCCCTAAGCGTCCTCTTCCATCTGCCTCCACTTGCTCTCCTCCCTTCCTGCAGTCCCTCTGCACCCACAGCGCAGCGTAGGGTCCGAGCAACAGGCCCTGGGACTTGCCTGGAGGTCAGGGCCTATGAGGCCAGCTAAGTGCTCAGTGCCCACTGGAATTGGCCAGTGCACAGCCTAGCCACCCTGGTTGAACCTCTCACTCCTCTCCAGACACCAACTTAGAGCCTGCAGGAGCGTCTGCTCACCTGGCTTCTCCCCGTCCTGCGCCACCCGCATCCCTCAGGCCCGGGGCCTCGTGGCTTGTGGCCCTGATTAAGGTGAGTGTCATCCCACAGGGGTCTTGATGGATGAGCTCGGTAGTGGCTGCCTGTCTCTGTCTGTGGTGCCTCGGGAGCCCATCCATCTTTCCTTGGCAGCCTGCGCCTGCCCCAGCGCTCACCTCCCCAAAGCAGTTCCAGGCCTGAACATGCCCGAGGTGGATCCCAGGGCCCGAGAGGGGGTTCTTCTCCATGTTATCCCCACCAAGGACAGGAAAGAGAGGTAGCTTCCCTCCCTGGGAACAGAGTAAAACTAAGTTCAGAGTGAGGCATCATTCTCAGGCACAAAATGTAAAGGGTACCAAAACAATCAATAATCTAGACAAACAACATTTTAAAGCAGTATTTTTTAAAATGCAAATGAATATGAAAAAATCCATGATCAACAAAATACCAGAATATTAGACAAAGATAGGATCAGCAACAGTGCCGAGCCAAGCCACAATAGACCGTGCAGCAAGAGGAAAAACATGCGCCCCATTTATATTTTTAACGTAGTCTTTAAGTGGTGAATTCTTTCCAGAACATTGAAGTAGTTGGGAAAATATTGAAACGTTTAAAAGCCGGTGTATTAAAACCCACAACATTATGTTACACTTAAATGTTTTATTTACAGCAAAAACAGAATGTATTTCATTTTACTTTCCTGGCTTTAATGGCAGCTAACTCACCAGTAATAGTAATCATCTACTTCTTTGCTTATCTCATTTTCAACTGAGAGAATTAGCATTTTGACCATTTCTCTTGACCAAGTGACCATCTTAAATAATTCTTAATTAACTGCAGCTCCCTGATCATGTCTTTACTTAAAATTGTGATATTTTGCTCATCGTGGATATTTTTACATTCGTTCTGATTTTTTAAATTGGCATTAAGATATTATTTATTTCCATTACCGGGGTTTTGAGTACACCCTTAAACTTTGTGCCCGAGATAAGAGCCTTACTCACCTCCCCCTAATCCTAGTCTTGAGTCAGAGAGGGGGTGCTGGATGGCCTGCACCCAGCCTGAACCAGGAAAGGATGGTTCTGGGACACAACCATCCTTGAAGGAAGGGAGAAGTAGGAATGAACCAGCTCTGAGCCAGCAACTGCCCTGTCACCGTGTGTTTGTCCAGGCAGGGCCAGCTGGGGACTGAGTAGAAGATGCAGGCTACGGTGGGGGAGGGGGAGGGGGTAGGGAAACCTCTCTGGACTTGAAGTTCAGGTTCAGCTCCAATTCTCATTGCATGATGCCTGACAGGCATTGGACTCAGTGGTCCCCACCGAGCCCTTTCCTCCTGAGTCCAGGAGGGCTGCAGCCTGGCCTGAGAGGCCATGAGATAGAGGCAGGCTTCTACCCTGCCTGCCTCACTGCCTGCCTCACTGTCTTCGTGAGGCTCCAGGTCAATCCCTGCAGGGAAATTGCTCTGCAACAAGCCCTGCCAATTCCTGCCCCTATCGGTTAGCTGCAGCACCGAGGCTGCTCTACGGCCTCTTGGGTCACTCAGCCCAGAGCCAGGAAGTTCTACTGCGTGTCTAACTTAATTCCTCCACCCTCATCCCCTGGTCTGTCTTTTCTGGAGGCCAGCCTTGCCATCTGCCTGGAAGTCTCTATCTAGTCCTGCCCCCTCCCTCTCCAGAGCATCTGAGAGGAGGAAAGAGCAGGGTCTTGGGGCAGGTAAGGAGCCAGTCCTCCCTGCATAGCCCAGCTCAGAGCCCCCTGAACATCTTGATATTTCACCATTAACAGCCACTGAGGCATGAACTGCTTGGAAGAAAAGGCCCTTTCAGAGTCAATTTATCAAAGTTTGATAGGAAGTCATAAAAATGGCCTGGTGGCTGTTCCCCTCCAACAGCCGAGCCGGGGCTTGCTGTCTGGCAGTGGCAATTAGCAACCTCATCCCCTGGTCCTCCTCCTTCCCACTCTAGCCCATGCTTCCCTAGCCCCTTGGCCCCTACAAATAGAAACACCTCTCAGAGAACTGGACGGACAAAGGCTAATTGGGAGCACAGAAGTAACTTCAGCAAAACTGATGAGGAAGTACTTGAGTGGACAGGGGCTGAGAGGGGCTTTGCAGAGCCACCAGGTCCATCCCCCTGCCTTAGAGTCATGTCACCTTGTCACATCCACCTCATCCCTGATGGGGGGTAGGGGAACAGGCTTGAGAAAAAGAGGCCTGACCTCTCTTCCCCAGCTGTGCCTCCAACAACAGTTCTTCCAGATGTCTAACCTCACTCCCTCATGCTGCAGCCTGAGCCCATCTTCCCCTTTCAGTGGAGAGGAAACTATCTATAGATCATCCTCTCAGTTCCTTGGTGGCCCTCTGCAACTTATCCTTTTGTCCATTTTATAAGCCCGGAGGAAACTGAGGTAAGCAAGGATGGGGCCCTTTGGCTCACTGAAGGGAAGTGAGAAAATAAAAGTCCGGATTCTGAAATCACTCTATCAGTCCTCCAAATCTGCCAGGTGCAGTGGCTCACACCTGTAATCCTAGCACTTTGAGAGGATGATGCGGGAGGATCACCTAAGGTCAGAAGTTCGAGACCAGCCTGGCCAGCATGGTGAAACCCCATCTCTACTAAGAATACAAAAATTAGCCGGGCGTGGTGGTGCATGCCTGTAGTCCCAGCTACTCAGGCAGCTGAGGCAGGAGAATCACTTGAACCTGGGAGGTAGAGGTTGCAGTGAGCCGAGACTATGCCACTGCACTCCAGCGTGGGTGACAGAGCAAGACTCCGTATTAAAAAAAAAAAAAAAAAAAAAAAAAAACAAAAAACAAAAACGAAAAACATCCAAATCTGTGCTGTGGGAAACCCAAAGAAATGGTAACCTTGGCTGCTTTGGGCATGTTGCTCAATTTCTCTGCACCATGCTGGAACTCCTGGGTCTTCTCTCTGGGGACAGACATGGGCAAGTGTTCCTAATATGGCCTCCTTACCTGCCACAGACTTCGACTCGGGGACAAACAACACTGGAGTCCTACAGTCTGGCCCAGAGGGGAGCAGAGAACCAGGACGCAGGCTTTAGCCAGAGTCACATGGCCTTGAATTAGTTCTCAGCCAGTCCTGCAGGAAGAGAGGGCGCTTTCTTTCCCCCTGAGGGCAAGTGTCCCCACCCGTCACACAACAAAGCCCCCACCCAGAGCCAGCACGCGCCCGCCCTCCTGGGCTCACATTACATTCGGACACCTGAGCAGAGTTCCCGGCTCACAGGCTTCTGGCCTTCACTCAGCCTTCCTGACCCTCAGTTTCACTGCCATGCCCACTTTCAGATGCAGAAGCTGACACTCAGGGAGGTGCAGCTTGCCGGAGTCCGCACAGCTAGAAAGTGGTGGCCTGGAGACTCAGGGCTTGTCTTTGGGATTCCAGTTTCAGGATTATCTGAAGCCCTCCCTTCTTTTCACACAAGACCCCTTTCCACTACGGGATGGACCTGAAATCCAGACAGAGCCCTGCCCCATTCTCCAAAGAGACAACAGACTCTCCTTCACCCTCCAAACGCCCCCTCCCCGGGCAGGTTGGCTGTGGATTCTCCAGCATTTGTGGACCCCCTGTACCCTTAAGAGCAAATGAGCGTCTCCACCTGACCTTGCACTCCGGGAGGAAGCAGTGGTGTCTTCCTTTTTGACCCCAAATGCTACTGCCGCTTCTGCTCAGCCCTTGGAGCCCCAGACTTGAAAGAGATGAAGGAGGCAGATCCATTCTTTGGGAGATGAGGAGGGAGGAGAGACAAGAAAAGGAATGAGCATTCACTGAGCCCTGTTCCGGGGACTTCACAAATGCCAACCATGGAGCATCCCCTAACCTTCACAGTATTATTATCCCTCTAATTTTATGATGAAGACACAGGCTCAAAGACCTAATTAATGTATCCAAGGCCACACAGCCCAGAGCCGGGAGGCCAGGAGTCAATCCCAGGTCTCGCTGCAAACACAGCTCTGTATCCCTGGCCCAGGGGCGTGTTCGCTGATGTTGTATCTAAGCCGCCAGAATTTCTGAGCACCTGTGGAACACAGGCCTACGTGGTCTATTTCCAATAACCTGCCTCATGGACAGGGCCAGGCTGAAGAACGCTTCATGGAGAGAAAGCTCTGCTCACCTCTCCCTAGTGGTTGTGTCCAGTGAATGCAAATTAATGCTAATGGGAGTCTAAAATAAACATACTCAGACGGTAAAGCTGCCTTGCCTCCCCGTCCCCGCCACACACACACACACACACACACACACACACAATGATTCTCAAAGTCAAATGCAAATCATATTTTCAATTATAGACCAGGTTTGGATTATGTATGCCTCTGGCCACAAACACGAATGCCCATCATGGGAGCTAAATGTGACTTTAAGACACACCCAATACATTTCACTTCAAAGCAACACTGGACACCTCACCCCATCCACTCCTCAGAACAGCTCATGGGCTGCTCCCAAGCAACACATCTCATTTTCCCCAACGTGTGCAGCACTAGCACGCCCAGATTCCTGCGCAGTGCCAGGGATGGAGATCTGAGCTGAGACATATATTTTAACCCGGACTGATCCCAGCACACCCACTGCAACTCAACACCATCCCGTTTTTTGATAGAGGATCCGCCGTGAACAACACCTTTCCATGGCAAATGAGTTGCTCATCAAAACTGAAAGGGAAGCCTCAGGGAGAGCCAGCAAAGTCACAGAGGTGATTAAGGATCCGAGGGTTGCTAGGCCTCGCTGATGGGTCCCTGAGAAAGGGGTGGTGGAAGGTGGAGAGTGGGGAATGCAGAGGGGAAGGGATATGTCCAAAGCCTCAGGAAAGTCAGGGGACACCAGCTGTCCTGGGCCCAAACTCATGGTGATTCACACATCTGCCTCCAGCAATGCCCTTATGAACTGCAAATCTCAGCATCTCCCAAAATAGACCCAGGAATCCAAGATGGAGTAACAATAGGGCCAACAGGAAGCTTTTGGAACATAGTTGACATTCAATGCATATCAACGTGTTCTAGATCTGCCCCTCCCAAAGTATCCCCTCTGGAAGCTTTGTTTTCCCCACCTAACTCCCACTTCATGCAGGCATCTCTGCTTATCCTTCCATCATTGATGGGGTGCTCATCTGTTGAGCACCTGCTCCGTGCAGGCTGAGCTGGGGCAGGAGAGACAAAGAGGAACATGATGGGGCTGCTTCCCTCGGGAAGCTCCCATCGAGCCAGGCACCCGGGTCCAGCCAGCAGTGATTCCCATGCAGCCGGCTCTCCACGGCAAACTCAGCGCATCCATCTACAGCTACCGTCCAACTCAGCCCCATGCCGAGGTCCCAGGCTGAGCCCTTGGACACACCCCAGGATGACACTGACTGCTGCACTCCAGATGCTTAAGCACAGTCTAGTGGAGGTCAGAGGGCACATTTGAGCAAAGACTGAACATCGTGTAGGTGTCCACAAGTCAGGAAAGGGAAGGAAGCGCAGTCTTGGAGGACAGAGCCGCAGAGCCAGGGTCTGAGGCCCGTGGCTGTGTGACTGTGGCCTGCAGTGAGGAGCCCTGTGGCTGGAGACAGGCATGGGGTAAGGCTCCAAAGGTGACCAGGCCCGGGTACTGTGGGGTTTGGACACCATAAGCAGAGGGACAACTTGATTAGATTGTCATTTTGGGGGATCCCCTGTGGGGAACAGGAAACAGGTGGGAGCAGGGAGCGGCCAGAGGAGAGAAGTCACCCAGCAGGCTCTCCCTGCGTGGCTCATGGGTGGTGAGGGTGTGGGCTCCAGCTCACGGAGCCTCCATCTGCAGCTCCCTGCTCCACAGGTCAGGTCACTGGGAGCCGTGGCTCCTTCTGTGATGCTTCTCTTCTCCTGCACATATGCATTTGGTCTGAGCTTCCTTGACACTCTGCCTTAACCAGGGGAGCAGCTCATCTTAACACGAGAGAAGGCAGCGGGTCTTCAGCGGCAGCCTTTGTCTTCAGGCTGACCAGCTGGCTGCCTCCACGACCGAGGACCTTACTACATTTTCTCCTTTAATCCTGCATGATTCGAGGCACGTATTAGCTCCACTTTACAGATGAGGAAACTGAGGCTCAGGAAGGTTGATAAACTTGTTCAGGGTCACCCTGTGGGGTCATTCCCAGCTCTGTCTGAGAGCAAAGGCTGTGCCCTTTCTTCACCTGCCGGACATCACCCACCAAGGGCTGGAGATGCAGGAGCCTGGCTGGCCCCAAAGCCAGCCCCGCCAACACCAGCAAACTTAATTGAAGGGATAATCAGAGCCAGATGAGGAGTCCCTCCCTGCCCCAGTGAATATGGCTCAGACGAACATAAGAAGCCCACAGTCCCCTCCTTACCCAGTAACCAAGCTCCTCTTATTCTGAATAAGGGGCTTATTCTCCTAGAAAGCACTCCAGTGGCAAAACCAGCCCCATCCCACCTCCACAGTGATGGAGCCAAAGAAGACACCCTGGGGAAGAGGCCATTCCCTCCCTCCACCTCCGCCTCCTGCCAGCGAGCGGCACCCGTGGTGGAAGCTGCGGTGCCACCAAGTTTCTCTTTACCCCTTTCAATACAGGACAGAAGGACTCATGCTGGAGTGCGGGGCAGCCAGCTCCCTGCTGACTTCCACCCTGGAGGTACCTGTGGCTAAAGAGAGGAAGCTCACTTCCTGTGACTGTCCCCACAGGGTATAATGGCCAGACCTCCCTCCCCAGAATGGGGCAAATGTGAAAAATGAGGAAGAGAGAGGATTTCAAAAAAATAACTATAAGGCCAGACTGTAGATGAGAATTAAAGCACCTTCATCTAACGAGTTCTAAAAATAGTGCCTTTTTCAAATGTAGAGGCTTGTACTTTTTGGGGAAAAAAAAAACGGCGGCTCAGGTCGGAAAAAGATTTTGACTTTTTCCTCTTGGGATTCTGGCAAACAGTGGATCTGGTAAATTTGCATAAAGTTGAAAGGTATATTTCAGTGATTTTCTGGGATTCCCTGAAATGACTATTTGTAGCAAGAGACCTAGAGAACGTGTTTTGCTTGTTTCCTTCCTTGGAACGCTGCCATTTGGTTTTATGGTCCTCCATCCCAAAGGACTGTGTGTCTCTCCCCACATCCATCTTCTTCCTGAGCAGGTGACTGGAACCCCACGCCCCCTGTGTCTTTGCCTCTTTGCCTGTCTTATTTTATGTGTGCCCTTCTGTCTCACGGTCACCTCTCTATTCCCTCCTGTCTGCCCTGCTGGCCTGTAACCAACTAAGGTATGGAACAAATGCATGCTTTTATCTTGCAAAACGCAGTGTTCCTAATCTGTCACCTCAAAAGAAAGCTATTGGAATGTCTTATGCTTATTTTTTAAACCCCCTAACATAATGACCCTCTTCCTGCACCCCTCTGTGTCTGTTGAAACTTCTGAGGCTCCAGGGTGTCGGTAGGCAGGATTTCTACCTGGCCTCGTTTTCGTCCTTACTGAAACCATGAGGCTCCTTGAGGAGGTAGATTTGCCAGATGGGGAACCCATAGCAAAACCAGCCGTATCAGTTCTGCTTTCTATTTATGGGACCAGCGGGGACACCTCAAGTCCCTGCCTGGCCCCTTTGCTGGGTCAGGATGGCTGCCGAAGTGAACCAACGCGGATCCTCGTGCTAGCGCAGCCTATGGTGCCACCATTAGGGTTGGGTGGGTGGGGCGGCAGGATCTGAGCCAGAGTCCTTGCCAGTTGTGTGACTTGCCCCAAATGCTTTGGCCAGTCTATGCCTCAGTTTACCCACCTATGAAATAAGGCTACTGCAAGGGCCACCATACTATGAAGTATGGATTTATACAAGTCCACGGCAGCCACCATGACGGGCTTTTTCCACCAACCCAGCTGCGTTGAGCAAAAGAACCAAATCAGGTTAGGTCGAAACCACCTGGAGAGCTTTGTGAGCGGCTGCAAGGGGGCGTGTGCTGGTTATTCCTGAGAACACACCCTAAGAAGCGCTCTCACCCATCCTGCAGCCATCAGCATAGGAGCTGGGCTGGAGAAAGGAGAAAGTCTCTCGCTCCACAGGATAGCACCACACACTGGCCTCCCTGTCCCGGCCCTACTCGCCCCTTCCTCTCTCCAGTGTGATGCACTGCCCCATCCCACTGTCCCTTCTCTGCTGGCCTCTCCCAAGCCCTCTCACCCTTGCTGTGCACATGGCGGCCACATAGTGCCCTCCGTCACCTGGAGCCGGCACAGGCACGCTAGTCTGCGTGTGTGCAAATCACTGCGGCTCCCTTCTCTACCCACCTCCCTTCCTCCACTCCACATACAGCCTAGGATTTACGTGCCTGCTCAGTATTAATGAAACACCCGTCTCCTCACAAGCAGCTCCACCCTGAGATGCTCAGATCCTCTTTCAGGGTTTAACCAAAAATCAACAGCTCACTCACCCTCCCTAATTTAAGGAGAGAACCAAGCCACCGCTGACTTTGACCCTGACAGCACCTGGCTCCCTTGCCCTGGCCCACTGGCCCAGCCCTCCCTCCCTTGGGGGCTCCTGCCTAAAGGAGGAGCACAGCACATCTGCACAGCCGTGGGATCTCTGGGTCTGGACCTCCTTGTCATTGCTCTGGTGGTTTGAAGGTGCTTTGAGGCAAGGTACTGACCGTTCCATCTCGGGAGTTCAGGGCTGGGCATGGAACTAGGTAATAGCAGAACAAGAGATGGAAACAAGCCCATTTTACATGCAATATGCTACTCTCTGCCCCCATGTGGAGTTACTTATTGAATAAACAATAATAATACTAAGAGCTAAAATTTAGTTGGTTCTTACTACAGTGCCAAACTCTGGGACAAGACACTGCATAACTCTTACATTAACTCATTTAAACAGCACACCAGCCCTGTACAATAGCTACTATAATATCTATGACATTAATATCATCCAGCACAGAGCATTTGCACATGGTCACATGGCCAGTGAATGATGGAGCCAGAAGCCCAGCCAGGCACTCTGACTTCAGGGCCTCCCTTCTTATCCCCTAAACAATATGAGCTCCAGCTAAGAAGTAGGTATCCCAGTGTCCCAAACCTTTACAGGGAACCTCTGAAGTCAGCTAGTTCAGGATCCCCCCACCCCCGGGTTAGGGGCAGAACTGAAACAGCCTCCAGCACACCTTCCCCGAGCTACATGCCATCATCCTAAACCTGCGTCTTGCTCCTTGTTCCTCTTTTCTGTCTGTCCCCAACCTCATTGGAGACATGTCTGTGCTATTGTGCTGCCAAATATATTGGATGCCATATCCTTTAAAAATCCCGTTTGTGGCCGGGTGCGGTGGCTCACAGCTGTAATCCCAGCACTTTGGGAGGCCGAAGTGGGTGGATCACCTGAGGTCAGGAGTTTGAGACCAGCCTGGCCAACATGGCAAAACCCCGTCTCTACTAAAAGTACCAAAAAACATTAGCAGGTGCTAATTAGGTGGCAGGTGCCTGTAATCCCAGCTATTTAGGAGGCTAAGACAGGAGAATCGCTTGAACCCAGGAGGCAGAGGTTGCAGTGAGCCAAGATTGCCCCATTGCACTCCAGCCTGGGTGACAAGAGTGAGACTCGGTCTCAAAAAAAAAAAAAAAAAAAAATCCCATTTGCATCTTGCCCCACATCTTCTTAATGTAGACCTAAGTGGAGGTGGGGAGAGTCTGAAGAGGGGGAAAGCATACCTACATTAATTAAATCACACATACATAATTAACACATCTACAGGATTGCCAGATAAAATACAGGACACCCTGTTAAATGTGAATTTCAGATAAACATACACTACCATTTTTTAATTTATCTGAAATTTACATTTAACAGGGCATACTGTTCTTTGATTTGCTAAGTCTGGCAACCGTACCCTTATCCCAGCTCCGCTGCTTACTAGCTATGTGATGTTGGGCAAGTAACTTAACTACTTTGTGGCTGGTTCCTCACCTCCAAAATATGCATCGTCGTTGTATCTACCTTATACAGAGTTGTGAGGATCAAAGGATATGTGTAAAGTACACAGAAGAGTTCTTGCTCTGTGGTAAGCCCTATATCAATGTTAGCTATTATTCATATTATTGGTGCTGTTTTATTATGACTGCATCCAAGATAATACACTAGGCGGTGGGAGACAGGCAAAGAGGCATCAAGACTCCTACCCTGCAACTGTGGGGAACCTGAAACAAGTCCACAAGTCAATGCAATGTGACGTGGTGTAAGAGGTGCTCAGCTGGGGAGGGGGGCTTCTAATTCAATGGGGTCAGGCAAGGCACCAGGCAACAAGTAATTATTAAGTGCTCACTATGCCAGACACCGTACTAAGTACTAGAGAGAGAATTTGGCAAGCCAGCCCTCAAGGAGCTCACAGCCTCAGGGAAACAGCAGGCAGTAATGGCACCAGGCACCACGTGTACCTGCCGAGGTGGGCACATGGTCTGGTGGCAGTGCAGAGGCTGCAGGCGGGAGAGGCAGAGGTCGAGATTGAGAGAAGACTTCCTGGAGGAGGCAACAATAGCCTGAGTCTTAAAGAATAACCAAGAGTTAACAAGGCATGACAGGCCTTTGAGCTGATTGAAAAGAGGCTGGGATTCCAGCCAGTTAAGACTCAGGCAAGGAGATTCCCAGCAAAGGGAACTTCACAAGCCAAAGCACGTAGTTGTAAAAGGGCAGGCTATCCTTATAGAAGAGTGAACGGTCACACAGGAGAAAGCTGCAGAGATGACGCCTCACTGGAGAGAACCGGGGAAGGTTCCCATGATGAGGAATTGATTTTTGTGCTGGAGAAGTGGGAATCATTGAACATTGTGAGCAGCAGACGGAGCGTCCAGAATAGTCACCTGGCCGAAGTGGAGGGAGAATGGATCGGAGGGAAGTGGAGAGACAGTTGATGCCGGTGGGCCCAGTTCTGAATCAAACAGCAGGGGATACAGGGTTACATCAGTTAGCTTTTGCTGCTGCAGGGCAGAAAAAGTAATATATTTCCCTCATTCATTACAAGGTTTGCAGCTGACACCTCTGTAACAAAAGATAGATTAACAAGAGAAAAGTGCAACAAATGTATTTAACCAAAGTTTTATGTGAGCTTTCAGAAATGAAGGCCTCAGCGCCATGGGAAAACTGTGTATTTGCAGGCTTATGTTCAATGAAGAACGGGCAATTGTGCAGAAATGTGACTGGACAAAAAAGGGGCTATGACCTCATGGTAATGAACTGGAAGAACTTAGCAAGGCCTTGCATTCGTCTTGGAGTTCCTGTGCACCATTTCTTTCCTCTGAGTGTAGGGCAGGATCCCTCTGGAATGAGGATCTCATGACCTAGTTTCAGGGGAGATGGGTCAAAGAATTTTTTACAGCTAGCTCTCGCCCAGGAAGGCAGGGGATTGGAGAGTAACCTTTTTGCTTCTGCTGTTTTCTCAACTTTTAAGACACGATATCTTGGAGTATTGTGTTCTGAGCACTGATACTGCATAATAAACCACCCCAACACTGTGAGTCAGCAATCTGGGCTGAGCTCAGCTAAGACAACTCATCACACAGGACTCATATGTGCCTTTGCAGCCCATAAGTAGTGTGTGCCTCAGTAGGCACAGAATGAGGGGGGCCCGGAGGGAGGGGCTGCCAAGCCAGGCAGGGCAGCGTGGAATCACCCATGGGAGCAGCAGGGTCTTCACCCAGTTCCCAGCAGGACAGAGCAGGGAAAAGGACATAGACATCTGCTTTACCAAGGGGACAATCTGGGACGTCTAAGTCCCAGTTCCCCTTCCCATCTATCACCTTTCAAAGGAATGAGCCCAGTCTGCTTAGAGAACCAATAACATGCCGCATCATACATCAGACCCTTTATAAAGCATTTTCCCATGTTGCATCTTCCTTGACCCTGGCAACTATACAGTGAACCTGGTTTTGTTATTTTATTTCCTATTTTACAAATGAGGACACTGAGGCACAGAGAGGCTAAGCAATTTTCCCTTGGCCACAAGCCAGTAAACATAGCACCCAGGATTTAAACCCAAGCTGCCCAACCTTCAAGTTAGCGACGCAAAAGGGAAGGGGCAGGCCAGACCTGGTGGCTCACGCCTGTAATCCCAACACTTTGGGAGGCTGAGGCAGGTGGATCACCTGAGGTCAGGAGTTCGAGACCAGCCTAGCCAACATGGTGAAACCCCGTCTCTACTAAAGATATAAAAATTAGCCGGGCATGATGGCAGGCACCTGTAATCCAAGCTGCTCAGGAGGCTGAGGCAGGAGAATCACTTGAACCCAGGAGGTGGAGGTTGCAGTGAGCCGAGATCATGCCATTGCATTCCAGCCTGGGCAACAAGAGCGAAAATCCATCTCAAAAATAAATAAATAAATAAAGGAAAGGGGCAATTGGGGAAGAGTAATTTACTCCAACAACTGCAGGTGGCTCTTATCCACAAGGAGGAATTGAGGTAAGAAGTGATGGAAAGCAAGGCTGAAGAGTCGGCAGTGGCCAAGAAGTTCAGACTATTCCGATGGCAAAGAGGGACTTTCAGAGGATTTGAAACAGAGGAATGCTAGATATTCAGCACATGGTGGCTGAATTACTGGTTGACTGGATGGGTGAATAATCAGACTTTTGTAACAGTCACTCTGGAAAAGCACAGAGGACTAGGGGTTGGAGGGGAGATGCGGTATTATAATCCAAGCAAAAAATGATAATGGCTGAGCCAGGAAGCCTGTGGGAATGGAAAGAGACAAATCTGAGTGATACTTCAGAGGGTTAACCAGGCTGGTTGGCAAGGCAGGGTGAAGGAGAGTGGAATCCAGAAAGAGCCCCAGATTTCTGACTTGGTCCCCGAACAGTGGGACCGTTCTCCAAAATACGGAATATGGGGAGGGATGGGTGTCCGGGAGAGGTGGTGAGTTTGGTGTCACACCTGCTGAACTTTGAAGGCCCGTGGACAGTTGGGTCATGACTCTGGAGCTCAAGAGAGAAGTCTGGCCCGAGATGCTTCTTGGGAATTTATTAGTGTAAAGATGTGAGTTGAGTTCACAGAAAAGTGAAGGTTTTCCATCTGATAGTGTGTCAAATGAGATATGGCCAGCAAGAGCTAACTAGGGAAGACCAACATTTAAGGGGTGGGAAGAAAAGTAACAACCAGAGAGGAAGGAGAAAAGCCAGGAGGGAATCCTGGAGGCCAATCTAGGATGTATCTATTCCCCACCCAGTGTTATTCTCCTTTTAGTGCTTATCAACACCTCACCTTGTATTATGTACGTATTTGTTTATTCATTGATGGTCTGTCTCTCCCACTAGAAGGTAAACTCCACTAGGGCAGAAGCTTCTTGTCCCTAGTGCTTAGAAAGGGACTAGCATGTAGCAGGTGCTCAATACGAATTTCTCCAAAGAATGTTCATGTAGCACTGGGAAGCTGACCCTTTAAAACCAGGTCCCCTCCCTCCTGTCTATACCTCCTGCAGTTCTGCATTGTGGCCATTAGGTGGCGCATCCGTGTAAGTGAGGAAACTGGAGGCTGGGATGACACGCGGCCCAGAACGTGAAAACCGCGCACAACCACAGAAGGGAGCAAAGACTTGGGCGGACTACAAACATCATTCGTCCGTTCCCTCAGCAGACATCGCTGCAGCACCAGCTGCGAGCCAGGCTCATGCTTCCTGGGGCCCTCTGAAATTCAGATTGCGGGAGGGAAGGGAGGCGAGTGCCTGCCAGGTCTGAAGGCCCCCTGGGACGGGCAGAGAGTCTGCCTTGCAGAACTATAGGACCAGGACAAAGGCAGGGGTTAATGGAAGGGCTGCTGCAGCTGCGGGGACAGTCTGGGAGCTGCTCTAACTACAACAGAACATATTATAGGGTCAAAAAAACTCGAGTCTAAATTCCAACTTCACCACTTACAGCTGTGTGATCTTTGCCAGGTAATTTGCCCTCTCTGAGTCTCAGCTTCTTAACCTATAAAATGAAGACCCTAATAGTCCCTGACTCAAAAGATATTGAGAATAAAACGAGGGGGCCTTGGCACAGCACTTTTCACACAACCACAAAGCTAAATATTATTCCTAAAAATTAGACATAATAACCAACATTTGTGTAGCCCTTTACAATGTTCTCTGTGTATCTTCCATATTGTAAGGGAATCCTCATTATAACGGTGCAAGATAGGTATTTTTATTATCTCACTTCCCAGATAAGACGACTAAGGTTGTCAGATTATATAACTTGTCCACAATCATATGGTTCATAAAGTGATGGACTCAAGTCAAGTTGAGCTCAGCAAACGTATATGCCACCCTGTGCCCCGTGCAGCAGGCGGGCACTCTGCGGGGAAATGGGGATCCGGATGGAGATCATGGTTCAGGGAAGAGACACACACAGAGAGATTTCCATAGGATGTGGCAGCTAGTGAGTCAGGGGATGCCCGGGATGCTGTGGGATCGTGGACAGAAGCCCTATATACTTGACCCAACTGGGAGATTCTGGAAAGGCCCCTCAGAGAGGGTGTCCTCTGAACTAAGTCTCTCAAAGGGTGTGTAAGAGTGACCCAGGAGAAGACCAGTGGTCCAGGAGAATGCCAGCATTCCAAGCTAAAGAAATGGCATACGCAAAGGAACCTGTTCTGAAACAAGATTGTGTAACTCCAAAGCCAGTAAGCAGGGAGCAGTCTACTCCTTTCTCTGGCCTGCCCCAGGGGAGCGAAGGGAGCAGGGAGCCTGTGAAGGGATCAAGCCTGTGAAGGGGTCCCCATATGTGCTCTTTGTCCAGCGAGTCTTCCCTTCATAGCACTTGTCAGTTTGTCATGATTTCTACCTAGGAACCCTTAGAGCAGCGCTCCTCCAGCTTGAAAATGTATATGAATTGTCTGGGGCCTTTTGAAAGGCAGATTCTGACTTAGGAGGTCTGAGGTGGAGCACAAGAGTCTGCTTTTCTAACAAGCTCCCAGGAGGTGCCAAGGCTGCACACACATCCGTCTTGGGCACTGGCCTGGAGTGACAAGGGCCTCCCCATCAGCTCTAAGACGGCAGGCCGTGTATGGCTTCACTCAGCTATCATAGCCTCAGCTTGTGAGGTGGAGAAGGCTGGTGAGAGAAAGGTTGGGAGGGAGGCAGGCAGGAGGGCAGGGCACACGGCAGGGCTGCAGCGGGGAATGTGGGGACAGAGAAGAGGCTGATGGTGAGGGAGATGCACCCTGAGGCCTCGGCATCCTCCCTCCACTGTAGTCAGTGCTGGAACTCCTAGCACTGACTCTCCCAGAGCCCCTGGGGCTGCAGCAGAACAAAAGCAAAGAACCCACAAATGTTCTCCTCCCCACTCAGCCAAGTGTCTCTGATCTGTCACCACACTCAGCCTGCCGCCTCTCCCATCCTATGTTGCAGACAAATCAGAGGACAGCAGCCTCGGAGAAGCAGGCTGAGAACCAGCTCCCAGCGCCAAGCCCTCCTCAGCCAGGCTTCCCTCTCTCCAGGAGAGGCAGGGAGCACCAACCCTGATGCCACAGCAAGCAGCACAGAGTTCCTACACTGCTATCCCCGCTGGCCTCAGAAGGGTCCCCGCTTTGCCCTCCTCCCTCCCACTACTCACCCAGCCTGCTCCCAACTCTACCCAATACACACATATGCACGCACGTGCACACACATATACACATATATACACACACACATACACAGGTATACACACATACACACATACATACACATATATACACGTGTATACACATGTAGATACACGTGTACATATATGTACACATATACACACATGCATATATACATACATATACACATACACACACATAGACACATACACACATATTCACGCATATACATGCACACACACATACACACATACAACGTGTACACACATATATACACATACACACATATACACACGTGCACACATATATACACACACGTACACACACACACAAGATTAAAAACGCTGACCTCAGAAGCCAAAGCCCATGATAACCACACCCCCGGCCCCATCCCCACTCCCCTTCTGAGGGTCTTTTATTTAACAAATAATATTCAACAAATATTTCTTTAGCACCTGCTATGTGATACATCAATATCACAATGACCAAGATGGATAAGGTCTTTGTTGTCCTTTCTAGACTGATGACAGATAATAAATGAACCCAGTGATCCAGAAAGTGCAGGGGTGGGTAGTGGAGAGTCAATGAGGGGCTCTTGAAGCTGCACCTTCATTGACAGGAAGAGCCAGCAGAGTGAGGAACAGAAAAAAGCATTCGACAGAGAGGAGCAGGGCAAGACTGGCCCCGAAGGAGCCGGGTTTGCTGAGCAGCAGAGAGCCAGTGGGGCCAGGGCCTGCTGAGTAAGGAGTAGCCGGAACAGACTGAGACCCCAGGGGCAGCGAGGGCTGTAGGTGCCAGTGCTTGCAGGCAATGCCTACTCTCCTTCAGCAGGAAGCCCCTGGAGGGTTTCGTGTTCGTGGTGGGCCACTCTGCCAGCTCTGTGGGGAACTCACTGCTCATTGAGTTAAATGAGAACCAGTCTTGCTTTCCAAAGGGCTGGGCATCTGTGAGGTTCTCCTCCTTGCAGTATCGGGGCAGGAGGGTGGCCCTGTTGGTCCCCAGCCCTCCAGCTGGTCGGTGGATCAGCCATGCTCAGAGACCCGCCATCCAGGCTGAGAGCATCGAGGAGTTCCTGGAAGCCCAGCCAGGTCCCAGTTGGGTGACCAAGTGGACACTGGAGGGAATTCCCTCAGTGCTGTCCTTGTCCTGGCACCAAGAGAGTTTTTCCAGCCTGCTCAGACGAGGCTGGCCAGCCTGACAACCTGTCTCTAAAAAACGGGGAGTATAGAGGTTAGAGAGAACCTTAGTGCGTGAAACAGATGAAAGCTTTACCTCTCCAGTTGGAGCCAGGATGTGCGTCCCAAGCCCACCCTCTTCCTTCTTTGCTCTCGTCATTGGTAACTTTGGGTCAGCCTCTTGCGCTCTCTGGCCTCAGTTTCCCTCTCCCCATGCCACCTCTCCACCCGAGACCCCACTGTCTTTGGCAGCAGAACTTGGGGAAAGCTCTTGGGGGCTCCCTCCCATACACAGGGAAAGGGACAAGTGCCCCTACTGCCCACCCACACAAGGCAAAGTCTTCAGAGCTGGGCAGGGAAGGGCAGAGCAGGGAGGGAGACCGAAGCTGCCTGTACAGTCCTGGCCAACGGGAGAGTAAACTGTAAAGAGCTCAGCATCCCGCAATGATGTGTTTCTTTCATAATCAATGCCCCAGGAGCCAGCTGGGTGCAGGAGTGTCACTCAGCCACCCCTAGCTAAGGCCACGCTGTGGCCTCTCAGGCTGGCTTCCAGCTCTGGGGACCCACTCCGCCTGGTACCCGCTCCGTCCTCCCCAGGCCTCAGTGCCCCAACAGTTAATGCCATTTTTTCCCTGACTGACAACAAGCACAACACCAAAACAGTCAACTATTTTTATCTCCGGATTAATCACGAAAAGGCTAACGCTTCCACCTTCCTTGTGATTAAAAATTAGAAGCCCAAACTCTATAGTGGTTGAGGATAATAACCAATCCTGCAAGGGGGTGATGAATAATGCATCTCCGGGCGGGGGCTGCTCCGAAACTTCCTCCCCTGCCCACTGCCCTGCCCAGCCTGGCCGAGTCGGAATGGGGAGGTAATGAGGAGCCCCCTTCCATGCCAGACACAGCTGTCAAGAGCGACTGCTGATTTCTCTTCAGCCTGCTGGCCCCCAAACATCCCCCCTCCTCACCAACCCCCACCCCACCCCAGCCCCCACCCCCCATCTGGTGTGCAGTGAGGCGAAGACCAATCAATAATGCATGGCTACATGAATACCCAGCGTGATAACCACTTATTTGGGAAGATGTAATCAGGCCCCATTCTGAGGGTGGCTGTGTGTGCGTGGCTGTGTGTGCGCCTGAGCACTCCCACAACACACCCCACTCCCTCCTCCCCCGTCCGTGCTCCCTCTAATCCAATATTCCAGTAACACAACACTCCAGCCACAAGCAGGAAGGGCCCATCCTCTGGGTCTTGGATTCTCGGGAAGGCCTGGGTGGCTGCACTGTGCTCGGAGCAAGCAGTGGCTCCTGTACCTCAGCCCAGAGCCCAGAAAGCTGTTTCTGCCATGGGACCCCCTGGGGAGCTCCCCAAAGTCCTGATGCCTGGGGTCCCCTCCAGAGACTGGACTTGGCTGCTCAGGGCGTGGCCTGCCAGTGAGGTTTGAAAACCTCTGCAGAGGAGTATGCAGTCAAGACTTCAAACCCCTGCTCAAGGCCCAGCGAATGTCAGTGCTGGAGAGCAGTCAGCTCCCAGATCCTCCTTGCTCTCACGTTTGCACCTGAAGCCACCCTGAGAGAAGGGACTTCCTGCTCCACCCTCTGCTTTCAGGCACTTTCCACAGTCACTAGGAAGGCCGAGGCCCCAAGTATCCAGGCTGTCCCCAGGGCTCCACATGGCTCTTTTTCCAGGCCCTCAGCTAGCTCATGGAGCCTGAGCTCCTCCATCCTGGTCAGGGAGGCTGCTTCGCAGAAAGAAGGTTGAAGGTTGGTCACCTCTGAGCCCGGCTCTTCCCACTGGAAGGCCCCTACCCACCGCATGGAGATGCAATTCCCCTCCTCCGCAAGCGGTTGCACCCACCCCTGCTTGATGGAAAGCCCTAATCCGCCTCCCTTTTGCCCTGTGGCCAGGCCCACCCCAAGGAGGCCCATGGGCACTAATGGAAGGGGGCGGGGCGGGCGGCTGGGGGGTCGTCTTCTCCATCCACCCCATTCCCGCCTGCTTCCTCCGGGCCTCCAGGAGGCCTGGCTCAAGAGCCCAGAGCCAGGCAGGGTTGCATGAGGCAGACTCTGTTCCTGAGCCAGGGTCTCAGTGGAGTCCAGGGCTCGCTGCCCCTGGGATCAGTGATGGCTTCTTGGCAGCCCGGGGAGGTTGTTGATTCTTCAGGAAATGGCTGCTGTGCTGTTAGTGTCGGAGCAGGCCTCCAAGGCTGGGCAGGGAGGGCAAGGCAGCTGGTCTGAAGGTTCGCTTCTTGGCTTCTTACTGGGCCCTCATGGGAGCTTCCTGTCCCTCCTGGAGCTTTCGGAGAAGCCAGAGTGGACCAGGAGAGGTGCTGATGGGGCGATGCCCTGGGAAGGAAAGGGAAGCTCCCATGCAGGCCGAGTCTGGAAGGCTAAGCCAGCGGAGTCAGGACGGCCCGGAGCTGTGACTGTCCAGCTCTGAACTTCTCCAGTCCAGAGTCCCAAGCACAGAGCCTGCATAGAAGGGCGGGCTTTCTCTGGCCACCAGGCAGAGAGGACCCTTTGTGCTGGGTCCCCAGACCCCTGTTATCCAACTACCCCTTCTCTGTTTGCTGTGTACACAGACGGCTCACGTCTTGATGTGTCCGGAAGCCCTGGGCCTCTCTCAGCCTCCAGAGCTTGTGGGTCCAGCTCCTCCCGGGGGAAGGGAAACAGGGATTCCTCAGAGAACAGTCGCCTCATCTCCTATCCCTTCTGTGGCTTGTCCAGGGAGCAGCAGAGGCCTGAGACCCTCAATATGTCCCCAAGCACAAGCATGGGAAGAGGCTGTGCCCTAAGGCAAGGCACTTCACATCTCCGGGCCCTCCTCCGAGCCATGACCATCCGCCGTCCTTCGGCCCATAGTCCTCATGGGAATCAAAGGGGTGACTCCATTGGGGCCAGCAAATGTCAGTGGAGCTTCCCCCAGGCACAGGGCTCTGTGCTGGGCACTGCGGAGACCATGCTCTGACGTGGATGCCCCCTGCTCCTGGCACTCGGGATCCCTTGACGGGAGCCACCCATCTCTGACCCTGCTACAAAATGCAGTGGGAAGGCCGGGACAGGAAAGAATCAGGCCGCCTCTGGGGATGAAGGGGCTGGAGCCACTCCGGAGGAGTCAGGAGCTCAGGAGATGCCAGCACTTGCATAGCCCTCCGAAGCGCTGGCTCCACCCTGAAGGGCTGCCCTGTACCCTGCCCCCTGCCAGGGAAGGGGCCGGCCTGGTGCTCCCAGGTTCCCTGGGCCTGGCCTCCAGCCCTGGCTCTGCCACCATGTGACCTTGAGCCAGTCACTAATCCTGCTGGAACTCGGCTTCCGGATCTGTGTCTTTGGGGTGATAATGTTGACCTCACCAGACTATTGTGAGGACTAACACAGACAGCAGGTGTGACAGTGCTCCGTTTAAAGAAAAAAGAAGAGCCGGGCGCCATGGCTGACACCTGTAATCCCAGCACTTTGGGAGGCTGAGGCGGGCCGATTACCTGAGGTCAGGACGTTGAGACCAGCCTGGCCAACATGGTGAAACCCTGTCTCTACTAAAAATACAAAATGTAGCCAGGTGTTGGCCGGGCATGGTGGCTCAGGCCTGTAATCCCAGCACTTTGGGAAGCAAGGCAAGCAGATCACCTGAGGTCAGGAGTTCAAGACCAGCCTGACAAACATGTTGAAACCCCATCTCTACTTAAAATACAAAAAAAATTACTCAGGCGTGCTGCCACGTGCCTGTAGTCCCAGCTACTTGGGAGGCTGAGTCAGGAAAATCACTTGAACCTGGGTTGAACCTGGGAGGCAGAGGTTGCAGTGAGCTGAGACCATGCCACTGCACTCCAGCCTGGGTGACAGAGAGAGACTTCGTCTCAAAAAAATAAAAAGAAAAAAGAAGAAGTTAAAAAGAAAGAAGCCACAGACATCGCCTGGGCCACAGAGCTCTGCTACTGGGCCTGGTAGTGCAGGCTGAGGCTGCTGGCCCTGTCCCCTCTCGGCTGGGCCTCAGCAGGGATGCGATGACTGGCGGGAATATCCTCCACTATAAGCACACAGTGCACATGTCGGGCATCACTGCGGGTGCTGCTGTCATTGTTACGATACAAGCAGATGATGCGTTTTATCAACGTATGATAATTATTATTTGTCATCATCTCCACAAAATCCTCCCAGCCCCCCTGCTGTCCTACCTGAGGGAGCAGCCTCAGCCTGACCTTCTGCTTCTCTCCCTGCAGTGCCGCCTGATGACCCCGTCATCCTGGGGGGCCCTGTGATCAGCCTGCGTGCGGGGGACCCTCTCAACCTCACATGCCACGCAGACAATGCCAAGCCTGCAGCCTCCATCATCTGGTTGCGAAAGGGAGAGGTCATCAATGGGGCCACCTACTCCAAGGTGAGGCCTAGAGGGGAGGGGGTGGGTGTGGATGGGCTTCGAGAGGAGTGTGTGGGGAGGGGGCTAGGGGGACAGGGAGTTGATGGGGAGGAGGCTAGGTAAGGAGGGGGCTAAAAGGAGTGGGGGCTGGATGAGGAGGGGACTAGGAGGGGTGGAGGTTAAGTAGAGAGGGAGCTAGGTGGGGAGGGGTATAACAGGGGAGGGGCTGGGGGATTAGGTAGAGGGGGAATGGTGAGGGGCTGGTGGGGAAGGGGCTGGAGTTTAGGTAGAGAAGGGGATGGTGAGGGCTGGGGGAGGGGCTGGGGGTTAAGTAGAGGGGGTTGGTGGGGGGCTGGTTGGGAGGGACTGGGGGGGTTAGGTAGAGAGGGGTATGGTGGGGGCTGGTTGGGAGGGGCTGGGGGGGTTAGGTAGAGAGGAGGATGGTGGGGGCTGGTTGAGAGGGGCTGGGGGGTTAGGTAGAGGGGCATGGTGGGGGGCTGGTTGGGAGGGGCTGGGGGTGTTAGGTAGAGAGGAGGATGGTGGGGGCTGGTTGGGAGGGGCGGGGGAGTTAGGTAGAGAGGAGGATGGTGGGGGCTGGTTGGGAGGGGCAGGGGTGTTAGGTAGTGAGGAGGATGGTGGGGGCTGGTTGGGAGGGGCTGGGGCGGTTAGGTAGAGAGGAGGATGGTGGGGCCTGGTTGGGAGGGGCTGCGGGTTTAGGTAGAGAGGAGGATGGTGGGGGCTGGTTGGGAGGGGCTGGGGGGTTAGGTAGAGAGGGGGATGGTAGGGGCTGGGGAGAGGGACTGAGGGGTTAGGTGGGGTCTGAATGGGGAGGGAACCAGCTCCCCTGTGTCTCTGCAGCTGTCCCTCTCTCCTGTCCCTTTTGGTTTCTCTCACTCTTTGTCTCCCTGTATCTTCCTTTGCGTTCTCACTCTGTGTCACTTTTTCTCGCTCATGCTGTGGTTCTCCTACTCATTTGTGTGTGTGTCCATTCCTTTATCTGACTTGTGCGCTCTCTCTCTCTCTCTCTCTCTCTCTCTCTGTCCTAGGGTAACTGCTGGGGAAGACCCTAACAATAGACCATGGTCAGATGAGGAGACTCAGGCACAGTAGTGGCCAGGGTCTAGGGGTGCAGATAAGACGCAGGATGCAATCACAGTCTGAATGTTTGTGGCTTCCAAAATTCCTATGTCGAGATCCTAACCCCCAGGTATTAGGAGGTGGGGCCTTTACTAGATGATTAGGTCATGGGGGTGGAGCCTCATAAATGGGATCAGTGCCCTTACAAAAAAGAGGCCTGAGGGAGACCCCTTGTCCCTTCCACATTGTGAGGACACAGTGAGAAGAGGGCATCATGAACCAGGTGTCTGTCCTCAATAGAAAGCAAATCTGCCTTGATCTTGGACTTCCTGACCCGCAGAACAGTGAGGCATAAATTTCTGTGGTTTCTAAGCCGTCCAGTTTATGGTGTCTTGTTATAGCAGCCCAACTGGGCTACAACAGATGCCCAGTTAAATTTGAGTTTGAGAAAAATAATAACTTTTTAATATAAATATCTTCCAAATACTGCATGGGACATACAGGCCATACTTATACTAAAGAAAATAGCCATTATATATCTGAAATTCACATTTAACTGAGTATCCTGTATTTTATTTGCTAAATCTGGCCACTTTCCAGGGCTGCCAGGTGAAGCTGTTTAGGCTCCACCATCTCCAAGGTGCCTGGCTCAGGGGCCAGGGAGGGCTGAAATCCAGCCCATAATCCCTTGCCCAACAGCCCTTGCCCTGCTGTGTCTACCAACAGGGGTGCTTGCCTCTAATTCACACACGATACCAAGGGCTGGAAGCACCCTGAACTGGCCCCCGTATTAATTGTGTCTTTAAAATGTTGTGTATTTTATGATGCTTTGACATCTGGGGCCTTGCAGACCCAGGGAAGGACCAGGGTAAGCTAATTCCTGGAGACAGCAAGCATGCTTTGTATCAAAGCAGACCAACCAATCCGGAGCCCAGGCCCCCACAGCCTTTGTCATCAGGCTCTATAGTCCAGGATATTATGCCCCTACCCTAAATCTCCCCAGGGCCACACATCAGACCACCCCTACAGCTCATGGCCCAGGGAAATTACTCAAGCTATCCGATCCTAAACCTGCTGAGCCACCAACCCTGCCTCACCAATCCTTCCTAAGAAAGCAAGCCACAGCAGGGGCTCTGCCCATACTCTCCCCACACCTCCCACCCCGGCCCCCACTGACCCTGGGGCCTCCCCTTCCTCTGGGAAACAGGAGTAGCAAACTGTTTTTTCTTTTTTTTTTTTTTCTTTTGAGACAGAGTTTCGCTCTTGTTGCCCAGGCTGGAGTGCAGTGGCGTGATCTCGGCTCACCGCAATGTCTGCCTCCTGGGTTCAAGCGATTCTCCTGCCCCAGCCTCTGTAGTAGCTGGGGTTACAGGCACGTGCCATCATGCCCAGCTAATTTTTTTTCTTTTTTTGTATTTTTAGAAGAGACGGGGTTACTCCATGTTGGTTAGGCTGGTCTCAAACTCCCAACCTCAGGTGATCCGCCTACCTCGGCCTCCCAAAGTGCTGTGATTACAAGAGTGAGCCACCGTGCCCAGCCGCAAACTGTCTTTTCAACAGCAGTTGTCTCCTGATCTGTTGGTCTCCCTCTACCTGAATAAAGACAAAATTTCAGATACATTTTTAAGCAGCCCCCACCAAACTCCACTGAACAAAACTGCGCATAGAGTCCCAGATGGGGTTAATGTACTGCAGAGCCTTTAAGATGAACGAGGCCTTACAGGATAGCTGGGCCAACCTCTTTTGTCTGCAGCTAGAAAGTTGAGGCCTAGTGGGGAAGTGGCTGTCTTTCTCAGTGGTGGAGGCGCAGTGCCAGGCCTGGAACCACATCCTCCTGACACCCCGGCCTCTGCTCTTGCCCGTGCTCCTCCCAGGGCAAGCCGACCCCAAGCTCTGCAACTGGGGGCCCAGCCTCCAGAACACCTTCTTGCCTCAGCTCTGAGGTTTTCCTTAGACTCAGAGACTGGGGAGGTACACGGCCTGGTCCCCGCCACCCACCAGTCCTCTCAGCAGTCCTGAAAAGATAACCAGCACCTTGGCCATCCGAGGAGGATGTGAGACAGGCCCGTCCCTGCTCTGAGGGTGTGTCCTTCCTGTCCCAAACTGACCACCTGCCAAGAAGTCACTCCAGGGCTGCTGATCAAGCACCCAGCACCTGGTTCCAGAACCCAGGGCAAAGTCCTTCCCTCAGACACAAGTCCAGGGGTGAGGTGGCCGCCTCTTGGAAGACAAACCCCTCCCTTCTGTCCTGGGCTGGAGCCACCGTGTCGTGTTATATAATACAAAGATAAGACACAGAGAGAGGGTTGTCCAGAGGAGAATGAAAAGGAAGGACAGGCGCTTTCCTTCCAGCCTGAGCACCTGTCCCGTCCCTCCCTGAAGTTGGGCCAGCCTGGCTCCTGGCAGGGTCAATGTCCTGCAGAGGACACACGCCATCAGGTGGAGAGAGAGGTCAGAGTCACTCTGCTGGACCTGTCCCGGGATCACCTTGAGCTCAGCATGTCATCCTTGTCTACATCATGAAGGCCCCTCGGAGAGCCTGGTGCCGTGCTTCTGCACAGCAGGGCGGGGGACCCCATCCGTGCTCCTGGGCCTGTGACGTCAATGGCAGCGCCAGGCAGCCCCAGGCCTGGGTTCCAGGTTCCACTGCATAACTTCAGACAACTCCCTCCCTTGGCCTCTGTTTCCTCGTCTGCAAAATGAAGGTGTTGGATCAGACACTCCGGAAGGGAAACAGATTCCTCAGGGGACAGTCACCTCAGATGGTCTCCTGCCCCTCTTTGGCTTGTCCAGGGAGCAGCAGAGGCCTGAGACCCTCAATGTGTCCCTAGACATGAGCATGGAAAGAGGCCCTGTGTCCCGAGGCAAGGCACTTCATTTCTCTGGGCCTCTCCTCCAAACCATGGTCATCCACCATCCTAACTGTCCACCCTATGCCCAGTGGTTCTCACGGAGACCAAAGGGGTGACCAGCAGAGCCAGCACACGTCAGTAGAGCTTCCTCAGGCACAGGGCTCTGTGCTGGGCATGGAGAAGCTACAAGCCTGTGACGTGGAGTACACCCAGCAGGGTGCAGAGTCCGGGGCTCCTATGGAGCAGACTCTAGGGACTGTCCAAGCCAACCCCTCTGCTTCCCCTCCCAGGGGCCCAGCCCACCTCCTCATCCCCCAGGGCTGCAAGGAGCCCTGCCATAGGCCAGCAGCACTCCTGACTTCCCCAGAGAGGCTACATATGAGGAGGGGCCGGAGCATCAGCCGCAGAGAGAGAGAGAAGCTGGGAGCACACACAAAATCAAGCAGCCTCCAAGAACCCCAGAAAAGACCCCACAGGGCACCCCTGGCTGCTGTCGGGTCTGACGCCCTCCGTGGCTGTCACATGGTGGAGGATTAGGGCTCAGGAGCTGGCAGCCTGAATTCGGATCCGGGCTCTGCCACTTTCCAGCTGTGTGACCTAACCTTGCCATGCCTCCCTGTCCTTGCCATACAGTGGGAAGGACAGCAGCACCTGCTTCAAGGGGTGCTTGTGAGGACTGAATGAGAAACACGCCTGGCACAGAGCGAGCTTGCAACAAGCATGGCTGTTGGGATTGTCACTCCCTCACTGAATCCACACGGCTGCAAGGTCCGCGCTGCTGTGGACTTTGTGTTTCCCGTATGCAGACATCAGTGTCATAGTTAGGATGGCCACATGGTTCTGAAGGCCCGGCTCAAACTTAGGATCCATAACGTAACATGGTGAGTCACCCTCTGCCTCAGTTTCCCCAGCTACAAAATGCAATGGTAATGATCACGGATGTCTATCAGGGTTGCAGAGTGACTTACAAGAAATTATGTATCTGAAGTACCCTGTCAAGGGCAGGAGTAAGGGCTGGATAAATGTGAGCTACTATTATTGGCTCCTGTCCCACAGGGGGAACCCCAGTCCCCCACCCCAGGGGTCATACAGCTATTTCATAAAATACCAGGCCTGTTCTCAAAGTTTCTGGGTTGCTCACCGACCGTCCTCTCTGTGACTCCACCATAGGACCAGTAGGGGAGGGATGAGCCTCATCCCTGGAGGGCACCTGGCCCCTTCGCCAGGAGGAAGGGCAGCAGAGGAAGCACTCAGCCCCTCCCCCAGCACGGGCTGGCCATGCTTCTCCTTAACAGGCCACTGTCACAGGCCCCAGGGTGCTGGGCGAGCCACACTGCCGGACGGGGCCTTGGGCAGTACCCACTGTAGGCTCCCGGGGGTGTCAGCAGCAAAGGCAAGGAGCAGGGAAAGGCCCCTCCAAGCTTCTTCCTGGAGACTCAACCCCGGGCTGTCTGGGGACAGTGGGTTCCTCCCCTGTTCCTCGTACTTCTGAGGGCCCAGGACCAGAGTGGAGGCCACATTCTTTCTTCTGGAAAGCCCACAGGTCCACACAGCCGGGGAGGAAGGATGGGTTACGGAACAGTGAGAGGACGGGCTGAGCCTGGAGAGAACCCTTCCTAAGAGCAGCTTCCTGCCAGGCAGGAGGGTTGTGTGGTCTTAGCACGCACAGTCGTGTCCGTGTCTACTTGGAGCCCCTTGCCCTCTACCCCTACCACCAGGACCACTGGCCTCGCCTTTTACCACCTTTGCTAAGAGGAGCTCTGGACACCCAACTCAGGAAAGGGATAAGTGTCCACATGCACTGGCCCTCCCCCTCCACTGGGCACCCCTTCCCTGATCACTCACCCCATCACCCTCCACCTATCTGCCCAGCTTAGGGGCCAAGAGTCTACTGGGTGTGGCCGAGGCTCATCCTGGCCTTCTCTGTGAAGGGCACCCCTCTGGCCTCTGGCCTCAAGGCTAGATGCAGGGACTGCGGCAAACAGCACTGTGCATCTTGCACCTGGTCCACACACCCTTATTCAATCCAGGTGGCAACCAGCCCACGTGGAGCCCCAAGCAGCTATCAAAAGGGGAAGCAGAGTGATGATTTTTTTTTTTTTTAAAAGGGGGGCCCAGCAGGTAGGGAAGGTGAGTAGGGGGGAGAAGCGAGGCGGCCTTGTTGCCAGGCGATCAGGCCTGCTCTCGGCCTTTCCAGACTGTTTGCATATCAGTGAGCATCCCACATTGAGCACCAGTGCTTGGGTCCCCACTCCCTGCCTGCCCTCCAGCCCGCCCATCTCTGAGGGCTCGGCCTGGCTCTCCACTGACCAGCGGAGGCCCTGGGGGCTTTGGAAAGAGCAGAGTGGCCAGCCACTGCCACCCAAGCAGAAAAACCATGGGGTGGGGTACCCTGTGTACCACCACACCTGGGAAGAGCAGCTTCCCAGGCCAGCGCTGGGAAACTAGAGAGGTGAATGCCAAATCCCTGCCCTTAGGGAGGGGCGGTGAGGGTGTGTGCACAGCCCTGAGGCAACACCTGAGCAGGCAGCGTCCAGAGAGAACCTGGGGCCCTGCACAGTCACAGCCGTCAGTGGACAGAGGCCCATGAACACCCACAGACAAAAACAGGTACGCACACATACCCATGGGGGTGTGTGCCCCAGCACGCTCATTCCTGGACACACACCGTCTATACGCCTGGCCCTGGTCCCTATCTGCGCGCACAGGGGCTGGGTCCTCGGGGACCCTTGGGGATCCTTGGGAGTCACCATGGCAGTCACATGGTGACTGGGTGACCTGGGGACTGGCAGCACATTAGTGCTCACCATACTGGAGGGAGGCCTTGGAGGCGGTGGTCCCTAAAGCGAGTGGTCCACCATGAATGATTCACTTCCTTCCGGAGCTCACCTGCAACCCATGAAACTGCCTGAAGCAGGAGGTGGGGGGCTCAGTGCCCATGGCGTGTCCCCAGAGCCAAGCTCGGTGAAGGGAAGCAGAGAAGGGAGGGGCAGAGCGGAGCTGTGGCTAGAACCTGTGGATGATAGAATGTTCACCTGGATAGTACCTTCAAGACTGCAAAGTCCAGACGCTCCATTTGTGTATGAGAAAAGTGACGACTAGGGGAGATTCATTTCTGAAAAGGAATGAAGCAAAGAAACAAGAAAGGAGAGGTGAGATCAGAAAGGAATGAGGGGAAGAGAAACCCGAGGGTGCAGACGCCCCGCACCCCTCCACATCGCACCCTGCCCTTCAGGTGCAGGGCTCCCTCCAGCCTTCCCCCTTGGCCCCCTGGCTGTGTCCCACCTTCCTCCCCTCAGTCATCCTGTAGCGGAGCTGGCAGACCCAGCCTTCCTCCCTGGGACGCCCGCCACACGGGGTCTGGGGTCCCCCATGAGCTGGGGGCCCAGGAGGTGCTGGGCCTTCCACGGGGACAGAGAGGGTGCTGGTGCTGGGGCACGCACCTTCCCCTCACCCTCCTTTTGTTTAATGAACACATCTCCCTTTTTCTCTAATTAGGTGGAACAAACAACTTGAAGCAGAATTTTTATTTCCCAGAAAAGCACACGCCCGGACCCAGTAAATATGTCATTAATCACCATTCCGCAGCAGAGGAGCGCGCTGGGTGCAGGGAGGAGGGAGAGCAGTCAGAGGGCCTAATTAGAGCTGGGGCCCCTCACTCCCCTCCCGCTGGCACCCACCTCCCAGAGCCCATCCATTGGAAGCTTTCCTGGCAGAGTCAAGCTTATGTAAATGTCCCTTGTTAGCACAACGGAACAGTAGAGGAGAAGAGAACAATACCGACCCGCTCTTCACCACCTCCCGCCTCTGCTCACCCTACCCAAAGTCTTAGTTTCAGCCAGGAAATTGTTCTTATTATCACTTGGCTATTTATAGACTCGGTGAGGTCTGCTGAGGAGCCCAAGCCAGGGTGGTAAAGCGGTGCCGGCTGCTGCTTCCTCACCGCCCGGGCTTAGGCTTGGGGCTCAACTTCACTCCTCCGCCCGATTTTGCCAGCCCCAGGACAGATCGAAGGCTCTCACCTGGTGTGTCACTGGTCCTGCCCCCCGGCTTGCTGCATCTGGCCACATCACTCTCCTCCAGCCCCTCTGCCCAGGGCCGTGGCTGGCACCCTGAGTCCCAGGCCTGCAGCTGTACCACGTGGCTCTCTAGAATGTCACAGTCTGGCTTTGCCTCCAGCAAGATGTGCTGTTCTAGATAGAGGCTCTGGCCCTGTTCTCCTGAGATCATGAGGTTTGCCCCACATTGAGAAAAACTGCACTGAATTAAGGACCCAGAATGTGGGGTTCCAGGCACCTACAGGTTTCTCCCTGTGGCCCTAACTGTTCCCACCTGTCCTGCCAAGAGCACGGTACCCACCCTCCAGCACCCTGGGAGCTGCGGCAGAGGCTGTGGCTCAGGGTTCACCCATTCTTAAAAGTAAATCCTAGCTCCACCCAGCAAGTTCCTGGCTCACCTGGAACTCAGGTTTCTCTTTGGCTAATCAAAGATAATGCTGCTCTCTTCCGGGGCCCTCATAAGAATTAGAGACACTGCCACTGTCACTTTATGGGAGGTTTTGAGGGAGGAGTGGTCTGTTCATCTACTCCCTGGCTCCAGTCAGGGGGAAACAGGACTGCACCCGTAGTGAAGTCCCTTCCTGGTACCTCCTAGTACCAGAAGCCTTTGCACACTGACCAGACTCCAATCCCAATCTGGAAGTGCACCCCCCCACACTCAGCACACCCTCCCCGGGGTGCACCTGACTTAGTGGGCCCCAAAGTGATGGGGAAGTAGCTGCAAAGAGGAACAGGAGAGGGAAGGAGGTAGCAGCCACAATGGGGAAGTAGCTTCGGAATGACATTGTAGCCCAGTAGAGTAAAGCAATGACCTGGGAAGATGGGAGACCAGCAGTTAAGATGGGTTGCTTCCTAGGGCTGCCATTACAAAGCACCACAATTCGGTGCTTAACACAACAGAAATCAATTATCGCACAGTTGTAGAAGCCAATAAGTCTGGAATCATGGTGTCAGCAGGGCTATGCCACTCCAAAGGCTCCAGGGGAAGATCCGTCCTTGCCTCTTCCAGCTCCTGGTGGCTCCTGGCATTGCTTGGCTTGTGGCAGCATCCCTCCAATCTCTGCCTCCAACTTCACCTGGCCTTCTCTGTGTCTCTCTGTCTTCTCCTCATCCTCCTCTTCTCCTCCTCCTCTTCTCTTTCTCCTTCTCTTTCTCTTTCTCCTTCTCCTTTTTCTTCTTCTTCTGAGGCAGGGTCTCACTCTGTGGCCCTGGCTGGAGCACAGTGACACAACCTCAGCTCACTGCAGCCTCAACCTGCAGGGATCAAGTGATCTTCTCACCTTAGCCTCCCAAGTAGCTGGGACTACAGGCACGAGCCACCACACCTGGCTAATTTTTTTTTAACTTTTTTCTTTCTTTTTTTCTTTTTTCTTTTTTTTCTTTTTGTAGAGACACGGTCTTCCTATGTTGCCCAGGCTTGTCTCCAAGCCCTAGGCTCAAGCAATCCTCCCACCTTGGCCTCCCAAAGTGCTGGGATTACAGGCATGAGCCTCCACACCCCGCAGACTGTCTTCTCTTCTTCCAAGGACACCAGTCATTGGGTTTAAGGCTCACTCTGAATCCAGTATGACCCCATCTCAAGAGCCTTAACTAATTACTAATTGCTTGACTAAACTGCAAGGACCCTATTCCCAAATAAGATCATATGCTAAGATTCCAGGTAGAAAATAATTTGGAGATGACACCATTCAACCTCCTGTAAGAGCCTAGTACTTATTTTAGGACCAATTCGAAGTGTAAGTTTGGTCAAGCTCCACAGCCTCTGTCTAGCCCACCTATTTTCTCCCCTATCCAATGGGAGATGATGGTGTCTGTCCCACCTGTGGTTTGATTGAGGCTCTAATGAGATCAGGGAGTGAAACGCTTTGGAAAGTTGAAAGGATTTACATAGACAAATAATCAAAAAGTTGATGTGCACTGATTCTGCCTATGTCCCCTCCCACTCTGACTCCCATTCCCCAAACTGTGCCCCCTCTGCAGACTGTCCCTGCTGAGGGGCCACAGTCCCTGCTGGTTGCAAACCATCTCCTTGTGTCCTACAGAGCCTGAGACTCACTCAGGCACCAGAGGCAAAACAAATGAGAGTTCATTTCAACACGGGACCCCCTGAAGCCTGGTTTCCATGAAGCCTATCCTGGTTTATTTTGTGCTTTTAGCATGTGAATCCAGGATAATTTTCACATGATGGAAAACTGCCTAGTTCCTTTTTCCTTCCACAGCCCAGCACTTACCCAGGCCAGGGAGCCAAGAGTAACCCCCGAGCTCTACATAGACATTGGCAGCCCAATGTCTGAGCTGAACCCCTCCATCTTCAGCTCCCCCTTCTGTCTAAGCTAGTGCTTGTTCACTCCCAACCCAGGCTGGCCACCCCAGCCAAATGACATGGAGCTTTCTCTCCCCTCTCCCCTTCTCCCAAGACTCTGCTTCGGGACGGCAAGCGGGAGAGCATCGTCAGCACCCTCTTCATTTCCCCTGGTGACGTGGAAAATGGCCAGAGCATCGTGTGCCGTGCCACCAACAAAGCCATCCCCGGAGGAAAGGAGACTTCGGTCACCATTGACATCCAGCGTGAGTACCCACCCCCTCCCCCAACCCAGCCCTGCCAGGCCCAGGGTGAAACACCCAGCAACCCTGCTTATAGCCTGGCCCATCTGATGGCAGGCAATGGGTCAGGCAGCTCTGTGGATCGGCCAGCTTGTAGGTACGGACAGGAAGGACCATCTTGTCTTCCTTACTGTCATGAGATGCAACCTTGCAGATGAGGGTCTTTTGCAAAGGACATCTTCAGGCCACATTTCAACACCTGTACAAGGTGGGACTTTCACACCAATAAATACGGTCAGCTGCTGCTCCTGCTGGCCTAGCCAGTGGCCCCTCTGTCGGAGAGGAAGTCTGAGTGGAGATGCTGATATTTGAAGGGTCCTCAGGCTCCAGAATCGGCAAGCGTCACTGTGCTCTGGAGAGGGTGCACCGGCCACTCTCATGGAAGGGTCGATCAAGGGGATATGAGGAAGGAAATCTACATGTATTATCTCATTTAATCTTTTGTTTTATTCCTTTGAGACAGAGTCTCGCTCTGTTGCCCAGGCTGGAGTGTAGTGGAGCAATCTCAACTCACTGCAACCTCCGCTGCCGAGGTTCAAGCGATTCTCCTGCCTCAGCCTCCTGAATAGCTGGGATTACAGGCATCCATCACTACACCCAGCTAGTTTTTGTATCTTTAGTAGAGATAGGGTTTCACCCTGTTAAGCTGGTCTCGAACTCCTTACCTCAAGTGATCCTCCCGCCTTGGATTCCCAAAGTGCTGGGATTACAGGTGTAAGCCACCGTGCCTGGCCTTATTTAATCTTTTCAACAACTGTTTGGAGAAAGTGTGACTGTGGTCCCTACTGTGGGAAACTGAGGCACTAAAAGGGTTATTAACTTGCCCAAGGCCACTTAGGTTTCAAATGCAGGCAGCATAGCTTTCCAGAGCCCACCCTGGTAACGTCCTCTCCACACTCCTGCACAGCCAGCCCTCAGTGGGCCGTGTTAGGATTGATACTGACAATTATGATGCTTTAGGGTTCCACCAGCATCGCATCCCAAAACCACCCAACAGAGACCCCTGAAGGTCTCCTAAAAGTCTCCCTAAGGTGCCCGCCAGCCCCAGAACCAAGAAGAGCTCAGCAAGGTGTTCCAGTGGCCTTCCTCTCAGGACTGGATTAGTTCAGTTTAAAGGGTCGGGACTCAAAAGTGGACTTCTGTCCTTCGAGATCCCCTCCCTGCCGCCAAGCGTAATGCCACTGCAAGCTGGTGGCTGCGTCTGGCTTGGGCTCTGAATTACAAGGCTGGAGTTGCAGGCTGGCATTCGTGTCCTCCTTAGCCTTTTATTCATTTTAAAGCAAGTGCATTTAAAAACACTTCCTAACAGCCCTGATTCATCTAAGCCCTCTGGATTCTGGGCTCTGAGTGGCTCTCCAAGGACCTAGAGTCCAGAGATGGGGTTCAGGTCTTAGGGTTCTGAGAGCTCATCTTGGCAGCTAGAGAGCAGAAGTTCCCAGCCAGTGTCTAGAATCCCGACAGACACCATTTAGATTCCAGAGGGCAGAAGAAAGGGTTGAAAACCTCAGGTAGGCTCAAGGCACCCACACACAAAGGCTGAGTTTTTGAGGCAGGAGGGCACTTTATCTTCACTGTCTTGCCAACAGCTATTAACAAATATCTCTGTCCCCCCCACAACCCCTGACACACCCCTGTACCAAGGAGCCTTCTTGCAGTCCTCATTCACAAGGATCCAGGGCAGTGGAGCTCTGGCCAAGCCTAGAGCTACGGTGATGGAAGGAGGCCCTAGGGCACAAAATGCAAGGAAGGCTGGCCCTGAAAATTAAGGAGGCAAAGCCTCCTCAATCTCTGACCCTCGGCTCTTCCCTCCACTGGCCCTGGCCCTGGCCCTGACCTGGGTCCTGGGTCTGACACCACCTCCTCCTGTGTGGTGAGCAGTCGGCATGGAGCAGTAAGCCCCACTGCTGGAAGAGGTGAGACGCTGCGAGGCCAGCAGTCCAGCATCCAGGACGGCCCCACCACCCACAGGTGGGCTGGGCCCACGCCTGTCACATCACCCCTGGGGACTCTGGTTCCTTGTCTGATTTGGCCAAATGACATCCAAGGCCCCTTCTTGCCCTAGGACTGGCCACGTATCAGAGCTCTCTGTCCAGATGCAATCCAAATCAGGAAGGGGAGAGGGCAGGAGACACAGAGCATCCAGGCTTCCTAATTCCAGGCTGCCATTTGATTCACCGCCACCACCACCCTGCTCCCTTCTTCCCCAGCCCATCCCCAACCTGGTCAGGAGGCCTGTACAAAATGTTACAGACTCCTGTACAAAAGCAACAAACTAGCTGGCCCCCTGCGACAGCAGTGTAGGTCAGTGTAGCAGGCAGAGGTGGGAAGAAGCACTGTTTCCTGCTCCAGGCCACCATCCATTTACCCCAGGAGAACCTCTCCAGGCAACGGGAAACTCGCCCTCCTAACCACAGCCCGCCCGGCCTTCTGCACTCAGGCTCACGGAGGATCGTTCACCAGGGCGCAGGTGACAGCCTGCATCTGGGAGGATGTTGGGTCTTGCCAGGCCTCTGGGCCCTTTCTGGCTTCCTTTCCAAGGATCTCTCAGCCACCTTTGGAGGCATTGGAATGAGGTCAGAGTGACACTTGGAGCCCAGCAGCCCAATTTCCCAGACCAGCTTCATCCAAGGCAGTACTGGGTAGTAGTACTACCAGTAATAGTGGTAATAGTGGTGAAGGCCACAGCATTCTTCCTGCTTTGAACTCTCTGCCACTTACTGAGAGGCACTGACCCGGTTAGTTAACCTCCTTGTGACCCGGTTTCCTCCTCTGTACATGGAAGTAATCATGCTCACCTCCTAAGGTTACAGCGAGGATTAAATGAAATCCTTCCTGTCAAGCCCCTAGCGCAGCGTCTGACATATTGTGAATGCCCCACACCTATCAGCTGCTGTCAGGACACAGAGCCAGAGGTGAGTGGCGCCCCTCATCAGGTGTCCCCACAGCCCTAATAGGAAGGGATCTTCATCCATGTGTCCCCGCACTCACTGCCCCTAGCCTGAAGGTGCTTCTATGTGCTTGCCAAGCAAAGCACACATGGTCCACACGCTCCCTCCCTCCTTCCCCCTCCTCCTGCTCCAGCTCCTCCTCCATTTATTCATTTGTTCATTCGGTCAACATTCAACTGTTTACTAAGGACACCATGGGCTGCATCAGAGCTGCCTTTGCGAACCTGCTCATTTTCTCAGTCGACCAAGAAGCATCCAAACTCAGCAAAAGCACATTTGTTGTTTGTTTCTCTTGGTCTTCATATGTTACCCAACGGAAGACAAAGCCCTCAGATTGAGTAATGGGAGAGAAAGCTTAACACCCCCAAAGCCTCACCACATCTGGACTCTGTGTCCAGCTGCCAAGTTTCAAATGAATGTGCTATAAAATCACTGAATCATGAAGATTCTCTCTTTTCCCACCCTCTCCTCCGTGTACTACTTCCTCTGAAAACACACACACACACGCACACACGGGTGGATAGAAACACTAACAGACTCTCAGCTGTAACATCTGTTCAATGTGATCTCAGTTCCACCAGCTACATCAAAGCTGCCCTCCTGCAAGGTATGCTACCGACATCACAAGTGGGATTAAAATCATGTTTAATAGTCGGATATGACATAAACTATTTATACCTCTAGAGCTTGGCAGACTCCTGAAAATGTATATTCTGTGCACCAGCAGAAGTGGAGAGAGAAGCTTGGGCACCTCTGGTCTTGGGGTGGAGGTGCAGATAAGGCCAGTGAGTGTAGAACCCTTGTGAATCGCTTCAGGGCAGGTGATCACCAAAGACGATGCTAAGAGGAAGGGAAAGTGCAGGAGAGAGGCCTCGCGGTGAGCTGATCACGGCAGGGGTGTGACGAGGCATCGGGCAGCAGGAGGGTCCTACAGCAGGTGTGTGCCCCACCTCCCTGCCTCTCAGACCCCATCACTTTAGAAAGGATCCCCAGGTGAGGGAAGGGCCTCCTGGAACAGCCCCCCAAGTTCTCTGACGGGTCCCTCGAGTCTATGGGACTGGCACTCACCTCTTCAAACCAGACTTGAGGTAGGTACTCACCTCCCAGCGCTGGCCTTCATAATTCGAGGGCATGGGCCGGCCATGCGTTCGGATCCAGGTGGCAATTCCCAAGTGCCTCTGCCTCCGCTGCTTCTCCAGCCCATGGCGAACTGCAGGCTCCTCCCTGGGTGTCACGTTCGCTACGTAGGGTCCCACGGACGCCCAGCTCAGCCAGTCAGCCTTACACGGAAAGAGGGCTGGGGCTCCTGATTCAGCCTTGCCCTGGAAGCTAGGGTGCAGCTTCGAGGAGAGGCTGGGGGTTCTGGGGGTGGGAGGAGAGTTCTTGTGGCTATTCCTTGTCACTCCATCTTTGTGACCACTCGAATTATGCCTTAAAACTGGGATCGAGATCACAGAAATACCCTCACTTCCCTTGTAATTCCCCACGAAAGGCAGGCAGGCCGGCCGCACCAGGAGCAGACGTGTCCTGGATTTGTGGTCCCCCGTCTGGAACTGGGGAAAATGTGGGAGAACAGGCTCCCCAGCACAGTCGGCCACCTGCTACTCAGAAAACAGAGCTCTCTTCCCAGTGCCGGCAGATACCAGTGCAGCCCCTGGGGCCATCTCCTAGGCCAGCTCCTGTGCCTGGCACTAGGCGGGGAGGCAGGTTCCTCTTGGGCACCAGCAGGCAGAGGGTGGCTGAGCAGTTATGTGATCCCAACTCCAGGGTAAGGCTGGCTCAGTCTGCAGCTGAGAGGCTGAGTGTATGACTCTCTGAGGGTGTCAGGACCCCACCGTAGTCCCAACCAGAGCCCAGACCAACTGGGCCAACGGGTCCCTTTGTGGTGCCCCCATGGGGACCCAGAGAGACCAGCGTTTTTCCTCATTGCCTCTGAGAAACTCGCTTCTTTACTTCTTCTTCTGGAAATGGGCTGGACCCCTAGAAGTCCTCGTGACTTTCCTGTAATTTGCTCTGCTTATTGGTGGGGACTGATCCAGAAGATGCGGCCCAGGGCCCAGCCTGTCCATGGGGACCAGGTCCTGGGCTGCCCACTCAACTCAGCCAGACATCTGGGCCATGACAGGGAAGAAGGATGGGAACTGGCTCATCATCCCCCTCCCTCGGTGTGTGGATGCCCCGCGGGTGCTGAGACCTGGGGGCCACCGGGAGCCCAGGTGACACCAGCCTCTGGAGAGGGTCCAGAGCCAGCTGCCCCTGAGCTGGGCAGGGCCAGGCTGACGGAAGCCATTCCCACCTCTCTGCCTCTCTACTGCAGCCCTCTTGAGCTGTTTCCGTCTTCCTATCCTGCAGTGTCTGCTCCTCCTTTTCCTCGTTGTTTGACTTGGTCTTTCTCTCTGACACCATCATTGTCGGGCCCTGTGTGCTGGCTCTCTGTGGCCTTTTCTGCTTTTGGTCTGAAATCCTTGTCTGATTCATAGTCTCTGCAAACAGGTCAGTCTCTCCGTCTCTCCGTCACTCTGCTCTCTGCTTCTCTAGACTTCTGTCTCTTTTTCTCACCCTTTCTCTGCACTTCTCAATTTCTATGTGTGTGTCTTTCTGTCTCTCAGCCTACGTCTCTGTCCCTGTCACTTCCTCATCTTTGTCTCTCTTTCTCTCTCTCTCTCTCCACACACACACACACACATACACGCATGCATACACACATGCACACATGCATACACACATATACACACGCATGCACACACATACACATACACACACACATAATCTCTCTTCCCCTGTGGTCTCCATGTCTCTCCTCTGTGTACATGTCTCACTGTCAGCCTCCAGTCCCTTCTGTACAGATCTCTGTGTGTCTCTGTGTCTCTGGTTCCTGTCCCCCTGACTTTTTCTCTCTCTGACTTTCTGTCTCCTCCCCCTCCCACCATTTAGCACTTCAGAGCCTGGCTTCTTATCATGTCAAATGAGAAAGCAAGCCCCAGCCTGGGGAGCTGAGGCCGTGGGCCACCAGCCAGGACTGAGTGGAGATGATTAGGCTGATGAAAGGGTGTAAATGCCGCTTTCAAGTTAACAAATGCCCCAGAACCTTTACGGAAAAGAGATAATAAACAGACATTTCAAAGACAGTCTGCACTGAAGTGAGGCTGAGTGTCCACCCGCCCCTCTCTGCCCTGCACCCCTCTTCCCACCTCTCCTTCCTGGAGCATTTTGTTCTGCCCAAAAGTTGGAGGATGGGAAACCCCTGGACCCAAGGCTGAAGCTTCCTGGCTTGGGGTTCATGTCAACACCAGGCCCCAAGTCCACGGGGGAGCCCTGATCCCACTTCCAGGACTGTCTGAAGCAGGCACCTCCCATGGAGCCCCCAACTTCCTGGAGACCACCAGGGTGGTGGCTGCTCTGAGGGTTCCTGGGTGGTGGAGTCTCTGGCTCTACCTTCCAAGTCACCCAGGATCTCCCTGCCCCCATTCTTTCTCGGGTCTACAAGTGACTGCCCTCTCCCTGCAGACCCCCCACTGGTCAACCTCTCGGTGGAGCCACAGCCAGTGCTGGAGGACAACGTCGTGACTTTCCACTGCTCTGCAAAGGCCAACCCAGCTGTCACCCAGTACAGGTGAGAGTCACTGCTGAGGAGGCCCGGCCTGGCCACTGGCCCCCACCCCCATGCCTCTCAGGTGGGATGTCACTTAGGGTCCTTAGCATGGCCGCAGTGTGTGCCTGGTCCACATCGTGTGTCCAGTAGCCTTCTTCCCTTCCCCTTGCACCTGGCTGCCTGGTGGCCGGGTGGACCCTTCCTCTCCTCTGTGCATGCACGTGCCCTCTTCCACTGGAGGAAGCAGGACTCACGCCTTGTGCTTGAATAGCCTGTTTATCTATTTAAACAGTGTGTTTATCCCACACTCCGAACATGGGAAAGGCTCAGGAAAAAAAAAAAAAAAAAGAACCACCAAAAAAAAAAAAAAAGAAGCAGCAAGATCAGAACCTCCGTTCTAGTCTTGTGTCCATCAGACTGGTTCACCTGGGTGGGTCAGGATGTCTGGGCCCCAGCCCGGTCCAGTGAGCATCCGGGATCACACATGCTCATGGCCCCTGTGAGTCTCTTGCTCACAACATGGATAAAAGCATCACTGTTTGGTTTTTTTTGTTTTGTGTGTGTGTGTGTTTTGTTTTTGTTTTTGTTTTCGTTTTTGTTTGAGACGGAGTCTCACTCTGTCGCCCAGGCTGGAGCACAGTGGCATGATCTCGGCTCACCGCAAGCTCTGCCTCCTGGGTTCACGCCATTCTCCTGCCTCAGCCTCCCGAGTAGCTGTGACTACAGGCGCCCGCCACTACGCCTGGTTTTTTTTTTTTTTTGTATTTTTAGTAGAGACGGGGTTTCACCATGTTAGCCAGGATGGTCTCGATCTCCTGATTTCAATCTCGATCTCGTGATCCCCCCGCCTCGGCCTCCCAGACTGCTGGGATCACAGGCATGAGCCACGGCGCCCGGCCAAAGCATCCCTGTTTTTTTTTTTTTAACTTGTTTCTGCCTTGTGACAGAGCTTCATGAAAGCAGGAACTGCAATTTAGTCACTGATGGCTCTCAGCATGTGGCACAGCACATGGCATAAACCAGATACTCCTTAAATCTGTCTGATCCAGTAAACACACAGGGCTGCTCCTCTGGGCGCCCTTCTGCCTGGGCACTGTCACTGCACAAGACTCTCGGAGACTAAGCAACCTTGGAGGCACTCAAGGGCAGACTCGCCTCCTTTTGGGTGCCATGTGGAACGTGCCATGGCCCTGACTCAGCCTGATCTCTTTCCACCAGACCAGGCTTGGGGGTGGAGCCCAGGTGTCACCTCTGCCGTTGATCTGGGTCATTAAGATGCAGCATCTGCAAAGGCCAAGGATACTAATGGTCCCAGCCTAGGAAGTAAGCCGGCCTGGGGGAGTGGAGAACAGGGAAGACAAGAGGCAGTGTGGCCCCAGTGGGCAGAACGGAAGGAAATGGGCCACAGGGACAGCCAGGGATTCAGGTTGGATATGAGGAGGTGCTCCCTGCAGAGTGCATAATTAAGCAGCACTGGAGTCAGAAACCCAGGCAGAGGCAGAGCACACAGTCCCTATCTCCAAGGATATTTTAAAATAGGATGAATCCATCTGTCCTGTCCAATTTAACCATTCGCTTGACTGGAGTCAGAAGAAAGATCAGGTGACCTCCAGGGTCCCTTCTAAGCCAAGGACTCCAGGCTCCCTGGAATCATGTGGATCCAGCCAGGTCCAGGGGGCAAGTCTGGTTTGGCTGTGGTCTGGCATCTATTCAGAAGCCACTGAAGATACGGCAGAGGAGCCCGATGAGACTTCCTGGCCCTGGGCTTCCACGCCGCACCTGCCAGGCCTGGGTTCCTCTGTACAAGTTCAGCTTCTCTCCTCTGTCTGCTGCCAGGTCTCTGCTTCTGGTCCCTAAACACCAGGTACAACATGCCCAGAAAACTGTCATGCTAGTTTCCCAGGGCAGCCCTTCACACTCACAGACCACCCCGCAAGCACCCCTATTAACCCTCACAGCCGCCCTTAGAATGCCTGTTGGGTGCCCCAGAGACCAGGACACACAACTTTCATTTCCCCTCTCTGCCAGGCTCCGGTCACCTGGGGACCTAGTGATGGGTGGGCTGGGCAGACAGCAGGGCTGCACGCCCTGGGACCTGACCCCTCCACCCCCAGGCCTGCCTCCCCACACACACACCTGCCCACTGAGCCGGACAGGTTGAGCAAACACCCAGGAAACCAAGTGCTGGGCCCGATTCCCAGAGTCACCAACCTCAAAAAAGCAGAACAGCAATAATAGGAAGGAGAAGAAGGTGGGAGGAGAGGAGAGGTCACTGCAAAGCCCGTGTGAGAAAATGTTAACGACTGGTGAATCTGGGCGATGGGAGGGTGGCAGTTAATGGGACTATTCTTGCAACTTTTCTGTAATTCCGAAGTTTGTTTTTTGCAAGCTGAAAAGTTAACAAATAAGCAGAGAACATGCAGGCTTCCCTGGGCTACAGGTGGCCTGTGGGTCCTCCCTTTCATACTCCCCTGGAGCTCACGATATCACAGCCAGCCCCTCCTATACCAAGCAGGAGCTGAAAGGCTGGGAGCGCAGGGTGCCCTGCAGAGACTCACTAGTTCTTACTGGTCACCTTCCCTCATGGCCTTCTGATTAGTGAAGGGCCCTGAAAACACCTCACTGAGGGGTCATCTCCCTCCAGGACTCCAGAGGCTTTCAGGGAGCCCTTCCGGCCCCCAGGTTAATGCCAGAGAGCTGGAGTGGCCTGGGAAGGGAGGAGGCGGAGGGGCCACGGAGAAGGGAGGTGGTGGGCACCTGCACCCACCCACACTCGCTCAGCCCCTTCACTCCAGGAGGTCTCACCAAGCAGCCAGGTGTTCAGATACAATGTTGGGATCCAAGAAGAAAGTCATAAGCAAATCTCTTCACATAAGTACATTGATTTTTCCCAACTAACTGACAAGATTACAGGAATCTTTGTTTCTTTACTTTCATTCATCTTGATAACTTCCTCCCTGCTCTCACTAAGAGGCTGTCATCTCGGAAACTAGAGAGAACGCCCTTCTCCATCCCAGTGTCTGGGAAGGAGGCCTGAGTGGCATGAGGGTGTCACTGCAGATGCTCCTAGGGACCAGGAGCCCAAAGTGCTTTGGGGCCCTTTCCTCTGAGAGTCTCAGCTATCCCAGCAGATAGCGGGATGTGGCCTCCCCACCAGAGATGAAACCTTGGGCTATTTGAGGACAACCTGGCTGCTGTGACACGCTGGGTCCCCTGATTCTGTGATATAAATAATCATCTTACATTTGTTCAGACCAAATTAGACATTGATTGGGAGAGGCTTAAATCGACTCCACTTTCAGAGGGGCTGGGAGAGGTGAGGAAGCAACAGTAAGTCGGGGGAGGTAGGTGGGGAAAGGGGAGGAGACGAAAAGAAAGGACAGGGAAGAAGAAACTGCCCCAAAATCAGAAGAGGCATGGAGAGGGTGGGGTGGGACTCGCTCTTTAGCTCTTGGCCTGGATCCTTGGCCAACTGCGTGGATGCAGTGGTTTGAGTGTCTGTGTTTTTGGCAGGGACCTCTCAGAGGGTTTTTCAATGCAGAAAGGGAAGAAAGACCGACTGGACGAGATGTGAGCTGGGGGCTCTGTCGGCTGCGGAGGCACCTCCCCAGAAGGCCTGGCTTGGGCTCCTACAGACCCAGCCCCCACAGCGGGCCCCTTCCTCTTCCTTCTCCGGCTCCCTCACCGTGAGAGGAGAGGACAGGGAGGGCAGGGAGCCTTGGCGCCTGGATCCAGCAGTAGTTCTGCTGATAACTTGGGGCCAAGCAGGTGGGGCTTCCACCCTCCATGATGCTCCTGGTGAGGGGCCCTGGAAGGAAAGGAGAGGAGAGAGTTGCGTCTTCTCCAGGAAGCCCTAAGGAAGATGCATGCTTGGCCCCATCACCTGCGCCCAAACCCTCCAGCCCCAGCCCAGCACCCAGAGCTGTGAGCAGCCGAGGATACCTGTCCTCCCAGCCCAGCCAGCTCCTCGCCTGGCCTCCCGCTGCATCCACCACCTGGCCCCCTCGCCTCAGCAGGGTGGAAGGAACTGCAGGGCTGGACACACTTCCCCAGCTGTGCCTAGAACTCAATTCATTCGCCGCAGGCAGGGGCCGGCTTGACTCTTAAGTCTGGACGTTAAATTAAAGTTAGAAATTGAAACGACACATGAGTAACACATAATGGCTTACTGGGAAACTCCTTAAGCTCTAAGGGAGCTATGATTTGCTCTGTTGTTAAACTACAATTGTTATTATTAATTGTGTTCTTAATAATTACCCAATATTAATTTGCAATAACAACTGTGTGGTGCCAGCCTAGGTGTTCTGTGTGATGCCGAGAAACAGCCATCTCTCGGGGCTGGATGGGCCAGACGGAGGCAAGAAGCTAATGGAGGGAAGGGCAGGAGACGGCATCTGTGGTGCCAGGAAAGACTCCAGGAATAAGATAAAGGGGAGGCAAAGCAGGGGGGCAGAGACACTGCAGTTCCAGGGAGCAGTGGCTGTGGGGTGACGCTTCTGGAGGCAACGAGCCTCTGCAGCTCTGGATAGACAAACTCCCCGAAAGACACTTCAACTGCAATGGGAGGAGCCTGAAAGAAGTTCCGTGGTTTCAAAAACAGAATGTTGGCCAGAGTAGGATTAAACCGGGGAAACGGAGAACTCTTTCCCTGGAGATCCGTAAGGAAGCCCCCAACTTCCCATGCATATGTACATGCACACGCTCACACATGCACATGCCCACACATGCACACACCCACATATCCACACTCTCACACATGCACACACTTACACATGGACATACATGGACACACATGCACACATGCACATGCTTACACATGCACACACACAGACACACATATACACACATGCACACATGCACATGCTCACACATGCACGCATGGACACATGTACACACACATGCACACATGCACACACATGCACACACAGACACACATGCACACACACATGCACACATGCACATGCTTACACATGCACACACAGACACACATATACACACATGCACACATGCACATGCTCACACATGCACGCATGGACACATGTACACACACATGCACACATGCACACACATGCACACACAGAGACACACATGCACACACACATGCACACATGCACATGCTTACATATGCACACGCTCACACATGCACACACACGGACACATATGCACACACTCATACCCACACTCACACATGCACATACACATGCACACATGCACATGGACACACAATGCCCACACTCACACATGCACACACTCACGCATGCACACGTGCACATGGACACATTCACACATGCACACACACATGCACACACATGCACACTCGCACTTTCCTATGCACACCTGCACACACACATGCACACACATACATGTGTACACACATACACCCCTGTGAGGCTCCAGTGCTTCCTGCACACAGCAGGCTGCTGGGTCACTGGTCCAACAGAGGGGTCACTGCCCCAGAACCAGATCCAAAGCAAGTCAGAGGCCTCTTGTCCTCCCTTATTGTATGGTACCGCTTGGCCGACAAAAGAGCCTTACGACTCACATCCCCTCACCAATCCAGTGCTGATGGAGCCACTGCCTCAGAGGAGCAAAGCCAGGCTGCAAGGGCAGAGGCCAGGCAGGAAGAAGAGCAAGTGTCATCTGGGGAAACTGGGAGGACTTTCTGGGGTGAGGAGGCACCATGCAGAACCCCATGGAGGCAGGAGGCAGAACAGGACAGGAGAGCTGAGAGCTGGTCGAGAGGAAAGAGGGGCAGCCAGGGCCACTCGCTCACATCACTCCTCCTGATGAGTATTGGTATTCCACTGTTTGGATGGGAGATGGAACCCCTACGGCATACCTCTCCTACAGCTTCTTGCCTTGTCAGTGTGTGTGCGTGCACGCTCATGCACATGTATGAGCATGCATGTAGGGGTGTGCCCCATTTGACCCTGGCCTTTGAGGTCAAGGACTTGGCCTCCTTCTTTTCCAAAGGGGCCCATGATCCAGTTCACAGCAGGACAGCCAGCTGTCTGCCCACTGACAGTTGGATTTCCCATCATCTAGCCAGCAGATGGGCTGACCAGCCGAGTAATCCACTCACCCCCTCCAGAATAACCTACTTGTTGAGTGCCACTGACTGCCTGGTGACCACAAACCGAAGCCCGCCACCTTCACAACTGCCTGGGTGGGAGCAAAACCAACTCCTTCTGAGCCCTTGAAGTAGCCCCTCTGTGAAGATTCCCCTCGAGGGACCCCATAGGACCCCCACAACTTGTCGCCCACCCCAGGCTTCATTTTCCCCTGGGATGGATGCATCCAGCTCCCAGAGGCTTGGCCTTGCCACCCAAGGCCCACATCAGCCCCTGGCCTTTGTTGCAGGTGGGCCAAGCGGGGCCAGATCATCAAGGAGGCATCTGGAGAGGTGTACAGGACCACAGTGGACTACACATACTTCTCAGAGCCTGTCTCCTGCGAGGTGACCAACGCCCTGGGCAGCACCAACCTCAGCCGCACGGTTGACGTCTACTGTGAGTGCAGTGGTGCAGGCTTCCCCAGGCGAGCAGGCATCCGGTGGCTTCTGCTTAGAGCTGGAGAAACCAGGGCTTGATTCATTGCACACAACACAAGCTTCATGCGTCATAACGTAGGATGCTTTGCACTCGACAAAAACCTGCTTTGTGCGGTGTTTCATGTTTATTTCGATCCCTGTAATGACCCCATGAGTCAGGGTCTTGGCTGGGGCTGCTATGACACGTTACCATAGACTCGTTGACTTAAATGGCTGAAATCAGGGTGCCATCATGGCGGGTTCTGGTGGGGACTCTCTTCCTGGCTTGCAGGCAGCTGCCTTCTTGCTGTGACATCCCATGGCAGAGAAAGAGAAAAGCAAGCTCTTGGGGCCTTTATTCCAAGGGCACTAATCTCATCATGAGGGCTCCACTCTCATGATCTAATCCCCCTGCTCCCCGCAAAGCTCCTCCTCCTACTACCATCCCACAGGGGCGAGGATTTCAACTTTCTCCCACAGGGAGAAAGACCCCAGAAAGAGGAGGGGGAACCCAGGCACCCTCATGTGCCTGTCCCATCCTGAGCACACTCACCCATTGCAGTCTTGCCCTGTCCTAAACCTTATAAGAAAAGTAGGTGGTCACCAACGTGCTGGGAGGGAAGGCACTAGAAAGGCTTTTCAAGCAGGCACAGTGGTACACACCTGTAGTCCCAGCTACTCAGGAGGCTGAGGTGGGAGGATCACATGAGCTCAATTGCGGGGTTGACAGGGGACACAAGCATGCAGGCCATCATGGGTAGATATTATTCCCATCATCTGAATGAGGAGATGGAGGTCTGAGGTCACACAGTAAGTGGCCAAATGAGAACTGAACCTGGGCAATGACCAAATCCATTGCCCATCCACACATTCCACTGCCTTCCACTGAGGGGACTCATGGATATACTCTCTTTTTCTTTTTTTTTTGAAACAGAGTCTCACTCTGCTGCCAGGCTGGAGTGCAGTGGCAAGATCTCTGCTCACTGCAACCTCTGACTCCCTGGTTCAAGAGATTCTCCCGCCTCAGCCTCCCGAGTAGCTGGGACTACAGGCACTTGCCACCACACCTAGATAATTTTTGTATTTTTAGTAGAGACGGTTTCGCCATGTTGGCCAGGATGGTCTCATTTTTAGCAGAGATGGTTTCACCATGTTGGCCAGGATGGTCTAGATCTCCTGACCTGACCTCGTGATCTACCCACCTCGGCCTCTCAAAGTGCTGGGGTTACAGGCGTGAGCCACTGCGCCTGGCCCATCCCCTCCTTTCCACTGGAGGCTGGCAGGGACCCACAGCAAGGGAGCACATTGCCATGGACTAACTGGCTGGATGTGTTCCAAACAAGCATCATTAGCTCATACACTGCCCCTTACAGTTTTAAACTCGCTTTTACAAACTTTAAAAAATCTGACCCTTCCCCTCTCCCTTGAAGCCTCCGAAGAAAGTGCTGTTACTCCCTTTTTACATCAGGGGACAAATCCCGGTCTCTGGCACCAGGCTTCAGGCTCTGTCTGCTCCCTGGAAGGAGCACTCTGAGACCTGCCTGGTCAAGGTCGGACCCTGGGCCTGGAATCCCCCCACAGCCCCCACTGTGTAGACCAAGCTTGGTCTACAGGAAGCTCCAGACATGCTAGAGAAGGTGGAGAGGAGCCTGCGTTCAGCTCTTTAATGCTTAGGAGAGGGGTGGGAAGTAGAACCCAGGGCTGCTCTGCTGCAGTGGGGCTGACACAGAGACCAGAATGGCTGGAATAGGAGGGTGGCCTGAGAGCACTGGGTGGGAAACGCTGGGGGAGGAGGAGTGGATACGAGAGCCCTGCCTCCATCGCCCTGCATCTCAGAGTCCCCACCCCACCCCAGAGGCGCACCAGTCACTCGATTCCAGGTCATGGAGGCTGAGGCTGGAGGAGATGGGAGCCAGCGTGAAGGCAGAGGCATGAAGATCCCAAGGGCCCAGACCTCCAGGACAGGAGGAGAGCCCATGCCTGCCGCTGGGATGGAAGGGCTTCCCCAACTTTCTGGCACCATTTGGGATCCAGACAGAGGGAAGGGGATGAGAGCCCTGGGGGCAAATCCAGGCAGAACCTGGTCCCCAGCACCTTCTTCCCAGGCCCCACGCTGCCGACCACCTCCATGGGCCCAAGAGAGGCGAAGCCTCGGGGACAGGGGTCTCCTCCCTACTTCCTGAGTCCCAGTCCCAGACCCCAGACCCCGCCCGGGCAGAGGACTAAAATGGAAGCGACTGAGGTGGCACAAGTACCCTGCTGCCTCCCTTTCCCCAGTCAAGGTCTGGGGGGGAAGGAGGCAGCAGCAAGGAGGATCCCAGAGCTCCCCAGCCACCCAAACCTGTCTTCTTCTTCCCCGCATTGCAGTTGGGCCCCGGATGACCACAGAACCTCAATCCTTGCTCGTGGATCTGGGCTCTGATGCCATCTTCAGCTGCGCCTGGACCGGTAACCCATCCCTGACCATCGTCTGGATGAAGCGGGGCTCTGGAGTGGTAAGGCTGCAGCTCAGACTTCGGGCCACCCTGGCAGGGGGTGGGGGACAGTGGGGCAAGAAGGAACTGCTACCCAGGCCTCTCTCACTATTAGACTGGGGGAGTCAGCCTCCAGTGTAAGCCACGGGGAGAAAGACCCCAGAAAGAGGAGGGGGAACCCAGGCACCCTCATGTGCCTGTCCCACCCTGAGCACATTCAGCCATTGCAGTCTTGCCCTGTCCTAAACCTTATAAGAAAAGTAGGTGGTCACCAACATGCTGGGAGGGAAGGCACTAGAAAGGCGTTTCAAGCAGGCACAGTGGTACACACCTATAGTCCCAGCTACTCAGGAGGCTGAGGTGGGTGGATCACATGAGCTCAAGAGTTTAAGTCCAGCCTGGACAACAGAGCAAGACCTTGTCAAAAAAAGAAAAGAAAGAGAGAGAGACAGACAGAGAGAGAGAGAGAGAAAAGAAAGAAATTTTGTAACTTCCCCCAAATAAAGCCACCCTTTAGCCTTGAACCTGGGCTTCACTTTCTTGTGTTCCTTTTTTTTTTTTTTTTTTTTTTTTTGAGGTGGAGTTTTGCTCTTGTTGCCCAGGCTAGAGTGCAATGGGGTGATCTTGGCTCACCGCAACCTCCGCCTGCCGGGTTCAAGAGATTCTCCTGCCTCAGTCTCCCAAGTGGCTGGGACTACAGGCGTGGGCGACCATGCCCAGTTAATTTTGTATTTTTAGTAGAGACAGGGTTTCTCTGTGTTGGTCACACTGGTCTCAAACTCCCAACCTCAAGTGATCCGTCCACCTCGGCCTCCCAAAGTGCTGGGATTACAGGCGTGAGCCACTGCGCCCGGCCTTTGTGTTCCTCTTTTAAGACGTATGTATTCTTCAGTGCATGAGAGACTCTCAGATGTCCTCACATAAGAAGAAGTGGGGAAAGCCTCGGGTGGGGAAGCAGGGGGACCAGAAGGAAACCAACCTTTGTGTGGCCTGTTACGTAGCAGATACTGCACTATCCTGCCATAGACAGACAGATAGACAGACACATAGACAGAACATGAGCATCTGAAAAGATAAGCAACTGACCAGACAGACACAGGTGTTCACTGCTGGAGCCAGGATTCGAACGCAGACCAAGCTCATGCCAGAGCCTGTTTTCATCACTCCAAGCTATATCCCAAAGGGATCCTGAAAATGACTCTGAAAACAGGTCCAGGGGCTCTCAAAGAAGTTCAGCTGTAGGATCAGATCACCCATGGCTAGCCTGGGAGAGGAGAAGCCACCGCAGGTACAGGGAGGTTCCTGTAGGAGGAAGCCTGGAAGTCCCCAGGCAGGCATCCCCCTCCTCCGGCACATGTACCCCCGCATGCCCCCAGCCCACAGGGCTGCACCTGGGATGCAACATCCTCAGCCACACGGGGCAGCCTCTCTGCCGCTGGAGTCTCCTCTGTACAGCCCACAGGCATTGTCTGTGCCAGGACATTTTTGGCCTCTTTCCTCCCCACCTTGCTTCCTACTGAGATGCCGGAGACTGTGTCAGTTACCCCAGGCCAGCCTCTCAGCTGCCCTGTTCCCAGAGACGGAGCGCACCCCTCTGCCTGCTCGTGGTGTCTGAGCCTGCCAATTCTCCTAGGTCCTGAGCAATGAGAAGACCCTGACCCTCAAATCCGTGCGCCAGGAGGACGCGGGCAAGTACGTGTGCCGGGCTGTGGTCCCCCGTGTGGGAGCCGGGGAGAGAGAGGTGACCCTCACTGTCAATGGTAAGACCCTCACTGGGGTGAGCCAGGCCTGAGGGAGGGAAGAAGGACCTCAGGCATCTTGGCATTGCCCCAAAGGAGCTGTCACTGGCTCTGGGCCTTGCTGTCACCTCCAACTGTGGGTAGATAGCAATTAGGTCCACCTCCTGGATTCCCTGTCAGACCCAGGCCAAGGGAGGAAGGGCCTGGATAGTTTTCTGGTCACCTCTCTTTTTGTTTGTTACCTTCGAAGGGGTCTCAGCCCTAAGAGTGGTGGGTGATGAATTTTATCCTGGCCAGGGAAAAAAGCATCGGAGGTCACTAGGTGGCCAATGTATTTCATCCACTCACCATGGCCTTGGCCCATGAGAATTTTTTTTTTTTTTTGAGATGGAGTCTCGCTCTGTTGTCCAGACTGGAATGCAGTGGCACGATCTCAGCTCACTGCAACCTCACCCTCCTGAGTAGCTGGGACTACAGGCATGTGCCACTATGCCCAGCTAATTTTTGTATTTTTAGTAGAGACAGAGTTTCACCATCATTGGCCAGGCTGGTCTCCAACTCCTAACCTCAAGTGAGCCGCCTGCCTCGCCCTCCCAAAGTGCTGGGATTATAGGCAGGAGCCACCTCTCCTGGGCCCATGGGAATTTAAGAGAGCATCTCTGCACCTCCTGACCAGCCTCTTCCCGTTGCGTGTGAGCCACCCAGCCAGGGAGCCCTGTCACCATCTCCACGAGGCCACGTGTTCAGGGGCCCCCTTGAGGGCAGGAAGCATGTCTTATTATATATAATACAAATAATTACAGCAGGGGAGTCTTTTCATGATGGGAGTTAGTAGATGAATGACTATTACATGAAATGTGTAGGGACAAGGGTGTCAGACCAGGCCTGGATGATGGGGTATAGACAGTCATGTAGAAGCTGGGACCTGGCTCAGGCCAGACCCAAGAAGGCTGTGGCACCAGGACGCAAATGCGGACATCCCTGCCCCATCAGGTGCTTTGGCCACAGGCAAAAAGCAAAGCTGCCAGTTCGACTCCTCTGCCATTTCCGAAGGCTCCCCCCCAACCCCTGTCATGCCCACCGCCCTTTGGGAGGCCCCTGTTCCCACCATAGCCTGCCTCAGATGAAAACCCCAAAGCTCTGGGCCCCTGCAGGAACTGAGCCACCAACGTTTGCAGGGCATCTGGGTCCTGGCCCCAGAGCAGGGCCTTAGGGAGGGGCCAGCTGAGGTCCCCAAATGAGCTCAGTGGGCTTCAGCATCCTCTCTACCCAGAAAACCACCTGCTGGTGGCCTCATCTATTCCCTTCGCTAGAAAACCAAAACCAGCTTGGTGTCTCCTCAGCCCTCTCTGCTGTCCCCATTCACTAGCTCCCCCCACATCCCTGGCATTTCCGTTCCTCTCCCCCCACCCCAGAGTCATGGCAGCCCCAGAGGGAGGCTGAGTCTACCCAGACCCCAGCACGTCCCCAGCCACCTGTCCTGGCAGAGCCCTGACTCAGAGCCCTCCTGCCTTTCCTGCGTGTCCCCAGGATGCCACCAATAAATTGGCACTGCAGGGCTAAAAATAACAGCATCTGATCGCGCCTCCGTATATCCATGGCAACACAGGCTGCAGCCTTTTCCTTTCAGCGCAGGTGTCTGACACTCGGCTCAGAGCTCCAGGCCCCAGTGAAATCAGCGGCCCTCCACACCAGCCAGGGCACTCGGAAGTCAGGCTATCTGTGCCTGCAGCCGGCTCTGCTCTGCTGGTCCCATGACCAACCAGCCCAGAACCCTCACGCTCATTCACACACTCCAGGGCCCCCAAGCCTGGAGCATTAAATGAGCATTGGTGTTTCTGGGAAAAAGCAGGTGGATAAAGGAGGAGCTGACATCTGCCGTCACTTTAGATGTTCAGGCATTTCCAAGGGAGATATAAAGAGATTTCTTGAGGACAGAATGCCCCCTGGGGAACACAGGCCTAGAGGGACATTTCTCTTGGATGGGGAGGACACTGAAACCCAGTCCCTGGTGCTGACCAAGGTTGAATCTGCACTCTCCAGGTCTCTTTCTCTCCCCTCCTCTGCCTCCACCCCTGCCAGCACAAGCTCCCCGAGGCTTCCAGGCAGAGAAAAGCTGGAGGGATTGGAGGGAAGCGAAGAAGCTGCTCATTTATTTCTGCTGGACTAGGGTGGCCTCACACACCTGGAGGCAGGGGGATGAGTTCAGTGGCCCTGGAGAGGAGCCCGCCAGACCCTCCTGGGAGTGAACTGTCTGTCCCTGTTTCCGCAGAGCAGGCAGAGGGAGGGTGAAGCCCAGTGGATGGGACCTGGGCATGGGCTGGAGGGAGCTGGTGCTATGAAAGCATTCAAATGAGATCAGGTTTTTGGCAACTGCTGGCCAGCGCAGCAATCCTTTGGGAAAGAAATTGGCACAGACCTCCACCGATTTGGCTCAAATCAGGTATCTGCAGGAAGGGGAGAGAAATCTTACTAACCCTTACCCTGTTTCCCTTTATCCTGGTTTTTGTTTTCTTTTAAGAAGCAGATGCATTTGATGATGCCTTTTAGAATCCTGAAAACCCCTCAGGGAATTCCTAGCTCCTGGGAAGCACAAGGAAAAGGTTGTGTGTGTTGGGTTTTTGTTGTTGTTGTTGTTGTTTTGTTTTTTTTTTGTTTGTTTGTTTTTGAGACAGAGTCTTGCTCTGTCGCCCAGGCTGGAATGTAGTGGGGCGATCTTGACTCACTGCAACCTCTGCCTCCCAGGTTCAAGCAATTCTCCTGCCTCAGCCTCCCAAGTAGCTGGGACTACAGACTCCTGCCACCACGTCCGACTAATTTTTGTATTTTTAGTACAGACGGAGTTTCACCATATTGGCCAGGCTGGTCTCGAACTCCTGACCTTGTGATCCGCCCGCCTCAGCCTCCCAAAGTGCTGGGATTCTAGGCATGAGCCACTGCGCCTGACCAGAAAAAATTTTATAGTATTGTCACCTTTTAGTCCAGCAGCAAAACAAAGCACCATCCGATTCCGAAAACATCAATCTCCTCATCTCTTTGGGTCCTAGACCTGTTGGAGCTAAAGGATTTGTAGGAAGGAGGGCAGTGCTCAGCCCATTCTTAAAGCCATGGAGGGTTCCCCACGCCCACCTCACGCTGCCCCAAGCCCTTTGCCTTCTCAGACTCAACACAAGTCACCGGAGTGTCTCCAGTACCTTTTCTCCCTCGGCTGGGAGCTACTCATAGAAATGCAAATCTGCTTTAATTAAGGTGGCTAATAAACAGCAATTATGTTTGCAGCAATTTTTGTTTTGTTCCCGGCATAATTCTGCCTGTCTCCAGATGCGTTGCTCCCAGCTCTCTTTCCTCTGATATCTACCACCTAAGTCCCAACTGTTACCCCAGGGATTGAAAAGGGAGCATGACCGTTTCCGTCCCTGCACCCATCCTTCGAACACCCAGCCCAGCCAGGAAGCCAGCAGAGCGAAGGCTAAACTAGCGGCTCCTTTTGGCTTTCACGGCCAGGCAGGCGTCACACAGGAAAGACTTGGGTTAGGTAACAGGAGGAACTGGACAGGAGGTGCTGGGGAACAGGCTCCCCTCCACCGGGCAGACTCTCTTGCCTGTGCAATGTGGTGAATGAAGCAGGTGCTCTCAGAACCTGACACCCATGAACATGTGCTACACTCTGTGACATAACACTGGGGTCCGTTTGGGAGCCATGGCCTCACAGCGTATGCATTCCACCCGTCCAGGGTGATTCCCGCCCTTAGGAGGGGAACATCAACCATTTCTTCCCGGTGGCCCGGCTGGCCGAGGACCTCCCGTTTGTTAGGCAAGGGCGCCCTCTACTGGATGTCTGAGGAATGGCTTGCAGGGGTGCAGCTGGCTGAGGCGGGGGGAGTCTTCCTTCATCCAGACACCTCCCCACCTCCTTTCCAGGCTTACTACCTCCTCCCTAAAGCTTTCCCCGTCCGCCAGATAGAATTATTCTCTCTCCTCTGAAGTCGGTTAGCACTTTATCTGCACCGCTCCTGTAGTACTAAGACTCACCACCTTTTATTACAGTTATTTATATCTTCTGGGGATTCTGACTTAGAAGCATTCGCTCATGATCCCTTGAGAGGTTTATGACTGAATGCCTAATTTATCTCTGAGTCCCTACCTTGCACTTTACCTTGCACATACAGGCCTTCGGCAAATGTTTGCTGAATGCTTGGATTAATGAATACACTTCTGAACCCACCCAAGAGGGCGCCAGCAGGGACGTGCCCTTCCCAGGTGCCTAATGGGACGCTGTCTCTCAACAGGACCCCCCATCATCTCCAGCACCCAGACCCAGCACGCCCTCCACGGCGAGAAGGGCCAGATCAAGTGCTTCATCCGGAGCACACCGCCGCCGGACCGCATCGTGAGTGCTCCGGGGGGGGGGGGGGGGGGGCGGGCGGGGGCCGGGCCAGCAGCCAGATGGTCACTTTTGCCAATAGCTGGGTGGCCAGCCAGGCGGTGGCAATGCACACCTCCGAGGCTCCTTTTCCTTGCTGAGGAAAATTATACCTGCCTTGGCTGTCTTGGAAAAGCGTCGCGAAGACAAAATTGGAGGCCTTTCTCAGACTAGGCAGTGCTCTCCCAGGATTCATCTGCCATTCTGCTGAGCTCTGACATGAACGGTGCTGACCAAATTCCGCATCCTAAGGGCAGAGGGGCACACGAGGGTAGTGGAGAGAAAAGACAAATGACTTCTTCCCTATCCTGGGCTCCAGGCCAGTATCTAGCAAAATCTTAGAGTGCAGTTAATAATTAGCAACTCCTTTCTGTGCCTCCCTGAGTCCTCCTTGCCAGGTCTCCACGGCCTTTACCGTCCATGGTAGCCTGCCCTGTTACCTATCAATCACCCCCTCTAAAGTGACCATTCCAGTCTCCCTCCCTTCTTCAAAGAACTTATCCCTGCAATGCAGCTAAGGTAACTGAGGAGTCCACCCTCGCACCTCCTACCAGGTATTTGCTTGCCTTTTTTTTTTTTTTTTTTTTTTTTTTGAGATGGAGTCTCGCTCCGTCACCCAGGCTGGAATGCAGTGGCACAATCTCGGCTCACTGCAACCTCTACCTCCCGGGTTCAAGCCATTCTCGTGCCTCAGCCTTCTGAGTCGCTGGGATTACAGGCATCTGCCACCATGCCCGGCTAATTTTTGTATTTTCAGTAGAGACGGGGTCTTACCATGTTGGTCAGGCTGGTCTCAAACTCCTGGGCTCAATTGATCCTCCTACCCTAGCCTCCCAAAGTGCTGGCATTACAGGCATGAGCCACTGTGCCCAGCCAGCATTTGCATTTTTTTAAAGGGAGGGTCTTGCTGAGCACGGAGCCTCATGTCTGTAATCCCAGCACTTTGGAAGGCTGAGGTGGGAAGATCAATTGAGCCCAGGAGTTTGAGATGAGCCTGGGCAACATAGTGAGACCCTGTCTCTACAACAAAGTTTAAGGTGGGGGCAGAGTCTTTTTTTTCTTCCTTTCTTTCTTTTTTGAGACAGAGTCTCACTCTATCACCCAGGCTGGGTGCAATGGCGCAATCTTGGCTTACTGCGACCTCTGCCTCCTGGGTTCAAGCAATTCTCCTGCCTCAACCTCCAGTAACTGGGATTACAGGCACCTGCCACCACACCCGGCTAATTTTTTTGTATTTTTAGTGATCCAGGGGCAGAGTCTTGTACCCAAATCCATCTGAAACTGGAGGGATCTCAGGCATGAAAACAAAGAAAAGTGAGCATTTTATAGCACTACTGGGGGAGAACTATTATTTGTAGTAATTCCCAGTGTCTGGCAAAATCCTGCTAGAAGACTGCCCAGGGGTGGAGTGGGCAGGGCAGCTGTACCTTTTCACAAGGCAGCAGTGCAGGGAGGGTGGGGTTGGCCCAGACATGGAGCAGCTGAGGTCACTCCTAACCCGTGCATGCGGGGGCTGACACCCAGGCTGCACCAGTTGAAACTGTCATCCTGTAAACTAAGATATTATTAGAGTATTATTGCCGCTACACACTTTCTCAAGCATTCAGTTCATTCGCTTTCTGAAATAGTCACAAAAAAATTGCAAGAACTCACAACTAAAACTAATACCTATGCCTCGTCATTCACTTTACTCTTTAATGTTTTTAATTATAAATGTAACACATGCTCATTGTCAAATATTCCATTCACTCTTGGACATTTTCACACCTTCTCTCCAGAAATATCTGATTCTAGGCCAGTGATTCTCGCTGGCCCCAGGGGACATTTGGCAGTGCCTGGAGACACTTTGGTTGTCATTACTTGGAGGATACTCCTGGCACCCAGTGTGTAGGGGCCAGGGTGCTGCTGACATCCTGCAGTGCCTGGGACAGCCCCACAGCCAGGAATGGGTCAGTCCAGCATGACAATAGCACCGAGTTTGAGAAACTCAGTCCCTCTCATCAGCCCTGAACTAGGGTGTGCGAGGCGCTTACACGATGAGGTGCAGACAGTTTTCAGTACGTGGCCGGTTCTGAAAACTGTTAACCAGCAGCCCTGTAAACGAAGGTAGACAAAGGTGATCGCAGACACAGCTCTGTAGACGCATTTCTCACACAGACATACAATGTCACACAGGTAGACGCATTCATGGGGCTGCTGTCCTAACTCACACCCGCCCAGGCAGCCGCAGTCCCAGGGGACACATGTGGAGGCGCAGGGCGCAGGCCAGCAGGGCACCCACTTTGCCCAGAAAGATGCTCCCCGGGCCCCCTTCTGGGATGGAAAGACCCTCTGAGGATGCCCTGGAGTATGTGTGTGTGCTTGTGCTTGTGGATTGTGTACCTATGTGGTGTGGGTGTGTTGTCGTGTATGTGTGTCATAGCATATGTGAACATGTATATCTGTCGGTGGTGTGTGTACTTGTGTGAGCACATGGTGCTGTGTGTGTATGTCATAGTGTGTGTACCTGTATGTACACATGATGGTGTGTGTATGGCAAATGTGTACATGTGTTGCAGTGTGTGTTGTGGTACATACATGCGTGTAAGCATGTTTGTATTGTATGGTGTATTGTGGTGTATGGTGTGTGCATCTTGGTGTGTGTGTGCATGTGTACATGTATTTGGGGGAGTGTCTGTGCATTGCGTGTAGATGTGGTATCGTGTCTGCCATGTGTATGTACATGTCTGTATCATGTTTTTAGTGTGAAGTGTGATGTGCATGTATTGTGATGTGTGTATGCATGTTGTGGCATGTGCACATGTATGCAGGCATGTGTGCGATGTGTTGTGTGTGATTTGGTGTGTGCATGTGTTGTGATGCATGTTTATGTGTGCTGTGGCACATGTACTTGCATATGCATGTTTGTGGTGCGTGTGCACAAACCTGTGTGTATACACATTGGTGGTATGTGTATATTGTGATGTGTGTGTTATAGTGGGTGCACGTTTGTGGTGTGTGGTATGTATATAAATGTGTTGACCATGTGTGTGGTGCTGTGCATAGACATGTGTGTGTGTGTGTGTTGTGTGTGCACATGTGTACATGCATGTCTGTGCTGTGTGGGATGTGCATGCACATGTGTGGTGATGTGTGTTGTGTATGCACCTGCATGTGTGCATATTTGTGGTGTGTGGCGTGTGTGCCTGCATACATACCCGAGTGTACATGTGTTAGCGTGTGGCAGTGAGCATGAACATGAGCAGGGCAGTGGCACTGTGACTCTGGTGTGGGCATGTCCTGGGCCCCTCTGGTGGAGTCTGCTCCTGATTCTGCGCCTTCGGACAGGCCTGGTCCTGGAAGGAGAACGTTCTGGAGTCGGGGACATCGGGGCGCTACACGGTGGAGACCATCAGCACCGAGGAGGGCGTCATCTCCACCCTGACCATCAGCAACATCGTGCGGGCCGACTTCCAGACCATCTACAACTGCACAGCCTGGAACAGCTTCGGCTCTGACACTGAGATCATCCGGCTCAAGGAGCAAGGTGAGAGCTGCCAGGACCGTGAGGGAACAATGAACAATGGAACCAGAGGGGCCCTCTCCTCGCCTAGGGCAGGGCCCAGGTGGCTGCAAGGTGGGCCAGGGCCCAAGGACAAGCCACAGTGCTCCTCCTGGCCGACCACACAGCCTAGCCAGTCAGAAGCCTCCTCAGCCAGGCTCTCGCTGAAGCAAGGGCCACTGGCCTCCACCAGGAACCAAGAAAGGGAAGCACACAGCTCAGAGTGGCAGCCCTTGAGGGCGATACTTCAGTAGGAGGTGACCACAGCAGTGAGCAGGCGGGTGGCAATGACAAGCTGCCCAGCAGCCTCCAGAGGCCCCGGCTTCTGCACCCTGCCCTCCGCCGTGGGCCCTGGTCTGACACCAAAGTGCCCTTTGGGAGGTGTCATACCTGGGTGGAGCGTGGGATATACCGGCATGGGTGTGCTGGGAACCTGGCCCAGCCACAGTGAAGATGACAAGCCCATCCAGTTACTCAGACAGAAGTCCCACAGAGGGCACCCACTCCAAAGCTAAGGGGTTGGGCTTGTTTGTCCAGATCTCTCGGGTCGGGGGCTGGGCTCACACTACCTGCAGACCTAGGAGGCACAGGGACCCCTGTGCCCCAAAGGCAGCGCTGGGCATAGCAGCCGGGTGGGTGAGAAGGAGGAGGAAGAAGGCTCACCCCACCAGCCCCCGTGCACTGACGTCCCAGCTCCTGGTCAAAGATGCTCAGATCTCCGGGGTCTGCTCGGAGCTCTCAGGCACAGACAGCAGGATGGGGAGCCTTGGAGGGGCCCGGAGGGGTGGCTCCGGAAGCTCCACCACAGCCAGCAGCAAGCTGGGTTCTGAGAGGGGTGGTCAATCTTGCCCTTTTGCCAGCAGGGGCTAAGCCATGGTGGACCAGGGATTCGTGCTCAGCTGGGCCTGGGCCTTTGGATGGGCCTCGGGCGCCCAGGAGGCCTCAGTCCTGGCCGTCTCTGACACCCTCTTATGTAATGGCCCATTCGCAGGCTGTCAGGCCCAGCAAGAGATTCTAGGCCAAGCGGGTGGTCTCAGTAGGGTCCCCAGGCCTCAGTGGACCACACCAGGATCACACCTATGGGTCAAATCACACAGTATCTCCCAACACCTCTTCCCTAATAGATGCTGCTTTGCATAATGCTTTGCACATAATTTGCATAATATCATCCACACATCATCCCAAACCTTCCTGGTCCCTTGTTGCCTACCCTCCGTGTCTTCTCCTTGGTGCCCCCACCCCCACGCCCTCCCCCAAGTGTTCTCACCCCAACCTTTCCAGACCCCTCCGAGACATGATCTCTCTCTCTGGTCCCTAGACCCTCCAGAGTCTCTAAGTCAGTCTGAATGAACTCCAAGTTCAACTGGGCTAGCCTGGATCTGCTGGGGGTCCCAGAGACATGACTGGGAAAGGAACCCCTCACCCAGCCCCCCTCAAGCAGCTAATCCCCAGTCCCACCCCACCCTGGCCAGCCAGGCCCTGGCTGTAGACGCTTGCTTTATTTCCAAACAGGTTCGGAAATGAAGTCGGGAGCCGGGCTGGAAGCAGGTACGGAAGGAGATGATGAGAATGGCCCTGGGCGGGGGTAGGGGAAGGGACTTCTTGGCTAGCTGGGGAGGGAACCCAGTAGGGGGTAGGGAGGCCTGTGCTGGCCAATAATATCTCTGCCCTCCCCCGTCCTGAGGGTTTAGTGTAGTCAGAGCAGCGGGGCGGGGGTCCCAGCCATCTTGGGCCTAGGGACCCCAGAGACCTGTCTCCTGCCTGCCGCTGGAACCCACAACTCCTTCCGCTCTGGGACACTGACTCTCACTCTTCCCTGCTCCATTCCTTCCATCCTTTCTCTTCGGGAGCCCTGACTCCTGGCCTCTGGGGTCGGCTGGTCCCTGTCCTGACTGCCTTCTGCTTCCAGGCTCTCTCCGACCCTTCCTACTTCTCCACATCATCACCAGCTTGGCCACTGCTTCCCAGGACACCGGGGGCCCCAGCCCCTGCTGTGGCTTGTGCATCCATGCTTGCTGTTTGCCACCCCTCCCTACTCCTGCAGTCCCCGTGGAAGTGTCATCTCACCCCAGGCTGAGGCTGCAGGGCAGCGCCTCCCTCCCCAGGCACACACAGCAAAGCAGTCATCATGCCCCCTGGGTGGAGTTGCTCTCAACCCCACCCCCAAGCAGAAAAACAGAAAAGAGAATCAGGACCAGCAAGCCAGGCTCTATGGCCATGCTGAAGACTTGAGTGGTCCTCCACCCTGGGCCTCCTGCCACACTGGCCCCTGGCCCATGTTACCTCCTCAAGCTCCACGTGGGATCCTCGTGCTCCTGCCTCTGCCCCTCCTGGCAGACATGCCCCTATCAGAGCACCAACCCAGGGCGCAGGTAGCTCACAGAGGCCCCTGCAGCCCACGCTGGGGCAACCCAGAAAGCTGCCAGCCTCCCGCTGCGTTCTCCCCAAGTCCGTGCTAATGCTGAGGGTGGTGTCTCCTGTCTCCGTGTCTCCTGTGTCTGCTGACCCTCATCCAGAGCTCCCCAACACCCTCTCCCCTCGGTGGCTGACTCCTGGTGCCTGACACACCTCCTTGGATGGAGGGGAGGCTGAGCGGGGACAGCCCCTCCCTCCAGTCCCTCTCCAGGGGCCATGCAGGGAAGGCTCTGTGCAGAGAGGAGGGGCCTGCACAGCACCCTAGGCCAAACCTGAGGAAGCCAGGCAAGGAGGAAACACACACAGGCAGGCTGGGGACTGGAAAGGGATGCCACCCCGGGGCGCTCACCCCCACAGGACTCCCTGCTCTCCCCCGTCCACCTGCCTGGGGACCGTTGTCCCTCTAAGAGGGCGCCCCGCCCCCAGCCGTCAGCAGCATGTGGAAACACGGGCTGGGGATCCCAGGATCAGAAGGCACCTTCAATGCCGCTGCCCACCTCTCCAGGCTGCAGACAAGGCACGGAGGCCCAGAGGTGTTAAGGAGCCTTCCATGGGCATGCTTTGGCTCTGAGTTCTGCTGAGACAAGCCCTGTGCTTTTCCAAGGAAACTTACCAGGAATCTGAGGAGAAACCAACCCAAATCCATCCAATTCCAAAGCAGAGAGTCAATGAGCTGCCAAAGCCGTTTCCCTTTCCTCATGGAACTGAAACCTAGAGACACTGTCATCTATGGGGCGAGGCAAGCTCAGCTGAGTCCCAGCCCCTTTTCTCAGTCTGACTCTTGAACCAACTTGGGTATCTCGCGTTGCAACCCCTAAGTGTCTACCTCTTCCTCTTGGTCCCCTCCCCGTCACCCCTGCAGTTGTCCTGGCCACTAATCGGTAGGTAATGAATGGCTTCGTGTGCAAGTCCTGGGGTGGCAAAGGGATGCGCCAGCTTAACTAACAACACTGCCAGCCAGGGGCGCCAGCTTCCTCTGGCCGGAGGGCAAATGGCTGCCCCCCCACCCCCACCCCTCGATGCCTCCTCCGGGCAGCATCTTCAGAGGCCAGGGTTTGAGGTCTTTCTCCTCTCTTTAAAGAAAAAGACAACAAAAGGCTTGTTGGGTTGTAACCCAGAACGGATACCTAGTTGTCCCCAGTCGCCCACACTGATGAACACAGGGTAGGCTGGGGAGGGGCTCAGTCTTCAAAAGGAACTTTCCTGGCCTTTAAGACTGTGAACTGCTCATCAGGCACAATGGCTCACGCCTGTAAGCTCAGCACTTTTGGAGGTTGAGGCAGGCAGATCACCTGAGGTCAGGAGTTTGAGACCAGCCTGACCAATACAGTGAAATCCCATCTCTACTAAAAATACAAAAATTAGCCAGGCATGGTGGCGTGTGCCTGTAATCCCAGCTATTCGAGAGGCTGAGTCAGGAGAATCACTTGAACCCAGGAGGCAGAGGTTGCAGTGAGCTGAGATCATGCCACGGCGTCCCAGCCAGATTCCGTTCGAAAAATAAAGGACTGTGAACTGCTGGTGACGCCTTCCCAGGTAACAGCAACAGCAAACACCTAACAGGGCTGGGTGCCAGACTCTGCTCCAAGGCCTCTGCCCACACTCACCCAGCTCAAGCCCGTAACGACTCTCAGAGGCGCGGTAGCATTATCCCCACTCTACAGATAGAAGAAAGGCAAAGTCCGTGGCTCAGAAGAAGGGATGGAGCCAGGACTCGGAGCAGCGGCAGCCTGGGCGGCACCGAGCATATCAGATGTGGAGGATCTCACATGTCACTCTGTGGGTGGAGCTGGACAGGGTGGGAGTGGGGTGAGTGGAGGGGCGAGGACAGTGACAGGAGACCTAGATTGACCCTGACTGTGCAGCTCCTGTGTGTCCTTGGCCAAATCACTTGACTTCTCTGGACCTCAGTGAGAGCCCCAAGCTCTCCCTGCCCCAGCATTCTCTAGTTCTATTCCTGATGGACTCCTCATGGCCCCAGATCGTGTGCTCAGGCCCCACTTGCAGCCGTAGAAGGGCCAGAGCTGTCTGGAAGATCACCCCCAACTCCATCCTTACCCTCCCTGTCCCTACCCCCACTCGGCTTGGGCAGGAGACAGGCTGCAGAGACTCAGCAGGGGTGAGGCCTTGCCTGCCCGGTGTGTGGCCTCTCTTGCTGGGAGGGGTGCAAGGATGCTCAGAGGGGAGGCCTCCAGGGAGAAGCTGCAGACCTGGAGATGGAGGGAAAGGGGCCTCTCTCCTTAACGAGGTTGCAGTGGAGAAGCTGTAACCCTGCTCCCTGGCCCCTGACACTTGGACACCTGAGGGCCACAACTGATGCCCAGCAGACCTGCGGGGAAGCTGCTTAGACCTGGAAACGCTAAGAGCCAGATGTCCTCTGTATTCACCCGAGAAAGGGAAGGGAAGGAGAGAACATACTGAACAAACAAGGGCAGTGACCATAGTCGTTTTTCAGAAAAAGCCAGGGCCTGTGACTCACTGGCCAAAGTGTGATAGAGCATTCCTGTTTAATGCCAGAGAGAGCTCCATCGTGCCAGCCTCACCCTTCATCTCCGGTCCTCCTGTCCCCTGGCCCTCCCTTCTCCGTGTCTGCCTGCCTCGCTCTCCTTCCTCTGCCCTTTGCCCTAGTTCCCCCGCCCTCTCCTCCACCCACCAATCCCCCGTGTCCTCCACTCTGGTCTTTGCAGTCCCAGCTAGAGCTGACCCCGGTTGGACTCGGCCTGTGCCTGCCAAGGCCCGACTGAGGCATTTCCCAGGAGGGCCCCATGTGGCAGGGGCTGCGCCCACAGGAACGGGGTGAGATCTTCGGGGGACAGTAGGCCATTCCCCATCCCTCGTCAGCTGTGCCCGCTTCTCTCCCACAGAGTCTGTGCCGATGGCCGTCATCATTGGGGTGGCCGTAGGAGCTGGCGTGGCCTTCCTCGTCCTTATGGCAACCATCGTGGCCTTCTGCTGTGCCCGTTCCCAGAGAAGTACGGGAGGGAGATCCGGGATCTCAGGGAGGGGGACAGAGAAAAAGGCCAGGCTTAGGCTGCCCCGGAGAGCAAGTAAGCAGGAGTGCAATGAACAGGGGTCCTAACAGTGCTGTGAGCTCCTGGGCAGGGAGTGGGTCTGATGTATCGGTGTATGTGAGCCTGGGCAACATGGCGTCTGGCAGAGTGGGCAGTAGGCTGAGGTTGACCTGGACTAGACTGAACTTCATCTGCAGGGCAGCCAGCATTTTGGATTGAACACATAGCTCTTTCAATCAGGAACTGTACAGAAAGATAGGGGGAAAAGTGGTTTGTGGTTTGATCCTTGCTCTACAAGAGCTGTTAGTCTAGGAAGACCCCATCTATACAACAAAATAAAAATAAACTAAAGAGCTGCTAGTCTCACCAGAAAAATCGGGTCACTCACATAGCTGTGGGGGAGTGGGTGGGGAAGCAATAAAGGAATTGCTTTGAGCAAACTTTTAAAGGTCTTCAGTGATTACCAATAAAATTCTAGTGTTTGTGCATGCTTGAAGAATTGCATGCACCCAGGAGATATGCGTGAGAGACTGGATGGCAGAGAACAGGTGAAGACAATGGAGACACAGTGTTCCAGTCCCACCCTGGGTCAGCCACAGCGATTCCAGGCCTTGGCTTCCTCATTTATAATGAGGATATGACCCTGAAGACCCCATCTGGCACTAATGTTGTATGAGTGTAATGCACAAAATCAATCACCGGAATGGTCTCCTCTTCCACTCAGCAGCCTGCACATGTCTGAAGAAAGCTGTTCCCCGTGCGTTTTCTGCACTCCGAGCTAAGCAGCCTTGGCTCTCATGACCACCCCAGCAATAATGTGGTCTCAGGGCCTCCATCACCACCCTCTCAGTGGAAATTATAGGGGAGCATATAAATATATACACATACACATATATACACACACATATATATGCATATATATACACACACACATATATATGCATATATATATATGATTTTTTTATATAGAGTCTCTCTCTTTTGGCCATGCTGGAGTGCAGTGACCTGATCTCAGCTCACTGCAACCTCCGCCTCCCAGGTTCAAGCAATTCTCATGCCTCAGCCTCCTGAGTCACTGGGATTACAGGTGTGTGCCACCATGCCTGGCTATTTTTTTAATTTTTTGCAGAGACAGGGTTTCACCATGTTGCCCAGGCTGGTCTTGAACTCCTGGCCTCAAGTGGTCTGCCTGCCTCAGCCTCCCAAAGTGCTGGGATTACAGGCATGAGCCACAGCGCCAGCTCCTCAAGAATTTCCCTTTTTTTTTTTTTTCCTCTTTTGAGACGTAGTCTTGCCCTGTTGCCCAGGCTGGAGCGCAGTGGCACAATCTCAGCTTACTGCAACCCCCCGCCTCCCGGGTTCATTCAAGTGATTCTCGTGCTCAGCCTCCCCAGTAGCTGGCATTATAGACACCCACCACCATGCCCAGCTAATTTTTGGATTTTTAATAGAGACAGGGTTTCACCATGTTGGTCAGGCTGGTGTCAAACTCCTGACCTCGTGATCTGCCCACCTTGGCCTCCCAAAGTGCTGGGATTACAGGCGTGAGCCACTGCACCCGGCCAAGAATTTTCTAACAGAGTTCTCCAACTAGAAACAGGCTGCCTCCTGCAGAAGTGGCAGTAAAGCTTCCATCATGGAGGCGTCGACAGAGAAGCTGCCCAACGCCTCAGGGGTGTTTCTCTTTAGATGGGGGTTGGCCATGGGCAATTTAAGGTCCTTTCCAACACGGAGATTTGTGGTTCTATGAATGGAGGGATCGGACTCTGCCTGGTAGAGTAAGTCAGAGAAGACTTCTAGAAAGAAGTGAGAATTCCGCAGGATGAAAAGGACCTAGCTCAGTAAGGTGGACAAGTGGCTGAAGACAATCTTTCAAGCCAAGGGTGCATGGCTGAGGGGCATGTGACAGGAGCCAGGCCGCCCATGGGGTCAGCCTCCTCTGAGGCCCAAATGCCCACAGCATCTCCACATGGAGGTTCTATTGGTGGCGGGCCAGTGAAGCTGCTGAGTTCAGGGGCTGAAGGGGAAATGCAGAGGGTGGCAGAGCGGAGGCAGGGGACTGCAAGGGAGCTTGACATCTCAAAAGTAAGAACTAAATCTATCATCTACACTTTACTATTTTATCTCCAGATCTCAAAGGTGTTGTGTCAGCCAAAAATGATATCCGAGTGGAAATTGTCCACAAGGAACCGGCCTCTGGTCGGGAGGCTGAGGAGCACTCCACCATCAAGCAGCTAATGGTAAGAATGCGATTACACCCCATCCCATCCCGTGACCCCATTCCCAGAAGGTCCTGGGACTAGAGGCTTCTCAATGACCTAGATGCTTCCAAAAAGCAAAGCAGCGGTCAAGATGCCCCCTGCCCACCCCACAATAGGTGAGGCACACACTGTCAGCCAACAAATGTGATTGTGTGCCTGCTATACTGTGCTTGTGTTCTGGGAGACTCAAAGGCATCTCAGATGCAGTGCAGGCCAGGTGCAGTGGCTCACGCCTGTAATCCCAACACTTTGGGAGACCGAGTTGGGAGAATCACTTGAGGTTAGGAGTTCAAGACCAGCCTGGCCAACATTGTGAAACTGCATCTCTACTAAAAATACAAAAATTAGCTGGGTGTGGTGGCAGGCGCCTGTAATCCCAGCTACTAGGGAAACTGAGGCAGGAGAATTGCTTGAACCCGGGAGGTGGAGGTTGCAGTGAGTTGAGCTCAGGCCACTGCACCCCAGCCTGGGTGAGAGCGAGACTCCATCTCAAAACAACAACAACGAAAAAGTTGCAGTCTAGCCTTCAGAGAGCCTGGCTCTTCCGTAAGGAGAAAAGACACATGCATAAATTGCCACGATATGTTGTTATATAACATATAATCCCCCCCAACCCACTGCACATACACACATAGCTATTACAAATATTCATACAAGTCCTCTCCCTCATCCGCCACACCCCACCAAAACAAAGTCTGCACTAAACACAGGTTCCTCCTTGGGGACTGGATTGCAAGTGAACTCATCACTTCTCCAGCCACATTAAGCCTGCTCCTCCTCTTCCGAATCCCCATTTATGGGCCATCATCTACCCAGCTGTCCAAGCAGAAACCTAGACACCCATGCTAGAAGTTTCTAGTTGCCTTGGTTGTAACATGTTGGAGTGGAGGCGGCGAAGCAAGGGATAAAGTAGATGGGCTTTTTGGTGCCTCAGTGTCCTCACCCATGAAATGGGTCTGAAAGCCACAGTATACAGGGCTGTGGTGAGGGTGAAGTGGCCAAAACTCAGAAGGGCTTGAAGCCCATGGAACACAATAAGTGCTCAACAAATATTAGCTATTTATGTTGCTAGAGGGTGAGCAGCTGCTGCTGTGTTAATCCCGGGGTCTTCGGAGCCTTACACAGACCCTGGTAGAGGCTCACAGACGTTTATTGAGTCAAACTGACTTTTCCCTTGGCTACGCTTTCTCTCTCCAATTGATTTTCAGGTCCTGTCAATGCCACTTCAAAAAGTGTCTCAAATGTGTGCCCCACCTGTCCTCCACCATCACTTCTTTACTTCCGGCCTCATCCTTCCTCCCCTGGATGATTACAGCGGCCTCCCAGTTGGTCTCAGTCTTCTAGTCTTTTGTCTCTTTTCTCAATCCACCCTCGAGAGCCTTGAGAAAGGAGTCTTTCTAAAATGCAAATCTGGTCCTGTTACTTGCCCACTTAAAATTCCTCGGTGGCTCCCCACATCTGCTGGACAAAGTCCAACTTCCTGGTGTGTCATCAGGGCTCCTCAGTGCCAGGCAGCCACCAACCTCTCCAGCTCCATTTTCTGGCCAAGTGCATCTGGCCTTCCAGACATGCCAAAGAGCTTGATTCCTGGCCTTCGAGTCTTTTAGACTTCAAAGGCCTGTGCACGGGCTGTTCCCTCTGCCTGCTAATTTTGTCTGTTGAATTTCACATTCTCCTATAACAATCAACTCCAAGATGTTCTGGGCTTGTCCTCCCCGCCCCTGACAGAGCTGTGCACCTTCTGCTCTCCCAAAACACTTTGTATGTGCCTCCTTTATAGTGCATTCCCCCAATTCCATGTTAGCTTCCCCAGTTATCCCAGAGTTCCTCGAGGGCAAAGGTTATGTTCGAGTCTACGCTCATCTGTTTCCCCTGGGGCCTAACACAGGGCCTGACACAGTGGAGTGTTTAATTTTACGAGGGAGGAAACCACAGCCTAGACCTCAGAAGGGATGATGTCTCTATACTTAAGCTTAATCAGGTGTGTCCTTCATCCCAAATGGGACCTTGAATTCTCTCCCACTGGGACATTCTGTTTGCCTCAGACTGTCTCCACATCCCTTGGTCCAAACCCACAGGCAAGAGTGGGGGCCGCTCAGCGTCAGGTGGGAGCAGAAGGGACTTGCTGTGGGCTCTGGGCTAAGCCACCCCTTGAGGAGATTGTCATTCTCCCATTCCTTTCACCTCCTGGCCCCAAGACAAACCCATCTGCAAGGAGAGGCAGACTTAGAAATTGAATCTGATGGGAAAGAAGGTCTCCAACCCAGACAGCACCAGAGCATTTACTGGAAAAATGAACCACGTGGTCTCCTTAGTGAGGAGGCAGCGGGGTGGCAGCACCTTGGCTCATTCCATGGGGCTCCAAAAAGAAACGAGGAAAGCAAGTTGCAAGAGAGAAGAAACATCCTGGCCCAGAGAGTAGGAGGGAACCTACTACCTATACCGCGCAACTAGCGGAGAGACACGTGGCAAGCCTCTCGTGTGTCACAGGTTAAGCACCACTGTGGTTATTCAGATTAATTCATACGCCCACTGTGTGTGGAGCGTGCTTTTTCATCTCATGTCTAATAATTATGTTAATTTTTAGTAATTTAGAGCTAAGCCACTTTGCCTATTCATTCAACATATACATACCGTTTGAAGCAGCTCTATTGTGTATCAGGCACTGTGCTAGGCATTGGCAAATCAAATAATTAAGAGATTCCATCCCAAAAGCATGCAAGGTCAGTGACCACAACATGCAAAGCACTGAACCAGGTGTGGGAGTACCCAGAGACAAGCAGGAAGTGATCCTTGCCCTCAGGCTGTTTGGCATCTCTAAGGAAGATAACGTTTCATTAGAATAACAGGTGTGGCCCATGTCGCCAGCATCTCACAGATGGTTATTCCTTGTGACTCCTTAAGGCCTGCACTAGGCCTGCACGCTGGAGAAGAAACTGCCCTAAGGAGCCTGGCCATGCCCAGTGGTTGACATTCTGAAATTATTTATCTACAAGTCCATCTCCCTGATAAGCAGAGCTGTATCTTAATGCACGTTCATCTGTGGATCCCTGGTCTTTAGCAGAGCACCTGGCCGGCATTTTACAACAAACGTTCAGTGAATGGAATTGATTCAGGCATGTGAGATGTCTGGTGATGCCCTCGCCCAAGTGAGGAAAGTATGGCCTCAGATACCTGCCCCTTGCCTCCCCTAACTGCCCCTCACCTCACCTACCCACCCATCCCCCTCAACTGCTTCCCTGTCTCCTAGGATGGGGGTCCAGGAACTCAACCTGAGTCTTTCACATGGTCCAGGCAGTGAGGGGTTGTGGGGCTTACATAGGGCAATCTTTTGAGTTTCTGATCTCATCTTTTCCCTGGGGGAAGTGGAGGTGTAGCCACCTCCTATCCACTGAGCAGCCTTTTTTGGGTTGCAGATGGACCGGGGTGAATTCCAGCAAGACTCAGTCCTGAAACAGCTGGAGGTGCTCAAAGAAGAGGAGAAAGAGTTTCAGAACCTGAAGGTAAGAAGGGCCCCAGGTTATCAGACACAGCCGTGGAATCCGGTCTTAAGCTCTGATGGCCCAAACCCCAAATCTATACAACAAATGACAGCAAGTCGAGAAGAGAAGGCCAGCGGCCAGCTTGGTGGCAGGTACCCATCCCTGCCTAAGGCACCTGCTCTCCCCACCCCAACACTGAGAAGGCTGAGAGAGCTAATGCTGAGACTCCCCAGTTCTCTTCCACAGCCTCCTCACATGTAGATTCAAAATGAAGCATCCATGTTCTGGATAAAAACAATTAAAAAGTCTGACTTTCAAATGACCTTGCACCACCCTGACATAAACCCAGTCAAGAGCCTCTGCTTCCCTCCTTTGGCCCTCAGCCCTCACCCTTGCCGGCCCTCCCCTCCTGGGGTCCGCAGTTCCCCTTCTGCCATCTCCTGCTCAGCGTCCTTCTGCCCCTGCGCCCTCCCCGCAGCTGTTCACCCCTGAGTTTGCTCCCTACCAGGTCACTCCCTGCCTCCTGTTTTCCCTCTTCCCTCCCCGTATAAGAGGACGGGCTCAGCCTGGAAACCCCAGTCACATTCAGTGGAGGCTCCACCAGGTGATGCTCCTCTTTCTCTCGCTCACCCAGGACCCCACCAATGGCTACTATAGCGTCAACACCTTCAAAGAGCACCACTCAACCCCAACCATCTCCCTCTCCAGCTGCCAGCCCGACCTGCGTCCTGCGGGCAAGCAGCGTGTGCCCACAGGCATGTCCTTCACCAACATCTACAGCACCCTGAGCGGCCAGGGCCGCCTCTACGACTACGGGCAGCGGTTCGTGCTGGGGATGGGCAGCTCGTCCATCGAGCTTTGTGAGCGGGAGTTCCAGAGAGGCTCCCTCAGCGACAGCAGCTCCTTCCTGGACACGCAGTGTGACAGCAGCGTCAGCAGCAGCGGCAAGCAGGACGGCTATGTGCAGTTCGACAAGGCCAGCAAGGCTTCTGCCTCCTCCTCCCACCACTCCCAGTCCTCGTCCCAGAACTCTGACCCCAGTCGACCCCTGCAGCGGCGGATGCAGACTCACGTCTAAGGATCACACACCGCGGGTGGGATGGGCCAGGGAAGAGGGCAGGGCAGGTTCCGGTTGTCCAGGGACCAGGGGTACTTTGCAGAGGACCCCAGAACTGGCCACCTCCAGGACAGCCTCCCAGCGCCTCTGCCACCGCCTTCCTTCGAAGCTCTGATCAAGCACAAATCTGGGTCCCCAGATGCGGTGTGCCAGAGGTGGGCGGGTGGGGAGACAGACAGAGGCCACAGCCGAGTGCGCTGTGCTCAGTGCTGGACACCATGTCCCCGGCCCTTTCCTGGAGGCCCCTCTACCACCTGCTCTGCCCACAGGCACAAGTGGCAGCTAGAACTTTGCTTTCACGAAACTGCGGTCCACTCTCTCGTCTCTCCGTGGGCTCCACCCCTCGCTGACCACAAGCCCTCCCTACCCCTGTGCCTGTGCTCCCATACGGCCCTGGGGAGAAGGGGATGAGGTCTTCCCAGCACTGAGCCGCCCCAGAAACCCCGGCTCCCCACTGCTGCTCATAGCCCATACCCTGGAGGCTGAGAAGCCAGAAATGGCCTTGGCTAAAGGAGCCTCTCTCTCACCAGGATGGCCGGGAGCCCACCCCCAATTTGTTTGGTGTTTCGTGTCCATACTCTTGCAGTTCTGTCCTTGGACTTGATGCCTCTGAACTCTGAGGTGGGACCGGCCCCATCAGAGCCTGGTGCACTGGGGGGAGGGAGGGAGGAGGGAGCCTGTGCTTACGGAGCACCTGGCCCAGCGTGCCCCTCCTGGGCTGTGTGATCCCAGCCTCCCCACCCATCTCCTGCTTTGTGTACTCCTCCCCTCCCCCTCAGCACAATTGGAGTTAATATGAGAAGTGCGGGAGCTTCTCTGGTCAGGGTTCTCTGAACAGTTGTGGAGAGAGTGCTTCCTGCGAGGTGTGGCATTTGAAGGGGCTGGAGGGCAGGTCTCTAAGATGGCGAGACTGCCCTTCTCAGCTGATAAACACAAGAACGACGATCCTGTCTTCAGTAAGGCTCCACGAGAAGAGAGGAAGTATATCTACACCTCACCCCTCCCAGTCACCACCTGAGAATAAATGTTAGGGACAGTACTCCCACATGTTTGTTCTGTTCTTTTGTTCCTACAAAGCACCACAGGAAGAACCCAAGAGCTCATAGAATGCGTTGGGAACCCAAGGTTCTCTGCCTTCCTTTGATTCAATCTTCCTAGACATTGAAGGCAGTTGACAGCTCTGGTTGTGGTGGCAATAAAATCTACAGGCTGACTCCTCTCCTTTGCGGGTAGACCCAATCCAGAGGACGTGTGGGACTCACCAACCACCTGACTCAGTTAAATATAGCTCAGAGGCAGAGTGGTCACACTAGACACTGGCCAGGCCATTCTGGACCTTTCCTCTCAGCAATATTCAGCAGGGAAAATTCCCTCCTCTAGAGGTTCAGAGAACAAGACCCACTAGAAAGAGTCTAGACCACCAGGCACCCTAACACTTTGATATACAACTCAAATAATGTTCTAAGAAGAGCCTTGATGTGGTCATGGCAGATGGGATGGATAAACAGGGGCAAGTTCGAGTGCTCGTTGAGGGACTGGGATCCAAATGGAACTTTAAAGAACCCAAATTGTTCCTAAGGTGGGTTGGAGGTTCATCATCAGTTTTAAACCTTTCTTCTCTAACCTTCCCTGGTAGTCCTTACCCATCATGGGAACTTTCACCACACCAGCTTGTGCTGCTTTCCAGACACTGATTCCTTGGATGGTCCCAATCCACAGATTCTATACACAGCCTACACAGCTCCTCCACTCAGAGGAATTTTCTGTTTCAATCATATTTCCAAGTGCTTCAAAATTTCCCAGAAACCTGGCTAGCTTCCTTTGCAGCCCCCAAGCCTGAGGGAGTAAAAACTGATCAGAAACGTTAAGTGGACGTCCACAGCCCACATTCTGCTGCTGGTACCATGCTGGCCTAGCATAGACATTAGGATGCTGGCCCCTGCCCCCTCTAGGTTAATCTCAGCAAGCATTCTTTCTTTCTTTCCATATATGTTTTCCCTTGGCTAACAGAGAACAAAGATCCAAGACCATATGCACAATGCCTTGGTGTGCGGGAATAAGGAAAAGATGACTTTAGAGGATCTGTCCATTTACTTCTCTTATTTCTCCTGGTCTTCCCACCTTGGATATGGGTAGACCCTCTACCTCCTAGTCCTCAACACAGCTGACCCTGCCCCTTGCTCCTGCTATACACACACGCACACAGAGAAGGAGAGAGAGAGAGAGAGACAGAGAGAGAGCGCGAGAGCGCACTAATAGGGTGGAGGTGTCCATCCTTCCCTTCTTTCCTGGGAGCCAAAGTTATAAATGGGGAAGAAATGTGTTCTATAAAATGAGCCCTTCTACCTGTCCCTCGGCACACCCAGGGTAAGCGCGGTGGCTCAAGCCTGTAATCCCAGCACTTTGGGAGGCCGAGACGGGCGGATCACGAGGTCAGGAGATCAAGACCATCCTGGCTAACACGGTGAAACCCCGTCTCTACTAAAAATACAAAAAACTAGCCGGGCGAGGCGGCGGGCGCCTGTAGTCCCAGTTACTCGGGAGGCTGAGACAGGAGAATGGCGGGAACCCGGGAGGTGGAGCTTGCAGTGAGCTGAGATCCGGCCACTGTACTCCAGCCTGGGCGGCAGACCGAGACTCCGTCTCAAAAAAAAAAAAAAAAAGAATGTGGACTGAGCAGAGTGCTCCGGGGCAAGTGCAAATACTAGGCTGCCGGGTGCCCAACCCTCTGAGCGCTCTCCAAGGCCCAGTGCAGCCAAGAATAGCCCAAGGGATAGGAGGTCGCAAGGATGATCTTTGTGAGAGACAAGAGCATAGAGGGAACAAATGAGGGGGATGTGGAGGACTCTGGGGCATTGAGAAGCCCGGATTGAGCTGGGTGCATCCCTCAGCTGTCTCCAGCACTATCTACTTCTCACAAAGGAGTGGGGGTGCAGAAAAGCTGGTGAAGGGAGGTGCCAAGAAACAAAGGCAGTGGGAATCCCCGAATTCCCCTGTAGGTGATTTCACATTAAATAAAACGAGTGCTCTACATTTGTAATCTTATTTAATCCTCGCAACTCTACAAAGTATCACCGTTTTACAAACGTGGGTTGAGGCTTAAAGAAGTCAAAAAACTTGCCCAGGGTCAAGTGCTAATGAGTGACAAACATGAGATTTAAACACACATGATTTCCACCACGAGATGTTTCTGCCCTACAGTGAAAACTCCAGGCCACACTCATCCTAGAATGTGGCTGGAAGTGGCTGATGGTAAAGGCCATCTGCTAGCATGCGCTCTAGGGCAGGCCAGGCAAGAACAAGCATAGCTCCATGAGGAAGGCAAGACTGGCTTCCTCCACCCTAAGTCCTCAAATGACCTGAAAGACCACAACGCTCTGGGAAACAAAGCTATTCTGTGTATCAAATCACCCCCACCTCTACCAAAGCCAGCATCCAGTCTTCCAATAGCTTTAAACTTCATTACTGGCTCAGAGTCACTGGATGGGAGCCCAGTCTCTAATTCTCAGGTTCAAGATCAGTCTGCCAAGGCCAGGGTTATTCCACTACCTCTTCTACTTTCATGGAATAGGAAGTACTTTCACGGGAAGAGCAAAAATGTCACATCAAATCCGTTTCTGATGAAGCCTTTTTGAACAAATTATATAAAGCAAGAGGCCATGAAGCCGATTTTAAGTTTCCAGAATGGAAAGGAGCCAGGGAAATGAAAATAAACATGGTGCAGTCCTTGGGAGATTTCTTAGAACAGGACAAAGATGCCGACCAAAATTCTATTTCTCATTTCCTAGTTGGAGACGAGTCCATGCTGCTTGGGGCATTTGCTATTATGGAATCAGAACCAAAGGCACAAGGTACACAAACGCGTGCGTGCACACACACACATTTGATTAGTTCTTCCAGGTATTATGTGTGTGGTTTGTCATGGCACCAGAAAAAAAAAAAGATAAAAGGGAGTCTTGAGATTAGTTTATCCTCTGGGATCTTTCCCTATAAAACACACTTGTTACTGAAATAAAAATATAAAATTTAAATAAAGACTATCTTAATTTGCAATTTTTTTTTTTTTTTTTTTTGAGATGGAGTCTCGCTCTGTCGCCCAGGCTGGAGTGCAGTGGCCGGATCTCAGCTCACTGCAAGCTCCGCCTCCCGGGTTTACGCCATTCTCCTGCCTCAGCCTCCCGTGTAGCTGGGACTACAGGCGCCCGCCACCTCGCCCGGCTAGTTTTTTGTATTTTTTAGTAGAGACAGGGTTTCACCGTGTTAGCCAGGATGGTCTCGATCTCCTGACCTCGTGATCCGCCCGTCTCGGCCTCCCAAAGTGCTGGGATTACAGGCTTGAGCCACCGCGCCCGGCCGCAAATATTTTTTATTTTAAATGCTCCTTGGTGTGCATATCTAAAGAAACAAACATTTAGATGTAGACCAATGACAACTAAATCTTAAATTTCACTTCCCCTTTCAAAACCTCTTTTGAAAGCCTCTTATCTAAGTTGTTCTTAGGAACTGTAACCACATACCAGCGATTTGCAGCTTTCAAATCAAAATTAGCAGCAGTCTCTGGGAGTCATTGATAAAGAGTTCGTTCACTGATAGCCGCCTGTCATTTCCAGTGAGCCTCCAACCATCTTTTCCCCGACTCCTTATGTTTCAGTGCTCCTAACCAGGTCATAAACAGAGAAAAATTTAAAAAATTTTAAACGCTCCTCTTCTTTCTAGAAATAAGGCATTGTTTTCCTGGCCAAGTCCATGTTTGCTGCAAAACCATTAATTATTTCCCTCTCTAACTGTCATTCTTCCTTGGCCCTCCTCCCATCCTCGCTAACAGCAAGTTCTTTGACATACACTGAAAGCTTTCATTACTACAAGCCCTATAGTTTTCCTACTCCCACAGCCTCCATCTTTAAAAGGCCTTCTGTGAATATACACCATTCACAAGATACGTCATCAAATTGTCATCTACCTCCCTGGTTATATTTATGTCTCTGCCAATATCTGCCTGCCACTCTATGTTCCCAGTGCTTTTCTCGGAAACAGTCCACTCAGCCCACCCACGGGGCTGAGACATCCTCAATCCCTGAGTAGAGAGCTTCCTTGAGTTCCCTGATTGGAGAGTACCAGACAAGAAATAGCATTTCCTTCCGCTGTTCCTTAACCTTACGGCCCTTGGCAATATCTTGGAATGCTGAAAACATTCAAAAAATGGTTCTTTCTAACTGTCTTCTTTATGGTGAATCTAATCTATTAACGCTCAAAAAGAAGGTTAGTGAGGTCTCAGGAAGTCCAGATGTTCCTGGAAAGAACTGGAGTTTAATTAAATGGAGCTTATCCGAAATCTATTCCCAATTATGCAAGAGAAAAAGTACTATTCTGGATAAAAGCTGAATATAGGAAGGGATTCATCCCTCTGAAGATCACTTTTTTCTTTTTTTTTTTTTTTTTTTTTGAGATGGAGTCTTGCCCTATTGCCCAGGTTGAAGTGCAGTGGTGTGATCTTATCTCACTGCAAGCTCCACCTCCGCGTTCAAATGATTCTCCTGCCTTAGCCTCCCAAGTAGCTGAGATTACAGGTGCCCACCACCATGGCCAGTTAATTTCTTTTGTACTTTTAGTAGAGATGGGGTTTTCACCATGTTGGCCAGGCTGGTCTCGTACTCCTGACCTCAGGTGATCCACCCACCTCGGCCTCCCAAAGTGCTGTGATTACAGGCATGAGCTACCATGCCCAGTCTGAAGATGAGACTTTCAATGAGACAAAGTCCAGGTGGACTAAAAGTTACCACCTTCACTACCTTTGGAAGGAAATTAAAGGGCTAGGCTCTGCTGCCCAAGGACTAGGAAGTACATTTGAGACATTAATGTGTGACGTCCGTCCGTCTGAAGAGACTACCAAACAGGCTTTGTGTAAGCAACAAGGCTGTTTATTTCACGTGGGTACAGTCGGGCTGAGTCTGAAAAGAGAGTCAGCAAAGGGGGATGGGATTATCATTAGTTCTTATAGGTTTGGGATAGGCGTACAAATTACCTTCTTAAGGGCAGAGGAGAATATACTGTTATCAGTTAGGGTGGGGCAGGAACAAATCACAGTGGTGAAAAGTCATCAGTTAAGGCTATTTTCAGTTCTTTTGTGGATCTTCAGTTGCTTCAGGCCATCTGGATGTATACGTGCAGGTCACGGGGGATATGATGGCTTAGCTTGGGCTCAGAGGCCTGACATAATGGGCATTGCACTTCAGAGAATAAAAGAAGAAGGCAAGTAGAGATAAAGTGATATAGATAAGGATTTAAGCAGAATTTTCAGATAAGGGATTCCTATTTGACTTTTAATATAAATGAAAAGTTTCTCGGCCGGGTGTGGTGGCTCATGCCTGTAATCCCACACTTTGGGAGACCAAGGCGGGTGGATCACGAGGTCAGGAGATCGAGACCATGGTGAAACTCCGTCTCTACTAACAATACAAAAAATTAGCCAGGCATGGTGGCAGGCACCTGTACTCCCAGCTACTCGGGAGGCTGAGGCAGGAGAATGGGGTGAACCCGGGTGGTGGAGCCGAGATCGCGTGACTGCACTCTAGCCTGGGAGACACAGTGAGACTCCGTCTCAAAAAAATAAAATAAAATACAAATAAATAAATAAATAAATAAATAAATAAATAAATAAATAAATAAAGTTTCTCTAGCTCTCCTGCCACGCAAGGGCTCCATCAGTGCAACATAAATTCACTGAGAAAAAGAGCACAGACCTGAAGGGTATCTCCAACCAGACTCCACTAGCTCTATGCTTAGTAAGAAGAGAAACAGGGGGAGACACTCCTTAAGTGTGAAAGTTGGTGATGTGTGTAAACAGTGTTTTGGGAAGACTCAGAATGACAGATGGCTCTGGACTAACTCAGTTCAGCAATTCCAACTCCAAACCCCTAGGGTTGTTTCAACATCTGAGACTGCTCTCATTCTCTCCACCCAGCTCTACCCTCCCAGCCTTCCAAGGCCCTTGAGAGGAAGCTATATCTCTGTTCAGGTGGTGGGGGTCTAAATTGTTAGCCTTCCCTGGGAACCCGAAATGGGGCAAAAAACAGCACCTGCCTCCTGAAGTTCATTTTTCCCTAAAAAATTTTTGCCAAGCCCTGTTGTAATAACCCTCTTTGCACTGTGGTCTCTCCCACCTGCTTCACACCATCTGCAGTCCCTTGAAGTGAAGAAGTGGAACCTTCCCATACATTTGAGCTTCTCAAAAATCTGTCATCTAATGAGACTCAAGGTTCATCTCCTCTTCTTATTTATTGGGTGCAGGATCCCAAAAATCTCTAACAAGAGAGATAAACTCAATGAGAATGAACTGGACAGGAAAACTGGCTATAACTACAGACAGACAGACACACACCCACACCCACACCACCTGCATACCCTCCTTAAACTTATAGGTCAGAAAGGTCTGATTTCTTGGAACCACATCTGGTACAGAATCATGGGAATGTTGGAAACTAACAAAGAGTTTTCTGAAGCTATAACGAAAACTTCAAAAAGGTTGGAGAGATCAGAACAGAGCTGACAAACTCAGGTTACACTTCTCAACCTTTGTTTAGGGATCTACTGTGGCATGCTAGGTACCACTGAAATGGATAGTGTCTCCCAAGAAAACTCTTTCCCCAAGAATCCCTAAAGGTGTCTGGCTTCAACTTGAAAACCGCTGACAGCCGAGCGCAGTGGCTCATGCCCATAATCCCAACACTTTGGGAAGCTGAGGGTGGGCGGATCACCTGAGGTCAGGAGTTTGAGACCAGCCTGGTCAACATGATGAAACCCCATCTCTACTAAAAATACAAAAATTAGCTGGGTGCCTGTAATGCCAGCTACTCGGGAGGCTGAGGCAGGAGAATCCATTGAACCTGGGGGGCGGAGGTTGCAGTGAGCTGAGATCGTACCATTGCACTCTAGCCTGGGTGACAGGAGTGAAACGCTGTCTCAAAAAAAAAAGAAAAAAGAAAAAGAAAAAAAAACCACCAATAGAAAGCAGTTTAAACAATGTTCATGGTTTGATTACGCAAAGCCTGTGTTGCAGTCATTTCACTGATGTCTTACCTTCCCCTGCCTAGCTTGTGGGTGATTTGAAGACAAAGACTTTTCTGTAACCAGCCATGTTACTTCCTGGACAAGTATTTGGCCCTACAAATGTACCTAACCTGTTTCATACCCTCTGGCATTTTCCATGATGCAAGGCAGCTTTCCAATTAATATTGATATCATACTTTACAGTCTACAAAATGTTTTTATGATCATATTCCCATTAGGTCCTTAAAACCTCATTGTGAGAGACATATGTATAATCATTCTTCTGCAGATGGAGAAGCAGAGAATTAAACGACAGAGTAGGGAGTTGAACTCACAGTCCAACCGTGTCCCTATTTGGTGTGCACCGCACCTTACTGTCTCCCAGGAAAACCTGCTTCCAAGCTCAAACTCTTCGTAGGCTAGGCAGCCTCTGGAGGAAAGCAACGGAATGTATTTATGTCCTTGGAAAATGTAAATAAAACCTTAAGCGTCCGAACTTAAGGCACCCCATGTGATGTGAACAGAGTAACATTTAAATGTGTTCCTGCGGTAGAGACCTTGACTCTTATCCTGCCCAGCAAGGTGATGGAGTGGGGAGTCCCTTCTTCCCTCCGGGCCTCAGTTTCCCCTCTGTGGACTTTCAGAATCTAAATTCAATGGGGCAGAGCTCTTCCACTCCCTCGCAGCCTAAGGCGGTTTCACCCTGGCCTCTGCGGTGAACCCAAAGCAGGTCGCAAGACGGAGGCCCAGCGAGAGTTCGGAGGGGCGCGGCCCCCGGTCCGCCCGGCCTCCCCTGAGCCGTCGCCAAGCCTTGAGCCGCTTGCCAGGGAGGGGCCGGCCTTGCCCGAGGCGGGGCGCCGGGGCCAGCATCCCGAGAAGCCCGGGGAGGAGGCCGGCAACCTGGACGAAGCCCGGCCAGCCCTGCGAGATTCCAGGCGGGTTCCCACGGCCGCGAGGGTCGGCGCGGCGCCGGAGCTCACAGCGCTTGCACTGCCCGCCGCCAGGGCGGGGCTATCTGCATCAGTAGCTCCTCCCCCTCCCCCGCGGGGGGGGGAAACTGCGCGTGCGCCCAATTAACGCCGCCCAAGGACACCGGGGATTAGCGCAGGCTTGACACGCAGACCGTAGAGTCAAGAGGCTCGTACGATGATCCTTGGGTCTAGATTCCTAGAGCAGTGCTTCTGGGTGCTTGGTGAAATTCCAGATTCGTGGGTCCTGTCCCCAGCAGCCTGGGTGAGACCCAGGAATCTCTATTCCCAGGTCTCCCTAGGTAATTCCGAGATAAGCGGTTCTCCTTAGCTGGACCCACCCTTTTGGTGCAGAGAAATGACTGGCCCACGTTCTTACAGAATAAGGCGACAGAGGCTGGTTGAGAACCCAGATCTCCTGACTTGCCCTCAAGCACGTGCCCTACTGTGTTCTTTCCCCTCCTCATTTCCAGGGCATGGTTTAATCAATCCCAGGCAGGCTGGCAGGCAGTTCATTCCCATTGGTTGGGCTAATTGAAGACTGAAAGTCCCTTTCCCAGAAAACCAAAGAACCCCATCCAACAGCCCCACATCAAAGCTCCACTCTCAGCTCCGACCCCTGGCCAGTATTGCCTCAATATGCGTAGGATGTTGGGCACCCAGGAGAAAGCTATCCCCACCCCCCAAGCAAACAATGGCCTATTTGGGTGCACACACCCCCCACATTCGCAGTCTTCTCAGTATGTGAGCAGGAAGGACTGTCTGCACACGGAATCACAAACAACCCACCAAGAATGTAAAATGCTCCCATGTCTACATGTGTGCGTGTGTGGAGTTTGGAGGGGTCTGACCCACCCCTATGTGCCGGATTCTGGCTTGAGTTTAGGCACGTTCAGTAACAGGCAGTGGCCTCAATCCAGGCCAGCTGGATCATGTATGCAGACAGCCATTCTCAATGGCCCTGGATGGGAAAAAGGACACTCCTTTGCATCTCTGCATGAGCGGCAGCTGGGGATGCATCAGGGGTGAGCAGAGTTGAGACCCCCCCCCCCCACTCACAACCCCTGCTGTTTGCAGGCTCCCTCCCCAGGACACAGCCTTCAAGACAAAGTGTGCCCGTGTGGAGGGGAGCGGGCTTGGGGCTGCAGATGCTGGGGCTCTACTCACCCTCAGAACTCCCATCTCCCCGAGCAAAGCGGCCAGGCTACCGAGAGAGCAGGCCTTCTATTCCCTGGGAGGGTCCTTGGGGCCATTCTGGGGGATGAGGTGGGTGTCCTCAAGGCCATTCCAACACTCTGTGGAGAACCATGTCATCTTCCTCTGTTCCTCCCAAACTGCTGCCCCTCTTTATCTGTCCTGTCCCAGCCTGGCTTGTCTCAAAACCTCCAGGCTGCAAGTCTTTCCGAGAAAGCCAGGAACACAGCTGCCAGTTCCATTCCCCAAGCGGGGAGCTCCAGCTCTCCCTCCTGGCTCCAGATGTAAAGGAACAGCTGTGGGGTGGCGGGAAGCCCAGTTGGCAGCTAAGCAGGATCTGGGAAGATGGAGAACGAGGGCGGGAGAGACAGGCAAACGGCAGGATTGTTATGATTCTAAAGACCCAGGAAAGAAACCATTTCATCCCCTGGCCCGGCCACTGGCTGATAGGCCTTGCCAAATCCCTTTGACGCTGCCCTCCAGGCCTGCCCACCCCATCCTGGCAGCCTGGGCTGCTGGCAAGACCTTCCGTAAACTCCATTTTCTGGTTCCCACTTAATCTGAGAAGGGAAATTTGGCTTTCTTTGTCTGACCCCACCCCTGTCCTTAAAACACGTACCTCCCAAGCATGAGATTTGGGTAACTGAAGAATGGTGGGGGAGAGAGGAAGGAAGGTGGGAGAGGACTCTGGCACTCTCATCTGGCATCCTCCAGCCCCTCCCTCCTCTGGGCAGTAACCCAGAATGCAGGGTGCCAGGCTGGGTGTCTGCAGACAGGGCTGCTGCGAGCACCACTCGCTCTCCTGCTGTGCCAGGGTGATAATGCATGACCAGGCACCCAACACTGGACTCAATAAGTAATTATTTCCCAAGTGATCATGCCCTGCTCTGGTCTAACAAGCCTGCCCACTGCTACACCCCATCCCATGCCTTCCCCCACCTGAAAGGACACAGGACATCACAACTGCTTCCATTTTAGGAAAAATAGTTTAATGGTAGGTTTGTAACCTCTTTTCTAGATGAGGTCCCCTTCTCGGTGGAACCCCTACACCAGTGCTCTTCCCATGCCCGCTGGGAGGTAGCAGCCCCTCTCTGGAGGGCACCCACCCATTCCCAATGCCCCTGCCCTCCTGGGAGGCCGGTGCTGTGTCTAGGCCTTGGTGGGGCCATCACTGTAGGTTTTTATAAAAAGTGGGCGGAATACTCTACTGGCCTCTTTCCTGGATGCATGGGACCAGCCCACAGCACCTTCCTACCCCTTCATTAAATAGCCCATTAAATTATCTCTTGGTGCTGGCAGAGAGGGGGTGCCACAGCAACGAGCCCCCTGCCCTGGCCGGGCTCCCACGGCTCCAGTACCCCCACCCTGACTGGATCTCGGCTCCATAAGAGCAGCCAGGGGCATGGCCTCATCTCAGACCTGGCCAGGCCCAGAACTCCCTCCCCAAGAGGGGGTAAGTCCAAGTGGGTCATACTGGCACCAGGCACCCCCACAGCCGCAGACGGGGGTCACCCAGGCAGCAGAGTAGGCAACCGACAGGCTACAACTCTTGCCCAGGTCAGAAGGACGTGAGGTTCTTGACGGCTCCCATCTCCAGCATCCGCTTAATGGCCAGGGCCTCTTGGGAGACATTATGGCCTGACCCCTGTGGAGACAGCCAAGGAAATAAACTGAGGGACTCCCAGGGACCTCTCTGTCCCCAGGAAAGTCTCCTTGCCCCTCCCCATGGCCCCACACTTCTTGGGAGCTCCCTTTCCCAGGCTGGTTCTTGGAAGGAAGACAAAATCCATGTGGCTGAACATGGAGGATGCTGGCCAGGGAGTCCAGATGCTTCGGTTCCAGTTCTGACTCCAGGAGCCACCTCTGGGTCTCAGCGCTGCTCCCAGCGCCCATCCGCCCCCTGCCCCACCGTGCTCACGAGCTAGGCACTTACCACCATGGACTTGAGCGTGATCTGCTCATAGTAGTGAATGGTCTGCTTCTTGTTGTAGGCATCTGGGTAGCCAAAGCCGGCAATGTGCACCAAGTCACAGAGGTGGAGGGCCAGCGTGATGGCCAACAAGCCTGTGGTGGGCTTCTGAGGAACAGGGGCAAAAGGGCGTTAGCGGGATCCCTGCTCCTCCCACCGTCATCTCTGCCAGCGCTCTGCACTGGAACTTTCTGCAGTCGTGGAAATGTTCTCCATCTGTGCTGTCCAGCAAGACAAGCCATGAACTAATGAGCATGCAAATGGGGCCAGTGCAGCTGAGGAACTGAATTTATTTTATTAATTTTTAATTAATTAAATTGTAAATTTAAATCGCCACATGTGCTGGGTGCAGAGGTTGCATATGCCTATAGTTCCAGCAACTCAGGGGGCTGAGGTCAGAAGACTGCTTGAGCCCAGGAGTCCTGGGCTGTCGTGCACTAAGAATGCACCTGTGAAAAGCCACTGCACTCCAGCCTGGGCAACACAGTGAGACCCCCATCTCTAAAAATAAACAATTATAAATAAGTAAATAGCCACATGTGCCTAGTGGCTACCATTCTGGATGGTCCAGCTCCATACACTTGGGGGAGGCCTGGGGCCTCTAGAGATAAGACTAACAATCAGAATGACCATTATCATCATATTAGTTACCTTTTAAACACTATGTGCCAGACACTATATTTAGTATTTTACCTACCTACCATAAGACATTATCGCATCCAGTCTCACAAAAACACTTGGAGGTACATATTATTATTAGCCCCCTTTTACAGATGAGAAAACCGGGGCTTACAAAAGCGTTAAGCAACTCATTCAAAGGAAAGGAAGTGTTCTGTCCTCCTCCTTGGAGAGCCTGACCTCATTTAGAAGACCTGGGGGCTCTGACATGCACTAGCTGTGCGACCCTTTATGGGGGTGGCGCTGTATTTTTTTTTTTTTTTTATAGAGATGGGGTTTCACCATGTTGCCCAGGCTGATCTCGAACTCCCGGGCTCAAGCGATCTGCCCACTCTGCCTCCCAAAGTGCTGGGATTACAGGCATGAGCCACTGTGCCTGGCCTCTCCTTCTTTAACGCAGGACAGCAGTACCTTTCCCATCCACCTTACTGGCTGCTCTAAGGACCTCACTTGCTCATGCCTAGTTCATCCGCAGTGATGAGCAGCCTGATATTCTCACTTCTCCAACCTCGCCTTCCTCAGCTTCAGTAACCTGCTTTGCACACAATTTCAGCTGCCCATACCCGTTTGGGAGCCATTCCTGGACCTCATCAGGCCTGTCGACACGCCAGCTTTCTCCCTCTCGCAGCTCTCCTGTCTTCTCATCTTCCACTCCCTGGCTGGGCCTTCTTTTTCCACCTTTGTTGCTTTCACCACCAGTGTGTCATCTCATCCAGTTGGGCTGACACACTTCCATGGCCTTCTAGCCAGCTCTGCCTGGTCACAGGCTCCTTACACTCACCAATTTCCTCCTCTTCCTGCCACTCTGTTAGTTAAACATGTTACCATCTCCAACGCTATCCAAGCTTGAAACCCAGAATTGGTCAGAAATCTCTCAATTCCATTTGTAAAACATATAAAGCAGAATCGTAAGAGAGCCCCGGTGACCCTAACCCTCGTGTAATCTCCTCCCTGGCACGTGCAGGGAGCCCGTGAATATGATGCGATTATGTGACGTTACTTTATATGGCACAGTTGAACATAAGAGCAGAGGCTGTCCTGCTGGGCTTGACCTAATTACCTGAACGTTTAAATCTGGGTGTCAAGACCAGAAGCGGAGAAGGTCAGAGATCTGAAGCACAGAAAGGATCTACTGTGCCATCGCTGGCTTGAAGATGGAGGCTGGACGGCAAGAAATGGGGGCCACCTCTAAGAGCCGAGCACGGCCCCCAGCCTCCAGCTGACAGCCGGCAAGGAAATAGGGACCTCAGTTCTACAATTGCAGGAACCAAATTATTTCAACCACAAGAATGAACCTGGAAGCAAAATTTTCCCCTAAACTTCCAGATGAGAACTGTCTGGTTGACAAACTGAGTCCAGCCTTGTGACAGCCTACACAGAGAACCGACCAAACCCTGCTGTTCTCATCTACAGGACTATGAGCCAGTACGTGGGTACTGTTTTGCCGCTAAACTTGTGGTATTAGTTAAGGAGCAATGGAAAGCTAACACAGGCTGGGCGCAGTGGCTCACACCTGTAATCCCAGCATTTTGGGAGGTTGAGGCAGGTAGGTCACCTGAGGTCAGGAGTTCGAGACCAGCCTGGCCAACATGGCAAAATCCCGTCTCTGCTAAAAATACAAAAATTAACCAGCTGTGGTGGTGCATGCCTGTAATCTCAGCTACTTGGGAGGCTGAGGCAGGAAAATCGCTTGAACCTGGGAGGTAGAGGCTGCAGTGAGCTGAGATGGCACCACTGCACTCCAGCCTGGGAGACAAAGTGAGACTCAGTCTCAAAAAAAAAAAACCAATACAATGTTGAGTCCATTTCCTCCTTTTCCCTTTCCACCGCCAGGAGGTGGGTTCAGGTCCTGGCCCTCTCTCATCTCCCTCTCCAGCCTCCTCTCCATCTGTAATCCTATGCATGGCATGAAACTCCTCCTTGTTGCCCTTCAGTGCCATTTGTACTGGAACAGTTCAGTGCTGGAGATGCCGCCTGCTCAGGCCAAATGCCTTTCCCCAGCTCTCTGCCTGATCCTTCCAGACCCAGCTCCAGCATCACCTCCTCTGGGGAGCCTCCCAGACATCTCTCAACAGATGTCTGTCCCTCCTCTGAGATTCCACGACATTGGGAACAACTCTCCATTGTGGAATTTTATCACTCCACAGTGCAAGCTACATTCTTACTCTGTTGGACTGAGGTCCTGTAGGGCAAGGAGCACAACCTCCTCACCAAGCATGCAGACTCGGGGCCTGGCATTGAGCAGTCACAAAAGCAGCTATTCACCACCGAACATGGAATAACAGGAGATGCTCAGTAAACAATAAAAGCATTTATTCAAAATCTGGCAAATATTTAAAGACCAGGCCCTGTGTGTCGGTCTCCAGAATAGGTATTTTACATCATTATTATTTTTTAAAATCCTACAACAGGCCTTAAAAGGTCATTATGGATATTATCCCACCATACAGGCAAGAAAAACAAGGCTCTGAGCAGTTGACCTGCCAAGCCCCACACAGTACACAGCACAGCCAAGCGCTATACCTGTGTCTGCTGGTACCTGTCTCTCACCGTCCCACACGGCCTCCCCGAGGGGCTCCAGGATATGGGTGGAAGTACTTGGGAAGCTACACAGTGGGTTAAAGCCCACCAGCTGAAGACTACCAGGGCACTGCACTCAAAACCATAACTTGCTATGGCTCAAGGACATCAGGTTAAAAAGAAGAAACACATAACCTATGGTTGGACACAGTGCCTTACACCTGTAATCGCAGCATTTTGGGAGGCTGAGACACGAGGATCACTTGAGGCCAGGAGTTTGGGACCAGCCTGGGCCACACAGTGAGACCCCCATCTCTATAAAAAAAATTTAAAAATTAGCCAGGAGTGATGGTGCATACCTGTAGTCTCACAGCTACTCAGGAGGCTGAGGCAGAAGGATCACCTGAGCCTGGAAGTTCGAGGTTACAGTGGGCTATGATTGCACCACTGTACCCCATCCTGAGTGACAGAGTGAGACCCTATCTCTAAAACAAAACAAAAACCCATAACTTGCAAAACTGCATTGACTCCCTGAATTGACACACCATCCCAAACCATGACATGCAAGACAAACTGTTGAAACTCCAACTCTTAGAACTCGTTCAGACCAGTGTTTCAAGATAAGATCACAGATGAAGCATATCTCATAGTAACCGCATGGCTCAAGTTGTTCCACAGATCAGACCACTGATTGTTCCAGCAACTCCCCAGTTGACAAATTCTGACCAGCGCCTGCCAAAATCATCCTCTCACACCAGCCCCTAAACCAGATCCAGGCCGTCCCCATCCCTCCCCACTCAGTAAACGCTCCTTGGTTCTCCAGAGTGTGGACTCCCCTTTGCGGCAACAACCTTAATGACAGGTGTGTTCCTGGAGGGAAAATGCAAACTACTGCCTCTGTTATGGGGTCCTTCCACGGCTTCCTAAGCCCACAGGAACGCCCCTCCTACATCCCACCCAGGACCGTAACCTTCGGACCCGACTTCCCATCGCACCTGCTTAATCTTCCGTGGCTGCTGCACGGGCAGGCTCAGCAGTTTGTCAGCTGCAATCTCCATGAAGAAGGGGTTGAGAATCCGAATCTGTTTAGGGTTGACGTCCCAGATGAGGGGAGGCTGTTTCCAGAAACCCTTTCGCACCTAGGAGGATGGGGTCAGAAGAGAGACAGCAGCAGGTGAAGCCCTGTTTCTCAAATCCAACCCAGTGGTCCTCAGCCAGACGAGGGGCTCCAAGTGATGGCAGAGGCCTTCAGGAACACAAGGTGACAGGAAAGGGAGGTGAAGTCTGTGCCAGAGATGGGAGACCAGGAGAGGACCAGGGAAAGAGAGAAGGAGAGGCGCCCCCTCGGGAGGCCAGGTGACCAGGTGTATAAAGCAGAGGGTCGAAGCCATGGACCACTTCCAAGACCATCCACACAGGTAGAAGGAACTAAAGTTTTAGGCTGTCTAAACACTTGACAGAAAAGCCAGATGGGACAGTTCAGCCTGTGACCGATGGCAAAGTGATGTAGTGAACTCTTTCTGGGACCGTCTGTTAGGACACACGCCTCATTGCTCTAACCTACCCTCGGCCTAGAGATGGCTGCTGGAGGGTTCCTCGGCTCCCGAGTTCCTCACAGGCAAACACCTACTCAGAAAGCGTTCCTGTCGCAGACAGCCCTGGAGCACGGGTGCCTTTGGCTGCTGCCACCTGATGCCTGCAGGTTTTTATACCCATTGCTGGGGCGGCTTACTGGAACACCACCATTGGAGGGCAGCCTAAGGCGCTGACTGCCGGGAGCCTAGTTCTTGCTATCCCCGCACAGGCTCTTCAGGACTGCCAGGCCGACATCAAGGAGCGTGAGGTCCTGACTCGGGCAGTGTCCCCAACCCCAGGCCTCAGCCCCCAGTCTGTCCCCCAACTTACCCGCTTCTTATCACTCAGGATGGTCTCAATCCAGTGGAAGTCCATTGCCTTGAAAGCCACCAGGACGAGGAGTGTGTCTGGGTTGTTTTCTACTTTGGGGTCGAAGTGGGCAGATTCAGGGTAGAAGAGACGCATGGTGGTCTTGGAGCCCACGTCACCCTCATAGCCAGCCACTGGGGCATTGTTCAATCTAGGGGTTGGGGGGAGGATTCCCATCACTAGAGGCCTCCTGGGCCTGTGTACAGTCCCTGGCTTGGATATCCAGTTCCCAAACCGCAGTAGGAAGAGACAGTCACACACACACCTGATGACCACATCGTACTTGTTGATGGCATCTCCCAGTGAGCTGTTCCGTAGCCGGTGCCCGTTCCCCACGACCACGCAGCGGCGGCACCTGAGGCTGCCATAGGAAGAGGAGTGGTCAAGCCCAGAAGAGGTAGAGCACCCCTGTTCTACCCCACGCTCGCTGCCCTGGATCTGCCTGCGCCCGTCTCAGGACCACTTCCTAGGCCCCCTCAGCCCCTGGTCCCCGTGAAGCAGGCATCACCCCATGGTCCTGCTTATGGTCATGCTGACTTTACACCCCTGGGCCAGGCCATGACTGTTTCACACAGGGCCAGGAAAGACGAGAAGGTGCCCAGACTGGAGTCGGGGGAGTGCCGCCTTACCTCTGGATGTTCTCGGGGATAGAGGAACTGGTGATGGCTAGCACCCGGAGGAGCAGGTCCTCTACAAAAAGAGCCAGGCGGAGGGACTGATGCGACAGCTAGCATTCTGAAGGCTGCCTGCCCTCCCTCCACTGCTCCTCAGAGCCCCGGCTGCCTTCTTCTTCCCCTGACCCTGGTGCTGGAGCCGGGCTCAGAACTTGGGCACTGGGGCCAGGGACAGCAGAGAAGCAGCAGCACTCTGGTCACGGTGAGCCCATGGTTCCCACAGAGCTGGGTGGGAACTTACCACTCCCCTTGGTCCCATAGGGCAGCTCGTAAGCAGATGGCGTCTTGACCCAGAAATAATCCTTAAGCTGCAGGAAGATGGGCTGATCCCGGGAGTAGCTGCACAGAGGTGAAAGCCGGGTGGGGATGAGAACAGAATTAATCTTGATGCCAGAAGCAGGGTTAGGCCCATGACTAATATTATAAGGCCCTCACTTCCCTCCCTGGCTTCACCTAACCCATGTCCACCACCAGGGCTGCTCCTTCCATCTACTCCTCACACGGAGGCTGCCCTCAATCCCAGCTCGCTCCATGCCCTGCTCTACCCTCCTCATCCTTGAGTACTTACTTGCCAAAGAGCTTAGAGGCCTTCCTCTCTGCCTCACCCTGGAGGCACGGCTCCTTCTTCTCTGGGATGGGAAAATAAAAACTGGAGAGAAAAAAGGACAGGAGGCAGGAGCCCCAGTCAGACCCAGGGGCCCATGTTCCAGGCAGCCTAAGCCTTCTCCCATGGCGTGAAGGTCCCAAGGTGCCAAGCAGGAATCATCTCAAGTTCAGTTCCACTGATCCAGGTCTTCCTGCCCTGTACTCCCTGGGTGAGGGTCCAGTGAGACATCCCAGGCCCTGCCCCCATCCACCCTCACGGAAACACTCCGTACCAGTAGCTGAAGGGATGAGGTCATGCGCCGGCTTTTGAAACGTTCCTGCCCTCCTAGGTCCCCCGCTCCATGATGCGCCATCCCTAAGCCCCGTCCCTGACAAGAACCAGTGGAACGACATGGAAGGTGAACTCACAGCTCGATGTACCTGTCTTCCCGGGAGATGGAATACAACACCATGACGACCAGGACCAGAGCCAACATGGCCAGGAGCTTCCAGCCTGCAGGACACATGCACAGAGGAGCTAGAGGCCGAAACAGGCAGGTACAGCCCCCGTCCATCTTCCCACCTGCCCCCTTCTGAGCCCCTCTGACCCCTAACTCAACAGGAGCAGTCTCTGGTCCTCTCCTGGCCCTGGCTGAGGGCTTGACGCTGATTGTACCCAGTGTCCTTCAAGATGAAGAGAAGGGCTCCTGGCTCCCTGTCTGTCCCTCCATAGCCCCCAGAGGTCCCAGGATCCCGCTGAAGACGGCTTCTGGAGGCCCGTCCTCCAGGGTGGGGGAGCCCTCGGACGACACTCACGGGACTTGCTGACCATGTTTCTCAGCAGGCAGCAGGATTCCTGGGGAAAGCTGTCATGCCGGCTGCCTCGGGCCACCTAGGAAATAGGAGTCACAGGTGTCTGGTCAGCTTCACAAACTCTCCTGCCTAGACACCGGAGCAGGACACACCCACTGTCCGCCCCTTCCTTCCTCCAGAAAGCAGGAAGCCGTTCCCCAGGGCAGTCATCCTGAGGGTGACCTTTCTCATCCAGGATTCCTCCTAACTCCTCCTCCAAGGGTGGCATCAGAGATCCAGGTGAGTCCTGCCATGGAAGGGAAAACCGAGGGTCCAGCCCTCACAGACTTGGTCCCAAGCCAGGCTGGCCTACTGCAGCCTCTATGTGTGGTTCTTCTCACCGTCCCCTTCTGCATTTTGACCCAGGAAGGGCCAGCTCCAGGAGGCAGACAGCTACCCCCGCCCACTGTTGACACAAAAGTTAAGCCAACTCACTGTGTGAGGGCTTGAGTCCTATTTTACCCAACAGAGGGTCACCTATTCTCCACCATCCAAGGCGTCCCTTGGTCAGTGCCTGCCTCTCCATCATCAATCCAGCCAAACAGGTCTGCTCAGGCCAGAGGCTGGGAGTGAGGGTGGGGCTATGACACGGTCCTCATGAGGGCTCCTTGATCCCTTCTAGACTCTGACCAAATGCAAACAGTGCTCACGCCTCCCCACCCGGCCATGGGGTAAGCTCAGGGAGGGAAGGTGTTTGAATGGGGAGCACAGGGAGCTGGGAGGGTCTGGCCAGCCAAAGAGGAGTCAGGAGATGCTTCCAGTAAGGGCGAAGACAGTAAGGTGAGGACTGTGCACGGGAAGGGGTGAGCTGCTGTTCCCCCATCACACAAGCAAAGGCTTCCTCACAAGCACCAGCTCAGCCAGGGCCACGCCGCAGAGTGACTGCAGAAGAAATTTCTGTGGCTTCCACAGCCACACAAAGAGGCACCAGATGCCAAGTGCCAGTTTCTTCCATCCATGCCATGCTTCCTGATGATCTGGATCGGAAGAGTCACTTGGACCACTTCCTAAAAACACATTTCAGGTCCCTTCCCTGGAGACCACCGTGGTCAGCCTGAGTATGGCCTGGGACGGGCATTTTCACAAACAGCCCATGTGAACCTGACGGTCGATCAGGAAAGGGAGGCAAACACTAGTGTTTGTGCACCAAGGGAAACCTTCCATGTTTTCATAGGGGCTGGGGATAGCATCTGGATGAGGTCTGGTCCATTTTACACACCATTAACCAATGACCCTCAGCCCTGTCTTGTGATAAAGTCAATGTCCTGCTCCCCAGCAGACTCATTCCCAGGCTCCGCTCTGAGCCCACAAACACTGAAGAATCAGTCTTGAGTCAGAGGAAACAAGCAGGCAGGGACCAGGGTCAGACTCCCTTGGGAGAGTCAGAAGCACCATCCTCAAACCCCAGAGGGGATGAAGCCTGGCCCTGTCCCGTAAAGAAAAGTGATCGGTTTGTAATCAGCACAAGTTCCCAGTTAAAGGTGTTGTCCTAGTAACTCCCCAGACAGCTCTTCTGAAAGGGGCATGCCTTCCCTACCCCTCACCCCACAGCAGTCTCTGAGTCATTCCCTACACACGACCCTCCTGGCCTTCACAGCATTTCCCATCTGTCATCAGCTTAGTTACTTGTTTGCTTTCTGTCATCTCCCCAACTGAGATATAAGCTCTGGGCGGGTTGGAATTGGGTCTGTCCCGTTCGCAGCTCGAGTCCCACACGTAGCACGCTGCCTGGCACATAGTAGAGTACATCAGAAAGTACTGAATGTGTATCAGGCTGGTTACCGTGGACGATCACACCTCCCTCTCTGACCTGCAGTCTCCTTGCTGTCAAACTGAGAAGTCAGCCTATTCCCACTGCTCAAAAAAGGCCAGATCCGTCCCATGGGCATCCCAGAGCCATTCTTAGACAAGTGGATTCTTTGGCCCCCTTCCAGACCTATAAAATCAGAATGTGCATTTGAACACGATAGCCTGGCGATTCATATATCTGTCCGAGTTTGAGAAGCACTGGTCAAGCCTGATGTTCTTGATTATGGCTGAAGAGGAGACTCACCTGAAGTACCTAAAATTTTTTTTTTTTTTTTTTAATGAGTATCTGGGTCCCGACACCTAGAAATTCTGAGTTAATTCATGTAGCCCAGCACTGGAGTTCGTTGAAGCCCCCTGGGTGATTCTAAAGCGCAGCCAAGGTTGAGAGCCACTGGTCTGGATGATCTGTGGGTGATCTGAAAGCACACTTCTCAAACCTTGATGTGCACATTGTGACTCAGAGGGTGCCAGATTGGGGTACAGGGCAGGCGGGGATTTGCATTCTAACCAGCTTCCTAATGGGGCCTGCTGTGTGGCTGGAACTACTCTCTGAGTTGCAGTGCTCCGGAACCAGGATCCCTCCATCTCTAACATTTCAGGACCTTATGAACTGCAGCCTCTCTCACCCTCCCTGCTCCCTCTCTACATCTCCCTTGCATGACCAGCGTGCATTTCATCTTCCTTTCTATTCATAAGTCACAGCATTGGCTGCACAATGCAATGACCTGAGGAGCTTCAACATTTACTAGGCCCCACTCTCCAAGATGTTTATTTAATTGGTTAGGGGTGGGGCCCAAGCATGAATAGTGAATAGTGAAACAAACCAGTGGCCCACCTCCTCTAATTCTAAAATGCAGCCTGGCTGGGGAAACACTACTCATTCCACCTTTTGCGAAAGACAAATACTCAGACATCCTCCAGGGAAAAGACCTTTGGCGTCAGAGGTGAGCAGCCCTAACCAGACCTGAACAACAAGACAATTAGCCCTTCTTCGACCTCTTCCCCAGTAAAGTTCTACATTGTCTTGTCTTCATTCCAAAATAGCGTCAGTGTTGAGCTAAGCAGACTGGGCGAGTCTTAGGGCTTGCTCTGCTATACCCAACGAGGGTTTCACGAGCCCACCCCCTCCCCTTGTGGGGCCAAGCCATAGGATTGCTCAGTGGCCCCAGGCATTCCAGGGCTTCCGGGGCTGGCTGCTGCCTCAAGACAACATGGCGCCTTCTCCCAGCAGCTACCCCACATTGCTGGTCTAGCTCTGAGCATAAAGGGCTGGAGAAAAGCCACAGTAGAGTATCTGGGTGGGAAAGCAGGCATCAAATCCACTCATGTCCAAGGGCACCAGCTTCTCACCAGGAGGCCAGCTCACCCGACCTGCTGGGCAAAGGTGCCCCCGGGTAGGAAGACAATCTGCTCTTCTTGGTGCTCTGCCAGGAACCAAGATGTCCCTGGCCGAAGGGAGCTGGTCAGTTCTGCCACAGAACTTGCCCAAGGGCAGAACTGGGGGACAAGGTGAAGAAATAAGGCCCAGTGGAGGCAGAAACCATGCCTCCTGCTGCCCAGCATTCATGGCCTAACATACAGTGAGTACTCAGCATGTACCCGCCAAACCAAGAGGGGCAGAACTAGATATGCCCCCAGGGGCACGGTGTGGTGCCCAGCCCCTCAGAGACCCTGGACCCATAAAAGTGATACGGCTTAATGTTCTAGGGAAGGGGTCTGGGAAGACCAGAGGGGCAGAAGCTCGTGGTGTACTTGCTGGGTCTGTGATCACAAGCGATCACTTATTCTTACTGTCCTCAGTTTTTTTGGTTTTTTTTTTTCCAGAGTCTTGCTCTGTCACCCAGGCTGGAGTGTAGTGGTGCCATCAGCTCACGGCAACCTCCGCCTCCCAGGTTCAAGTGATTCTTGTGCCTCAACCTCCTGAGTAGCTGGGGCTACAGGCATGCACCACCACACCCGGCGAATTTTTGTATTTTCAGTAGAGATGGGGTTTCTCATGTTGCCCAGGCTTGTCTTGAACTCCTGGCCTCAAGCGATGCACCCACCTTGGCATCGCAAAGTGCTGGGATTACAGGCGTGAGCCACCACGCCTGGCCATCACTGTCCTCAGTTCTGTAGGGAAAACCTGGAGCCCCCGTCTGCCTGCTGCCTACCTCTAGACTCTCCTACCTTCCCTCTTCGCCCCAAATCCTTCCACCTAGACACCAGATCCACCTCACCTTCACAGAATAGTCTCCAACCGACTCCTCTTTGCCCTGTGTCTCCCACCTCTCCTTCTCTATTCTCTGACTTATAAACATGCCCAAGCTTCCTTCTTCCTAAAAAAAAACAAAAAACAAAAAACAAAACTCTCTCTGCTCTTCAAGCTACCCCCACATCTCCCTCATTCCCTCCAGTGATCAAACTTCTTCACCTGTACTACACCCTCACTTCCTACTCTATCCCCCGACCCCTACACCAGTCCTTCCACCCTTGTTTTTATTCTGAAATTGCTCTTGCTGAGGCCAGGGACCTTCTAATTGCCAAACCTAAGAAAGGTCTATTGTCAGTCTCCACTGTGCTTGGAGGCCTTTGATGCTGTTGGCCATGACTTCTCCTTGGCTTCTAAGTCAAGGTCAAGATTCCCTCCAGGTTTTCCTGACTCCCGGACAGTAGGCTCTGCTGCTGGGGCCCACCCTTTTTCTTTTTCTTTCTTTTTTTTTTTCTGAGAGGGAGTCTCCCTCTGTCACCCAGGCTGGAATGAAGTGGCACGATCCCACTGGAACCTCTGCCTTGCAGGTTCAAGTGATTCTTGTGCCTCCCAAGTAGCTGGGATTACAGGCACCCACCACCATGCCTGGCTAATTTTGGTATTTTTAGTAGAGACAGGGTTTCACTATGTTGGCCAAGCTGGTCTCAAACTCCTGACCTCACGTGATCTGCCCACCTCAGCCTCCCAAAGTGCTGAGATTACATGCGTGAGCCACCAAGGGTCCACCCTTTAAATGCTGGCATTCTCGGGGGCGCTGTCCTTGAACCTCTGCTTCTCCCCTGCTACACATTTTCACAGGACAAGTTCACTTGTTTTCAGAGGTTTAGCTACTATTCATACACTGATGATTCGAGCTCTTTATTTTCAGCGCTAATTTATCTTCCACATCCCATCCTAATATTTCTAATATTCTAGCTGGATGATCTTAAATTCCTCAAATGGAAGATGTTCAAAGCTAGCCTCTCTCCTTGCTCCCAACCCCCATATTATCAACCCAATCTCCCAATACCTCCCTCTTTCACCTCCCCCACCAAGGTTACTAAATATTATCAGTTATACCCCCATTTGCTCATATTCTAGCAAATGCTTGCTAAGCTCCTTACCACAGGCCTGGCATCATAGGTGAAACTGGGGATGCCAGATTTTACAAAACTCAGCCCCAGTGTGAAGGTCACATTGTCTAGACCCTCAGAAATACTTCAGAGTGCAGCCCTCCAGCTCCCCTTCCAGAGTCACAGCCTGGTTCCAGATCCCACCCCAACTTACAGCTTCCTAACTGGTCTCTTCACCACAAGTGTTTCCTCACTCATGCCTCTTCTTCGAAATTGCCAACATGGTATCCTTCTAAGAAATGATATGGATCAAACCACCCTCTCGCTTCAATTGCTCCACATTCCTTACACGAAGCCAAGGCTCCTTATCAGGTAACCAGGCCCCTTCAGTTTGTGGCCATGAGAATTGCAAATGCATCTCTTACCCTCCTCCCAAGCACACTAAGGGAGCCACCTTTTCCCTCCCACTGTAGCTGCCACATCCCTTTTCTACCTTTATTAAGGTGCCTGCTATGGTTTGAATGTGTCCCCCAAAGTCCACATGCTGCAACTCGATCCCCAGTGCAACAGTGTAGGTAGGAACTAATAAAAGGTGCTTAGATCATGGGGCTCTGCTCTCATGGATGGGTTAATGCCATTATTGTGGGACTGGGTTCCTTATAAAAGGCCAGTTAGGTCCCCTCTTGATCTGTCCTGCCATTCCACTTTCCACCATGGGATGATGCAGCAAGAAGGCCCTTGCCAGAGCAGCCCCTTGATCTTGGACTTCCCAGCCTCCAGAACCATGAGCCAAATAAAATTCTATTAATTATAATGTACTCAATCTGCGGTATTCTGTTACAGCGGCACAAAACGTACTAAGACAGAAAATTGGTGCCAAGAAGTGGAGAGGGGAGGAGAAAGCAGGGGAGGGGAGGGAAAAGCAGGGGAGGGGAGAGGAAAGCAGGGGAGGGGAGAGGAAAGCAGGGGAGGGGAGAGGAAAGCAGGGGAGGGGAGAGGAAAGGAAGAAAAGAGAGAGAGCAGAGAGGGAGGGAGGGAGGGAGGGAGGGAGACAGGCAATAAAGAGGGATTAGAAGATCTGTAGGGAAAGTCTGAAACTTCTTAGACTAAGTGGTTGTGATCAGAATGGTGGTAGAAATATGGATGGTAAACGGCATTCTGATGAGGTCTCTATATCTCAAGATTAAGGTACTGGAAACTGACATAACAGTCATCCTTGTTATAAAGCAGCAAAGAATGTGGCTACATTGTGTCCAGGTCCTCAAACTGTATAGCAGGCAGAACTTAAGAGTGATAAACTAGGCTATTTGGTGGAAGAAATATCTAAGCAGCAAAGCATCTGGGTTGCTGTATAACTTATTTTAACTGTATACTTATTTTAACTGTAAAATTTGAGAAGAAATAAATAATTTAAAGATGAAATTTATAAAGAAAAGCAGGGTTGGGTGCAGTAGCTCACATCTGTAATCCCAGCACTTTGGGAGGCTGAGGTAGGTGGATCATTTGAGGTCAGGAGTTCGAGACCAGCCTGGCTGACATGATGAAACCCCATCTCTAGTAAAAATACAAAAATATTAGCTGGGCATGGTGGCACACACCTGAAATTCCAGCTATTAAAGGCTAAGGCAGGAGGATGGCTTGAACCTGGGAGACAGAAGTTGCAGTAAGCTGAGATCGTACCACTGAACTCCAGCCTGGGCAACAGAGGGAGACTCCATCTCAAAGAAAGAAAGAAGAAAAGAAAGAAAGGAAAGAAAGAAAGAAAGAGAAAGAAAGAAAGAAAGAAAGAGAGAAAGAAAGAAAGAGAGAGAGAAAAAAGAAAGAAGGAAAGAGAGAAAGAAAGAAAAGAAAGAAAGAAAGAAAGAAAGAAAGAAAGAAAGAAAGAAAGAAAGAAAGAAAGAAAGAAAGAAAGAGAGAGAAAAAAAGAAGGAAAGAGAGAAAGAAAGAAAGGAATTTATAACAAAAAGCAAAACAGAACTTAGAGACTGGAAGGATTCTGAGACTGGCTCTGTAGTAGAGAAAGAACTTTCAGGAGAGGAAAGAAAGGGTGCAGGCATGTTACCATTTGATAGTTTGATAAGAATATTAGTATGGACCACTTGATAAGGAGATTAGTATTGGCCAGAGCCACTGTTTGATAAGAATATTAGTACAATAAGAATGAAGCCAGAGGCTATTCATCAAGAAAATGAGAATGATCCCAAAGGCACTGCAAAGATGACCTGTGATCACAGCCCCAGAGTGCCAAAATCTGAAGGAAGTAACTATATCAAAAGCCATGTCTTGGGAACCCTCAGGACCTGTGGCTCACTGTCCAGGGCCACCTCAAGTCTCTGCTCCCACATTTGGGCACAGTGCTCCTTGGCCTCCCCAGCTATGGCTCAAATGGGCCCAGATGCAGCTTGACCTACCACTCTAGAAGGTGCAAGTGGTGAGTCTTGGTGGCATCCACATGGTCCTAATGCCACTGGAGTACAGAATGCAGGGGCTATGGGCCTGGCTCCTTCCAACTAGATTTCAAAGCATACTGCGGACAGTCTGGGGACCCAGGCAGAGATTTATTGCAGGGGCAGAGCCACAACCAGGGAGCCCTCTGTAGAGCAATGCCAAGCAGAACTGTGGAGTCAGAGCTGCTCAGAGTCCCCAGGAAGCCTAGTGGAGCTGTGGGAGTAAGGCCGTCCTGACACCCCAGAACTGCAGAGCTACCAGTGTGCAACAGCAACCTGGGGGAGATGCAGGCACAAGACTCCAACCTGTGAGAGCTGCTGAGCCCAGGAATGAGCCCAGCAAAGCCAGAGAAGCAGGGCTGCTGGAGGCCTTGGGGGCCCACGTCCCTACCCAAGTGTGTCTGGAAGGCAGGACATGGAGTCGAAAAAGATTATTTGACAAGTTGGGATTTAGTATTATTTCCCCTGCTGGGTTTTTGGAGTTGTTTGGACCAGTTGCCCCTTTCTTCTTGCCTATCTCTCCCTTTTGGAATGGAATATCTGTCCTATGCCTGTCCCATCACTGTACTTTGGAAGTAGACAACTTGCTTGATTTCACAGCCCATGACTGGAGGGGAATTTGCTTCAGAATGAACCATGCCTTGAGTTTCACCCGCAGCTGACTTAGAGGAGACTGTGGACTTTGGACTTTTAATGTGGTGCTGAAACAAATAAGAATTTGGGATTATAGGTAAGAAGCAAATATATTCTGCATGTGACAAGGACATACATTTTGGGGATTGGGGCAGAATGCTATGGTTTGAATGTGTCCCTCAAAGTTCATGTGCTAGAAACTTGATCCTAAACGTAACAATGTTGTGAGGTGGGGTCTCGTAAGAGTAGGCCATGAGTGTTGTGGGAAGTCAGGGACCCCGAACGGAGGGACTGGCTGGAGCCGCAGCAGAGGAACATAAATTGTGAAGATTTCATGGACATTTATCAGTTTCCAAATAATACTTTTATAATTTCTCGTGCCTGTCTTTAACCTCTTAATCCTGTTATCCTTGTAAGCTGAGGATGTACGTCACCTCTGGACCACTGTGATAACTGTGTTAACTGTATAAATTGATTGTAAAACATGTGTGTTTGAACAATATGAAATCAGTGCACCTTGAAAAGAACAGAATAGCAGCAATTTTTAGGGAACAAGGGAAGATAACCATAAGGTCTGACTGCCTGCGGGGTTGGGCAAAAAGAGCCATATTTTTCTTCTTGCAGAGAGCCTATAAACGGATGTGCAAGTAGGACAGATATCACTAAATTCTTTTCCTAGCAAAGAATATTAATATTAATACTCTGGGAAAGGAATGCATTCCTGGGGGGAGGTCTATAAACAGCCACTCCAGAAATGTCTGTCTTACGTGGTTGAGATAAGGACTGAGATACACCCTGGTCTCCTGCAGTACCCTCAGGCTTATTAGGGTGGGGAAAAACTCTGCCCTGGTAAATTTGTGGTCAGACAAATTAGCAGCATTTGTGGTCAGTTCTCTGCTCTCAAACCCTGTTTTCTGTTAAGATGTTTATCAGGACAATATGTGCACCACTGAACATAGACCCTTATCAGCAATTCTGCTTTTGCCCTTAGCCTTGTGATCTTTGTTGGACCCTTATCAGTAGTTCTGCTTTTGTCCTTGGTCCTGTTCCCTCAGAAGCATGTAATGTTTATTAGACCCTTATTAGTTCTGTTTTTTGCCCTTTGAAGCATGTGATCTTTGTATGTACTCCCTGTTCTTGCACCCTCTCCCCTTTTGAAACCTTTAATAAAAACTGGTTGATCTGAGACTCAGGTGGGCATCATGGTCCTATCGGTATGTGATGTCACCCCCGGCGGCACAGCTGTAAAATTCCTCTCTTTATACTGTCTCTATTTCTCAGCTGGCCAACGCTTATGGAAAATAGAAAGAACCTATGTTGAAATATTGTGGGCGGGTTCCCCCAATACTTGAGGGCTCTGTTCTCATGAATGGGTTAATGCATTATGGGAGTGGGTTCCTTATAAAAGGACAATTAGACCCCTTCCTGTTCTCACTCTCCACCTTGCCCTTCTTCCATCTACCATGAGATGATGCAGCAAGAAGACCCTCACCAGATGTGGCCTGTAGATCTTGGACATCCCAGCCTCTGGAACTGTGAGGCAAATAAACTTCTGCTCCTTAGAAATTACCTACCTGGTGGTAATGGCAGCACAAAACAGACTAAGATAACATCCTAACCCTCCACATCCTGCTCACTGAGACCATCCCACTCTGGCAACATCTGGCTCAAATGGTTCCTCTCCTGTGAAGGCTTGACCTATACTTCCAAATGACTGATGTTTTGGTTCCCATGAAACATTGTTTATACCTTAATTTCAGCACTTAGAGATAACATAATTTTATATTATAGGAGGTTTTCATGTCTTGCCCACTATCCCATGACCTCTGAGATTGGAGACATTTTTATGCCAAGAGCCCACCAGAGTAAGTGTACTTATAGAATATGCTTTATGGTATAATGTAATTTTGTGTTATATAATTCTGTGCTTTCCTAGCTTGCCTAAATGACCTCTGTGGTCAGGAACTTTTTTGAATCTGCAGATTCCATTAAACTGCCAAGTATGTAGCAGATGTTTTATAAACATCTGACAAATAAGTAATAACATGTGAATAAAGATGTAGTGCATGTCCCATTAACAACTGAAATGTACTGCACGCTCTAAACGCGAAACCAGGATCTCTCAATCTCTGCACCACTGACTTTGGGGGCCAGAGAGTTCACTGTTGCGGGGTCTGTCTTGTGTATTATGGGATGTTTAGCAGTCATCTCTGGCCTCTACCCGCTAGACACCAGTAGGAAATCCCTCTTCTCAGGTGTGACAAAATGTTTCCAGACATTTCCAAATGCTGAGGACCACTGTGCTAGATGCTTCTAAGGGCCGTGCAAGTATGTTGACCCGGTGAGTTCAACATGATAATTACCTCCATTGTGGAGCCAGGGAACTAAGGTGAGAAAGGGGTCAGTAACGGGCCCAGGTTGTACAGCTCGTGAGGAGTGGAGCTGGGGCTGGAATTCTGGCTCCTTCACCCAGAGCCCCCATATCCTATGGCTTCTAAAACCATCCTGTGCAGACTGGCTCCCTAGCCTCCAGGATCCCTGGGATGTCCACCCTGCCCTATACAGCAATTAGGGGAAGGGGCTTCGAGCACATCCAAGTCCTTCAAAGGCTCCACACAGTGACGAAGAGCCTGTCGAGCCCCTTCTCAGCCACACTTCCACACGAGACACAGTCTCTAGCCCCCACAGCCCAGGTGTTCTCTGGAAGCTCTGAGTGTGATAACGTCTGCCAGCTGGACACCAGACTTCCATGAATCTGACCATTTTTTGCAGCCACATCCCACCACTGGCACGGACTCACTCTCTCCACTATAGGCCAGGTCTCCCGGGCTACGGACTCCTCTGGCTTCCCTGCTAAACCTCAGCGCCGGCCTGGGCTGTACCTGCTTACACACATTCCACAGCCCGTCCAGGAGTGAGTCTCCACTGTGTCTGCCAACCCACAGCGATTCCTCTTGGCTTAGTGTCCACTGCCCACGTTCTACAGGGGACTCAAGCTGGACTGTGCAGTTAACGTCATTAATACAACTGCCAAGTACAGTGAGAGCAGGGTACGGGATGGGGAGTTCTCCCACAGGGTTAGAAACCACCCAATCAACACTCGAATACAGATGGTTCACTAATTGCAAGTACCCAGAACAGACCGGTCATCTGTAAAACTCCTCCTCAGCTCCAAAACCTCCATGGGCTCCTCTTCTCACGGGGAGAGTCCGGGTCCTTGCTCTGACCCACAGAGACACACGAGGTCTACTGGCCAGCACCTCCTCCCTCCTTGCCTAAATCCTCCCAATGCAGGCTGCCTGCATTAGTCTGTTTTCATGCTGCTGATAAAGACATGCCCGAAACTGGAAAATTTATAAAGAAAAAAGTTTAATGGACTCCCAGTTCCACGTGGCTGGGGAGGCCTCATAATCATGACAGAAGAAAAAAGGTACATCTTACATGGCAGCAGGTGAGAGAGAAGGAGAGCCACATGAAAGGGGAAACCCCTTACAAAATCATCAGCTTTCGTGAGACTTACCACCATGAGAACAACGTGGGGAAACCACCACCATGATTCAATTATCTCCACCAGGTCTCTCCCATGACACACGGGAATTATGGGAGCTACAATTCAGTATGAGATTTGGGTGGGGACACAGTCACACCGTATCACTGCCCAGCCCACACCAGCCTCACCGGGTCTAGGGGGCTAGCTAGGCATGCTCCCTTCTCTGGGCCTCTGCGATTTCTGCTCACTCAGTCTACAATGCTTTTCTCTAGACATGGGCTTGGCCATCTCTCTCCATCCAGCTCTTTACTCAGCTTCTCTACTTCCCAGCAACAACTCCACACCCAACACTGCAGGTCCCCTCCCCTGCTTGCAAAAATGTTTCTGTTGTTTTGCTTGCTGCTTTATCGCCCGTGTCGACAACAGTGCCCGGCACCCAGTGGGCTCTCAATACAAACATATTGAATTAATAAATGGATCTGTTCATCGGATGGCATTGCCCCAGTGACAGTGGAACAGAATGGAAGAGGCAATGACAGCAGGTCAGATATCCTTTGGCCCCTGTGGCACAGCCCCTGGCTGGACACTGCAGCCTCACCCCATCATTGAACACTGTGATCACAGCATGCCCGGGCACGGAGAGGCTTCCTGGCTCATTAGAGTTGGCAGAGAGCACACTGAGTAACTGACCAGCTAACTGCCTCAGGGCCACACATGGGAGGATGGAAACATCTCTCAGGCTGTCTGACCTTTGAGGGAAAGGAGCCAGACAGGCTTCCACCTACAGCAAAAGGCGCTCTCTGTTCCCACCCTCGGGCTCCACAGGCTACCCCCGCATCCGCCCCTGCAGCCTGGCTCTGTAGACTCCTGTATAGAAACATTGTATCACCCGTTTATCAGCTGCCAGTCACAAGACACCAACCACTTGAAAATCATACCCAGGGCAGGGCCTCATGGCTCATGCCTGTAATCCCAGCACTTTGGGAGGCTGAGGAGGGCAGATTGCTTGAGGTCAGGAGTTCAAGACCAGCCTGGGCAACATGGTGAAACCCCATCTCTACAAAAAATACAAAAATCAGCCAGGCATGGTGGCATGTGCCTGTAATCCCAACTACTTCAGAGGCTGAGGTGGGACGATCATTTGAGCCCGGTAGGTGGAGGCTGCAGTGATCTGAGATCAGGCCACCACACTCCAGACCAAGTGAGATCCTATCTCAAACAAAAAGAAAAGAAAAAGGGAAATCATACCCTGGTGTCTGTCTGGGAGGGGCAGAGGCTTTGAATTCCCTTCTCAGGGTGAGAAAGCTGAAGCCAGTGTGATGAGGTGGGAGTCAAGAGAACAGGCCAGGCTCAGGATACAGGAGAAATCCAGGGCCTGTGTGGACCTGCCCCAGGTCCTGGTCAGGGGCTCCCGGGCACTCCTCCCTCCCAGGAGAAGCAACGCACCCACCCCAAGGATCTAAAGCCAAAGGTTCTGGTGTCTGGGGCTGGAATCTGGCTTCCCACCAGCATAGCCAGTGCCCTGCCTCACTGACCCCAGATGCCTGTCATGAGTATGGTGGACTGCACCAGCTCCATCACGTCCCACTTGGTCACCCCAGCCCCAGGTGGCCACTGAGTATTTGCAATGGGGCCAGTCCACACTGACATGTGCTTTAAGTGGAAAATACAAACTGGATTTCACAGATTTAGTACCAAAAAAAAAAAAAAAAAAGAATAAAATATCACCTTCATTATTTTATACTCATCCCATGTTGAAATGCCAAGATTTTGGCTATATTGGGTTAAAATATTAAAATGAATTTCACCTATTGATTTTTACTTTTTAAAACCATGGCTAAATTTAAATGTTTTAAAAGTAATTTAAAATTACATGTGGCTTATATTTCTGGCTCCCATTCTATTTTGACTGGACACTGTTGGGCTAGAAAATCTCCAGGATTCCTACTAGCTCACACTTCCTATGACCCAAAGACAGTGGTGTCCACCCTCAAGTGCCTGCTGGAAGCACCAGGAGAGTTTATTAAGCTTCATCGGTTCCCAAGGCTCCACTTCAGAAAGTCTAAATTAGGAGGGCTGAGATGCCTGTGGGGGTGTCCCGCTCATTCTGACTTGCAGTCAAAGCACATCAAAGTCAAAAAGACCTCATTCTTCCCCCTGCCTCCATCCCCCTCCTCCTGGGCCATCTGGCCCCTGGGTATGGAAACACATTCAAGGTGACACTGCTCCCCCCTCAGCCTACACAATCACCTCTACCCTGCCTAAACCCAACCTCTTCCTGATCCCCGGGTATGTCGCCCCAGTGCCTGCAAGGGGTGGGCCACCCAGCTACCCACCTCACATACCCTGCCAGAGACCGCACAGTTGGGCAGCCATGTTTGAGTTATCAAGCAGGTCAGATGAAACTGGTTCACCTGAGCCTTCTCTCTTCCGGCCAAGACCTGTGCCCTAGGCACTGGCTACTGAGACTAAACCCTGTCTCTGCCACTTGCAAGGCATGTGACTGCAGACCCTGCCCCATGTCTACGAAAGTAAAAATACAATTAGCTGGGTGTGGTGGCACACACCTGTAGTCCTAGATACAGGAGGACCCCCTGAGTCCATGAGATCGAGGCTGCAGTGAGCTATGATCGACCCCTGCACTCCAGCCTGGGTGACAGAGGAAAACCTTGTCTCAAAAAAAAAAAAAAAAAAAAAAGAACAGGAGTTGGTCATGTTATAAATGTTGAGAGATCTGGAATCAGTGGTTGGGACCCAAGCCCAGACCTTTCTTCCGGCCTCCTCTCCTCCCGGCCACAGTTTTCTCCCTGCATGGGGTTCAGACTACTCGGTCCAGAGAAGCCTCCTCACTCCCCACATCCAGCTCTGTCACATCCTGCTGCTTTATTTTCTTTGTGGCAGTTAAACCATACTGTTCCAAGTATCAATTAGACTGCACACTCCGAGCAAGCAGGGACTTCTTATGTCCCATAGTATCTCCAGCACTAAATTTAATGCCTGACACATGGTAGATAATTGACAAATATTTAAATGAATGGAGGTCTGAATTCATCAGCAAACAATAAGATGACTGTGAGCAGAAAGTCATCAAGTTAAAACACGCCAGGTTTATTTTGAAAAGACCTGGGCATCTAAGGCACAAGGGGCTTGCTAGAAGCTTATACTGGAAGCTGGCAGAGCCAGCATACTTTCTGCTAAATGCATGTCGACGAGCTCACAAGGACCCCCTTTTTCCCCAGGCAAATGATGTGGTTTCTGCAGAACTGGGTTGTCATGTCCGACTGATCTTAACCACTTACCAGCTCCATGTCTGCTGCCCCACGTCACTGATGTCAGACAATAAACTCGGTGCAGTCCCAGGGGAGCTGAAGGCTTGAGGACACCCTAATACCAGGAAATCTCCTTCCTCCCTACTTATTTCCCCCTAAAGAGGGTCAACCTGAGATGAAACCCCAGGACCAAGCCCCAGGAAGCGTAAGGTACGTGTGGCCTCCAGGAGCCAGTGAAAAGGGGTACGGTCTCAGACCCATGGGCCATTCCAGTCACTGGCCAGGTGACCTTGACAATCTCAAAAGCCTCAGATTCCTCATCTGTAAATTATGGGTAACTGCCTTCAGGTCAGTGGTGTTAAGGAAAATAATTGTGCGTGTGTATATGTGTGTGTGTGTGTGTGTATTGTGTATATATACGTATATATATGTGTATATATAAACACATGACCAAGTTATCACAGGTGTTCTGAGCCTCAAAACACACCCTAGTATTTCAACTTCACAACATTAGGTATGGGCCAAACACGGAGCAAGAACTCTGTATCTCGAAGGTGTCAGTGACACTGGGTTCTGCCCTCCCCAGACACATGGCAGTCCTTCTCCATTCAAGCATTGGCCCAGCCCAACAAAGAGAGAGATCCACTGCCACTGGCCCCACCACGACCCCAACCACACTCAGCTCCTCCTCCTGGCTGCTGGGTCCACACCATATGCTACACAGGACCTTGCAGCAGCCAGGGAGGCAAGGAGAGGCACTGCCACCCAGGCTCTGCCCTGCACTGAATGCAGATCCACCTACTGAGCCAGACTCAAGGGCTCATTGCTGGGGTTAGGTGGGAGAAGGGGTGAGGAAAAGGAAGGAGACCACATTGGGGAAGTCACACTCTGTCTTTCCAAGTGCTGCACCTCCTAGAGTCAGCACCCAAGCCCCTGATTAATCGCTCTCCAAAGCAGCACCCCCACTCCAGAACAGACCTTTTCAGAGCTGTTCTACCACTCAGCAGGCACAGGGTTGCTAAGTTCTCAAGACATCATGCTTTGAGTAAGTCAGGCATAATGCACGTAATCAACAAATACTTGAATATATCAGCACTCCCATAAAACAACAACAAAAAAAAAACAAGTAAGCAAAGGGAAAAGCAAGGGACAGGACAGGATCAAGCAATTGCACTTCTGGGTATGTTCCCAAAATATTTGAAACCAGGATGTCAAAGAGGTATCTGTACACCCATGTTCATAGCAGCATTATTGACTTCGCGATAGCTAATGTGGAGACAATCCCCCAAGTGTCCATCAGTGGATGAACAGATCAACAAAATGTGGTCTGTGCATACAATGGAATATTATCCAGCCTGAAGAAAGGAAATTCTGCTACCAGTATGGATCAACCTTGAAGGTACTATGCAAAGTGAAATAAGCCAGTCTCGAAAAGACAAGTCCTGTATCATTCCACTTATAAGAGATACTCAAAGTAGTCAAACTCATAGACGCAGAAAGCAGAATGGTGGCCGCCAAGGGCTGGGGGGAGACGGAAATGAGGAGTTTTTGACTAGTGGGTAGGATGTTTCAGTTTGGCAAGATGAAGAGAGTTCTGGAGACGGATGGTGGGATGGTAGCACATTCTGAAAGTGCTTAATGAAAACTGAACTATACACACAAAAACAGTTAAGATGGTAAATATAACCCTGTGCTTGTGCATTTTACCATAACCACCACCAAAACAATCAAAGGAATAAAAAAAAGAAAAGAAAAAGCAAAGAACACAAAAAGGCAATTCACAGATTTAATCCCAACACTTGATGGACATATGAAAAGATGCTGCAGCTCACTCATGACCAGGGAATACAGACTAAAACCAAGGATCATTTCCACATTGCTGGTAGAAGTACAAATTGACACAAAGGCTTAGAGGAACACTTCACAATATTGAGTGAGGCTGAAGATGTGCATATTTTACAATCTGGTAATTTCATTTTGAAGTATAGAAGTACAACCCACTCCAGGATATTTATTAGGCAGTGCTGCAATAGCAAAAAAAACTGGAAACAACTATCATCAGTATAGCCATGGCTAGATACACGGTGCTACATTCATGAAACTGAATGCTATATAGCCATGTAAACTGAAGAAATCAATCCATATGGGTCAACTGGGATCAACTTGAAGACATAATATTAACTTTTTAAAGTCATGCCTGTAATCCCAGTACTTTGGGAGGCCAAGGCAGGAGGATTGCTTGAGCCCAAAAGTTTGAGACCAGCCTTGATAACATAGCAAGATTTCATCTTTATTTAAAAAATAAAAAACAAAAAACAAAATAAACAACTTAGCTGGGCTTGGTGGCTTATGACTGTCACCATCCCAGTTCCTCAGGAGGCTGAGGTGGGAGGATCACTTGAGCCCAGGAGATGGGAGGTGGCAGTGAGCTACGATCACGCCACTGTACTCCAGTCTGAGTGACAGAGCAAGATCCTGTCTTAAATAAAACAATCAAAGTAAAAACTTATGTTAAAAGGTGTTGTAAAAACAAAGTATGAGTCCAAAACAACACTATTTATGTGTATAAACAGTGTGTGCTTGTGTGTATGATGAAAGAATAAAATATAGGTACACACCCAACTTTAAGTGATAATTATATTCTGGGGAGATTGGGAAGAAGAGAAGAGGTCACGGGGCATGTCTTTGGTTCTATACTTGTAATACTTTATTTTTTAAAGGAGAAAAATCTAACATCACATGAGAGATAATATTCCCATTTGTTCAACATGGCAGATTATCACATGCAAGTCTGTTACATTAATATTTATATAGATGAAATATTTTCATAATAGAGATAGTGAAGAAATATAAATTGAGAAGCTAAACAAAGAAAGATGAATATATTCATCTACATAAAATTTAAGTGAGACAGCAAGTGCACAAGAGACAGGGAGGAGTAGAGAGAAGACAAATGAAACACTTAAAAGACAACCGAGGCCCGGCACAGCGGCTCATGCCTGTAATCCCAGCACTGTGGGAGGCCAAGGCGGGTGGATCAACTGTCAGGAGTTAGTGACTAATCTGGCCAACATGGTGAAACCCCGTCTCTACTAAAAATACAAAAATTAGCCAGGCGTGGTGGTGCGCACCTGTAATCCCAGCCACTCAAGAGGCTGAGGCTGGAGAATTGCCTGAACCCAGGAGGTGGAGGTTGCAGTGAGCCAAGATCGTGTCATTGCACTCCAGCCTGGGCAACAAGAGCAAAACTCCTTCTCAAAAAAAAAAAAAAAAAAGACAACTGAAAAACTAAAGTACATTTGCAACCTATACATATCAGTAAATTCCCTGAGCCTATAACATGTTCACGTAAATTAGAAAGAAAAAAAAAACAAGAAACCTAATTTAAAAATAGGCAAAGGGCTGGGCACAGTGGCTCACGCCTGTTATCCCAGCACTCTGGAAGGCTAAGGTAGGTGGATCATTTGAGATAAGGAGTTCGAGACCAGCCTGGCCAACATGGTGAAACCCCTGCCTCTACTGAAAATACAAAAATTAGCCAGGCCCACATGGTGGTGGGTGCCTGCAATCCCAGCTACTTAGGAGGCTGAGGCTGGAGAATTGCTTGAACCCAGGAGGTGGAGGGTGCAGTGAGCCGGGAGTGAGCCACTTCATTCCAGCCTGGGAGACAGAGCGAGACTGTCTCAAAAAAAATAAAGTAAAATAAAATAGGCAAAGAACATGAATATTTACCTTAATGTAAAGAAATGAATGGCAAATAAGAAACTATGGTCATCTACATCTACAAATTCCAACGTGACGGAGACATCGTATTTCACTCATCATAACAGCAAAACACAAGGGGCCTGAGCTCTCACGGATGTACAAGGAAGTAAAAACTAGGGCCACCTCGCGGAGGGAATTTGGCCCATGGCCAGAACCTTATTCTAAAAAGTTTCCTATGTTTGCACAGAGACTTGTCTATCAAGATCTTCAACAGCACTTTTTCTAAGAGCTTAAGATGGAAAGAACCTGAAATCTACTCACAGACAAGAAAACACTATGCAGCTGTGAAAAAGAGGGTGCAAACCTATGCAAAGTGCTGGTATCACCTAATCTCCAAAACATAGTATCCATAGTATCCAAACGTAAGATGGGTGCAAAACAATGATATCCGTATCTCCAAATGCACTTTCACAAAACAGTTACAAGCATACCCAGATATGTCTGTACACAAATAGGTTTACTCAGAAGGATGCAAAACAAAGGCTATGGCCTCTCAAGAGAAAAGTCCTGGGGACCAGAGGTCTGGAATGAGAGTGACTTATGCTCATATTCCCATCTGTACTGTTTACCTTTATAATTTTTTTTTTTTTTTTTTTGAGATAGAGTCTTGCTCTGTAGCCCAGACTGAAGATCGGAGGCCCAATCTCAGCTCACTGCAGCCCCCCACCAGGCTGAAGTAACCCTTCCACCTCAGCCTCACCAGTGGCTGGGACCACACGCACACACCACCACGACCAGCTGGTTTTGGAAATTTTGGAGAGCTGGGGTCTCACCACGTAAAACGGGCTGGTCTCAAACTCTTGGGCTCAACTGACACGCCTGCCTCTGCCTCCCAAAATGCGGAGATTAAAGGTATGAGCCATCACACCTGGCCTGCTTACCTTTTTCAAACCGGTGACTGTGATATCCTTTCAAATAAAATTTGATTTAAAAAAGAGAGGAAGAAAAAAAAAATACTGAAATCTCACACTTGGAGGTGAATTCTGGACCAACCATCACTGCTGTGAGTGAGTGCGAACGACCTTTCCACGTCTCAGGTTTTCTTCTGGGTAAATGGGATTTAAAAAATGGCACTATCTTGAAGGGAGGTTGTATGAGCAGACAACGTAGCTCCGAAGACAATCACTGAAATGGAAGCAGCCGATCTCAGACCCTAGAACACACATCCCCTGCGCCTCTCACTGACAGGCCCTACTTGCCTACCTGTGTCCTACCCTGAGGCCAGAAACAGCAGTGGCAGAGCACCAGCCACAGTACGCACCCTGGGCAATCACGGCCTGGCCAGGGTGGCAAGTGAGGCTGGGCTGCAGCCCTCCCCCTGCTTGCCAAACTGTATGCTCTGGTGCAGGGCTTCTCCAACAGGGCGCAGGGTTTGTGCGGGGGTAAGGTGCATTCCCTTTCCTAATTTACAGGAAAGTGTTGTAGAGATTAGCAGCAACACCACTCAGAGCAGCTAACTTCCTCCTCTCTTCTCCAAGTTAAAACAGCACAGTGCAAAGATCTGGGTGTGCACAGACCTGGGAGTCGCCAGAAGCACCCCAGGGGAAGCTGGCAGAGCCACCCATCAGTGTTTGTCTTTCTCCATGTCATTTCCCCTGTACTCACAAGAATATCCTTCTCATGAGCAGGTGTGGCTTCTGCAGAGCTGGCTCCAGTCACCTTTTGTCAAGCTGTACCCACTTCCTAAGTCCGGGACAGCTCGCCAGCCCTCTCTAAAGTGAGGTCACCCACAGGACTAACCTGTGTGGTCCCAGGAGAGCCACAGAGGTCACATCACTCCTTCCCTACTTGCTCCACAGAAGGGCTAGTAGAATAATACCCCTGTCCCAGCGCAGGCTGGGGACCCCAAGGCCTCCCCGGACCAAGAGGCTGGACAGGTCAGCAGAAACAGGAGCCACAGGGCCTGCCGGCCGAATGAAAGCAGGGAGGGCACTGACTCGAGCACCGTGGCAGGAGAGAAACAGGGTGACACGCCTGCACTCATGGCATTCATCCTCGGGGAACACAGACAGGCAGCAAACAGGATATGGTGGAGATGACGGGACAAGGACAACCACAGGACCACTAACACAGGGCATGGGGGCAGAGAGTGAGGGCCAGCCCTTAGCCACTGGGGGGTTAGAACCACGTCTCCAAGGAGCTGGCTATAAACCGGAGGCCTACATGAAAGGCAGCCATGGGAAGATGGGGTAGGCAACAGAAGGTTCCAGACTGAGAAGTGCCCAAGACCACTCTGAGCTTGTTGGGTGCAAGGCAGGGAGTCCCATGCAATAGCAGACAGCCAGGAAGGAGAGGGAGTGCCAGGGAGGCCACGGGGACACATGGTATAGATGTCACAGGCCACCCTAACGGCTAAGATTCTACGTTTGGGTGTCACAAATGTCACCGGAGGGCATTAATAACAAAGAGTGACACCATTGGATTCACTTTTTTGTTGAGACGAGGTCTCACTATATTGTTCAGGGTGGCCTCAAACTCCTGGGCTCAAGGGATCCTCCCACCTCAGCCTCCCAAAGTGCTGAAATTACAGGCCTGAGCCACCACATCCTGTCCTGAATTCACCTTTAGATCATCCCTGGGGCTGTGCTGCAGCTGCTGTGCATAATCTCACTCTAGTTTTCAACCAATTGATGGGGGAGTACTCTTTCATTCTCATTTACAGATGGGGAAACTGAGGCACAGAGGGACTACATCAAGGTTCCTAAGACCAGAGAGCTTGAAAATAGTGGAACCAGGATCTAAAATTCAGCCAGAACTACTTTTAATCCCTATACTCTATGCACCCATGAAATTTGGGATGTGCCGTCTGGAGCTCAGAAACTGACCAGGTGACCCGGACCAGGTACTTAACCTCTCAGAGCCTCAGAGTCCTCGTCTTTTAAATGCAGATAACAGCAGCAAGTCCTCAAAGGTGTCCTGAGTCTCAAAACATATCCTGGTATTTAACGTCTGCAGCTTCAGCAGGGGCTGGGCACAGAGCAAGCACTCAGGACCCGGAAGGTGCCAGCGACACCTGGCCCTCCCCTCCCAGGCACAAGGCAGCCCCTCTCCATTCCAGCTCTGCCCCAGCCCAGCAAAGAGAGGGGTCCTCAGCCACTGCCCCCACTAGCACCACAGTCACACTCACCTCTCCTGGTCCATATGTGACACAGGACCCGCCACGGCCAGGGAGACAGGCAGAGGCACTGCCACTCCCACTCTGCCCTGCCCTTGACTCAGATCCACCCATGGCCCAGCCTCAAAGGACACTGCTGGGGTGCGGTGGCATGCAGAAGGGGATGGGGAGGAGGCCCCCAGGGAGGTGGCTCTCCAGCTCTCTCTCTCTGGGGGTAGCACTTCCTGGAGTTTGTGCCAGCCCCATTCAGCCTTCCCAGAAGGGCTGGCACACAGATCCTCAGCCTGACCAGACACCAGCCTCCTGTCCATGGTGCGCCCCACAGGCGGGCCCCCCACACCTGAGCAGAGTCCACTTCCAGAACGGTGCTCCCGATGCAGGTGGCACACTTTATCCAAACCCAGTACCCCCAAATCCCCGAGCAGGGACAGGAAAGGCAACGTTCAGCCCTGTAGTCCCCACACAGGTGCCACAAATTCCAGCCCTGCCCCACAGCACAGCCTCTGAATCCGGGCTCTCAGCTCTGGTTTTGAGGGCCTTGGAGCATCGGAGATCTGGGCTCAGAAATCCCTTTCCTCTGCCTCCTCCTGGAAGGACCCTCACTCGGCAGCCCTTGTACTACCACCTCCCCCCACCAGAACACCTGCTGGGCACTGAGACGGACACCATGGTCAGCCTGGTGCTCGATGAACAAGTTTCTGGAACTATGCAGCTGAAGGTCTGAGGGTCCACACCTGAAGTCCCATGAGTCCCATTAGGAGCCAGCAGGGTTAAAGGGGTTGAGCCGGGGAGTAGCGAGGCAGGCTCGCCAGAGGGGAGGGCCCTGCACTGGGAGGGAGAGTGGGGCAGGGCCCCCAGATGAGGACTTGGTGAAGACGAGGGTGGGCAGGAAAAGCAAGCCCTCCAACCTGCAGCAGCCTGTCCCTGGGAACAGAGAAGGCACCAAGAGAGTCCCTCTCCAGCTTGCCCCCAGCAGGGAGTCCAACCCCTCAGAGTAAAGGTGGGCCATGAGGGAGGGAAGACGAGGGGAGGAGGGGCCTTTCTAGGTGTCCAGGGCCCAGGCTCTGCGCAGTAGCCCCTCCAGTGAATCTGCCTGAACAGGCAGAGCTGCATCCACACTCAGAGCCTGACGGCACAGATAGCCCCTTCCAGCAGCTGTCCGGTCCCGTCTGCTCACACAGGCCCTCCTATGTCAGTAACCTACACAGGCTTCTCCAGCACAAACACACTAGTCCATACTCAGGCACCTACAAGCCTGGTCACACACACACACACTCACCACCCCCCTACACATACACCCAGCTCTCAGACCTCCTCCTCTCTGCCCCCGCCCCCCATAACCACATACAGCTTCCGGGGCTTGAGGGCCCCCCTAAGCCGGGGCACTCTCTTCCCCCATTCCTCAGGGCTGGCCGAGGCTGGGCTCAGCTGCTGCTGCTGCTCTACCTCCCTCAGGCCCACTGGGTTCCTCCCACCCCAGCTCTGGCTCCTGGAGACCCTGTCACCTTGCAGGTCCCTGGAGCTATCACCAGGCAGCCCAGAGTCTCCACCCCAGCTCTGGCTCCTAGAGACTGTGTCAGCTTGCAGGTCCCTGGAGCTATCGCCAGGCAGCCCAAAGCCTCTAAGGGGCAGGGAGTGGCTGTGCCAGCCCTCAGGGACCTCTTTCCTCCAAAGTCAGGGAAAGGGGAACCCTGGGCTCCTCGCCCTCTGCCCAGCCAGGCTCAGCTCCCAGAAAGATTCTGGCTCCTGAGAGGAGACCCAGCCACAACTATGAGCCCCACAGGTGTGTCCCCAGTGGGACTGGGGAGTGTCCTGGGGCAGCCTGTGGCCATTTGGCCGAGGGTACTGCAGAGCCTGCTGCCCCACGGAGGGCACCTGGCCCAGCACCCACACAACACACACTCACTGTCCTCTGGGCCCGTCTCAGCCTCTCCGCACCTGTGCTTAGTCCCAGTGACAGGGACTGTCCTCCCAGCCCAACCAGCACCCAAATCCAGGAACCTGCAAGGCCGTCCTCCAGCTGCCCCGCCAGCCTGCTCACACTTTCTAGGCTCAAGCCCTGAGGCTTTAGCAATTTCACGGTCATCTGCACCCATACCTGGGGGAGTGATGGGAGGGACAGACTCAGGCCTGTCAGGGCCTGGTCACTGCCTGGGGACGGAGGATTCCAGAGCCTACAACTTGTTCAGCAGGTCTGGGCTATGGCCCACACCCACTTCTGCACACAGCAGCCAGCCCAGGGTCCCATGGAATACCCCAGGGCAGAGACACTAAATCAACTGAAGGAGGTGCCAGGGGTCATGCCAAGTGCCTGAACCCGGGCTTCTCCATCTTCTGTGAGGCCCCAAACCCAGCCCTGGGTAATCTAAGGTCCTGGCCAGCGCCTCCTCCTCCTCTCTCTCCCAGCCCTGAGGAACCATCCTTGTTCTCAAGGTGGAAGAGCTCGGCCCTCAGTCCCCTGCAGCCTGGGATAAGACCCACCCTAAGGGCTGGTGCACAACCAGAGGCTCTTCCCAAGGAAGCCTGGTGCCAGAAAACCCAGACACTGAGGCACAGACCAGACACACAGCCTGGGAACACCCAGAAGAGCACGCCCCCCAGGGTCACATCCCCCAGGGTCCCGGCCCCAATCGAAGCCGGGAGAGCTCAGAGCGCCCCCCGGCCCGAATCCTCCTGGCCACCCCTGCGTGGCTATTTCCTTCAACCCAGGAGAAGCTGAAGGGATCATGGCCCAGGATCCTCCTACCCCCACCCCCGAGAACACACCCAGGACTGGCAGCTCACCTGGCCCTGCAGGGCTGCCAGTCCAGCTGTGCCCCAAAGAGAACATTCGCTTCTTGCTCTATTTGGACAGCTGCAGGGTCAGTGATGCTCAGGAGAGAACGTCTCATCACGGAGTGGGGAGTGTGGTGATCAGGGCCACAGGCCCTCTGATGGGGGTGGGCCAAGGCCAGAGCTGCATCCCTGGATGAGTGGGCTGGGAGGGGGCCCCGGACCAGCCTGGCAGGGCACAGGGACAAGCTGCAGTTATTCTGCCCTCTTGAGCACTGCAAGAGGAGTGGTCAGAGGGATTCTGGAACCAGGGCTGGCACCTGGCTGGAGGCAATGGAAGCCACGAACTGATTCCCCTTTTAATGGCATTTATTCAGTTACAGGCTGGGGCCAAGGACCAGCCTCCCAAGTCCAGCCCAACACCTGACCTCACCTCACCCCAGACAGTCCCACAGCCCCCTCCTCAGCCCTTCCAGGACTGGTGAGAAAGGTCCAAAGAAAAGACGACAAAGCATCCACAAGCAGAGGTCGGTGGCTGGACTCCACCCTCCCCTCCCCAGGAAGCAGGAGGTAGAACTGGGAGGTCAAGACCAGCACTTTCCCCTCCTGCTCCCACTCTCTCCTCCTCTCTGGCCCTCATCTCCTGCCCTCTCCTCCTGGTCCCTGTGTCCTTTCCAGCCATCCCATCCTGGTGTCTCCTGGTTCCCATCTCCACTTCCTCCTCCTTTCCTCCTCTGCCCACAGCCCCCGGTTATGTAAGGGGCTTGGGAACATACAGAGGGAGCTTTGTTGTCAAACCAAATCCATATGGAGCCGGAACGGATCACAGTAACTGGTGCCCATTTTCTCCACCCTGGCAGGGCTGGGACTCCAGACAGGGAATCTCTACACACCTCTGTTTTGGGAGGCGGGGGATGAACACTGGTCCCAGGGCTCTCAGGCAGCTGAATGGGTGGCCAGGGATCAGTCTCCACTATGAGAGACCACAGCAGGGGAGCAGCTGGTCTCTAAGGCAAAGCAAAGCCACAGCGCAAAGCCAGGGTCTCAAAGCCAACAGAGGCAAGCTCTGGGCCAGGGGCAGGGCAGCACCACAGCAGGCCTGGGGTGGGGAGGGGCTGTGCACATGCACAAGTGCACCCATGTTCTTCTCTATGCAAGGATGCATGGCCATATACCCTCTCTCACACACTCATCTGCACACTTCCAGGCATGCATGTAGAGACAGAAATGCACGCATCAGCCCAAGCACAAAAGGCTGTTGTGTGCTCACCTGGATGGGGGCTGAGTAAAAATCTCTCTGCTTTGGCCAACTCCCTCCATTCCTGCAGATACCACTGGGGCAAAGAGCTCTAGAGAGAAGAGGGTGGAGGTCACCGGTCGGGAAGCTCCATCAGCTAGCTCTTCTTTGGAGACACTCAGGCTCCAGAAAGATGAAATCCCACCTACCTGCTGAGGAGGTCTCTAGTGCTAGGGCGATTCGCTTTATTTGACAGGTCATCCACCAAATAAGAGTTTACAGACCTAACGGCACTATCATTGCCCTTATCACTCTCAGTCTTCTGGAAAGGCTGAATGGAGAAATGGCATCACAAAACTAAAATGAGCTAAATTAACAGAGTCAACTGGATTATCTTGGCCAAAAGAATTACCACCGACCTTTATGGCAAGAACATCAACCCCCAGTGGAACACACAAAGTGGCCCTTCATGAAATAAATACTGAACGACTTGTGCCTTTCATAATAGAACTTCATTTATCCAATGCACTGTTGGCTCTGATATGACTCAATCCTGCAAGGCCTTGATTTATTATGCCAAAGTATATTCCACCAGGTGACCTGCCTACTGATGATCCCACCTTCTGTGACCTGGAATCTGGAAATTGGCTTTTTTTTTTTTTTTTTTTTTTTTTTGAGACAGTCGTGCTGTGTCGCCCAGGCTGGAGTGCAGTGGCACAATCTCAGCACACTGCAACCTCTACCTCATGGGTTCAAGCCATTCTCCTGCCTCAGCCTTCCAAGTAGCTGGGATTACAGGCACGCGTCACCACGCCCGGCTAATTTTTGTATTTTTAGCAGACACGGGGTTTCACCATGTTGGCCAGGCTGGTCTCAAACTCCTGACCTCAGGTCATCCACCTGCCTCAGCCTCCCAAAGTGCTGGGATTATAGGCGTGAGTCACTGCGCCCAGCCAAGACTAGCTCTTTTGTAAAAGACAGCAGAGAACAACTGCCCCTGAGCCCTGCTGAAAGAGACTACACGAGTTTCTTCTTACTATTCTCACCGTAGTAACACGTCAGGATCTTGAACCTTGGGTACATGTTTCACAGCTACTGAGAGCTCTCTTAGACTTTTGGACTTGTCAACCCACATGTGATTTAAAATTAAGGATACCCGGCCGGGTGTGGTGGCTCACGCCTGTAATCTCAGCACTTAGGGAGGCCAAGGCAGGTGGATCACCTGAGGTCAGGAGTTTGAGAACAGCCTGGCCAACGTGGTGAAACCCAATCTCTACTAAAAATACAAAAATTAGCCAGGTGTGGTGGCAGATTCCTATAATCTCAGTTACTCAGGAGGATGAGGCAGGAGAATCACTTGAACCTGGGAAGTGGAGGTTGCAGTGAGCTGAGATTGTGCCACTGCACTGCAGCCTAGGCAAAAAGAGAGAAACTCCGTCTCAGTAATAATAATATTAATAATAATAATAATAATAATAATAATAATAAAAATAGAATTAAGGATCCCCAAGAGAAATTCTTCCATAAAAGTAGATGATATTGGCTGGGCACAGTGGCTCATGCCTGTAATCCCAGCACTTTGGCAGGCTGAGGCAGGCGGATCACGAGGTCAAGAGTTCCAGACTAGCCTGACCAACATAGTGAAACCTTGTCTCTACTAAAAATACAAAAATTAGCTTGGTGCAGTGGTGCGCACCTGTAGTCCCAGCTACTTGGGAACCTGAGGCAGGAGAATCGCTTGAACCCAGGAGGCGGAGCTTGCAGTGAGCCGAGATCACACCACTGCACTCCAGCCTGGGCAACAGGGCGAGACTCCGTCTCAAAAAAAAAAAAGTAGATGATATCACGAAATAGACACAGCTTTCCCAAGACAATGAAACAAGACTCCATGTGGCTCCCTTCCACTGACTCAGACTTATTTTTGTTTGGTTTTAGCACAAAATGTTCACACTTTTATTTTTGTTAGGGAATTTCATTATTCAAACTGAATACCCTCTAAGATCTACTGCTCAACACAAAGCCATTCTCACTACTAAGCAAAGCAACTGCTGGCTACGTCATCCTCTAGATAAATGGAAACAATCAAAACTAATAGTAGAACCTGCGCCCATACACACTTGAGTGAGCAATTCAGGAAAATAGCATTATGAAAAGGGTTGGTATCCTTCCCTTGGCAGGTTGGCTGATACTTATGATCAACTAGGGTAGCACTGGGAAGAAGCAATAGAGGCAAAGGGATGGCCCACAACGATGATTGATGTCATGAATGGTAACTTATCTCTATGCACAGAAAACATGAATGGAACTGGGCCTAATCTAAGCAGTGTTCCAGAATCCCTCTGTAATCAAATTCCTAGGTTTGACACAGATTATGAAGACTAGACTCCTATATATGACACATATAAAATCAACATGACCACGAAAGCCTCAACCATATCATCAGAGAACTTACTAGAACTAGACATTGGTTCAATGGAAACGCTACAGGAAAATTTTATGCCTCAATAAGATCCGCTATATAAAGTAAATAATAATCTTGCTTATTGGACAGATCAATGCTCAGGTCATATTTGGAAAGAAAATCAATCATCCCTTAGGGAGGCTGAAGCAGGCAGATCACGAGGTCAGGAGATTGAGACCATCCTGGCTAACATGGTGAAACCCCATCTCTACTAAAAATACAAAAAATTAGCCGGGCCTGGTGGTGGGCGCCTGTAGTCCCAGCTATTGGGGAGGCTCAGACAGGAGAATCACTTGAACCCGGGAAGTGGAGGTTGCAGTGAGCCAAGATCGCGCCATTGCACTCCAGCCTGGGTGACACAGCAAGACTCCGTCTCAAAGAAAAAGAAAACCAATCATCCCTAATTGATGATGGCATATAGTCATTTTATCAAATTCATAGAAATGTTTTTTGTTCCTACTCCAATGGAAACCATAACCATTCAACGTGGCACTATGCAGATGCAGATGTGACCAAGAATAACCATGACATTTATATCACCCCCAACTGGTGGGTAATAGGATCCACTTTGACCCTTTCTATCAATAACACTGAACTATTCATCTTATGCAGCAACAACATATATAAAGATGTTCCACCTAGCCAGTCTGGATCTGTGGTTTGGGCTATCTTCTACCTAAAATGACTAGATATGACTCTTCAACTGCCATACAAATCCTTAACCTTTGAGTCATTTGTACATAAAGTGACCCCTCACAAAAGAGAATCATAATATCCCAGACACAATCTTATGAAGGGGTTCTGGATTTCATACTTCTGTAAGAGCCCTTTTCTCTCAGTTGAGAATGTCTGAATTGAAAAAAATCAATTAATATTTTAAATTTTACCAACCTCTGAAAAAAAGTTTAAATGACACTTCGAATTATCTTAAGCAGTACAATCTGGGATGAATAAATTGGCCTCAGTAGTACTGTACAATAGAAGACTTCTTGCTACTTTAACTGCTCAAAAAGGGAGACCCTGTTCCCTAATTGGTAAAAAGGTGTAGTTGGCCGGGTGCGTGGCTCATGCCTATAATCCCAGCACTCTGGGAGGCTGAGGGAAGTAGATCACCTGAGGTCAAGAGTCCGAGACCAGCCTGGCCAACATGGTAAAACCCTGTCTCTACTAAAAATACAAAATTAGCCAGGTGTGGTGGCACATGCCCGTATTCCCAGCTACTCAGGAGGCTGAGACAGGAGAATCACTTGAACCTGAAGGCAGAAGCTGCAGTGAGTCAAGATCACACCACTGCACTCTAGCCTGGTTGGGCAAGACAGAGTGAGACTCCATCTCAAAAAAAAAAAAAAGTTGTTGTTGGCCAGGCCCGGTGGCTCACACCTGTAATCCCAGCACTTTGGGAGGCTGAGGCGGTTGGATCACCTGAGGTGAGGCGTTCAAGACCAGCGTGACCAACATAGTGAAATCTCATCTCTACTAAAAACACAAAAATTAGCCGGGTGTGGGGGTGCACACCTGTAGTCCCAGCTACTTGGGAGGCTGAGGCAGCAGAATCACTTGAACCTGGAAGGTGGAGGTTACAGTTAGCTGAGATTGCGCCACTGCACTCCAGCCTGGGCAACAGAGTGAGACTCGATCTCAAAAAAAAAAAAGTGTCATTTTTATGTTAACAAATCAGGTATTACCAAAAATTTTAAAAACTTTAAAGAACACACAAGAGTTTTTCATGACATGGGCACTGCCTCCTCCATTGATTCACTCAGTTGGTTAAGTCCTGGCTCCTGGGAATCTTTGCTCAGAGGAATCTTTCAATCCTTGGCTATTACTCTCCTTATAATTATTATGTTTACCCCCCTGGTGCCTTGTATTCTCTCAAGGGTTCTAAATGATTTCCAACAGCTGCTCGAACATCAAATGATTACCATGAGGATCATCCAACTTGAGGAAAGCAATACTGACTATGTAACTGCTAACTGTGGCCAAGGAATTCTGATCCCCAACCTACCTGCTGATCATGACAACAAGAACATCTACCTGACTCTGTCCCAGCGACTACATCAGTGGTGGTAACAGAGAGTAACGCTGTGTTATCTAGTCACACTATCAGCTTGCTGAGAGAATAACCAAAAGCAAGGAACTATTTTAAAGCAAAATTTGGAGAACAGGCCTGAAAAATTCCTTACCAAACAAAACCAATGAGGCCTTAACAACAGCCTTAACCTTGCTTAAAAGACAGCATAATCAAATCTTAACTGGGGTTATTTATGGTAAATGCTTCTGTTTGACACAAATAAAACTTCAGCCAATCATAAGCAGCCAACTAACATATGGTTATGTGACTAGGAAACTTCCAACAAGGTAAACCAAACAAAGCAATTTTGTAATTGCAACCAATTAAATCAAATAAATTCTTTATTTTGCTTTCACATTCACCCTCCAAACACCTGCGTCTGAAACTTTGTCATTGGGCCACTAAACCTCTTTTGGTTTTCTGTTTCCCAATTTACTTCTCACACAAATAAACTCTTTAAAATATTATTGTGCCTGAAATTCTCTTTCACACAGGTAATATATTTTATTTTATATCATTACTGGCTTTCAAGTATTGCCTACTATCCTGTGACCTCTGAAACTGAAGACATTTTAATACCAAGAGCCAATCGGAGTAACTTACTGTAGAATATGCTCTATGATATAATGTAATTTCGTATTATATAATTCTGTGTTTTCCTCTCTTGCCTGTGAGACTATGACCTCTGTGGTCAGGAACTTCTTTATATCTCTAGGTTCTATTAAACTGCCAAGAATGTGGCAGATGTTTTATAGACATTTGACAAACAATAATATGTGAATAACGATGTATTGCATGGCGAATTAACAACTGAAACAACATACTGCATGTTCACTTTGTGCGAAAGCAGGATCTCTTACTCATGGCTGGGGGCAAAAAAAAAAAAGGAGGAAAAGAAAAAGGAATCAGGATCTCACAATCACTGCCCCACTAACTTTGAGGGCCAGAGAGTTCATTGCTGCGGGGTCTGTCTTGTGTATTATGGGATGTTTAGCAGCATCTCTGGCCTCTACCCGCTAGACACCAGTAGGAAATTCCACTCCTCAGGTGTGACAAAATGTTTCCAGACGTTTCCAGATGCTGAAGACCACTGTGCTAGATGCTTCTAAGGGCTGTGCAAGTATTAAATAAGATCTCGACCCGGTGAGTTCAACATGATAATACCTCCATTGTGGAGCCAGGGAACTAAGGTGAGAAAGAGGTCAGTAACGGGCCCAGGTTGTACAGCTCGTGAGGAGTGGAGCTGGGGCTAGAATTCTGCCTCCTCTGCCCAGAACACACCCCAAACCCCCACATCATACAGCTTCTTGGGTTTTTTTTTGTTTGTTTTTGTTTTTTTTTGAGACAGAGTCTTGCTCTGTCACCCAGGCTGGAGTGCAATGGCGTGATCTTGGCTCACTGCAACCTCTGCCTCCTGGGTTCAAGCAATTCTCCTGCCTCAAGCTCCCGAGTAGCTGGGATGACAAGCACCCGCCACCACACTCGGCTAATATTTGTATTGTTTAAGTAGAGACGGAGTTTTACCATGTTGGCCAGGCTGGTCTCGAACTCCTGACCTCAAGTGATCCACCCGCCTTGGCCTCCCAAAGTGCTGAGATTACAGGCATGAGCCACCACGCCTGGCCCCTACAGCTTCTTCTAAAACCATCCTGTGCAGACTGGCTCCCTAGCCTCCAGGATCCCTGGGATGTCCACCCTGCCCTATACAGCAATTAGGGGAAGGGGCTTCGAGCACATCCAAGTCCTTCAGAGGCTCCGCACAGTGACAAAGAGCCTGTCAAGCCCCTTCTCAGCCACGCTTCCACACGAGACACAGTCTCTAGCCCCCACAGCCCTGGCGCTCTTTGGAAGCTCTGGAGTGCGTGTTCAAGGCACACAGCTGTATTTGTGGGATCACTAACATCTGCCAGCTGGACACCAGACTTCCATGAATCTGACCATTTTTTGCAGCCACATCCCACCACTGGCACGGACTCACTCTCTCCGCTGTAGGCCAGGTCTCCCAGGCTACGGACTCCTCTGGCTTCCCTGCTAAACCTCAGCGCCGGCCTGGGCTGTACCTGCTTACACACATTCCACAGCCCGTCCAGGAGTGAGTCTCCACTGTGTCTGCCAACCCACAGCGATTCCTCTCGGTTGAGTGTCCACTGTCCACGTTCTACAGGGGACTCAAGCTGGACTGTGCAGTTAACATCATTAATACAACTGCCAGGTACAGCAAGAGCAGGCTGGGGAGTTCTCCCACAGGGTTAGACGCCACTCGGATACAGATGGTCCACTAATGGCAAGTCCCCAGAACAGACCGGTCATCTGTAAAACTCCTCCTCAGCTCCAAAACCTCCATGGGCTCCTCTTCTCACTCACAGGGAGAGTCCGGGTCCTTACTCTGACCCACAGAGACACACGAGGTCTACTGGCCAGCACCTCCTCCCTCCTTGCCTAACCTCTCCATGGAGGCTGCTCCACGAACCAGCCTCACCAGGTCTGGGGGGCTACCTAGGCACGCTCCCTCCTCTGAGGCTTTGTACTTTCTGTTCACTCAGTCAGGAATGCTTTTCCCTACACATGGGCTTGGCTATCTCTCTTCACCCAGCTTTCCTCTTCTCTCCCTCTCTCTTTTTTTTTTTTGGAGACAAACTCTTGCTTTGTTGTTCAGGCTGGGGTACAGTGGTGTGATCTTGGCTCACTCTAACCTCCACCTCCGGGGTTCAAGCAATTCTCGTGCCTCAGCCTCCCAAGTAGCTGGGATTTCAGACAGGCACCACCATACCCAGCTAATTTTTGTATTTTTAGTAGGGATGGGGTTTCCCCATGTTGTCCAGGCTGGTCTCGAACTCCTGACCTCAAGGGATCCGCCAGCCTCAACCTCCCAAAGTGCTGGGATTACAGGGGTGAGCCACTGTGCCTGGCTTCTTTGTCCAGCTCTTTACTCAGCTTCTCTACTTCCCAGCAACAACTCCACACCCAACACTGCAGGTCCCCTCCCCTGCTTGCAAAGATGTTTCTCTTGTTTTGCTTGCTGCTTTATCGCCCGTGTCGACAACAGTGCCCGGCACCCAGTGGGCTCTCAATACAAACATGTTGAATTAATAAATGGATCTGTTCATCGGATGGCATTGCCCCAGTGACAGTGGAACAGAATGGAAGAGGCAATGACAGCAGGTCAGATATCCTTTGGCCCCTGTGGCACAGCCCCTGGCTGGACACTGCAGCCTCACCCCATCATTGAACACTGTGATCACAGCACGCCTGGGCACGGAGAGGCTTCCTGGCTCATTAGAGTCGGCAGAGAGCACAGTGAGTAACTGACCAGCTAACTGCCTCAGGGCCACGCATGGGAGGATGGAAACATCTCTCAGGCTGTCTGACCTTTGAGGGAAAGGAGCCAGACAGGCTTCCACCTACAGCAAAAGGCGCTCTCTGTTCCCACCCTCGGGCTCCACAGGCTACCCCCGCATCCGCCCCTGCAGCCTGGCTCTGTAGACTCCTGTATAGAAACATTGTATCACCCGTTTATCAGCTGCCAGTCACAAGACACCAACCACTTGAAAATCATACCTTGGTGTCTGCCTGGGAGGGGCAGAGGCTTTGAATTCCATTCTCAGGGTGAGAAAGCTGAAGCCAGTGTGAGGAGGTAGAAGTCAAGAGTGCAGCCCGGGCCCAAAGTAAAGGACAAATCCAGTGCCTGTGTGGACCTGCTCCAGGTCCTGGTCGGGGGCTCCCCGGCACCCCTCCGTCCCAGGAAAAGCAATGCACCCACCCCAAGGATTTGAAGTTAAAGGCAAAATTGGGGAAGATGCACTCCCCACCTCCCATCTTTCTAGAGGCAGTACCTCCTAGAGTCAGCACCCAAATTCTTGATTAATCCATCTCCAAAGCAGCACCCCCTCTCAAGAGCAGCACCCCCTCTCCAGAACAGACGCTCTCAAAGCTCCTCCACGACTCAGCAGGCACAGGGGTGCACAGTACTCAAGATGTCAGGCTTTGAACAAGTCAGGTACAGTGCATGTAATCAACAAATACTTGAATATATAATATCAGCATTCCCATGAAACAGAGAAAAAAACATGGAAACAAAGAGAAAACAAGAGACAAGATAAGATCCCGCAATTGTGCTTCTGGGCATATACCCCAAAGAGCTGAAACCAGGACATCAAAGCGAGATTTGTACACCCATGTTCATAGCAGCATTATTCACAATAGCTGATGCGGAAGCAACCCAAGTGTCCATCAATGGATGAATGCACAAAATGTGATCTATGCACACAATGAAATATGATTCAGCCTGAAAAAGAAAGGAAATTCATGTAAAGGAAATATTATGGAGATTTGCTGTACAAAATCCAAAGCGGGCTAGGTGCTGTGGCTCACACCTTTAATCCCAGCACTTTGGGAGGCCGAGGCGGGCGGATCACCTGAGGTCGGGAGTTCGAGACCAGCCTGACCAACATGGAGAAACCCTGTCTCTACTAAAAATACAAAATTAGCCAGGTGTGGTGGTGCATGCCTGTAATCCCAGCTACTCAGGAGGCTGAGGGAGAAGAATCTCTTGAACCCAGGAGGCAGAGGTTGTGGTGAGCTGAGATCGTGCCATTACACTCCACCCTGGGCAACAAGAGTGAAACTCTATCTCAAGAGAAAACAGAAAAAGAAAGAAAAGAAAGAAATTCTGACATACACTGCAACATGTATCAACCCTGAAGACTGCTATGCAAAGTGAAATAAGCCAGTTACAAAAGGACAAATACTGTATCATTCCACTTATAGGAGGTACTCAAAAGCAGTCAAACTCATAGACACAGAAAGCAGAATGGTGGTTGCCAAGGGCTGAGGGGAAAAGGAAATGAGCTACTGACTAGCAGGTAGAATGTTTCAGTTTGACGAGATGAAAAGATTTCTGGAGATGGATGGCGGCACAGTAGCACATTCTAAATGTACTTAATGCCACTGAACTATACACATAAAAAAGGTTAAGATGGTCAATAGAACCTTGTGCTTGTGCATTTTACCATAACCACCACCAAAACAATCAAAGGAATAAAAAAGAACACAAAAAGGCAATTCACAGAATAAATTCAAACACCTAATAGACATAAGAAAAGATGCTCAGGCTCACTAGTAACCAGGGAATACAGATTAAAACCAAATATAGTTTCTCACACATTGCTGGTGGGAGTACCAGTTGATACAAAGGCTTAGAAGAGCACTTCACAATATGTAGTCAGGCTGAAGATGTGCATACCTTACAATCTGGTGACTGTATTTCCAGGCATAGCCTCGAGTGACCCTCCCTTGTACGGGACACCCCATTCAAGCCTGTTTATTAAGCAGTGCTACAAGAGCAAAAAATGGAAACAATTTAACTATCCTCAGGAGAGGGATGGCTACAGAAGCAGTGCTACATTCATGCAACTGAATACTGGATAGCCATGTCAACTGAAGAAGTCAATCCATATGGGTCAACTGGGATCAATGTGAAAACGTAACATCAACTGTTTAAAGTGTTGCAAATATATAAAGGATGAATCCGAAAACAGCAAGAAGTCTGTGTCCATTTGTAAATAGTGTGTGCTTATGTGTATAATGAAAGAATAGACCAGGCGTGGTGGCTCACGCCTATAATCCCAGCACTTTGGGAGGCCGAGGCGGGCAGATCATAACGTCAGGAGTTTGAGATCAGCCTGGTCAACATGGTGAAACACCGTCTCTACTAAAAATACAAAAATTAGACAGGCAAGATGGTGCGCGTCTGTAATCCCAGCTATTCAGGAGGCTGAGGCAGGAAAATCACTTGAACCCGGGAGGCAGAGGTTATAGTGAGCCAAGGTCGCGCCACTGCACTCCAGCCTGGGCGACAGAGCGACACTCCATCACAAAAAAAAAAAAAAAAAGGAATATGGGGAAGAATAGATCATAGTGGCACATCTTTAGTTCTATACTTGTAATATTTTATTTCTTAAAGGAGAAAAAATCTAATATCATATGGGATTAGGTTCACACTTGATAAATCTGGCTGATTATCACATGGAGGTCTGTTTATTAAGTTTTACATATTTGAAATATTTTCATAAAAAAAAAAGAATGAGGGCCAGGCACAGTGGTTCACGCCAGTAATCCAGCACTTTGGGAGGCCAAGGCAGGTGAACTGATTGAGTTCAGGAGTTCGAGACCTGCCTGACCAACATGGTTTCTACTACAAAATACAAGAATTAGCCGGGTGTAGTGGTGCATATCTGTAGTCCCAGCAACTCGGGAGGCTGAGGCAGGAGAACTGCTTGAACTCGGGAGGCAGAGGTTGCAGTGAGCCGAGATCGTGCCACTGCACTCCAGCCTGGGTGACAGAGTGAGTCTCCATTTCAAGAAAAAAAAAAAGAATGGAGATTGAAGAAACATAAATTCAGAAGCTAAATAATGAAAGATGAATACAGTCACATATAGTTTAAGTGAGATACAGAGAGCAAGCGAGCAAGCTCATACTTAAAAGAATGAAAAACTAAGAAGTGATTTGCAATATGTACATACATTAACATATCAGTTAATTCCCTTAGCCTATAATATACTCATGCAAGTCCACCCCTCCTCCCCAAACAACGAAGGAACGTAATTTAAAAATAAGCTAAGGCTATGAATATATACTTTAGAGAAATATAAATGGCACATAAGACATTTATCTACATTTAAAACTTCCAGTGTGGTTGAGACACCATTTTTCATAAATAGTAACAGCAAAAAGCAAGGGTCCTGAGCTACATAGCGCTGGGGGAGTGTGGGAAGCAGGACGTCTCACAGACACATGCTGGAAGTGAAAACCAGGCCACCTTCTAGGAAGACATTTCACAATATTTGTCAAAATACCCTTTACCCTGGGGCTTCCGTGGTCAGAAGCTTATTCCACAGAAAAGTTTCCTACATTTGCAAAGAGACTTGTCTGTTACGATCTTTACTGCAGCACTTTTTCTAACAGTGTAAGACGGAAACCTGAAATCTATGCACAGGCACCTGTTTTAAAAAATTAGGCACACAAAACTAAACACTATGCAGCTGTGAAACATAGGATGCAAATCGATGCATGCTGATGTCAACTGAGCTCCAAAGCATAATATTAAGACGTAAAAGGCAGGCGTAAAACGGTGATCTTCTCTCCAAATGCACTTTCACAAAAGAATTACATGCATATTCAGAAACATCTTACGTGAACAGAGTACTCAGAAGGATGCAAAACAAGGCTATTGCCTCTCAAGAGGGCAAGCTGGAGAGTGACTTTCTCTCATGTTCCCATTTGTACTGCTTAACTGTTTTAAACTGATGAGTGTGATACATTTTCAACTAATCATTTGATTTAAAGAAAGAAAAGGAAGACAAAGAAATAAGGAATGTAAATGTTGAAGTCTCACACTTGGACCTGAGTTCTGGACTGACCATCACTTCTGCGAATGACTTTTCCGGGTCTCAGGTTTTCCGTTGGGTAAACAGGGATTTTTAAAAAATGGCACTATCAGCTGGCACGGTGGCTCATGCCTATAATCCCAACACTTTGGGAGGCCAGGCAAGCCGACTACCTGAGGTCAGGAGATCGAGACCAGCCTGGCCAACATGGGAAACCCATCTTTACTAAAAATAAAAAAGTTAGCTGGGCATGGTGGCATGCACCTGTAATCCCAGCTACTCGGGAGGCTGAGGCACGAGAACTGTTTGAATCCCAGAGGCGGAGGTTGCAGTGAGCCGAGATCACACCACTGTGCTCCAGTCTAGTGACGAGCGCAAAGCTCTGTCTCCAAAAAAAAAAAAAAGAAAGAAAGAAAGAAGAAGGCACTATCTTGAAGGGAGGTTGTACAAGCAAATGACGTAGCTCCAAAGACAATCACTGAAATGGAAGCAGCCGATCTCAGACCCTAGAACACGCATCCCCTGCGCCTCTCACTGACAGGCCCTACTTGCCTACCTGTGTCCTACCCTGAGGCCAGAAACAGCAGTGGCAGAGCACCAGCCACAGTACGCACCCTGGGCAATCATGGCCTGGCCAGGGTGGCAAGTGAGGCTGGGCTGCAGCCCTCCCCCTGCTTGCCAAACTGTATGCTCTGGTGCAGGGCTTCTCCAACGGGGCTGGGGAGAGAGAGGTGGGGGGTTGTGTTCCCTTTCCTAATTTACAGGAAAGTGTTGTAGAGATTAGCAGCAACACCACTCAGAGCAGCTAACTTCCTCCTCTCTTCTCCAAGTTAAAACAGCACAGTGCAAAGATCTGGGTGTGCACAGACCTGGGAGTCGCCAGAAGCACCCCAGGGGAAGCTGGCAGAGCCACCCATCAATGTTTGTCTTTCTCCATGTCATTTCCCCTGTACTCACAAGGATATCCTTCTCATGAGCAGGTGTGGCTTCTGCAGAGTTGACTCCAGCCACTTTTTGTCCAGCTGTACCCACTTCCTAAGTCCAGGACAGCTGGCCAGCCCTCTCTAAAGTGAGGTCACCCACAGGACTAACCTGTGTGGTCCCAGGAGAGCCACAGAGGTCACATTACTCCTTCCCTACTTGCTCCACAGAAGGGCTAGTGGAATAATACCCCTGTCCCAGTGCAGCCTGGGGACCCCAAGGCCTCCCCAGACCAAGAGGCTGGACAGGTCAGCAGAAACAGAAGCCACAGGGCCTAAGGGCCGACTGCAAGCAGGTCACTGACTTGGGCACTGTGGCATGGCAGAAACAGGGGTTTCTTTTTAGTAGAGATGGGGTTTCACCATATTGGCCAGGCTGGTCACAAACTCCTGACCTCAGGTAATCCATCTGCCTCAGCCTCCCCACGTGCTGGGATTATAGGCATGAGCCACCACGCCTGGCCCTGTATTCATTTTTTAATCATCTCTGGGGCTGTGCTGCAATTGCTGTGCATAATCTTTTTTTTTTTTTTTTTTGTGAGAGAGTCTCACTCTGTGGTCTCGACTGGAGTGCAGTGGCGTGATCTCGGCTTACTGCAACCTCCACCTCCTGAGTTCAAAGGATTCTCCTGTCAGCCTGCCAAGTAGCTGGGATTACAGGCGCGCACCATCACGTCCAGCTAATTTTTGTATTTTTAATAGAGATGGGGCTTCACCATGTTGGCCAGGCTGGTCTCGAACTTCTGACCTCAAGTGATCCACTCACCTTGGTCTCCCAAAGTGCTGGGATGACAGGTGTGAGCCACCGCGCCCAGCCTGCTAAGCGTAGTCTTATTGAAGTTTTCAGCCAATAGATGTGGGAGTACTCTTTCATTCTCATTTACAGATGGGGAAACTGAGGCACAGAGGGACTACATTGAGGGTCCCAAACTCGAAAATAGTGAACCAGGATCTAAAATTCAGCCAGAACTACTTTTAATCCCTACACTCTATGCACCTCAGAGCTTCAGAGTCCTCATCTTTTAAATGGGGGTAACAGCAGCAAGTCCTCAGAGATGTCCTGAGCCTCAAAACATATCCTGGTATTTAACGTCCACAGCCTCAGCAGGGGCTGGGCACAGAACAAGTACTCAGGACCTGGAAGGTGCCAGCAACACTTGGTCCTTTCCTCCCAGGCACAAGGCAGCCCACCCCTCTCCATACAAGCTCTGCCCCAGCCCAGCAAAGAGAGGGGTCCTCAGCCACAGCTCCCGCCACTACCACAATCATACTCACCCCTCCTGGTCTCTATGTGACACAGGACCTGCCGCCGCCAGGGAGACAGGCAGAGGCACTGCTACTCCCACTCTACCCTGCCCTGACTCAGATCACCCATGGCCCAGCCTCAGGGGATGCTGCTGGGGTGCAATGGCATGTGGAAGGGCAGGAGGGATAGGAGGAGGAGGAGGCCCCTGGGGAGGTGGCTCTCCATCTCTCTGTCTTTCTGGGTGTAGCACCTCCTGGAGTTGGCACCAGGCCCTGACCAGTTTCACCCCATTCAGCCGTCACAGAAAGGCTGGCACATGGATCCCTCAGCCTGACCAGACAGCAGCCTCCTGTCATGAGCGGTGCTCCGTCTCCACCACAGTGCCCCCGACACGCAGGCCCCCCACACCTGAGCAAAGTCCACTTCCAGAACGGTGGTCCCTATGCAGACGACACACTCTATCCAAACCCAGTACCCCAAAATCCCCAAGCAGGGACAGCAAAGGCAACGTTCAGCCCTGTAGTCCCCACACAGGTGCCACAAATTCCAGCCCTGCCCCACAGTACAGCCTCTGAATCCGGGCTCTCAGCTCTGCTTTTCAGTGTTTTGGAGCAGTGGTTTCTGAGCTCACCCTGCCTCCTTCGGGAAGGAACCCTCACTCGGCAGGTCTTGCACTCCCGCCTCCCCTCACCAGAACATCTGCTGGGCACTGAGACGGACACCATGGTCAGCCTGGCACTTGATGAACAAGGGTGTTTCTGGATCTGTGCAGCTGAGGGTCCAAGGGTCCACACCTGAAGTTTCATTGGGAGCCAGCAGGGTTAAAGGGGCTGAACAAGGGAGAGGCAGATTTGCCAGGGGAGGGCCCTGCACATGGGAGGGAGAGTGGAGCAGGGCCCTCAGATGAGGACTCCGTGAAGACGGGGGAGGGGGGAGTAAGGAAAGCAAGCCCCCCTCCTCTGCCCATGTCAGTAACCTACACAGGCTTCTCCAGCACAAACACACTGGTCCCTACTCAGACACCCAGGAACCAGATCACACAGACACACACACCCAGCTCTCAGTCATCCTCCTCTCTGCCCCCTCCTCATCACCCCATGCCCATATACAGCTTCCAGGGCTTGAGGGGCTCCCCCAGTCAGGGCGATCTCTTCCTCCATTCCTCAGGGCTGGTGGGGAAGGGGGAGGTGGGCTCAGCTGCAGCAGCTGATGCTTTACCTCCCCCAGGCCCACTGGGTTCCTCCCACCCCAGCTCTGGCTTCTGGAGACTTTGTTTGTCAGCTTGCAGGTCCCTGGAGCTATCACCTGGCAGCCCGGAGCCTCTAAGGGGCAGGGAGTGGCTGTGCCAGCCCTCAGGGACCTCATCCCCCAAAGCCAAGGAAAGGGGAGCCCTGGGCTCCTCACCTTCTGTCCAGCAAACTCAGCTCCCAGGAAGAGTCCGGCTCCTGACCGGAGACCCAGCCATGCCTATGAGCCCCACAGGTGTGTCCCCAGCAGGCCTGGAGAGTGTCCCCGAGGAAGCCTGTGGCCATTTGGCCGAGGGTACTGCAGAACCTGTTGCCCCACGGAAGGCACTCCCTGGCCCAGCACCCACACAACACACACTGTCCTCCGGGCCCGTCTCAGCCTCTCTGCACCTGTGCTTAGTCCCAGTGACAGGGACTGTCCTCCCAGCCCAACTAGCATCCAAATCCAGGAACCTGCAAGGCCGTCCTCCAGCTGCCCCGCCAGCCTGCTCACACTTTCTGGGCTCAAGTCCTGAGGCTTTAGCAATTTCAAGGTCATCTGCACCCATACCTGGGGGAGTGATGGGAGGGACAGACTCAGGCCTGTCAGGGCCTGGTCACTGCCTGGGGACGGAGGATTCCAGAGCCTACAACTTGTTCAGCAGGTCTGGGCTATGGCCCACACCCACTTCTGCACACAGCAGCCAGTCCAGGGTCCCATGGAATACCTCAGGGCAGAGACACTAAATCAACTGAAGGAGGTGCCAGGGGTCATGCCAAGTGCCTGAACCCGGGCTTCTCCATCTTCTGTGAGGCCCCAAACCCAGCCCTGGGTAATCTAAGGTCCTGGCCAGTGCCTCCTCCTTCTCCCAGCCCTGAGGAACCATCCTTGTTCTCAAGGTGGAAGAGCTCGGCTCTCAGTCCCCTGCATCCTGGGATAAGACCCACCCTAAGGGCTGGTGCACAACCAGAGGCTCTTCCCAAGGAAGCCTGGTGCCAGAAAACCCAGACACTGAGGCACAGACCAGACACACAGCCTGGGAACACCCAGAAGAGCACGCCCCCCAGGGTCACATCCCCCAGAGTCCCGGCCCCAATCGAAGCTGGGAGAGCTCAGAGCGCCCCCCGGCCCGAATCCTCCTGGCCACCCCTGCGTGGCTATTTCCTTCAACCCAGGAGAAGCTGAAGGGATCGTGGCCCAGGATCCTCCTATCCCCACCCCCGAGAACACACCCAGGACTGGCAGCTCACCTGGCCCTGCAGGGCTGCCAGTCCAGCTGTGCCCCAAAGAGAACATTCGCTTCTTGCTCTATTTGGACAGCTGCAGGGTCAGTGATGCTCAGGAGAGAACGTCTCATCACGGAGTGGGGAGTGTGGTGATCAGGACCACAGGCCCTCTGATGGGGGTGGGCCAAGGCCAGAGCTGCATCCCTGGATGAGTGGGCTGGGAGGGGGCCCCGGACCAGCCTGGCAGGGCACAGGGACAAGCTGCAGTTATTCTGCCCTCTTGAGCACTGCAAGAGGAGTGGTCAGAGGGATTCTGGAACCAGGGCTGGCACCTGGCTGGAGGCAATGGAAGCCACGAACTGATTCCCCTTTTAATGGCATTTATTCAGTTACAGGCTGGGGCCAAGGACCAGCCTCCCAAGTCCAGCCGAACACCTGACCTCACCTCACCCCAGACAGTCCCACAGCCCCCTCCTCAGCCCTTCCAGGACTGGTGAGAAAGGTCCAAAGAAAAGACGACAAAGCATCCACAAGCAGAGGTCGGTGGCTGGACTCCACCCTCCCCTCCCCAGGAAGCAGGAGGTAGAACTGGGAGGTCAAGACCAGCACTTTCCCCTCCTGCTCCCACTCTCTCCTCCTCTCTGGCCCTCATCTCCTGCCCTCTCCTCCTGGTCCCTGTGTCCTTTCCAGCCATCCCATCCTGGTGTCTCCTGGTTCCCATCTCCACCTCCTCCTCCTTTCCTCTTCTGCCCACAGCCCCCGGTTATGTAAGGGGCTTGGGAACACACAGAGGGAGCTTTGTTGTCAAACCAAATCCATATGGAGCCGGAATCGGCCAACGCAGCTGTTCCCCATTCCCTTTGCCTTGGCAGGGTTGGGACTCCGGGCAGGGAGCCCCTAAACCCCTCCATTTTGGGAGATGGGGGACAAACACTTGCCCCTGGGCTGCCAGGCAGTTGAATGGGTGGTCAGGGATCATCTCCACTGTGTGGAACCACAGCAGGGGACCAGCTGGTCCCTAAGGCAGAACAAAGCCACAGTACAAAGCCAGGGTCACAAAGCCAATAGAGGCTAGCTCTGGGCTGGGGCAGGGCGGCACCGTGCTGGGCCTGGGAGGGCGGGGAGTGTATCCAGACCCTAGCATAGCACTGTTGTGTGCTCACCTCAATGGGGTCTGACAGTAGAAATCTGTGTTGGCCAACTTCCCTCATTCAAGCAGGTTCCCCTGGGAGAAAGAGCTTAAGAGAGAGGAGGGTGGAGGGTTCAGGTCCCAGGCTAGGGAAGCTCAGCCCATCTTTGGAGACCCTCAGGCCCCAGAAAGACGAGATCCCACCGTCTTTTGCAGGAAGATGTCCAAAGAGTTGCATGAGGGCTCGGGAGCTCAGTTAACAATAAAAGCATTGCGTACTTTGGGCAGGCACTGTCTCTTCGCCAAACTCAACTCCTGGAAGAGCCATTTTCATTCGAAAATGCTGGAGCTGCCAACAGGAGGAGCTGACTCCTGCTCCCATGGGCTCCCAATGAAGGCTCTCCTGAACATCCCCAGATCCAGGCAACCCAACCCAGCCACCCCCAGAGTCCCGGTTCCACTATGAGGACAACCTGAATGCTGAGGCTGGAGAAAGAAGGCGGATCAGAGAAGCAAGGGCAAAGAGAGAACTCAGAGGAGGCAGAAGGGAAGGAAGAGAGATCACTGAAGATGGTAAGAAATCTAGGGGTGGAAAGGGAAGGCAGGCAGAAAGGGACTTAAGAGAAAGAGCACAGCTCAAACAGGGACAGTAAGGAGATGGGGGCAGGAGGTCTAGAGAAATGGCCCACACTGCCTGTGAGGACAACCTCCCACGCTCCATCAACACCCCCTCCTCGGCCAGACCCCCATTCAGTCCAGCCCAGCTGGGGAGGGATTTCTAGACCGCTCATCTTAGCCCACCCAGTCCTAGGGGCCTGGAGAACAGACCAGCTGAATGGGCCAGGCATGAGGTAGGGGCTGGAGAGGCAGAGAGAGAAGGGTTACTCCTGAGGCTCAGCCCAATCCCCTGCTCCCTGCCTGTGGTGAGAGAGGTGCTCTGTGACCTTGAACAACTAAGTTACTTTTCTGAGTGTCTGCTCCCTCGATTGCAAAATGACAGCCAACCTCTGAGGCCTCTCCCAGCCTGAAAAATGTTTGTTTTGTTTGCCCATCACCAGGCTGTGAGATGTGGCACATACTCTTATCCCAATTAACACAGATGCTAATTGAGTACCAGAGTGCAAGACCTGCCTGGGGTCACATAACTGGTAAGTGGACAGGGACAAAGGATGCCAGGACAGCTCCTAGTGAGCCACCTTCCCCTCTTCCCCTGGACCAGAAAGTAGATAGACCCTCTTCAGTCTCTGGACCCCACCCTGGAATCCCAGAAAAGCACACCAGCCAGCATTTATAGAGTGTTGGATTCCAGGCACTGGATGTTATCTGAAATGTTATCTTATTAAGAAGTGTTGGCCAGGCCGAGCACGGTAGCTCACGCCTATAATCCCACCACTTTGGGAGGCCAAGACAGGTGGATCATTTGAGATCAGGAGTTCGAGACCAGCTTGGCCAACATGGTGAGACCCCCATCTCTATTAGAATACAAAAATTAGCCAAGCGTGGTGGTGGGCACCTGTAATCCCAGCTACTTGGGAGGCTGAGGCAGAAGAATTGCTTGAACCCAGAAGGCAGAGGTTGCAGTGAGCTGAGATCGTGCCACTGCACTCCAGCCTGGGCAACAGGGTGAGACTCTGTCTTTAAAAAAAAAAAAAAAAGTGTTGGCCAGACACGGTGGCTCACTCCTGTAATCCTGGCACTCTGGGAGGCTCAAGGTGGGCAGATCACCTGAGGTCAGGAGTTTGAGACCAGCCTGGCCAACATGGTGAAACCCCACCTCTACTTAAAGTACAAAAATTAGCCAGGTGTGGTAGCACACATCTGTGATTCCAGCTACTTGGGAAGATGAGGCAGGAGAATCGCTTGAACCCGGGAGGCAGAGGTTGCAGTGAGCCGAGATCACACCACTGCATTCCAGCCTGGGTGATAGAGCCAGACTCTGTCTCAAAAAAAAAAAAAAAAGCGTTAATTTCTAGGAGAAGGAAACGGAGCTGTACCCAAGGCTATGCCTGCAGGGAAGGGCTGAGAGCCTCCAGCCTGCTTCTAGGAATACAAATCTCACAGCTCCATACCACCACCTCGGGCACTACCCCCAGAACTACCTACCTTTGGTTCAGCCTGAGCCCCACTGAGGTCCATGCTGGGGTCACCCCAGCACAGGGTTCCCTCCCTGTCACAGGCATGGGACCTACAGGGAGTGGAGAATGCAGCGGGAGGAGGTGCCGGTGCTGGGTGGCCAGGGAGGCTTCCCAGCACTGGGACTTCAGTTGATACTGAAGGACATTTGCAGTCTAGCAAGGTCATTACCAGCAATGCCCAAGACATGTGAAGGGGCTGTGGAAGCAAAGGCGAGGAGGTGAGATCATACATGGCATGCTACCAGAAAATGAGAACCACGGGGGTCACAATTAGAGCTCAAAGAGGGTTTAAAAAAAAAAATTAAAGCCAAGAAACCCTCTGTCGCATTTTCAAACAAAATTTAAGTGGAAAAGCAGTATGTACAAGGAATAAAAGTGGAGCTGTTCAGGAGGAGGCAAATGTGGGTGAACCCCTCACTCTTCCAAAGCCGTCACTCCTGAGAGCCGCCCAAGTGAGGGTTCCACCATAGGGATACCTTTCCTGGGCCTCAAATAAGGAGAGGACTGACATAGGGAGTGCAGCTGAGGTCAGGACCTGTCTGCAGGGATCTGAAGGTTACTGGGGAAGGGTGATGGGCAGAGAAACGTGGCCAGCTGACCCTGGGGTGGGTGAAACGGGGCATGCACTCCCCAGGGGACAAGCTCCTGCCCATCCTCACCTGGACTCCTGCCTGCCTCTCTGGTGTCTGAACAGAGACCCCCGAGGTGGCAGCACACAGCTGGGGCCAGACTTTTCTCTGGCAAACAGCTCACCTGGCAAAAGGGAAACTTTTTCCCTTTGCCCTGGGAGAAGGAGGAAGCACAGTAAAGATGCAGCAAAGACAAATTAGCATACCTGAGCTGCATTTCCATCACTCATCACACAAGAATCTGAGCGCTTATTGTTTGCTAGACATCATTCCAGGCATTAAGAATATATACCAGTGAACAAGCCAGACACGCTCGGCTGGGCGCGGTGGCTAACGCCTGTAATCCCAGCACTTTGGGAGGCCGAGGCAGGTGGATCACGAGGTCAGGAGTCTGAGACCAGCCTGACCAACATGATGAAACCCCGTCTCTACTAAAAATACAAAAATTAGCCAGGCATGGTGGCGCAGGCCTGTAATCTCAGCTACTCAGGAGGCTGAGGCAGGAGAATCACTTGAAACCAGAAGGTGGAGGTTGCAGTTAGCCGAGATCGCGCCACTGCACTCCAGCCTGGGCAACAAGAGCAAAACTCCATCTCGAACAAACAAACAAACAAACAAACACCAGCCTGGGCAACATGGCAAAACCCCGTCTCTACAAAAAACAGAAAAATTAGCCTAGTGTGGTGGCGCATACCTATAGTCCTGAAGCAAGTCAGCTGCCTCCTCGCCTGCCCAGAACTCCGCGGATCCCTCAGCCTCTGCCCTCGTCAGTCCCTTGCACGACTTCCCTCCGAATGATCAGAACCCAGTGGGAATCCAGGGTATACCCCGGCTGGCCCCTAATTCTCTACTGCCAGGAATCCCTCCCCCAACCTGAGCAACCTCTAAGAGACAGGGAGGGCTGCTGGTGCGGAGCTTGTCTGTGGGCGAAACAGCTCACCATGTTGGAAGGAGAATTGGGTCTTTGGGAGCCTCTCTGGCCTTGAGCCAGCCCAGGACAGGCATCAAGGAGGGCCAGGCAGCCAAGGTGCTTCTGCCTGGCAGGAAATCAGGATGCCAGATGCCGGGAGCAGCCACCTTGGCTGGGTTCCCTGTGCTTAGACCCCATAAGGCCCCTCCCCTTCCCCACGTGTGGCCGTGGTTGCCTTGCAGTCATGTGGGCGGCAGCCACATTTCCAAAGGAATAGGAGCTGCAGGCAGGCCAGATGGAAGCAATTGCCAAGGGAAAGCGGCAGAGGTGGGGGCTGGGGGGCTGGGAGGGCCCGCTGGGAAGGAGGGAAGGAGGAAGGAAGGAGGGAGGAGAATCCTGTCCTGCCTCACCCTGCCCAACCAAGAAAGCGGACAAGCCTGTGCTCAGGATGCCAGCCCAGCCACGATGTAGGGTTCGGGAGAGCACTCAGAGCCCAGGGCTTGTGTTCCACCTTTGACGCTAGTACACTGTGGCCTTGAGCAAACCCCTTCACACCTTTGAGCTGGGATCTGTTTCTTCATCAGGCAAAATGAGCAAACTCCAGGGGGCAATTGAGAACTGGGCTGAAAAGTGAAGGTTTTGGAAGCAGGCCTGGATTTGAGTCCTAGCTCAGCTGCTTACGAGCTATGTGACCTTGGCCAAGTAACTTAATCCTTCAATCCTCCATTTCTTCATTTATAAATGGGCTTAATTACAGGGTTGTGTGAGGCTCACATGAAGTGAAGTGTCTAGCACATCTTTTTTTTTTTTTAAGTTTATTGAGCCAGGTTTTTAATAAGTGCCTGATTGCTAAATGGTAATATTTTTGTTATTTGCTGAGGCCATTTTCATTATGGGGACAGATGTTCACCCATGCTGCAGTTGGCAGAGGACGCAGAGCACAAGTAGGGTCGCTGCAGACCAGCATGCCCTAGCACTCTCCAAACTGGTCCCAGCACTCTTTGGGGGCTGCCTCCCCTAAACAGGAAAGCAAGATCCTGAGGACCCCAACCCCCATGCACAGGCTTGAATGAGCTGCAGGTGGGACAAAGGGACTCTCCTACTCAGGTGTTTCTGGGCTTCTGCAGCCAGACCTTCCTCACAATCAAGGCCCAGGTGGGAAACTGAAGGCCCAGCCAGACCCACACCTCACTTCAGCCCAAGCAGCAGCAACCTCCTCCTTGCTGGGCCAGCAGCGGAACCCAGGGCTTCCGTCTAGGGCAATCCTATCATCTTTCTGCAGGGCAGTGTGACATGCAGGGGAACAGAGATGGGGTTGTGGCCTGGCTGTAGGTCCCAGGCAAAGGGCTCAGCCTACACTAAACACCCACAGCTCTGGAGGCTCACAGCCTCTAACCCCGAAAAGCAACAACCCAAGCAACTCTTCGGGGGAAATTCAGCCCCTGCAGGGCTCAGGGACTCCGGTCGGAGGCGGACAAACACTTGGCTAGGGCCTGGGCATCGCATGCTGCTACCACCACGTGAAGCTACACTGACCACTTCCTCAGTCTGCAGAATAAAGGACATCATTCACACACCTCCCTCCCCGAAATGTGGCAGGGGTTAGGGGTGATTCTGAGGCCAGGGACAGCCAGTAGCCCATCCAGGGCCACTCAGGACACTCATACAGTAGCACTGAACACCTCTGGGAAGGGGGCAACAAAGAAGAGGGGGTTAATGACAACAGTCACCCAAATCCGCCTGCACTCACCATTTCCTCCCAGCAGCCAAAAGCTTCAGGTCAAGGTCGTGGGTCTTGAGAAGGAAGGAGGATCCCAGGGTGAGGGGAACACAGAGCGGGAGCTAAACCACCTGCAGCGGCCTGCTGCTGGGAAACGTCCAGCTGGCCCAGTGCGACTGAACTGAGGGGGCAGGAAGCAGTGACTATGTGTTTGGGGTGTCCCACCCTGCACTGCCAGACTGCCCCACCTCCAGCATCCAAGGTCCATCTCCGAGGAGCCAGGAGCTGGGCTAGGCTCTGGTGGCTGATTAGATAGCAATCTGTAGGCTTGGACTTCAGACCCGACTTGCGACCCAAACTCCCTCTCCATCCCCTGAGGGTCCCTCAGCCAGCTCCTTTCCCTATCAGCCCAGGGTCTGGAACTTGGCAGGCATATAAACATTTATATTAGAGGGATCCCTTCCCTCCAACAGGTGGTGCAAACCTTTGAGCCATTCTGAGAAGAATTCCCAATTCCATTGGGACAACCCCTGGAGCAGTCTCTGAGGAGGGACCCAGAGAACGTGCCCAAGTCAGACCCGGGGTAGCCCCCAAGGCAAGGGCAGATGGCGGCCAGTGGGTTGTAAGAACCGAATGACACCTCAAGATGGAGCACAGAAAGGGGGTCTGGCCTCTCTGCTCCTGCCGGGGAAGGGAGCCCTTTCCAGGATTAAAAGTCCAGAAAGGAGCAGATTCTTAGTTCTATCCAGAAAACTGATTCTAGGAGTCTAACGAGGTTGGGAGGCTGGCGGGGGCACGGCACTCTGTTCCTGAGAAGCAGAGGGCCAGTCACTGCTTCAGTAGGGAAGACAGTCCGGAGGCACCTCAGCCTGGGCCCTCAACTCACAGGGAAAGCGGCCCTGTTGTCTCTGAACAACCTATCCCCCAACTAAAGACACCCACTCTGCCCAAAGTCCAAGCTGGCAATTTCGAATTCACTTTTCTAACTTCTCCTTCCATGTGTGCACCCTCACAACCTCGGCTGCCATCTTGGAGTCTGGGGGATCTGGCCCCAACTCCTGGCAAGCTCCCCACGTCTTGACGGAGCCCAGGCCCTAAGATCACCCACCCAGCACAATGGGGCGGGGCACAGGAGCAGTCTGGGAGCGGGCCAGGAGCAGGGCAGGGAACGGTCCCAGGAACCTGGGACACCTGAGCTTGGTCAAGGGGCATTCCCACACCAGCTCTCAGAAAGCAAAACAGCCTCCCGAGTTCATTTCTAGGCGCCAAACAGCCGGCGCGTCCCCGGAACCCGCTCTAGAATGATCGGGCAGCTCTGGAGAGTAACAGCATGGGAGAAATACTACCAATAGTGAACATTTATACAGCTCTTCCTCCGTGAAGGTGCCTTTCAAAGCACTTAGCACATATCAACTCATTTAAAATCTCCCTGGCAGATGCCAGGGCCAGGACCTAGAGGAGGTGGACGGGTCCGTCACAGCTCAGGAGGGAGTGACACGCGTGTGTGTCTCTTGTGAGAACTCAGCCTGTACCAGGCCTGTTCCCAAAGTTCACAAAGAACGAGTCCGCCTGAGCCTGGCTTCCACGCGGTACCTCCCTCCGGCGGTGGAAAGTACAGGCTTCCCCAAGAAGCCTGTGGGGGGTGCCAGCCTGTGGGTGGCCATGAGGTCAGACAGGGCACAGCTGGGCACCCGAACACTGCCTACACTCCCAGCCTTCTGGCAGCAGTTCCCTTAAGCCAGGCCCTCGGGACCCAGGCTGGGGAGCAGAGGAAGCAGCCACAGTAGGTCAGGCCTCACGCTGCCCAGACAGAGCCTCCCCCCAGGACTGGGAATGGAGGGGCAGTACTGGCAGACATGTTGGCAGTTCTGGGCTGGCCGGGAGGTCCCTGCCAGCCAGGCCCCTGAGGAAACACCCACAGCAGACAGCGGAGCCCACTCCCCCATCGCATCCCTCCCACTGCTCACCACCCACGCAGCTCTGAGGCACAGTGGCCTAGGCCTGACGACCCCCCTAACTTGGCCCTAGGACTCTGGGCACTGTCGGCCTCCCACTGACAACTCCACCTTTGGGTCCTGATCAGCGACCTTGCGACTCCTGCACACAGGCAGACCCCGCAAAGCCTGTCACCTCCAGCACAGTCAGCTCCCAAGTGCTGGACCTGATCGGGGTAGTTGTGGGAGAAACCATCGTTCGAGGATGCTGGAGGTGGGGGCCGCCGCTGAAGTCCGGGCGCAGGGCTGGAGGAGTGGGGGCGGAAACTTTCCGCAGGACTGTCCCGCTTGCTCACTCCATGGGAGCGGAGATGATCCGGCTTCCCGCGAAAATCTGGTCCAGGGAAAGGGACCCCGGAAAGCAGCTCCGCAGGGCTGTGGCCGCCCCACCCCGACCCGCGCTGCGCCCACGTGCCAGGCCCGACCCCCTCCTGGAGGCGCGGCGCCGGCTGAGGTCAGGCGGCCGAGGACCCCGCGGCTCCCCGCCCCGCCCCGCGGGCCCCCGCGCACGGCCGCCGCGTACTCACCCTCGCGGGTGGAGCGGGGCGGGGCAGCACAGTTCCGCGCGCAGCTCCGATCCGCTAGGCGCACCGACCGGCGGCGCAGCGCTGGCGCGACGGCTCCGCTCGGCCCGGTCCCTGTCCCGGGCGCGGGGCCGGCCTGGGAGCGGGCGAGTTCGCCTGCAGGGGAGGCGGGGGCCGGGGCCCGGGCTGAGGGCGGGGAAGGGGTTGGACACGCTTGCGCACACGGCTGCCCGACTCCCAGGAGCTCCCGGGAGGGGGAGACAGGGCGGGGTGGAGGAGGGGGAAGGGCGGGGGCGATGCCGCGCGGTCGCCGGCTTGGGATGGTGTGCGCGCCTCCGAGGCCCGGACGGAGGCAAGCAGGGGCGCCGGGGGTGCCGGAGGGGCGGAGAGGCGGAAGAGGAGGCCTGATGGGGTGAGCACAGGGCCAGGGCAGGCACTGCCTGTGAGTGACGCCAGGGTGGGTATGGCCAGCGCAGCCAATGCGCACCCTCCCGGGAACAATGAGAAATCAAGAAAGGGTTCAGTGCTCTGTCGCACGGGGAACCGTGTCCTTCCCTCACTGGGGAAACTGAGGCAGGGGGAGGTAGGTCCTTCTTCTGGGAGCCTATGCTTCCCATGCCCCATGCACGCAAGGCAGCCAGTCAGTCCCCTGGGCCCAGACGTGGGCCCTTCCTCTGCTTCGGTTGGGGCCTGCCACCTCCCAACTGCTCCCTCTGCACCCCTCACTTGCATACTCTTTATCTTGGCCTCAGAAAGTTTCTCAGTTTCCTTTCCGTTACTGAAGGCGCCAGGCATCCTGTCTCCAGGAAGAAACCCCTGGGCCCCTGACCCTGGTTCCTTGGACCGAGGCATTCCCCCAATAAACCTGGGAACTGCCCAGGCTGCAGGACAGTCCAGAAGTCACCCTGCAGGACAATCCACAGCCCCCTAGGCCAGTCCCTTTCGTAGGTCAGCACAGTGTTTCCGGAGCCCCAAGTGTGAACAGCCTTGTGCCGGCAGCGCCAGGGGCTCCAAGGAAAGTGTCAGACCCATTCCCTGTCCCCAGGAAGCTTACCATCCAGCGGCACAGAGAAGGCTCACCATGGACTCCATTCAAGAACGAAGCAGGATAGGATGTGACTAAGTGCAAGGTGTGAGTAACTGACAGTAAGTGCAAGGGGGTTCAGAGAAGTGGCAGCTCCAAGCCTGCTTCAGCTGAAGCTGGAGGACTTATCTGTTAAGAACCCCCAACTCAGGAAGCTCTGCTGCAAATGAGCTGAATAAGGAGAGTCTGCCTCCAGGTTATTCCTCTGCAGCTGACTGTGCTCCATCCTAAATCATTCCTTGCACGGGCAGAAGCTGTTTGGCATTTCACCAGTGTCTCATTTTGTTTGAATATGGCTCCTTGGGCTTAATCAGTCAAACATAGATTCAACAACTGTTTGTTTATTTAACTATTTATTTATGTATTTATTATTTTGACACGGAGTCTCGCTCTGTCTCCAGGCTGGAGTGCAGTGGCGCCATCTTGGCTCGCTGCAACCTCCGCCTCCCAGGTTCCGGTGATTCTCCTGCCTCAGCCTCCCAAGTAGCTGGGACTACAGGCGCCCACCACCACGCCCAGCTAATTTTTGTATTTTTAGTAGAGATGAGGTTTCACCATGTTGGCCAGGATGGTCTCGATCTCATGACCTTGTGATCCGCTCGTCTTGGCCTCCCAAAGTGTTGAGATTACAGGCGTGAGCCATTCAACAACTATTTATTGCATGGCATCTCCAGGCCTGGAATTAAGCTGGGTATAAAGAACACAATGACTAAGTCCCTGCCTTGGGCAAGTCGAGGAAGAGGGAAGAGCCTCCTTGTTCTACAGATGGGAAAACTGGCCCAAAGGGAGTAAGCAGCTGCCCTCAATAACTAGGTGAATCTGGCAGAACTGATCCAAGCATCAGCCCAGCCTCTAAACTTGGCCATTTGATGAACTAGATCTAAGGACAGTTTGCAGTTCTTGCCGTGAATCACGTAAATGCCACTCTCCCAGAAAATGGAACTTAAGAACCAGCGTTTGTTCCTGGAGACCTGAGTTCCAACTCTATCTCTGCCACTAAATAGCTTTAGTTTTCTTACTGGGGGGGGAAATGGAAATAACTGCTTATTCAAAGGGCTATTTGTTGGCATTAAATCAGGCAATGGATGCGAATTTGCTCTGAAAGCATAACTTGCTATATATAAGTGTGTGCTGTTACTATGCAGGTGGCATGCCTTTTCTAACCTATAAGCTGTATTCAGGCCTCTCCCCCTCCTTCCCCCAGCTTATCCCAAGCCTGGTTACTAGGTGCCCAGAAGCTAACTGTAATTCTGCTCCCCTCAGGTTAGGCCACAATGTGCTTACTCATGATCTTTTCCCTCCAGTTTCTTAACAGCACGGCCAGAAGCTTAGCTCATTGCCTAGAAGCCATATCATCTTTGGGGCAGGAGGGAAGCAATTCTGGTGCCTTTCTCTCTTCTTCTCTTGTTTCTTTCTCTCTCTCTCTTTTCTTTTTCTTTCTTTCTCTTTCTCTTTTCTTCCTTCTTTCCTTTCTTCCTTCCTTTCTCTCTTTCTTTTCTTTCTATCTTTCCTTTCCCTCTCCTCTCCTCTCCTCTCCTCTCTCCTCTCCTTGTGCTTTTTTGACCCCAGGCACCCCTTTGGTGCAACTACAGCACATTGTGAGCAGCTCAGCAAGAGGCAGTAGGATAGGGTAAGCAGGGCTTTGGCCCATGGGGACCATTTCTTTTGGATGTTAACTGTGCCAAAGTGGGGCCAAGGTAACCTGAGGAACATTCCCCTTCCAAGCCATCAGTGCTGCCTCCATTCCCATTTCCTTTGCCTCCCAAACTCTCCTGTGTTTCTCCTTGGTGGAAGTGGCAGGACACCTCTGTGCTGGGGCAACCAGAGGGGCCTCAGGAGCAGAGGGAGGAGCAGGTGCATCTAGACCTGGGAAGCCCTGGCCCTGCGGCCCTTCTCTGGCAGGAGTGGCTGTGAGCAGCAGCGTGGAACAGCTCCTGTCTCATGTGCCACGTTAGTATCCTGCCCACCAAGAGGAGGGAACAGCAAGATGTGTTTGAGGAAGAAATACACCCCATCCAGCATCTCAGATGCTTTTAAAAATAGCAACTCCAGGATGGTATTTCAGCTCCTATTTTTATCAGATTTATATGGCTGGACCATGGAGCTGAGCTGTTCCCAGGGTTCTCAATAGCAAGGGACATCACTGTTGTTGTGTTAGGTGAAATGCATTCCAGGAACCTGTAGGCTGAAAGAGATCCTGAGAAGTCATTGCACGCAGCCCCTGCCTCTGTTTAGGGCCACAGTCAATTAACCACCAAAAGTTTATGGTTTTTTTCCTTAAAACCTCTTGGTTGGCCAGGAGCGATGGCTTATGCCTTTGGGAGGCTGAGGTGGGCAGATCACCTGAGGTCAGGATTTCGAGACCAGCCTGCCAACATGGTGAAACCCCATCTCTACTAAAAACACAAAAATTAACCAGGCGTGGCGGTCAGTGCCTGTAATCCCAACTACTCAGGAGGCTGAGGCAGGAGAATCACTTGAACCCGGGAGGCGGAGGTTGCAGTGAGCTGAGATTGAGCCACTGCACTCCAGGCTGGGCAACAGAGTGAGACTCTGTCTCAAAAAATAAATAAATCAATAAATAAAACCTCCTGGTTCCATGCGTAGTCTAGCATTTCATAGCGCTTCTAATCAGGAAGTTATTTTTAACACTGTCTTTGTTTGGTCTGTTATAAGAAATATAGACTGGGTGGCTTATAAGCTACAGAAATCTCTCACAGTTCTATAGGCTAGAAAGTCTGAGATCAAGATGCCAGCAGCCTGCTTCCTGGTTCACAGAAGGTCATCTTCTCACTGTAACCTCACAGTGAGGGGAAAGGCCTAGGGGTGACTCTAGGATCTCTTCTATGAGACACTAATCGCATTAATGGGGCCCCCCACCTTCATGGCCTAGTCACCTCCCAAAGGCCCCACAATTGCCTTGGAGGTTAGGATTTCCACATATGAATTTTAGGGGAACACAGACATTCATGCCCAGATATCTCTAGTTCCATCCTTTTGGTCACTCTCAGACCAGAACATTTACTGAGTGATTACTATGTCCCACAAAATTCTTATTTAACCCTCACAAAAACCCTCTGTGGGAAGCACTGTGATCACTCCTATTTCATGAGCAGTTATGTAACTTGCCCCAGATGAGACTTGGTTATGGCACAGATTCTGTTGGAGCCATCAGACCACTCTGCTTCCCAAGCAGGGGGGAACAGAACATTAAAGATTTTCTTGGCCTTGGCTTTCATTTCTTCATCGTGGTTCTGAAGGGAAAATTGGCTAGAGTCCTAAATGTATGTGGGGGCCCACACTCGAAGCTCAGTTCTCAGTGCCAGCCACACTGAGGCCTGGTCTCCCTAACTTCTGGGCCTTTGCTCTGCTTGTCATTGGGCTGATGACCAAGATCCAGCCTAGAGCACAAGAAAACAAACACTGCGTGATCTCACATGTAGAACCTAACAAAGTGGAACTCACAGAAGCAGAGAGTAGAATGGTGGTTGTCTGTCGGAATGGGGAGATGGTGAAAGAATGCAAACTTTCAGTTGGGTGGGAGGAAGAAGTTTCAGAGATCTATTGTGCCACATGGTGACAATAGTTAATAACAATGTACTGGGTGGGGCGCGGTGGCTCATGCCTGTAATCCCAGCACTTTGGGAGGCTGAAGCAGGCAGATCACTTGAGGTCAGGAGTTCTAGACCAGCTTGGCCAACATAGTGAAATCCTGTCTCTAGTAAAACTACAAAATTAGCCAGGCGTGGTGGTGCATGCCTGTAATCCCAGCTACTCGGGAGGCTGAGGCAGGAGAATCACTTGAACCCGGGAGGCAGAGGTTGCAGTGAGTCGAGATTGCGCCATTGCACTCCAGCCTGGGTGACACAGCAAGACTCTGTCTCAAAAAAAATAAAATAAAAAAAATATATATATATACTGTACACTTGAAAATTGCTCGCAGAGATTTTAAATGTTCTCAGCATTACAAAATGGTAAGTATGTGAGATAGTGCATATGTTAATTAGCCTGATTTAGTGATTCTACAATGTACATATAACAAAACATCATGTTGTACACCATAAATGTATACTATTTTTATTTGCCAATTAAATAATTTTTTTTTTTTAAAGTTTTAGTCTGCAGGTTTAGCTTTTCGGGACTGAAGCCTCATAGCCCCTCCAGTTCAACACACTCATCAGCATTGTAATTACTTTGTAATTAATGCCTGTGTTCCTCACTAAATTGTAAGCTTCACATGAGCTCTGCCTCCAAGTGCTCGCAAAAAACCCAAAAGGGGGTGGGGGTAGATGTTCAAAACCTGTTTATTAAATCATATTGAAACACTTGAAACAGATTTCGTTCCTGCTTATTTTCTAACAGTGGTTAAAACTTGGTAACTTCAAGTTGACATGGATTTCCAAATTCAATGTAATGTCAATAATATTATAATAGAACAAACTTAGGGGTGCCAACATTTATTTTGTTAAGCAAGGCTATTTTAAAAACAACTATCAATAATTATCACTATCTACTTATTTTAAAAAGTACGTTTTAACCTTATATATACACGTTTGGAATAAAAACAGTCCTTCCTGAGAAGGAAGAGTTGGCAGACCTACATCAATAAAATAAATATATTCAAATGTTTTGGGTATGGGAGCATTACAAGAGAAACATTTTCAAGTATTACTTCGTATATAGTTGTTTCTTATTTCTCAGTTCGGGGATCTGTATTCAACAGGGACATGGAATGGGGAGCCTGAGATGGTATTTTTCTGTTTCATGTTGATAAATAGAGACCACTCAGCAATTTTGCTCTATTAGGAAACTTTGAGGCAAACGGAGAGAAGCCAAGGAACAATAGCAGTCATGCCTCCAACTGCTGCTTTCCTTCTCCAACCAAGCCAGAAAGAATGTAGGCCAAGTGTTGGGGCTAAAAGCCAGTCGTGGAGCCGTCCAGGATTTATCTAGGAAGGGTGACATCTGCCACTGCTCCAGCAGAGCGGGGGCATGGCATGCTTCTGTGGGCACACAGTTCAACACGTGAGGCACACTGCAGCACACAGGACCAAGGTGTCATGCTGCCAGACAGGCGCTGGCATTTGCCATTTTGTCAAGGCAGGGCTGCAGATTGTGGCTTGATCAGGACAGAAGGATGATGGGCTCTTAAGTGATAGCAGGAGGAAAGCATGAGGTAGAGGGGCAGGTCCTTACTGTCCATCCCCTGCCTGAGATCTAGGATGCCTCATTCAGAGCCTAGCTCTGGTCCTCCTCCATCTGCCACATGTTTATTGAGCACTTATAGGTGAGTCACCACCCTAGGTTCTGGGGAAACGGTGAACAAAAGTCCAGAAGTCTCTGCTTCCTGGAGCTGATGTTCACTCCATAATGCTGGACAAGACATCCTGAGCCCATTTCTTTGTAAAAAGGAGCGAGAATGTGGGTCATGAAATGACCTGCTATATGAATGTAGTGTTATAATGTTGCTTTGTCTCACAGGTTGGTTTGCTGAGCCAGGTAGTGTCTTAGGGGCCAGGGATACAGAGATAGCTAAAACAAAGCTCCTGCCCTCAAGACCCTCTCAGTCTAGTGGGGAAAGCGGGAAACTCACCAACAGAAACAAAAGGAGGCACTATATGCAAAGCTATCATCTTGAGTTTCCCAGGAGTGATATGAAGGTCACCCTACAAAGACAGACTATGCTTTTAGGAGTTTCAACAGGGCTTGGCAGAGCAGCCATCCCTGGTGCACTCTAGACCTTGAGGGTGATAAGCCCAAAGAGGGTTGGATTGAGGGAGGGAGCTGCATGGGGACCGTGGCCGGCAGGGTCCCTGGCGATTACAGCAGCAGAGCACTGACTGGCTCTGAAGGGGAACCCTTGCCAGGCTTCTAGCAGAGGCTTGTCTTTCCATGTACAAGAAAAGTTAAGTGGTGAGGCCTGGAGAGGGGCCCCCTTCTGTACCGTGGTGAAGATGAACGAGGCTGGGAGAGGAGTCAGGGGATGCCATCCCAGAGAGGCCCCTCCCCACAGAGTGGGCAGAAGGAAGGCAGAACTGGCCAGGCCCTTGGGGGAGTGGAGAAGCCTTCCAGCGTGTGGGTCCCTGTCTCCATGCCCTGCCTCTCCAGACCCGAGTGCTGCCCTCTGCTGTGACTCCCGGCCTTGTCTGTCCCATTGGGTGAACTCTGTCCCATCTCTCTTGCCCCTCAAACCTTTATTCATCCAGTGTCAAATTCCTACCCACCTTCCTGCAGGGGCCAGGCGCTACAAGAGGAGGGGAAGGAACGGCAAGGTCAGCAGGAGGCCACCGAGCCAGACCCTCCAGCGGCACCATTGGGGGCTGGGCAGGAGGGCATGGGCTCAGGCCGCAGGGAAGGGCTGCTCCACTGGGAGGCCTCCCTCTGCTCCGTGGCGGTGCTGGAGATGGAGCCCGTGTTTGCTTGTCGGGACCACATCTGCTTTCAGAGGGGGAGCAGGTCACTTCTTTCCCCTGGACCTGGAATGGGCACAACTGAGACCGAGGGAGCATTCCTGCAAGCGGGACACTGCTCTGGGAGAAGACCTCCATCCAGCTTCCTGCCCCCAAGACCCCAGCAGCTGCCAGTGTCACTGCCCACAGAAGTATTTGCTTAGCCCAAGAGTCAGTCAGATGTGTGGTGGCCATGAAATGGATCCTGCTGGTTCCGCCAGACCTCCCTGCATCGGTCACCACCTCAAAGTTCCTTGGCTGCAACTCCATGTTGCCTGAATCTAGGGACTGTTGAAGTACTACAGGGGGCTGGGCACCGTGACTCATGCCTGGAATCCCAGCACTTTGGGAGGCTGAGACAGATGGATCACCTGAGGCCAGGATTTGGAGACCAGCCTGGCCAACATGGTGAAACCCCATCTCTACTAAAAATACAAAAATTAGCTGGGTGTGGTGGTGCACCCCTGTAGTGCCAGCCACTCGGGAGGCTGAGGCAGGAGAATCACTTGAACCTGGGAGGCGGAGGTTGCAGTGAGCCTAGATGCGCCACTGCACTCCAGCCTGGGTGACAAAGCGAGATTGTCTCAAAAAAACAAAACAAAACAAAACAAAAACAGCTGCAGGGAAGAATGGCTGAGTAGAGGCCAGGGGCTCTCCTAACTCCCTGAAGGCTGAAGCAGGTCCCTGAGGCTTTCTGACCACGCCCTCCACTTCCCGGCTGTTTTTTATTTTATTTTATTTTATTTTGAGACGGAGTCTTGCTCTGTCACCCAGGCTGAAGTGCAGTGGCTCACTGCAACCTCCACCTCTCAGGTTCAAGTGATTCTCCTGCTTCAGCCTCCCAAGTAGCTGGGATTACAGAAGCCCACCACCACACCTGGCCAATTTTTCTATTTTTAGTAGAGATGGGGTTTCACCATGTTGGTGATTCTGCTGTTTCTAAGGAGTCTCTCCCAGGGCCACAGCGGTCCACAGCAGGCCCTGAGACCCTGAGGCAGGTTGGCTGTACCTGCGCTACCACCTGCACGTGCAGGGGCTAGTCTCTGAATGAGGCTTCCTGGTTCTCAGGCAGGGGATGGAGAGTAAGGACCACCCACTGTGCCTCAAGCCTCCCCCCTGCTGTCACTTAAGAGCCTACCATCCTGCCATCCCTGAGAGCTTCCTAAGCAAGGCACAAAATCCACAGCCCTATTCTGACAAAGTGGCAAATGCCAGCCCCTCTGGCAGCATGATGCCTTGGTCCTGTGTGCTGGAGAGAAAGCCTTGTGTGTTTACTTGCGTGACCGCCCATACAAGCCATGTCCCTGCTCTGCTTGAGCAGTGGCAGGTGTCACCCTTCCCAGGTAAGTCCTGATGGCTCCAGCCTCTGATGCTTTGAGGTCCCTTCCTGGTCTCAAGATCCTCTGAACGTCTGCCTCTGATAGGCCTTGAACCCGAGCCGCCTCCGGGCTTTTGTATTCAACTGCAACCATATCATTTGCCCTTTGCTGATTCACTGTTTGGCACTTGATCTTCTGGCTGCTTCACGTGAGTCTGTTTTGTCTTTCTGCCGAGATAAAAACTCAAGGCCGGGACTCACTGACCAAACAACAAAGCAAGGCAGGCTTTTCAGGCTTGCATAATCTGATTCATATTAAAACCCGCCCATTTCCAGGCACCAAGCCCCTATCCTCGTCAACAAGAAGTTTATCAACAGGGTTGACTGACTCACAAGGAGGTGTGACCTCACTGCTGGAAGGAGGAAGTGCCATCAGAAACCTCTATAGATAATTTCCTGAAAGGTTCCAAGTTTGGTTTTTTGGGGAACTCCTCAAAGGAGAGGTGGATGGCAGAGGAAGGAGGAGGGGAGAGGGGGAGGAGCAGAATAAGGAGTGCAAACAGGAGAGGCACAGAGTGGGGACAAGGAAGCCACCATGGACGGTGAGCCCTGGGGCTTGGAGAAGGCCTTTGGCACCCTGCCAGGGCAGTTCCCACCCGTCAGTTGAAACCACCACCTGGAGACTTTCCGCCATTCTCAAGGCCTTCCCTACAGGTTCTACCCACCCACTCTCCCCCACCATCTGTCTGCCTCCCAGGCCACACTGTCCACACTGAGTGAGCCCACTAGTTTATTCACTACTAGGAATAAGCCGGTACAAAATACATTTTTAGAAAATTCACTTGGAGATAAAAAATCTTGTCCCCACTCCTCCCCCAATCCCACACATCTGTGCTCTTCTGCCTGAGTTAATTCAGCTTTGCTGAGCCTCCTGCAAGAGCTTGAGCCAGGGGGTCGTCGGCCCTGAGGGCGAAGGTGAGTGTGCGCTGCTGGTAGTGCCTGGGGTCACACTCCAGGTTCTCGATCACCTCAGCCAGCAGGTGGGCCCGCTCCACACCTGAGCCGGGGGCCTCGAAGCCCAGGGCGGTGAAGTGCACGTGCAGGTGATAGTAGGAGGGCAGGTAGTGCAGGTATACTCGCAGACGGTCTCCCTTCAGCTGGTAGCGCTGCAGGATGGCCTCCTGATGAGACAGGGGCAGGCAGGCCAGGAGTCATCGTGCTGTCTGAGGCCCGGTGCCATGTCCCCACCGAGACCCTCCTCCCGTCTGAATCCCGGGTTGGCCTGGGACAGCTCATAAAAACCCTCCGAACAGCTCTCTGCCTGCTGTCCGCTTCAGCTTCCTCTGTCTTCTAGTCTAGGAAATCCACAAGTGCAGGTGACAGCAGCAAAGCTGAGACTCTTTCTCCCAAAAGAAGGGGGGAGCGGCCTCAATCAGCATTCCCCACCCAACGTAGATAAAACACTGGCTTCCTCAAACAGCTGCTGCCGGGAATCTTGGAAGGCCCAGTGTCTACAGACAGGCCCCAGACTCCCAAGACTATGGGGACTTTCATGATTTAGGAGCAATTTAATCAGTCATGAAGTGGATAGGAGGAAGCCTCATTCTCTCTTTTAGCATAGGACAGGGTGGAGCTTGGAAACAATGAAGATGGGGATGGGGCTATGCTGAGAATTTGGTGAAAGAGCAAGGACTGTGGAAGGGGTGTGGGAGGCGCTGCTCCCACACAGACCCGGGGAAGTCTCGGTGGGCTCCTTGCAGAAGAGGAAAGCATTGACTGTGGCCCTGGCTCCCTCTGCCCACCTCCACCTTGCTCAGGGGAGGGTCTTCTTCTACCAGCCTTTACCTTCAGGAGCCTGCAAGGCACAGAATTAAGCGGAGACTCTTATCTCCATTGTGGGCAAATCACTGAGGTGGTCAGAGGTGAAGAGAAAAATACTAGGGCCTCAGTGGGCTCAGTATACACCCCAGAACTGTGTTCTGCATTTGGAGCTCACCCCAGGAATCTCTGCAGCAGGGTGGGACCAGGGCCAAGGCACCCGAGGGGCATCCTGGAGTAAGTGAGGTCTGCCTGCCAGGGTGGAGCTGTCAGAGCTCCTTGGGCAGATCAAAGTGTTGGCCTGGCATCTCCCCAAGAGAAAGACACCATTCTCTGCCATTTGTAATATCCAGGAACTGCTTCAGGATCTGAACAAGTCACCCCACAAAGGTAAAGGCAGCCGAGGGGTGGTGCCATGGGTGGGCAGGAGGGAAGACAGATTGGGGCCCAGCAGCAGGGGGAAGCTGGGTGTGGGCAGAGCCTTTCCTCCAGGTCTGCATTAACACCTCGAAGCAGCACTGGTCAAAAAGGGGCCAACCTCTCTCCTGGCTGGGCATTGTTGTGACTGCTAGCTCTGGCGTGTTAGGCAGATCATCACATTTCAGAGTAGAAAAAAGACTGAGACCCAGCCCCGTAGGATGGTGGATTTAGAAGGGATCCATCTAGGTAATGTGGTTTAGGGAGGTGAAGTGACCCACCCCAGGCCACTCAGCTGGTTAGGGTACAAATGTCAGGCCAGGACCACACCCAAGATTCTAGACACTCTTCCCCATCCCCCCCTGCTCCTGGGCTCTGTTTAGAGCCCTGATAATTTCATTCAATTCAACAAATATCCCAGACAGAAAGTATCCCAGAACACCAGGTGCTACAGAATTCAGCCTGTCTTCAATCTAGACAAGGAGACACACGTGTACACACATATCGAAGTCATGTGCCCATACTCCCAAGAAACTCTGGCGTGATGTGGTTGTCATGGTTGTCGTGAGACAGACAGGTGATCCTGGAGTAGGAGGGGCCAGGACTTAAGGACCAGAGTCTATGGGGTGAGGGGTGGAAGTGCATCCCGGATGCAGAAAGGCTGAGGAAGGCATGTGAGGGTGAGGAAAGGTGGCTGAAAGCAGAGCTGGGGCGCCAGGCAGGACCAGGGACAAAGAGCCCTGCTCTTCAACCTGAAGAGCCTAATGGGGTCCCCGAGACTGGCATCCAGAGAGAAGTCTCTCCAAGATGGACTCTGGGAAGGGTGAGGAAAGGGGCCCAGGAACACACTGGAATCTGAGTCTAATTTCCCTGGGCTTCCACGTGGTTTGGTGAAGCCGCTCACCTGCCCCTGGTGGAGGATGTTCCTGAGCAGCGGCAGGTGCTCCGGAGTAAGGTCGCGTAGGGATCTGATGCCCCGGCGATGGCAGATGGCGATCAAGTACAGGTCATCGAGCTGCGTAGAGAGCAAGGGGAGACCAGGCTTAGCAGGGAACAGACCTGGGGAGGCTGCCAACCCCGGAGTTCTCACGTAAGCCAGGAAGCACCTACCCCTGAGGCCTACAGCGCCAGGAGAAACCCCGCAGCAGGACTGACCCGCCAGCAATGCACGCATCCGCATACCCCGGGCGTGTGGGATGGTCTGAGAAGCAGGCCTTCTGTGTATGCTTCTTGCTAGAGAATACCATGTGAGAGTTCTTTTTTTTTTTTTTTTTTTTTTTTTTGACAGAGTCTCGCTCTGTCACCCAGACTGGAGTGCAGTGGCGCAATCTTGGCTCACAGCAAACCTCCACCTCCCGGGTTCAAGCCATTCTTCTGCATCAGCCTCCCAAGTAGCTGGGACTATAGGTGCGTGCCACCATGCTCGGCTCTTTTTTTTTTTTCTTTTTGTATTTTTAGTAGAGACGGGGTTTCACCATATTGGCCAGGCTGGTCTCAAACTCCTGACCTCATGATCCGTCCACCTCGGCCTCCCAAAGTGCTGGGATTACAGGTGTGAGCCACCATGTCCGGCAGACAGTTCTATATACTCACTCCCCAGAGCTGTCAGGGGCAGGGAGCCAGGAGGTTCAAGAAAGAGCAAGGGCAACTCTCTCCCTCTAAGAGTTTACAGTCTCATCGCATGTATGCAGGTAGCTCTGCTGTAAGACACAACATAATCCCAGCGCAGGAGGAAGGAAAGACTCTAGCTACCTGGAGGAACCCAGGAAGGCCTCCTGGAAGAGAAGGCAGAGGATCAGGTCTACAAAAAGAGGTAGAATTTGGAGAAAGGATATTCAGGTAGAGGAAACAGAGCAAAGGGTTGGAGGCAAGACTGTATAGGGTACGAATGTATAGGGCATAGAATGTATATGTAAGGGGAGAGGAAGCAACTTGATTTATCTGGAGTCAAGGCTCATGAAGGGGTGGAGTGGGGTTTGAAGGCCAAGAAGGGAGCCAAGGGCCAGCTTAGCAGCACACACACACCAGGACAGTAAGCCTGTTTCTCTCTTCCCCTATCTCACAGGACACCTTCCGGCCGTCCTTCCTGAGCACAGCCTGGCTAAAAACCTGGAGGTCACAACAGTACAAAGAATTAAAGTCAAGATCTTGTGCCAGAGAGCAAATGAACTCTTCCTCTTGCCCAGAAAACCCACCCTGCTCACCTAAACCCTGGCCTTGCCTGGTAATTACATCCATGCGCCTGGCAGGCCCCAGACGTCAAGGCTCTGAGGGGCCAGGCACGGGGAGAACCCAGCAGTGTCCTGCCCTTCTGTCTGAGCTACCAGATTTCTTGTGGAGATAATTTGAGGACCATGACTCACCCAACCAAATTTCCTGGGGCCTCAAATTGAAAATTCAGGATGGGCTTTTCTATATGACTGCCTGATATCCAACTATGCCATGGTCTTTACATGCCATGAACATTCTTTCCTGCCAGAGTTCTAAGAATCTGTGTTCTCTGCCTCAGACCTTCTGCAGATGAGCCCACAGGAAGCTCCCACGTGTAGCTGAGCTACATGCACCAGGCCTCAGTTTGCCCCAAGTCCCCTGTGTACTCTCTCATGGCCTGTGGCCAAGAAATGTACTCTCTCACTTTGGACTTAGGAGTGCAAAGAGAAGCCCAGAAACAAAATTGAACTTGAATTTTGTGTGTGTGTGTGCGCGTGTGCGCATGTGCACGTGGTGGTGGATGTGTATGTTTTCAGCTGTTCTATGTGTTACTGTAACGGAACTCCCAAATAATAGTAACATTTGTTTTAGATGATGTCTGCTGACAAGTCACAAACATGACTCTAACTCGCAACTCTCTGCTCCACTGGCACAGAATAGGGCATGGAGCCTGGTGCTGGGCGTCAGCCCGTGGTGTTGGGTGTCAGTTAACAGGCTGGGTAAGGCAGGGAAAATAATCCATTCTTTGATATTAGACATGACCCAAAATTTCCTGCTGGCAGCCAAAGGGCCTGCTCACTCAGAGAAGTGATCTGAAGAAAGCTAGGCCAGGGCAGGAGAGGGCCTCAGGCTGGCGCCCCAGAAGGTGGCCCATCAGTCACTCTGGGAAGACAGATAGACATCGTCAGTATCTTTTTACAAGTCAAGACAGTAAAATCAAAGTAATAGTTTCCTGGCAGGAAGAAAGAGAATTGCTGGAGCATTGGAGACTCAGCTCTTAACCTCTGGGGTGACTCAAAAGAAGAGCTGCCTGGTCTGAGAACTTTAGACCAAAGAACTTAAATCATATGAACTGAACATGCGTGTGTATCCATATACACATGTACATATATGTTTATATACCCAATACGGAAAGGTCACCAGAGACAAAGAAATAGCAACAATAGTTGTTTTGGGGAAGGGAAAGGAAGGGCTGTGAGGTGAGGGAGCATACTTTCACTGAATATCCTCTGTACTGTGTGCATTTTTGCCACATGCATAAACTAAACCTACAAGAAAATAAACAAATTAAAAAAAAGAATACATAGGTGATCCTTTAAGAGAACAGAAGAAGGGATGTTATAACCTCTAAGGAGGCACAGTCTCTAGCAAACAGGCACCTGATAAATATATGTTGAATGGATGAAAAAATGGATTATCTCTTTAATTCAGGGCCATCAGTTTGGAGACAGTTTAACTTTTTTTTTTTTTTTTTTTTTTTTTTTTTGAGACGGAGTCTTGCTCTGTCACCCAGGCTGGAGTGCAGTGGCCAGATCTCGGCTCACTGCAAGCTCCGCCTCCTGGGTTCACGCCATTCTCCTGCCTCAGCCTCCCGAGTAGCTGGGACTACAGGCACCCGCCACCTCGCCCGGCTAGTTTTTTGTAATTTTTAGTAGAGACGGGGTTTCACCGTGTTAGCCAGGATGGTCTCGATCTCCTGACCTCGTGATCCGCCCGTCTTGGCCTCCCAAAGTGCTGGGATTACAGGCTTGAGCCACCGCGCCCGGCCGACAGTTTAACTTTCAAGACGAGTGGCAGAAGGAGATTCAAGGTGGCTAGGAAAGCTCCTCAAAGCAAACACCAGGGTGCCTCCCTATCCCCAGCCCTTCCCTGTCCCAAAGACAAAGAATAGAAGCCCAGGCATGGCCTGTCTTCCTGCTGGATACATTGCCTAATTCAAAGAGAATTATCAAATTCAGTGCTGTCACAAGTCAAATATTTGAGACACTAAAATAGGGCATCATCAAAAGTCAAGTAAGAATTAAGGTTGGGCACAGTGGCTCACGCCTGTAATCCCAGCTACTTGGGTTGCTGAGGCACGAGAATTGCTTGAACCCGGGAGGTGGAGGTTGCAGTGAGTTGAGATCATGCCACTGCACTCCAGCCTGGGCAACAGAGTGAGACTCTGTCTCAAAAAAAAAAAAAAGAATTAAGCAAAGGTTAAGAAGGACCACACCTGCCATCGCTATGAAGCAAAGTGTGACATTTAAGCTGGCCCTTTCATGACCCTTGAGGACAAGTAATTCCAGCCCTGTGGCTGGCAGCCACAGTGCAGCTCCTAAAGCCTTTCCTGTCTTAAAGGGGACAGAGAAAGGGAGGTTCCACTGGCAGGTGAAGCAGAGCCTGCCAGCACTGGGGTCAGAAGGATGGCAGATTTCTCTTCTCTGCCATGGGCTCAAATGCATTCAGGGTTTCTGGAACAGAGACGGATAAGTCTATCTCTTGTTGTCCCTCCTTGGCCTTAAGACTGCAATCCCCTGGCAAGCTCCTCAGTCTTCAAGAGTCTCGTGCAGCAGAAGGTCCTCCTACCCCACACCTCCATGGCCCTGCTGGGATTCTCATTAATGGTGGGCCCCACCTCCTGTGACCCAGGCTCTGACCCTGGATCTCTAGGTGCAGGGCAGCCCCAGGGGACAGATGGGGGTTTGCAGAGCCACCGCTCAGTTTGAGACAAGGGGCCTTCAGGTCCTACCTCTTCAAATGCCTACAGAGCCAGTCCTGGCTCCCTCCTTCAAGGCCTGAAGGTGGCACAGGCAGAGAGAAGCTGCAGGGAAGGGCAGAGTGGATGCAGGCATCCCCTTAGCCTCTCGCTGCAGCGCCCCACACAAGGAGAGCCCTCTTCTTTGAACTTACTTGCTCTAGGAAATCATCAATCAATGCTGCAAGTTCGGAAAATCCCTTCAAATTCTTTCCCACCCCTTGGGCCACATTTGGGAATTCCCACAAGCCACTTGTCAAGAGACGAATTATGCTCACTTGCCTGTGTAACTCTGAGCCAAAATCCCACCCCTTTACCCCAAGTCAAAACTGAAGGCCTCACGGGCAGCCACAACTGAGAAAGCAGAGGGAATGAGCCTATGGAGGGGCAGACCTTCTCTGCGAGAGTCTCTCCAGCCTGTGAGGGGTGCAAAAACTAGATGGGCCCACCAAGAGCAGAACGGCACATCTGAGCCTGGATTACTCCACAGGGGAAAGTGGAGGAGAGATGTCCGTCTGCTCCCAGTGCCCATGCCTGCCTGCCTACCTCGGCCTTATCCAGGCCCCTCTTCTGTTGCAGGCTGAGCACAGCCAGGTTCCAGTCTGTGGTAAGAACAGCACTCTCTGCAACACAGTGGCTCTGCCAGTTTCTGACACCATCAGGGTATAAAGGTTTGTGAACTCTCAGGTGTAAAAGAGGTGGTGGTAAGTGATAACTCTGGTGGTGGGCTGGTCTGGGAGACACAGAAGGCCACAGGGAACTGGAAAGGGATACCTGTGAGGGAGGACGGCTCCTCCCAAACCTGCTCCTTAGGAAAGTAGGAGAAGCAGAGGTGCTTGGAGGCCAGGGCAAGGGGCCAAGCGGCCCGAGTAGAAGTCTGGACTAAGCTACTCCACAGCTCGGGCTGAGGAAGAGATGCCTTGGGTTGGTCACCATGGTTCCTGCCTGCCAGGGCTTCAGAACACGGGCCTGCCTGGATCTGCTGGTGTCACGGGGAACGGAGAAAATGGAAACACCCCACCCGAGGGCTCCAGGTGTGGCTGGAAGCACAGGCGGCTGCCCAGACCACTTGGCTGGTAAGGAATGGCCTATGTAGTCACGGGCGCAAACATCACCCCATTTTACCTCTTGGGTGGGAGGACAGCCAGAAAGGGTTTTAAGCTGACCCATTAAAGCAAAAGCACTTAGGTATGACAGGTATCCACCCGGTTCCCACAGAGAGCTCAGGCCAACCCTTGGTTAATTATAATCTGCTTAGAGACAGGCCAGCGTGAGAAAGAGGACAGTCAGAAGGACTCACACTTGGAGCAGGGTGGCCAGAGACCAGGGCATTCCAGCCAGAAACCTTTACCTGCTGTTGGTTCCACTTGAGGTCAGGGATGAGGACAAAACCATCAGAGGGATCTGGGTTCTCGAAAACAATCCGGTCCGCTTCAGCCTTCTTGTCGAGAATGTTATACACCCACTGAAAGGAAGGGGAGAGAGATGGTTCACAAATATACTCATCACCCCTTGAGAGACACCCCAAACTGAGCTAGGTGCACTCCCTGGCCTCTCCAGGAGACAGGACCAAGCTATAAAAGGCCGCCACGCTCAGAGGATCTACATCCGGGCTGCCCTGTCCCCAAGCATCTGTCCTTAGGGGTCCAGAAGGGATTTTCCCCCTTCCCACTCCAGCTGGCACTCAGCCATGAGTCATCACAAGAGTCTCTGCAGCTCGAATGGGGCCAGGCTCTTCCTGATCAGCATAGTGCACGCGCTCTGCGGAGGCCTGGCAGACCCAGGCTGTGTCTGCCCTCTATAGCAGTGACCCCCTCCACTGCCCACAGGACTCAGGGGAAGAGCTGCCTCCATGGATCCTATTTCACTCTATTCAGAACTATGGGGCAAAGCAAGGTAGGAGGCTGAGGGCACCAAGGTTTCCTTCTGTGGAGGGCCGGCTACCCACCAGGGCAGTGACAGCCTTTGCCTCTAGCAGCTCATGTGTGCAGGTTTCCCACCGTGCCGGGATTCTCATCAGCACCTCAGCCCGCCTGGAGCCGCTGCAGATGCCGGTTAATCAGCAGTCTCTGCTGACACAGGCCCCGCATGGCAAAGCAGAAATGAAAGCTATGTGGAGACACAGAGACAGCGACCTCACCAAGACCTTTCAGGGCTACCCAGGCTCCTGGCCCTTGTGTCACCCTTGGATCATCTGCTGTCAACAGTTTGCAGAGGACCCCTCCCAGGCCTATGTGGACCCGAGGACATCACTTTACAGAGATGGTCCTGGAGGCCTGTCTGAGGTTAGGAGGCTGCAGGAGGTTGGGCTGAGAAGGCCCTGGGGGTCACAGGCGTCAAACCTCAGTACCTCCAGCTCTTCTCTACTTCCCCCAGCTCTCAGGGCCCTTTGCAAACATGAACTCATGCAGGACAGTGAACTCAGCCCTACATCCGGGGGAGAGACCTGCTGGGAAACCAGAGAGGGGAGTGGCTGAGGACACACTACCGCCCCTTCCTCCTCATAGTCAGAACAAACTCCGAGCTCACTGATGTAGGAGAAGGAGCCACGGACAGGAGGTAGGCTGGGGAGGCCAGAGAACCGACACTACCAGGCAGTCATCCATGATCTTCCTTCTACTCACAGAAGTGCTGGACAGGCAGCATCACCGAAGGCCAGGGACACGGGGACTGCCTTAGGGTCCACACAACCTCACACCTTGAGCCCGGAGGGCTGAACACACTGCATTGCATCCTCACCTCTCAGCTGGGACGGACTAGGGGAGAGAGCAGCTGGGCCCCGAGGTCTCCTGCAGCTCTCTACCCACAGGAAGCATTTCAGTTCAGAGGGCCCCAAACCCCTCACAAAGCCCCAAACCCCTGACAAGACCCACAGGCCAGTCACAATGTGGTCCATTCACAATAAAAGACAGGCAGTTCCCAAGAAACTGAATGAGGCCCCTTCCTGGGAGGGGTCTGGAGGACACCCGACAGCCGCTTCCTCATGCAGTGCCTGGGCCAGAGCAATGCATGGCCAGCACATCCACAGAGGCATTTCCTCTCTGACCTGAAATCTCCTGGGAATGTGCTGCCGGAGGAAAAAGCCAGCGGAAATAAAAGGGAGGGAGGGAGATGGCATTCCCTACGGAAAGCCCCAACGCACCCCATAAGCAAGCCTCCCCACAGTCTGTCCCTGGTTCACAGAAAAGCGGCATCTGCCTCTGATTGGTAGAGCGAGAGTGAGCAGGTTCTGAGCCAAGGAGACCTGGTTTCATCTCCCAGCTGTCACTGGGTGAGCGACTGATGCCTCCTTTGTAAAATAGGGCTGATGATATATACGTAAGCATGGTGAAGGCTTTCAGAGAGAACATGCACGTGAAAGCGCCCAGCACAGCCAGCATAAGGGAGGCCCCCTACGAGTGGCAAAGGTGGTGGGATGGTATGCCAGAAGCTACAAGAGTCACTGGGGACAGGAAAAGAGGGAAAGGCGGTGAAAGCAAAGGAGGTGGTGAGAGAGGTAATAAGAGCGAGGCTGGAGGATGAGTGACTACAGGAAGGAGTGATGACCGTGAGAGCAGCTGCACTTTGCCTGGCACTGCTCTCAGTGTCACAGCAACCCTGAGAGGTGGCTGCTATCATTGTCGCCATTTTTTTGTTGTTGTTGAGATGGAGCCTTGCTCTTTCGCCCAGACTGGAGTGCAGTGGCGTGATCTCGGCTCACTACAACCTCGCCACCCAGGTTCAAGCGATTCTCTTGCCTCAGGTGCTAGGATTATAGGTACCTACCACCACGCCCGGCTAATTTTTATATTTTTAGCAGAGACGGGTCGTTTGTTTGTTTTTGCTTTTTGTTTTTTCTGAGCTGGAGTTTCACTCTTGGCCGGAGTATAATGGCATGATCTTGGCTCACTGCAACTTCCGCCTCCCAGGTTTAAGTGATTCTCCTGCCTCAGCCTCCCAAGAAGCTGGGATTACAGGCATGTGCCACCACACTCAACTCATTTTTGTATTTTTAGTAGAGATGGGGTTTCACCATGTTGGCCAGGCTGGTCTCGAACTCTTGACCTCAAGTGATCTGCCACCTTGGCCTCCCAAAGTGCTGGGATTACAGGCGTGAGCCCCCGCGCCTGGACATTGTCCCCATTTTACAGGTAAGGAGAATGCAAGTGCAAGGACGTTCACGCTGGGTCAGCCAATTCCAACCATGAGTATCTGGCTCCTGAGCCTGCGCCCTGGGCCAGGGTACGTGCTGCCTCCTGGGAGAGGCCGCTGGGAGAGTGGCAGGGAGCTGCATCCACAGGAAGCCTCAAGGCCAGAGGCCCCGATAAGAAAGAGAGGAGAAAGAAAGAACAAAATTCACACAAACACAGAGGGCTCTGTAATGGGGAGTGCCACCATCTGAAACCAAGCCCAAGAGACCTGGCCAGCCCTGCGGATAAACTGAGCAGTGGGTGATGCCGTCAGCTTTCTGCAACTCACCTGGCTGGACTTCTTTGCAGTAGGTGACACTAGCAGCTCCCTCGGTACCTTCTCTCCCGCCCTGACCTCCCATGAGACATCTTGCTCCTTCCTCATCACCTCCTGCTCTCTGCTTCTGCCTGCTGCCTTGCACTTCCCCTCCAGCAATGTGTGGTGTGGCCATGTCTCCCAGGTGTCTTAGCTCTCACATTGCTGTGCCTGTTCCTCTGAACAGTCACCTGGAGTAGAGAATGGTGGCTACCATCCTGGCATCAGTCTGTGCTGGAAACAATAGCAGGCACATGATACATGGCACCTCTCTCAACTTCCACAACACCCAGGAGGGAAGAGCCATTAGTTACATTTTTCAGACAAGGAAACCAAGGCTCTGAAATTAAGGACAATGTCACGCTGCTCTTAGATGACAGACAGAGAATCCAAACACCAGGCTGAGGTTGAAGTCTAGCTGGATGACTCACAGACAGACATTTGTAACTAGATGATCTCGAAGGCTCCAGATCCAGACATCCCACTGCAGTTTTTACTGGGAAGTTATAAGTACCTCACATCTAAGGAGTCAAACAGTATCTCTGGCTTAGGGCACAGATACTAGGACCAGACTGCCGGGCTTTGAGACCTGTCTCCAAAATGGCTGCTGTGAAGAATAAATGAGGTGTGAGGCTGGGCGCGGTGGCTCACACCTATAATCCCAGCACTTTGGGAGGCCAAGGTGGGCAGGTCACTTGAGGTCAGGAGTTTGAGACCAGTCTGGCCAATATAGTGAAACTCCATCTCTACTAAAAATACAAAAATAAGCCCAGCGTAGTGGTGGGCACCTGTAATCCCAACTATCTGGGAGGGTGAGGCAGGAGAATCACTTGAACCTGGGAGAAGAAGGCTGCAGTGAGCCGAGATCACACCATTGCACTCCAGCTTGGGCAACAAGAGTGAAACTCTGTCTCAAAAATAGATAAATAAGTAAATAAATAAATAAATGAGGTGTGATGCACATAAATGCTTAGAGCAGTTCTTGGCACTATGCATAGTAAGTACTCAATAAATTCCAAACTGAACTCACTGTCTTCCATGCAAACCCACTCTTCTGTTTCTGTCCCCTATACTGGGTCATGAATTATCCTTCTATCCACTCATCACCCAGCCTCTTCCCTCCCCTCTCCACATCAACCAGTTGCTAAGCCCCATCCAGCCCTGTGAAGACCTACCTCTGAAATTGCTCCAGAATCCTTCCCCACTGTCCCTACCTTGGTTCACACCCATACTGGGCTTTCCCAGTCTTCTTGTTCTATGCTCACCCCAACGCCACCAATTAATTCTGCAAATCGGACCATATTGTCCACATGCTTAAAATTGTTTAGGGCACCCTCACCGCCTATGGCAACTGTTCTCACATCTGATGGTTGTTAGAAATATGAGAAAGAGACAGAGAGAGAGAGAGGTTTTTTTAAATGCACAATTCCCAGCTCCACTCCCTGAAGGGTGAGATTCAGCAGATACGGAATAGTGCTCCGTGCTCAGTACTTATGAAAATCCCCAGGCAATCCTAATGGCAAGCAAGGTTCAGGAACTCCTGGCCCCCTGGACAAAGTCCATGTGCCTCCGCCTGGCCCCTGCCTACCATCTCTGTGCTGTCGCCTCTGATCCTCCAGCAGCCCAAGCCCCAGTCACACCAAACTCCTTGCAGCTCCCCCAAAGCATCAGATGATTCCAGCTCTGTGTGCCTCTGGACTTGCTCCTCCTTCCCCTGGTGCACCTGGTAAATTTCTATTTGTCCTTTAAGACCCAAGGGGAGGATCCTCTCCCTGTGAAGTCCCGACTGTCTGTGCTGGTCACTGTCCCTCTGCATCAGCACGGTAGCTCATCTAGGGATCAGAGTGCTCATCCCATTGTCACGATTGCCCGTTTACAAGTCTATCTTTCCTGTTAGACTGTGAGGATCCTGTCTAGGTTTCATCATCTTGGTGACTCTCCAAAGCCTGGCATAGGACCAGGTCCATAGTAGGTACTCAGTAAACATAATGACTGTTGCCAGTTAAGCTGAGTGCTTGTAAACTAGAAATAGCCAAGAAGGAATACATAAACTGCTCCCGTCTGTCAGGAGTTGGAAGAGTAGTGGAGTTTTCATTGTGCTCTTCTCCGAGTGGAACTGCAGAATGGTGTATAATAAGGAATATACACAGCCAGGCACAGTGGCTCACACCTGTAATCCTAGCACTTTGGGAGGCCAAGGCAGGCAGATTGCCTGAGCTCAAGAGTTTGAGGCCAGCCTGGGCAACATGGCAAAATCCCATCTCTACTAAAAATACAAAAAATTAACCAGGCATGGTGGCGCGTGCCTGTAATCCCAGCTACTCACACCAACCACATCAGGCCTTCCTTACTTGAATCTCAGGTTTGCACAACCAGCACAACAGAACAACTGTTCCAGGAGATTCCCTAGGACCCTGAACAGCAGAAACTCTAAGAAGGTGGAGACATAGTTCCTTTCCACTTGGAAAACAGAACAAGTGCTGGGACTTTAAAAACAACCAACCAACCAACAACAAAAAAAAGCAAGTCAGCTTGAGCCAGACGCACCCCATGCAAACTGCCGCCCAGGGAGACCACGGCTGAACCAGGCTGGGGAAGGGGGCTGGCGGCACACAGGCCTCCCAAGGAAACGTTGTTCCTGCAGGTCCTGCCAACCTCCCCTTCCTTACTCCTCTCGAGTACAATTCAGCTTGCAGTGCCCACAGACACAGCACCCCCTCCCTTCTTCTGGGCCAGGGAGGAGTGGCTGTGAGTTCCTCACATCACAACACCCTCCACCACAGTGACCTGAATCTTGGGGAGAAAAGTGAGAAATGCTCAAAGAGAACAAGGGTGAACGATGAAGATAAGGAACAGTGTGAGAGTCAGTGAGTGGGCAAGAAACTGACTCATCAATAAGCATCAATCATATTTAACTTTGAGTACTCACATGGGGCCAGTTCTAGGCAGAGGCTCCAGTTGGCACTGGGCCTAGGCCCAGGGAGGAGTCAGGATCTTGGCGCTAAATAGCCTTGCATCTGGCCTGGCCAGATGACTGCCAGCTTGTGAATGGAGTCCCTGCACCAAATCCCCGGGGCCAATGGAGTCCTGCCTTCTTTTGGACGAATGCAAGGGGGAGTGGGTGAGGGAAGAGCTTTTTACTCTGAGACTGAGATCCTGCAGGCCAGTTTGTCACAGGTAAAACCAGGAATAAGAGTCTGGACTGGGTGGGACTAACTCAACATCAGCCTTTTACCCATTCATGGACCCAAAGCAATGGCACAGTCATCCTGAGGCTGGATCAGGGCTACTGCAGAGCAGACACACATTCTTCCAAAGGACTGGATTGCTTTGAGGTCCCCAGAGAGCCTCCATGGCATGCCCAAGCACATCAGGTGGGACCAAGACCAGCATCAGTTCCCTCACCCCCAAAGCCTTCTCTGACCATGCTATATAAAATGGCAACTGCCCACCCCAGGCCTTTTGGTCGCACTTACCCTGTCCATTTCTCTCCGCAGCCCTCATTATCTCACAGAGCATACAGATCCTGAGATATCTATGTATGGTCACACACTGTGTGACCGTGCATGGGATGTAAGCTGCACGACGTGGGGATTCTGTCCGCCATGCTCTCTACTGTACCCCCATCCCCTCACCTAGCACAGCACCTGGCCCCGAATACGACCCCAACAGACACTCGTAAGAGGAGGCACCAGCCACGGGAGCAGTGCTCTGCATCTGAGACATGCAGCCAGTCACCTGGATGCTGAGGCTCTGGGACTCCAGGTGGGGTAAAGTAATGTTCCTGTAGTCATCTCCCGTCTCTCGGATCAGGCGGAGGTCCTGGCGTAGGTACTTCTGCAGGTGTTTCTCTGTGGCAGGGTAAACCACAGTCGTCTTTACATCTGCAACGACACAGCACAGCCCGTGACACGGAAGCAATGCCCACTCTCTATGCCACAGGCATCACGGTGAGGAGAGACCTCCTGCCCTGGCTTTGATTCCCTGAGGGAAGCCAAAATCCAAGAGGATCATGCACCCAAGATCCACCCCCACAGAGTGCCTTGTGCCACTGCATTCATGAGCTGAGCCACACTCAGAACCTGGAAAACACGGGGCCCCTCGTCAGGCAAGCCCCAGCCCTTCCTGCTCCACCTTCCAGGCACAGGAATGAGAGGTCCCTAACTCTTCTCACATGCCAAATTTCTAGGTATGTGGCTTTCTGGACCCAAAGCTGAAAATACGGTTTAAAGCCTGGGCACGGTGGCTCACGCTTGTAACCCCAGCACTTTGGGAGGCCGAGGCAGGCGGATCACCTGAGGTCGGGAGTTCGAGACCAATCTGACCAACATAGAGAAACCCCATCTCTACTAAAAATACAAAATTAACCAGGCGTGGTGGCGCATGCCAGTAATCCCAGCTACTCGGGAGGCTGAGGCGGGAGAACCGCTTGAACCTGGGAGGCAGAGGTTGCGGTGAGCCCAGATCGAGCCATTGCACTCCAGCCTGGGCAACAAGAGCGAAACTCCGTCTCAAAAAAAAAAAAAAAAAGGTTTAAAACCCAGTAGTCCCCTTAATGACGGGCAGTGCAGCACAGCGCAGTGGTTCCAGGCACAGACTCTGGAGCCAGACTGAGTTCAAGTACTGGCTCTGCCTGCTCCTTATTCTGAATGGGACCTTGGCATCACCCGGGAGCAAGGTTCAGCTGTTTAACTTCTTGTTTAACTTCTTGGTGCCTCTACTTCCTCATCTGTCAAATGAGGATAGTAAAAGCTCCTGTGTCACAAGGCTGGGAGGATTAAACAAGTCAATTACCTGTGAAGTTCTTAGAACAATATCTGGCACACAGTAAATACCACATAAGTGCTGTGATGTTTAATCCAGGGTTTCTGAATCTCAGCACCACTGACATTTTGGCCTGGATAATTCTCTGTTGCGGGGGCTGTCCTGTGCATTGAAGGATGTTCACCTGCATCCCTGGCCTCTATTGGGATGTTAGTAGCACCCTCCCCAAGTTGTGACAACGCAAAATGTCTCCAGACTTTGCCAGATGTGTCCCCGAAAGGAAAAACTGTCCCCAGGTGAGAACTACAGTTTTAAACTAGAAGGATGTCTTGCAGTTTTCCTAAACAGACTCTAGGCTGGCATCCTGGTCCAAAACCACCTGGTTTTGGTTACGTCCTTTCCCTTATTTTTAGTAACATCTGGTACAATTGTTATCATTACTCTAACATTTATACATAGTGTTTTAACACAGATCTTAGGGGTATTTCAAAATCAGCTTGGATCTTTCTCAAAAGACCCATGGTTCCCCTCTGACTTTCTTAATCTGGGTTCAGATAGGCTCTCCCAGAGAAACCCAAGGGACAGCTGAAAACCCAGCAGGGACATTTTACCACCACGAAGTCCTCATGCTCACTCCCACACCGTGAAACCCAGCTAAGAACTGTCCATCTATACTTTCATATTTGGTCTGAGGTCATAGGTGGTTTTAACCCCACTTTCACACATCAGTGAAAAGGGTGGGCTGGGACTCGAAAGAGTCATTCAGTATCACACTGTCAAATGTGGCAGAGGCGAGCCTGGAACTGAGGCCTTCTTACCCCAAAGCCAGCGCTCCTATAACACCACGGGCTACTTTCAACTTCTACTTCCAAGTCCCAGTGAGGATGTACAGAGATGACATACCAGGCACACGGCTTCTGTCCCATCAAACATCCTAGTCCATCAGCTCTGGGAGGCACAGCAGCACAGTGGGAAGACATGGGCGCTGGCCCCAGGCTGGCCACACGACTCTCCATACTGGCTGTGTACCCTTGGGCATGGGGCTTAACGTCTTAGAGCCTTCGCTTCTTCACCTATTAAAGGGTGGTCATCAAATCTGCCTTACAGAGTTGTTTACATTAAATAAAACATGTCACCTGGATCACTGGAGGTGCTAAAGAAATGTCACCCAACCCTGGGAATCCCTGGATCTGACCCTGAAAAGGGGGCATGAAGACCTCCTCACAACTCTCTGAGAACGCAGCAAAAACTGTTCCTTGCTTCTCACTCTGTTCTCTAACAGCTCAGGGTCATGGGTCATAGGCCAGAAGCCAGAGGTCAGAGGTCAGGCACACCAAGATCTCAAGAGGCGGGAGACTGCTTGAAGTAGACTGAACAGCACCACCTTGGCCCTTGCAGTGGACCTGAGGGAAATTCATACATCTGCAGTGGAGCTTGGTGGATGAGAACAGAGATTTTCGAGCCAGTCAGTCTGGATGCAAGTCCTGGCTCTGCACTTATTAGCTGCGTAACCTCAGGCAAGTGACTGACCCTCTCTGTGGCTTCAGTCTCCTGACCTCTACAATCTGGGGTAACAATAACAGCACCGACCTTCCAGGGCTGTTGGGGGAACTAAATGAGTCAGTAGAAGGAAAGATTCAGGAAGTGCCTCACACAGAGAAAAGCGCTCCACCAAGGCTAGCTCGGATTCTCTCCACTGTTGCCTCAGTTGCCTGGGTTGGGCAGTGGAGCTCCCTGAGAGTCGGGGCGTGATGGGCAGGGCACAGAGGCAGAGCGGGTGCTGGAGAGCAGCCGGGTTCTGCGGGCAGGGTCACCCAGCCGGGCTCCCAGCCCCTGGCTGCTCCAGATCAGAAAGCCACCTGGCCTGTGAGCATGCCCTGGTCTGCCGAGGCCTGTGCAAGGCCCACCCCAGTCACCCGGGGTGCAGGAAACTGGTGTCTCACTGAGCCAGCCCCTTCCGCCTCCCCTCAGCAGCAAGAGCATCCACAGGCGCTTATTTTCCAACTGCTCACTTCCTGCCATCCTCCTGCCTTTCCTGAGGTGCGCCTGCAGGGCTGGGAACCCCACTGCAGCACTCTCACAGCTCCCCACGCCCCCGAGAGCACTCATGCCTCAGGGTCCTGGCTTCCCTCAGATCTCCACCAAAAGCCTCAGTCAGGGTCACACTGAGGTGGGGGCTGCCACCTCAAACTGTCCCCTGCTCCACAGCTCCTGTGCTTCCTGCCGTGGTCTACAAGGCTGTTGGTGACCTCGCCCTGGCCCTCTCTCCACCTTCATGCACTGCCTCTCTCCCACCTGGGGCCTCTGCTCCAGCCGCACCAGCTCCCCACGGACCCACTCACTCGTGTCAGCTATGGGCTCCTCTCTGGGCCGTGCACAGGCCGCCTCCACGGCCAGGCTGACCCTCCTACCCACGGAGCCACGCTGCTCCTTGCTTCATCCAGGCCTCTGCTCTGAGGCCAGCTCCTCAGGCTCGCTCAGCCCTGGTAAAACAGCAGCCCTAAACTCATGGCCCTGTCTCCTCTGCCAACCTGCTTCCTCTTCACTTCTCACTCCCTCGAAGCAGCATGTGGATTGACTGACTCCCCAACTACTGTGCAGCTTCCAGAAGAAAAAAAAATTGTCCCCAGCACCTGGAATAGTGCCTGGCATACAGTAAGCACTCAATAAATATTTAGTGAACAAATGAATAAATGAATCTGGCCTTTTCAACTTTAAACCCAGGAAGAACATTTTTGTCCTAAATGGAATAAAACCTCTTTGATACAAATCAATATATTTCCTAATGCTAAAGTTTACCTTGGCAGCTGAAAAAAAAACGAACGCTGGTGTTTACCTCAATGCCCGTCAAGATGTTGACCTGCAGCTGAACTTCAGGAGGAGTGTGGTCAAGAGTCAATGCTCAATAAACAATCACACCATCAGGTGAAAACATGTGGGGAAACAGGATACACAGGCACAGTCTCAAAAATATCTCCGCATAGATTACTTATTAATTACAAAGGGAACACGAGTCGCTTTACAGCAGCAAAGGGCTGCCACCTCAGCCAGGCCATGGGAGTCACTGTCACCCCTGCTGGGCATGCTGACATCACGTGCCTCCTGATCACGTGGAATTCTGGCCAAAAACGCATAACCTGAGTCTAGTCATGAGGAAATATCAGCAAACCAAAATCCAGGGGCATTCAACAAAACGAGTGGCTTTATAACACCGCAAAAATGTCACAGTTAGGAAAGACAAAGAAGGCTGAGGAATTGCTCCAGATGAAGGGAGACTAAAGACACGGGACTTAAAGGGATTGGATTATATCCGGGGTTGGGATCCGGGAAGGGGCGCCCTGCACTAAAGCAACTGGCACAACTTAACAATGGACTGTATGTCACAGAAGTCTCATACGAATGGGAAATTTCCTGAAATTGATAATTTTCCCCTTTTTTATATCCATCATTATCATTATTGTATGTATATATGTGGAGACAGAAAAAGCCAACGTGGCAAATGTTAACAGGCGAAGTCCTTTAATAAGGGAGTTCTTTGTACTATTCTCACAGCTTTTCTGCAGGAATGGAATTTTTTTTTCGTAGGAAAATTTTTTAAAGGTGTCAATACCTTTTGGAACCTCAGCCCTATAACACTATTCTAAGCCTGACACGCACATGAGCTCATCTACTCCTCATGACCAACATGAACGAGTATTACTATGATTGCATTTTACATATGAGGAAACTGAGGCCCAGGGCCTGGAGTGGCCCCCAAGGGCCCACAGCCCTGTGTGGTGCTCGGGGCCGCACCCCACACCAGCAGCCCCGTCTGCCCACGGCAGGTCAGCAGTTGAGGCCTGGTGGCCTTGCCAGGCTCTTCCTGCCACATGCTGCCTGGCAAGTGGACTGAGGGCACCACCTGCTCAGGATGGGTGATACTGGTGATGCCCCTACCCAGAGCTCTTCCCAGTGGCCAGAGAACTGACCAACTCCCCAGTCCCACCCTCCTGCTGGCATTCTCATTAATTATTTATGTATTTATTTATTTATTTGAGATGGAGTCTTGCTCTATCACCAGGCTGGAGTGCGGTGGTGCGATCTCGGCTCACTGCAACCTCCGCCTCCTGGGTTTCAGCGATTCTCCTGCCTCAACGTCCCCAGTAGCTAGGATTACAGGCCCACGCCACCACGCCTGGCTAATTTTTGCATTTTTTTTTTTTTTTTTGAGACGGAGTCTCGCTCTGTTGCCCAGGCTGGAGTGCAGTGGCGCGATCTCGGCTTACTGCAAGCTCCGCCTCCCGGGTTCACGCCATTCTCCTGCCTCAGCCTCCTGAGTAGCTGGGACTACAGGCGCCCGCCACCACGCCCGGCTAATTTTTTTTGTATTTTTAGTAGAGACAGGGTTTCACCGTGGTCTCGATCTCCTGACCTTGTGATCCGCCCGCCTCGGCCTCCCAAAGTGCTGGGATTACAGGCGTGAGCCACTGAATTTTTGCATTTTTAGTAGAGATGGGGTTTCACCAAGTTGGCCAGGATGGCCTTGATTTCGTGATCTCGTAATCCGCCCGCCTCAGCCGCCCAAAATGCTGGGATTACAAGCGTGAGCCACCGCGCCCGGCCTTCCTGTTGGCATTTTGGAACAGCCCGGGATAACCCTCAAAAGCCTATCCCCGGAAAATGTTCACAATATATTAAGAGCACCTCCAACACTCCTTACAGAGTTCCCTGTCATGCTTTTTAACATTGTGTTTGTCTTTTTAATTCAAATTGTACTTGCATATATGTCAAAGAGTCAAACGAAGCTTGTTTTCAAAAACACTTTTCTGCTCCTCCCTGCTCCCAATTTTCAGCTCCTTCAAAGGCACCACTTTCAACGCTTCTGGCCACCTCTTTGGTTATATACTTCCAGAATTCTAAATTATATTTTTATATCTTGTTCCTACTTGACTTTTAACTTCTATTACTCACTTCTCATTAAGGAAGATGAGGATTTACCTCTTTTTACCATCCCTCCACCAAATGTACACACATGCACAAACACACACATATACAGATACTTCCTAACCCTCAACCTCAGAGTATAACTTTACCACAATTTTTGATAAATCAGTATTCAATATTGATGCTATGATGATGATGTACATGCTGTTCACTACCAAATTTATTGTGATTATTTTTTCTCTTCAGTATAATTCTTTGGTGTATGGAATAAGTAATTACATTTTTACTTGTTTAATTTTCTGTTTTTCTTTCTTTCTTTTTTTTTTTTTTTTGACACTGCGTCTCACTCTATCTCCCAGGCTGGAGTACAATGGCGCGATCTTGGATCACTGCAACCTCCACCTCCCAGGTTCAAGCAATTCTCACACCTCAGCAACCCAAGTGAGTAGTTGGGATTACAGGTACCCACACCATGCCCTGCTAATTTTTGTATTTTTAGTAGAGATGGGGTTTCACCATGTTAGTCAGGCTGGTCTCAAACTCCTGACCTCAGGTGATCCACCCACTTCAGCCTCCCAAAATGCTGGATTATAGGTGTGAGACATTGTGCCCAGCCAGAGAAGGCATCTCCACCCAAATCCTGGCCACTTGCTTAATCTTCTATAAACATGACACTAATTCATTCCCAAATCCACTTCCCTGTTTACATAAATCTCTTGATGTGTTAAACTCATCAGGCAGGCCAGGCACAGTGGCTCATGCCTATAGTCCCAGCAATTTGGGAGGCCAAGGCAGGGAGATTGCTTGAGACCATGAGTTTGAGACCAGCCTGAGCAACATAGTGAGATCCCGTCTTTACAAAAAAAAAAAAAAAAAAAGCAGAAAAATTAGCTGGGCATGGTGGTACATGCCTGTAGTCCTGGCTACTCAGAAGGCTGAAGTGGGAGGATCCCTTGAGCCAGGGAAACGGAGGTTGTGATGAGCGGAGATCTCGCCACTGCACTCCCACCTGGGGGACAGAGCGAGACCCTGCCAAAAAGCAAAAAACCTCGTCAGGCACATGAACAATGTGTCTTCCCAGAACTTCCAGTTGCCACCCCCAGAAGTAATTCTCAGACTTCAGTGTGGCATTATTATTATTATAAATTCAATTCCTGGAATTTTCATTAGGAAAACTGAGAAAATATTTTCAATTCTCTGAAATAATTTACCAAGTAGATCAGCAGATAGGTATTCAAAGTTCCACCACAGCATAAAACAGAAATCATTATACACAATTGTCAGTTAAAATTTAAAAGCTATACTAAAAAAAAAAAATTTTTTTGCTACTGCAATCTGCTATGTGAATACAATAAATAACTGTAGAAATACAACTTTAGGGCTGTGTGCAGTGGTTCACACCTGTAATCCCAGCACTTTGGGAGGCCAAGGCGGACGGATCACCTGAGGTCAGAAGTTCAGCCTGGCCAATATGGTGAAACCCCGTTTCTACAAAAACACAAAAAAATTAGTCAGGCATAGTGGCTCGCTTCTGTAATCCCAGATACTTGGGAGGTGGAGGCGGAAGAATCGCTTGAACCTGGGAGGTGGAGGTTGTGGTAAGCCGAGACCACACCATTGCACTCCAGCCTGGGCGACAGAGCGAGACACCATCTCAAAAAACAAACAAACAAAACAAAAAAACAACTTTAGGGCCAGGTTTGGTGGCTCATGCCTATAATCCTAGCACTTTGGATCACCTGAGCCCAGGAGTTCGAGACCAGCCTGGGCAACATGGCAAAACCCTATCTCTACAAAAAATACAAAAATTAGCTGGCTGTGATAGGCCATGCCTGTAGTCCCAGCGACTCTGGAGGCTGAGGTGGTGGGAGGATCGCTTGAGCCTCAGAGGTCAAGGCTGCAATGAGCTGTGATCGTACCACTGCACTCCAGCCTGGGTGACTGAGCAAGACCCTGTCTCAAAAACAAAAGAAAAGAAAGAAATGCAACTTTAATACATTTAGCATTGTTTGAATGCCTTACTTGGTCAAAGAACTTTTTGCATCACGTGTATTTTTTTTTTTAATCATTAACGTATACCTGCTTTGAAAAATACATGCATTGGCTTGCATATATAACATTACAATGAAAATAAACACAATGTTTCTAAAGCTGAACTTTCTACTGCTCAAGGTAAAACAATAATTGTATTTTGAAAATTGTTTCCCAGATAAGAGGATTAAAAAGGTCTCTTGTAACTATTGGTAACAGTACAGAATCATCAAATTTGTAAACTGTGAATCACAAACTCAAGTTGGGTCCAGAGACATGGTGCAAGCGAGATATATTTTGAGACTTGAAACATCTGAAAATATATTTATTCTACTGTCACACATAGGAATTTGGTGGCTGGGTGTGGTGGCTCAACACTCTGGGAGGCTGAAACAGGGGGGAAAACTCTTGAGCCCAGGAGTTCAAGACCATGGCAAGACCCCATCTCTACAAAAAATAATACATTAGCCATGTGTGCTGGTACTTGCCTCTGGTCGCCACTACTCGGGAGACTGAAGTGGGAGAATCACTTGAACTCGGGAGTTTGAGGCTGCCATGAGCTATGACTGTACCACTGGACTCCAACCTGGCAACAAAGTAAGGCCTGTCTCAAAAACTGTTTTTTTCTCTTTGCTAAAGAATTTTAGGATAGACTGGCCAACATGGTGAAACCCCATCACTACTAAAAATACAAAAAATTAGCTGGGCATGGTGGCACACGCGTGTAGTCCCAGCTACTCAGGAGGCTGAGGCAAGAGAATCACTTGAACCTTGGAGGCAGAGGTTGCAATGAGCTGAGATTGTGCCACTGTACTCCAGCCTGGGTGAGAGTGAGACTTCATCTCAAAAAAAAAAAAAAAAAAAAAAAGAATGGCAAGAATGGCCGGGCGCGGTGGCTCATGCTTTGGGAGGCTAAGGTGGGCGGATCACGAGGTGGGAAGATCGAGACCATACTGGCGAATACAGTGAAACCCCATCTCTACTAAAAATACAAAAAATTAGCCGGGTGCGGTGGCGGGCACCTGTAGTCTCAGCTGCTCGGGAGGCTGGGGCAGGAGAATGGTGTGAACCAGGAGGCAGAGCTTGCAGTGAGCAGAGATCGCACAAATGCACTCCTGCCTGGACGACAGAGCAAGACTCCGTCTCAAAAAAGTGTGTACACATGCAACTGCATACCATATGCACACACAGAAAAGGCTGAAAGGCCAGGCTGGGTGCGGTGGCTCACACCTGTAATCCCAGCACTTTGGGAGGCCAAGGTGGGCGGATCACTAGAGGTCAGCAGTTAGAGACCAGCCTGGCCAACATAGTAAAACCCTGTCTCTACTAAAAATACAAAAATTAGCTGGGCATTGTGGGGGTGCCTGTAGTCTCAGCTATTTGGGAGGCAAAGGTAGGAGAGTCGTTTGAACCCAGGAGGCAGAGATTGTAGTGAGTCAAGACTGCCTCACTGCACTCCAGCCTGGGTGACACAGCAAGATTCCATCTCAAAAAAAAAAAAAAAAAAAATCTGAAAGGACATACTCTGAGATGTTAAGAGCGATCAATCCTGGGTGATAGAGTTATATATATTTACGTATCACTTGTGTAACAAATATGTTAAAAGGAAGCTACCCCTTATAACTGAGCCCCAGAGATGTTAAGTAATTTGCCCAAGGACACACAGCTATTAATAGTGGCAGAGCTGAGATCTGAACCCAAGCAGTCTGGTTCCTCTATGCAGTACTCCCATATCCCAAAGGCCCATCCTCTTTTGGGCCGTTCCTAGGATACCTGTGCTGGGGTCATGTTTTCCACAAGCAGCCCTGTCAGATAGGAGAAGCATGACTAGTTCCAATTCTTCCTAGAGACACATAAACAGCTGTCAGCAAAACCAGAAGGCAAAATGAGGTGCCAGAGCAAGTGAGGTACAGACAGAGGGGTGCGGTCAGAGCATGCAGAGATGACGCTGCTCATGCTCTGCTTGTGTTCTCCACGATGCTTCCTGAGAAGCTCAGGGAAGGAGAGTCCACTCCCCTGAGCTCTGGAGAGCCGTGTGAGGACAGCCGCACCATGGGATACTGTGGCCAAATGCTGCGGGATAGCAGGTTCTGGGGAGAGCTCAAAGGCACAGAAGAGGACCTTCTTCCAGACTGGCTCACAACTAGAAACAATAGCTGTTTTGGCCTACATTTGTGGTACCATCCTGTACCCTACCATCACCCCCACCAAGTATGGCAGTGTTAGATTATGCGGTGGGAGGCATGAGGGGGGAAGTCCCAGAAGAGGGGCCTGGTGAAGTTTAGGGCAGCAGCTCTTCATCTACAGGATGTTCTAGCGGCCAGAATGATGATAGTGATGTCTCCAGCTGAAAAGCACCCCCTCTAGGCATATGTTCCTTCTCTCTGCAGCTCAGATGAGCAGGCTGATGTACCCCGGACTAACACAGCTCTGACTTGTCCATCAAGACCCTGAGGATCTGCTGCAAGCCCTTCTCCAATAAATAAAGCCACCCTTTGTCCCCCATCTAGACACAAAAGCCCAACCGCTCTCAGAGGTGGGAGGTAGAGCTATCTAGAGGAAAGTGAAGAGCAGCTGCCTCTCTGCTCCCTGCCAAAGCTAACTTAGCCAAATCCCCAGGAAAATGCTGCTGCACATGAAACATGAAAACACAAACCACAGACAGTCTGCTCTCCTTCCCATACACATGTTCAAACAAGACTGCTTTCCAGCCGTTGCTGATGGCTTCTACAGGATGAGCTCATCTCTACGGCTCGGTCTGTGGCTTTTGCTTCCCCTTCACTCGGAGGAGCCAGCTTAACTTATTTAACCCAGATGTGCAGGCCCGGCAGCACTCAGAAGAAGCAACAGCAATGCATGATCTGAGTTGAAGCCCACCCGCCATGTCCTCTCCACGAGAGCCAGGCAGAGCCAGCCAGTGATGGGTCAGATAACCGGGCTTCGCGAGGCATGCCAGAGAAGGCCTGAAAGAACGAGAGGCTGGTGGGAGGCTCTCCTGGATCTGTTTTCTCTTTCCTCCTCTGTGGGATGTCCCCTGGCTGGGTGACACTCTCCTCAGCCCTGGCTGCATGGTAACAGGGAGACCAGGCCAGAGGGTGGAGGGAAGGCTGGCTGCCGTGGATCTTAAGTCATCCTCTGGCCCCAGGCCAAGCAAGGCAGGGTGTTCTCTGTCCTACACTACAGAGATACTGGAAGTGCTCAAGTGAAGCCCGAAGAGACCTCCACGTCAAGGATAAACACGGCTGAAGGGTGTGGTCAGGATCCTACTGGAAACTTCAACCACTCCACAGCAAGCCTCTAACCACTAATTACCTGTCTCTAGGAAAGCACAGAACTGCTATTAGAGACAGAGGAGAGGCAGACGCTGACTTTAGCAAGACCCTGGATCTGACAGGCTTCTTGTACAAACCCTCAGCTCCTTCCCTCCCCATCTTGGTAGTCCTCTGAAGTCCAGAAAGCAGAGTGGGGAGGGAGGCAACAGGACCTGATGGCAAAACCCCAGGGTCTCCTGTCCCACAAGCAAATTTGGTAACTCCAAACACAGCCCTGGGGTGGCAGGAGAGCCCTCGGTTACAATGGATAGAGAGTGGGAAATGCTACTTCAGGATGGCTGTGGGGCTAATGGCACTCTGCAAAGCTCCATGTGAATAGGAAGAGCAAGAGCTGATATGCAACGCATCGGGGAGCTATGAAATGACAGACTTGGCCTTAGAGTTGCAAGCCCTCTACTTCCCCACACACAGAAAGAAACGACACTGGGGTTGAGCAGACCAGACCACAATAAGAGCTGTAGGCTGAACACTCCAAAATATGGACTCTCTCGACTTCCTGCCTGGAGGCATGTCTTTAGTTCACTCTGAAAGGGGCATGGGTACCAAGTCTCAATGTTTGCCACTGGACATGCCATACTGTGCTTCATTGTAAAATAGGAGTGAGCTCCTGTGAATCACCAGCCATTGAAAGAAACCAGCAGCCTAAATAAGGATGACCAAGATAAACAACCAGATCCCAGAGGAAATAAAATAATCTGAGGGTCAGGAGATAATTTTAAAAATAATTCTAATTAGTGTGCCAGAGAGATTCAACACAATTTGGCCTCTTTAAAAAAAAAAAGGAGCAAAATGCTATGAGAATGAAATAATCAGAGAACCAGAGAGAGGAGAATTTGAAATATGACTGTCAAATTAACACCTTCACTAGAAGGTCTAGAAGACAAAATGCAGACAATCTACCAGATTACAAGAAAGAGGCCAGGCACAGTGGGTCACACCTGTAATCCTGGCACTTTGGGAGGCTGAGGCGGACGGGCGACCTGAGGTCAGGAGTTCAAGACCAGCCTGGCCAACAAGGTGAAACCCCGCCTCTATTAAAAAAAAACAAAAAATTAGCTGCGCGTGGTGGCAGGCATCTGTAATGCCAGCTACTCAGAAGCTGAGGCAGGAGAATGGCTTGAACCCGGGAGGTGGAGGTTGTAGTGAGCTGAAATCACGCTGCGGCACTCCAGCCTGAGCAACAGAGTGAGACTCTGTCTCAAAACAAACAAGAAAAAAAAAAAAAAAAGAATGTACTTTAGCTAATCAAGAGAGTAAAACAAGAAAGAAAAAGACGTAGAATCCAGAAAACATCTAACCCACAAAAGTTGCAAAAGAAAGTCTGAGATTGATACCTGAACAACTTGCTTAAAGAATCACCTGTTCAGATTCAGATTGGAGAAGCAGGAAAGAGCTTTCTGGAAACAATGTTGCCAGCAAGGAAGGAGATATGATGTAATGCAGGGGTGTCCAATCTTCTCGCTTCCCTGGGCCACATTAGAAGAACTGTCTTGGGCTTTACCTGAAATATACTAACACTAACAATAACTGATGAACTTAAAAAAAAAAGAAATCATGAAAAAAATCTGATGTTTTAAGAAAGTTTATAAATTTGTGTTGGGCCATATTCAAAGCTGTCCTGGGCTGCGGGCTGGACAAGCTTGATGTAATGGATTATCAAACTGGATAATTTCAAGAGCAAAGTAAAGGTGCATTATTCTTTTAACCACAATGAAAAAAGAGGCAACTAAAAACTCCATGAAAAAGTAAAAGCTAATAAAACAGTGGTTCAAATATGAAACAAACTAAAAAGTAGCATGATTTGAAGGACGGTTAGAATGCAAGAAAAGAGAATCCACTCAACCTGGACATCAAAAGCACTCTTCAACCAGGCGTGGTGACTCATATCTGTAATCCCAGCACTTTGAGAGGCCAAGGTGGGCGGATCACTTGAGGACAGGAGTTCAAGACCAACCTGGCCAACATGATGAAACCCTGTCTCTACTAAAAATACAAAAATTGGCCTGGTGTGGTGGCGGGGAACCTGTAATCCCAGCTACTCGGGAGGCTGAGGCAGAAGAATCGCTTGAACCCAGGAGGTGGAGGTTGCAGTGAGCCAAGATGTACCACTGTACTCCAGTCTGGACAACAGAGTGAGACTGTCTCAAAGAAAAAAAAAAGCACTGTCCTTTCAGTGGCATGGAGATTATACACTAGGCAGGTGGAGAAAAAACTAAAACCTTAGCACTGTGGTTCAGCATGCATATTAATATGGCCTCAATCATGTAAACACTGCTAACTGGTTTTACTGGTTTTCTTTTCTCTTTTTTTTAAGAGACAGGGTCTTGCTCTGTACCCAGGTTGGAGTGTAGTGGCAGAATCATGGTTCACTGCAGCCTTGACCTCCTGAGCTCAAGCAATCCTCCAACTTCAGCCTCCTGGGTAGTTGGAACTACAGGCACGTGCCACCACACCCAGTTAATTTTTGTATTTTTAGTAGAGAAAGGGTTTCACCATGTTGGCCAGGCTGGTCTCGAACTCCTGACCTCAAGTGATCCGCCTGCCTTGGCCTCCCAAATTGCTGGAATTACAGGCATGAGCTAGTGCACCCGGCTCAGAAATATTCTTTTTATTTTTTAACTTTTATTTTAGGTTAAAGGGTACATGTAAAGCTTTGTTTACAGGTAAACTGTCTCGCAGGGGTTTGGCACAGAAACTCTTTCATCACCCAGGTAATAAGCATAACACCTGAGAGTGAGTTTTTTGATCCTGCCACTCCTCCAACCCTCCACTGTCAAGTGGGCATTTAGGTTGATTCCATGTCTTTGGTATCATGAATAGTTGTACAATGAACATATATGTGCATGTGTCTTTAAGGTAGAGTAATTTTTTAAAATTTCTTATTCTTTTATTTCAATAGGTTTTTTGGGAACAGGTAGGAACATACACAAATAAATTCTTTAGTGGTGATTTCTGAGATTCTGATGCACGCATCACCTGAGCCGTGTACATTGTACCTACTGTGTAGTCTTTTATCCCTCACCACTCCCCACCCTTTCCCTTAAGTCCCATGTATCATTCTTATGCCTTTCATCCTGATAGTTTAACTCCCACATATGAATGAGAACATACAATGTTTGGTTTTCCATTCCTGAGTTATTTCACTTAGAATAATATTCTCCAATTCCATCCAGATTGCTGCAAATGCCATTATTTCATTCCTTTTTATGGCTGAGTAGTATTCCATGGTATTATATATACCATATTTTCTTTATCTACTTGTTGATTGATGGACATTTGGGTTGGTTCCATATTTTTGCAATTGCAAGTTGTGCTGCTATACACATGCATGTGCAAATTGTCTTTTTTATATAATGACTTCTGTTCCTCTGAGTAGATACCTAGTAGTGGGACTGCTGGATCAAACAGTAGATCTACTTTTAGTTCTTTAAGGAATCTCCACACTGTTTCCCGTAATGGTTGTACTAGTTTCCATTCTCACCAACAGTGTAGAAGTGTTCCCTTTTCACTGTATGCATCCACACCAACATCTAGACTGGATAAAGAAATGTGGTACATATACACCACAGAATACTATACAGCCATAAGAAAGTGAGATTATGTCGTTTGCTGCAACATGGGTGGAGCTGGAGGCCATTATCCTAAGCCAACTAAGGCAGGAACAGAAAACCAAATATGTGTGTTCTTATTTATAAGTGGGAGCTAAACATTGAGGACATATGGACACAAAGAAGAGAACAACAATCATTGGGGAGAAAAGGGGTTGGCCCAGTCATCCCCACACCCCAGAGAAGGGGAAGCATGCAGAAATGAAAGTCCACAAATGCCCAAAACCTAGAAGTAGGAGGCTGAAACCAAATACCTTCACTTTCAGAACTGTGACTGAAAACCATACTTCAGAATGAGGATGGAGCCCTTGAAATTCATGGGATGATTTTTCTAGTCCATCTAAGGACCTGCCAATTTGTCTTAACTTTCAACTGTGAAATACATTGCACATATAAAACATGGGTGTGTGTGTATATAAAATATGTACCACTTAAAGACCTAAGTAAAATAAAGAGAATACATATGCTCAGAACACACAATCCAAGAAACAGAATATAACCAGAAATGTTCACATTCTCTCTGTCCTGCCCCACCCCGACCAGGGATAATCACCTCCCTGACTGGGGGTTAATCGTTTCCTTTTTGTCCTCATAGTCTTATTACATGTGTATGCATCCCTAAGCAGTATATTGTTCAGTTCTGCTTGTCTTTCAACTTCGTACCATTTGAATCACACCATGTGTATTCTGTGTCTTGCTTTTCTTGCCCTACTTGGTGAGATTTATCCTTCATTGATACAGGCAGCTGTAGTTCATTTTCACTGCTGTAGAGAGGCACTGTAGGGCTATACCTCGGTTTATCTACCTACTCTACTGTTATTTGTTTCTAGTTTGTTGTATCATTAACAATGCTACCAAGCAAACTCTTTGGAGAATGGCCTGTCTTTTAAAATGCTCCTTCCAAACAAGTCCTCACCCCTCCCTCAGGAGGTCTGGGTTTTGCCTCTGCAAATAGCACAGGGCAGAAAACCCTGGCCTGTGGCTACAGTACCGGGAGTTCTCTGCAACCAGAGACATGATTCCCAGGATCCCATCCCTCTGCTCCCCGCCCTGGCCTCACTCACAAATGCGTCTCCTCTTCTGAACTTGAGATTCCACCTCCTGGTTTACAAGGGGAAACAATTGGGCTTTTAAGAGGTAGCCGGGATTTCTGAGTCACACCCCTCTCCCTGCTATCTCCCCAGGTAAAAGAGAACAGACCGCAATGAAAGAGCTCCATTGACAGGCCGCAGGGTGACAGCTACGATAGAAAGGAGACACAGGCCCTGCCCCGCCTAGAGGGTCAGAGGAAGCTCTCAGATGCCAGCCTTCAGGCCACTGGCTCCAGACATGTGCCACACAGCAACAGGAAGAAGAAAGGAAACCTACCCACGGGCAGAGCCAGTCACTTTTCCATCTTATATATATTATTTCATTTAAAGCTCACATAAATGGACAGTTAGAAAAAAATTACAGGCAACACCATAATTACACTGATTGGATGCAGACCATATGCCAGCTACTGTGCCACATGGTCTATACGCCTTCTCTTAATGGCTCCCAATCCAGGACAGTGGCCATGAAGTCAATTTAGGGGATTAAGACCAGCATTTTAAAAAAGGAAACCAGCTGGGCGTGGTGGCTCACTCTTGTAATCCCAGCACTCTGAGTGGCCAAAGCAGGCGGATCACCTGAGATCAGGAGTTTGAGACCAGCCTGGCCAATGTGGTGAAACCCCGTCTCTATTAAAAATACAAAAAAATAGCTGGGCGTGGTGGCGGGTGCCTGTAGTCCCAGCTACTCAGGAGGCTGAGGCAGGAGAATGGCTTGAACCCAGGAGGCAGAGGTTGCAGTGAGCCAAGATCGCACCACTGCACTCCAGCCTGGGTGAGAGATTCTGCCTCAAAAATAAATGAATAATTGTAAAAATTAAAAAATAAAAAAGGAAACCAATAAGACTGAAACTAGATAGAAAATACTAGACAGTATGTCATAGTGGATGGGTAAGTATTGATTAAAGTTTCACTTCTGGCCAGGTGCAGTGGCTCACACCTGTAATCCCAGCACTTTGGGAGGCCGATGCAGGCGGATCACCTGAGGTCAGGAGTTCGAGACCAGCCTGGCCAATGTGGTAAAACCCCGTCTCCACTAAAAATACAAAAATTAGCCGGGCGTGGTGGCAGTTGTCTATAATCCCAGCTACTCGGGAGGCTGAGGCTGGAGAATCACTTGAACCCGGGAGGCGGAGGTTGCAGTGAGCTCAGATTGCGCCATTTCACTCTAGCCTGGATGACAAGAGCGAAACTCCTTTCAAAAACAAACGAACAAACTAAATAAATAAATAAAGTTTCACTTCTATTCATGTCTGTTAGTCCATGTGTAACAGACTATAAAGTGAAACGTATCTCTCCCTGCGGGTGGTGGCTAAAGAACGTTGTGAAAACTTCCTTATCTGTTTCATAACTGTCCTACTGAGGTAAGTTCAGTTTCTAACCTAATTGAACAGAGAAAATAACTGAAGCTACTTCCCCAACTTCATCTGTAGTACACACCACTGCCACCATCCCACCTATCACTCCTGACACAACAGCCTCATTTCTGTTCTTCTTTCCTTCCCCAGAACACGTGCTGTTCCTCAGCCCAGAGTGTTCTCCCCTCTTGCATGGCTGGCTTTCTTCCCATCCTTCAGGTCTCAGCCTGGGTGTGATCTCCACTGCAGAGAGCCCTCCTAGAGCCCTGGGCTGAGTAGGCTCTCTCCTGCTCATGGCCACTCAGACATCTGCTTCCTGGTTTGCTGTCTGCCTTCCCCACTAGAACCGCAGAGACAGGGAGACATTGCTTATCTTCACCAACACAGACCTCACTTCTACTAGAGGAGCTGGCACATAGCAGACACTTCACATGTGTTAAGTGAATAAAGAAATGTCCCAGGTCCTCACGGTGAGCAAATGGCAAAGCCAGGATTCGCACCCAGGTCTGTCTGACGTGAGGCTTGTTCTCAGCACTGGCGCTGTGCTAAAACTCAGAAACAGCACGTTGCTGCCCCAGCGCACACCATGCGAAAGCATGAGTGCCCCAGCATGACTAACTCCTAAAGCCCATGCTCTCTCCATTGCGTCATTGGGACAGACATTGCAGCTGGCAGGATGAGTGGCTCACAGGAGCTGAGAACGTGGAGGGGATAAATGAATAAGGAGACTGCAAAACCTCCAGACTTGAAGAGAAAAAGAAAGTTGCCAGTGACCAGAGAAATACCAGAAAAAAATCAGCTGAGCCCATGATTTCCAATGTGGCCAGCTCAGAAATGACGGGTGGGGGCTCCCCTAGGCAAACAGTATTCTAGAAAGGAGATCTAGAGAAGCAGCCAAAGACAGCAGAAAAACTCAAAGGAGCAACCATGCAGCGGGGCAGAGGGCTGAGGCTGCAGGACTGCACATTCAGGGCCCTTGGAGTAGGCAGCGTTGATTGACTCCAAGGCTGGGAATGGAGAGGGAGGTCCCAGGTGCTGACTTAGCTGGCCTTCCCACAGAGGGGACAACTGGAGTGGCCACAGGACTATTTTGGCAATGCTGCCACCTTGTGGCTGTGGAATGCCCAGCCCACAGGAAAAAAAATCTACACAGGTCAGTCTGTGGGTTCATTCTTCACTTATTGAAAGCACCTAATATGGGTGACATGGCTCCAACCTTCAAGGACCTCACTCCTTATATCCAGGCAGTGACCAAACTCTCTGCTTTTCACCACTGTGTCTCCACCCCCGACCCCAAACAAGACTGTGAGGACAAGGATGGTATCTTACTCATCTCTGAAGCTACGGTACGCGGCATAGGGCCTGGCACATGAGACTAATAATAGCAGCTACTACTTAATACGTGCTCAGTGCTTGCAAGTACATTAGTGCATCGGATTCGTGAATTGCAATTATGAGACCTCCAAATGGAGATGTCAAGGAGAGGTTTATTTCAATACGAGCCTGGAGTTCTTAGAGAGGTCAGGGATGGGGAAATAAAGGTGGGCGTCGGAGGCACACAGATGGTGTTTTTTTCTTTTTTTTTTTTTTTTTTTTTTTTTTTTTGAGACAGAGTCTCGCTCTGTCGCCCGGGCTGGAGTGCAGTGGCCGGATCTCAGCTCACTGCAAGCTCCGCCTCCCGGGTTCACACCATTCTCCTGCCTCAGCCTCCCGAGTAGCTGGAACTACAGGCGCCCGCCACCTCGCCCGGCTAGTTTTTTTTTTTTTTGTATTTTTTAGTAGAGACGGGGTTTCACCGTGTTCGCCAGGATGGTCTCGATCTCCTGACCTCGTGATCCGCCCGTCTCGGCCTCCCAAAGTGCCGGGATTACAGGCTTGAGCCACCGCACCCGGCCCAGATGGTGTTTTTTAAAAGACTAGTGCCTCTCAAAGTTTTACGTGCTTATGGCTCACCAGGGAGTTGTGCTAAAATGCAGACTCCAATGATTGTGTACTCTGAAACAGGGCGGAGATTCTGTTTCTACCAGCCTTCCAGGTGGTGCCAATACTGCTGGTTCACAAACCACACTTTGAGTGGGAAAAATCTGGAACAGAGGTTAACAAATGATGGCCAGCTGGGCCTCTACTTGTACAATCGGCAAACCAAGAGTGATATTTTCATTTTCACAGGGGTTGAGAAAAAGAAGAAGGAGAAGGCGGAAAAGGCAGAAGAAGAAGGAGTTGGGGAGACCATTTGTGCCTCACAAGGCTTAAAATAGTCACTCTTTGGTTTTCGACAGAAAAAGTTTGCCAACCCTGACCTTGAATATCACCCAGGGACAAGGCATGCAGCTAAACAAGGGAGCAACTGGGCCCTGAAGCAAACCGCTGTGACTTCCAAATCCCCATCCCCAGTTTTGGTACGAAAAGCAGGAGTGCAAGGCACCACATATACAGTCGGCCCTCTGTATTGTGGGTTCCATATCTGCGGATTCAATCAAATGAAGATTAAAAATACTTTAAAAAAGAAGGACATCGCGTCTATACTGAACATGTACAGACTTTTCTTGTCATTATTACCTAAAAAACATGGTATAACAACTATTTACATAGCATTTACATTGTAGCAGGTAGTTAAGTAACCTAGAGATGATTTAAAGTATATGGGAGGATGTGCTTAGGGTACATGCAAATACCACACCATTTTATATCAGGGACTTGAGCATCCATAGATTTTAGTATCTGAGGAGGGTCCTGGAATCAATCCCCAGTAGATACTGAGGGATGACTTATATGCCAAGAAGGCAGGAAGGCCGGGGCAGTGGCTCATGCCTGTAATCCCAGCACTTTGGATCACCTGAGGTCAGGAGTTCGTGACCAGCCTGGCCAACATGGTGAAACCCCATCTCTACTAAAAATATAAAAATTAGCTGGGCATGGTGGCATGCACCTGTAAATTCCAGCTACTCAGGAGGCTGAGGTAGGAGAATCACTTGAACCTGGGAGGCGAAGGTTGCAGTGAGCCGAGAACGCACCATTGTACTCCAGCCTGAGCAACAAGAGTGAAACTCCATCTCAAAAAAAAAAAAGGCAGGCAGGAAAAAGTGAACTAATATCTGAGGCTCCCAGGTGGGTGGGGGTGGCCCTGGGGAAAGGGTGATGGAGACACCTGGGGTTCTGAGTGGGAACAAGGACTTGTGCTGGGCCAATAACGCACTGCCTCTTTCAGTGCTTATCTTGGAAAAGACAATAGAAACAGAAGGAGCGGGCAGGGACTACCTCCACTTGTGTGCAGTGCCACAGAAGAACTGGGAAAATAAAGAGGAGAGCCTGTGAATTCCACAGGGTAGATCTGTGGGGCAGAACCTTCTGAATTTTGGCCAAGGGTGGGGAAGGTAGGTAGAGGGATTTCGGAAGGTGAGGGAAAGGGTGTGGCAGTAAAATAACAGCCTCAGAGCCTGTAATGTGGGGACCACCCCAAGTTGTGTTTGGCCACAGTGCCTTCTGTCATGCTTCTGCCGCCCTGTGCTGAGGAATATATTTGCTTAAATGTCAATGCCTGAGAAAGTAAATACAGCTGTCCATTTCCATCAACTTGTACCAATTAATCTGGCTTTTGCTCAACGGAAGACAAGGCTGTTTTGCATTAAGTCATGAAAGGTTTGCTTGTCTCACCATCAAGTGTTCACATATATTTCCAAAGGACAATAATAGCACCCATTCATGGAGGGCAGAAAAGAATATCTATCAAAAGACTGTGGGGCAGGATATCTGTAAAGCCAGACTGCTATTAAATGCTGGAGGGCAAACAAAAAGACAGAAGGATATGACAAAGTCACCATGTGCTGTAAAACAGATTCCAGAATTTGCTGGTTGGAAGGAATCTTTAAGGTCAACCAGTCTCCCTCATGTTTCTAACAAAGCTGCCTATAAAATCTAACCATCTTGAGAAAAAATGCCCATGTCACACCTGGCTTTTGGCATGGAATATTCTTTTTAATAAATTAAGAAATGTTTGCAATGAAAAACAAATCTCTGCCTTTTAACCCATGAATTCCTGCCCTTCTCTCCCATCCCCCTTGATCACACTAGTTGTCTCTCCCACCAGAAAGTAGGTTCCTTCAGGGAAGTGACCGATTTTTGCAGCACCCGACACGCTGGCCGGCCCACAGAATGAGTATGGTGAGCAAGACCCCAGTCTACTGAAAAACCTTAGCTTTCCTGCCACCTACTGGCTGTGTGATTTTGGACAAGTTATTTAACCTTTCAAAAGCCAGTTTCCTTACTTGTAAACTCCTCTCACAAGAGGGCTGTTTTGAGGATTAACTGTATTAATACATGTAGATTACTTGGAATGCTGACTGGCACAACAGTAAGAATTTTCTAAGTGTTGACAATTTTTTTTTTTTTTTTTTTTTTTTTTTTGAGACAGAGTCTCGCTCTGTCGCCCAGGCTGGAGTGCAGTGGTCGGATCTCAGCTCACTGCAAGCTCCGCCTCCCAGGTTCACGCTATTCTCCTGCCTCAGCCTCCAGAGTAGCTGGGATTACAGGCGCCCGCCACCTCGCCCGGCTAGTTTTTTGTATTTTTTTAGTAGAGATGGGGTTTCACCGTGTTAGCCAGGATGGTTTCGATCTCTTGACCTCGTGATCCGCCCGTCTCGGCCTCCCAAAGTGCTGGGATTATAGGCTTGAGCCACCGCGCCCGGCCAAGTGTTGACAATTTTTATCATTCAATTAGTAGATTAATCTATTATTCTGGCTGGGCACGGTGGCTCACACCTGTAATCCCAGCATGTTGGGAGGCCAAGACGGGTGGATCACAAGGTCAGAAGTTCAAGACCAGACTGGCCATGATGGAAACCCCCGTCTCTACTAAAAACACAAAAATTAGCCGGGCGTGGTGGCAGGCACCTGTAATCCCAGCTACTTGAGAGGCCAAGGCAGGAGAATTGCTTGAACCTGTGAGGCGGAGGTTGCAGTGAGCTGAGATCACGCCATTGCACTCCAGCCTGGGCGACAGAGCAAGACTCCATTAAAAAAAAAAAAATCTATTATTCTGTCCGATGAATCACACTCTCTCCCTAAAACATACTACACTAGAACAAGGTTTCTCTCTTTTTTTTTTTTTCTGAGACAGGGTTTTGCTCTGTCACCCAGGCTGGAGTGCAGTGGCGCAATCTCAGCTCACTGCAACCTCTGCCTCCTGGGTTCAAGCGAATCTCCCACCTCAGCCTCCCAAGTAGCTGGGATTACAGGTGAGCACCACCACCCTGGCTAAATTTTGTATTTTTAGTAGAGATGAGGTTTCACCATGTTGGCCAAGAGTCTGGTCTTGAACTCCTGACCTCAGGTGATCTGCCTGCCTTGGCCTCCCAAAGTGCTGGGATTACAGGCAAAGGCCACCGCGCCTGGCCAGGTTTCTGAGTTTCAGCACTATTGACATTACTTTGCTGTGGGAGCCTGTCCTGTATATTGTAAGGTGTTTAGCAGCATTCTTGGTCTCCACCCACTAGATGCCAGAAGTAACACCCCACCACCACCCCTATTCTGACAACCAAAAATGCCTTCACCAATGGCCAAATGTCCAGTAGGGAGGAAATCTCTCTATTGTACTAGAATATGCAAATAGAAAGTCTGGTCACTATACCACCTAATTTCCCACCATCCCATTCTCCCTCCATACAGCCACCTTGGCCACCTCTTGCTCACCACTCAGTTGTCTTGGAGGGAACAAGTGATAGGTGCTGTAGATATCGTTGGAGAACTGCAACTGGAGCTCAGGGCTGCCTGTCAGGAGCTGAGCCACCTGTTCCACCTGAAATGGTGTCTTCTCCAGGATCACAACGGCATCCTCTCCATCCCCATCCCCAGAGGACTCATTCACCTGTGGGTAGAGGCATCATCAGTGGGCTCAAGGGCAGAACCACAATGAGACTCTGGAGAGCAGAGACAGAAGCTCCCAGGGCCTTTGAAATCAACTTTGAAAGTACTTGGGATTTCCTTCCCTGAAGTTTTCCTTCTGGGAAGTCCAGCCAATGGCATTCACATTTCTTTTCTCAGAGAAGGCATCTCTCTTTTTTTTTGAGATGGAGTCTTGCTCTGTCGCCCAGGCTGGAGTGCAATGGCGCAATCTCGGCTCACTGCAACCTCCACCTCCTCGGTTCAAGCAATTCTCCTGCCACAGCTCCCCAAGTAGCTGGGATTACAAGCGCATGTCACCACACCTGGCTAATTTTTGTATTTTTAGTAGAGACAGGGTTTCACCATGTTGGTCAGGCTGGTCTTGAACCCCCGACCTCAAATGATCCACCTGCCTCGGCCTCCCAAAGTGCTGGGATTACAGGCGTGAGCCACCGTGCCCAGCCAGAGAAGGCATCTCCACCCAAATCCTTGTGGCAGCTCTCACACCTTTCTTCCCCAGAATACAAGGCTTCTCAGTTGTCTTCCATTTTAGGCTTACAAGACTTCTGTCAAGTTCTCCCCATTTCAGAAGAAAAAATGAAAAACAGATCTTGAGTGACTTGCCCAAGGTGACACAAACAGACAGCACTGAAACAGAAACTAGAACCTGGGTCTCCCAAGTGACTCCTAGCTCGAAGGCTCTCATGGCTAATACCTTCAACGGGTGCTGCACACTGAGGACAGCCGGGCTGAGAAAACCAGACAGAATCTCATACAAAAAATAAATAAATAAAAAATAAGGCTGGGCGCGATGGCTCCCGCCTATAATCCCAGCACTTTGGGAGGCAGAGGTGGGAGGATCACCTGAGGTCAGGAGTTCGAGACCAGCCTGGCCAACATGGGGAAACCCCGTCGCTACTAAAAATACAAAAATTAGCTGGGCATGGTGGCGGGCGCCTGTAATCCCAGCTACTCGGGAGGCTGAGGCAGGAAGAATCGCTTGAACTCGGGAGATGGAGGTTGCAGTGATCACACCACTGCTCTCTAGCCTGGGCGACAGAGAGAAGAGACTCTGTCTCAAAATAAATAAATAAAAATAACAACAACCAAAAAAACCAGATACACAGGCATGGAAGCCTAGGCCAAAGTTCCCTGATCCTCCCAAAGGTGAGAGTTCCTGCTAGTAGTTCTGGGGAACCTCCATACCTGCCCTGGCTAGGCCTCTTCACTAGTTCCTGGAATGGTCTCCATCTCCTCAGCCCCTGCCAGACTGCTGAGCACGTTGGTATTGGAGCAAGCTGTATCTGTCTCGCCAGAAATATTCCGTAGTCCTGAAGATCAGGGATGGTAACTTTCATCTCCACATCCCCAGGACCTAGGTTAGTGTCTGGCATGCATGAAAGCGCGTGTTTGGCATGCATGAAAGCGCGTGTGTAGTACTGAATTAACAATTATATTGTTCTCTATTGTTCTCCTGTTAGGGCTGAAGTTGTGTAAGGCAGAGATCACATCTCCTACAGTCTCATGGACTGAGGGACATGTTTTCAGGGGCAGGGATGAGCAAGACATCTAACATTTACTGGGTTCCTAGTCCCTATATACATAAATGGATGATGAACGGCTTGGGGAATGTAACATGTGATCTTTAATCTGCAATACACTCTCCTAGTAGATATTTCTAGTGAAAGAGACATTAGAAAAATTAGAGCTAGATGTGTTCATTGCCTTAATTTCAAGGGCAATCTTGCCGCCTTTTACCGCCCCTCTATGCATTCTAGTAGCGCACTCCCACCTCCCCCGAGTGATACTGATTGGTATTTTCCGGCCGAGATCCGAAAAAAAATCCGCCTCCGAGGCGATCATTGGTTCACCGCTTCCCGCATCCCGCCTCAGGGTTGCCTCCTGGTACCTTCCCGTGTAGGAAAATGATTTTGTCCCGCGCAGACTCCCTCAGCACTTTCTGCACTCTGAAGCCGGAGAATGGTAAGCGGACAGGAGCACAGGTACCATTTCCAACTCCTGCCTCCTTTTCTTCTGTGCTGGCGGCGTGGGCCTCCTCCACGTCCAATTCGCGCTTTCTCTTGCCGAGTTGAGGGGCTGCCTCCGCCATGCTGCCCCGGAGGCGCTGTGCGCCTGCGCGCCCTGCGCCGGCCCCGCCCCTCGCCCGAGCCTAGCGGCTTGGATGGGCTGCTAACTCCCGGCGTACCCTGCTCTGGCACCCGTTCCGGGGGCTGCGTGCGGCGCAAAGCGGAGCCCGCTGACCTGTCCCAGGGCGCGCCTTTCAACCAAGTTACTGCCTTTGGCCCCGTTGTGGTGCTGGCCGGCCCTCAGGGAAGGGAAAAGAAGGTTGAGAGTCCCGAAAGCGGCGGGCTAGAGGTGGCTGCGCAGTGAAGAGGGACCCCCAGGCCCACGCCCCGGGGTGGGAGCCAAAGACCCCCTTGGGCCACGGGAGTGTTGGAGGCCTTGTTTGAATACTGACATTTTAATCATAGTTTCACCGACGTTGACCAATTATAAGGGAAGCAACGTTTCTGACGCAAATCCGTGAACCCATTTTATTCCTTGGTCGATTTTTTATACCGAGTATTTAGGTCATTTCCATTTTTCTCCCATTTTAATTACTTTGCAGAAATTTTCGCCGTGATCAGTTTTTTACTTTGTAGACTCAGCACTTTTCTGCTGACAAGAAAGGTAAACGAATAGGGCCAGAAGAACCATTTCCATCACCCACTTATTTCCGGGCTAGAGGCACCCCCCTCCTCTCTCTCTAGTTGGCCTGTATTTCTGCCCTGCTACCCAGGGTTATGATTTGCAGTATGATTCGTCTCCCAGGGTTTCGTTTCTCTTTTTTTTGCTGTATAAAATTATTACTTGTAACTTCTGCTGTTGAGGGTTTCTTCAGTGACCATTGTTTCTGGTTAGCCCGTTTTTCGCTGGTGTTATTTAACAGATCTAAATTTTGTCAAGAGTTGGTACTTACGGCCGGGCGCGGTGGCTCACGCCTGTAATCCCAGCCCCTTGAGAGGTCGAGGTGGGCGGATCACGAAGTTAAGATATCGAGACCATCCTGGCCAACATGGTGAAACCCTGTCTCTACTAAAAATACAAAAATTTAAAAATTACCCGGGCGTGGTGGCCGGCGCCTGTAGTCCCAGCTCCTCGGAGGCTGAGGCGGGAGAATCGCTTGAATCGCGTGAACGCGGGAGGCGGAGTGTTGCAGTGAGCCCAGATAGCACCACTGCACCCCAGCCTGGCGACAGAGCAAGACTCCGTCTCAGGAAAAAAAAAAAAAAAAAGAATTACACCGTTTCAGTCAGCCACACATTATTTTTGCCAGTGATTTGAGTTTAGGTTTTCAGACAGATCTAATGGGACAGTTTTTGCCATTTTCAACATTAGCAACAAGATGCAACTTACAGTCAGTTTTGGTCAGTAACAAAGTGTACCATGTGTTAGTTTGATTTTTGGATTACTTCGACCAGAAATATAGATTAGGAGTTGGATAAAAGACTGCTTTTTTTTTGTGATGCAGAAAGCGTTATTAGGAGAGACTTAGGATCTGTCACCCAGGCCGGAGTGCAATGGCGCCATCTCCGCTCGCTGCAACCTCCGCCTTCCTGGTTCAAGCGATTCTCCTGCCTCAGCCTCCTGAGTAATTGGGATTACAGGCGCGTGCCACCAGCCCGGCTAATTTTTTGTATTTTTAGTAGAGTCAGGGTTTCACTGTGTTGGCCAGTCTGGTCTCGAACTCCTGACGTCGTGATCCGTCCGCCTGGGCCTCCCAAAGTACTGGCATTACAGGTGTGAGCCACCGCACCTTGCCAAAGTAGCTACGTTTTCACAAAAAGAGCCCAGAATTGAGAGCCATGAAGTCGGGCCCCAACACTGACTAGCTGTGCAACTTTGGAAAAGTCTCTTAACCTCTCCAGGTCTCCATTTTCCATGTGCCAGCCACTGTTAGTTCTGAGCAAGACAGCGAGGCCTCTTCTTTCATAAAATGTATATTCAAATGGGGTACGTGAGGTAAACAAGATAATGATTAAGTGCTGTGTATGGTGTTTTGTTATTTTGTTTTGTTTTGTTTTGTTTTGTTTTTTGAGACGGAGTCTCGCTTTGTCGCCCAGGCTGGAGTGCAGTGGCCGGATCTCAGCTCACTGCAAGCTCCGCCTCCCAGGTTTACGCCATTCTCCTGCCTCAGCCTCCCGAGTAGCTGGGACTACAGGCGCCCGCCACCTCGCCCTGCTAGTTTTTTGTACTTTTTAGTAGAGACGGGGTTTCACCATATTAGCCAGGATGGTCTCGATCTCCTGACCTCGTGATCCGCCCGTCTCGGCCTCCCAAAGTGCTGGGATTACAGGCTTGAGCCACCGCGCCCGGCCTATTTTGTTTTGTTTTGTTTTCCCCTGGAGACGGAGTCTAGCTCTGTCTCCCAGGCTGGAGTGCAGTGGTGCAATCTCAGCTCACTGCAAGCTCCGCCTCCCGGGTTCACACCATTCTCCTGCCTCAGCCTCCCCAGTAGCTGGGACTACAGGCGCCTGCCACCACACCCGGCTAATTTTTTGTGTTTTTAGTAGAGACAGGGTTTCACTGTGTTAGCCAGGATGGTCTCGATCTCCTGACCTCGTGATCTGCCTGCCTCAGCCTCCCAAAGTGCTGGGATTACAGGCATGAGCCACTGTGCCAGGCCAAGTACTGTTAATAGAACAAAACTGGACAGTGTGAAAGAGCCTGGGGATAGAAGCCCCCCGCATTTTTTTTATCTGGGACAGAGTCTCACTCTGTCACCCAGGCTGGAGTACAGTGGCGCAATTTTGGCTCACTGCAACCTTCGCCTCCCAGGTTCAAGCGACTCTCCTGCCTCAGCCTCCGGAGTAGCTGGGATTACAGGCATACACTAGCACACCTGGCTAATTTTTGTATTTTTAGTAGAGACGGGGTTTTGCTATGTTGGCCAGGCTGGTCTCAAACTCCTGACCTCAGGTGACCTGCCCACCTCCCAAAGTGCTGGAATTACAGGCATGCGTCACAATGCCCGGCCAAGCCCTTTAGATAAGATGATCGTGGTCAGCCTCTCAAAAGGTGACATGTGAGCTGAGACTTGAATGAGGAGAAGGAACCAGCCATACCAGCCATATGAAGAGCCCAGGCAGAGTAAATATTAGCTGTCAAAGACCCTAGAGCAGTAATGTACTTGACATTTTTTTAAAAATAGGAATGACTGCTGGGCACAGTGGCTTACACCTGTAATCCCAGCACTTTGGGAGGCCGAGGCAGGCGGACCACTTCAGGTCCGGAGTTCAAGACCAGCTTGGCCAACATGGTGAAACATAGTCTCTACTAAAAATACAAAAATTAGCCAGGTGTGGTGGTGTGCACCTGTAATCCTAGCTACCTGGGAGGCTGAGGCAGGAGAATCACTTGAACTCAGGAGGTGCAGGTTGCAATGAGCCAAGATCGCACCACTGCACTTCAACCTGGGTGACAGAGCAAGACTCCGTCTCAAAAAAAAGGAATGACCTGTATAGCTAAAATATAATGAACAAAAGAGAAACATTTGAAATGAAATAGTAGAGGAATGTATTCATTAGCGGCAAAATTCATCAATATGGGTATAATTTTGATTAAAATATAAAACCAGAATTCTGCTCTTCAAAAAGTCTGGCTCATGCCCCACGTGGTGGCTCACACCTGTAGTCCCAGCTACTCAGGAGGCTGAGGTGGGAGGATCACTGCAGCCCAGGAGTTTGGGGCTGCAGTGAGCTATAATCACACCACTGCACTCCAGCCTGAGCAAGAGAGCGAGGCTTTGTCTCTAAAAAAAAAAAGAATGCCTGTTTCAAGGAAAGGATGATCTCATAGGAATCCTCAGCTACCAGAAGTTCTATTAAATACCAGACCTCAGAGTGAAAGGAATCTTTATGGTAGCACAGTTAAGATTCAGTTCCTCAGTTACATTAGCCACTTAGCAAGTGCTTGATAGCCACTTGTGACTAGTGGCTACAATATGAGCACAGATGGAGAACATTTTCATTATCAAAGGAAGTTCTACTAGACAATGCTATGTTAGGTTACTCATTTATTATAAAGCCCTGTTCAATTGTTTCGTTTTTTAGAAATCTTAAAATTTCTCCCATGCAAGGTGCAGTGGCTCATGCCAGTAATCCCAGCACTTTGGGAGGCCAAGGCGGTGGATCTCTTGAGGTCAGGAGTTTGAGACTAGCCTGGCTAACATGATGAAACCCATCTCTATTAAAAATACAAAAATTAGCTGAGTGTGGCAGCAGGCGCCTATAATTCCAGCTACTCGGGAGGCTGAGGCAGGAGAATGGCTTCAACCTGGAGGCGAAGGTTGTAATGAGCCAAGATCGCGCCACTGCGCTCCAGCCTGAGTGACACAGTGAGACTGTGTCTCAAAAAAAAAAAAAAAAAAACCTCCCAAATCTTTTCTTTTTTAGTCTAAAGAAGGACTGGATACTTCCCACCTCCATTTCAGTAATTATAACAGACTAAACTGAAAACAAGTCAGCTACAAAACACCCGAACATAACTAAAACATTCTTTCAGTTACGTTGCTGAGCTCTCAAAAAAGTAAAAACTGTAGGAACCAAAAATGATGTGGGAGTTTGAATCTATAGAGTGGTAAGGGGATTTTTAAGGTGGAAGCTATTTTAAGGGCCATTGCTGATCTCTAGACGTCTAGGACACGATTCAAGGGACAAGAGACAAGACCTGAGCTTATGTAAAGAGGAATTAAGATACAGAGCTTTCCATAGAGCTAAGATCCCTGAAGGTCCACCAGCTCAATGAAGGGGCCAGCAATTTTTTTTATTTTTTATTTTTTATTTTTTTGGATACAGAGTCTCGCTCTGTCGCCCAGGCTGGAGTACAGTGGCGCGATCTCGGCTCACTGCAACCTCCGCTGCCCCAGTTCAAGCAATTCTTATGCATCAGCCTCCTGAACAGCTGGGGTTACAGGCGCCCACCACCACGCATGGCTAATTTTTTTGTATTTTTTAGTAGAGACAGGGTTTCACCATGTTGGTCAGGCTGGTCTTGAACTCCTGACCTTGGGTTATCTCGCCTTGGCCTCCCAAAGTGCTAGGATTATAGGCATGAGCCACTGTGCCTGGCCAGGCCAACTATTTTTTAAAAAGAAAAATGCTGCCCTACTAAAGGAGAGAAGATGATTAGGAAACTTGCCTGCTTCAACCGTTGTCCCAGAGGGAAGAAGGAAAAAACCTCCTAAGAATTTATAACCACAGATGATTCTTCATGCAGACAGACTTCACATTCATGATTGTGTACATGATCCAGGACACTCAGACTGAAAAATCTACTTAAACTGGTCTTGTAGTCTTTATTGACTTTTATACCAAATTGACTCCAGGAGAAATGGAAAATCTAAATAGATCTGTAACTCTTCAAGACATTGAAATTACAGCTTTAAATTTTACAATAAAGAATATTCTGGCCGGGTGTGGTGGCTCACGCCTGTAATCCCACTGCACTCAGGCCTGGGCAATAGAGCAAGACTCCATCTCAAAAAAAACCAGAATATTCTAGGCCCAAATGGTATTACAGATGAGTCTAACAAACATTTGAGGAGCAATTAATTCCAATCTTAAATTCTTCAAATAAAAGAAAAAAAAAAAAAGGCTGGGCGCAGTAGCTCACGCCTGTAATTCCAGCACTTTGGGAGGCCAAGGTAGGTGGATCATGAGGTCAGGAGATCAAGACCCTCCTGGCTAACACAGTAAAACCCTGTCTGTACTAAAAATACAAAAAATTATCCTGTTGTGGTGGCACGCACCTGTAGTTCCAGCTACTTGGGAGGCTGAGGCAGGAGAATTGCTTGAACCCGGGAGGCAAAGGCTGCAGTGAGCCAAGGTTGCACCACGGCACTCCAGCCTGGGAGACAGAGCAAGACTCTGTCTCAAAAAAAAAAAAAAAAAAAGGGGAAAGAAAAAATTACGTATCAGAAAACCTACAACGCACACATTTAGTGGAGAAATGTGTAAAGCATTCCTTTTAAGGAAGGAATGAGACAAGGATGGCTGCTATTGTCACTTTGTTTTATTGGAGGCCTTAGGAGCCACAAAAGGAACTAAAGTTTTTGTTTTCTTTTGCAAATTGTATGACTGTTTATAGAAAATCTGACAGGACAGGTGTGGTGGCTCAAGCCTATCATCCCAGCACTTTGGGAAGCCCAGGCAGGCAGATGGCTTGAGCCCAGGCATTCAAGACCAGCCTGGGCAACATGGCGAAACCCCATCTCTACAAAAAGTACAAATAAATTAGTCAGGAGTTGTGGCACAGGCCTGTGGTCCCAGCTACCCAGAGGGCTGAGGTAGGAGAATCATCGCTTGGGCCCAGGAGGTCGAGGCAGTGGTGAGCCATGATCACGCCACTGCACTCCAGCCTGGGCAACAGCAAGACCCTGCAAAGTTTATAGTCATATAGAATTAAGTAATTCAGCATGCTGTTTAATACTAGATCAATATGTGAAATAAATTACAATTCTTTATATCAGTAATAGATAAAAATGTAAAATTACCCTTGACAACAGCAACAGAAAATATGAAATGGTAGGGAATAATTCTAATAAAAAGAGGAGCTGACCAATGTGGAAAAGATAGAAAGCTTTATTGAGGCCGGGCACGGTGGCTCAAGCCTGTAATCCCAGCACTTTGGGAGGCCGAGATGGGCGGATCACAAGGTCAGGAGAACGAGACCATCCTGGCTAATACGGTGAAACCCCATCTCTACTAAAAAATACAAAAAACTAGCCGGGCGAGGTGGCGGGTGCCTGTAGTCCCAGCTACTCGGGAGGCTGAGGCAGGAGAATGGCATAAACCCGGGAGTCAGAGCTTGCAGTGAGCTGAGATCCAGCCACTGCACTCCAGCCTGGGTGACAGAGCAAGACTCCGTCTCAAAAAAAAAAAAAAAAAAAAAAAAAAGAAAGCTTTATTGAAATACACTTAAAGATATAAGTAAATGGAGACATACTATTTTTATGAATAGGAAGACTCATAAACATATCTGTTTTTTCAAAATAAATCTATAAATTCCATGTAAGTCCAATAAAAATACTAACAGGCTTTTTTCTGGAACGTGATGGTTGAATAAACAATTTATATGGAAGAGTAAAGGAACAAGAAAAGTTAAAGTGATTTTTGATGTATAAGAAGAGCAGGAAGAATTGACCTACAAATGGTCCAGGCTTATTAAAAACATCAGTAAACAAGCCAGTGTGGCACCAGCACAGGGTTACACAAACAGATAAAGGGAGGAGACTGGAGAACCCAGTAACAGCCCCCAACGTATGATAATATGTGACAGCAGTGACATCATAATCAGTAGGGGTGGGGTAAGGATGGACTAGTCAGTAAATGATGGTTATTCAAATAGAAAAAAGAATTAGATCTTTGACTAAAGAATAACAAAAACCCAAACAGAAAATCCAGGTGGATTAAAGACAGAAGAAAATATACAGATGTAGGGAGGACTTCCTGAGTAAAACACAAAAAGCACAAAGTAAAAGGTAAAATATTTTAGGCTGGGCACGGTGGTTCACCTCTGTAATCCCAGCATTTTGGGAGGCCAAGCCGGGTGATCACCTGAGGTCAGAAGTTCAAGACCAGCCTGGCCAATATGGTGAAACCCTATCTCTACTAAAAATACAAAAATTAGCCGGGTGTGGTGGTGCATGCCTGTAACCCCAGGCTTAGGCAGGAGAATCACTTGAACCTGTGAGGCAGAGGTTGCAGTGAGCCAAGATTGTGCCATTGCACTCCAGCCTGGGTAACAAGAGCAACTCCATCTCAGAAAAACAAAAAACAAAACCAAAAAAAGTTTAATAATTTAGAGATGCATACTTAAATATTTAGGAATAAAATGATTTCTGAGATTTGCTTCAGATGATCTTGGGAGGAGTGAGAGAGATGGGTAGGGTATTATTGATAAAAGATTAGCTCAGAGTTGGTCATTGTTGAAGCTAGCTGATGGGTACATAGGGATTTATCAAACTTTTTCCTTTCAGTATATGCTTGATTTTTTTTTTCCCACAAAAATGGTGAAAAGAAAAATTACAGTAGGTTACCAGTTTTCACCCACCAGATTAGCAGACATTTAAAAATCTGATTAAGTGTTAGCAAGAACATGAAAAAGTGGGAACTCTTTTATTTTATTTTATTTTTTATTTTTTTGAGACGGAGTCTCGCTGTGTCGCCCAGGCTGGAATGCAGTGGTGCCATCTCGGCTCACTGCAAGCTCCGCCTCCCGGGTTCACGCCATTCTCCTTCCTCAGCCTCCCGAGTAGCTTGGACTACAGGCACCCACCACCGCACCCAGCTAATTTTTTGAAGTTTTAGTAGAGACAGGGTTTCACCATGTTAGCCAGGATGGTCTCAATCTCCTGACCTCGTGATTTCGCCCGCCTTGGCCTCCCAAAGTGCTGGGATTACAGGCTTGAGCCACCGCGCCCGGCCAAAAGTGGGAAGTCTTAAACACAAATGGTAGGAACTTAAATTGGTACAGCCAATTTGGAAGAAACTGTGGCATCTTCTAGAAGAACAGCATGTATTGTCTTTACTACCCAGCAGCAGTATATTTGTTACCCACCAGGATCTTTTTTTTTTTTTTTTTTTTTTTGAGATGGAGTCTCGCTCTATCACCCAGGCTGGAGTGCAGTGGTGTGATATCTCAGCTCACTGCAATCTCCGCCTCCTAGGCTCAAGCAATTCTCCTGCCTCAGCCTCCCAGGTAGCTGGGGTTACAGGCATGCACCACCATGCCTGGCTAATTTTTGTATTTTTAGTAAAGACAGGGTTTCACCATGTTGACCAGGCTGGTCTCAAACTCCTGACTTCAAGTGATCTGCCCGCCTCAGCCTCCCAAAGTGCTGGGATTACAGGCATGGGCCACCATGCCCAGCCCCAGCAGGATTTTCTAGGCTGAATCCTAGAAAATGTTGCTTGTGAAAATGTACAAAAAAGTTCAGAGGCTCATTGTTTTTAATAGCAAAAACCTAGGAACAACAAATATCCATTTGGAGAAGAATGTGTAACTAAATGGTGGCATATTTACATCGTGGGATGAAAGTGTATTATTAATAACTGGCGTGTCATCCATCCGCATGGATAAATCTCACAAACATTTGGTAAACAAGGAGAGGAATCTGCAGAATACAAACACTGTAATGCTGTTTACATAAAATATAAAACCATGTAAAACTAAACAATATGCTGGTGGGGGTGCATACATATGTGGTAAATGTATACAGAAAAGCTAAAAGCAAGAAGTTCAAAATTCAAAATATTGGTTATTTCTGGTAGGGGAGGGGGGAGTGCAATTCAGGGCACAAAGGGACCACTATAAGAGATGATAAGGTTTTGCTGCTTAAACTGGGTGGTCAGCACATGAGTGGACATATTATTTGTTAATCCTTTTATAATAAAATAATTTTTTTTTTTTTTTTTTTTTTTTTTTGAGATGGAGTCTCGCTTTGTTACCCAGGCTGGAGTGCAGTGGTGCGATCTTGGCTCACTGCAACCTCTGCCTCCTGGATTCAAGCAATTCTACTGCCTCTGCCTCCCAAGTAGCTGGGACTACAGGCCCGCGCCACCACACCCAGCTAATTTTTGTATTTTTGGTAGAGATGGGGTTTCACCATGTTGGCCAGGATGGTCTCGATCTCTTGACCTTGTGATCTGCCCACCTTGGCCTCCCAAAGTGCTTGTATTACAGGCATGAACCACCATGCCGGGCCTTTTTTTTTTTTGAGACAGGGTCTTGCTCAGTTGCCCAGGCTGGAGTGCAGTGGCGTGATTTTGGCTCACTGCAACCTCCACCTCCCAGGTTCAAGCAATTCTCCTGCCTCAACCTCCTGAGTAGTTGGGATTACAGGTGCCTGCCACCACACCCAGCTAATTTTTGTATTTTTAGTAGAGACAGGGTTTCACCATATTGGCCAGGCTGGTCTTGAACTCCTGACCTCAGGTGATCCACCTGCCTTGGCCTCCCCAAGTGCTGAGATTACAGGTGTGAGCCACGGTGCCCGGCAAAATAATTTGTAATTTAAAAAATAAATTTTCTCTTTCTAGAACTAGAGATAGAAAAAATAATAAAACTTTTTTTCAGCAAAAGAGGGGTCATGATAGGGAGAAGTGAGAGAGGGGGCACAAAAGTACATGTTGGAGGAAATAATGAAATTCATTTCAGTTCAGAAACAAACTTACTGAGAACAGATGAATGAAACCTTGCCTGTCCTATAAGGAATACAGTCATCTGCCAGAAGAAAAATGCTGATTCTTCCCAGTCCAAAGGTGAAGATGGTGACTGTGAAAGTATCAGCTTTAGCCAGACCACGGATGAAGCTCTCAGATGTCACAGCATCCATGGGCTTGTGATCTCAGGTGAAGGCGCTGAACCCTGAGCCCTGGCTTCCCATCTCTTTACTTGCTCCCTCCACCACCTCACCCCCACATTCAGAATGGCTTCTAGGTTTGTGTCTTTAATGGCACTTAGGCAATAAATAAAAAGTATAGTTGCAGTGCTGACTGCTTCTTCCTTACAGCTTTCTGAAGTGAATCGATGTCTCTGGAAGGAGGAACAGAGTAGCGTGAGTGTGAAGGACTGGATTTCTCTTGCTTTCTCCTGACACCCATTCCAGGGTTTCCCCAGGCAACTGGGAAGACCATCCACGGTGAGGCCTGCAATCTCGGCTTCTTGCTGATCAGTCAGGTGAGTCACCTCTTTAGGAGGGATACCAGTGTACGCCAGTACCCAGTTCCAGGGGAAGACAGAAGTGTGTGCCAGGCTTCTTCTCCAGTTAGGCAGGATACGAGCCCTGCTGGCCATCATTGGTCAGCACCACCTCCTACCACCTCCAGTTTCTGGCTTCCTCATGGCCTTCTTGGGGAGTCCCCAGCTTCCTCGTGGCTTTCCTAGGGGGAATCCCCAGCTTCATGGCCTTCCTGGGGGAGTCCCCAACCTCTCCATGGTCTTCTTAGGGAGCCCACAATAATGGAAGCCTGATGGGTGCTGTGATCCCAGAGACACGGGCAAAGTGCTGCAGACTCGCTCCCTATAGCTCTTGTCACATCCGTGGGAATCCAAGGCCCTGCGTGGGTTTTCTATTTCCAGCTTTACTCCAACTTCTGGGGTCCCATGATATAAAAAGTGTCAACTGAGTGTCTGCAGATCTGAAAGAGACCAGTCACAGCATTGTCACCCTTCCCAAACCCAGCATCTCTGTTTTCCCCAACAGGTCCTGCCTCTTCTACCTTTTTATCTGTTACCACACTTCCAAACCTACTGCAATAGCATGGCCCTCCCCAGATACACTCATATGCACTTCCTTCTGATTATTTTGCATCATTTTGCCTTACTAAACCAATGTCCCTCCTGGCAGCTTCCCAGCTCTTGATGGACATCTCCAGCCTGATCTCAGAGAAACGTAATGCTGTTACTGTTACTACTAGTAGCTAATAATTTATTGAGGACCTGATTTGTGCTAGGCTCTGCCTATTACGAATACATGTGCTAGGCCATGTTCTGAGCCCTTAGTCTATATACTGTTCTCATTCCATAGCAATGGAAACCTGGTGGTCAGTGAGGAAACCAAGGCACAGAAGGGGTAAGTAACTTACCCAGGTTACTTTTTATGGGTTAATAATAAGTGCAGGAGCCAGGATACAGACCCTGACAGCCTCTTCCAGAGGCTGTACTTTGAACTACTAGGCTACAGGGCTGTCTCCTAAAAGTCAAAGTAGATCAGATACTGTGGCTGAATCCTGTTCCCCTTCTCCCCGCCCCCGTAGTAGCTTACAACGCATGACAGCTTCTTTGACTTGGCGAAAGCCACCATCAGGGCCCCTGCCATCGACGTAGTACATGAATCGGAGCTCAGGTGGGTAGGCATCTCTGCTGAGGCCCGACAGCAGGGGGATGGTGCGGCCCTCAGCCCCTGGGGCCTCGGTCAGGGCCTGCAGCATCTGGTACTTGCACCAGGGGTCCTGAAGGAAGCCCGGCGTGATGAGCAGCACACGGCAGTGACTATTGTTCAGTGCCTGGCACAGCTCGGACACAATAGCACCACCTGGGGTTGCATCCCGGAGCTGCAGGAAGCAGCGCAGGCTGGTGCTGCTGCCTTCCAGGTAGGAGACCAGGTTCTGGGCAGCCACCAGGTCTTCCTCACTGTGGCACACACAGACATCATAGTCTTTGCTCCAGCGACTACTGCCACTGTCACTCGCGTGTGTGGGTGGCAGGCTGGGAGATGTGACTAAGCTGAGGCTTGGGGATAGTCTGTCCTGTGAGGGAGGCTGTGAAGTATCGCTGGAGGTGTTTTCTGGGGAGTCGGGCCTCTTCTTGGGCTTCTTCAGCAGGGTCTGCCTGAACCAGTCTGTGGGGGAGAAACACTGCTCAGGCCTGTGTCTTCTTAACAGGTGCCCTCTCACTGCCCACACAGGGAGGAGCCCCGCCTCACAGCGAGGACAGACAGACTGCAGTCCGCGTCCCTGCACTGGGAAACATCGCATTCTCAGAGACCTGTTGCTCCACTATTTTTTTTTTTGTTTTGAGACGGAGTCTCACTCTCACCTAGTCTGGAGTACAGTGGCGTGATCTTGGCTCACTGCAACCTCCGCCTCCCAGGTTCAAACAATTCTCCTGCCTCAGCCTCCTGCGTAGTTGGGATTACAGGTTCGTACCACCACCCCTGGCTAATTTTTGTATTTTCAGTAGAGACGGGATTTCACCATGTTGGTCAGGCTGGTCTTGAACTTCTGACCTCATGATCTGCCCGCCTCAGCCTCCCAAAGTGCTGGGATTACAGGCGTGAACCACCGCGCCCGACACTCTGCTATTTTTGTATATCCTTTGGGACTTGCCTAAAAGTGCCCTCTAAAGGTAAAGGTTTTGGACGTATGTCAGAACTCTGGAATCCTTATGTGAGAGTGTTCCACCAGCCTGGGTAAGAGAAATGGCCTTGTACTACTCCCAGGCTCTTTGATATCTGGCACCCCCAGCCCACCTTAAGCAGAACTTCCCACTAGAGCTGACTCGTCAGCCACCCCGGAGTCTGCAGGCAGAGCTACGTTATGCGAGCAAGGATCCACCAGTCCCAAAGCCCACTTCCAGCACCGAGGGGAGGTGGACTTCGATTAGGAAGGGCTACCTATACAGGAAGGAAGGGGCATGGAGGACTGGCATCTGTGTGGCCCCAAGAAATCCTAGATTGTCGCCACATGGGGAAGAGGCTACTGCTCGGAGCTGCTGAGGAGCGGAGAGCTTCGCGATTCAGAACCCGCACTCGGGAGTCAGGGACACGGTTCTGACTGTGGCTCACTTTCTGTATGACCTTCAGCAAATTAGTCTGTGTCTCCATTGCCTCATCTGTAAAATGGGTTTGTCTTAGGTGCTGAAAGTTCACTGAGAATGCAGTGTCAGGTGTGTTGTGGGGACTCCATAAGGAGATGAAAACCCAGCTTCCCCAGCCTTTGATAAGGACAGATAGTTGTGGGATTGATTCATTTTCTCTCTCTGCTTGGCTTCTCCTCCAGATGGTTCTGGAACAAAGATTTAGACAACGAGAGACAGTGCTAAGCCCTCAGCACCGTGGTTTCCAGGCTGGGAAAGCTAGCTGAGCAGGCTTGGAAAACCTCTGAGCCAAAAGGATCAAGATCTGGCTGAGCTGACGCAGGCCTCGCCTCCTCACTCTCCACCACGCGTCCAGGCCCTGAAGTCAGGTCAGGAGTCCCCCCGTCAGCCTTCCTGTGTCTCTCTCTGAGTTGGGACCAGGCAGGCCTCCCACCACGCCCTATGGAGACTGAGCACTACACTCAGGAACACAGCAGTCGCGAGTCCGGTTCCACTCACCAGCCATCTTGCCTAGAGGCTTCTTAGGCCGAGAGCCAGGAGCTGGGAGGGAGGTCGATGATGCCATAGCGTGGGGGTCAAAACTAGCCCCGTGAGACCAGGCATCGGTAAAGGGGGAGGAGGGAGAAGACCCAGTCTTGACCTCATGGAGCAGCCATCCTACAGAGGGCAGAGAGAGAGAATCACAAAGGCTGCACTTACCCTGCTCTCATTCCCCGTGGATGAGCTCTGGGAAGTTCTGTTTCTCTCCTAATGCCTGACAGAGCCTTCCTCTCTAAAAGGGTCCTTCATTCCTCATGAGATTAGGGCCAGACACGACTGTGATTGGAGCTGGGTTCTAGATAAAGCCAGAGCTATGTAGTGTGGTCAGACTTACAGGGTATGAGCTCAGCATGACCAGCTGAGGGACTGTTCTCTGCTCCACCTGGCCAGGAGGATATTCAGGATCTGGGGAAGGGCAGCTGTCAGGCAGCTCTTTAGAAGGACTTCCTATGTAAGGCCTGAAATGGTAGAAGAAGGACAGTTGCTATTTGGACAAATAATTACGTATCCAGATAGACAGAAGCTGAACAGTAGAGAGAGAGCACGTGCAGGAAATCTTGGGAGACTTTTCCTCCAAGTCTGCCTCCCCCTGAATAACTATCCGTAGACCCATCGCTCCTGCAGCCAGCAGCTCAGGAAGGTCATGTCAAAAAGTGGTGAAGACTGCAGACTGCAGGTAGAGTGCCTGATTCTCATCTCTGGTTAACCGTGGCCTTTGGCCATCTTACTAAACTCCAGTTTCCCCATCCATGAAATGGAAGTACTAAAGCCTCCTTCTCAGCATTATTGTGAAGATTAAATGAAATAATTTATGTAAAATCCTAATGGTGCCTGGCATGTAATAACTGCTTAGAAAATGTGGGCTAGTATGTATATAAAATAATCTAGATATTGGAGGGATATATTATGTTCATGGTTTATAAAACTTGTAACATTAATGTTTCCCCAACTGATCATTAATTCAGTGCTGTTGCAAAGTCTAGAAGATTTTTTTTAGGTTTTTTGGTGGGGAGGTTGTCAGACTGCTTCTACATTTATATGGAAATAAGAAAGCCCAAGAATCCCTTAGAAAGGCAACCCACCATGTTCTCTTCCCACCATAGTGACAGAGGATGCCCCTGACAGTGGACACTCCTTCAGCCTTAAGTTTCTGTGGAGCAGAGCCTGTGGGGGCTGTAGTAGTCTAGTGACACTTCTCCTGTGAAAGGCTAGCAGAGCAACTGGCACGGGGCTGCTTTCTCTTTGGTGGATCTGTGAGATCAAAACAAACCTGAAAACTCATAGAAACAAGTCTTATTAGACACACTAAAATAAAACGTTTCAAAATTTAAAGAATGTGGCCAGGCACGATGGCTAATGCCTGTAATCCTAGCACTTTGGGAGGCCAAGGCGGCAGATCACCTGAAGTCAGGAGTTCAAGCCCAGCCTGGCCAACATGGTAAAACCCCATCTCTACTAAAAATACAAAAATTAGCTGGGTGTGGTGGCAGGCACCTATAATCCCAGCTACTCAGGAGGCTGAGGCAGGAGAATCTCTTGAACCTGGAAGTGGAGGTTGCAGTGAGCTGAGATCACACCACTGCCTGGGCAACAAGAGCGAAACTCCGTCTCAAAAAAAAAAAAAAATTAAAGAACGTCTTTCTATGCTGCACATTAATGTTTTGTTCACTGATGCGTAGAAGACAAGGGATGCTGAGGATTTGTGAACATATATCAAAGTTCAAAAAAGAAGTAGAACTTAAGCCATAGCAGCAAAGGAGGCAGAGTGAAGAGTTGGAATGGGTCCAGGAACCAGAGAAGACATCTGAAAAAGCAACACAGCTAAACGGGAAGCCACCAAAGAGGCACTGGAAGTTGACTGATACATATGAGTTTCTTTTCTTTCCTAATATGCTTGGGATTTCAGACAGCCTAAGTGGTAGGCTGCAGCTAGGGCCATTCAGAATGCCTTTTTGCCCCTAGTAGTAAACATGATGTCAGTTGGTTTTTGCATTATTTAAATATTTTTTTCAATTCTGTTTTAATATTCATTATTTGGCCTTGGTGCACTTGTAAACTAAAGCATCATTTGATTTCTAAATATTCTAAAGGTTAAAAATTAGCATAATATGTTAATCTACTTAATATATGTAGATTTAAAAGTTCCAGTTTCTCCTTTTATAAAATGACTTGCCCTTTTGGCAACACATGCTGATTTGGGGAAATTGCTTTTCCATTGCTTGGTTAAGAAGAAATCCAGGCCGGGCGCGGTGGCTCAAGCCTGTAATCCCAGCACTTTGGGAGGCCGAGATGGGCGGATCACGATGTCAGGAGATCAAGACCATCCTGGCTAACACGGTGAAACCCCATCTCTACTAAAAAATACAAAAAACTAGCCGGGCGAGGTGGCGGGCACCTGTAGTCCCAGCTACTCGGGAGGCTGAGGCAGGAGAATGGCGTAAACCCAGGAGGCGGAGCTTGCAGTGAGCTGAGATCCGGTCACTGCACTCCAGCCTGGGCGACAGAGCGAGACTCCATCACAAAAAAAAAAAAATAAGAAGAAGAAATCCAGTTGTCCAGCAGTATATGCCACTAGAAGTGGGGTGGTATAAGCCCTCATGAGAAACATTATGGAAACGTTTTAAGAAAAATAACAGCACCTTTGACAGGATAATTGAGCAAGATGGCAGGTAAATTCCAGTAACCATACACACTGCCTACTTCCTGGAATCCAAGATGCCACGCACCTTCCTTGTTCCTTTTCAGTTCTTTTGTAGCTGGGGCTGTGGAACTGTCACACATTCAAACGTGTTAATGTTTCCAAGACCTGGTAACTGTCATCATATCTTGAGATGTGGCTGACAAGTAGGTAAGATAGTGAACCCAAATATCCAACTGGAAGCTCTACTCACTCGCTCTGCCTGTTCTCTGATTTGCTGTGTAGTATAATATGCAGTCGCTTTTTTTGTGATTTGAAAAAATTCATAAAGTAGAATCATACCAAAAATGCCCACTTTGTAAGAACAAAGACTTGATAGAAAATTAGTAAAGAGGCCGGGCATGGTGGCTCATGCCTGTAATCCCAGCACTTTGGGAGGCTGAGGTGGGCAGATCATGTGAGCTCAGGAGTTCCAGACCAGCCTGGCCAACACGTCGAAATCCTGTCTCTACTAAAAATACAAAAATTAGCCGGGCATGGGGTCACACACCTGTAATCCTAGCTACTCAGGTGGCTGAGGCTGGAGAATCCCTTGAACCTGGGAGGCGGAGGCTACGATGAGCCGAGATCACGCCACTGCACTCCAGCCTGAGTGACAGAGCGAGATTCAATCTCAAAAAAATAAAGAAAAGAAAATTAGTAAAGAATTTCTTCAGAAAAGAAGTAACACAATACCTTTAGTGCTTTCTAGAATGCTTTTCCAATATTATGTACAGAAATTGATGTAAAGGAAACACTATGGAGTTTTGTTGTATAAAACCCAAAGTGGGCCAAGGCACAGTAGTGGCTCACGCCTGTAATCCCAGTACTTTGGGAGGCTGAGGTGGGCGGATCATGAAGTCAGGAGTTTGAGATCAGCCTGGCCAACATGGTGAAACGCCATCTCTACTAAAAACACAAAAATTAGCTAGGCGTGGTGGTACGCACCAGTAATCGCAGCTACTCGGGAGGCTGAGGCAGGAGAATCGCTTGAAGGTTCTGGGAGGTGGAGGTTGCAGTGAGCCGAGATTGTGTCACTGCACTCCAGCCTGGGCGACAAAGCAAGAGTCAAGTCTCAAAAAAAAAAAAAAAAAATCCAAAGTGTATTTAGTATCCAATATCAAACTGGTCTCCAATTTCTATTATATAGGAAATATACTGAAGCCTGAAGGCATATAATTAGAATATGTATCTCTTAGAGTTCATATGCGATTTCTGTTAAGCAGGAATCACTATCTGGGGTAAACAGAATAGTGGCCCACAAAGAGGCCCACATCCTAATCCCCGGAACTGAGACTATGTTACCTTCCATGGCAAAAGGGGATTTGGCAGTTGTGATTAAGAACCTTGAGATGGGGAGGGGGTTCCTGGATTACCCAGGTGAGCCCAATGTAACCACAAAGATCCTTTCAAGAGGGAGGCAGGAAGGTCTGAGGCCGACGAAAGAGCTGTGCCGAGGGAAGCAGGTGCCAGTGGGATGTAGGTGGCCTCTAGAAGCTGGAAAAGGCAAGTCCATGGTTTCTTTCCTGGAGGCTTCAGAAGGAGCACGGCCTTGCTGATGGCCATCTTAGAACGGTAGGATAATCAACGGGTGTTGTTTGAGGCCACTAAGTTTGTGGCAATTTGTTACAGCAGCAACAGGAAACTACTACACTATGTCTGATGAGATCAGGCCAATGAATGGAGAAAGTGTTGGATTTCAGCTTAGTGCTAAAAACTGGTCTGTTTAAAGGTTCAAATTGTTTGAAACAGTTTTTACATATTTAAATAAATAAATTACCATCTTCACCTGACTTTACATTTAAAAGAATTTTGGTTTCAAAGGCTGTTTTGTTCTCAGTCACTTGCTAATACATTTGGGTAGGATTAATTCCGGTTTGTAGGACAATGTCACTTAAAGTCCTGAATATAATTCATTTATAGCTTGATAGACACAAAACAGTGTTCTCAAAGAGGTTTGGAGACTATGGTGCAGACCTAGGGTGGCCCCTGTGTTCACACGTGGGACTTTCTTTTTTTTTTTTCAGACAGACTCACTCTATTACCCAGGCTGGAGTGCAGTTGTGCAATCTCAGCTCACTGCAACCTCTGCCTCCTGGGTTCAAGTGATTCTTGTGCCTCAGCCTCCCGAGTAGCTGGGACTACAGGTGCTCGCCACCACATCCAGCTAATTTTTATATTTTTAGTAGATGTGGGATTTCACCATGTTGGCCAGGCTGGTCTGGAACTCATGACCTCAAGTGATTGGCCCACCTCAACCTCCCAAAGTGCTGGGATTGCATACAGGCATGAGCCACCGTGCCCGACTTTTTTTTTTTTCAGACAGGGTCTTGCTCTGTCACCCAGGCTGGAGTGCAGTGTTGTGATTACAGCTCACTGCAGCCTCAACCTCCAAGGCTCAAGCAGTCTTCCATCTCAACCTCGAGAGTAGCTGGAATTATAGACGTGAGCCACCGCACCTACCTAATTTATTTTTTTCTTTTTTTTTCTTTTTTTTTGGTACAGACAGGATCTTCCTTTGTTGGCCAAGCTGGTCTAACTCCTGACCTCAAGTGATCCACCTACCTCAGCCTCCCAAAGTGCTGGGATTACAGGCATGAGCCACCACGTCCAGCTTTAATTTTACTTTTATCTGAGCCTTCTTGCTAGGGAAGATTTTTTAAAAACTAGACTCAAATAATACAACTATAAGGGGAAAAATGGTAAAATAAAAAAACATTAGAATGAATAACTTCTCTTCATCAAAAGACATAAATAGGAGACTGAAAAGGCAATCTCCCAAGGGAGAAAATGTTTAAAAATATATATCCAGGGCCAGGCGCAGTGGCTCACACCTGTAATCCCAGCACTTTGGGAGGCCCAGGCGGGCGGATTACGAAGTCAGGAGTTTGAGACCAGCCCTACCAACATGGTGAAACCCCCTCTTTACTAAAAATACAAAAATTAGCTGGGTATGGTGGAGGGTGCCTGTAATCCCAGCTACTTAGGAGGCTGAAGCAGGAGAATCGTTTGAACCCGGGAGGCAGAGGTTGCAGTGAGCCTGAGACCGCGCCATTGCACTCCAGTCTGGGTGACAGAGTGAGACTCCGTCTCAAAAAAAAAAAAAAAAAAAAAAATATATATATATATACACACACACACACACAGACACACACACACATATCCAATAAATGTCTTATATCACAAATATTTCAAGAACTCAATGGAACTAGTAAGAAGACGACAGAAAAATGAGCAGAAGAACTGAGCAGGCACTTCACAAAAAGAATATTCAGATGAGCAATAGACATAAAAACAGTTCATTAGTCATCAGAGAAATGCAAAGTAAAACCTCAATGCATCACTGCTGGGCACGCAGCCAGATGGCTACAGAGAAAAAAACTGCCAAGTAGTGGTAAGAGTGTGCAGGAATGGGAACTCAAACACTGCCGGTGGGCATGTAAACCATACAGCTACTTCGGAGAAGTGTTTGGCACCATAGATGAAAGATGAGCATACACACATCAGCAATTTCAGTCCTAGGAATATACTCATACAGCAGTGCTTACAGATTTTTTAAAAAATTTTTTTATTTTATTGTTTTTGAGATGGAGTCTGCCTCTGTCGCCCAAAATGGAGTGCAGTGGCGTGATCTCGGCTCACTGCAACCACTGCCTCCTGGGTTCAAGCGATTCTCCTGCCTCAGTCTCCTGAATAGCTGGGACTACCGGCAGCCACCACCACGCCTGGCTAATTTTTGTATTTTTAGTAGAGACGGGGTTTCACCATATTGGCCAGGCTGATCTCGAACTCCTGACCTTGTGATTTGCCTGCCGTGGCCTCCCAAAGTGCTAGGATTACAGGCATGAGCCACTGTGCCCGGCCTGCTTACAGATGTTTACCAAAAGACACAAGAATATCTATAGCAGCAAGATACAAAATAACCCCACAGTGGAAACGACCGTCCATCAACCCGTGTCCAGTTGAATGGATAAATTGTGGTCTAGCCATACAGTGGAATATTATACACCAACAAGAATAAACTGCTAACGAAACATGGGTGAATATCACAAAACATATTGAATGTCAGATGTCACACACATAAGAGTACATGAAGGTCCGGGCTCAGTGGCTCATGCCTGTAATCCCAGCACTTTGGAAGGCTGAGGCAGGCGGATCACCTGAAGGAGTTCGAGACTACCCTGGCCAATATGGTACAACCCCGTCGCTACTGAAAATGCAAGAGTTAGCCGGGCGTGGTGGCAAGCGCCTGTAAAACCAGCTACTCGGGAGGCTGAGGCAGGAGAATCACTTGAACCCGCGAGGCAGAGGTTGCAGTGAGCCGAGATTGCACCATTGCACTCCAGCCTGGACGACAAAAGCGAAACTACATCTCAAAAAAAAAAAAAAAAAAGTACGTGATGTATGATTCCATGGATGGAAAATGGAAAACAGGCAAACCTATTTTATGGCGTTAGAAGCCAGGGATGTAGTAATGTTTTATTTATTGCTCTGAATCAGGAAATGTGCGTGTTATGGAAAATGGTTGAGCTGTACACTTGTGATTTGTGTGCCTACATATGAACTCTTAAATCTAAAAACTAAGGAGATGTGGTTCCCTCTGAGTCATTCCTGACCCTGGTGTCCCCTAGGTTTGGTGTTTCAACCGGAGTTCTCCACACTTCCCCCTCTCGGTTGCACTTCTCGGGTGTGCTGTGATTCTAACGTACCTGTCTGTCCCCTGGGGACCAGAGAACTGGATCTGTCTGGTCCACCGCGGTCACCCTAGTCGTTGGCACAGTGGCTGCCCAGCCAGTGTGTAGCTGCTTATTAAATGACTGTGGTGTCATGCCTCGATAGGTCCCTCACCCTAACTCATGTTACGCACTTGCTGAATCACTGCCACAATGACAACCCGAAGAGCAGAGGAAGAGGCTGCGACCGGAGCAGAGTGTGAGCAGAAACGACATCCACAACGCACTGACCGCCAGGCTCTTCCAGCGAGGCAAGCGAAAGGGGAGCCGCCCCGCGCCAGCTTCTTCGCGACAGAAAAGTGACAGCCTCCTCGGAGGGCTCTTTCATGCCGCTTGCGTGTTGCGGGTGCCAAAAAGGTGAAGGCGAAGGGAAGCGGATGTGCCGCCGGCAGGGCAAGGCCGGGCTGGAGGCGGCGCGGACCCCCGCGGCTCTCGGTGGGGCCGGGACTCCGGGGCTCAGGCCGGCCGCGCTCCGCCCCGCCCACCCCACGGAGTCCCGCCGCGCCTCCCGGTCCCCCGCGACCCCGCCCCGGGCTCACCTGTGCGCGGGCCCAGTCGCGACGCGGGCTGCGCGGGCTCCCCGGGGACGAGCAGCGCACAGGCCCCGCTCCCCGGAAGCGCCGCCCGCCGCACCGCCCCTCCCACGCAGCCCGGCCCAGTCCAGACCCTGGAGGCGCTGGGGCACGATCGGGCTGCGGGAGACGCGGGGCGGGGCAGCCCCTGTGTCCACCGCAGCCCGAGCCCTCGCCAGCCTGGCTTCTGTGTGACTCCGGGCGCCCGTCCTCCACGCTAGCTGCGTCGGGGCGGTCCGCAGCAACTCGGAGAGGAGCTTGTGGCCAGGGTTCCCCGGCGCCCACCGTGACAACCTAAAGCCTGGGTTTTGTTCTAGGTGGGGGAGAAGGAAAAAAACCCACCCTATTCCACCCATTTAATCCTCCTAACACCCTGCAAGGGGCGTGTTCGTACCTTTTTCCTTTTATACAATTGAGAAACATGAAGCTTGAAGAGATGGAACGACTTTTCCAAGGGTCACACACAGCGAGGGGTGTACGGGGCTGCAGTGTAGGAGGGCAGACCCGGGCAGCAGCCGGGAAGGCAGGCCGCAGCGGCCACCAGCTCCTGTCCCAGACACTGGTTGATGCCGACGAGGATGGAAACCCCGCCTCATGCCAAAGTGCTTTCTTTGCTCCTCTAAGCAGTGATCCCACATGGGCGTTATGAACGGCGCTGCAGGATGCTGCAGAGCCGCTGCAAACAGCTTGGTGTAGGCAAGAAGCTTGGAAGTCCTGGGTGAAAGAGATGCCTTTGCCTCCCACTTCTTAGAGCTCTTCAGATGTTGGTGAACGCTGTGAAGCACCTTGGGGAGAAGGGAACGGAGCATTCCCCACACTTGTTTCACTCTACAAGAAATGTGAATGTCTTCCTGAGCATCTTGCTACAGGGCATGCCAGTTTGGAAAACACTATCCTCAAACTCTGTGCACGAAATGCTGGAGTGTGGAGGTAGTTTAATTAGGCCATGTAAGATTCATGATCTCCCCCTCCAGTCTGATTTCCTCCTCTTCTCACCAGACTATCAAAGCGGATGAGCTGCCCATCCTGGGCGGGCTCTGGAGTCAACTGCCTGAGTTCACAACCAGCGCTCATCACTTACTGGTTGTGTGGCCTTGGTGAAGTCACGTGACTTTTCTAGGCTTGCGTCCCTCATCAAATTACGGAGACATGAAGCTTGGAGAGATGGAACGCTGGTGTTCTTGCAAGGATTAAATGAGTCTACATAAAGCAGATCAGGCACCTGGCCCTGCACCCAAATGCCCAGTTTGCTTTGACTCTACCAAGTATACCTCCACCCAGGGCCCTCCTTTTGCCCAACTCTGCTCTGCAAAACGCCCTTCTTCTAGCAAGGCCTATTTTGTTTGTTTGTTTGTTTCCTTTTTCTTTTTTTTTTCACATCACATGGGTAACAACCCTTAACAAGGTTTAAGGGAGGCACATCTCACACATGTGCGTGAACACCCCAATATCATGCTTATGAACTACAAAGGGATCAAGGCCCATTTTTGCAGCTTATTCAGGAAAGCTTTGCTTAACCCAGCCCTTCCCACCTCCATCCCTCAAAGGCAGTAGTGCTTTTCATTGTAAAGAGCCTGTGCTCTGGCTGCTTAGGTCCCATTTTAAAGTAAAAATTCCGCGAGGCCAGGGTTGGTTCTTCAGGCTCCAGCCAGAGGAGAGGGACACTGGAGGAACACTCAGATAAACAGGACTTGACTGCGCCAAGTATGGGCCAAGCGTTGGGACAGCTGAGTGTCGCGCAAGGATGAAGAAGGCTTGGTCCCAGCTCTGCACAGCTCAGTGGGGAAGTAGAGCCCTGTGGGAGGACAGGGGAGTTGCTCAGTGCCTTTTTTTTTTTTTTTTTTTTTTGAAACGGAGTTTCGTTCTTGTTGGCCAGGCTGGAGTGCAATGGTGCAATCTCGTCTCACTGCAACCTCCGCCTCCAGGGTTCAAGCAATTCTCCTGCCTCTGCCTCCTGAGTAGCTGGGTTTACACGCATGCGCCACCATGCCCAGCTAATTTTGTTTTACTAGAGACGGGGTTTCTCCATTTGGTCAGGCTGGTCTCAAACTCCCGACCTCAGGTGATCTGCCCACCTCCGACTCCCAAAGTGCTGGGATTACAGGTCTCAGTGCTTCTTAATAAACATAGTATTCACTGTGTGGAAGGGAGCAGCTTCTGGGTGAGAAACACTTGAAGGCCTTTTCCCTTTCACCCTGAGATTGAAATGTCCGTGCTGAAGGGAGGGGGAGCAACTGCCTGGCACCTAGGGGAATCTCACAGGGTCAACCCGGATGTTGACTTGTCCCTCCTCCATATCCCTGGCAAGTTCCTTCCTGTCTTTCAGCACCGCCTTCTTCCTCTTCTGCCTTCTGCCTGAGGCCTGGCCCCCCCACCCTAACCCCAGGGGCTTCTGCTGTTACCTCTCTGGTAGCACATCTCCTCCCCTGCCATTAATAAGGCCCACCTCCATCATTTCTTCCCTCCCTTTCATCCTTCTCCACAAAGGCCACTATTTTTGTTGTTGTTTTGTTTTTGTTTTTGAGACAGGGTCTTACTCTGTTACCCAGGTTGGAGTACAGTGTGTCTCACAGCTCACTGCAGCCTCAACCTCCAAGGCTCAAGTGATCCTCCTGCCTCAGCCTCCCAAGTATTAATAGCTGGGACTACAGGTGCATGCCACCATGCTTGGCTAATTTTTGTATTTTTTGTAGAGACAGGATTTTGCCAAGTTGCCCAGGCTGGTCTCGAACTCGTAGGCTCAAGTGATCTTCCCACCTCAGCTTCCCAAGGTGGTGGGATTATAGCTGTGAGCCACTGCGTCCAACCCCAAAGGCCGCTTTCGAGGCAGAGTGGGCAGTTTACCAGCTGTTTCTATTCCCATTCACTTCTTCTTTGCAAATGTCCAGACCTCAAATTCCACTGAAACTGCTCTTCGAGAATGAGGCCAACACTGAACTACTTGGGACTGAATCCAGCAGGTACTGTGATCACTTCCTCCTTAGCTTCCACGACACCACACTCTCCTGGCTTTTCTCCTGTCTCTGTGGGTACCTCTTCAGTGTCCCCTTCTTTGGTTTGTCCCTTAAATGTTGGTGGGGTCCCTCCAGCTTCCCTCCTTGGTCCACTACTCTACCCTCTGGGGTGATGCCATCCTGCTCCATGATGTCCACATCTCTATCTGTAGCCCAGATCGTCCCCCAAGGACCATGCCAATCAGCCCAACCTCTTATTTGAGGGATGCCCTACAGGTACCCCTCATTCACATCCCAGACTGCACCACTCACTCTGTCCCTCACTGCACTCTTCCCTGGTGCTCCTCATCTGTGGGAGGGGCAGTACCTCCATCCAAAAACCTGGCCATCCGACTTAACCCACTTCTTGTTGCTGGCGTCACCCTGGCAACCATGATGGTTCAGGCACTCCCTGTCTCTGCCACACGGACTGCAACCACAGCCTCCATCTGGCCTCCTTACTGCCTTGACATCCTCATCTGCTTTCCACAAGGTCACCCAGGTGATTCTTCTAAAAGGAAAATCTGATCGTGTTGCTCCCGTTTAAAACCCCTCAGTGGCTCTGGTTCCTCTTCTTGCGCTCCACGATCCAGGCAGAAAAAGTCATGCTGAATCCTACTATGGTCTGAATGTTGGTGTCCTCCCTAAAGTCATAGGTTGGAACCTAATACCCAATGTGATAGTGTTAAGAGGTGGGGCTTTTGGAAAAGTGATTAAATCATGTGGATTCTACCCTCATGAAAGGGATGAGTGTTCTTGGAAGAGGTTGAAAGAGGTTGCCGTACACCTTCTGCCATGTGAGAATGCAATGAGAAGGTACCATCTTTGAAGCAGAGAGCAGGCCTTTACTAGACATTCAATCTGCTGGTGCCTTGATCTTGGAGTTCCCAGCCTCTAGAACTGTGAGCAATACATGTCTATTATTTATGAATTACCCATTGTAGGATATGTTGTGATAGCTGCCCAAGTGGACTAGGACAAATCTCTGAATCTTATTAGTTCTTGCCTCTGGGCCTTTTCATATGGTTTGCCCTCAGCCTGGATCCTTCCTTGGCCACCTTGCATTCACTTCACTAAATGCCCATCCTTTAGGTTCAGCTCAGAGGTCAACTTCCCTGGAGGAGCTTCATGGAGAAACCCCTTTGCCACCCTCCTACTCCCACCCTGGGTGAGGTGTCTGTGTTGTGTGCTTATGCCAGCACTGTGGGGGTCACACTGTATCTGATCTAGGGATGAGGGGCTAGGAGGGGCAGGGCTATGAAAGTTCCAGCAAAGACACGACTATGTTTTGCTTGCTGGTGTATCTCAATGTGTGACCCTGAGCCTGGCCAACAGTTAGATTGAATAAATGTTGGTAGAATACATGGCAAACCCATCCCTCTTCTTTACAACCAACTCCCTGCAGGAACTCAGGAATGGGAGGTACTTGCTTACAAGCAAGACACCTACCACCTAGGATCTAAGAAGGACTCTGTCCGCCATCTTGGAGCTTGTGGAGGCTTGCTGGGAACAGGAAGGCTGTGATCCAAGGCCATTCTTGCTGGCTATAAGTGGGGTTTCCAGAACCAAAGTAGGCACACAGCTCTTCTTAAAATTGAGCATTTATGCCTGGGATGAAACCGAATTCTATTTGGGCAAGAGATGTGCTCATGTATACAAAGCAAAGAACCACACGGCGACTCCTGGTGGCACACCTCACAAAACCAGAGTAATCTGGTAAAAAGTAACCTGGGTTCATGGAAACAGTGGCATGGTTTATGCCAAATTCCCAATCTTCCTGCTAAGACTACGGACACATAATCTGTGTGATACTGTACCGCTCAAGGATTTAACTAATAAAAGGTGGGTTTGTGCTCATTTTTTGTTTTGTTTTGTTGTAAAAGAGCTCCCTGTCCTGATACAAGGCTAATGGGGTGCTTCGAAAGCTCCTGCTGTACAATGAAGAGAAGAGACAGAAGACCGGAGGGAAGGAGTTAATCACATGTATTGATTGATGGATAGGGGCAAACAGACAATCAAGAAACCTGAGCCAGGCTGCCCGAGAATGCTCCCATGCCCGGGCTGTCTGCTAAGAGGGGCAGAGGCAGTCTTTCCTGGTCAGTGCCAGGATGGAGCCAGTCCTGGGCCAGGGTGCTCAGGCCTCCAGCTGGATTGCCCTGGTGGGGGACACCAGCATGGGCTACAGATCAGTCCTAGGATTCTGCTCATCGCTTGCTGTTGGCCTGGGCCTCAGTGCCTGTGCCTGCCCAGCCATGTGGATGCAATGGCCCGCCTGAGAGGAGAGGACACTGGGGAGGGGGAGAAGGCCCGGCACAGTGCTGGGGAAGACCGGAGCAGCAGAGAAGACTGTGAACACAGCCAGGATGCAAGCCAGTGGAGCCAGTGCAGAGCACACACGCTCACATGATGTTGTTCTCCTGGGTCTTCTCTCCCAAGTAAAAGCGGTTGAAGAGGAAGCGGCTCAGGTCGATGGTCTGGAAGCTGCCCTCCAGTATCATCTCTGCCACAGCTCGCCCAACGCCAGGGGCCTGCTGGAGCCCGTGACCACTGAAGCCAGTAGCAAAGTACATGTTGACGACTAGTGGGTGGGGGCCCACCACGCCATTCTGGTCAAAAGTGTTGTAGTCGTAATAGCCGGCCCAGGCTGTCTGAACCTGCGGGTGCACAAAACACTGGGGTTCTCAGGAAGGCTGCAGCCACACTCCATCCTCACTCCTCATCAGGGGTCAGCACAAAGTGCCCTCTACCCACTGCTGAGGGGTCTATGGGATGCCATGTGTCCAACCAATTCCTTAGCAGTTGTGACATGGAGGGACTACGGCAGTGCACAGTTGCAAGGGGACCAACGTCATCTGTCCCATCTAATGTCCAAAAATAAAAAGGAAAACATGCCCTTGTCAGTTACCTTCAGAGTCTCAAAAGCTGGGACCCTCAGGGCCAAATGGGGCCACACCTTCTCCTGGAAGAAATCATGGTCCACTTCCAGGTTCGCTGGGTCTGGTTCTTCCTCCTGGAGTGAGAGGTGGGGACAAGGCTTACATAGCCTGGGACACAAGGGCAGACCCAGACTTATTTAACAATCCCTGTGCAGATAGGGGATGGGGAGAAATGGTCCCAGTTCAAATCTGGAGGGGGCTCTAATATCAATTAACACAGCACGCAGCCCCCCAGAAAAGTCTGATTCTTTTTCTTTTTTTTTTGTTTTTTTTTGGGACAGAGTTTTGCTCTTGTTGCCCAGGCTGGAGTGCAATAGCGCAATCTCGGCTCATTGCAACCTCTGCCTCCTGGGTTCAAGCGATTCTCCTGCCTCAGCCCCCCAAGTAGCTGGGATTACACACACCCAGCACCACGCCCAGCTAATTTTTGTATTTTTAGTAGAGATGGGGTTTCGCCATGTTGGCCAGGCTGGTCTCGAACTCCTGACCTCAGGAGATCCACCTGCCTTGGCCTCCCAAAATGCTGAGATTACAGGTATAAGCCACCGTGCCTGGCCAAAAGCCTGATTCTTTCATGACAATTATTTTATGTCTCCTTGCCAGCATGTCCCACCCCACTCAGCTTACCTCAGTGGGGCTACGACCACCTAGGTAGTTGCTACCTAATCCTTCCCGGCGGAAATAGGCTCCACTGGTGTCTGCAACAAGCGGAGTCTCTAGGCCTGGTCCCTGGGGGCAGTGCCATACATACACATACCTGCCACAACCAGTGAGGTTATGAACTGTAGAAACAGCATGGCCAGCAACCCTCCCCAACTCTGTCCACCCCCCACCCACACACACCCTCCCAACCCTGTTCCCACACACACACCCCCTCCCCAACCCCATACACACACACACACCCCCCTCCACAACCCCCACACATACACCCTCCCCAACCCAGCACACACACACACACACCCCCTCCCCAACCCCCATACACACATACACACCCCTCTCCACAACCCCCACACATACACCCTCCCCAACCCCATACACACACACACCCCCCCCAACCCCATACACACACAAACACCCTCCTCACCCCCCCCACACAAACACCCTCACACGAACACCTTCCCCAACCCCTGCTACACACACACACCCTCCCCAACCCCGTCCACACATACACACCCTCTCCCCAACCCCATACACACACACACCCTCCCCAACCCCATACACACACCCTCCCCAACCCCCCCACACCCTCCCCAACCCCCCACACACAAACACCCTCCCCAACCCCACACATACACAAACACCCTCCACACGCCCCCAAACACCTTCCCCAACCCCCGCTACACACACAAACCCTCCCCAACCCCGTCCACACATACACACCCTCTCCCCAACCCCATACACACACACTCTCCCCAACCCCATACACACAAACACCCTCCTCACCCCCCCCCCACACCCTCCCCAACCCCCCAACACCCTCCCCACCCCCCCCCACACAAACACCCTCCCCACCCCTCCACACACAAACACCTTCCCCAACCCCCCCCACACACAAACACCCTCCCCAACCCCCCCCACACATACACAAACACCCTCCCCAACCCCATATACACACCCTCCCCAAACTCCCACACACACATACACACACCCCCTCCGCAACCCCGTCCACACATACACTCTCCCCAACCCCATACACACACACACACCCTCCCCAACCCCACACACACATATACAAACACCCTCCCCACCCTTCCACACAAACACCATCCCCACCCCCCACACACCCTTCCCAACCCCCCCAACAAACACCCTCCCCAACCTCCCCACACAAACACCCTCCCCAAACCCCCCCCACAAACACCCTCCCCAACCCCCCCAAACACCTTCCCCAACCCCCCCACACACAAACACCCTCCCTAACCCCCCCAAACACCTTCCCCAACCCCCCCCCACACAAACACCCTCCCTAACCCCCCACACACACATACACAAACACCCGCCCCAACCCCCACCACACACATACACACTCTCCCCAACCCCACAGGCACACACACACCCTCCCCAACCTCGTACACACACACCCTTGCCAACCCCATACACACACACACTCTCCCCAACCCCCCCCACACAGACATCCTCCCCAACCCCATACACATGCACACACTCTCCCCAACCCCATACACACACATACACCCTCCCCAACCTCGTCCACACACACACCCACCCCTCCCTAAACCCCCCACACACCCTCTCGAGACCTAACCCCATACACACACCCACACCCCCTCCCCAACCCCATACACATACACACTCCCTAACCCCATACACACCCCCACACACCCCTCCCCAACCCCACACACACACATGCTATCCAACTTTGATGTCATTTCTTTCTTTCTCTCACCAACCTCCTCAGCTGCCCAGAGGACAGTTACCTTTTCCTCGGCTCCACAGGTAGCTTGGTGCCCTGCAGGGTGCCAGGCGGCCCCTTTCCAATACCAGCCAGCGCTGCGATTTGTGCAGACCAGGCTCCGGCTGCGTTGATCACAATGGAGCATTCCACAGGCTGGTACTCCAGGCTGTGATCCATCTTCACCTGCAGGCACCAGAGAGTGAGGGGTGGGAAGACCCGGACCACATACCAGGCACCCTGAGAGGTGCACTCCTTCCTGGGCCTTAGTTTTACCCATACTGGAAAGTGGGTCAAAGAAGACCAAAACCAGGAGAGTCACTACCTTTCCTGTCCCTCCATTTTGGTAAAGGACATCACCAGACTAGAAACTTACATGGACTTCATGGATCCTTTTCAAGATCACAATTTCGTCATCTGTGGTCAACATGCTTTGAGATGAAGTGACAAAACCTGCAGAGAGGAAAATGAAAAATAGGCCTTGGAGGCCCTGAAAAGGAAGGAAATGAGGATTTCACTTGTTTCTTAAGGAAAGAAAGCTGGAAGGATGGGAGCTTTCCTACAGACACTGAAGCAAACAGATGAGGGAGCTGGCATGAGCTCAGCCACACTCTGACAGGACAGTGCTGAGGTGCAGTCATCAAGCAGATCACAAGTCACAGCGTAGTTCAGTGAGGAAGCCGGGTCAGGATGCCTAGGACCTGCTCTCAGGGGAGACCCCTTTCCCTCCTAGCCCTTTCTTAGCTTGTGACTGAGAAGGTAAGACCTAGTCTAGGCCTATGCCCCAGTTGCTAGAGGAAACAAGCTCAGACTCACGTGTCACCTCTCCCTGGCAGAAAAAGACTCCCATGGACGCAACCTTTTGCCGAAGCCCCTGGAGCAGACACCAGGGGTCAAACCAACCTTCATTCTCCATCCCTGTGATAAGAAAAAGAGAACTGTCACAAAGACAGATGAGGACTTCTGCTCTCGGATTGTATTTCCTGTGTCCCCAACCCCTCTCGAGGGCTTGTAAGCCAGGAAAGGTCATCCTGACCAACTGAACCACAGAGACAAAGCCTGCTGAAGGACAGAGAACTAGCATGGCCCAGGGCAGTCCCCATGACACGGGAGGAAAGTGTTCCTCCTTCAGCTTGGCTGTGGGGTACCCGAGACTCCCAACCTGTGGCACCCCTTAGTCTCTACCTTCAGGAAAAAAGTTGTCCCCTCTGCAAGCAAGCCTCACCATAAGATGCCAGAGCCACTCCCTCTGTGTTTATCCAGGGAAACTTGTTTCGAAGCTGATCAGGAGACATCAGACAAACTTTGGCTCCCTCCTGTCTGAGATAAACATGTGGGTCGGCGTATGTGTGTCAGAGAGGAGTGTGTGCAGAGGGGTGAAGTATGGACCCCAACCTCACAAGTGGGGAGTCCAGCTCAGTCATGTCACTTCTCTGCCCCAAATGCCCCTATTTTTCCTCACTGTTGAGTGGCTGAAGACCAAGCCTCCTAGTCAGGCTCTTCAGCCTTGACTGCCTTTCCTTCTCTACTCCCTTATCTCCTTTCAGCACACAGAGCTCCCTGCTATCCCCATCTATTCCATGACTTTTTTTTTTTTGAAATGAGTCTGGCCCTGTCGCCCAAGATGGAGTGCAATGGCGTGATCTCCGGCTCCCTGCAACCTCCTCCTCCTGGGTTCAAGTGATTCTCCTGAGTAGCTGGGATTACAGGCACACACCACCACACCTAGCTAATTTTTGTATTTTTAGTAGAGATGAGGTTTCACCACGTTGGCCAGGCGGGTCTCAAACTCCTGACCTCAGGTGTTCCATCTGCCTCAGCCTCCCAAAATGCTGGGATTACAGGCATGAGCCACTGCACCCAGCCTATTCCGTTAACTTTCACAACAAGGTGGTAACCTTGTTCCCTCCACTCCTGCCTGGATCCACCTCCTCTCCACTCCTTTTACAATCCTGTTCCTGAGTACAGGTATCTTCTCTGGGACACTGTCCCCCCAGAGCCACCTCATAGTGGAGGCACCAACAGAACACTCCCAAGCCAGACTGCTGGCTTCAAATAAAATCCCACTGCCACCACTTACTAGTGCCTTATGTCTCAGTTTCCTCATATGTAAAATGGGGATGTTCTGATGATTAAATGAGTTAATATCTGTACAGCATTTAGGATATTTATGTCACTGTGAGACTTGGGTGTTTGTTAAATAAACATAAAAATAAAGCCTCCAGCCATATTGCATCACAAAGATGCCCACCCTCACCTGACCACGAGAATCATTTAGAGCAGGGGTTGCCAAATCTGACCTGCTGCCTGTTTTCGTAAATGAGCCACACTCCTTCATTTGCGCTTCTGTCTATGGCTGCTTTCATACTGTGATAACAGAGTGGTTAGAACAGACTGTATGGCCAGCAAAACCTAAAATACATACTATCTGGCCCTTTACAGAAAAAGTTTGCTAACTCCTGACTTCAGATTCTTGTTAAAACCCAGATTTGTGGGCTCCTTCCCTAGAGATTCTAGTTTATTAGGTCTGGGATGTGTTCCAGGTGGTTTTCATGCTCTGACAAATTAGGAAGCACCTGGCAGTGTTTTGTCCATATCCATGGTACAGCACTCCCACGGGGCATTGCAGGTCTGTGTATTTCCTTCCTGACACATTGAGGTCCTAGACCGCAGGGATCTGTCTTATTAACTCCGCTTTCTTACTTCCTAATCTGGTGCAGGAGCCACCCAACACCTTTGGCTGCAAAGCAACTGAGAGGCCGTGCCAGGCACCCACTTCTGCACTTTCATGTTGCTCTCCATGGCTGCAGCATCCTTTTCTGAAGCCAGCAAGAGGTAGCCTGAGGGGTTGAACTGGAGGTCCAGCGGAGGGGCATTGGTTACGGCCAGGTACTCCTGTGTGCAGAGAGAAGCTCCTGAAAGAGACTGACTTAAGGATGCAAGGAAGAGTTTTCCACCTTCTTCCCCCACAGCTCCCCAGGCTCAGTGCCCCAGACCTTGAGGCACCCACCACTAGGAAGAAAGGCCAGGGCCCCCGACTTCTTGTTGACTGACCCATTCTTGCTGTCTGGCTACCTTGCTAGCTGGGCTCCTCCCCACTCTGGGCTAAAGGAGGGGTTACCACCCCAACATCCCAAATATCATTGCACCTACATTGATGTTCCGTAGAAAGCTGGCTGAAAAGAGGGAGAGCTGGATGTTCTCAGGCAATGAGAACTGCTGACAAATCCCACCCACTGAGAGCCCAGTGGAGGCCTGTGAATACTGTGGAAAGACAAGAAAAGTTGAGGTAACCTATCACATGTGACTACAGTACTGCAATGAAAGCTTTGAGCTATACACCTAAAGTTGAAGGGGAGTCCTATTTGCAAGTCTATAATCTAAGACCCATGCATATGCCAACTTGAAGGCAATAGTGTTTAAAATCATTAGTAGCGGATGTGCAGAGAGGGTCAGTCATCTGGAAAGAGCTGACACAGTGGTACAAAATGGTAATGGCCTGGAAGTCCAAGGGCAGACGATTAACATTTGATCTACCATTTGGAAAATGAAAGGTTATGATTGAAGTAAAGTAGCAAGTTTCGTGGCTAGCGGCAATGCAAATGGGAACATCTAAAGTGCAAAAACCAGCCGAGTGGTGGCTCATGCCTGTAATACCAGCACTTGGGGAGGCCGAGGCGGGCAGATTGCTTGAGCTCAGGAATCCAAGATCAGCCTGAGCAACATGGTGAAACCCCATCTCTACAAAAAATACAGAAATTAGCCAGGTGTGGTGGTGCATGCCTGTGGTCCCAGCTACTTGGGAGGCTAAGGTGGGAGGACCTCTTGAGCCTGGGAGGTGGAGGCTGCACTGCACTCCCCAGCCTGGGCAACAGAGCCAGACCCTGTCTCAAAATAAATAAATACAATAAAATGCAAAAACCTCACAAGTAATGGGACCTGAAAGAAGCAAGCTGAGGGTGGGAAATGGTGGCTCATGCCTGTAATGCCAGCACTTTGAGAAGCCAAAGCAGAAGGATCACTTGAGGTCAGGAGTTCGAGACCAGCCTAGGCAACATGGTGAAACCTCATCTCTACTAAAAATACAAAAAATAGCTGGGCCTCATGGTGTGTCCCTGTAATCTCAGCTACTCAGGGGGCTGAGGTAGGAGAATCACTTGAACCTGGGAGATAGAGGTTGCAGTGAGCTGAGATCGTGCCACTGCACTCCAGCCTGGGCAACAGAGCAAGACTCTGTCTCAAAAAAAAAAAAAAAAAAAAGAAAGTTGAGACACTTAATTATAGCTTGAGTGCAGAGCTGTGAGATCTCGAAAAATCCAATATTATGAAATCTGCTTTCAAAAGAATAAACCTTATTGCCAACCTTCCTGGTTTGACCGAGGAAGATCCTAGGACAATTTCTCAACAAGGTCCAAAGCACAATCTCTGCCCATTGGATCTCCTGAGATTGAGGTCTTCCCCTCTTCTCCTTCCCTTGTCCCTAGGGTCCTTAATAAAATGTGAGTCATCTTTCTTGCCCCACTCATGACTCTGCCTTACCCCAGGCCTCACCGTGTGGTCCCGTTCCACCACTAGCACCCGCATACCACCTCGTCGGTTCTCCAGCTGCTTCAGCCAATAGGCCACAGACAAGCCAAGCACCCCACCTCCCACGATCACCACATCCGAGTGCTCGGGGGGCAGGTGGCTGGTGTCTGGCAGTAGATCACAGGACGTTCCAGGCAGGATCGACTTGATCTTCTTCTTAATCTCGGACACCTTTCCATCCCAGTCTGTGGGATGTAGTTAGGGTCAGAGGGCCACACATTTCCTTCCCACATGGTTGGGGGGTTGGAGAATGGACACAGGAAAAGGTGAGCTAAACAGACACATGAATTGGCAGTCCCCACTGTCAGTCCGTCTCATAAGGTCACCTTGCACCCAACAGTGTTGCCACAGTTTTCTGAATAGTCCACATGCCATCAGTCTCCCTTTTCATGCATTGTGCCGAGCACTGCAAGATTCAATTTCTTAAAATTAATTTTCTACATTACCTCCTGCATAGACCTCTCCTGATTCCAACTCACATGTTCAACTGCACCGTCATCCCCACTTGGGTCTTCCAGGCCTCTGGACCAAGAGGCTCCGGCACACCCCAAGTCATGGCACCCTCTAAGCAGCACCTTATCCTGGATATCCATCACCACAACGAAACCTACATTTATATCCTATCTATAATCAAGTCTTGAGGGCTCTAGTTTCCAAGTAACTCCTCAATCTGTCCCCTTTCTTCCTCTGCCACCATCATCCTAGGCCAAGCCACTATCATCTCTCAACTGGACAAATGCAAAAGCATCCTAACTGTTCCCACTGATTCCCCACTTCCACCCCACCCACTGCTGCGAACATTTTTACAATATAGCTAGAAATATCTTTTCTTTTCTTTTTTTTTTTTTTTGAGACGGAGTCTCGCTGTGTCGCCCGGGCTGGAGTGCAGTGGCGCCATCTCGGCTCACTGCAAGCTCCGTCTCCCGGGTTCAAGCGATTCTCCTGCCTCAGCCTCCCGAGTAGCTGGGATTACAGGTGTGTGCCACGACGCCCAGCCAATTTTTGTATTTTTGTATTTTTAGTAGAGACGGGGTTTCACCATGTTGGCCAGGATGGTCTCGATCTCCTGATCTCGTGATCCACCCGCCTCGGCCTCCCAAAGTGCTGGGATTACAGGCTTGAGCCACCGCGCCCGGCCTAGAAATACCTTTTCAAAACACAAATTTAATCAAAAACGCTCTTGATTAAAACCCTTCAGTGAGTTTCCATTACTCTAAGAACCAAAGTCCAAAGTCGTAAACAGAGCCTGTAAGGTACTGCACAATCTCGCTCCTGTTCATCTTATCCTCCCCTACACTCCAGGCCCTTCAGTTCCTTGATGGCACCTTATTTCCTCCCACCACGGGGACCCTACACGTGCTCTCTGCTTTGAAACTGTGTCCACTTCCTTGCCTAGTTAATTCCTTGCTTGGAAAGCCTTTCCTGACCCCCAGACAAGCTCAAACTCTACATGGTCTTTTGGACACAATTGCAGCTTTGAGTTTGTATTGTTACATACTCTAAAATCCATGAGGGGGTAGGCTGTGTTTACCTTCACCACTGAATCTCCAGCCTACGGCAACACCCGGCATATTGTAAGTGCTCAGTAAGTACCTTAAATAAATTAATCATTTTGCCATTTCATACCTCACTCAAACTCTTCTCAGCAGCACTGCAATCTTTCTTTGGTCTGGCCTTAGCTCACCTGTCCACACTACATTTCATGCTACTACTCACACTGTCTATCTAGATGGCTTTTGCTAGTTCCTTGCATAAGAACAAGATTTTTCTCCTAATCTGCACTCAATTATTCAGAGACAGGAACACACACCTTTCTTAAGCCAGTAAACATCCTTCAAGGCTGATCTCAGTTCCCACCTGCTCCATGTACTTCCACCATTATACTAGTTAGCAGTGCAAAGCATTCTTTAAGTTGAGTTCTATGCAATCTTTTTTTTTTGAGATGGAGTTTCGCTCTGTCGCCCAGGCTGGAGTGCAATGGCGTGATCTCGGCTCACTGCAACCCTCGCCTTCCGGGTTCAAGCGATTCTCCCGCCTCAGCCTCCCGAATAGCTGGGATTACAGGAGCCCACTACCACATCTAGCTAATTTTTGTATTTTTAGTAGAGACGGGGTTTCACCATGTTGGTCAGGCTGGTCTCGAACTCTTGAGCTCAGGTAATCCACCCGCCTCGACCTCCCAAAGTGCTAGGATTACAGGCGTGAGTCACCGCGCCCGGCCTCTATCCAGTCTTGAACTGGCCTACTGTCTATTGAAATTTTCCCTCTCTAGGTACACTCTAGCCATCTTCCAGGACATTCACTGAATCCCGTCTTCTCTTCACTCCTTCACCGCAACAGCACTAAGTACAGCATCCTGAACGCGGGCAGGACTTAATGCACATCTGTACCACCTATCAATCAGTCTGACTGTAACCGGAAACGTAGAATGATGTGAGATCTGCCACCTGAGAAGGACTGCCTTGGGAGCCGTACACCTGCACAGCCCGTACAAGCTCTGGTAGGCAAGCTTACCCCCTTCCCCAAGCCGACCCACTGTCCTGCCAGTGTGGGCCACGGTTTCGGGTCCTGAAGGACACACAGTCGGAGGTTGGGGACACCCCAGAACCACAATACTCTCTGTCGTCCTCAACTTTACCCAGAGAAAAGCCTCCTCTGCGAGTGCCTGGCCTCCGGGTCAAGAGGCCCCGGCCCAAGCCGTGCGGCAGAACCCTCCGAATCATGGCCCCTCTGAGACCCGGACCCTCTGAGAGCGGCACAGCTGCCTCGCTATTATCCCAGCCGTCACTGCTCCGCGCCAGACGCTATTCAGACGAGCGCGCCAATTGGCCAGTGGCCCTCAGAGCTCCGCCCCCCCACGCTATAGGTGGCCGTCTCCCCGTGACCTCTCCGGGAGCCCCGCCCAGGCCCGCTCCCACCCGCCATTGGCTGACCTTGAGATACGTCAGGCCTGCGCGCCCTCGGGCGGAGATGGGGAGGGCACCCAGCGTTCCGAGCGGAAGTGCGTTGAGCCGGTTTCCGGGGCCGCTGGTGTGACGTGTCCCGCGCTTGGCGCAGCAGGAAGCGGTGGCTGTTGCGGCCTGAATTCCCGGGGCCGGCCCCAGCTCCTCTGCCGCTGCCGCCATGCTCGACTTCTTCACCATTTTCTCCAAGGGTGGGCTTGTGCTCTGGTGCTTCCAGGGCGTTAGCGACTCATGCACCGGGCCCGTTAACGCGTTGATTCGTTCCGTGCTGCTGCAGGTATCGCCCCCGTGGGATCAGAACTCCAGGCTCTTCTTTCTTGACCCGATCCATGGTCCCTTCGATTCTATTCCGCGCCTCCTCCCACCCTCCCCGCCCACCTCAAACTGGCCACTCACGCGTAACCCGGGCTCCGCTTCGTTTTCTCGTCCCTTTCAGAGTACCCCACAACTTAGTGACGACCCCCACTCTGGCGTCTGGACTCTAGCCGAATTCCGGCGCCTTTGGTATTCCCCACCGCTCCCTCTATTTATCCCCAGCAGCTTGGTTTTGTTGTTTCGAGGCTAGGTGAAATAACAGATGGGAAAACACCTTTACAAAACTGAATGCTGTATAGCTGCTAATAATCTGATTGTTTATATGACTACTTTCGTTTTGGTTCCTATGTGCCTTGCTGCCTCTCACCTCCTTCCTCCAACTTGGTTATCTTCTTTCATTTCTGGTGGAATGCCAGAGAGAAGTGCCCCAGCATCCTCTTGTCCTGGGGACAGATTTGAGTTTGAGGGAAATGTCTGGCTTTTTCCCAAAGGTAATCCAAACCCAGGGCCCAAACCTGGGTTTTCTGGGGATAGTCTGAACACTGAGACATACTCTTTCTCCAGGAACGGGGAGGTAACAACTCCTTCACCCATGAGGCACTCACACTCAAGTATAAATTGGACAACCAGTTTGAGCTGGTGTTTGTGGTAAGTGGGATGTTGTAGAGGGACGATTACATTGTTAACATAGTCCTGATTATTAAGAGAACTCTGATTAATTGCAGCCAGTGTATATGATGACGTAACTGAAAAAACTAGAAAGGTAGATGGGGGAAAACAGCAGCTACTGGGCCCAGGCAGGGAGCTTGGCTGCCTGTCAGGACAGGGAAACCGGCCAGGTAGCTGAACTATCTCTGAAAGCCAGGGTTGAGTTGGCGTCCCTCCATTCTAGGCTGGCATGTAAGCATATCTGTTGGCTCTGTTTCTTCCCCTAAACAGGTTGGTTTTCAGAAGATCCTGACACTGACGTATGTAGACAAATTGATAGATGACGTGCACCGGCTGTTTCGGGACAAGTACCGCACGGAGATCCAACAGCAAAGTGCTTTGAGTTTATTAAATGGCACTTTTGATTTCCAAAATGACTTCCTGCGGCTCCTTCGGTGAGAGGCCTGCCTTCTCTAAAATCAGTTTATTTCCCTGATTTGATGGTCTCTCTGAAGGTGGTTCAAGGGTGGTAAATTGGTGTGTTCAAAGACATTCCTAATTGCTCCCCAGTTCTCATTGTCCTCTTGGGTGTGAGAGTCCTTTCTCTGGACTGTTATTTTTCCTCCTGCACAGGGTAGACAGATAAACCATTCTCTTTTTTTGTTTAGTGAAGCAGAGGAGAGCAGTAAGATCCGAGCTCCCACTACCATGAAGAAATTTGAAGATTCTGAAAAGGCCAAGAAACCTGTGAGGTCCATGATTGAGACACGCGGGGAAAAGCCCAAGGAAAAAGCAAAGAATAGCAAAAAAAAGGGGGCCAAGAAGGAAGGCGAGTTTGAGTTCTTTGGATACACTGGGACATGAAAGGTGTTAAGACGGTGCTAAGGACTGAGGTGTTCCTTCCTTCTGTCATTGTTTGCCTCCTTCTCACTCAAATGCTCACCATCCTATAATCCCCAGGCCTTGTGAACTCCAAGATGTTTGGTCCAAATTTCCTTTGAACAATTTGGAAGACTTTTAGCCATTGTCTAGTGGTTGAGATTGTCTTTTTTTTCCTTCAGTGAGTTTTTTCCCAACAGGTTCGGATGGTCCTTTGGCTACCAGCAAAGCCGTCCCTGCAGAAAAGTCAGGTCTTCCAGTGGGTCCTGAGAACGGAGTAGAACTTTCCAAAGAGGAGCTGATCCGCAGGAAGCGAGAGGAGTTCATTCAGAAGCATGGGAGGGGTATGGAGAAGTCCAAGTGAGCACTCTTTCTTCAGTACTCTCAAAATACTGTTATCTAGACATGATGGGTGCAAGGGAGTTCTGGTCTCCGGCTCATGTTTCCTTTCCTGCTTCTCTACCATAACCTGTTGCAGCAAGTCCACGAAGTCAGATGCTCCAAAGGAGAAGGGCAAAAAAGCACCCCGGGTGTGGGAACTGGGTGGCTGTGCTAACAAAGAAGTGTTGGATTACAGTACTCCCACTACCAATGGAAGCCCTGAGGCTGCCTTGTCTGAGGACATCAACTTGGTAAGAGGCAAACAGGGGTCAAAGTGAAGGTTATCTTTAATAACAAATTGGGAGGAAGTAGAGTGTGGGAACATGATACTTGGATTTGAATGAGGGGGTAAGTTATACTTGGAGCTTCCCCAAATGAAAGAGATAGAGCAATGTGGACTTTTTCCTCAGAGACCTTAGTATTTCTGACCCCATCTCCTTTCCCTGTATCTTCCAGATTCGAGGGACTGGGCCTGGGGGGCAGCTTCAGGATCTGGACTGCAGCAGCTCTGATGATGAAGGGGCTGCTCAAAACTCCACCAAGCCTAGGTAGGGAGATTTCAGGTGGGGGGTGGCATATGCATCTGCAAAACGGGTAAGATACAACTCCCACCTACTGGTTCTATGTGTATTTGTCATCTCCTGTCCCTGCAGTGCGACCAAGGGAACGCTGGGTGGCATGTTTGGTATGCTGAAGGGCCTTGTGGGTTCAAAGAGCTTGAGTCGTGAAGACATGGAATCTGTGCTGGACAAGATGCGTGATCATCTCATTGGTAAGCTCTGAGGACCGGGCTGACTCCTGTTCACAGGATACGGGTAATTGAGAGCAGACTCACCTAGCGTTTCTCACCTGTACCATAGAGACTGGTTGTTGCTGACATGGAACTGACCTACCTGTCCCCCTCCTCAGCTAAGAACGTGGCTGCAGACATTGCCGTCCAGCTCTGTGAATCTGTTGCCAACAAGCTGGAAGGGAAGGTGATGGGGACGTTCAGCAGTAAGTACTGCCCTAAGTGAGAAAGTGCTTATGTGTACCAAGAGGTTAAGTGCATAGACCTCCGTTCTTACGAGGTATGTGACTTTTGGCAAAATCCTTAACCTCTAAACCTCTGTAACCTAGATTTTAAGGGTTATTGAGAGGATTAAATGAGTTAGTCCTTGTAATGTGCGTCTGTTCTAGATTTCTGGGAAAAGAGTCTAGTTAACTGTCTTAGTCCCCTTAGCTCAGAAAGGTGTTAGGCATTTTTGAGAGCATTCTTTACACAGCTGCAAACCTCCTCCACCTCCTCTTTCAGCGGTGACTTCCACAGTAAAGCAAGCCCTACAGGAGTCCCTGGTACAGATTCTGCAGCCACAGCGTCGTGTAGACATGCTCCGCGACATCATGGACGCCCAGCGTCGCCAGCGCCCTTACGTCGTCACCTTCTGTGGTGTTAATGGAGTGGGGAAATCTACTAATCTTGCCAAGGTCAGTGCAGTTCCCCAACCTGTCGCTGATATTTCTGCACTTCTCGTGTCTCAAAATCCTGGCTTTAGGTGACTTTTCTCACTTCTTTTTCACAGATTTCCTTCTGGTTGTTAGAGAATGGCTTCAGTGTCCTCATTGCTGCCTGTGATACATTTCGTGCTGGGGCTGTGGAGCAGCTGCGTACACACACCCGGCGTTTGAGTGCCCTACACCCTCCAGAGAAGCATGGTGGCCGCACCATGGTGCAGTTGTTTGAAAAGGGCTATGGCAAGGATGCTGCTGGCATTGCTATGGAAGCCATTGCTTTTGGTACAGTGCACGGGAAGTCTGGGGGCTTATTTGGGGTCCCTTTTCCTCCTTTGGTTCTCTTGGAATTTGCATATCAGGCTTGTGCTACTACAGACTCGTTAATTACAGTAAAAAGTCAGATCAGTTACCTGCCATGCTCTGCTTTTGGGTAATAGATATAGTTGCAGGCAAAGTTAATATACCCTAACCAAAGAAGCCTGAATTTGGTCACCTTTATCCTGTTATCCTCCTTTTCCTGAATATGTTTGGTGATGGCCAAGCATACAATCAAGTTTTTCTCACGTTACCTTGGAACCAAATCCAGGGCCCAAGACAGTGAACAGGCAGCCAAACTAGGATTTTTTGAAAGGAAGCTGGGAATGAGATTAGTTGTAGTCCAGGTTTTCAGAGTTGACCACTTTCTTTCTTTAGCACGTAACCAAGGCTTTGATGTGGTGCTGGTGGACACGGCGGGCCGCATGCAAGACAATGCCCCTCTGATGACTGCCCTGGCCAAACTCATTACTGTCAATACGCCTGACTTGGTGCTGTTTGTAGGAGAAGCCTTAGTAGGCAATGAAGCCGTGGACCAGCTGGTGAGAGTGTGGGCCCAGTTCCCTTTACAACTTAAGCTTTAGCCAATTTAGATAGTTCTTACACTTCTATCACCTTTTTTCTTTCCAGGTCAAGTTCAATAGAGCCTTGGCTGACCATTCTATGGCTCAGACACCTCGGCTCATTGATGGCATTGTTCTTACCAAATTTGATACCATCGATGACAAGGTAAACGTGGCACTGGAGGGTGGAATGGGCATCCTCCACAAAGGAGCTGAGGCTGCGAGGAAACCTTGGCTCCAGCGCTTCCTGTTCCTGAGAGGGTGAGTGAAGAGTGGGCTCGTGTTGATTGGCTGTCCCCTTTCTCCACTTAGGTGGGAGCTGCTATTTCTATGACGTACATCACAAGCAAACCCATCGTCTTTGTGGGCACCGGCCAGACCTACTGTGACCTACGCAGCCTCAATGCCAAGGCTGTGGTGGCTGCCCTCATGAAGGCTTAACGTGGCTCTTGCCCAATACCAAATCGCCGCTTTCCCCACAAGCCCTTCTTCCTGTATCAAGAATGTGCTTTAGAGTATGTGAGCGACTTGTCTTCAGTGTAGTACAAAGGCAGAGCGAGGGGGCTTGTGGCTCCTTCCAACCCCATTCAGCACAGCCGCCATCTGCAAGGAGGGCCTAATCATGTTACAATCACTGCCCACTGACCCTCTCCCAGCAGGTCTCCCCCTTCCTACTCAGGCACCCCCTTCACTCTGCCTACAGACTCAGTCTCATTACAGCTTTGACCAATGGTTGGAACCCAACACCAGAGCTTTGCTAATAATTGGTGTGGTCAGGAGCCGTCTGAGCCTAATGAGTCCCAGCTGCATTAGGTTAAGAGACTCTTCCAGAGCCAGCGCCAGGTCTTGAATGGCACCTCTCCCTAGGATACACAGCCTGCAGGTCCCGAGGACCTGGATGACACCCGCCTCACTGTGGCAGTGTATTGCCTGTTAATTGCTGCTAATTCTAATTCTGATGATGATTCCTACTTCATTGTTTACCCCAAAGCATCAGCTAGGCTGGAGTGATTTGTTACAAATGAGCAAAAGATGAGTCCCTGCTTCCCTCAGAAATAAAGGGAGGTGAGCTGCAGGGTTGCATTGGGCTTCTCGGCCTCCCAACTCTTCCCATTCCCAGAATCCAGAAGTCAGCTTTGCATGTTCCCCTTCCTGGGAGGAAACCAATTGTCAGAAGGGTATATGTTGCCGCCTCCCCTCTCATCCTCCTAAGCAGTCCTGGCTTTTCCTCATCACTCCCCTCTACAGTGCCTGGTAGACAAGTGCTACGTTGAAGAATACAAACCTCTTGTTAAGACTTGTCCTGTAGCTTGATATTACAGATGTGCTATTAGTGCAATAAGGTGAAGGCTGTCTGCCCAGAGAAATAAGTAATTTATATAAGAAAATAAATTTCATAAATAAATTGCCTTTTAGGTCTTGGAGTTCTTTTATACAGGATTCAAAACTAAAATTCCACAACACACTAACTATAGTTCTAGGGCTTATATATGGTCAGGACAACAGAGCAGAAGTTTACTCCAAGGAATCAGGTAAGTAAACGGTTGTCCTAAGAATGAGATCACCCCAAGGTGAAAGATCAGAACGTTTAAAATTGGGTTAAAATTAAGCTTATTAGTTAGTGCCTTGATGCAAGTTCGAGTTTTCTACAATGACTCTCAAAGTAGAGCCAGGGTCCTGGCAAGTAAATGAACAAGCTTTTAATACAGCTCAGTTATGTAAAATACTGTACACTGTAAAAGATCTAGAAAACTAGAGCTTCAAGTCATGTTTTAAAAAAGCCATTAAGCTTAATTGAAAAACCAAGTATAGAGTACAAAACTGCAACAAGAGCCACGGTGATTCCATGGCATCTAGACCCCGAGTCCATGCAGAGCTGCAGCCAGTCAGTGGAGGTATCACATTGGTGTGCTGTGTGGACACAAGCATGTCCAGCCTGGGGATTGGGTCAGGAGCTGCATTTGGGTCCTGCTGTCACTTTTATTCTTGAACAGGCAGCAGAATATCAAGAACCAGGTGGTATGAAGGATTACGCTGGAACATTCCCCCCTCTTCTACCCCGCCCTTCAACCTCTGGCCATTGTTACTTTCTGGGAGTTGTGTTGGGTTCTTGTAAGTTTATTTGTTAAACACTGTCCGTGGTAGGGCCTTACAGCTTGGTCTAATGGTGGTGATTTCTCTAGCTTGCTCATGTGCTACAGCCTGTGGGGAGAAAGAAAAGAGAACAAAATGAAGTTTCACAAAACAGGTTTATGCATTGGAAGCTGCAGATACTTAAGTCAATCCTAACCCTTCAGAAGGCAAGACAGGAGATGCTAGGAATCTTGTAATTTATTTAAAATTTTATTTACTTTTTAGAGACAAGGTCTTTCTCTGTCATCCAGGTTCAAGTACAGTGGCACAATCATAGCTCACCGGGCTCAAGCAATCCTCCCACCTCGGCCTCCTGAGTAGCTGGGACTGCAGCGCACACCACGACACCTGGCAGTGTTTTGTTTTTGTTTTTGTTTTTTTATTTTTTGTAGAAACGACATCTAGCTATGTTGCTCAGGCTGGTCTCAAACTCCTGGGCTCAAGCAATCCTCCCACCTTGGCCTCCTGTATTGCTGAGATTATAGGCCTGAGTCATCACACCCAGCAGTACTTTAAAAATTAACTGATCGGCCGGGCGCGGTGGCTCAAGCCTGTAATCCCAACACTTTGGGAGGCCGAGACGAGCGGATCACGAGGTCAGGAGATTGAGACCATCCTGGCGAACATGGTGAAACCCCGTCTCTACTAAAAAAGTACAAAAAACTAGCCGGGCGAGGTGGCGGGCGCCTGTAGTCCTAGCTACTCGGGAGGCTGAGGCAGGAGAATGGCGTGAACCCGGGAGGCGGAGCTTCCTGTGAGCTGAGATCTGGCCACTGCACTCCAGCCTGGGCGATAGAGCGAGACTCCGTCTCAAAAAAAAAAAAAAATTAACTGATCATTTCACTACTTGACAGGAAAAGATAGAATCGTTAATGGGTAGGAGAGGAAAATCATTCTCTATAGTGTTTTTTTAAATTTGGCAATGTGAGGTTCAAAGTAACATTCTCTCTAGTCTTAACCAAGGACCTAGAAAGGCTTTCTGCTACAGAGTGATAAATAGTAGAATAGGAAACAGTATACCTCTTATTTCACTGTGTGCTGCAGATGAGCCATTTAGCTGACCTTCTCTCACCATCCCTGCTAAACAGAGGACATCAGCATCAGACATTAGACTGAAAAGCTAAAACTATTAATAGCAAAAAGAAAACTAAAGAGATGAGGATATATGGTATGACTGAAATGGATGGCATTTAGAAATGAAACAATCATTGAGAAGGAGGCAGAGGGTAAACTGGAGTAGTCTTTAGACTTGTATTACGTAACAGGGAAGCAGTGAGTTTCCACAGTGCACTATGATTGCTTGTAGACAAAACATTTTATATACAGGGAACAGTGTCTGCTGTCCCTAAACAGTCTAGAGGACCAAGTTCAGGTAAAAATTCAATCTCTCACCACGGATGGGCAAATGGCATGTGAGTGAGCAAATTCAAACAGAAGAGTGAAAAGTAGCAGAATACTCCCACAATATAAAATACGGTAGCACTAGCCATATGCAGCTACTTAGTTTCAAATTAAAAATTTATTTCCTCAGTCACGCCACATTTCAACGGCGCAACAGCCACATGTGGCTCCTAACTATGATACTGAACAGTGACGATTATACAGTATTGTTATGACTGCAGAAAATTCTATTGGATAACACTGGCACAGATCATAGTTCGGAAAAAGTAAAAAACTGAACACATGGAAGAAAATAGTCATTAGAAATATGGTCAATTAGAGTATAAACAGGCATGATACTCAAATATACTCATTGGTATTACCCTCATAGAAAGCAATTTAGCAATATATATCAATTACTGAAATGTTCCTGATCTTTGACCTGATTACACTGAGAACTCATCAAGGAAATTATTGGAAAAACTGAAGGGATACAGATGTTATTTTCACAACATGACTTACAAAAAACTGGCCAAAAAAAAAAAAAAAAAAAAAAGGTCAGACATTGCCTAACAGGAATAATTAGGTAAACTGTAACAACCCTACCAGAATATAAAAGTCAATTAAAATAGTGGTTATGAAGACAGGGATGTGGGAAAATGTATGATCCACTACTAAATTTTAAAAGGACCGGAACTGTATATTTTGTTTACAACTATGAAAAAATGCACAGGGAAAACTTCATCAGAGATGTACCAAGGCCAGGTGCCGTGGCTCACACCTGTAATCCCAGAACTTTAGCAGGCTGAGGTGGGAGGACTGACTGAGCTTAGGAGACTGAGAACAGCCTGGGTAACATGGTGAAACCCCATCTCTACAAAAAATACAAAATTTAGCTGGGCATCATGGTATGTGCCTTTTAGTCTCAGCTACTTGGAAGGCTGAGGTAGGAGGATCACTTGAGCCCTGGGGAGGTCAAAGCGGTGGTAAGCCATGAATGTGCCACTGCACTGCAGCCTGGGTGAAAGAGCAAGACCCTGTATCAAAAAGAAATAATAATATCAAAATAATAAAAATAAAAAGGGTTGGGCATGGTGGCTCACGCCTGTAATCCCAGCACTTTGGGAGGCCAAGGCGGGTGGATCATCAGGTCAGGAGATGGAGACCATCCTGGCCAACATGGTGGAACCCCAGCTCTACTAAAAATACAAAAAATTAGCTGGGCATGATGGCACACACCTGTAGTTCCAGCTACTCAGGAGGCTGAGGCAGGAGAACCACTTGAACCCAGGAGGCGGAGGTTGCAGTGAGCTGAGATCGCACCACTGCACTCCAACCTGGTGTCAGCGCAAGACTCCATCTCAAAAAAAAAAAAAAAAAAAAAAAAAAAAAAAGTACCAAAACGATTGCTTGTATGGTAATGGATTATATGAATTATTTTTCTTTTTCCCATTGCTTGATTTTTCTAAAATATGCATAACTACATGCTACAGAATCCTCTGAGGACAATTAATATCCACTATGCAAAAGTGAGTATACAACACGATGCCAGGCACATAGCAAACGCTCAGTGTTAAAAAACAAAACAACAAAAGACCTGTAAACTCTTATTAGTCTATATCTACAGAGACTCGAAACATTATGCAAGGGTGAAAGATAAGGTTGGCTTGTTTCAAAATGAAATGATGTTTTCACCTGAAACTGCTCTACTGCATTTCACGTGACAAACTCAGCTGACCATTCCCATCCAGCACTCCGGCCGTACTGAAAATCCGATTGTTTTGAAAGATACAGAACACCTTAATGACAGGTAACTTTGGGGAAAGCTACTCTGGAGGGAAGCCTACACAGCTAATAACAGAATTTGTGCCATTCCACAATAGCAGTTAAGGTTCCTTAGAGCAATCTTAGTGCACTAAGGAACCTGACTGATTCTTTGCTATGTAATGCAACAGTCTAACGACATATTTTTTTTTTTTTTGCTAAGATTTAGTGCAACAGAAACAGTAATCCAGAGGGATTTTGCTGTTTTAAATTTTAGCATCTTTCCTCAGCATACAGATCAAAAGAAATATGTAGAACTTGGATATGTATCTCTTGCTAATGAAAACAGAATATATGCAACAGAAAAGCCTACTCAAAGTCTCAAGTGTGGGCAAACAACAGCAGAAGAGTCTAGAACACTGCAGGACACCAGAAAAACTCATTTCCAACAAGGAATAGTAAATAGTTTTCACAAATGAGACTTGTTCACGTGGTGATGGCTTTTAAAAGTCTGGTTCCATCAAAGCACAGCCATGGAAGAAGCTGTATAATTTTTCATTACAGGAGAATTCTTTCTACTTGAAGCCATCTGATTCAGTTAAGAAATCTGGGGATGATTTGATTTAGGAAAACTGCTTTTTTGTTTATTAAATTACCTGTATGTTATTTATTTTTAAAACGGGGTCTTGCTTTCTTGCTCAGACTAGTGCAGTGATTCAATCACAGCTCACTGCAGACTCCAACTCCTGGGCTCAAGTGATCCTCCTGCCTCAGCCTCCCAAACAACTGGATTACAGGTGTGTGCCACCACACCTGGCTAATTTTTTGCAGAGACAGGGTCTCACTATGTTGCTCACACTCATCTTCAACTCCTGGCCTCAAGTGATCCTCCCACCTGGGCCTCCCAAAGTGTTGGGATTACAGGCCAAATTACCTGTACTTTTGCCCTCCTAAGATGCATTCAGGTTGACAATGAAAATACATAAGTTTTCAGGAAATATTTTGTGTACAACAGCAAAGTTTTTTCAGAATTAGATGGATGAGTAAAACTAGCCACACTCTGGAGCCTGGCAATGTGAGGTTTTGAAAAAGCATTCTTCAGTTTAGCTGATACCAAAAATGTCTGTGTTTTGTGCGGTTACTGGGAATTTGCCTGCAGCCACTAATCAGCTGAATCTTTAATCACCATTTTGCTCTTTATTGTTAGAATGTGGAGGTAAAATATCAAGTGAATGATACCTCTGTCCTCTGACTTGAATTATCCGTTTCCAAACAGCATTTCTAAAAGTTAGTTTTCTGTTTGTAAAGATAATACATAATCATCATAGAAAATGCCAACACAGAAACCAAAAAAACAACACTTTAAATCATACTACATAAAGATAGCCACTTAATTTAGAAAACATTCCAGATATATTTCTATACGCACCAAAAAAACCCAAAAACTGTACAATTCTATATGAGTGTAGGTGACAGCGGTGTTTACAACCTGCTTTTTCTTCCTTTACCCATATGTCTCTTTTTTTTTAATGGCAATGAAAACATTTTCCCTTTTATGGCTTCATTGTATTTCATCAGTTAAATAAATACTGGGATATCTGTAGAGTCTCTCTACTAATTTTATGTTCTTTCCAATTTTTTGCCACTACATTCAATGGAGATTACATTCCCACACATGCATCTTTGTACAATTGTGACTGTGCAATCATCCAATTATATCCTATGAGAAATTTCTTCTAGGACAAATTGTTTTGATGGGATTTCTGGGTCAAAGATTTGAAAATGTTTATTACATCCTCTAAATTTATGGTTATAAAGGTTGTACTAACTTTACCTTTCCACAAATACTCCATGAATGAATTTATTTTCTACAGCCTTAGCCAAAACGGAGTGATCTTTCTTCTCTATTTTGTGATCTAAATTCGAACTGCATTTCATTGATAACTAGTGAGGCTGAACATCTATTTTCTTCAATTTTCCTATGTCTATATTGAACGGCTCGAGCATTCCTTTTTGTCTGTTTTCCCATAATCCAAATAGCACTTTAGTCTAACCTGAAGACTGTGGCCTCCTTTACAATTTGGTCAGTCATTACATTCCTCATCTTGGCAACTATTTTGCCCATCACAAATACACCAACGGCTGAAGAGCTGTTGTTCTCTGATTCCCCTCAGCTTCAAAATGCATCTTACCTGATCTACCCCTTGTGGAGATCTCACATGTCAGTCGCTTGAAATATTCTGGAAGATCGGCATAGTCATTTCCATAGGAGATGACTTTAATCCCCTTGTCCAGCATGTTTTCTCGAAGCTTTTTGAACTCATCTACGTCTCCTCTCCGAACCAGCATGAAATGTTCTAGGTCAGATTTATGCTTGACAGCCTCCAGGAAAAGGGCCTGGAAAGTGGTGTCATCCACAGTCCAGCCACAGCCCAGGAAGAGAAATGACTTGTTTTCGTAAAGTTTCTGAATCTCTCTCTTGAAGGAAAAGATACAACATATTGACATTGCGAAGAGACACTCAAGGCAGGTATGAACCAAGAAAGTCATGCGACATTGAGCAGACTATAATGACCAATTAACCAAGACTTACATGTCCCATCAAGGAGTGGGATCTGTCGCTTATTGCTGTAACTTGATGACTGGTCTAAAATTTTATCTTTACCTGGCATTCTTCTGTAGGCTCTCTAATAAAGGTTTCATAGAGCTGGTGTCAGTGTACTGGTCCAGTAGTTTGTTTATTTTTTACATTTTATATATTTTTTGAGACAGAGTCTCACTGTCACCTAGGCTAGAGTGTAGTGGTGCGATCTCGGCTTACTGCAACCTCCACCTCTCCAGTTCAAGTGATTCTCGTGCCTCAGCCTCCTGAGTATATTACAGGTGTGCACCACCACACCCAGCTAATTTTTGTATGTTTAGTAGAGATGGGGTTTTGCCATGTTGGTCAGGCTGGTCTGGCACTCCTGACCTCAAGTGATCCATCTGCCTTGGCCTCCCAAAGTGCTGGAATTACAGGTGTGAGCCACTGCACCCGGCCACAAGTTTACTTTTTTAATTTTTATTTCATTTCTGAGACACAGTCTTGCTTTGCTACCTAGGCTGGAGTGTAGTGGCATGGTCTTGGCTCACTGCAACCTCCTCTGCCTCCCAGGTTCAAGCGATTCTCCTGCCTCAGACTCCCAAGTAGCTGGGATTACAGGGACCCACCACCATGCCCAGCTAATTTTTCTATTTTTAGTAGAAACAGGGTCTTACCATGTTGGCCAGGCTGGTCTTGAACTCCTGACCTCAAGTGATCTGCCCACCTTGGCCTCCCAAAGTGCTGGGATTACAGGCGTACTTTTTAAGATTTCTGTGCCCAGAGGTCATTAGGTAAAGAGGTCTTCATATATCTTAATCCTTCCATTTCTGGACCATATTTGCCTTTTTTTGTCTTACAAACTGAACTGTGAGTCACCAGAGAAGATAATTCCATCATCAGATTTGCTCAAGGAAAGGCGTTTGATATTTAGAACATCAGTATGTGTGTGTGTATATTTATACACATCAAAAAAACACAGAAATGACTCTGCCTAAGGGATCACTCGGTATCAGAGATGGCTGCGGTTACGGCAGATGTTGGGAAAGAATGGGTAAAAAAAAAAAAAAAAAAGTCCCTTGTGCTTCAGACCATACGTTTTCTTGGTCTTTAGCCTTATTGTTTAAAGATGCTATATTCTATGTGACACAGTCCTGAAAATAGCAAACAAGATTCTTAGAGCTAGGGGACAGTGAATACTTCTGGTTTGAACATGTTTATCTGAACAAGTCGAAAATGTGCATCACAGAAGATCAATAAGCTTTCCACAAAGAGTAAGTGTGAATGAGTGTGGTTAATTCAATATAAGCCCACTGCCATTTATACAAAGTCTCTTTAGAATGTATTCTCTAGTAGTGGTTGGTTTGTGAGAAGCTGCCTCAATTATTTCTGACATAGAGAGGGCTATTAATAAACCAAATGATGATAAAGGTACCAATGTATCCTTTGTATGTGAAGATGATGCCAATGATGGCATGCCATCTGCTGGCTGTCAATTAAGTACAAACAAGGATCATAGGGTTTGATACCTTAAGAAAAGTTCTACATCTCCTACAACAGCATGCACACTGACAAGTTAAAAAGCACAGGAAAAATGTCTGACTTTCCAGTTTCTTTCTTTTTTTAGAGATAGGGTCGGGCTCTGTCACCCAAGCTGGAGTGCAGTGGCTCTAGATACCACTCACTACAGCCTTATATTCCTAGTCTCAAGTGATCTTCTTGCCTCAGCCTCCCAAGTAGTTGGGACAGCATGCACCATGATGCCTAGCTAATTTTATTTTTGTAAAGACAGTCTTGCTATGTTGCCCAGGCTGGTCTCAAACTCCTGGCCTCAGGCGATTCTCTCCCCTTGGCCTCCCAAAGTGTTGGGATTATAGGCACGGGCCACTGCTCCTAGCCCCTGACCTTCCGTTGTCACTTAATGAAAAGAAGATGTTTCCCTTTAAGGCCTATGGCATATTTAGAGAGATTTCCCAGGAAGGAGTTCCTGAGACCAGCAAGATCGGCCCCACTCACCATGACTTCAGTATTCCTGAGCACATTCTGATATCCAGCTGGATGAAGGACAATGCCACTAGGGTTCGTGTAGACTCCATGAATATGCAACACGCTCAGTTTCCGCTTCTCCTGAGCCCACTCTAGGACCTGCACGACACACACATAGCCCAACCAGCTTGGCAGGGCTGGGTACCTGTTTAAAGGTCACACAATGGGCAAGAGGCTGTTTGGAGGACTAGACTTCCGACATAAACTCTCTAGCTTCATGATCTAGGACACGAATGCAAAACCTGATGTGGTCTGTTTCCACTTCAGGAATGACTGTCGAGAATGACGGCAGCAAATTTGGTGATTTCTCTTTGAAAGTAACCATCAAAAATTACAATTTGTTATAATTTGCAGACACAACAGGGACCCTTTGTACTGGTGACATGCATGAGAGCTATGGACAACTACTTCAGTGATCGCCCCAAGAAATCAAGCCTCTGCATCCAGGCCCTTGTGTGGCTCCTCTTCGGAGTGACTCCAGGCTAACCACATGGCTTGCTTTTAGCCAGTGGGATACTAGCAAACACACACAAGCAGAAGCTTGATAAGTGTTGGCACAAGAAGTCTTACTTCTCTTGTGTTACTTTTGGAATCCAGCTGTCATGTGAAGAAACTGAAGAAGCCTGGGCTAGCCTGTTAGGACATATGTGGCCTGGCCAACTGCTTGCATTGACAGACATGGAATTATGGTCCCCTTATATCACTCAGCCCTGGTGCGGCCATCAGATGTCTGCAGGTATGTCAAGAGGCTGCAAAAATCAGCAGAAGAAATGCCCAGCTGAGTCACTGAGCCCAGTTCAAATTGTTAATGTACTTTATCATGGGCAGACAAGATATTTGTTGTTATAAGCCACAAAGTTTCAGGGCCATTACTTGTACAGCAATAGATAAGTGATAGAAAAATCACTTCAGTCACCTCTGAGGAACCTAAAAGGCTGCCAGTGAAGAACAATCATGTAGACGACAGTGAATGCAATAGCCACCTGATTCCATGGCTCCATTTTCCCAAGGACTGGAGAAAGCATACATTATCCTTATCACCTTTTGGAGAAATGGGCTATGAATCAGGCAAGTAGTCAAGAGGCACAGAGATTTAGAATTTGAATGTTACTAGGCCCCATTCTGACTACTAGTCAATGTCTTTAACCATTAGACTGCAACACTGCCCCTAATGTGGGCTGAAAATACAATGCAAATCTTGAGGCCCAAGGATGAAATGAGAAGGAAAACATCAAATGTGATAGATATCCTCAGCTTTTAAAAGGTCCTTATGCTTCTGATATCCATGCACATAGTTGGTCATAATCTTTGGAAATTTTATCACAAACAGCATAGAAGCTACTTGAGCTGCTAGTTTTAAAATTTCAATCATGTGTGTGTTTGTTTATTTTTAGACAGAGTCTTGGTCTGTCGCCCAGGCTGGAGTGCAGTGGTGCAATCTTGGCTCACTGCAACCTCTGCCTCCTGGGTTCAAGCGATTCTCCTGCCTCAGCCTCCTGAGTAACTGGGATTACAGGTGTGCACCACCATTCCCAGCTAGTTATTGTATTTTTAGTAGAGACAGGGTTTCACCATGTTGGACAGCCTAGTCTCAAATTCCTGACCTCAAGTGATCCACCCACCTCGGCCGCCCAAAGTGCTGGGATTACAGGCGTGAGCCACTGTGCCCAGCCTATTTATTTATTTTTGAGACATGATTTTACACTGTCACCCAGGCTGGAGTGCAAGAGTGCGATCACAACTCACTGTAGCCTCGACCTCCTCAGCTCAACTGATCCTCCTGCTTCAGCCTCCCAAGCAGCTGGGACCACAGGCAAACACCACCATGCCCAGCTAATTTTTAAATTTTTTGTAGAGATGGGGTCTTGCTATGTTGCCCAGGCTCATCTCGAACTAGGCTCAGGTGACCCTCCCATCTCAGCTTCCCAAAGTGCTGGGGTTATAGGCCTGAGCCGCTGTGCCCAGCCTAATCATTTATTAATCAAAAAAATATTTACCAAGCACCTAACTCTGTCATATTTGAGACATGAGGGTTTTATCTGAGCTATGAGGGTAAGAAAGACTAACATGATACCTGTCCAAGTGAAGTTACTATTCCTATGGGGTAAACAGTCAGAAAACAGATAAACGGCCAAGATAAAAACTGTGCTGGGCATGGTGGCTCACGCCTGTAATCCCAGCGTTTCGGAAGGCCAAGGTGGGCAGATCACCTGAGGTCAGGAGCTCGAGACCAGCCTGGCCAAAATGATGAAACTCCGTCTCTACTGAAAATACAAAAATTAGCCAGGCGTGGTGGCAGATGCCTGTAATCCCAGCTATTCGGGAGGTGAGGCAGGAGAATCGCTTGAACCCGGGAGGAGGAGGTTGCAGTGAGTTGAGATCACGCCATTGCACTCTAGCCTGGGCGACAAGAGCAAAATTCCACCTCAAAAAAAAAAAAAAAAAAAAAGGCCAGGCACATGCCTGTAATCCCAGTACTTTGGGAGGCTGAGATCAGCAGATCACCTGAGGTCGGGAGTTTGAGACCAGCCTGACCAACATGGAGAAACCCCGTCTCTACCAAAAATATAAAATTAGCCGGGAGTGATGGCACATGCCTGTAATCCCAGCTACTCGGGAGGGGGAGGCAGGAGAATCGCTTGAACCTGGGACGAGAGCGAAACTATCTCAAAAAACAAAATGAAACAAAACAAAACAAAAAACCAAAAAGCTGCAAGTTATAGTAAGCGCTACAAAGGAAATGGACAAGAGACTGGATCAAAAACTAAGTATCCAATTTAAATAGGATGGTCAGAGAAGGTCTCTCAGGAGGGGATCCCTAGGTTGAGAGTTACAAATGAAGAAGGAGCTGACCATGTGGAATATGAGGGAGTAAGCGGAAGACACTTGGGCCAGAAAGAACTAGTCTTCATGGGGCAACTTTTCTCTAAATTCAGTTCCCTTTAAGTCCTGCCATCAAGGTCAGCAAAACCACAAGAGCGGTATTACAGCTACCACTCTGGCAGGGGCAATACTGTAGTACTGAATGCCAGCGGGCAAATCACTCTTCTATTCAGCTCTACTTAGTTGGGCTCTAAATCGGACATAAAGGCAGTTCCTGAGGAAAACAAAGTGTAGAAAAAAATTACAAAAATCACAGAGTAGGACAAATGAGACTTTAAGAACTCATCTCATTAGCTGACACAGATCAACATCTGTAGTTCAATAATTACGGTAGGTACAGTACAGACTATGCTAAAACAAAGTCTGCTGTGGTTTTCACTAAACATTAACCTCAATTCAGCCATCACTTGGCCTGGAAGTTGTTCTTCCAATCAGTATAAAGTAATTTTCATACATTTCCAATAGATGCCATAAAAAAAAGTATACGAAAACAGAACCAGCATTATCAATATTACACCACTCAATATTGTCGAGTGCTAAAAAGATCTTACAGTTCAAATGACTTCCACTAATCTTGCTTTAAAACTGGGTGGAATTGTCAAAAGTCATAGAACTGAACACTTTTTAAGTGGTATACATTTTTTTTTTTTTTTTGAGGCGGAGTTTCGCTCTGTCGCCCAGGCTGGAGTGCAGTGGCCGGATCTCAGCTCACTGCAAGCTCCGCCTCCCGGGTTCACGCCATTCTCCTGCCTCAGCCTCCCGAGTAGCTGGGACTACAGGCGCCCGCCACCTCGCCCGGCTAGATTTTTGTATTTTTTAGTAGAGACGGGGTTTCACCGGGTTAGCCAGGATGGTCTCGATCTCCTGACCTCGTGATCCGCCCGTCTCGGCCTCCCAAAGTGCTGGGATTACAGGCTTGAGCCACCGCGCCCGGCCAAGTGGTATACATTTTACTGTATATTGATTTGATCTTTAAAAAGAAAAGAAAGAAAAACAAAAAATCCAACCAGGGAAAAAAATTTTCCTTTCTAGCTCTACATGAATACCAATATGCCAAGCAGAAAACAGCTTTTCTGATGAAGATACAATCCACTAGCCTGAAGAAAGGACCAATGCTTTACTTTTTACCTTTTTCTCATCAGTAAGGTCAAGGGATTCAAGCTGTTTCCCCTGATCTGCTGCATACAGTTCCAGGAGATTATCAAAATTTGTAGTTAATACAAGGGCTCCATTTTCCATCAGGTGGAGAACTGACTGAAGTAACTGTTTTCCAGACTCTTCCATCTTTGACTCCAAGTCATCAAATACTTCATATAAACAGTCCTTGAAAAATGTGGATCGAACATTACTGGTACGCTGAGGAGGGATTTGAAAAAAGAAAATTAGTCCAAGGTGCTTTGGTAGGTCAGTTGTTTTAGTTACAGCAGTAACAAATTTTTGAAGAATATTTTGGATTCAAAACAGAGATAAAATATTATCTATCTCATAAGAACGTAATGAGATGATACTTGCCAAGTGCTTAGCACCATGCTTAGCACATAGCAAGTGCTACTATACTTATGCAAACAAGCGTAACCTTCCTAAAATAGGCATTTTTATAGAATGAAGAAAATAAACACGGCCAAGGGATTTACTGTCGGTATTAAAGGGAAGCTGGGGTAGAAAGCAGAGCAACAACTACCCTCTCATTAGGTGCCAGGTAAGAAGGCAACACTTTTTGTTCATCTTTCCTTATTTAGGGAAGTGCCACTGAAACACAGCCCAGTTGTGGTTTGGCATCTCCTTTTCTTTTTTTTTTGAGACGGAGTCTCGTTCTGTCACCCCGGCTGGAGTGCAGTGGCATGATCTCGGCTCACTGCAACCTCTGCCCCGCCGGGTTCAAGCAATTCTCCTGCCTCAGCCTCCCAAGTAGCTGGGATTACAGGAACCTGCCACTGCGCCCAGCTAATTTTTGTATTTTTTTTTTTTTTTTTTGAGACAAAGTCTCGCTCTGTTGCCCAGGCTGGAGTGCAGTGGCCGGATCTCAGCTTACTGCAAGCTCCGCCTCCTGGGTTTACGCCATTCTCTTGCCTCAGCCTCCCGAGTAGCTGGGACTACAGGCGCCCGCCACCTCGCCCGGCAAGTTTTTTGTGTTTTTTTAGTAGAGACGGGGTTTCACTGTGTCAGCCAGGATGGTCTCAATCTCCTGACCTCATGATCTGCCCGTCTCGGCCTCCCAAAGTGCTGGGATTACAGGCTTGAGCCACCACGCCTGGCCAATTTTTGTATTTTTAGTAGAGATGTGGTTTCACCATCTTGGCCAGGTTGGTCTTGAACTCCTGACCTCGTGATCCACCCACCTCAGCCTCCCAGAGTGCTGGGATTACAGGTGTGAGCCACCGCGCCCAGCCTCAGCATCTTCTTTTCTAATCCTAGGTGTTTGTACAGCTGTTTATGAATTTAGGAAAAACCGCTTAACTTCTACATGCCATAATTCAGCAGTTCATAGGTTTATTCTGAAGAATATCCAGTATACAAAAGGTTAACATAAACAATACTTTTTTTTTTAAATTAAAAGTTTGCATTTTGCAACTGTTAAAAACATCAAACACCAATCAATTCTAAACAGAATCTCCACGTCTTGTTTTGCAGTTGTGAGATCTGGCTATGTTGCCCAGGAGGATCTTGAATTCCTGGGGTCTCAAGTGGTCCTCCTACCTCAGCCCCCCAAAGTGTTGGGATTATGGGTATGAGCCACTTTTCCAGACCTCCTATTTCTTAACATATGGTTTACTTAAATAACTGCTTTTCAGATTCATTTTGAATACATGTAAATATCCCTGAGTACTAATGAGGAACTATAGCACCAACTTCAGGTGGGAAGCTGGCTTTACAACTAAAAACAAAAAGTGGCCCTTGGGACGGAGGGAATTCGAAATGGGAAAGTAACTATGTAATGTGATGTAATAAATATCTAATCTCTATCTAGCCTGTCTGTGAAATGCCATTTGCTAGGGTTTGAACCGGTCCCCTAAAGTTCATGTGTTGGAAACTTAACCCCAATGGAACTGTGTTGGGAGGCGAGGCCTAGCAAGAGATGATTAGGTCACGAGGGCCGTGCCTCCACGAACTGATTAATGTCATTATTGCAGCAGTGGATTTGTTATCCTAGGTGTGTCAGTTATAAGTGTGTCTGGGCCAGACGTGGTGGCTCACGCCTGTAATCCCAGCACTCTGGGAGTCCAAGGCAGGCGGATCACGAGGTCAAGAGATCGAGACCATCCTGGCCAACATGGTAAAACCCCGTCTCCACTAAAAACACAAAAATTAGCTGGTCGTGGTGGTGCGTGCCTGTAGTCCCCGCTACTTGGGAGGCTGAGGCAGGAGAATTACTTGAATGTGAGAGGCAGAGGTTGCAGTGAGCCGAGATCGTGCCATTGCGCTCCAGCCTGAGCGACGAGCAAAACTCCGTCTCAAAAAAAAAAAAAAAAAGAGTCAACTACTATTGAAGGCCAGATACTTTTTTAGATTTGTTATAAAAAATATGGCGCTCTTTTCATGTCTACCCAAATCACAAATCCATTTGCCCTACGATCTAGCAGTCCCATGTATCCTACAAATACAATTTCAAACAAATGAAATGACACATACGAGGTTATCACTGCATCTTTTTTTTTTTTTTTTTTTTGAGATGGAGTCTCGCTCTGTTGCCCAGCCTGGAGGGCAATGGCGCAATTTCGTCTCACGGCAACCTCTGCCCCTCTGGTTCAAGTGATTCTCCTGCTTCATCCTCCCGAATAACTTGGACTACAGGTGCGTGCCACTACGCCTAGCTAATTTTTTGTATTTTTAGTAGAGATGGGGTTTCACTGTGTTAGCCAGGATGGTCTTGATCTCCTGATCTCGTGATCCACCCGCCTCAGCCTCCCAAAGTGCTGGCATTACAGGCGTGAGCCACTGTGCCTGGCCGACTGCATCATTATTTGTAACAGCAGAAGACTGGAAACAGGCCATGTATCCATATATAAGAGACTAGTATGGCCAAGTACCCACATACAGGAGAATGAGATGGAAAGATCCTTAAGTTATACTGTGAAGTAAAAGAAACTGCAGAATAGTATGTCTAGAATGCTATCTTTTGAGCTAGGGGATGGAGGTCGTAAGATAAGAATAAATATAGTCCTCCTTGCTTGTATTTCCGAAAAGAAACACTGGAAGAGTATACAGAAAGACTTGTAAGAGTAGTGACCTATGAAAGGTGGGTTTTGGGAGAAGAGAAAGATAAAGACCTGCATGGGAGTAAGATGTCTCAATATATGACACTTTTTAAATAGTGTTTTAAAACTTCTGCAATGTGTATAAACAATACCTATTCAAAAAAAAATATTAAATTTAAAATTAAGAATACAGTCACTTCCTTGGTTTTCTTAAGAACCCTGTGTTTTATAACTTTTGTACTCTGACTCACAGACACACATTATCAATACATTATATATATATATACATACACACATATATATTTATTTATTTATTTTTTTGAGATGGGGTCTCTCTTTGTCGCCCAGGCTGGAGTGCAGTGGCAGAGTCTTGGCTCACTGCAACCTCCACCTCCAGGGTTCAAGCAATTCCCCTGCCTCAGCTTCCCGAGTAGCTGGGACTACAGGTGCCTGCCACCATGCCCAGCTAACTTTTTGTGTTTTTAGTAGAGACGGGTTTCACCATGTTGGCTAGGCTGGCCTTGAACTTCTGACGTTGTGATCCACCCACCTCGGCCTCCCAAAGTGTTGGGATTACAGGCGTGAGCCACTGCACCCGGCAAATACATACTATATTTTAACACCAGTTTTTTTATTATACACACAGATAAAAAGGCCTGGGTATACAATCACGTAATCATGGGTGTGGAACATATTTTCTTGCTTCTAAGAAAAAGAATACAAAAGGTTAAAACCTGAGGGAAAAAAAAATCCAAGTCACTCATTTTAGTTAAATATCTTTTAGTCCTATTTAAGTTATTAAATCCTACATATCAACATAGGAAGGAAACATGCTTTTGTAACTGCACTGATTTCCTCAGATGCAAAACAGAAGTTTGTCTCTTTTGAGACAAGGTCTGGGTCTGTCACCGAGCTGGAGTACAGTGGCATGAACATGGCTCACTGCAGCCTCGACCTGCTGGGCTCAAGCAATCTTCCTGCCTCAGTCTCTCAAGTGGCTAGAACTACAGGCGCACACCACCATGCCTACTACTTTTTAAATTTTTTTGTACAGATGGGGTCTGTTTCCCAAGCTGTTCTCAAACTTCTGGCCTCAAGTGATCCTCTTGCCTCAGCCTCCTGTGTAGGTGGGGCCACAGGCCTGCACCACCACACTAGGCTAATTTTAAAATTTTTGTAGAGATAGGGGGTCCTGCTTTGTTGCATAGCTGGAAAGTTTTTTCTCTTAAAGCAGATGACCCTAGAACTAAACTTCCCACCAGTGGCCTTTATAAGCAAAGACAAAGGAATGAAAACATAAACAGAGAGGCTCAGTAGTCAAAAGGAAATGCCAAACTCCCACACAACTTCTAAGGACCTTTTCCCATTTATCTGAAACAGTGACCTTCATTTCCTTCTACCCTGAAACTTAGTAAAAACAAGACACAAAAACTTGGCGTGGTAGCTCAAGCCTGTAATCTCAGTTTTTGGGAAGCTGAAACAGAAAGATCGCTTGAGCCCAGAAATTCAACACCAGTCTGGGCAACACAGGGAAACTCCATCTCTATTTAAAAAAAGAAAAAAACAAAACAAAACAAAAAACAAACAAACCCTGTTTTCTCCCACAGGGTTATTAACATTTCTAGTGCATCAACTATGTGCGAGACATTTTATATACATTATCTCACCTATTCTTCACAAAGCGACACAAGGAAGTAACATCACGGTTTCACAGGTGCAAAAACAGATGTTGACAAGGGATTTGTGCAGGGTTCCAGTGCATGTAAGTGACAGAGTCTGATTGTAAAACCCAAGCTCTTTGCAGTGAATCTGTAACGTCACTTCCCTGGTATATGTTAAACTGGCTCAGTAGATGGGCCTGTTAACCCTGCCATAGTACTGCTGAGTTGATACTGTTAGATTTGATTATTTTCTAATATGGACATTTCCAAACACACACAAAAGTTAGAAGAGTACATACAAAACAAAACATAACTGAAATACTTCTATCTCACCTAAAAAATATTACTTCCTTAATATTAGTGTTCAAATTTCCCCTAAATATATCAATTTTATTAAGTTGTAATAGCTCTTTATATATTCTGGATACTAGATTTTTGTCAAATATGATCTACAAATATTTTCCTCCATTCTGTGGGTTCTCTTTTCATTTTTTTTTCTTTTTTAGAGACGGGGGTATCACTGTGTTGCCCAGGCTGAGGTACAATGACATGATCATAGCTGATTGTAGCCTCGAACTCCTGGGATCAAATGATCCTCCTACCTTAGCCTCCCAAGTAGTTGGGATTACAGGAGCAAGCCACTGTGCCTGGCTCTCTTTTCACTTTCTTGATGACAACCATTACAGCACTTATGTTTCAAATTCTCATCACGTCCAATTTATCTACTTTTCTTCTGTTGCTTGTGCTTTCAGTGTCTGATCTAAGAATCCTTTGCCATGCTGCCTTAATTACATGGCTTTGTAGTAAGCTTTGAAATAAAAAAAATTTGAGTCTCCCTACTTTGTTATTTTTCAAGACTGTCTTGGCTACTCTAGGTCCCTTATAATTCCATATGAAGTTTTAATTTTTTTTTTTTCGAGACAGGGTCTTACCATGTTGCCCAGGCTACAGTGCAGTGGCTATTCAAAGACACAATCCCACTACTGATCAGCATAGGAGTTTTGACCTGCTCCATTTCCAATCTGTGTTGGTTCACCCCTCCTTAGGCAACCCAGTGGTCTCCTGCTCCTGGGAGCCCAGAACTCCTGGGTCCTCCAGCCTCAGCCTCCCAAGTAGCTGGGACTACAGGTGCAGGCTATGGTGCCTGTCTCCATATGAATTTTAAATCAGTTTGTCAACTTCTACAAAATCAGCAGCTGGGATCCTAATAGAGATTGTGCTTAATCTGTAGATCAATTTGCAGAGTATTCCATCTTAATAATATTAAGTCTTCTGATTCATGAACATGGCATGTCTTTCCATTTATTTACATCTTCTTTCATTTCTTTCAATGTTTCGTAGTTTTCAAAGCGTAAGTTCTGCACTTACTTATATATTGAGATGGGAGTTTCGCTCTTGTTGCCCAGGCTGGAGTGCAGGGGTGAGATCTCGGCTCACTGCAACCTCCGCCTCCCAGGTTCAAGTGATTCTCCTGCCTCCGCCTCTCGAGTAGCTGGGATTATAGGCGCCCGCCACCATGCTCAGCTAATTTTTGTATTTTTAGTAGAGACGGGGTTTCACCATGTTGGCCAGGCTGGTCTCAAACTCCTGACTTCAGGTGATCTACCCGCCTTGGCCTCCCAAAGTCTGTGACTACAGGCCTGAGTCACCACGCCCAGCCTTCTGCACTTCTTTTGTTAAATTTATTCCTAGTTATTTTATTGTTTTTGATGCTAAGTGGAAGAATTTTTAATATTTCATTTTAGTATTGTTCACTGCAAGTGTATAAAAATATTATTTTTTAATATATTGATCCTGGATTCTCCAACCTTGCTGAACTTGTGAGTTCTAATAGAGGATAACCTAGGATTCTCTACAGACAAGATCATGTCGTCTGCAAACAGAGGCAGTTTACTTCTTCCTTCCCAATATGGATTCCTTTTATTTTTCTTGCTTAATTGCCCGGTCTAGAACATCCAGCACTATGTTGGACAGGAGTGGAGTGGGAACACAGCCTTGTCTTGTTGCTGATCTTAGTGGAAAAAATCCAGTCTTTCACCACTAAATATGCTATCTGTGAGTTTTTCATCTATGGTCTTTACCATGTTGAGGTAGTTTCCTTCTATTGTTGCTATTATTCCTTCATTTGTAGAGTGTTTTTTTTTTTTTTAATCATGAAAGAGTGTTACATTTTGCTAACATGTTTTTTCTGCACCTACTGAGAAAACCATGTGGTTTTCTCTTTTATTCTATCGACGTGATATATTATATTGATGTGCAGTTGTTTTTTTTTTTTTTTTTTGAGACGGAGTCTTGCTCTGTCGTCCAGGCTGGAGTGCAGTGGTGTGATCTTGGCTCACTGCAGCCCCTGCCTCCTGGGTTCCAGTAATTCTCCTGCTTCAGCCTCCTGGATAGCTGGGATTACAGCCATGCACCACCATGCCCAGCTAATTTTTGTATTTTTAGCAGAGACACGGTTTTGCCATGTTGGTCAGGCTGCTCCTGAACTCCTAACCTCAAGTGATCCGCCCACCTCGGCCTCCCAAAGTGCTAGGATTACAGGTGTGAGCCACCGCGCCTGGCCTGATATGCAGATGTTAAACCAACTTTTCATTCCCCAGAAGACTCTGACTTCCTCATGGGTACTGCATTTAGTCTGGTTGTAGTTTGTTTTTTGTTGAGGATTTTTGTGTCCATGTTCCTAAGAGATCCTGGTTGGTATATAGTTTTCTTTCTTTTTTTTTTTTTTAGAGGCAGACAGGGTCTTACTCTGTCGCCAAGACTGGAGTACAGTAGCACGATTATAGCTCAGTGGAGTCTTGAACTCCAGGGCTCAAGTGACGCTTATGCCTTATCCTTCCAAAGTGTTGAGCTTACAGGCGTGAACCACTGCGTTTAGTCATTTTCATTTCTTCTGATGTCTTTTGTTTGGTTTTGTTATCAGGATAATACTGGCCTCATACAATGAGTTGGAAGTACTCCCTCCTACTCCATTTTTTAAAGTAGTTTGGGAAGAATTTCCTCTAGCCCTGTCAAGCAATAATCTACTTTCTGTTCTGGACCTTTTATATGAAGGGAATCATACAATATATGTCCTTTTGTGTCTGGCTTCTTTTACTTAATGTTTTCAAGGTTCATCCGTGTTGTTGTATGGACCAGTACTTCATTCCTTTTTATGGCCAATTAACATTGCATGGAAGGACGTTTTGTTTATCCATTCATGAGCTAGACATTTGAGTTGTTTCCACTATTTTGGCTGCTATGAATAATGTTGCTATGAACATGAGTGTACAGTTGTTGCATGAATATGCTTTCCATTCGCTTGGGTATACACTTACGAGTGCAACTGCTGGGTCACAGAATCACTGTTTAACTTTTTGAGGAACTGTCAATCTGTTTTCCAAAGCAACTGCATCACATTACATTCCCACAAGGGTTCCAATTTCTCCACATCCTTAATAACACTCATTATTGTCTTCTTGATTCTAGTCATCCTAGTGGGTGTGAAATGGCACCTTTTTGTGGTTTTGATTTGTATTTTCCTAATGACTAATGATGCTGAACATCTTTCCGTGTACGCTTATTGGCCATTTGTGTGGAGAAATGTCTAACAACTACATTGTTATTTTAAAATTGAATTATTAGCCTTTATTAAGTTACAATAGTTCTTTATAGATTCTGGATATTATACCCCTAACAGATATGTGATTTGCTAACATTTTCTCATTCTGGGAGTTGTCTTTTCACTTTTTTTTTTTTCCTTTCGGTAGAGACAGGGTCTCACTATGTTGTCCAGGCTGGTCTTGAACTCATGGCCTCAAGCAGTTCTCCTGCTCTGGCCTTATAGGCATAAGTTCTGGGATTATAGGCATAAGCCACCATCCCCAGCTCACTTTCTTGACAGTGTCCTTTCAGCCTAACAGTTTTTAAACTTTGGAGAAGTCCAGTTTATCTATATATTTTTTTCACTTTGGTTTTTGCGTTTTTGGTGTCATGTCTGAAAAACCACTCAGATTCAGTCATGAAATTTTAAATCTGTATTTTCTTCTAAGAGTTTTACAGTTTTAGACATCATATTTAGGTCTTTGATCCATTTTTAATTTTTGTAAACGGTATGAGGTGGAGATTCCATGAACTCTTTAAAACCCCACTGATTCCTTTTTTTTTTAAATTTGAGATGGAGTCTTCCTCTATCGCCCAGACTGGAGTGCAGTGGCGTGATCTCAAATCAGTGCAACCTCTACCTCCTGGGTTCAAGCCATTCTCCTGCCTCAGCCTCCTGAGCAGCTGGGATTACAGGCGCCTGCCACCACACCATGCCTGGCTCTAGAAGCCTGATTTTTAAGAAATTTTTAAAACAGACTGGGCGCAGTGGCTCACGCCTATAATCCCAGCACTTTGTGAGGCTGAGGCAGGCAGATCACTTGAGGTCAGGGGTTCGAGACCAGCCTGACCAACATGGCAAAACCCTGTCTTTACTAAAAATACAAAAATTAGCTGGGTGTGGTGGCACATGCCTGTAATCCTAGCTACTCAGGAGGCTGAGACAGGAGAATCGCTTGAACCCAGAAGGCAGATGCTGCAGTGAGCTGAGATCGAACCACTGAACTTCAGCCTGGGTGACAGAGGTGGACTCTAAAAAAAAAAAAATTCAGACAAAGCAAGACAGGGAGTCCTTTTACCCAACTCAGTTTGGTAAAATAAGGTGCAATTCCTTATAAATATTTTGAGTTATTACCTCTAAAAAGAACATTAAAAATTGGTTTTGTTTCATCTATAAAATGACAAAATTATCTCCAATCTTTGTGGGATTCCATACAAGGCATGGATGCCACAGAACACAGCTTTTATAGTAGTGATGCAGAAAAAAATAAATTCAAAACACAGCGGTCATTTGTACATATAAAGTCCTCAACATCATTTCTCTCTCAGAGACACACAGTGAAATGGGGTTAAGATAATTACCCTGAATAGGGTCCATAAATAGACAATGTGCAGAAGAGCCCAATGTTACGGAAACCTACAAGCTGTAAATGAATATCCCTGCTACACTTGGCATGCTAGTGGTGACAGGCAAATCATGCTAGTTATGACAGTCAAATTTTAGGAAATTCCAAACACTGTGACACATAAGAAGGTACTCACAGGAGACAGCTTCTGGATGAGGTCATGGGCAACATGGACAAGGTTCTTGTCTTCATGGAGACATTTCTGAAACTTTTTGCTCTCCTCATCTTCTAAAAGATCAAAATCAATGGCAGCATCCAGTAAAGCCTGAATTAACCCCTTCCAGGATTTGAGGGCTGGAACTTGAGGCGCAACTGCAGCACTAATGCCTGTTCCAATCACTAGCACAAGTTCTCGAGGCTTCTTAGTTTTTAAGCTTGGAAGCAGCTTCCTATAAAAGCAAAACAAATGAGAGGACTGGAATATCCCATAGATATGAGGCACAGAGACTGTCTGACTAAGGTTATAGTTTTTAGCTAACTTTTATAGTTGCAAAGAAGATCAATAGCAGTTTTTGACACTTTTCCAAAGCAGTTTAAAGAAAACAACCAGAATATTATGTCAGTGCTTGCTGAAAAACAAGTCATAAACCTATTTCAAGAATCCCAAAACCAATCTTAAAGTCAGTTTTCTCCTTCTTCGTCCTCTCAACCTAAGAAATTCCACTAATATTAGGAAAAGATCCAAACAGATTACAGCTCAGCTGAGTTCTGCCAACTAAATTATATTTTAAACCAACATTAAATTTCAAAAGAAGACGTTTGATTTGTACTCTAGAAAAAGAGAAAAGAACCTCAGGACAAATTAAGTTCCTATTATTGAGAAATGTAAAACATAAGGGGAAAGAAAGGCAATAAAAAATTTAACTCGGAATTTTGTAAACATTAACCTCAGGCAAAAAAAAAACAAAAAAACAAAAAAAAGGTAGCCAATAGAATTCTAAAAACACAGGAGCCCTACATATCTAAATAAAGACTTAGCTATTCAAGGGGCATGACAAAAGGTGAAAAACATTCCTTTCTTACCATGATAAGCAGAGATAGACTTCTCTGTTCTGAGGCCCATATGTGAGATAGCATGGGTGCTAGTTTTTGTTTTTGTTCCCCTCTCTTTCATTCTGGAGACTATCCCCACTTGAAATATGTTCCTTCAGTTTAATTTTTGCTGATGGTATGTTCCCTTCCCCCGAAAACGGATTCTCCCCAACCTTTTTGTCTAAATAATAAAATGGAGAGGATCAGCATTTTGGCATAACCCAAGAAAGGAATAGCACTTTCAAGCCTCAGGAAGCTTAGTTTTGGGGACACAGCCTCTAAAATTGCTTTCCCTATTCTGAGATTCTGCATTTAGTCATTCAACAAACACGAAAAACCGAGGCTGGGTGCAGTGGTTCACGCCTGTAATCCCAGCACTTTGGGGGGCCGAGGTGGGTGGATTACTTGAGGTCAGGAGTTCAAGACCAGCCTGGCCAACATGGTGAAACTCCGTGTCTACTAACAATACAAAAATTAGCTGGGTCTGGTGGCGCACACCTGTAGTCCCAGCTACTCAGGAGGCTGAGGCAGGAAAGAAAAACCTGTATGTACCAGGCAGTACAGGAGTCACTAGTGATGTATCCAGGAACAAAATGGAGTCCCTGATCTTGAAAGGTTAGTCTACTAGAAAAGACATTAATAATAGATGTTAGAAGCAAATGATGAAAAATGAGTTTCAGTTCAGAGCAATCAAGACAGTGAAGCATACACAAATCCACATACACAAATATACATGCACATAGAAAATTTCTAGGATTCACAAGATCTATAAACAGTGGTTAAATGAGGATGGGGAGAATAAGGACTTTTTACTTTTCATTTTATACTGTTGTACTATATGATTTTTTAAATATATAACATATAGATTCAAACTATAATTCTTCCTAATTAAGACTTTCAATTCAGCTAAGTGTACTGGTTCACGCCTGTAATCTCAGCACTTTAGGAGGCTGAGCTTGAGCCCAGGAGTTCGAGATTAGCCTAGGCAACTTAGTGAGAACCCATCTCTATCAAAAAAAAAAAAAAAAAAAAAAGAAAAGAAAAAGAAAATTAGGCATGTCCTAGCTAAGTGGGAAGCTAAGTTCACAGGGGGATCACTTGAGCCCAGGAGGTGGAGGTTACAGTGAGCTGTGTTTGTGTCACTGCACTCCAGCCTGGGTGACAGAACAAGACCCTGTCTCCAAAAAAAAAAAAAAAAAAAAAATTTAACAATTGTGTTTTATTACTGGTTCTTTGTAAACCACTAAATAACAGTTATTATTATTATTTTTTTAGCAGGTATACATACCTAAAAAGTAGGTTAGGTAAAGATGACGGCAGACAACAGAGATCAAAGGGCAACAGAATTTTACAAGTTGTAATGCAAAGGCTGAGTCCCTTGGTAGAATTTTGGGAATGTTCACATACATCTGAAGGTAGAGGGACTGGTGGGGCTAAAACAGGAGAATCGGTTACAAGCCTTTAAGGGTTGAAACTTTAAGCAGACTAGAGGTTTCCCTCCTGCAGAGGCTGACCAGAGGACTGTGTCTGAGAACAATGCACGCAGCTGAGGCTGCCTCTGGGGAAAGAGAGTTGGGGGAAATCTTATATTTTATACATAGACTTTTCCCCAGAGGCAGCTTTTCAGACTCTAGGAATCAACCCTGTACCTGCACCCCTATCCCCCATCCAGTTAGGAAATGAGGAGGATTCCTCTTTCAGGAAAATGGCCAGTATGAGACGAAAAACCTGCAGATTCTGATAGGTGAGAATTCCTTAACTCTACGTAGAGTCTGGGACCAAGCTCCTTACGTACACACAGATTCTCCAATTGGCTTTTTTTTTTTTTTTTTTTTTTTTTTTGAGATGGAATCTCACAATCTCGGCTCACTGTAACTTCCGCCTCCCGGGTTCAAGTGATTCTCTTGCCTCAGCAACCTGAGTAGCTGGGACTACAGACACGCACTACCACGCCAAGCTAATTTTTGTATTTTTAGTATAGAGACAGGGTTTCACCAGGTTGGCCAGGCTGGTCTCAAACTCCTGACCTCAAATGATCTGCCCGCCTTGGCCTCCCAAAGTGGTGGGATTACAGGCGTGAGCCACAGCGCCCGGCCTCTTCCATTGGCTTTTTAGTGTTTTCTCTTAAAAATGGACAGACAAACAAGGGTCACCTCATATTTGAGGAAAGCCCCCGACATAACAGTTATACCAAACAAACTAGCAGGTAGAGAGAAATCTGAAGGACACAAGAGATAGTATGGGAAGGAGAAAAAAATTTTAAAAGGAAACAATGACATCTTCACATAGATTTTTAAACATTGTCCATGTGGGGTGGCTCATGCCTGTCATCCCAGCACTTTGGGAGGCCGAGGCAGGTGGATCACTTAAGGTCAGGTGTTCAAGATCAGCCTGGCCAACATGGTGAAACCCTGTCTTTATTAAAAAAATAAAATAAAAATTAGTCGGGTGTAGTAGTGCACGTTTGCAATCCCAGCTACTCAGGAGGCTGAGGCAGGAGAATTGCTTGAACCTGGGAGGCAGAAGTTGCAGTGAGCTGAGACTGCACCATTGCACTCCAGCCTGGGCAACAGAGTGAGACTCCATCTCAAGAAAAAAAAAAAAAATGCATCTGTGAAACAGAGTGCAATGAAAAATGAATAAACAGAAAGACTTCACAAATTAAAAATATAGCAACAGAAATGTTTAAATCCATAAGATAAAACAGAGAACCTCCGAGAAAGCAAAATTTTAAAACACAAAATGGGGGAAAAAAATCAAGAAACACGTAAGAAAATTAGAGACTTAATACAAGAAGTCCAATATCTGAATAACAAGAGTTTTAAAAAAATACGGAATAGATAAAACATTGTAATGGAAAGTATCAAAAAAGTAATACAAGTCAACTTCTCCAAAGTGAAGGTACTAGTTGCCACCTTTAAAGAGCTGCCCCGTGTCCAGATTCGTATGAGAAGACACATCACTGTGAAATTTCAGGCTACTGAAAATAAAATAATGATCCTTATAAGCTTCTAATGAACAACAACAACAAAAACAAAAACAAAACAGGGAAAGAGGTCATATAATACAAAGGATTGGGAATCAGAACAGAGTGGCTATTTTGGCAGGAATACTTAGATGTTAGCAGAGAATGCATGAGAGATACCAAAGATTCTATACTCAGTTAAACCATCAAATGAATGTAAGTGTATGATAAAGACATTTTCAAATACGTCCAAAAAGTTTTCTCCTATGGATCCTCACTTAGGAGGCTATGCAAGGATACGCTTCAGGAAAATGAAAGAGTGCACCAAAAAAGAAGACACGAGATTCAGCAAACAGAGAATCAATACAGGAGAGATGTAAAGGAAATTATCAGGATGATGGGAAAGGGAAATAGCAAGTATCAGCAATGCAACAGAGGCCTGGAAAACAAGTGTCCAGAGTGGACTAGCGTCCAGAGGGAAGAATCCATGACACGAACTAGCAAGTTATCGGTGTGTTTCAGTATAGCTAGGAGATTTATTCTTCTGTCAGAGCATGTGAGAATACACTGAAAGCAAACAAACAAAAAAGACAGTCTTTAACGAGGTAAGCGAAAAAAATGGGCAAGAAAGGAAATATGATCGTCACGCATTAGGCTCAGCTACGAATACTATTTATACAGTCATAATAAATGTAAATATTAAAAGTGGATTGAACCAAACCTGTGATACAAACATACAAGAACATGGGGAGTGTGTGTGGAGTGGCAATCCAGGGGGAGGAGTCATGACAGCAAAGCAGTCCTTATATTCCATACTCGGAAATCAACAAAACTGAAAAACTAAAAAGCAGCAATATATATAGTATTTTAAAACATGGATGTCAACATTAGAAGAAACAGATAAAGCTGAAAGTAATTATCTCTGAAGAAGGGTGGACTCTGAAATACTGATTTTAAAAATTATGTACCTGTATTGCCTTTGATAAAAAATAAAAATTAAATCCAAAATAAAAATAATTTAATTTTTAGTATGAAGGTCAATACTGATTAGTGAAAACAACTGACATAAAAGGTATAAGTTGGCTACTTTTCTTTCTCTCCCACTAATGGTAGTTTACTCTGCTCTCTGATTCCCTTTTCTTGTTTACCTGGGCTTTTTGGTGGGGGGTGCGCCATCACTGAAGAATCCAAAAATCTCGTCTATATCAGAGGCCTGGCTCCCTGTAGAAGCCATCCAGTTTCTAAAATAGATTAAACACCACGGACCACAATTAGATCTGTAAAATATACCATTCAAAATAGCACATACATTAAACAGTTTTAAAAAGCTGTATACCCTTAAAGGTGCTTTGGAGGTACCCCCTACTTAACAGAAATTTGTTAATTAATGAACATTCCAAACAAGGAACTAAATTAAATTAGTCTAAAAGACTATTTGGTGTTCCATACTACCATCTTGCTTCTGTTTCTGAAGGCCTGCCCCCAAGTTCCCACCAAAAACAGTGTCAACTCATGTCAATTACTGGCCCTCACTTTGCAGAACTTAAGAAAAACCAGTTATTCTTCCACAAGATGGATTTGCGGAAGACTCAGGATAAAAACCACCCACAGATAAGTGTATTAATAGCCCCCAATTATCCATTTACTCTCAGCTGAAGAAATTACTGAGTCAAGAATAGGACAGTCAATACTAATTTGCTGAATGACATTCTCTGTTGTTGGACAATGGTGACCTCGTAGCCAGTGGGACGTGTCTAACTGAACATGAAGTGGACTTAAATCAAGCCACTGTGATAACTGGTAAAGGTATTATCAAGCAGACGTATAAAAAATGGCCAATTATGTTCGGGTGCTGGAATAACTGGCAAAAGTAAGTAATTACCACGGATTAGAATGAATACTATAAAGTTCTAACTGCTCAAACTTTAGCAAACTAGTTAAATCTAAAGGCTGTGAATTTAAAAATAGCGATAGTATTTTAAATACACACACAATATAGAAGACAACATACTACCACCATTTGGGGTGTTTTAGTACATGCCATTGCCAACACATAGAACTGAATTACTAATAATTACTGGAAGTTTACGGTTTTGTTAGAAAGTCCTTTTCTTTTCTTTTTTTTGAGACTGCGTCTTACTCTGTTGTCCAGGCTCCAGTACAGTGGTGCCATCTTGGCTCACTGCAGTCTCGGCTTCCTGGGCTCAAGCCATCAACCCACCTCAGCCTCTCCAGTACCTGGGACTACAGGCACGTGCTACCACATCTGGTGAAATTTTGTATTGTTTGTAGAGAGGGAGTTTTGCCATGTTGCCCAGCTGGTCTCTAACTCTGGAGTTCAAGTAATCTTCCAGCCTTGGCCTCCCAAAATGTTGGGGTTACAGGCATGAGCCACTGCATCCGGCCCAAAAAAGCCTTTTTCTTTATTAAAACATTAAGTTTCTCAATTAATTTTTTGTGGTAAACAGAAGGCTCACTTCCTCACCCCATAGTCCATCACACATAGTGGAATTCTTCTTTAATATAATCATAAGGAAAATAGAAACAATAAAATCATAGTAGAGAGTTAGAAAGTAGATCATGTTTCTAGTCAAATCTTTTGATTCTGTTGATGAGAAAGCTGGAGCTCAGAAGAAGATGGATGAGTCACTAATCTCAGTAAATCCTGCCTTAACTCAACCATGTGGGTTTTTTCTTTTTCTTTTTTTTGAGACGGAGTTTCACTCTTGTTGCCCAGTCTGGAGTGCAATGGCACCATCTCGGCTCATTGCAACCTCTGCCTCCCGGCAGTTGCTCCCTTCAAGCGATTCTCCTGCCTCAGCCTCCCAAGTAGCTGGGATTTACAGGCATGCGCCACTACGCCCGGCTAATTTTGTATTTTTTGTAGAGACAGGGTTTCTCCATCTTGATAAGGCTGGTCTCAAACTCCTGACCTCAGGTGATCTGCCCGCCTCAGCCTCCCAAAGTGCTGGGATTACAGGCGTGAGCCACCACGCCCAGCCGGGATGTTAGTTAAAAGTATGTATGTTCTTGAAAATAAAGTTAATTAATTTTAAAAAAAGGTTTGTTTCTAGGCTCTACTCCAAAATTACAGAATGAGATTCTCCAGAATCTTCAGAATCTTCCTTCAAATAGGAAACACCTAAATAAGAAGCAAACTTAATTTTTCTACAATGCAACAATTTTGTTAAATATAGGATGCACATTAGGTATACCATTAAGCCATCTTTCCTTAAGTGTAATAACTTATTACAGTCTAATGACTTCCCAGTTTGCTTATACTAATAGCCAGGTTTTACCTGTCCTTAAAATATTTTTATGAAGTTTTAATTCATGTGAATCACTTCCGATTCTAAAAGTTAACGCTCTAGAATGGTGAACTAGGGATAGAATGTGTTTACTTCTTCCACACACACGAGAACCCATCCGTTTGGGATATACACAAGGAAAAAACTTAGGTGCTTAAGTTCTTTTCTTAAATATGGTTCTACAAACCCATCATCTAAACAGATTACATCCAAGTAAAAACACTATATTGAGAGAGATGAAAGTAAAATGTAGAGGGAATAATGCTTATTAAGTTTTGAAGATGGGTATCTTCAGAATTCAACGCTCAATTCAGTTACTAAACCAGTTTACAAGCTCTTAACTACGTGCTATGGACTACTTATAAACATTAACTCATTAATCTGCATAACACTACGAGGCACTATTGTTACCTTATTTTACAGACGAGAAAACTGAGGCACAGAAAGATCGGGTACGTGGTAGTACCAGTATTCAAACCATGGCAACTCTGCCTCCCAAGTCCAAGTTCTTAACTACACTATTGCTAAACAGGAAATGCTCATTGGAACATTTCAGATTTCAGACTTTTTGGATTAGGGATGCTCAACCATTAAGTATAATGCAAACATTCCCCAAAAAACCCAGAAATCCAAAACACTTCTTTCTGGTTACAAGCATTTCAGATAAGGAATAATTAACCTGTATTAACTTTTCAGCCTTAAAAAAAAAAAAAAAAAAACTTAAAGTCCAAAACTATCAACAATGGAAGTGCCTGCATTCTAGAAAGCAGATTTACCTGAAACAATCCCAAGTAATCCTTAATAGTTGCTTCGTAACTAGCCACTCCATTCATGCAATCTTGGCAGTCAACTACATTTGGAAGCTGGGAAAACTACTTTCTCCAATAACAAGCACTATTTGTTATATACTTCTCACCACCATTTATCTACCAGAGCCTAGATCTGTCCTACCATTTTCTCCTGGAAATGATGTAAGATCGTTTTTGCTGGATTCTATTTCTGCCAGATGGTCAATTCATGACATCTAGACCTGAATACTAAGCTTTCTGACTTATTTCTTTACACAGTCAACTTTTCTGAAGGTCCATTCCATCTATTACTTTAAAAATTTAAATACAGCCAATCGCTTCTGACTGAGAATGTTGAGGGTCTTATTTAGGTACTGAATGAGACGTAGCTCGGTATGCCTGCATTATATCCAATCATACACTCATCCTGTTTTCTAACAGAGAAACATCTTTTCTTTAGCCTAAAGGATGCCTCACATGATACAATCTCACATGTATACCCCAGTGGCATATAAGCATAAACCATACTTTATTCCTTCTAGAGTAGTGTTTTCAGGGAAAAAAAATCAATTTTAGCATGTACCCTAAACAATATACAGTTCTTGCTAAAGAGTTTCAAAGCTAACTTCCCAATATGCATCAACTAGTTCACACTTTAATTTTTTTTATGTGATCATGGTTTGAGTTTTCATTTTTGTGGGACTTGCTATATATAGCAAAAGTGGAAAATGTTCTTCTGTCACAAGAAAACAAAAGTCAATTACCTGTGGCAGTGTCTTCATTACCTTCATCACTGCTAAGCCACTGAGAAATCCTTCAAGGCCAATAGAGTACAGCAAAATAAAAGTCAGATACTTGGTAAAAGCTGAGAAAAGTAACAGCAACCTCATTAATGGAAATGTTAAGGCTGAAGTCTTCATATGAGACAGAACACTTGTACTCTGAAACCTGTCAGCTTGGCAGGAAATACAATGCTTCTATCTCTGGTGGATGAAAAAGGGAAAAGGGCGAGTGTTCTAGAAAAAATCCAGAAGAAACATACTAAAGGGACAAGAGAAAAGGAACTGGTTATCCAAATGAAATTAAGTTTGCACACAGCAGAGGACCTGTGGACTTGAAAACATCAAAGAATCCCAGCAGCTCTCATTTTCATAGCATCTTGGTGCTAAAAAGATAGCAAGCTCTAGGCTTCCCCTCACTTGAGAATCAGAGTGAGGTCTCCCAGCCCGCCTTCCTCATTCTGAGCTATGTTTCTCCTGTTTGTCCAGTGCATAGTCCTCAACTCAAACAAGTGACATGCCAGAAGGAGCTCAGAGTAATACACTTGGGTATATTAGCAGACAAAATAAATCAAATGGAGAGAGAAATTCTAATGTTTTAAAAAGTATTTTTGCCTGGAAATAAAAGATATACAATTACCAGCTTGAGAAAGTGGTACGTTTCTTGCTGTAAAAGGATCAGAAAGCTTCCTCCACTGCTTTTTAAAAAATAAAAGTGACTGGAATAAAGAATGGTTTATTTCTCTAGCATAAACATAGCAAAGGGGTGACTGGAATAAAGAATGGTTTATTTCTCTAGCATAAACATAGCAAAGGGTTAACTTCATTTCTTAAGGGAAAAGAGTCATCCTCTGACTTGAGAAGAAACCAAACCTTTCTAATTGTGGCTTTTGGACTAATTCCAACACATCTGGGTTTTTAGCAACGATCAGATTTGGGAGGCAGGGAAAGACGCCCGGTGTAAAGTACTACTAAAGAGTTCTCAACAACAAGCTTGTCAGGAGTGAACACATTAAATAAAATCCTAAAGACTTGGCTTGGGTAGTTGATGAATTCAGTTCCATATGTAGACTGCAGACTTTCCCATCAGTGGATAAAGCAAACTCACTGTTTCCTCCATCTCAGCACACAGAGACAGACAGGAATCATGTCTAGCTGTGCCAAGATCTGATTCCTCTGTGGATCCCAGACTTGAAATATTTCCACTATCTATGGTGAACTTGATTGGCTCTTACTTTTATCCCTTAGCATGGCTGAGACCTTCTACCTTCTGTAGAAGGTAGATACAGATAAGATCTGTATCGCACTCATTTCCTGAACATGTGCCTTAACGGAGTCACTGAGGAAATGCCAGACTGATGCCACTTATTCTTGCCATTTCACCAGCAAACAATGACCCCCTATCTGAACAATGTAAGGAGAAAGACCTCACCAGAGGTAAGGTTTCTGAAAGACCGTAAGGATTGAGAAGAATAACCCCAAGGCACGGTGGCTCACGCCTGTAATCCCAGCACTTTTGGAGGCCGAGGTGTGTGGATCATGAGGTCAGGAGTTCGAAACCGGCCTGGCCAAGATGGTGAAATCCCGTCTCTACTAAAAATACAAAAATTAGCCAGGTGGGGTGGCGGGCGCCTGTAATCCCAGCTACTCAAGAGGCTGAGGCAGAAAAAGCGCTTGAACCCGGGAGGCAGAGGTTGCAGGTAGCCGAGATCGCGCCATTGCACCCCAGCGTGGGCGGCAGAGCGAGACACTGTCTTAAAAAAACAAACAAACAAACAAAAGAGCTCAGACGCTGCTTGTTATTTTCTATTATAAAGCCAAAGTAATGCATATGTATAGGGAACAAAAGTGTTTCAAGAAGAAATAATGAACAAATTAAAACCTAATTTGAATTGTACGTTGGTGACTGGAGGTGATGATTTTACCGTGCAAAGAATGACAACTTCTTTCTTTGTCACTACGTTTCCTCCTGTGCAGCTTCTGAGAAGGTATATCCTGAAAATGACGACACATGTTGCTAAGGAAGGAGACTTTAAAAATATCAGATATTTCCCATAAATCAAGTAGTATGATCATACAAACAATTCCATCACAAATGGCATAGGTTATTCATTAAAAATGAACCTGAATAACTCTTTAAGGGCAAGGTAACTCTTTAAGGATTCTAGTGAGTCCTTAACAATTGAATTTCTACTACGAAAATAGCATGGGTTATCCATGGGAAATAACCCTCAGTAGCTTAGTTTTATGTCAACAAACACAATATACTGTGTACAAATGCAGATTCTTCCAAGTCTGGGGCATTCCAGAAGATGCCATCATTATAAAGGATATTCTCTATGAGTTAAAATTTGAGGCTGGGCACGGGTGGCTCATGCCTGTAATCCCAGCACTTTGGGAGGCCAAGGCAGGTGGATCAAGAGGTCAGGAGTTCAAGACCAGCCTGGCCAAGATGGTGAAACTCCATCTCTACTAAAAACACAAAAAATTAGCCGGGTGTGGTGGTGGGCACCTGTCATCCCAGCTACTCAGGAGGCTGAGGCAGAGAATTGCTTGAATCCGGGAGGCGGAGGTTGCAGTGAGCCAAGATCATGCCACTGCACTCCAGCCTGGGCAACAGAATGAGACTGTCTCAAAACAAAAACAAACAAACAAACAAATTGACAAGTCTTAATAAAGGGGAGATTTTTCTGTTATAAAAATTAAAATGGGCCAGGACTGGCAGCTCACGCCTGTAATCCCAGCACTTTGGGAGGCTGAGGCAGGAGGATCACTTCAGCTCAGGAGTTTGAGACCAGCCTGGCCAACATGGCAAAATCCCATCTCCACACAAAATATAAAAATTAGCCAGGTGTGGTGGCACACACCTGTAATCCCAGCTACTTAGGAGGGAGGCTGAGGCAGGAGAACTGCTTGAACCCAGGAGGCAGAGGTTGTAGTGATCTGAGATTTTGCCACTGCACTCCAGCCTAGGTGACAAAGCGATATCCTGTCTCAAAATAAATAAATAAGTAAATAAAAATAAAAATGTTTAGTAAATATATTCCACTTAATTTTCACCTCTTTTCACTTCCTTGAGGATTTCCAACTTAAATAGAGCTAAAAATTAAAAAAGAGTTTTTTGGCTGGGCGCAGTGGCTCATGCCTATAATCCCAGCACTTTGGGAGGCTCAGGCAGGTAGAATGCTTGAGCTGAGAAGTTCAAGACCAGCCTGAGCAACATGGTGAAACCCCATGTGTACCAAAAATACAAAAATTAGCCATGTGTGGTAGCACATGCCTATAGTGTTAGCTACGCGGGAGGCTGAGTTGGGAGGATCACTGGAGCCTGGGAAGTCAAGGCTGCAGTGAACCGTGATCATGCCGCTGCACTCCAGCCTGGTGACAAAGTGAAAACTCATCTCAAAAATAAACAAATAACAGATTTTGAAAATTAAAAAATTTTACCATTAAAAACCCTCAAGCGTAACTGACTGTAGTGATTAAGTGAATTCACTTGGCTATACCAGGTGAAATATCTTGGAGGTCCCCAGGTAGTGAGCATGGAATCCAAAACCCATCCATAGCAAAACCAAGAACAGGAGGATAAGAAAGATATGAAGTAGATCTGTGTTACAGTTATTCTTAGAATTAAAAGGAAAATAAATATGTTACAACATGAAGAGGTACAAAAAAAATCAAGTTCACTTTATTCATCATTACACAATTACTTTCGAGTTTACATTCAAGTGTACAATATTTTAGACAGACAGGAAGGATTAAAAACAACTGAATACACACCCATCATAGGTTTCGTTACATATAAAACCCAGTTATCAGAGTACGAACTAAAGAGAGATTTAAGAATAAGCTTGTGGCTGGACACGGTGGCTCACGCCACCCAGCACTTTGGGAGGCCAAGGCAGGTGGATCATCTGAGGTCAGGAGTTCAAGACCAGCCTGGCCAACATGGCGAAACCCCATCTCTACTAACAATACAAAAATTAGCTATGCATGGTGATGGGCGCCTGTAGTCCCAGCTCTTCAGGAGGCTGAGGCAGGAGAATCGCTTGAACCCGGGGGGCGGAGGCTGCAGTGAGATGAGATCACGCCACTGCCCTCCAGCATGGTCGACAGAGCAAGACTCAGTTTCAAAAAAAAAAAAACAAGAGGCTTGTTTTGTTTCAGAGCATTCAATTTCTCTCTTTTATCAGTCAACAGTTAATAAATTTAAGTCTACTAAATGCTAGGTGTTTTGTTGTTGTTGTTGTTTTGTTTTGTTTTTTTTGGACAGGGTCTCACGGTTGCCCAGGCACGATCATGGCTCACTGCAGCCTCGACTACCAGGCTTGGTGATCCTCCCACCTCAGTCTCTCAGGTAGCTGGGACTACAGGCACACACCACTGTGTCTGGCTAATTTTTTGTAGATACAGGGTTTCATCATGTTGCCCAGATTGGTCTTGAACTCCCAGGCTCAAGTGATCCGCCTGCCTCAGCCCTCCCAAAGTGCTACAGTTACAGGTGTGAGCCACTGCACCTGGCCAATGCTAGGTTCTTGACCTTCCTATTTAAAATGGCAACAGAACTGGAGGCCAAAAGAGGTAGTTGCATTTCCTTTTAAAGAAAAAGAGAGCAGACTAGTAGATTTGGGAGTGATCTATATGCACTCCTGCCTGGGGGAAGGAGAGAACAGGCCTGTTAAATTTCTCAAGGGCCTTTCTAATTCACAAAGATATGAACTTGTACCATGTTCCTTTTTGGCTATGAGAAGAATGTGGACTATTTTTTGCCTCAGAAAGTCAAAGATCCATGCTTCTGAACATTTTCTTTAGTAATTTTTTTTTTTTTTTTTTGAGACAGAGTCTCACTCTGTCACCCAGGCTGGAGTGCAGTGGTGCAATCTCAGCTCACTGCAACCTCTGTCTCCTGGGTTCAAGCAATTCTCCTGCCTCAGGCTCCCAAATAGCTAGGATTAAAGGTGCCCACCACCACGCCCAGCTAATTTTTGTATTTTTAGTAAAGACAGGGTTTCACCATGTTGGCCAGGCTGGTCTCGAACTCCTGACCTCAAATGATCTGCCCGCCTTGGCCTCTCAAAGTGCTGGGATTACATGTCTTTAGTAATCTGACTTCACTCCAGCCTCATGGAAAACGAAGCTGGAAACAACGAACAGCAACTCACAGAAGAGGATTCAAACTGACCAACCATGACAAATTGGGAAAGGAATCAATCTGAAGCTTAAGAAACTACAAAACGATACTCTACGTATCAAAAATAAAATTCAGAAACAACATGGGAAAGGATTAGCTGCGGGCAAGTATTACTGGAACAACTCTAGCGATGTCACGGGAGAAACTGGGTGTGGCTCTTTATAAAAAGTATTGTGCATCTGAAACAAAGACAGTGCTGATGATCGACACCCACAGAACACACGTGATGTACACACAACTTGGGCAATATTCTACTATAATGGGCATTGATTATGGCCTTATGAAAGTAGTGTGCCAAATTTAAGATTGGAAACTTAGGGAACAAATGGAAAATTTCACTGCGTCAAAGAACAGAAAATGTGGATTGCTAAATAAAAAATTGAAAAGGATTTGGTGCTACTGAGCTCAAAAGAAAGAAGGGACCTGAGAAAAGCTGCTCTTAAAGGGCAGTTCTCCCTAAGCCCGCAATCGCTGCCTCTCTTAAGATGCCAAGTGCACTTGGCATCTTTGCCATCCTCTGCTGCAACGAAGAGCCTTTTGGCTTCTAATCTGGAGATCTAGAAATTGGAATGGCAAAAGTCTTCAGTTTCTTATGCACATAAAAGAGATCTTGTTTGCTCAGCTGCCCTGTGAACTGAATTTAAGGAACGTTTGCATTATTCTGGAATTACCTAATTTGAGTTAAGACATGAGTCTGGGTGTTTATAGGTTACCATCTGCAGAACATTCATGGGATGGGAGTTCTCTGCCTAATTATTCATTTGTTTTGGTTTATGAGCTTTTTGAAATTGACTGAGGAGAAACACATTCCTAGAAAGCCAAGATATTCTCACATTCCCTCCCTCCAGCCCCACTGGCCTCTCCACTGTTCCTCAAACAGGCCTGGTACACCCGACCTTGGGGTTTTCCTTTGTATAGATCGTTCCTTCTGCCTGGAATGCTCTTTCTCCATGTGTCTGCACAGGTTTCCGTGCCTTTACTCAGATTGTACCTTCTCAATGACGCTACTCTAACCATCCTATTTAAAATTATACCCCCCACCATGTTGGCTGTTCTACTTTTTATTTCATAGTACACAGCACCCTCTAACATACCAATTATTTATTAGCAGTATGACTCTACGGGGTCTCGCTCTGTCACCCAGGCTGGAACGTGGTGGCGTGATCATGGCTCACTGTAGCCTTGACCTCCACGGGGCTCAAGCAATCCTCCCATCTTAGTCTCCCAGTGCTACAGGTACATGCCACCATACCCGGCTAATTTCTTTGTATTTTGTAGAGACGGGGTTTTGTCATGTTGCTCAGGCTGGTCTCAAACACCTGGGCTCAAGCAATCTGCCGGCCTCAGTCTCCCAAAGTGCTGGGATTAGAGGCGAGAGTCACTGGACCTGGCCCAAATTATATTTATTGTTATCTGCCTCCTCCACTGGAATGTAAGTCCCCCAGAGACAGGGACCCTTTGCCTGTTTAGTTTATGGATGTAGGCCAAGAGTGCAGAACAGTGCCTGGCACACGGTAGGCATTCAGATATTTATTTCACAAACTAACTCAAACAAAAGAACACCCTGTAACTGCTTTTAATAAGGACCATAAAAAGCCATTTAGCTTTTAAATGGAACAAATGGGAAAACTGTATACACAAATAAATCAATATTCAGACTATCATGTTTTAGATACGCCAGTGGTACTAGCAGTGAATGTAATCTGATCCTAGACGGCAGAAGAAAACTTCAACTTAAGGTTCCAAGACCATTGTTTGGCACCAGAACATTTTATATATAAATAACTTTATAACTCAAGTCTCTGATGTCTACATTGTAAACTGATTTTTAAGGGTGGATTCTTAGGGGAAGAACTATTTCTGGCAAATGATTCAAGGGCATCAGTATTTCGAGCTAAGAAATACAGTTTCTCTTATTTTACATATTAAATCCATCTAAAATACAACTAGAGAAAAAAGAAAAGATTATGTAGCAGCAAAAGAGATTTTTCTTTCTTTTTTTTTTTTTTGAGATGGAGTCTTGCTCTGTCGCCCAGGCTGCAGTGCAGTGGCGCGATCTCAGCTCACTGCAAGCTCCGCCTCCCAGATTGACGCCGCCATTCTCCTGCCTCAGCCTCCCAAGCAGCTGGGACTACAGGCGCCCGCCACCATGCCCGGCTAATTTTTTGTATTTTTAGTAGAGATGGGGGTTCACTGTGTGAGCCAGGATGGTCTCGATCTCCTGACCTCATGATCTGCCCGCCTCGGCCTCCCAAAGTGCTGAGATTACAGGTGTAAGCCACTGTGCCCGGCCCCAGCAAAAGAGATTTCAAAACACAAATTGGGTTAAGTCCTGTTTTAAAATCATTCCATGGTTTCTCACTGTGTTTAATAACATTATACTCCTCATTGTGGCATGATCCAGTGTCCGCCATCCACACAACATCCATCCAGGCCCCTCCCTCACTTGCTGGGCTCTTGAGGTGCACAGGCCTCTGTCAACTGCTTGAACACCCCCACCCGTCCCCTGCCCCACCTCAAGTTCCTGGCTACAGACTTTCCTCAGAGCGATGTTCTGCAAGGGCCTCCCCACATCCTCCTCCTTGGCATCTCAATTTAAATGTTACCATCTGTAGCCTGGTTTTCCACTCCCTTTACCCCAAGTTCTTCATTTATACTTCAGTTCCTAGTTTGTGTTTCTCAGTACTTGCAGTTATTGGCCTCTCCCACAAAAATAAAAGCCCTTCTAGGGCGAGTACAGTGTCTAATTTATTTATCAACTTATCCCCATCCCATAGTATAGTTCTTGTTATAAAGTGTGTATATGGTACAGAAAATGTTCAAATATTTGCTGATCGATTGAGTGTGTATCTACCATTAATTAAAGTCCAAGGGATCAATTGATATTTCTAATTTTCTGAGCTGCAAAAATTAGGATGAATGGGAAGGCTGTAGTATTTTCTCTCATCCAAACAAATACCTTCCGTGCTGACATCCACCACTCACCTATTTAAAGCTGTTCATCCCTACACATAAAGATTCTCACCTGCTCTGGAGGAGTCTTCTTCCATCTTTTAGATTTTTCCTTCCTAACAACAAGAAATTAGGATCACACAGTACTTCTGCCGAAAGTCTATAGACTTGCTTCATAACACAAAGCTGCATGCACTTTTCTCCCAGTCCACATCCATTTGCAGTTCTCCTATGGCCTGGTCACGATTACATTCTGTATATGCTTGTAGAATTTTAAAATGCTAGGAACTGAATTCGCCACAGGCTGCTACATTTTCACGTTCAAATATCTGTTAAACATCAAGCACTGTGCTAAGAATATTAGTACTGCCGCCTCCAGTTCTCCTCCACCAAACACTACATGGCACTGACACTAAGCCAGGCACTGTTTTCTATACTTCACACTTATTCGCTCTTCTGTAAAGTAGAAGCTATTGGCATCTCATATCATAAATGGTATAGACAGTGAAACAGAAGCACACAGGTGGTAAGCAGCTTGTTAAAAGTCACACGACTATTACACATTAGACATGGAGTCAGTGTCCATGATGTTAAGACACAAAACAATACCATCTCGCAAAACTGAACAAGCCGTGGGCCTCGCCCTTAACAAATCTACACCTTTGGAGAAACAAACCATAAACAAATCTTTACAACATGTTTGTGCCAAGTTTAATATGCCTGGATGAGGCACCAAGGAGATGAGCACTTGTGCTTGAGGAAAATCAAGGCAAGTTTTATGGGAGATAAACACCCTTCTGGCAAAATTCAATGAAATTGTTCGTATTCATCCTCCTCCGCCTCCTGAAACTGAAGTCTATCTCGCCTTTTTCTGGTTTCCCTCCCTCCCCTCTAGTGGGAGGTCTTCCCTGTTTCCTAAATGTTGAGGATCCACAGGGCTCTCTGGTCTATTCCCTTTACATACTCCCTTCCCTTCCCACCCTATTCACCCCTAGACCTTAAAATACCAACTAAACGCTAAGGACTCCCAAAACGCTACCTTCAGTTCAGATCTTGGTGGTGCTTCGGGCCCAGGAGATACCCACTCAAGTTTCAGTCAGGCAGCCCTTCAACACTGAGAGGTACTTTCAGATTGTACTTCAAACTTAGAAGCCAAAAAACAATTCAACAACCTGCTCCTTATCCTAAGTGAATCAGATCTCTGAATAGTAGAAATAAGCTATGTGATAATACTTACAGGCCATTATTTCTTTCTGTTTTAAGCACCAACATATGTACTTACTGATTTTGAAAAAAACTGTCATATACTTCAGAATAACATATTTGGATCATTTCCAAAAGAGAGAATATGAATCAAAGGGAATCCAGTGAAGACAGTAAATCTGTAACCTTAAACTAGCGTGATATTCTTTTTAGGATATTCTTTTTTTCCTAATAAAAATTAACCCAAAATTATTATTATTATTATTATTATTTTTTGAGACGGAGTCTTACACTGTCACCCAGGCTGGAGTGCAGTCGCTTGATCTCAACTCACTGCAGCCTCTGCCTCCCGGGTTAAAGCTATTCTCCTGCCTCAGGCTCCCAAGTAGCCGGGACTACAGGCCCACGCCACCATGTCTGGCTAATTTTTGTATTTTTAGTAGAGACGGGGTTTCACTATGTTGGCCAGGCTGGTCTCAAACTCCTGGCCTCAAATGATCCACCTGCCTTGGCCTCTCAAAGTGGTGGGATTACAGGTGTGAGCTACTGCGCCTGGTCTACTATTCTCTTTGATCTGAAGATGAACTGAGAGCTGAAAAGCACTGTTTAGATCTGAAATAAGAATCTGAAAGCTCTTAAAAAAAAAAAAAAAAGCCCAGCCAAGCATCAGTCTTAAAAAAAAAAAAAATAAGCCAGGCATGGTGGCTCACTGCCTGTAATCCCAGCACTTTGGGAGGCCGAGGCGGGTGGATCATGAGGTCAGGAGATCGAGACCATCCTGGCCAACATGGCAAAACTCTGTCTCTACTAAAAATACAAAAATTAGTTGGACGTGGTGGCATGTGCCTGAAGTCCCAGCTACTCAGGAGGCTGAGGCAGGAGAATTGCTTGAACCTGGCAGGCAGAGATGGCAGTGAGCCGAGATCACGCCAGTGCATTCCAGCCTGGGCGACGGAGCAAGACTCCATCTCAAAAAAAAAAAAAAAAAAAAAAAAGGTGGCCAGTGAAAACAATTGAGGGTATTCAAAAAAAAAAAGAGAGAGAGACGAGAGAGAAAACAGAAAACAGGCTAGGGAGACTAAAAACATACTTTCATAAGGAAGTGAATGTGGTCAGTGGAAGACCAAGGAGGACTCTCAGAGAGCAACCAGAAAGCTGGGCAACCGGGGCTCAAAGGAGGCAGATGGACACTTCATTCAGGATAAAGAGAGCAGCTTTCCCCCAGACTTGAAAGTAACAGATCACTGCAGGAAATAAGCAGAAAGAGCAAAATGAAGCCCCCTTCCTCCAATGTGGAGCTAACCACTGCTGACATTAGGGTTTATGTGGAGAAAAGCAGTTTTTAAGAAGAACTCTCGGAGTAAGTCTGAGTATCCTGGGTTCATGTTCATATCAATTCTAAAAACGTCATTCATTAGTTTGCCCCTGCTTTTACACCATAAATCTTCGTACATATAAGCCCCTCCTTTAAAACAAAATTCTTCCTTCAATGTCTTATTAAAATTAACTTTAAAAAAACTCAAGCTGCTTGAGTTTTTTAGTTAATTGTAAGAAGTACAGTAGTGCATGTTTTCTGCAGTAGAAGAAAGAAGCAGTCTATTTCTAGTGGCTGGGGGCAGGGAGGCACTGGGGACCAGCAGGAACCTAGAAGAGTCAGCAGAGGGTAGACACTTCCCAGCCCCATGGACAAGACTCCTGTGGAATCTGTAAAACTGCAGTGAAGTACTAAGTTCTGGCAACAGCTCTCAAACCTGCTCCTTAGCAAGAGAGCTAAAAAGAGAGTGTTTCTTACGCACTGTTAATGTGACTCTTAAGGCATATCAACAATAGGGAGAACTTGTCTGTACAAAAATAAAAAATTAGCCAGGTGTGGTGGCACATGCCTATGGTCCCAGCTACTTGGGAGGCTGAGGTGGGAGGATCGCTTGAACCCAGGAGGTCGAGGCTGCAGTGAGTCATGATCATGCCCACTCCAGTCTGGGCATCAGAGAAAGACCCTTTCTCCAAAAAAAAAAAAAAAAAAAAAAAAAAGATAAATAAGAGCTGAAAGATAAGCTTCCAAAAATAAACAAGGAAAACAAGAAATCCGTGCTTTTCCTTATGTGATATTACGGTGCTGCATTCCATGACACTAAGAATATAAAACATAACTTCTGTCCTTAAGTGTTTACCTCTTAATCTTTTTCCAAGGACCCTATTAAAATGACAACAGAGGGGTTTTTCCTTTTTCTAGGTATAAAACCAAGAATGTGAGGTGCAGGAGAGAAGCATTCAAGTTTTCAATGAATTTTTGGAGATGGAAAGCAAGTTTTAAATGCAGACCTGAAAATGTGGATTGGCATAAAGTCTGTTTAACTAATGCGCAAAGCGTCTTCCTCACTCCCTGCTAAGCCAGAGCACTATCTATTTTCATCTATTTTCTCCACCTCCAAATCCAGAGGTTTAGAGAAAAATGAACTGAAATCTGAAATGGGTCTGGAGTGAAATACATCAGCAGGAGCAACGAAGAACTGAAAACACAGATTATGTCAACAGATGCATACTAAAAGGTTATCCAAGCCCCCATCCTTGTCCCAGCAACCAATGCACTGTCAGTTAAAGAAACATTAGTATTCACTGGTTTTTCTTCAAATCGAATAAATCTTTCGCCTTTTACAAAAAAAAAAAAAAAAGAAACATTAGTAAACATATACATTTGTACAAACATATACACAAAACCCATGCATACCAGTCACCCTCCAGTGATGCCCACCACCCAACAAGACCCATGCTGGGAACTTAAAATAACAAAAACCAAAAATGAACAGTCAGAATCATTTGACATTCGAAGAAATCCCACAATAAAATAAGTCATTTGTTCCTTAAATTATTAAGCATCTATTCATCGCCAGGTACTGTTTCAGAAGCTGGCGAACAATTATAGAGGAGAAAAAAACAAAAAACAAAATCCCCGCCCTCATAGAATGTTTTAGTGGTGAGGGAGAGAAGTAAATAAATACGTGGGATGCTAGATGGTGGGAAATGCTTCTGTAGAGAAACAAAGCAGGGAAGCGAGATGGTGGTCTGAACTTCTCAATCCAGTGCTCTCCTCACTAAGGTGACATTTAAGCAAAGACTTGTGAATTCATCCAAACTGAGGTGTGGGAGCAACTCACTGGCTATCTGAGGGAAGACACATCCAGACAGAGGCACAGGTGCAAAGGCCCACATCACCTGGAGGAAATGGAGCCCACGCAGAGAGGAGGAAAACTAAAACACTACAATGGGCCCTCTGAGCCCATCATATCCACAGAACAAGAATCAATATTACAAAAAGGTATCAAAGAAAAATTCAAGATTGAGCGAAGAATCACAAAAATAGTGTAAGAAAACATCCCAGAACTAGAGAACATGAATTTCCAGAACCGAATCTGCCTGTGAGAAGCCAGCACAACAGCTGAGTAAAGACCCACAGTCTGGTGTTAATACACATCATGAAACTGCAGAACACCAGAGACAGAGAATATCCTCAAAGCTTCCAGAAGGGGAGAAAACAAACAAAATAAGGTCACATAAGAAGGATTTGAATCACCATGTCTCTAGAGCAATTACAGATGCCTTCAACGCTCTGAGAGAACCTTATTTCCAATCTAGAATTATGTAACTGCCGAACTATCAAACAAGTGTGTGGGCCAAACAAAGTCATTCAAATACTTCTTAGAAATAACTGAAGTATGTGCTTTTAAAAAATAAAGACATAAGCCCAGAAAGAGGAAGACATGGTTCCTGCACAGAAAGGGCAGGTCCAGGAGGATCCCAGGGCAGCAGTTCTTGACAGCAACAGTAAAGGCAGGAGGAGGACGAGGAGGAGGAGGAGAAGGAGGAGGAGGAGAAGGAGGAGAAAGAGGAGGAGGAGGAGGAGGAGGAGGAGGAGGAGGAGGAGGAGGAGGCGGCGGAGGAGGAGGCGGAGGAGGCGGCGGCGGCGGCGGCGGTGGCAGAGCTCCAATAAACAGGTGATATATTTGAGCTCACAGAAAATGTTACTGACAAGAATGTGACAAATATATTGGAGCATTTGGGAAAAAATTAACAGTAGATACATGAAACACACAGGTGAAGGCCAACCTACACACCAGGAGGAACACACTGTCACAGATCATCTAGCTCAACAGTGAACAGTATTTGACAGAGGTGTAAGTACATAAAAGCTACCTGTTTTAGCAAAAAATTACAATAGAACTGTATTAGGGGATAGAGGGCTGGAAAAATAGGAAAGTGGTGGGATGCAAGAGCTAAATACTAATCTATTGCTACAAGAAATCAACAGGCCACACATGAGGGGAAAACCAAGAAAGAATAACAAACCAACTATTTAGCAACAAGAAGACACAGTAGACTCTCAAAAAAAGTCATTTTGTTCAACATCGTTTTTTCATAACATTGATGAGAAAATAAGTGATTCCTGGCTGAGGTCACCCATCTGTGTGGAGCTGGCACGTTCTCCCCACGTCTGTGTGGGTTTTCTCCAGGTATTCTGCTTTCCTCCCACGTCTCGAGGATGTGCCTACTAGGTTAACTGGTGTGTCTACATGGTCCCTGTGTGTGTGTGTGTGTACATGCGCACCCTATGGGATAGATGGCGTCCTGTCCAGGGCTGGCTCCTGCCTTGTGCCCTGAGCTGCCAGTATAGGCTCCAGTCACCTGTGAGCCTGAGCTGGAAAACGCATGAATGAATGCAAATTACCAGCAAATAAAAATCTGCAAAGTTTATGGTAATCATCCAAATGCACAACAATAACCGATGTGGCACAAAAGCTCTCAGGGGGCCTGCCCTATTGGTGATGGATTGTTTTGGAACTGAGCATGGTGGTAGGAAATGCTTCTGACAATTTTCACTTTGCACGCATTTATTCCTCGATTTAACCCACCACCACTATGATTGCAGTAACTCACTGACTCACCAAAAAGTGGGTGAAAATCTTACTTGTTTCAGTGTTTCATACTAGAAATGTTTTGGTTTTTATTTAGAAGTTGGGTATGTTTTTGTGACCAGAAAAACGCCATAGAAACCATATGGTAAAACTGGTTTTGTCATATGGTGTTTCAATAATACTGATGATGTTGATAACTTACTGTAAAGACAGAGGAAAAGAGGAAAACAACTGAGTGGTTGCCTCTAAAGAATGGGACTACCAGGTAGGGAGGGCAGAGAAACAGTTTTTGTTTTGTTGGTTTTTTTTTTTTTTTTTTTTTGGTGACGGAGTCTCGCTCTGTTGCCCAGGCTGGAGTGCAATGGTGCAACCTTGGCTCACTCCATCTCTCCAGTTCAAGTGATTCTCCTACCTCAGCCTCCCAAGTAGCTGGGATTACAGGCACACGCCACCACGCTCAGCTAATTTTAGTATTTTTAGTAGAGATTGGGTTTCACCATGTTGGCCAGGCTGGTCTCGAACTCCTGACCTCAGGCAATCCACCAACCTCAGCCTCCCAAAGTGCTGGGATTACAGGTGCACCCAGCCTGAGAAACTGGTTTTTAAATATAAACCTTTTATTACTATTTGCCTTTTAAACCATATTACACAAATTACTTTTTCTCTTCCTTTGAGACGGGTCTGTCTGTGTCACCCAGGCTGGAGTGTAGTACTGCAATCACGGTTCACTGAAGCTGCAGCCTTGACTTCCTGGGCTCAAGTGATCTTCCCACCTTAGCCTCAAGGGTAGTTAGGACCACAGGTGCATCACCATGCCCAGCTAATTTTGTGATTTTCTGTAGAGACGAGGTCTTGCTATGTTGCCCAGGCGATCTCAAACTCCTAGGCTCAAAAGATCCTCCCCGCTAGGCCTCCCAAAGTGCTGGGATTAAGGTGTGAGCCACACACCCCGCCCCCATTGAACAAATCTTTTTTTTTCTCTTTTTTTTGAGTCGGAGTCTCACACTTTCACCCAGGCTGGAACGCAGTGGCACGATCTCGGCTCACTGCAACCTCTGCCTCTCGGGTTCACGCCATTCTCCTGCCTCAGCCTCCCAAGTAGCTAGGACTACAGGTGCCCGCCACCATCCCCATCTATTTGTATTTTTAGTAGAGACAGGGTTTCACCGTGTTAGCTAGGATGGTCTTGATCTCCTGACCTCGTGATCCGCCCACCTCGGACTCCCAAAGTGCTAGGATTACAGGCGTGAGCCACCGCGCCCGGCCGGAAATCTTAAAGTATATTCCAACACCACTCAATGAAGTAACCTCCAAATATAAACATTAGCTCAGTGGTGAAAAGTTAAATTCTGGGGACAAGAGCAGAATTCGGTTTCTTAGTATCAATGCTAAATGTATTCAAGATAAATCTGAAATAAATCCCACTGATTCGGGCTGAAAGTACTTACGTATCAGTGGAAAATCTTCACAGACTAGAAACAGAGTTGCAAAGATCTTTTAAATGACAAAAAAACTGAAGCCCAAATTATTTGTTCAAGTTCCCAGTGGCTGAACTGGGACTAGTCCCACATCTCCTGGCTCCCAAAGACTGCACTTTCCAGGGCACCTCCCGAGAGTTCCTGCTAATTGCGTCCTTTAATCTCTATAAAACCATAAAACCATGTCCAAGTACATCCTGCTTTTCAAGGAAATGGAATCGCTGGTTAATCTGCAACTAACAAATCACAGTTTGAGGAGGCGTAACTTAAACTTCATGCCACTGATTAACCTTAAATTTATGATAAAGGCAAGTTCCTTTATTAGTCAGTCCTTCTTTATACTTGTGAAATACTAATGCAGCCTTTTTGTTCCGGAATAGACTAGGAAATATCTTTAAAAAGAAACTATCAAGTTCTTCATATGGTTATTTTGGGGGGCACATATTATGATATATCAAAATCAATGTAAATAAGTCATGTTTGAATACAGCTGTACTCTCCAAGAATGAAGAAATCACTAATAGAACTTCCTTCCTTGTTTTAAGAAAACAGTTTAGACAAGAGGAGTTCCCAACAAATGGAGTGTGACATTGACGCAGAAATGGAAAAGTGAACGGCCTAACAAAGGACCAGCTGAATGAGGAAGAGGGAGGAGGCAATATAGAGATTATAAAAAACAAAAACAAAAACCAGAAACAAAAGAGTTTTTGGCAGTGGCAGTATCGCAGCCAATGAGGTTTATCTGAGGGGCAGTTACTGCTCTTTGAAAATCGAGGAAGAAAAAAAAAAAAAAAGACATGACATTTGCATAAATTCTTTATACTGAGAACAACTCCAAATCACGAAGTGCCTAGACTCACGGGAGAAACGTTAAGGATGTTGTAACTGACGTACCCATGCTGGCTAAAGCTGCACTGTCATACCAAACAAAAACTTTGAATTCTTTAAATTTCTCTACAAAGTTTCAACAAGACAAACCTAAAAGTTTCTTCTCCAGAAATAAAGAACAAATACTTTTATTCTTCGTCACTGTGTGCTTTGAGTTAACCTGAAACCCTAGAGCACAAGCTCTGTGTCACTAGCAATGACATTTGAGTTGGTTCTTCGTTTTGTTTCCTGCCACAGAAGGCCAATTCTGCAAGAACAGGTGTAGTCTCTTGAATGCCATACAGTTAGGGTAGAAACAGGTTCTCCCATTCCGGACACAAAACCATAAAAGTCCTGTACCCAAAACAAGTTTCTAATTAATGTAATGATATGAATTTAATTCCGGATGTCAAAATTTCAGGGTCCTTGGAAAAGGGAGCTTCAAGTATCTAAGTAATACCCGATGTTCATCTGTTTAGTGAAATTAGAACCTAGGTCTGGAGCACGGAAGGTAATAATTCTTTTAAGGTGGAATTTCTCAACTTTTACAGATCTCTGTCCTACAGGTAAATGTGCAGGGCGGTGGGGGGAACAGGAGAAATGGATGTTGTTTCTCAATCTCCCTTGGAATTCTTCGCATTTATATCTGAATCGGCATTTACACCTGCCTTATAACAGAAACGTACACAAGGCTTGCTTCTTTCCAACTTTACAAATACATCTGCCTCTACGTTCATTCTTCAGGCCAGTGACAGAAATAAGACAATTCAAAATGTTCAGACACACCTAGCATACATTTATGATGCACTTCAGCCATCTAATAGATATTGTGAGTTTACTATGTGCCAGGTGAGAGGATTTAAAAAAAAAAAAAAAAAAAGGTCTTCCAGGGACACACAGATCAACAGCAGCTGCCAACAGTACGTCTTTACCTGCGTAACTCATAATCAATTCAAACTCAAAGGACAGTTACAGTGTAGGGGAAAAGACCAGACCTCATCACTGACCACCTAGGTTATAACTAGTTTTCCTACTATCAAACCCTTTCCTTTCCCATCTGTCCTGCATTCAACTGCCAGATTCACTTCCAGAATTTCACTTTCAAGGAGTCTCTCTGCCCTACTCAAGAAGCTTCAAAGACTCCCCACTACCTCTAGTTCCAACTCTTCAACTTGTCACCTCTAGTTCAAACTCTTCAACTTGAGTCTTCTATGAGTAGCTCCACCTGACCAACTTTGTTTCTTGTTGGTACGGCTCCCTTCTGCCAAACCCTTTAGGAGGTGTAGAACCCAAATCTAACTCAACTACCTATTCTCTAATAACTCCTCAGGCAGCCTTCATTCCAAGCAGTCTTAAAAAAATTGTTCCCCCTATCGTCACAGATCCATTAGTTTTCAGGACATTCTTTCTGAACTCAGCATAAGTTTTCCCCTTAACAAATGGCAGGAACATCCTAAGTTACTTTTAACACTACCATCCCAAGCAGATGTTTATCTTCCCAGCCACCCCTGAGTGAAATCAGAGGGAGTCACTTGCAGTTCGGGCAAGGGAATCCCAACATCGCATCTCGTGAGAGGGGGTTTGGTGCGGTTGCAAACTGTGGAGAAGAGAAAAAACAAAGGAAACAGGAAAAGTGAAGGTCTGTGCTCCGTACTTTCAGCTTTTTCTTTAGGAGTAGCGAAGGTAGGGAGGAGACTCCAAGCAATGAATTCTTGAGGAAGGACAGAAAAAACACTCGCAGTGCTTCCTAAGTAGGAAGTAGGGGCTGGGGGCCCTGGATAAAGGAAGGGGCCGTCATCCTTACGAGAGGGGGACAGGTTACAACGTGAAACAAAGAGGATGGGAGTTGGAAGATGACGGGTGGAGAGGCTACAGAGATCCGGGCATCCAATCAAGAGAGTACCCGACGAGTCCCGCAGGGGACTGGCGGATCACCGGAGATTCGGTGGCTAAGAGAGACAGCGTAGGTGCCTACGAGGGCTCTGGGGCGAGTGTTTATGGGACATCGCCTCTAAGGGGGCGCGGGGGCGGGGAGGAGTTTCTCACTGAGATCGTGTACCAAAAGGAGAAACGTTTCTCGGACCAGTGTTCTTCTTGAATGGAAATACCGGGGACGCGGAAAACGTTAAAGCGTTGAGGCACCAGCATTTCCCAGCCCCAGCCCTGCTTCCCTACACACTCACCGAGTCTCCTCCAAACGCCACTGCTCCAGCTGCAGCTACCGGCCGGCGCAGCCGCACTGAGCGCGAACCTTCCCCCGTGACTCCCCCAGGCCCCACCCCGCACCACGTGACCTGCAGGGTCCACCCACTCCCGCCTCACTCTTGCCGCCCTTCTCCACGTGGTCTTGGCTCGCCCCTCCCTTCCTGGCAAGATGGCGGCGCCCAGGTGGAGGCCGTCGGGCCTCTGGATCCGGGGAAACAGCCAGGGTTTGGGGAGTCTCTTCAGTCTCGTCTCAAAGCCATTTTGTGCCGCTGCCGCTGCCTCTACGTCCGTAAATGCCCAGAGATTAGCGGAGAGGCTCCGAGCCCAGAAACAGGAACAAGACACAAACAAGAAGCCGGTGAGTCCGAAGGGACCACAACTCCCAAGAGACAGTGCGCTCATTGGTTTCCCGGACCCGGAGTAGGTAGGAGGGTCCTCTGACTGAAAGCGTGTGAGTCAATAGCCCGGACGCGAGGTGGGAGAATGGGGAGAAGGTGGAGGGGAGGGGTCAGTAAGGGTACGGTGTTTTCCCGTGAGCTGGGTCTTTGGCTACTGTCAGGCTCGGTCCTACCCACTGCGTGGGTACGCAGGTTAGACAAACTGGTACCCCTGCTCTCAGATTACTCGAGGAAGGCGCGGGTCTGATGCAAAGATAGTCATTCCCCACTCAGATTCTCACCCAGAGCTTTGTGTAAGGTATTCTCCACCGCTTCCGCACCAGGCATTCCCCACAGCTCCTTCTTTCTCCCTAGGTGTCCACAAACCCTGTTCAGCGGAGAGTGCAAGAAATAGTGCGGTTCACACGGCAGCTGCAGCGAGTCCACCCCAACGTGCTTGCTAAGGCACTGACCCGAGGAATTCTCCACCAGGACAATAACCTTGTTGTCATCAATAAGCCCTACGGTCTCCCTGTGCATGGTAAGGACCACGCGGGAATGGGAGAGGGACCTGTGGCTGCTTTCTGCTACAACCGAGGAAAACTGAGACGTTACTTGTGGTGCACTCTAAAGGCTTGCATTCAAATTAATTAAACCTTTGTAGACTACCGTCCAATATAAGGAACCACCGAGGACACAGAAATAAATAAATAAGACAGTCCTCCCCTTCTAAACATCTGACAGTAAGCAGCAATTAGTGGAATACGCTGTGTGCAGACCACAGGGATCACTGTAGAGATATACAAAGGCTGTGTGGTTCTAGACTAAAGGTTATCTTCCATCAAAACTGGGAATGAGAAAATGATACATAAGAAAAAAGGAAGCCGGGCGCGGTGGCTCAAGCCTGTAATCCCAGCACTTTGGGAGGCTGAGGCGGGTGGATCACGAGGTCAGGAGATCGAGACCATCCTGGCTAACATGGTGAAACCCCGTCTCTACTAAAAATACAAAAAACTAGCCGGGCGTGGTGGCGGGCGCCTGTAGTCCCAGCTACTCGGAGGCTGAGGCGGGAGAATGGCGTGAACCCGGGAGGCGGAGCTTGCAGTGAGCTGAGATCGGGCCACTGCACTCCAGCCTGGGTGACAGTGAGACTCCGTCTCAAAAAAAAAAAAAAGAAAAAAGGATGTGTGTGTGTGTGTATGTGGGAGTATATGTAACATACAGCCCCAGAGTAACTGGAATTTAGTGGACGCTCAAATGTCTTTCAACAAATGTTGCATGTAGTTGTCAGGGACAGCTGAGGTGAATCAGGAAAGATTGATTTAAAAAATGCATTTGCGAAAGAATTTTGCAGAGGGAAAAGGCCCGTTTTAGCTAGAAGAAGGTAATGCTTTTCGGGGAGATATGGAGATAGTCGTTCATAAAGACAAGGAACTAAATCAGACATTGCCAAGTGTTTGTATAATTTTTTTCTCTCTTTATTTTCACAACAGTTTTTTGCCTCCCCATTCCCCAATGAAGTTGTTTTTCAGATATTTACATTTTATAATGAGAAAGCAAAGTTGGAAAGAGAAGTAATGCGTCCAAGGTCAAAAAAATGGCTAGTAAGAAGAGGAGACTAGAACCCCAGGAATGTCTAACCCCGAAGCCTATCCTCCTAATCACTCTTATTTAATGCTTCTCGAAGGCCTCATGGTTTTGCAAAGTATGTCTGAGAGGAAAGCCACATGCTCTAGAATGGTGCTTCTCAAACTTTATTATGCTTCTCAACCATTTGGACAGCTTGTAAAATGCAGATTCTGACTGAGTAGTCTAGGTTGGGAGCCTGAGATTCATTTCTAATAAGCTCCCTAGACATGCCATTGTTGCTAGTCTTTGGACCACACTTCAGTAGTAATGCTCTAGAAAATATTGACAGTTTATCCATTAAGGGCTTTTCTCCCAAGAAGAGTTCTTTGGTGAGATCTTTTCCTGGCCACTCAAATCTTTGGCTTTTTCCTTCTTAGGTGGCCCTGGGGTCCAGCTCTGCATCAGTGATGTACTACCTATCCTGGCAAAGATGCTTCATGGCCACAAGGCAGAGCCCTTGCATCTGTGCCACCGGCTAGACAAGGAAACCACAGGCGTAATGGTGTTGGCTTGGGACAAGGACATGGCACATCAAGTCCAAGAGTTGTTTAGAACCCGTCAGGTGGTGAAGAAGTACTGGTATGAGGCCTGCTGATGGCAGTAGAGGTGGTATAAGTGGAGGCATTTCTTTCACCTATTTATCCATTAAAAGCAGAAACTCCAATTAATAGAAGGCACTGCACTAGGACCTGCGAGATTATAAAAAGTATGTGAAGCAGCTTTGGTGCTTAGAATATTAAGTCTGATAGAACAGTGGTTCTTAATTCTGGTATACATCAAAATTATCAAAAATTAATTATACAAGCATAGGCTGTGCATAGTGGCTCATGCCTGTAATCACAGCACTTTGAGAGGCAGAGGTGGGAGGATCACTTTAGGCCAAGAGTTGGAGAACAGCCTGGGCAACATAGCAACACCTTTTCTCTATAAAAAGTAAAAAGGTAGCCCGGTATAGTGGCACATAGCTGTAGTCCCAGCTACTTGGGAGGCCAAGGTGGGAGGATCACTTGAGCCTAGGAGTTTGAGGTTACAGTGAGCTATGATCACACCACTGCACTCCATCCTGGATGACAGAGTGAGACCCTGTCTCTAAAGAAAAAAAAAATTAATTAATTATACGAGTAATATATGATTTTATTCCTGTGATAAAAATAGTCAAACAACAAAGATAATGTGAAAAACTCCTGGAGAATCCACCCACTCTGCCATTCTAGTCTTTTCCCTTGAGGTAACAACCCATGTAATCACTTTGGTTTTTATTCCTCTAGTTCTTACTCAATGCATTTACATACATGTCTAGTGTATATAGTATGTGTGTGTGTAGATACGTATGTACATAGATATATCTATATATATCACATTGTACAATTTACATTATACTTTTTCCCCTGCCCAACTCTATGTCTTGGGGATCATTCTGTGTTAGCACATAGAGGTTTACTTCAATGTTTTTCAGAGAAAAAAGATACATGAGCAAAAATGAAACCCTCTGTTCCCTATCTGTGCAGTTCCCTTCCCCAGGGGCAATCGCTGTGACTGGTATCTTGTGTAAACTTCCAGAGCTATCGAGCATATGTGAGCATATTACTGTATGGTACTGTGTTTTACACACAGTTTTGTATCCCGTGGTTTTCTCTTGGATCATATATCTTAGAGCATTTTGTGTTGTACAGTTAGAGCTGTCTCCTTTTTAATTGCTCTGTGAAATACCACTGATGAATATTTAGGTAATTTCTCATTTTTTAGAGCCTATTGCAAAGAATATGTGAATGTATTTTTAGGGTAAATTTCTAAAAATTGAATCGCTGGGCTGAATGGTGTGTATATTTAAATTTTAATAGTACTCACATTGCTCTCCACCAGGGTTTTATCAGTTTACATTACCACCAGCAGTGGCGAGTACCCATCTCCCCTTATCAGCCAAAGCATTTTTAAAGGGTTTGCCACTGTGATAAGTTTAAAAAAAAAAAAAAAAAAAAAAAAAACCATTTTCTATTTCCTTATATAACAGTGATGTTGGCTATCAGTTTAAATGTTTTTTACATGTTTATTGGCTATTCGAGTTTCCCTTTTTGGAAACAGACTGTTTATTTCTTTTACCTATTTTTTTTTTTTTTTTTTTTTTTTTTTGAGACGGAGTCTCGCTGTGTCACCCAGGCTGGAGTGCAGTGGCGCGATCTCGGCCCACTGTAAGCTCCGCCTCCCGGGTTTATGCTATTTTCCTGCCTCAGCCTCCGAGTAGCTGGGACTACAGGCGCCCGCCACCACGCCCGGCTAGTTTTTTTTTTTGTATTTTTTAATAGAGACGGGGTTTCACCATGTTAGCCAGGATGGTCTCGATCTCCTGACCTCGTGATCCACCTGCTTTGGCCTCCCAAAGTGCTGGGATTACAGGCTTGAGCCACCGCGCCCGGCCTCTTTTACCTATTTTTCTATTGGGTCGTTTATTATTTTTATTTATTTATGTATTTTAAGACCATGCCTGGACTTTTTTTTTTTCTTTGAGATGGAGTCTTGCTCTGTTGACCAGGCTGGAGAGCAGTGGCACAATCTCGGCTCACTGCAACCTCCTCCCTAGTTCAAGCAGTTCTCATGTTTCAGCCTCCCAGGTAGCTGGAATTACAGGCGCACGCCACCATGCCCAGCTAATTTTTGTATTTTAAGTAGAGATGGGGTTTCAGCATGTTGGCCAGGCTGGTCTTGAACCCCTGACCTAAAGTGATCCGCCCACCAAAGTGCTAGGATTACAGCACTTACAGCTCACAGGCGTGAGACAATGTGTCTGGCCCAGGCTATTTATTATTTTCTATTTGATTTGTAAGTATTAATTTTATATTTTGAGTGTTAGTCCTTTTTAGATTACAGATTTTGCAGATACTTTGTGATCTGAGAAGCGTTTTAAAATTCTGTATGATTGAGACTTACCCATGAGGTTCTCATTCATAAGTCTGATGGTTGTGGGGATTGGCATCTGTATTTTAAAATTTGATATACAATCAAATGTAAGAACAACTATAATAAAATTATAGAGAATGGAGGAATTTAGGACAGTAGCTAAGACCTCAAAAATATCCGTGTTCAACTCTCAACTGTGTCATTTACCAGCTGTGGGGCCTTGGGCAAGTTATTAAACTTCCATAGGCTTTGTTTTCTTCATATGACAAGTGGAAATAATAGGATTTATGAGATGGTTAAATAAGACCGAGTCATGTGAAATATTTAACAGTACCTAGTTCATAGGAAAAGTTAAAAAATAAAAAATAGAGACTTATTTTATCTATTCAAGCTATCAGAATGTTAAGACTATAAAATACATGGTATGTTATTTGTGAAAAATGTCCATTAAGGTTCAAAATTGGTAACCATTCTTGGTATCGGGTTCATGGAGGAATTGAAATCAATCAATTGGGTCTTGCTGATTGAGCATTCTTGAGTTGTAGTGTCGTATCATTAGGAAGGGCAATCGTGTCACAGAAGATCTATAAAATCTATAAAATACAATAAAACATACCAGATAGTAGCTCAAACTGAAATGGAGTGTCTACGTTGTGAAACAGTGTGTCTGAGTGGGATTTTGACCCCTTGGTTAGTGATTATACAACAAACCACCAGGTACCCAGAGAGAATCTCCCATCATTGACCTGAAAGAGGCATAAATATACAGACAGATTAAACAGTCTCCTACCTGTCTGTGAGGTCATGAGAGGGAGAGCACCAACAGAAGTGATTTGGAATGAGTTATTGAGTTGTGGTTGTGGTTCCTAGGACTTCTTTTTTTTTTTTTTTTTTTTGAGATGAAGTCTTGCTCTGTCGCCGGGCTGGAGTGAAGTGGCATGATCTCGGCTCACTGCAACCTCTACCTCCTGGATTCAAGCGATTCTTGTGCCTCAGCCTCCCAAGTAGCTGGGGTTACAGGTGCATGCCACCATGTCTGGCTGATTTGTGTGTGTGTGTGTGTGTGTGTGTTTAGTAGAGATTGGGTTTCACCATGTTGGCCAGGCTGGTCTTGAACTCCTGACCTCAAGTGATCCACTCTCCTCGGCCTCCCAAAGTATTGGGATTACACGTGTGAGGCACTGCACCTGCCCCTGTGACTTCTTTGGGTATAGTTCCCTCCTGTTTTACCTATGTGGCAAATGAGCCAGGAACAGTTCTCTGAATTTTTTCTTAGGTTCATTCATCCAATTATTTATTCATTTGTTCATTTAGCATGCAGTCAGAATCTACAATCTTTTATTATTTGAAAAAGAAAATACAAAATTATATTATCATAATTTTAACTGTACTTATCCATTTTTAAAGGCTGGGAAGACCATGTTATTAATATAATTTTTTTTTTTACCCCAAATATTCTACAATTAGCATGTATGACTTTAATAGTAAAAAAGATAAGCTTGTGAAATCTATCAGCTCTCAGGCTAAGCATTACACCAAGAGAATCTTGCACGACCCTTCAATCATAAGAGATCACATGTTAGTGCAGAAGGTCCAGTGTGAAATCCTCTAAGTGGCCAAATCTAGGAGGTCTTCTCTGGCTTGGTTGGCTAAAGCAGTGATCTGTGTCACCCCCAGGGCCATCACTGTGCGTGTCCCCATGCCCTCAGCAGGAGTCGTGGACATCCCCATTGTGGAGAAGGAAGCACAAGGCCAGCAGCAGCACCGCAAGGTGGGCAGGCAACCTCCCTGAGGCAGGGGTTGCTGCTCTTCCTTGAGAATCATATCTTGATTTCTTTGGCTTCAGATGACATTGTCCCCGAGCTACCGCATGGACAATGGGAAAATGGTGAAAGTGCGGCATAACCGGAATGCACAAGTTGCTGTAACTCGGTACCAGGTGCTCAGCAGTACTCTCTCCTCCGCCCTCGTGGAGCTCCAGCCCATCACAGGTGAGAGTGTCACTCTTCCGCAGTGGGATCACACAACCCTGTGCCACCAGGTTTTGTCCGGGGCCTCGTTCCGAGCAGCTGGTGCTATGGCTGACTTGTGTGAGAATGTGCTTCTGGTGCTGATCTGAGGCTACGGGGACTCCCATAGGGATGGTTGTGACTAGCAAAAGAATACAAACAGTTTGAATGCCTCTATTAAAACTGTGCAGAGTGGTTCCTCAAAATGATTAAACATAGAATTATCGTAAGATCCAGCAGTTCCACTTCTGGGTATATACCCAAAATCATCAAATATTTGCACACATATTCATAGCAGTGTTATTTACAGTAATAAAAGGTGAAGATAATCCCAGTGACCATTGGGGGATGAGTGGAGAAACAAAATGTAGCATATACAGAAAATAGGATGTTATTTTCAGCTTTCAAAGAATTGAAGGGACATTCTGACACTTTCTACAACATGGATGCACCTTGAAAACATTATGCTAAGTGAAATAAGCCGGGCAGAAAAGAGCCAATACTGTATGATTCCACTCATGTGAGGTACCTAGAAGAGTCAGATGTATAGAGACAGAAAGTAGATGGTGGTTGCCAAAATCTTAGGTTAGGGTAAAGGAGGGCAGATGAATGGGGAATTGTTGTTTAATGGGTCCAGAGTTTCAGTTTGGGAAGATGAGAAAGTTCTAGAGATTGTGGTGGTGACAGTCGCAAAAACAGTGTGAATACACCTAATGCCGCTGACTTGGCATTTAGTATAATGCCAGTGGTTAAACCAGGAAATTTTATGTATATTTTACTACAATTCAAATAATGTGCAAATCAATACTACTTACCATTATGTAGTAAAATTACTGAAAAGTTAGGGTAATGGTAGATGGCAAGTTCATAATGTTGGTTATCTATGGTGGAAAGAGGGAATTGTGGTGGACAGGGGTACTTAGGGTATTTACAACGTTTACTTCCTAAGCTAGCTGGTGCTACATAGCTTATAGTTTGCTGTATTATTCTTTATACTTTATTATAGTTGGGACCTGGCCAATTTACTGCACTTTGATTTAATATGATTTGAAGCAGATGCCAATACTGGTATTGTTTCTGTAGCTCCTCACAAGTTTTCTTTCTTTCTCTTTTAAGGAATAAAACATCAGCTTCGAGTTCACTTGTCTTTTGGATTGGATTGTCCAATACTTGGTGATCACAAGTACTCAGACTGGAACAGGTTGGCCCCCCAGGTAATACTAATTTGACTCAATATGCAACAGATATGGGAGAGAACTTAGGCGTTCCTTTTCTTAAATCTCTGAAATGAGTTACAGCAAAGCCTATTCATTGTCTTCAAACATGGTACCAAGCTCGTTATCTTGCTTTCAGAGAAATTTAGAAGCAGTCAGTTACTGTCCTCGTGAAACTGCAGGATCTGTTAGTGAAAAGCTTACTGTTACATTTGTTTAGTCTGATTTTGTTGGGAGGCTGTGGACCAGGGGAGGGGTGTTTCTGAAGACTGGGAGCAGGTTTTCATGCTACTGCTAAAGAACCGCGGGGAAAGCCTTTTCATCCTTATACCACAGCCCATTTTCTTGGTAGGCCAAAAAGCACTGGCCAAAAAGAATGTCTTTGGTGTGGTCATTTTTCCCTCACCTGGGTTCTGAGCCCTTCTTAGACATGCCCCTGAAGCAGGCTCTCCATGACTGTGTCTTCCAGGGGGTTAGTGTTGGTTCCCTGTAAGTGGAAGTCCCCTGACTTTGCATGTTCTTCAAGGGTGGACTGTTGGCCTTACTCTCAAGGGTCTGTCCTTTCTTTGTATAGAAGCTGTCCGTGGGCACCCTGAAGAAGCTGGGGCTGGAACAGTCGAAGGCCCGCTACATCCCCCTTCACCTGCATGCCCAGCAGCTGATCCTGCCTGCCCTGGGGTCCAGGAAGGAGGATCTCAACTTGGTCTGCAAACTTCCTCGCTTCTTTGTGTGTTCCCTGCGCCGCCTGGGTTTAGAAATGCCAAATCAGGATCAAAAAGAACAATGAAGCCGAACATCTGGGAGCACAGTGAAGACCGTGGGAGCACCCTGGTACCTGGGAGCGCAGGTTGGCCTCTGAACTGTTCTTTGTTTACAGGACTTTGCTAACTTCTCACTTGGAACAGACTCTATAAGACCCAGGTGGGATAAGGTGAAGCAACTCAGCTGCTCCAGGGCTTTTAATGGAGAACAAAGTCTGTTTACTGATAGTTTGGCTGCACTGTGGAAAAGCCTGCTGGAAGTCTCCCTGCCGTGGGCTCTCATTGCCAATGTGGAACAGAGCCCAGGGCCAGGCAGACTGGGGCAGTGACTGGAAAAGGAAAACTAAAGGACAGAATCCAGGATCAGGAACTGTTTTTATCCAGCAGTGAAGCTCTTGAGCTCTTAGGAAGGTTCCCGTGGTTGGAAAGAACATAATGGTTAACAAGTATCACAGCATCCAGGGATTGTCCAGCTATAGTGTGGGTGGCCCCCTGCACTCTGATTATGGAACCTGTGCAAGGGTATTGAGTGTGAGGTTGAGGTGGGACATTTGCTGAGCAAGGAGAGCAGATGTGAATGGCAGGCAGATAACATGCATACGCGAAGCTGGCTGGATGTAAGGCAGTAGCGGGGAGTGGCATGCTGTCTAACAGTTGTTAGCTCCAGCTGGTTGTTGCCATGTGGGAATGGATTTTCTCATTTATTTCTTCAGAGAAGCTGGAAACCTAGATATTTGTGTGAAACCTCCCAGTGTGTTGCCAACTAAATCGAATTTTTAAAGACGCTTAGGCAGCTGAGCAAATAATACTTGCAGGTTGAATTTGCTCTACAGGCTAGCAGTTTGCAGTCTATGTTTAATGAATGGTATAGGAGTTTAGGGAAAGGTGCCATCTTGAAAATTCTGGATCAGTGGTTGGCATTTTAGCTGCGTGTAGTATGTATCCTTTCTAGACTTGGAGATGGCTTTGGTTGGTCCGTGAATGTGTAGTTAGGAGACTGCTGCCATTAAAAAAAAAAAAATCTCTATTGTGGAAGCATATCTTCTGTTCTTGGGTCTCAGGAAGGAGAGGGCTATACTGAACATCACTAGGGATAGATGGAAATGACCTTGGCCTCCCTGCTCAGTTGGTCCATCCAGCTGCCACCTTGTTTCTTGCAAACGAATACACCTCACACTACTTTTTCTTTCTGACAAAGAAAGTTGGAGTGACAGCACAGTTAGGGACATACACCCCGGGACAGTCTTTATGTGTTCCCTGTGTATAGATGATGCCACTTTCTAGCCCCTTCCCTGACTCCATGGTACCCATTACTGTGCATAATAAATTTAACTTTGAAAGCACAGACGAGATGACTATATTTGTTTATATAAGACCTAAATATTTTTCCTGTTGTTTCTATTTCTAGTAAACCATGCTAGTCAAGAAAAAGGAACAAGAATGTGACACTTAGGAAATACTGATAATTGACATTAATTCAGGGAAACAGATGAACAGGAATACCCACAAGAATGGAGAACAGGCTGGGCACGGTGACTCACGCCTATAATCCCAGCACTCTGAGAGGCCGAAGAGGCCGAGGCAGGCAGATCACTTCAGCCCAGGAGTTCGAGACCAGCCTGGGCAACATGGTGAAACCCTGTTACTACAAAAATCACAAAAATTAGCTGGGTGTGTTGACACATGCACACCTGTGGTCCCAGCTACTCAGGAGGCTGACCCAGGAGGATCACCTGAGCCCAGGAGGTTGAGACTGTAGTGAACCATGATTGTACCACTGTACTCCAGCCTCGTGACAGAGTGAGACCCTGTCTCAAAAAAAGGAGAACAATCTTAGAAGAACACATGATGGAAATAAAAGTTAGAATTGGAAAATGGAGAAAAGAAGGAGCTAGTCAGGATACATTTGGAGAAGTGACAGACGATTTATATTCTTATATATAGATATGGTCTCTAGGATGTAAATCTAGACTTTAATTTGGCAGACTGAATATTGACTAGGCTGCAGGTATGTGGGGACATTCACTCATCTCAGGGAGCTCATTAGCTGGGAAAATTCGGTTAGCTGTGTGGTTTACTGACAAGTAAGTGTGAGGCAGGACTGTCGTTCCCCAAGCGGGCACGTTGGAGCTGGACTGAGAACCAGCTGTGTCGTTATTTCTGCCCGGCTTTGTCACAAGTGCTGCTTTGCTGTTCTTCGTGAGTTTTTAGCGCTTTAGTGCTGGGTTTTGTGTTAGTTGCTGAACTGGGAGCTACCAAGCTAGTGACAGTTGACCTTTTGAGAATTCCTAAGCTTCCCTGGGATACGGGGTCACCACATTGGAGACCGGGGCAGATGTCTGCCCTGCTGCACCTTCCCAGACCTCTCTGAAGCCGATGGCAGCGGTTCCATGCCCCACAAAAGGACTGTCTTCTTTAGTGTCAACTGACTCATGGGGGTGCTTAAGGACCAGGACAACAACCTCAGACAACCTAGTTGATCTGCAACTTTAAGGGTGCAGGGAATGTGATTGTAGGTAGGCAGAGTCAACTGAAATGCTCTTGTGTGTTGATTCGTCAGCCATAAAAGCATGTTTTTTTTTAATATGTTTGTGTTTGAAATAACTTTTATTTGTAAATATGGAATGGCCTTTTAAAAATTAATAGAACATTTAAGCACACCATGAGAAACTTCAAATATTAGGTCATATTATCTGCTTGTAATTAGTTACCATCTGAGCTTGAGAAGGACCTGTGTTAAGAAGTATGGTAGGCCGGGTGCGGTGGCTTATGCTTGTAATCCCAGCACTTTGGGAGGCCAAGGCGGGAGGATCGCTTGAGCCCAGGAGTTCTGAGATCAGCCTAGACAACTTGGTGAAACTCTTGTCTCTACTAAAAAGTACAAAAATTAGCCAGGCATGATGGCACGATGGCACACCTGTAGTCCCAGCTACTGGGGAGGCTGAGACAGGAGAATCACTTGAGCCCAGGAGGTGGAGGCTGCAGTGAGCCATGCTGGTGCCACTGCTCTTCAGCCTGGGTGTCAGAGAGAGAGAGACTCTGTCTCACTACATATTTAAAAAAAAAAAAAAAAAGGTGTGGCAGATTTATCTGGAGTCAGATCCCATGTTGGGGGTCCCAGGGTGCTATGGTCTGGGAACAGACGCCGCCCCGGACGTGCAGGGAGAACAAGGTGTGGGAATCTGCTCATCAGGTCGGGCCATTTAGCCCAGGACACTGGCCACAGAGGTGGGACCCAACTCTCTGAAATGGGAGTTGGGTAGGTGGGGGGCACCCACTGGTTTGTAAACTTTGCCAAATGCAGATCCATTAGGGGTTGGGCTTCAGTATATGAATTTTGAGCGGGGAAGGGAAGCGGACACAATTCAGTCCCTAACACTAATTATTATTTTGACATTTTCCTCCAACTGTTTAACAAGGTAAAGCCCATTCTTAACTCACAGGTCATGCAAAAACAGATGGCAGGCCACATTCAGCCCGCAGGCTCTAGTGTGACTGCTTATATTTCTAGTAAATGATGCTTCTCGAGATAAAGGGACAGGAATGTGACACTTAAGAAATGTTGATCTTTGACTTTAATTCAGGGAGACAGATGAAGAGACCCTTGGTCTTGTGGGTGTTTGATGAAATGCCAGGTACCCAGGGAGGCACCACAAAGGGACCAGGCAGTAGCCCGCATGCCGCGGTCTGGACACAGACCAGGGCTGCACGTGTCGGCTGGGAAGATGGGGAGTGGCTTGGAGAAACCATGTAGCATCCCGCACTGCTGCTGTGGTTGGGCAGGCAAGGGTGAAGGATGATGAAGTTCTTCCTTTCCTGTGTTTTCTTAGGCCTAAAGAAAGGATTAACATTTCTTGGATTTTTAGTGAGATCTGGACTGCCCGAGCGCAGGTCTTGCTAGGTACAATGGCTATTTTTTTTTTTTTTTGAGACGGAGTTTCACTCTTGTTGCCCAGGCTAGAGTGCAATGGCACAATCTCCGCTCACCACAACCTCCACCTCCCAAGCGATTCCCCTGCCTCAGCCTCCCAGGTAGCTGGGATTACAGGCATGTGCCACTATGCCCAGCTAATTTTTGTATTTTTAGTACAGACGGGATTTCTCCATGTTGGTCAGGCTGGTCTCAAACTCCCAACCTCAAGTGATCCGCCTGTCTTGGCCTCCCAAAGTGCTGGGATTACAGGCGTGAGCCACCGTGCCCGGCCCAGTGTCTATCTTTAATCACTGACAATAATGTAAGAGGAATTTGACCACATGTTAGTGTGACCTGAGAAATGGGTTACACAGCAAAGGAGCTTGGAATGTGCCTAAAATGAGCTGCATCTGTTTTGAAAGACTGATTAGAGCCAGCTAAAATATATGATTTAGTATTAAGTCATATACAGTAATTGGTATAAGAAAATGGGCTTCTTAAATTTCTATTTTTATCAAAGTTCAATATGCATGTGATTTAAAAAATCAAGAACTATTCTGCTCAAATGACTCTGGTTGAAAAGAGAATAAGAAAAAATCAAAATGAAAAATCAAGAACTAAAGGCTTGCCATGAAAAGTAGCAGCTCCTTGCCCACGCGGGACTTGTGTTTGCTGTGAGCTCCGGGAGGTGCTTGTGCTCAGGAGAGGGGGAGGCCGGCTCTCCCAGTGCCCCTTCTGGTGGCAGTACTGGCTCTACTGCTCCAGGTGCCAGCTCTTGGGTAGTCACTTTTCTTCCGTGCTAGGCACAGCCAACCTAAGCCCACAGAGCACTTTCTCAATCCTCATATCACACGTCTTTGCATTTGATAACCAGATGCCACTCTGAGCTCTTCACTCACTTTGATTCCATGAACTCCTCCTGCATCTCCTTATCTGACCTCCTTCCAGGCTCCTTGAAGGGCCCCATCATGGTGCCCCCCAGAGCTCCATCTTGGCATCCTGTCCCTCTCCCAGAGGGAGAGCTGGGCCAGCTTGGGAATCCTCTACCTGTGTGCTGATGACCCGCAAGTCTGTCTCTGACCTTGATCTCCCCCTTGAGCTCCTCATCTTACATCCATCTGCCTGTGGTCATCTCCCCTTGGGAGCTCCCTCTCCAGGCCTGTTGCTCCTGTCCTCTTACCTGCCTTAGTTTAGATGGCATCACCAGAGACCTGGGACTCACCCTTGACTCCTCCGTTGCACCAGCTTCCAAATCCAATTAGCCACTAATTCTTTACCAGTTCCCTCTAAAACCCTTCTCTTAAAATGCACTTCCCTCTTTAATATCTCCTGAGCACCAATTTCACCATCCCCACCCTTCAGCTATGATGAGTTAGGTCTGGAAGGTGGAAAGGTATAGTGGGTTAGAAATAGGATCATAGACAACCTGCTAGTTCCCACCAGAAACCAAACTCAGAACAGACTGTTGAGACCATCCCCAGGTTCCTGGGGATAGAGCACTGTGGGAGGGAGTAGCTGTTTTAACCAGGACAGGCAAATGGAGCAGCCTCCCACCATGTTTTCTAAGTCTGCTGTCCTTCGCTCTCTGGACTGCTTTTAGCCAGAGTGCCTGGTAGGATATACAAAAACATGGCCTCCTGCTAGTGCTTGTGCAAAGCATGCCATGGGGATGCAGACAGCTTTCTCCCAGTGGGGCGCAAAGTCTGCTGGCTCAGGGCAATGTAATTTGAACACCAGCTGCCCAGTGTTAGGCCAGACGTCACAAGTTAATGGCACATTCCATAGGACTTGCCTCACTTCAGACACCAGCTGCAAGCTCTGGGGTTTCCCAGCCACCTGTACTTCTGACCAACTAGCTACGAATTCAAGACTGTTCACAAACCCCTCAGGTTTGATCATTCACTAGAATGACTCCCAGAACTCTGCAAAGCGCTAGCTATGCTTACTATTGTGGTTTTGCTATAGCAATAAAATGATACAAATCAGGACCAGCTAAAAGTAGAGATGCACGAGCAAGGTCTGGGAGAGTCTCCAACATGAAGCTACCATGTCCTCTGCCTACCGTGTCACCCTCCCAACACATGGATGTGCATCACCAACTGGGAATGTCACCCAAGCCTTGGTGTCCAGAGTTTTTATTGGGGTTTCATTATGTTGTCATGGTTGAACTATCGGCTACATTGTTGAACTCAGTTCTGCTGGGCTCAAAGTGCCAACCCTCTAATCACATGGTCGGTCTGTTTGCATGGCCAGCCCCGGTCCTGAATCTAAGTCCCCATGTGAGTCCTCACGTTAGCATAAACTATTAGGGCCCATCATGAATAACAAAGATGTTACCATCACTTGGGAAATTCTGAGGATTTAGGTTCTCTCTCCCAGGAAACAAGGACAAAAGCAAGGCAAATTATTATAGAACTCTGAGTTTTCCTCCCTATCCCCCACTCCCTTAGTCATCTCTTGATGTCCTCCCTTGGGGATCCCTTCACCTTGCTGTCCCCCAGCGAGTGACCATCCTTTGTGGCTGTCTGCATAGATGCCCCTGTTGGCTGTGGCCTTAGGGTCCTTTCAGGCAAGAAGCCTTCGGATATTTCTGTTCATTTCCCTCCTGGCACCTGCTGTGGCACACTGCCATCTGCTGACATCTTCGCAGGGGGAAAGGGATTTTGATTATACAGATGGGTGAAGTTCTTCTTTCCCAGGTATTTTCTTTTTTGCTTTTTTTTTTTTTTTTTTGAGATGAAGTCTCGCTCTTGTCCCCAGGCTGGAGTGCGATGGTGGCATCTCAGCTCACTGCAACCTCTGCCCGCCCCAGGTTCAAGCAATTCTCCTGCTTCAGCCTCCCGAGTGGCTGGGACTACATATGCCTGCCACCGCACCTGGCTAATTTTTTGTATTTTTAGTAGAGATAGCGTTTCACCATGTTGGCCAGGCTAGTCTCAAACTCCTGACCTCAGGTGATCTGCCCGCCTTGGCCTCCCGAAGTGCTGGGATTACAGGCGTGAGCCACCGGGCCCGGCCTTTCCCAGGTATTTTCACATGCTGTGAGGACACGGCCATGGTGACCTGTACTCAGATACACCCTAAAAGCTCAGCTGGCCCCTGCCTTCTCACCACCATCAATCTGTCCACACACATGCCCCTACCTCCTAGATGTATCTGTGCACCCCAAACCCACACGTTGTTCATACGACTTCTCAAGGACTAACCACCTTCCACGCCTATTGGGCTGTTTGCCTACTCCCAGCTCACTCTATAAGATCTTCAGCAGAGGGCTGCAGAGTACTTTGTCGGGAAACATAGGAGTGTGGAGACCAGCGAGGAGGCCGACACGGACTTTTGTGCAACATGTGGCCGTGGCTTGCACTAAGCTCTCACTTCCCGTTCCCACTCCCCGCCGTAGACAACTGCTAATCTGTTTTCCGGAAATAGAAATATTATTTCCCTATAGATTTGCCTATTTTAGATGTTTTGTATAAACAGAATGATACAATATATGCTCCTTTGCCACTGGCTTCTTTCAGTGTCATGTGTCCAAGGTTCCTTCACGTTGTAACATATGTCACTATTTCACTTCTTTTTTTGGTTGTTTTGGTTTTGAGACAGAGTCTCGCTCTGTGGCCCAGGCTGGGAGTGCAGTGGTGCAATCTTGGTTTATTGCAACCTCCGCCTCCTGGGTTCAAGTGATTCTCGTGTCTTAGCTTCAGAAGTAGCTGGGATTACAGGCATGTGCCATCACGCCCGGGTAATTTTTGTATTTTTAGTATAGACAGGGTTTTGCCATGTTGACCAGGCTGGTCTTGAATTCCTGGCCTCAAGTGATCCACCCACCTCGGCCTCCCAAAGTGCTGGGATTACAGGTGTGAGCCACAGCACCTGGCCAATATTTTACTTCTTTATATTGCTGAATAATCTTTCATTGTATTGATATACCAAATTTTGTTTATCCATTCATCAGTTGTTGGCTGTTTCCACTTTTTGACAATTGTGAATCATGCTGCTTTGAACATTCATGTAGAAGCTTTTATGTGGATGGGTGTTTTAACTTCTCTTGGGTACCTACCTAGGAGTGGAATTGCTGGGTCATATGGCAACTCTGTTTCTAGAGCTGCCAGACTTTTCCAAAGGGGTTGCACCATTTTACATTCCCAGCAGCAATGTACGAGGGGTCCAGTTTCTCACCAGCGCTTGTTACCTGTCTTTCTGATTATAGCCATCCTAGTGGATGTGAAGTGGTTTCTCACTGCGGTTTTGATTTGCATTTCACTAGTGGCTAATGATACTGAGCATCTTTTCATGTGTTTATTGACTATACAACTTAAAGAAATATCTATGCAAATCTTTTGCCCATTTTACAATTCAGTTATTTGCTTTTATTATTAATTTGTAGGAGTTCTTTATGTATCCTGGATTCCACTTTTTTTTTTTGGTTTTGTCTGTTTGTTTGTTTGTTTGTTTGAGACAGAGTTTCACTCTTGTTGCCCGGGCTAGAATGCAACGGCATGATCTCGGCTCACTGCAACCACCACCTCCTGGGTTCAAGCGATTCTCCTGCCCCAGCCTCCGCAGTAGCTGGGTTTACAGGCATGCACCACCATGTTCAGCCATTTTTTGTATTTTTAGTAGGGATGGGGTTTCGCAAAATGTTGGCCAGGCTGGTCTCGAACTCCTCACCTCAAGTGATCCACCTGTTTTGGTCTCCCAAAGTGCTGAGATTACATAGAGGTATTATCTGCAAATATTTTTTCCGTTTGTGTTGTCTTTTCACGTTCTTGATTATACCATTTGTAATAGGAAAGTTTTCAATTTTGATGTCATCCAATTTATTTTTCCTTTTGTTGCTTGTGCTTTTGGTGTCATATCTAAGAAACCATCACGTAATACAAAGTCTTGCAGATTTCCTTCTGGGTTTTCTTCTAAGGGTTTTCTAGATTTAGGTCTGTAATCCTAAATCATTTCTATGTGTGGTATAAGGATGGTGTCCAATTTTGACTGGTTAGCCAGCTGTCCCAGCACCATTTGTTGAAGACTATTCTTTCCCAAGTGGAATTTTTTTGTAAGTTTTCATTTTTGATGGTTACACTGGGTCAAATATAGACAATTTCATAAGGTAAAATGTAGTTTTATTATTGTAGTAATATGAGTGAAGTAAAATGCATTTTCTGATGTTGCCACCAGATGGCAGCAGTACTCCAGCTTTTATCCCTCTCCAGGCTAAGCTACTCCAAAAACTGGGAGCAGGATTTAATCATGTGAAGTATCCTGCACAAGAGCCTTACTGTCTTTCTCTAACCCCCATAACCCTCACCGTGGCTACTCCCGCGTTGTAAATCTCCGCCCCCTACTTTTTTAGCTGGCTTGACGCTGGGTTTTCTGTTCGCTCATGGCGGGTGGAGTAATAGGAGGTCATGGTTTAGGCTTTTTGAGTGAAGTTCAAATAGAATTTGATTCCTACACACTCAGTGATAAAAGTGTTTGTTACATGTTCATTATAAAAATGTAGAAAATATAGTCAAGCTGTCCTCAACTACCCAAAAGCCTAATAGAAACAGGCATTTACCTACCACGTGAGTTCATTGTAGCTAAACGTCAAGCATTCTTAGCTCTTTGCTGATTTAATTTTGGTTTAATGTAGTAAAAAGTTGCTATCTCTGTTGATCAGATGCACTGATTGATAGTTATGTACAATTTTGACTAAGTAAAATCGGGCAAATGGATGATTTCCCTGCATTATTTACTAAATAGCGGAGGGAAAGTAATCATGGCAGCTTGGGCGCCTCTGCTACAGTGACGTGTTTTCGACACGTAAGTGTGTGAGTGCCAGCCCGGCCGTTCCCTTCATCCTCTGCTGTTCTTGGGTGATGAACTTCCCCAGGGCAGGCCTCACCTCTGCCCTCCCTGCAAGATCCTCCGCCGCTCCCACGGCCTGTCTGACATGGACTGAGGGGTCCTCAGACCCCTGAGGTCTCTGCACATCTCACCTGCTGCGCCTGTGGGCCTGTGAACCCCAGTGTCAGAGCTACTGGAGCACCCTCTTTCCCCGAGGCAAACTAACCAGACTGTCCCAGGGAGCCGTGAGGGGGACCAAGAAGGGGGCAGCCAAGACAGCCTCCCATGCAGGGAGCCCACCAAGGCCCAGCCCTGACCTGGAGCCGCGTCCTTTTTCAGCAGGCTGGGAGCGATTACCATCTGTCTGTCAGCAGCTTCAAGGAGCCAGTGATGACCTGGGCCATTCAGGGAGCCAGCCTGGGAGAAGGGGCTCCCGCTTTGATGTGCTCAGCGAGGTCAGGGAGCAAGCAGGGGGGAGGCCCATGGGGAGAGCGGCCGGTACTGTCTCCTCTCTCATCCAGGCTTCCAGGAAGACGCCAGCTTGTCCTCATCACCTCTTTCATCTCTCTGTTCTCTGGGGCCGGTTCTTGTCCTCTCGGGCCTCTCTGCCGCCCAGGTGGACAGCCTTGGGCCCCTCATCCCAGACCTCCAGCCTGTGTTCCGAGGAGCTTGTGGTGGCCAGACCCATCCACCCACTTTCTCTGCAGTTGGCTTTAAGGGGCGTGTGGTCATCACTTCATGCAGCGCCCGCTCTGAGGGTCAGGCGAGAATCTTCCCCTTGGGATCAGGGTCTCCCCATGCTGGGAGGGGCCTCAGGCTGTGGGCATCACCCCCACCGGGACGCTGGGATGCTCCAACTCCATTGCTAACAGACAGCCGCCAAGACTGGTCTCACTCACTCACAGCTGCCAGGGACTCACCGGCCACTGAAGGTGACACCTTTGTGGGAAAAAAGACAGAGGAGAAGAGAGGGTGGGAGACGGAAGGCGACAGGAGGACAGGGAGGGAGCAAGCCACTGTGCCCTGGGCTCTGTGCGGCCCTCCGAGCCTCTGTCTCACACCAGGGCCTCCTTCAAGCCATGCCTGAGAGGGTGCCAGCCCGTCCTGGCCCTGCTGGGGAGTCTGGCCTTCTTCCTGTCTGAAGTTACAGAATTTTCCAGAAGTATCTTTGGGTTTATTTTCTGGAGTTATAAGCCAGATTTCCCTTGTCACCTTACTTCTCCAGCCTAGGAAAGAAAATTCCACAAGAGAAAGAAAGCAAGAGGCATAGAGGGCCTGTGATCACAGCTGAGACTCGCTCTTCCTTTTCCTACTCCCACACGGAACCCCGAAACCCAACACTCATGGTGATTTCTGTATTTGACCTTTGTTGCCTGTGTGGAGCCTGTTACATTTAAAAGCTCCCAGTAATAGCCTTGTGAGGCGTATACTATCCTTCCTCGTTTTTATTTCCATTTTACAGACGATGAACATGAAGCCCAGAGTGGTCCATTGATTTCCTGAGGTCACATCTGTATACAGCAGAACTAGGTTTTGATCTGTCCATCTAACTTGGGAGCCTCACTCTTAACCTGTGTCTCCAGTGAACCAGGTGCTGAGAGACCGAAAGAGAAGTCCCGATTCTCCTCTCCAGCCTTCCCAGATCCCAAGCAGGGATGAGCAGATGTGCACTTGGAGCAGGAAGGCAGGTCTCCTAATGGAAAGACAAGGCAACTGGGTTCTTTTTTAATTCTGCCACTATCTAGCTGTGTCACCATCTTTCCAGACCTCATTGTCCTCACCTGTAAAATGGGCAGATGAGACAAAGTTGATTATCTCAGTCCTTAGATAAGACAATCTCTGAGATTCTTTCTAGTTTCAGGACCCTGAAGGCTGAGGCTGGTTATGCCGAGATTACTTATTTAGGAGAAGACATAACATCCCTAATCCTTTACTGGAACCCACAAATTCAGCATCTCAGAGAAGGGCAGTGTAGAAACTCAATATTTGGATCCAGTTTAGGAATCTAGACTGTACTTAGAAGTGAAGCCTCCCAGAAGGGACCTGGACGTCGGGCCTTTTACTGTCCTGCCCTGGGCCTTCCTGTCCTTTCTGGGGCCTGGTGTCCTGCACGGTGCCTGGGCTGGGAGGGACGGGCCTGGTCATACTGTGTTAGTTTGCTCGGGCTGCCAGAATGAAATATCACAGCCTGAGTGGCTTAAACAACAGAAATTCATTTGCTCATGGTTCTGAAGGCTGGAAGTCCAAGATCCGGGTGTTGGCAGGCTTGTTTTCTCTGGAGGCCTCTCTGTTGCCGATGGCCACCTGCTTTGTGTGCCCTCACACAGCTTCTCCTCGGTGTAGGCCTGTCACCTGATCACCTCTTCTTACATGGACACTAGTCAGAGTGGGTGAGGGCACATCCTCCAGGCCCCATTTCAACTGAGCCACCCCCTTAAAGGCTTATCTCCAAGGGCCGTCACATTCTGAGGTTCCAGGGTTGAGTCTTCGGTGTAGGAATTTGGGAGACACAGTCAGCCCGTAGCACACACCAGCCCGTAGCACACACCAGCCTGTGGCACGCACCAGCCCGTGGCACACACCAGCCCGTGGCACACACCAGCCCGTGGCACGTGCCAGCCCGTAGCACAGACCAGCCCGTGGCACACACCAGCCTGTGGCACACACCAGCCCGTGGCACACGCCAGCCTGTGGCACGCACCAGCCGCTGCTGGGGAAGGTGGTCACAGCAGCAGGGGCTGGCTTACATCGGACACTCGCAGCGAGCCAGGCACGGTGCTGGGGCTGTGCCATGTGAGCTCACTGAATCCCGCAGCACTTCCACGAAGGAGAGATTTCAGAGATGAGGAAATCAGCTTGGGCAAACTGCCAGAGGGCACGCACCCGGAAAGCAAGGACACAGGCCTGGATGCACAGACTTACCCCCGGTGCTATATTGCTGCCTGATTAGATTTCTAGCACTTTTTCTAGAGAGGAGGTGGGTCACGCGGTTACGCTCTTTGGGGCCGTTAGTCTTTCTAGAGTCCTAATGGGAATGAAGAACAGCTCTAACTCTGCTATTCTGACTGCAGTTTGAGGGAGAGCTAGGAAAGGAACAGCAGAACAAGGGGGTCAGTTCCTCCCCACTGCATGTGGAGACGGGCATTCCAAGCTGAATTAGTGGCTTTGACTTGGGAGAGGGCAGGTCCTGCCCAGGTGGTTGTTCAAACCTCAGGAGCACATGAGGAGCCTGCAGGCTAGCTTAGGAGATGGCCTCAAAAATGGGAGGGGCACAGTTGTTCCCCAAACTGGATGGGACTAGGGGAACCCCTGTCTGGGATTGGTCACCATGGATGTGAAGACCAAGGGCTCAGGGAGTGAAGGTCATGGCAGATACCCCCAGCCAAGGTGGCTGGCCTGGGAATGGGAAGATGCCAGGAGAACACAGCATGGCCTGCAGCTCCCTGGGGCTGTCCGACAGCTCCTGAAGGGCCTTGGGTTCCACATGGAGTGTGGGCTGGTTTGAAGGTGTTGGCATGAAGCCAGTGCTCCTTGGTTCCTGGTTTGGGGGCCAGAAGCCCAGAATACTGGGGCTAAGCGAATCCCCTACATCTGACATCAATTCCTTTCCCCGTCCCCAAATGGGGGCTGGAGTGGGGAAGGGTTGAAGTTATCATGTCCAAAGCTCGTTCCTTCTCATCCTCCTAAGCACCCAGCATCACTCATCCCTGGACAATGTAACTGCCATCAGCGCCTGCTGTTTGGTGCAGAAAGAGGGGAAGGGGAAGTCAGAGGAGGGAGGAGAGCAGAGGGGACACCAGGGACTTTGTTCCCAGGTGCCCGCCTCCTGGGGAGGGCGGGGTGGGGGTCAGTGGCAGCCTCATGCCCTCTCCGGCAGGCAGTCCTGTGTCTGAGTTTGGGAATTAAGCTGTCCTCGCCTCTCCAGCATGAATGAGGCCTGGGGGGCTGTGACAAGAGCTGTCAGTGCTGGTGTCCTGTCCCAGTCATCGCTGAAAAGGCCAGGCAGCTCAGGACGCCTGGGATATACGGGATGGAGAGGGCAGGGTCCAGGGCCCGCTGGGGAGGGCCAGACAGGAACACAGACACCTTTGTGTGCACCTGATCAGTGGCAGCCACTGGCTGCTTCCTGTCAGAGGGGCTTCATCCCTGTCCTGTCTCCCGTGCCTGGGCTTTAGGCAACTCCGGGCCTAGGGCCACATCCAACCACACTGTGTTCTGTCCCCAGCGCTCGCTCAGGGCCAGGCTCTGAGCTTCCCCTGAAAGCTTGACCTGGAGGGGATTGAACTTCAAGGCGAGGCAGGTGACGGTGAATGTCTTGACAGCCCTCATCAGATGGGGCTCTTATTGAGGTTGAGTTTCTTTCTGGCAAGGAGTTTTGGAGACCAGGGTTCTAGGCTGTGGGCCCCAGCCCAGCTCATTCCAAAACCATTAGGCCAGGTAACCGCAGCAGTGCAGTGGGGCCAGGTGACAGCTGCAGCAGCTGCAGACAGCCTCAGTCCCCAGCGTGCTGACATGTTAGAAGTACACGTCACTATCTCAGCAGTCAGCCGCCACATCTGGAACTGCTCTGGGCCTCCTCTAATTGCCTCATTATTTTCCGAGGAAAAGTGCCCCTATCCCCAGCTCTCCGTTGCTGTCCCTTCCCTCTGGCCTGTCCCGAAATCCACCTGAATGAACTCCAGGCCAGGGTTTGGGATTCTATGGGGAGGGCAGGGCATCTCTCCAACTTGCAGCTCCTAGAAAAGAAAGAAGCCACACATGGACCTGGCTTTGTCCCTGGTGCCCGGAACACAGGGTCCTTGAAGAATTCAGGTGGATCCCTTGGGACACAGCAAGACTCTGACCCCTCTTCCTGTCAGCAAGTGTGTGTCATGCACAACATTGTCTGAAACTAGGGAGAGGGCAAGGAAGCAGAAGAGAGAGTTTCTGCACTCAGTGCGCCTGCCACCGAGGTGCAAAGACAAAAAGGAAATGGAGAACCAGTCAGGCGAGGTGTGGCTTATAATCCTGACCACATCTCATTTGTCCGCCCATCACCTAGGGGCCCGGGCTGTGTGTTGTCCCTACTGGGTGCCGTGATGCAGCTGTAGCCCTGTCCTGGAACACCTGACATGTTTCAGAGAGATTGCAGGAGAGGCACCCAGGCGTCAGGAGATCACTAGCAAAGTGCCCGAGCGGCCTGGGTGGGGAGGGGCCTTCACGGGGTGCTGAGAGTTTTCAGGTGGAGAGAAGGGAGAGGCATTCCAGAGGAAGGGGTGTGCTGAGAGCTTTCAGGTGGAGAGAAGGGAGGGGCACTCCAGAGGAAGGGGTGGTGTGCTTTCTGGATGTGCCTGCAAGTGTTCGGTGTGTTACCGCAGTGTGGAACTTGGGGCAGGGAGCGACTTGGCTGGAGAAGTAGCAAGCCTGGGGAACTTGGATCCTGACCCATAGGGGAGGGGAGCACGAGAGGGCAGAGGTCGGAAAGCCCAGGGAGGCGGGGTAGGTAGCACAGAGCTGTTGAGGGGTCGGGGCTGTGGCACCCCTGGAGCCTGCCCCGTCCTGATAATCCTCTCAGCCGGTGACTGAAGGACCAGTCTCTAAGCAGCAGACAAGCTGTCAACATCAAGACACCCAGAAGCTGCCTGGCTTCCGCTCTCCCCGGGTCTCAGGTCACCACTTAGCACAGCTGTGTCCGGGGCAGACCTGGAAGGGGTGTGGGAGGGTCTGTTTGGCTGGTGGGTCTCGGGTCCTTTTTTTTCTTGAGATGGAGTCTCGCTGTGTCACCAGGCTGGAGTGCAGTGACACAATCTCGGCTCACTGCAATCTCCGCCTCCCGGATTCAATCAATTCTCCTGCCTCAGCCTCCCGAGTAGCTGGGACTGCAGGTGCATGCCACCACGCCTGACTAATTTTTGTATTTTTAGTGGAGATAGGGTTTCACCATTTTGGCCAGGATGGTCTCGATCTCCAGACTTTGTGATCCGCCTGCCTCAGCCTCCCAAAGTGCTAGGATTACAAGTGTGAGCTACCGTGCCCGGCCCTTAGGGTCCTTCTTGTACTTGTTGGGGGCTCCTTGTTCCTGGTAGCCCACGGTCTACCCCACATGCCCAAGGTGGGCCCTGGGGGGGCCACTCTCAGGCCCAGCAACCTGGCTGACCTATCCTGGGGGTCTGATTGCAGCTGGAACCTTAAAGAGGATGGGGAGATCTTGGAGCTGCGTTTAGAGTTTCAGATGGAAAAATGGAAGGGAAGGCACACTGCGTCCTGCCGCCAGCATCAACTGAGGCCAAGAATTCTAACAGGGCCTGGCTCCAAAAGATGACAGGCTGCCCATCATCTGTCAGCCTCTGTTGTGGTCCCTGCCACAGTCTCTGTCCCTGTCTGACTCTCGGCGTTTGTAGGTATTCATCCCTCTGTGCGCTGTGAACAGTTCAGCACGTGTTCCCTGGTGAGTGCCTTCCTTTCAAGTTAAGATTGTGCTCTTGTCCCCTTGCACCTGCCTCCCTCCCTGCCTCTCATTTTCTGTCTCTTATTTTCTCTCTCCAGTCTCTCCTTCAGTGTTAATTTCCCTTCTCTCCTCTGGGTGGCAACTTCTGCCTCGTCCTCTCTCCAGCCTTCCTTTCAATGGGGAGAGTCCCTCTTAGGGGAGGCCCAGCAGTGGCCGCACGATGCAGGGGTGCTGATGGGGGTGCCCCGAGCCCCCGCAAAACCTGTGTGGGAAGGCAAGGAGGGAGGGGCAGAGGCGAGGAGAGGGTGGTCAGAGCCACGGGCAGGGCCTTGGTCAGGGAAGTGAGGAGCCACCTTCACCTCATCCAGTCCCAGCCCGGGTTGCCCTTCACAGAGACGGAGGCAGGAATGGTGCTCTTTTCTCTGGCATCCTGCAGCCGGGGCTCTGTGGGGCAGTAGTGGACTTTAGCCTCCGATGGTCTCCACCAGCTCCTCTCTCAAACAAACAGAGCCTGCTCTGCAAATGTTTGATGACCGGTCCCCCTACCTCCCTTCCAGCCTCCCCAGGCCCCTGCTGTATAGAAATGCAGGAGCTTCTACCACTCAGAGATGGGCACCAGCGCTGCGCTGAGTCCAGGAGGGGCGAGGCAGGAGAATGGCCTAAACCTGGGAGGCGGAGCTTGCAGTGAGCTGAGATCCGGCCACTGCACTCCAGCCTGGGGACAGAATGAGACTCCGTCTCAAAAAAAAAAAAAAAAAAAAAAAAAAAAGGGTCTCCTCGTGTCACCCAGGCTGGAATGCAGTGACACAGTCATGGTCCACTGCAGCCTCGACCTCCCGGGCTCAAGTTGCCCTGCCTCCTTAGCCTTCCGAGTAGCTGGGATTACAGGCGTGAGCCACTGTGCCTGGGCAGAGTTAGCTCCATGTGACGTGCTGTCTGCATTGCCCGCTGTGGGTTCGTGAACACCGACCGCACAGCTGCAATGTTCCAGTCGTTAGCTAGGCTCTTTCGTGTGGCCCGCTCCGTCTAATCACCTCGGTAACCCCTTCACAGAGGAGGAAACAGAGGCTAGGAGAGGTGAAAAGTCGGCCTGGGGCGCACGGCAGTCGCTGCCTTTTCTCCTCCCCAGGACTCTGAAGGCATCAGTACTGCTTTCCAAGTACCAGTTGTGCTGCAGCAACTACGAAATGCCAGTTTTATGCATTTATAAACACCACGTTTAACAAACGTGTGTGGAGTGCATGCCGTACATTAGGCACTGGGCAAGTCTGGGGTATGGGTGGGTGTGTCCAGCAGGTCACCCGCCCATCTCTGGACCACTCGATCTCCACCCCAGCCTCTGTGTGCCGGCCAGGGCGGAGCAGGAGGGACCGGGTGTGGGGATGCATGCGGTGGGCTGGGGGTAAGGGTGGGGTGGGAGTGGAGGCCGACCAGGTTTAATGAGGTGACTGCCACTTGTAAATGAAACAGAAGGCGGAGCTGCTTGTGTGAACCTTGACCTCTCCTGTCCAGCGTGCCTTTCATCGGGAGCTTTATGGGCAGCCGCTGTGCTCAGATGGGACCCACCGCAGCCTGGGAGAAGGCAGGGCTGGTCCCAGAGTGGAGAGGAGGCTGCCTGGGGGAGGAGTACAGGCCCGGCTTCCAGAGCGCTGCACCTCTGTTGTCTCTCCCAGGAGTTTTGGAAAATAAATGGGTAGGGCTGGGTTTGAGAAGTTGCTTAACACTGTGGATTGCAAACTTGGAGACCTGTAAAAATGCACGTTTCTAGGCCCATCCCTGCCGCTTCTGGTTCAGTTGGTTTGATTTCAGGCTTGAAAATTGGTAATTCTAAAAGGTGGTCACAGTGATTCTTAAAACCAGTCAAGTTTAGGAACCACAGTCCTGCAACACAAGGGAATGCCAACTCCAACAGAACCATCAGCTGGGATTCGAAACCCCAGTGCTCGGGGTGGTCATTACCCCATTGACTGAGTGTCCCCACGTTCTGGACACTGTGTTGTCTTACAGCCGTTACCCATTGGACCCTTCAAATAATTCTGCAAGGTGGATGGGATTGTCTACATTTCACACATGAGCTGGAGGTTAAATAACAACCAAGGGGCTCACTTCTCCGCCTTTTGGCTAAGATCAAGTGTAACTCAACCAAGAAGAAACAGAACTGAGATTTGAAAATGGTTCATATCACTCCAAAAGTTCTCTTGTCAAGCAGATACTCTCCCCTCGGCTTCATGAAGCTTACATAAAGGTGGCCGTTCACATGAAGATATCCAGAAACCCAGAAATTGCAGGAACCCAGAAATCACTGCCTTATTTTATTCTAAGTGTAGCCCTGGAGCCAGCTTTGGACATCGTGATTAAAGACAGCCCTGCAGGGCAGACGCATCTGGATGGCTTGTTCTCAATTGCGTCCCCAGTGCCCAGCACAGGCCTGGTACGTAGGAAATGCTTGGGACATACTTGTCAAATGGGTAGTAAATACTGACCAGAAGAACAAAATAAAAGGGCCCTGGATACAAAATCTAAGGCGGCCCCTTCTTCATTGTACACCTCTGCATCCAGCAAAAGAGTTTTCCTTTCTCTTGTGAGCAGAGGAAGTGGGCTTGGCTGGAAGGAGTACAGTTCTGGGGAAGGGCCCTGAGCGTGTGACCGAGAAGAGCAGCTCTGAGAATGGAAGGGGATGCCCTTTTCCCCTGCCCGGCCGACCTCTTGCTGCATCCGCGTGCGTGCATTTCAGTGGGGTCAGCCCTCTGAGTCCCACTCTTCTGGAGAGGGTGGTCGCAGGAGCTGCCCACACCCAGGGCCCCAGGCTCTGTGGTGTCCTCGGCCCCATGCAATGTGATAGCAGCCTCAGCTTCATTTTGCCAGTGCCTCATTCATCCAAAAATTATCATATCAAGGCTGGCAAGGCAACCATTGAATTGCATGCTTTAAATGTGTGAATGGTATGGTACTGTGGATTCTCAAAAAAGTTATTAAAAAGAGAGAGGAAGAACCGTATTTTCTAGGCTGGAGATTCTTGGGGCCCTTGAACCCACTGAAGCTCTCACCTGTAAGGTTCACACCTGTAATTCCAGCACTTGGGAAGCTGAGGCAGGTGGATTGCTTGAGCCCAAGAGTTTGATACCAGCCTGGGTCGTGTAGTGAGACCTCATCTTTCCTATTAAAAAAAAAAAAAATTAGCTGGCTATGATGGCATGCACCTGTAGTTCCAGCTACTTGGAGGCTGAGGTGGGAGGATCACTTAAACCTATGAATTTAAGGCTACAGTGAGCCGAGATTGTGCTTTTGCACTCCAGCCTGGACAACAGAGTGAGGCCCTGTCTCAAAAAAAAAAAAAAATTATTGAGAAGAGTGAACTAGGCTGGATGCGATGGCTCATGCCTGTAATCCTAGCAATTGGGGAGGCTAAGGCAGGCAGATTACTTGAGGTCAGGAGTTCGAGACCAGCTTGATCAACATGGTGAAACCCCATCTCTACTAACAATACAAAAATTAGCCGGGCGTAGTGGCAGGCACTTGTTACCCCAGCTACCTCGGAGACTGAGGCAAGAGAATCGCTGGAACCCAGGAGGCGGAGGTTGCAGTGAGCCAAGATTGCACCACTGCACTCCAACCTGGGCAACAGAGCGAGACTCCATCTCAAAAAAAAAAAAAAAAAAAAGGCAAAGAATGATTTCGTGAGCACCTCCTCTGCCAGGCACTAGCTATGTGGAGTAGAAAAGACGTGGTTTGGGATCTTAAGGAGCAGAGAGGCTTGGGCACTGAAGGAGATGGGAGGGAATGAAACATTAAGGGGTTGGGATTTTTCACCCCAGAAGGAAAAGGCTGAGGGTGGCAAGGGCTACAGAGGAATGGCACCTTTGACATCAAATTGTAGAGGGGAGAGGCCCCGACCCCTTGCACTGAGGACGGGTGAGATGGGAGAGGAGGCATCTCATCCATCCTCAATGGAGGCCGCCAGACCTGTGAGAGGTGGCAACGCTCTTTCCTGCTGAGGTCTGAATAGAACAGAATGAAACTGTCTGCTGAGGAAGGTGGATGTGAAGCCTTCCTGCAGTCTGGGCGATGGCTTCAGAGACCGCTGGAGTGCTGCTTACCCCACGAAGCCTGACGATTCCATCTTTAGGTAAGGGGTTAATGAAATTTACAGTATCTTACAAACCAGCATACTTTTGAGAATGTAAGTTGACACTCAATGATCACACTAGGGCTGAGCGCAGTGACTCATGCCTGTAGTCCCAGCACATTAGGAGGGGTGAAGTGGGAGGATCGCTGGCATCCAGGAATTAGAGATCAGTCTGGGCAACACAGTGAGCCCCTATCTCTACAAAAAACAAAAAACTAGCCAGTTGTGGTGACATGCACCTGTAGTCCCTGCTATTCGGGAGACCAAGGTGGGAGGATTACTTGAGCCCAGGAAGCCGAGGCTGCAGTGAGCCATGATCAGCCATGCTCAACCTGGGCAACAGAATGAGACCATGTCTCAAAAACAAAACAAAACAAAAGCAAAAAGCACACTGGAACATCGGGTTTAAACCAAGGCTGTGCCCGCAGGGAGGCAGCAGTATGGTCACTCTACCGTTGAGTGACTCCAGCATTGGAGTTTAACGCAGTAGGAGCCAGGGATCTATGTCCCAGTTAATGCCTGGAGCAAGTGGCAAAAGCAGCAAGTGGAGCCACTGCCAGCCTCTCGGGAGTCCTGGAGGGACAGCCTGGGAGGGGGCAGTCGGGGAAGGAAGAGGGTCACAGAGGGGAAGAGTCTGAGAATAGCTTGAGCCTGTGGCTGTGGTCAGAGTGGCTGCCCCCCGGGTGAGCTGCGGCTAACCCAGCTCCACACCACTGGGTGAGTATTAAACAAGCACACAGGAAATGGACTCTGGGTGCCTCTCCCCTCCACACCCCCACTCCCCCAGGGGAGGCACAAAAGGGAAACCGTGAGGGGCTCTCCCAAACTTCAAGCCCCAGCTCTAGCTCATTCTGAGGACAGGGATTCTTTTTTGTGGCTTGGAGTCTTTAGAGAATCTCAGGAAAGCTCCAGACCTTCTTAGAAAATACACAAGTGCTCTCACAATACTAGTTTGTAATTCAGTGGGTTCATGGACTCTGAGTTAAGAATCTCTAGCTTAGAAAATGAGGTTCTCCCTTTCTGTCTTTTTAAAATAACTTTATTGGGAATTCACAATATCATATAATTTACACATTTAAAATATGCAGTTCCATGGTTTTTAGTGTATTCACAGAATTGTACAACCGTCACCACAATAAATTTTAGAATATTTTCACCACCCCCAGAAGAAACCCTGCACCCCTTAGCCAGCGCCTCTAATCCCCCGCCCCCCAGTTCTCTCCAGCCCTCGGAGACCATTAATCTACTTTTTATCTCTAAGGACTGACCAATTCTGGACATTTCATCTAAATGTAGCCATACAGTATTTGGTTCTTTGTCTGACTTCTTTCACTCAGCATAACGTCTTTACTCTGTGTTGTAGCATGGATTAGTACTTCACTTTTTTCTTTTTCTTTTCTTTCTTTCTTTCTTTTTTTTTTTTTTTTAAAAACAGACTGGGTCTTGCTCTGTCACCCAGACTGGAGTGCAGTGGCATAATCATAGCTCACTGCAGCCTTGAACTTCTGGGCTCAAGCCTCAGCCTCTCCAGTAGCTGGACTTACAGGAGCGTGCCACTATGCCTGACTAATTGCTTAGGTTTAAAAATTTTTTTTGTAGAGGCAGAATCTCGCTATGTTCCCCAAGCTGGAGTTGAACTTTTGGCCTCAAGTGATTCTCTTGCCTCCCAAAGTGAGCAGTCCTCAAGTGATCATCCCAAAGTGCTGGCAGGAGCAAGTCACCATGCCCAGCTCTTCATTTCTAATACTGAATAATAGTCCATTGAATGAACATGCCAAATTTTTTTTGTTCTTTCCTTTAGTTGATGGATGCTTGAGTTGTTTCTACTTTTTGCTTTTATGAAGAATGCTGCTTTGAACATTGACTTACAAGTTTTGTGTGGATATATGTTTTCATTTCTCTTAGGTGTATGTCTAGGAGTGGAATTGCTGGGTCATATGGAAACTTCGTGTCTGGTCTTTGAGAAACTGCTAAATTGCTTTCCATACAGGCTGTACCATTTTATATTTCTGCCAGCAGTGCCTGAGGTTCCAGTTTCTCCATGTCCTCACCAACACTTGTTAGTGTTGTTATTTTTTTCATTCTAGACATCCTAATGGGTGCAAAGTGGTATCTCACTGTGGTTTTGATCTGACTTTTCATGATTGCCAGTGATATTTAGCATCTTTTCATGTGCTTATTGGCCACTTGTATATCCTCTTTGGAGAAATGTCTATTCAGATCCTTTGGTCATTTTTAAATTAGATCATTTGTCTTTTAATTATCCAATTGTAAGTGTTCTTTATATACAAGCCCCTTATCAGATATATGATTTGCAAAAATGTCATCCCAGTCTGTGGGTTGTGTTGTCACTTTCTTGATGGTGTTTTTGGAAGCACAGAGGTTTAAATTTTGATGATGTTCAGTTTATCTATTTTCCCTTTTGTTGCTTGTGCTTTCAATGTCATAGATAGGAAATGTCGTTTAACCAAGATCACAAAGATATATGTGACTATGAAGCCTTAGCTGAACTTGACCTCCATGATGGCCTCTGGGTCATGATGAGACTGGCGGCAACTAGCCAATATGGTGTCTCCAGGTGAATTCCTGAAGGGTCCCCTCCCTCCAGTGTAGCCCTGAGCTGCATTCACCCCTCAACTGATGCCTTTGTGCAGGCACAACCTGCACAACATTAGGGGTTGCCTAGAGGACACAGGGACACTGGCTTTCAGACTTCCCAAAGTATTGGGCTCCTGAACCTGTGAATTTCATTTGCGACATGCTGTAGGAGCCACTTAAAAGACGAGAGAGATGATGTGTGAATTCGTGATTAGCTTCATCCACAAGTGGTAACACTTACCAGGGAAATATATGATGAACAGTAATTTGGAAAACTTCACAATTTTATTGGTGGTAACAAACAGAGATACACAAGGAACTCTCCTCTGCATGGCCTGTGTATTTGAAGTTTCAAATAGTGAATATGGAGCACAACATCATATTGACAGGATTTTAAGGGGCTGAACATGGTTATTTACACAGATAGATATCTGTACATGCATACACACATATGTACACATACACACACACACACACTCTCTCCCCAGTGTGAGGTCGAATGTCAACCTCACCACACCGGGTGGTGCCTTGGCCTGAGGTCACTCTGATTTTTCTAAATCTTATGTGAGTGATTTTTTTTTTTTTTTGATAACAAGGTCTCACTCTGTTGCCCAGGCTGGAGTGCAGTGGTGCAATCTCAGCTCACTGCAGCCTTGATCTCCCAGACTCAGGTGATCCTCCCACCTCAGTTTCCCAAGTAGCTAAGACTACAGGTTCATGCCACCACATCTAGCTAATTTTCTGTATTTTTGTAGAGAGAGGGTTTCACCACGTTGCCCAGGCTGGTCTCAAACTTCTGGGTTCAAGTGATCTGCCCGTCTTGGCCTCCCAAAGTGCTAGGATTACAGGCATGAGCCGCCGCGCCCAGCCTAGTGAAGTCATTTTTTCATGTATTTGTACTCTCATTGCAGCTGTGATGCTTGGTACAGTTGTAAAGAGAGAAATCGAATTGTTGCTGTGTGTTCTTCAGATCTGCAGCCTGCGCCTCCTTAGGAAAGGTGAATCTTAATGACCCAAGTCTCTCTGCCGAATTCTGTTTCTAAATGTGGTGGAAAATACTGAGACAGAACATTTGCCATGGGACATTTACAGGCTTTATACAAATGTATTTAGTTCTCTTTTTCCAACATAAAATTCTTGTTTTAAGATACAAGTAAAATTAATCTTTAAATGTAAATGTAAATTAGCAGACAAAAAAGGCTGGACATGGTAGCTCACACCTGTAATCCCAACACGTTGAAAGGCCAAGGTTGGAGGATCACTTGAGCTCAGGTGTTTGAGATTAGCCTGGACAACATAGGGAGACCCCATTTCTGCAAAACACTTAGCCAGGCATGGTGGCGCATGCCAGTAGTCCCAGCTACTTGGGAGGCGGAGGTGGGAGGATTGCTTGAGCCCAAGAGGGAGATGCTTCCTCACAGTTTTTTTTTTTTTTTTTTTTTTTGTTTTGAGACGGAGTCTTGCTCTGTCACCCGGGCTGGAGTGCAGTGGCCGAATGTCAGCTCACTGCAAGCTCCGCCTCCCGGGTTTACGCCATTCTCTTGCCTCAGCCTCCCGAGTAGCTGGGACTACAGGCGCCCGCCACCTCGCCCGGCTAATTTTTTGTATTTTTAGTAGAGACGGGGTTTCACCGTGTTAGCCAGGATGGTCTCGATCTCCTGACCTTGTGATCCGCCCATCTCGGCCTCCCAAAGTGCTGGGATTACAGGCTTGAGCCACCGCGCCCGGCCGCTTCCTCACAGTTAAAACCAATCTCCTAACCCATTAAATTCCTGAACAGGTATTACAAAGGCAGAAAACTTTGCCCCTTATCCTTAACAGACATAGTGTCTTTAAAAATAAAAATTGTATTTTAAAAAGAGGCGGGGACGGAGAGTGCTTTACAGCTTTGTCATTGAAGCTGCCTGAGGAGGGGGAACTCAGGAGGCAAAGAACGAGGACATCTCCGAAGGACACCTTGAATTCCGGGGAGAAGGTGGATTATGCCTGGAGTTCCCCACCTCTGCCGCACTGGACAATTCCATATCTCAACACTACAGTGGCTATAGGTGGGGCTGATTCCTGGCTAGGGGATGGCAGGGTGGGTCTTCCCTGGAAAAGGCATATGATGACTAGGGGAGTGAAGGGTGGGCCGATCATCCCTTCGTCAGTTTATATCATGGCCCTCAAATGGTGACCTGGTCCTTTCCCTTCTTTTGAGAACACACACGGCCAGCACACATTCACCACCACACACCCTGCCACTGGCTCTCTCTTCTGACACTATTCTCCCGGGCTGTCAGTGCGCACAGTGTGGCATCATCTCATCCTGAGATGCCTCTCCTCTGGTTCTCACCTCCAGTACACATACCTTTTGGATGTAAGCTGGTCTGGCTGGGACACTCGGTCCTGCATTGCTTGCCAGGGCTGATTCTGCTCAAGGCTCAGTGGGTGGCCTTTTTCTGCCTCCTCTCTGGCAGGCAGCCTCTAAGATGACTCCCAATGGTCCCCATCTCCTTGTATCCACAGCCCGTGTAGTCCCTGCCCCTCAAGTGTGGGTGGGACCTGTGACCTAACGTCTAACAAATACAGTATGACAAAGATGATGGGCTGTCACATTTCTGTTTGTGTGACATAAGATCGTGACTTCCCTCTTGCTAGCAGGCCCTCTCTGTTGCCCTTGAGCTTTGCACTTTCATGAAGCAGGTGGTCATATCAGAGAGGCCCACATGGCAAGGAACAGAGGGCTGGTGCCGCCTGACAGCCCTCGAGGAACTGAGTCCCCCATCAGTTCTCTGTGGAAGTGAATCCTCCTCCATTTGAGCCTCAGATGAGACTCCAGTCCTGGCCAGCAACTTGATCACAGCCTTGTGAGAAATCCTGAACCAGAGGACCCTAACAAAGCTCCGTCTAAATTCCTGACTCAGAGAACCCACGAGATAATAAGCACACGCTGCTTTAAACTTCTGTGTTTGTCTGGTACAGTGGCTCACGCCTGTAATCCCAGCACTTTGGGAGGCTGAGGGGGGCCGATCACCTGAGGTCAGGAGTTCAAGACCAGCCTGGCCAACATGGCAAAACCCTGTCTCTACTAAAAGTACAAAGTCAGCCAGGCATGGTGGCATACACCTGTAATCCCAGCTACTCGAGAGACAGAGGCAGGAGAATCGCTTGAACCTGGGAGGTGGAGGTTGCAGTGAGCCAAGATCACAACATTGCTCTCCAGCCTGGGCAACAAGAGTGAAACTCTGTCTCAAAAACAAAACAAACAAAAAAAGCTTATGTGTTTGTAGTGATGGTTACATGATGGATAACTGATACGTCTCATGTTAACCCTGTGTCCCTCTGTCAAAAACGATGTCCTTTCTAGATGATAGTGCATGCTCCCAGATGCTAGTAGCTCTCGTGGCTGTCAGTTATCTTCTGCAGAATTGTGCTCTGCAGTTATCCTCTGTCCACCTTGGCCTAAGATTGGGGCTGATGGAGGAGTGCCAGGCACCATCAAGGGCATCTGTTATCCACACTTGAGGACAGGTTCTCTGGCAGCAGGGCTGAAGGAGATGCTGCACTGCCTTCACAGTCTGAACTTTCCATCAGTTTTCACCTCAACCTAGAACCTGAGGGAAACTCCAGAACAGTTTTGAAGAGACTTCTCACTGATGTCTGTGGGCTCTTTACTCTCTTTGGAATCCTGTTGGATTCAAGATCTCAGTTGTTGGGCTATAAGATTCTCATCATATTGGTAAACTTTTCCTTTTCCTTCCTCGGAAATTAGAATTAGATGGAAGACACCGGGGGAGTCTAGAAGCCCAACAATCTCATTGCATAGGTAGCAAAACCAAGGCCCAGAAAGGTGAACAGACACCCCCGGTCTCACGGTTGGCTACGCAGCTGGGCTGGAACCCAGAGCCATTTCCATGTTGCTCCCATGCCTCTCTGCCTCTTGAATGGGCAGTTTCTGACCACGGGAGCCAGGGCATGTTATGGCTGTGTATGCTACAGCAGTCAGGGACTTCCCACACTCTGGGGGTGAAGCCCAGCTGAGAACAAGCATGGGAGTGCCCGGGCTAGCGGCCCATCTTCCCGCCTTCCCTCGAGGCCCTGAAAGCGGGGAGTTCATCAACGGCACGAGGCATCTTGTTCATATTTTCCCGGCTGGGAGGTCCTGGCAACGTCTTCATTTCCTGCACGGGAATGAGTTTTTAATCTCTGAGCTCAGCTTCACTTTGGATAGGGTGGGAGTTGGGGGCAGGAAAACTGAATCTAAAAACGTACAGCCCCTTCTTCCTGTCGTGGGTCCCTCTGATGGGCTGGCAGCGTCTAGCAGCTGAGAACTAGGGGTCGTGTCCGTGCAGGCTCTGGGCAGTGATCCACGAGGCCAGAAGAGCAGAGATGGAGCAGGGCCACTCCTTGGAGACCCTGTCAGCACAGCCTTGGGCTCACAGTAAATGGGGTGGGGGGTGGAGGGTGGTCTTTCTTCTTTCATTTAGAACAAGCTGGAGGTGAAAATCTTTTCTGCCCACCCTCCTCCCTGGGGGTGGAGCCCATTTCAGCTTGTCTCTTCTAGGAAGTCTCCTGACCCCCAAGGCTGGGTTAGGTGCATCTCCTGGGCGGGCGGCGGGGGAAGTGGGGGGACACAGAACTTTGTACTGCCCATCCCTAGCCCTGTCAACCGGGTTGCCATCGCCTGCTGGCATGCCCCTGTCACCCCCCAGCCAGACTCTGATGGGAGGCATCCTGGAAGAAAATGGCGAGGGGGTACTGGTCAGAGGGAGAAGCCAATCCCACTATGGTTGGAACCGAGGCCTCATCTGGTCCCACAAGGGGCCCTGGAGCTGGGGTGGCTCTTTGGAGTTGACCTAGATTGTGGCAAGGAGGCCAGGCCTTTCTTTCCCGCATCAGACTGTGCCCTGGAAGCCATCAGCAGCTGATAGTCCCAGTAGCTGGCAGACGGGTCTGCCTCCTGAGGATGGAACCTGAGATGAACACCTGGAAGAGACTTTCTGATTGCCATGGTAACAGATAGCATGCTACCTAACACTTAAGGCATCCCATGAATATTTGAATATATAAATGAAAGATAGCATTTTGAGGGCCTTTTCTTCTTTGGGCTAAAAATGCCAGATCTTTCACACTTTCTCCATGCAACGTGATTTTCAGTGCTTGCGTCACCCTGGCTCCTGTCTGCTTCGAGAACAGTCATGCCCTGCACATTTTGGTCCACGATGGATAACGTATACAACCGGGGGCTGAATAAGATTATAAGGAGACGAAAAATTCCCTCACTTAGTGACATCGCAGCCACCATAACGTTGTATTACAACCCATTGCTCACGTGTTTGTGGTGATGCTGGTGTACACAAACCTACTGCGCTGCCAGTCATGTGAAAGTTCAGAACACACAACTATGCACAGTACACAATACTGGTGATGATAAATGACTATACTATACTTTTTTTACCATTTCAGAATGCACTCCTATATTTTTTAAAAAGTCAACTGTGAAACAGCCTCAGGCAGGGCCTTCAGGAGGTCCCCAGAAGCAGGCGTCATTATCACAGGAGACGACAGCTCTGTGGTCATTATTGTCCCCGAAGACCTTCCAATGGGACAAGATGTGGAGGTGGAAGACGGTGATACTGATGGTTTTCACCCTGTGTAGGCCAAGGTCTTAGCTTTTAACAAAAGTGTTTACAAAGTAAAAATGCTTTAAAAATAGAGAAAACATCCTGCTACTCGTCTTCTTTTTTTTTTTTTTTTTTTTTTTTTTTTGAGACAGAATTTTGCTCTTGTCGCTTAGGCTGGAGTGTTGTGGCACGATCTCGGCTTACTGCAACCTCTGCCTCCTGGGTTCAAGCAACGCTCCTGCCTCAGCCTCCCAAGGAGCCGGGATTACAGGCATGTGCTACCACACCCAGCTATTTTTTTTTTTTTTTGTATTTTTAGTAGAGACGGGGTTTCGCCACATTGATGGGGCTGGTCTCGAACTCCTGACCTCAGGTGATCCACCCAGCTTGGCCTCTCAGAGTGCTGGGATTACAGGTGTAAGCCACCGCACCTGGCCCTACTGTCTTTTTATGTCATCTCTCCCCACGCCTCACCTCACCTCACCTCCACACCCCTGCTTGGGCTTTGCTTGATGTGCCCATGAACTCGTTTTCAGCATAAACAAATGTTAATGGACAGGGAGGACCCGCAGTGTTGAGGTTGGCATCCACCCAGCACCGCCTACCCATGGCGATGCCCTGCGCCTTCCTTTTGCTTTGGGATAACAGGTGCTTTGTTTCATGCCTCAGGCCAGCGTGCTTGGTCTGGCTGTGACTCTGAGGTATTTTCTGTCTGTCACTGCAAGTCAGTGTTTGAAAGGTTTTAAAAACGACAAACCACAGCCATTCACCAATGACTTTGAAGGTGAGAGTGGATCTTGCGAACACGAGGCCTGTCACTGTGTTGGGAATGAGGGTGTCCTGGGAGTGGTCACCTAAACTCTGCTTCTCCATGTGGGTTGATCCCTCCCTTTTCCCACAAGCCACGTAATCTCAATTCTCCGAACAAGAAGAGCAGAAGGAGCCAGCTGCTGATTGACATGCTCACAGAACGTTAGGACTTCTGGCAAGGACCTTACGTGTGTATTGCGTTCAGAGTCAACTGATGTTGACCCATTGCCGTGTGTTAGACGTGGGATTGAATGTTGTCTCATTTGTGGGTACAACTCTCTGAGATAGAACAAGGGTCATTTTCCCATCTTGCCAGTGAGAAAACTGAAGTCCAGCCAGGGAGGTTGTGTGACTTTGCCAGTGGCAAACCCTGGACCAGCCTCTTGGCCTGCAGATCTTTGCTCAGTCCTGTGCTCTGTCTGCTACGAGGCTACTGGCCCCAGGAAGGCAATCCTGACTGCCCACAACTCCGGGGCCACTGGGAGTGGAATGTCCCATGTAACCCGGATGAGATATGGAAGCGGGCAGGAGAGCCATGGGCACATGACAGATCTGAGGAGCTGGCGGTTTCCTTTCTCTGCCCCGTGAAAATTTTCCAAATATGGAGAGCCATCTGTTGATGATGTGAGAATTGAGCAACTTCCACTCTCATCATGAGCCTGGCAGCTTTGGAAAGTGAGTCCAGAAAGAACCCTTGTGCATCATAAAGAAAATTTAAGCCGTGTGTTTCTCATTCATTTACTCTTAAGTCATCAAAATGTTGGTTTTAAAGAGGCTTTTGATGTCCCACTCGTTTTCTGCTTTTTTATGGGGGGAGAGAGAAAGAAGTCACAATTCTCTAGCCGTAAATTGCTCATTTTGGGGAAAGCTGGAGATGGATCCAGGACCCCAAGTACTGGAAGGCTGGAGGGAACTCCAGGCAGGGGTCTGCTTTAGGAACACAGACAAAGGTACTTCTTCTCATTGCACAAAATGTACATGGAGCACTTAGCAAGTGCTGGGCACAGTAACAAGCCCCAGGTGAAGAACTCACAATCCTCTGCTGGAGTAGTAGCAGAAAGTAGGGGAGCCACCATCTGAATATGTTACCGTGCCATTGCCCTGGAGGGGACTCTGCGGACCACAGTGGTCTTCTGAAGCAGCAACACCGGGAAGAAGAGATTCTGGCTTAGAGAGGTTAAAATGCTCAGGATCCCTCTAGAGCAGGTGTCATCCTGCAGCTGGGGTGTGAATCTAGGCTGTCTTGCTCTGGAGCTCGCGTTCTTAACCTCTGCTGCCTCCAGGAGGAGGTGGAGGTGTTTCCTAGGCAGGGAAAAAGGGGAAGAACCCTCAAGCAGAGGTGGGGACACCTGAGAGGGCCCCAAGAAGGAAAGGGCGTGCCCCACGTAAGGAGCAGAAAGGTCAATGTGGTGGAGGACAGGAGACAGGCCACCGGGGAGGCTGGAGAGGACCTGAGCACGAGGGCCTTGGCACCCAGTCAGGAGGTGGTCTCTAACTTAAGAGCAGAGGGAAACCGCTGGACGGTTTTCAGAGCTCTCCAGGAGATTCGGATATGGATTCAGGGTTGAGAACCTATGGGACTAAGGTGGCGGCAATTGAAGCAGGAAAAAGTGGACAGAGTTGAGAAGTACCTTAGACTTCAGTTTATGGGATTTGGTACAATTGATTGCATGATGGGAAGGGAAAGGGGAGGTATTGAAAGAGGAAAGGGGGAATAGTGAGCGATGGACATTTGTGGAGAACCCCAGAGGTGGACTCCAGGGGCCTCTGGCTTTTAGGAAATAACCGCTATGCGAACACTCCCATTAAGCGCCCCAGCTTCTATTTGAATATGTGAGCTCAGGTGTGCCCTGAAGATTTTCCAGGCTTTGAAGTCCAGATCACTTTTGTCCTAAGTAGTATGTTTACAACACAACATGGCAAGTGTCGCAACCCAGATATAAATAAAATGCTGGAGTTGCTGAATGACTAATTCTGCTGGAGAATGTCAGGGTGTGTGCTAGAGAGGAAGGGGCATTTGAGTAGGTTTTCTGTTCATTTATTTTTTTTTTTCTTGAGACAGGGTCCTTACTCTATCACCCAGGCTGGAGTGTAGTGGTGTAATCTCGGCTTACTGCAGCCTCAAACTCCCTAGGCTCAGGTGATCCTCCCACCTCAACCTCTTGAGTAGCTGGGACTAGGTATATACCACCACATCTGACTAATTTTTTTTTTTTTAATAGAGACTGGCTTTTGCCATGTTGCCCAGGCTGGTCTCAAACTCCTGGGCTCAAATAATCTGCCCGCCTTTGCCTCCCAAAGTGCTGGGAATACAGGCGTGAGCCACAGTGCCCGGCCTGAGTCGGTTCTTGAAGGACATGCACAAGTTCTCGCTTGAAGAAAGAAGGGTGGCCAGGCTGGGTGGCTCACATCTGTAATCCCAACACTTTAGGAGGCTGTGGCAGAAGGACTGCTAGAGGCCAGGAGTTTGAGACCAGCCTGGGCAACATAGCAAGACCTGGTCTTTACAAAAATTTTAAAAATCACCAGGTGTGGTAGCATGTGCTTGTAGTCCTAGCTATTTAATACTTAAGGAGGATTGCTTGAGCCGGGGAGCTTGAGGCTGTAGTGAGCCATGATCAGGCCACTGCACTCCAGCATGGCCAACAGAACAAGACCCCATTTCTTTAAAAACGTAAGAAGGAAAAAAGTGTCCTGAGCATGTGCAGGTGCCAGGTGGGAAGTTCAAGTGGCAGTGATAGGCATGCAGGGAGAATGATGGGAATGAGCCTGGCCAGAGGACTGGGACCAGCCGAGAAGAGCTGTGGAAGCCAAGTAGAGGCCAAAAAAGGTGGTGCCTTTCCCTGGCACCACCCTTTAACTTGTAAATTTCCCTCCTCCCAAGACCTTGTCTTTTGTCTTTCGTTGGCGGCCTCTGAACATAACAGAATCCTTAGAGCCAACAGGCCTTTGGAAGTTCATGTAATCCATCGTCTTGTCCTTAGGGAGTACTAGACCTAAGTTGTCCTGGACATATAGGAAACTTTCCTGTGGTTGAAGCATTTTAAAGAAGAAGATCATGCAGGCTCACTGGGTAACCCTTGGTTGATCCAGGAGCCCTCACCCTAATTCTTTTCTTCTGTAGTTCTGACTTATTTTTGTAGATGCTCAAAGGAATGGAGACAGTCATGATTTACTGTAATGAGAGATCCCCAAATTCTTACAAAACTGCGAATGAAAAACATTATTGGACTCCTACTATGTGAAAGGATCTCTGCAGTTTGGGATATAAGAAATTAGAAGACACATTCTTTGACTGCATATATAGGCATAAGGAAATAAAGAAAGCCAGTAACACAAGGCAGTATATACTAAGTGTCAAATAAAGTCTTCCTTGATTTTTCTCTGTCTGTTCCCATTGTTCCTGGTTAATACATCACCTCCCAGAGAGCAATTATCATATGACATTGCAATTGTTTGTTTTCATGTTTGTCTTCCCAGAAGACTGAGCTCCTTAAAGTAGCACTGTGTGCTTTTCCTCTTTACATGAATCCCTGAGCCCTCCCTCAGTATCTCGCTTATAATATGATATGGTTTGGCTGTGTCCCCACCCAGATCTCATCTTGAATTCCCACGTGTTGTGGGAGGGACCCGGTGGGAGGTAACTGAATCATGGGGGTAGGTCTTTCCCATGCTGTTCTCATGATAGTGAACGAGTCTCACGAGGTCTGATGGTTTTGTAAGGGGGATTTTCCCTGTACAACCTCGCTGTCTCTTTACCTGCCGCCATCCACGTAAGATGTGACTTGCTCCTCCTCACCTTCTGTCATGATTGTGAGGCCTCCCCAGCCATGTGGAACTGTAAATTCATTAAACCTCTTTCCTGGGCCAGACACGGTGGCTCACACCTGTAGTCCCAGCACTATGGGAGACCAAGGTGGGTGGATCACCTGAGGTCAGGAATTTGAGACCAGCCTGGCCAACATGGTGAAACCCCATCTCTACTAGAATTACAAAAAAATTATCGGGACATGATGGCACGTGCCTGTGGTCCCACCTACTTGGGAACCTGAAGCAGGAGAATTGCTTGAATCGGGGAGGTAGAGGTTAGAGTGAGCCGAGATCGCACCACTGCACTCCAGCCTGGGCGACAGAGTGAGACCCCATCCCAAAACCAAACAAATAAACAAACAAAAAACTTCTTCTTTTGTAAATTGCCCAGTCTTGGGTATGTATTAGCAGCATGAAAACAGACTAATACATAATAGATGCTCAATAAATGTTTGATGGATTAATAAATGAATGGTAAAGACACTTTTCTCATAGAAGTTCAGAGACTATAGGGACCACTGTGGGCCAGAATGCTCAGAAAATGTTTGACAAAGGCAGTGAAGCATCTACTATATGCCCAACTTTTAGTGGTGGGAAATGAGAGCCAAAATAATGTAGTTAGAAAGTGGTAAGTTGGGTAGGAGAAAGGCCTTTCGCAACCAAACTGTACCTAATGTTTTCCAGGTGGCAGCTCATGGCCTCTGTTCTCTAACTTGACACACGATGGATTCTGGGACAAGTGGCCAATGCATTGTTCTAATTTGTGACCAGGTGTGGAGCCACAGGGACCCGGGGTCCATCCTGAGCATTCCCTTGGGTGCGGGAGCACCAGATATTGCTCTGGTTTTTCTGGAGGCACCCAGAATCCCACTCTCTCCACTAGAGACTGTGCCCCCTTCTGAGTTGGTCCCTTTCCCTCTTGCTCAAATTAAAACAGCTAATTTTAGACACTTCCTGATTACTCCTAGCTGGGTCTCATTAGCAGATTTAAAACGTTTGGAACCTCAGATGGAGAAGGAACAACTTTCATTGGTTCTGGTCTGTTTTACATCTCTACATTGCTGTTGATGTTGGCTGCCTTGGAGAAAAGCAAAATGAACTCCCTCCTAAGAGTGTGGACCGCAGGCTGTTGGCTGAGTGCCTCAACCAGTGGGTGAGGGGTGAGGGAACACATGTCCGAAGGAATATGACCACCTCTGGTGGCAGGCACATGTTTTGCTCATAACGCATCTCAAAAGTGCATAGACAGTCATTTTTCATTTATACATGTATTCAACATTTAAGGATCACTTAGCATATTCCAGGTTCTGAACTGTCCCAAATCCCACGTACCATGCCCAGGTTATAAGAATACAAAAGCATTTAATGAATGATTCCTGCTGGCCAATAACTCATAGACAGGGGTGCAATAGACAAGCATATATGATTGCCAACCCACGGGATTCATGTGGAGGTGTGCAAAGGACACTGTGGTAGAACAACACTAACAACAGAAAATCTTTATTGAATATTTGTGTCCCAGGTCTAAGGATTTTACAAGTGTTAATTCTCACAATAACCCTATGAGCGTAGAGAAGGGCCACCTAATTTAGTAGGGAAGTGAAAAGCAAAAAAACAGGTACATCTGGGACAGGAGGGTATTTAGGCAGATGGAATGGTGTGTGCAAAGGTGGGGAGGCATCTCATACAAACAGAATTTGGGGATCTACCTGCCTCTTCCTGCAAGTATTTTTCTCTGTCATGGAGGAAAAGCTTCCTGTAAATATCTTGCAGTTGCTAATGCCTGTTGACTGTAAGATGGATTTCAAACACCTCCAGGGCATTCTTATTCCTTTGAAGACAGTCTCCAGCAAGAGCGCTGCTTTCCCTAATAGGACTGGGGTCATATGAATCCCCCACCCTCACTGTCACCATTTCCCTCTTTCTTGCTCTTTCTCTGCTCCCATAAACCATCTCAGTAGTGTTTTTACTTTTAGTCCAAGCCTCCTAGGATTTTTCTTTTCTACATTAACCCACCTCATTTCCCAGTGGAATGGATCATTAGGGTCTCTCTCATCTCATCTCTTATGATCCCAGTCATCCTGGGACTGTCCCTAAGCAGGATCCATAACCAAAAGACTTCTCCAACAAATGCGAGATAAATTATCATCACCACCACCATTGTCATCATTATCATCATCAGCAGCAGCAGCAGTGTCTGCACATGGCCTGTGCTGGACACCACACAGAGTTCAGTGTTCCCTTCTGTCTGACAATCTGATGCCAAACTCAGGATTTATATGGGGTCTAAACCAAAGACTTACATGGTACCCAAATTCTAGCATGGGACTAGGAGGAGAGGAATTGCCAGCGTGATTTGGGTCACAGTGGAGATTTCTGGACAACTGAGAAAAGTGATCCTGGAAAGATGTTAAGGTTACACACAGTGACTTCCAATTTCAAGTCAGATGGCATGAGAGTCGTGGCACTTCCTGCCTTCACTGATACTTTTCAAGGACTTGACGCTCCTCCTTGAGTTCAAGACCAAGGAAACATGGCCTTTCCCCTCTCTTCTGCACATCCTTTGCCCGAAATCATAGAAAGGGAAGTTCTAAGCCCTGGCCTGCAACAAGAGAGTTAGTGAGTCCTGAATCTGGCCTCAGAGAGGACAGGACGGTGCCTGGCAAGGAAGCAGCTTCCCTTTCGACTGGTGTCTTGGCTTCATGGAAGGATCCTCTCCAGAGCACTTGAGGCCTAGAGTCCTTTTTAATGGAAACAAGAGACTCGTAAATCCCAAAGCCAGACTCCCTTGGAAGCTCCTGGCTCAGCTCTTGCCTCCCGGGCTCACTGCCATGAGGAGCATCTCCCAGACTGCTCTCCCTCTCTCCCAGCTGACTTCACACACTGACTGTTGGCTCTGGTTGGGGGCAGCCTGTGCCCTGCCTGGCCGGAGGCCTCCAGCCTGCTTGGGTTACCATGAATGAGCATGTTTGGGCTGAACGGTAACCCTCAAGTTTTTCTGAAATTTGAGGTCACTGGGTCCTGAGATGCTGACCTAACATTTTGGGGAAGGCTTGATAAACTGGGTTTTGAAGAGGTCCCCGACAGCCATCCATCCAACCAGTAGGGGTTACAAGAGGAGGAAATCCAGGAAAAGTCCAGTTGAAATCAATCTCGGTTACCTCCCTTCAGTGGAGGCCCCAACACCCAGGCCCATCCATTCCCTCTGGGGCCCCATCCCAGGGTGTTGATCCCACACCAGCTCCAGCCAGCTGCCCGGGAGTCTGTCTCCTGCTCTGATGGTGGTGCTCCCGCCCCTCCTCTCACCTTTTCCTTTTCCAGTCAACCTTGTCCTTCGTCTAGAGGTCGTGAGCAGAGACCTCCAGGTGCAGCCTGTGCTGGGCTAAGGGAGTTGATCCCACACTGTCAGGCAGATCTGTCAAGAGAGCTTTAGGGTTTTTAATTAGAAGGGCCAGCTGGGCTCCTTCTTTAGTCCCCGACTGCATCCCCCAGTCTGGCTTGTAACTTGACTTCTTAAGATGGAACTAAGGGAAGGAGAGAAAGGAAGAGAAGGGAGCATGAATTACTAACCTCACCTCCTCCCTGTGTTTTAAAAATCACCTTGTATCCAGTCTCTTTAGTTTTTTTTTTTTTTTTCTTGTAGGGTCGAAGAGGGATAACAGGGTCTCATTCTGTCACGCAGGCTGGAGTGCAGTGGCATGGATCATAGCTCATTGCAGCCTCAAACTCCTGGGCTCAAGTGATCCTCCCAAGCAGTTGGGACTACAGGGCATACCTGGCTATATTGTTTGTTTGTTTGTTTGTTTGTAGAGGCCAGGTCTCCCTGTGTTGCCTAGGCTGGTCTCAAACTCCTGGCTCCAAGTGATCCTCCCACCTTGGCCTCCCAAAGTGTTGGGATTACAGGTGTGAGCCACTGTGGCCGACCGGTTCTTAATTTATTGAATCCTGGTGTCTTAGGTGTTTAAGCGTCCTCAGGGTTTGCAGGAGAAAGTTTCTGATTGAGGAAATGGATCCATGGAAGTTGTTGAGGGTGGAGTTTCTTTCCCTTGTGTTACAGCTGGCTAGTCAGTCATGGGGCTAGGGCCGGAACTCAGACATCCCTTCTCCAGCCCTGACTGACAGTAACCAGGTAAAAATAACCTATGGGGCACCAGAAGCCTTGGGGTCTGGTCATGCTCAGGCCCTACCTTGCAGGATGACCTTGGGCCAGATTTTCCTCCTCTCCAGGTCTCAGTTTTTTCACAGGAGTAGAAAAATGTTTCTGCTTTTGAGGCCATTCCATTTAAGCAACTGCAGGAAAAGGAGTGATTATACTAGTAGCAATTCAGATCAAAGGTGGAGGGGTCTTAAAAGGGTTTGGTGGTGGGGCTGGACTATAGTGTTTTGATTTAAATGTGGCACATCCTAGGAGAGGCTGTTGGCCCTGGAAGGGCTCAGGGCTGATGGAACAAGGGCTGCTGAGGAAGACGACGGCTGTGACGGAGACAAGCACATCACTGCAGGCCCTTGGTCTATTTTATTAATTTATTTATTTATTTATTTATTTATTTTTGAGACGGAGTCTTGCTCTGTCACCCAGACTAGAGTTCAGTGGCATGATCTTGGCTCACTGCAACCTCTGTCCCCTAAGATCAAGCGATTCTCCTGCCTCAGCCTCCTGAGTAGCCACACCAGGCTACTTTTTGAATTTTTTGTAGAGACGGAGTTTCGCCGTGTTGCCCAGACTAGTCTCGAACTCCTGACCTCAGGTGATCTACCCATCTCGGCCTCCCAAAGTATTCGGATTACAGGTGTGAGCCACCGTACTCGGGGCCCTGTGGTCTGTTCTTGAAGATTCATTTTCTCTCTCAGGGCAGTTCAGAGGAAGCTGGAGTTTTGAGGGCATAGAGCTCTAGGAAAGGGTTTCCTGATTACTGGGCAAATCTGAGACCCCTCCCTCTGGGGCTTCCCATTCTCTGTGTCGTCTCCTGGTCTGCCTGTTGCTCTCTGTCGCCAGGTACGTCCGCCCCTCTTGGGTCTCACTGTCTTGGGGTCTCACTCTCTCTGTGGGAACCTTCCCCTTTGGGACCCAATTACTGGACCCTCTAGGAAAGTTTAATTGAATATTTGTATTGAAAACAGGAGCCAGGGCCCCGAGCCTGATGGGAGGAGGCAGGGGGACAAGAGGAGAGCTGTGTTTGCTTTTCACTCCGGATTAGAGTACCTTTAATTGTGCTGAGAGCAGAGACTGGGGCTGGGGATAATGAGCCTGAAGTTTGTTTTCTCCCTCAGGCTGCCCCTCCCTCTGCCTACTCTCCCTGCAGGGAAGGGCTTAAGGCAGAGGGGCCGGGGCTTGTCCGAGCTGCGGTCCACTGGGCATTCTGTGCCCTGGGGCCCCAGCCTGGGTCTCAGGAGCTGGAGCTGGCCGCAGCTATGCCTAACATAGGCACGGGCTGTGCCGATTTGCGCACGTGCACTTCAAGCCGTGGGTACTGGGTCATGAGTGCCTCCTGGGAAGACACTTGGCCAATGCGTGTGCATCTGGGTGTGTGAGAAACGTGCTGTTGTTGAGGACAGTGACTGCTGAGTACATCTGCTGCCAGGAGGCTAAGGCGGCCACATGGGAGTGTGATTCATTGAGGCCTGAAAAGTGCCATCAATCTCGCTCTTTCTGGAAGGCAGAAGATGCCATTCCTGTGAGCTGCTCTGCGCTCCCCCGCGCTCCTCGTGGCAGGGACCTGAAGGTTCTTGGGCGGACTGCCCCTGGAAATGTCTGCCCGTGAGTGGGGAATTAGCCAGGTTCCTGCTTTCTCCAAGTGAACGCTGTGGCAGTCCTGGGGTCTCATGTCCTGCTCATCGCCCTGAGGCCCCGTGCTCATGATTGCTTTTGATCTGAGCAGAATCTGCCGGTGTGAGGCTGGGCCGCTTGTCCTGGGTCCCACAGAGCTGGGGATTCATGGGGAGGGCACCCCCATCGTCCAAGGGCCTGCTGGCTCTCGGGCGGTGCTCGCGTTCTTCCCAGGTGTGGAGACCTGCTCAAGTCCACACAGCCTGTTCCAGGCCGAATAGGGAATTCAACCCAGGTCTGTTTGCCTCCAAAACCCATGCCTTCTCCTCAGGGGCTGGACAGCAGAATCAAGGGGGCGAGCGGCTGGGGCTGAAGGACCCCAGTGGAGTTGAGGCGATTTGATTCCTCTGGCTGTTTTTCTAAAGGAAGATTGAGAAGAGGGCCAGGAGATTCCTGGAGGCGATCACAGCCGCTGCACCTGGCTGGTCACTCGCAGTGTTCAGGGGGAGGCAGCAAGACCAGTGTCTGCCTCAAGCCTGGCTTTCCCTTCTCCCCGGCCGCCCTCTCATACTCCCTGCCCCACCTTGCTGAGATCTAACAGCTGCCGTTATTGAGTGCCTGCTGTGTGCCTGACCCATTCCGAGTGCTTCATGTGGGTTACACTTTTCACTCTTGCTACAGCCATGGGAAGGAGGTTCTTTATCCCGATTGTAAGAGGGGAGATGGAAGCACAGAGAGGTGGAGTGACTGGTTGGCTGGGTTCGGTGTCAGCGTCTGCTTCCGGCTCGCCCTGCTTACGCTCAGCATGCGGCCCTGAGGGGGATGCTGCCAACCCTGCTGGGTCCCCACCCAACACCGCTCCGAAAGGGGCCTAACTGTGGTTGGAGGAGTGGCATGGGTAGGGTCACCACTCTCTGATGCTATAGGTCAGAAGAGGTGAGCTTAGTCCCACTTTGGATGGAGCCTTCTTCCTCCTTGCCTGGTAGCTGCAGGGTGACTGGGTGTGGGGACTGCAAGGCTGTGAGAGCCCTTAGCACATCAGAGCTGGGTTCGCCCCCTGTCCTCAGATGCCCCCTCTGTCCACACGCCCCTCTCTCACGTGGTCCACTGTTCTCCATGCCCCTTCCTTGGGGCAGTGATCTGTCCTTTGTCAGCCTGGCTGCCTTGGGTCTTGGGAGAGGCTACGGGGGAGCAGAGCTTCGGTAGTGGCTGCGGTGAAGTGTGGAAGGGGAGGGGACAGGCACAGTTCCTGTGTGCCACCCTTGCCTGGGGGTGATGGCACACCAAGGCGCTATAGGACATCATGGGCGGTCCCTTTGCCTGGCAAATGATCCAACTTATTCTGAAACGACTGCCTCCATTCTGAAACTCTTTTCCTTCTGTGTGTTTTATACATGGGTGAGATGAGGGATGCTGGAGTAACTACACACCGAAGTCCAAGGGGACGGGGAATCTGGGGAACTGGAGGAGGAGAAACTGAATCACAGACCCCGGAGCTCAGGACCCGCCTGTGATGCGTCCCATCCACAGGCCCTGCCGTCCCTGCTCTCCCAGGCCGGCCGACCCGAGCTTCAACTCACTGCTGAGGCCAAGCAAAGCTGGGAGGATACTGCACTGGCTCCCTTGCAGTAAACAGTAGTAGGAAAATGCAGCTGTTTGTGTATAAACTAAAGCTTGTTACAGTCCTGGAAGCTTCCGACTTGGGGGCCCACAGGCTTGGAGTGGAGAACATTGTGGGGAGAAAAATCATGTGTGAGCTGTTACTGCTGGGCCCTGAGGCTCTGAGGCCCCGCCTGGCCCTCCGTCCCGCAGCCCCGACCTGCCCTGCCGCCCTCCCCTCACTCCACCAGACTCCAAACACAGCCCAGCTGCAGGAACATCAGCCTCTCATTATGTTCCCTCCACCCCTGCACAAACACAGCAGGTGGGGCGTGGGGCACAGTGGGCGGGGGCAAGAGGCCGGCATGGGATTTGGCCTCTCTCAGGGTGCTGAGAAAGTGTGCCGAGGCGGGGGCCGCCGAGGACACAGTGGGGAGGTACCCTCTGGGCTGCTTACCATGTGCCGCAGCCTGGCTGGGATCAGACCCCTGCCACCCACAGGCCTGAACGAGACCCCTGCCCCGTGCAGGGCCTGTGGAGAAAGGTTGGGGATCAGGGCCACTGAGGAAAGCTGCAACGGGACGGGGGCTCATTCCATTTTGACATTAACTGGGTATGCAAATAACATGCAGGTTGGCCCTTTACTGTGTCTTAGTCAATAGCCAGGCATTTTTTATCTTTGGCCTGCAGCTTTGGTCTCAGCAGATCTCAGCAGGTCACCAGGTAGGAGGGGGAGGCTGTCAGCTTTAGAAGGAGGAGGCTGGGAGTGGAGGAATCACTTTCTTCTGTCCCGTAGCTGTCACACCGAGCAGGCAGTGGCGGCAGATAGGCCCTGGGGATCCCTCTCGGCAGCCTGCTGACTTTTACAGGCTGGGTGTGGTGGGGGCAGGCGAGGGTGGGAGGCTGTGCTGAGCCTGATGGATGGGCCCTGACAGCAGCTTTGGCTGCCCCGCTGGGGCCTGGGGCCCAGGCTCAGTATGGGGAGGTCAGGCTGAGGGTGCAGGGAGCTCCCGGTCACTTAGAAGGGCTGCTGATGGGAGGAGGGTATCAGTTTCCCAGCTGAAAAGCTGTGGGGGAGGGAGGAAGAACAGACCCCATGTGGAAGAGAAGTTACACTCGGGGGGACGTGGCCAGAGAGGACCATCTTGAGTTGTGTTTGTGTCTTGTTAAAGGTGAAAATTCCTGGGTTTTGTACGGGTATGGGTGCATGTGTTGAACTTACTATGCAGGCAAAGCAGATACTGCCTTTCTTATCACCATCTTCTGCCCTACCCCACTCCCTGCACTCACACACACACTCACCCACTAAGCAAGACACCATACACAGTCATACAAGACACCATACACAGTCATACAAGACACCATACACACACACATAGTCATATCAGACACCATATGCACACACAGTCATACAAGACACGTACACACACAGTCATACAAGACACGTACACACACAGGCTCACACACGCACTCAGGTACTCATGCAAGACGCCACACACACACGCAGTCATACAAGACACCATACACACAGTCATACAAGACACTATACACACACAGTCATATCAGACATACACAGTCATATCAGACACACACACAGTCATACAAGACACCATACACACATATAATCATACAAGACACTACGCACACACAGGCTCACACACACTCATGTACTCATGCAAGACATACACAGACCGTCTCTCGCACACTCATGCAAGATACCATACAAAAACACGTAGTCATACAAGACACCATACACTCAGAAGCTCACACACACACAACACTCATGCAAGATGCCATACACAGACTGTCTCAAACTCACACGCTCATGCGAGACGCTATCCACATACAGACTCACACACTCACTTGTGCAAGACACCACACACACAGGCTCTCACACACACATCCCTTTCTTTTATTAAAAAAATAGAAACCTAATTTTCATGGAAACCTGCCACTTAAGTGACTCAAGTGTCTGGATTTCCATTCTGTAAATAATGTAAATGTACACAATGTCTCCCCCCAGTCTGTTTCTCCGGTGTCCTACAATGCAGTGCTTGAATTTCCTCCCGCTCAGACTCCCACAGAGTCCACTCAGTCCTATGTAAGCTCCAAACCCCTCCCTCCTTATACATCCAAGGATGTCAGGATGGTGTGGGGGGCAGTCCTGCTCATTCAAAACTGGGACCCAGCTGCCTGTCCCCAGAGGCAGAGACTGCCACAACCATCACCAGAGGCTGTTTACTTACCTCGGGGACATTCTAGCCCTGGGCGAAATCTGCATGTGTCTGAACTGAAGGTGAGTTGGGAAGTGCATGGTAGGTGGTTTGGAACTTCTGTGCGAGCCCAGGAAGTTCCTGCCACTGTCTTCTCCCTTCCCCTTCCCTGCGTGGTGCCCAGGAAGTTCCTGCCACTGTCTTCTCCCTTCCCCTTCCCTGCGTGGTGCCCAGGAAGTTCCTGCCACTGTCTTCTCCCTTCCCCTTCCCTGTGTGGTGCTCAGCTGTGCATCATTTGCCAGAAGCCCATCCAGTGGCCTGGAAGCCTGGGGACTCGGCCTGCTTGCTGGGGAGAATCTTGCTCCACTAAGCTGAGTGCTTTCCAGGACTTTGGGTGGGGGTGGGGGGCAGGTCGAGACCGCAGTGCTGGAGCAGGGGCCAGCCAACAGCTTGTCAAACTGGCTGCCTCCTCACTCCATCAATTCCCCTGTCATTTCCCCGGGATACCTTGAGTTTGACCTCAGTGCAGGGAGCAGAGTTCTTTCTTTGTCTCCTAATAAACAGCCTCAGTGATGGCTGGCCTCCAGCTGTTCTGTGGCCCCTGTGGCCCCACCCCCCTCTCCTGAGAGGCGCTTTCTCCCTGTGAAGTCTCATTAACTGGAGGCTTGGGGCCAAGGGAGGGCTCTGGCCCACCACTCTCTCCTTATTAGCGCAATCATTTCTGTCTGGCGTGATGGCCAAGCTCTTCCTAGAACCCTGTCTGCTCAGAGGCTCCTCCTGGACTGCTGGAAGACACTGTCCTGGGTCCTCAGAGTGACCAGGGCATTTCTCCCCTGAAGCCATTGGCACCAGGTGGCACTGGGTATGGGAGTTTACATAGGTCTTTTCAGGGCCCATAGGAAGGCAGCTACTGATGGATCAGGTCCAGGAAAGGTGGGTCTCTCAGTGCAGCCTCCTTGAAAGCCAGCTCTGGTCTTCTGGTGGCGTTTGTCCATGGGAGGCCTGTCGACTGAGGCTGCCCAGAAGACATCTCTCTGTGTGCAGCGGTTCTGTTTCCTGGCACAGCTCTCTCCTCTGCTCCAAATGCAGTGCAAACCCTGAGCTGGGGGAGAACAATCTCACGAGAAACTTGGGATGTTCTCTGCAGGTGGATTTCTCCCTGGACATGTGAGTGGGAGACTGGATTTTAGGCTCTGCTCTGTGCAGCTCCCCTCAGTTCTGTGTAGTCTTTGCTCTGCCAAATCCAAAGTGCTTTCCACTTCCTTTTTCTAGAAACAGTTGTATAGTGGTTAAGAGTCAAAGATGTGCAGTCTGGGCTGGGCACAGTGGCTCACTCTGTAATCCCAGCACTTTGGGAGGCTGAGGTGGGCAGATCATTTGAGGCCAGGGGTTCAAGATCAGCCTGGCTAACATGGTGAAACCCTGTCTCTACCAAAAATATAAAAATTAGCCGGGTGTGGTGGTGCATGCCTGTAATCCCAGCTACTTGGGAGGCTGAGGTGGGAGGATCCCTTGAACCCAGGAGGCAGAGGTTGCAGTGAGCCAAGATCATGCTGCTAGGCGACAGAGTAAGACTCTGTCTGGAAAAAAAAGAAAGAGAGAGAGAGAGAGAGAGAAAGCAAAGATGTGCAATGTGACAGACCTGGGTTCAAATCCTTATGCTGCCACCTATTAGATGGGTGAGAGAGGAAAGTTTCTGAACCTCTCTGAGCCTCAGTTTCCATATCTGGGAAATGGAGATAATGACAGTAATGCTGGCCATAGGTTACTGAGAGCATTGCAAGAGAGGATGCATATAACGCACACAACATGAGCTACATTACCGAGGACGAATGTTGTGCATTTGTGTATAGAGTCTTAAGGAGGATTTTGCTCTTCCTCGTGGGCCAGGAATTATGTACTGTTCCTTGTTGTCTCCCACAGGGAAGGTCTAAAACAGCCCAGAAAGTGCACTTCAGTGGATGAAGGTATTTCTTTTTTTAAAAAGGACATGCAAGTACAAAGTCTCGTAAAAAAAATACTCAGGGCCCTGGTAATATTGAGAATATTTGCGAACAGGAAGAGGGACTAAGTGGCCTGTTGCAGAGGTGGGAAGAATATTTTTCCTTATATGTCTTTTTTTTGGAGATGGAGTCTCCCTCTGCCACCCAGGCTGGAGTGCAGTGGTGAGATCTTGGCTCACTGCAACCTCCTTCTCCTGGCTTCAAAGATTCAGATTCAGGACATTTCAGGGCCTGTCAAGGAGGTTCTTCCCACTTAAGCCTCCTGAGTAGCTGGGATTACAGGTACCTACTACCACACCCAGCTAATTTTTATAGTTTTAGTAGAGATGGGGTTTCACCATGTTGGTGAGGCTAGTCTTAAACTCCTGAGCTCAGGTGACCCACCTGCGTCAGCCTCTCAAAGTGCTGGGATTACAGGTGTGAGCCACCACGCCCGGTTCCTTGTATGTCCTTTCGACTCTTGTTTTATGTCTGCATCATATGAAATCTATTATAAAAAGTAATACAATTAAAATTATAATGTTGGAAATATAACAAAGTATATATACTAGGGGATAAAGTTTTTCAGACATTCTTAATACTTGAAACCAGGTATTTGGCTAGTAGAGTTAGGTAAAGGGCTAATTGTGAGAGATTCCTTGGAGGAGAAAGGGATGGAGATCGAGGGGCATAGGGCCCAAGGCCACCAGGATGTCCTGTATCTCTGTTTGGGGGAATTTCCTCAGCCGGGTACTTTTTGCCCAAGTGCCTCGTCTCAGCTACTATTCCGTGAGCTGGACACGAGCCCGCAGCCTCCGTGCGCTGTGAGTGTGGCTGTGGGCGGGGAGGCAGGTAGATGCAGCTGCAGCACCTGTGCCCTCTGGGTGGGGCCTGCCTTTCCCCTGCAGGCCTCGCTTACTTGTTAGAAATCTGTCTTTTCTTCAAGGGTCACCTCAGATCTCACCCCTCTGTGAAGTGCTCCCTGTTCCTACCAGATCAGACTTTACCCCCATCCTCTCCCATGTGTTCTGCTCATTCTTCTTTCCCAATTCTTTCCCCGCCGCGTTTTACATTCTCTTTATTTGGTGGGATGCCATTTCCCCTGTTAGCTCTGAAGCCCGTGGAGGACACAGGCCATGGCTCATTCACATCTCCAAGTTCCACCGTTCCCAGCCCAGGGCCCGGGACGTGAGTTCTCCATCCACGCTTGGGAGTGCATGAGTGGACGAGTAAGCAGCCTCGAGGCCTCAGAACCTCCTCGACAGGCCCTGACATGTCCTGAATCTTTGAACCTCAGTTTTCCATCTGTAAAATGGGGATGGCAATCACGGAACCCACCTGTGAGAGACCAGCTGGGTTATGCTAGGGAGTTCTCTGCTGCACCGTTGACCCTGATGGATGTCCCTAAATTTATGCAGTGTTTGCTCTCATCTTGAGATCATAGGTGTCCTTGGACTTCCTATCCTCTCTGCTGCACACAGAGCTTGCCTTCCTCCCATTTTCCACCTCGCTTCTTGATGCCATGTGTCGTAAGCTTCGCCGGCAGTAGGCTGGGCCTAACCTTAGAGCCATCACTCCCAGACACAGAACGGTCAACCCGAAGGAATCAGCCCTCAGTGCCTCTCCCAGATCACTGCCCTCTCCACAGAGCTGCAGAGCCCAAACTCACCTTCCCAGCCGGGCCAGAAGGAAAAGGCTTTCTGTGCCTGCCCTGGCCCGCCAAGCCTCACAGAGGTTACGCCGCTTGAAATGCTGACGTCCTGTCTTCCCTTCCACCCCCTTTTATTTTCTACTTTATGCTTTTCCTCGTTTCTCACTTACTCTTGCTTCCTGTTCTCCAAATTGTTAGTTGAAAACAATAGGTAAGTGTGGAGCCGCCAGCAAGGCTACGTGGATGAGAGGCATTGGGGAGCAAGGAAGGAACAGCCATTGCTTTCGCTGATTACCCGTTGCTGGCCCACCTTCTCGTTCTGCTTCCAGCAGGAACTCATGGGTCCTGCTGAGTGAGAAGGGGCTTCTTTTTATCCTGTCAGTCGTGGCTTCCTGGTCCTTCTAGCTCATACATGCCTAAGATCAGACCAAAGGAGGTCCAGCTCTTGGTCCAGGTCTCTCCTTATGAGCTGCACTACCTTCTAGGAAAGAAGTGAACGCAAGGGAGGGTAGGGAAGGGCCCACTGGAGTAAGGGTCTCGCTGCAGTTCTTCTGTTAGCAGAACATTTCTGTTTAATGCATAGAAGGGACTTTATGTCTACAGATCTACTCACCCGACTCGGATGAGATCATGAGTCCTTTCCTCGGCAAGAGGACACCTTCTCCCATAATACAGTGCCACAAGCCGCGTCCCCCGTAGTATGGCAGGAAGTGAGGCATCTTGGGGTTGGAGGTGTGCAGTACAGTGTCATCAAAGGTGGGACAGGGCCGATCACAGGGCTTTCTTCCCTAGTCACGGAGCAAACACAGTCCCCATGGGATGGTAGAGATACAGGGAAGAGGCTGCAGCCATTGACACACAGGTGCACTTTGCACCCATCATCACGCCCTGCAATTTCCTCTCCCCCTGTCTCAGCTGTATCTTCCACAGTCCTCAGCCCTAGTGGAAGTGCCTTCAGATTTATATGGTGCTATTTACTGGCACTCTGCCAATTAGTGACACTTTGAAATTCCCTTATATGACGCACTGCTGCTCTGACAATAAACAAGTCATTAGCTGGGTCGGAGGGCAGCTTCCAGCTGGTTTTGATTCATTGTTTCTGAACCGCTCAAAAGGCTCATTAAGTTGCAGGGTCTCCAGTCTAAGACTCGGGAAACCCCAGAAGCTAGAAGCAGATGGGGTTTCTGCACATCTAGGTGCTGGGTCACTGTTCACCTGCCTTTCCCTTCTGATGCCCCATGAGACTCATCCCCCCACCACTGGAGGGGGTACTAATTGCCACCACAGTGTCACCCTCCTTTCATAAGACACAGACACAGGACAAAGGCCTCAGTAGGGAGTAGATGTGAAAGGACAGCAGGGAACGGTGAAAGGAGGCTGGGTGGAAAGGAGAGGTTTGGGTGCTAGAGGAAGGAGTGGCACGGGAGAGCTAGAAACTCCAGTGGGTGACTTGGCGGGGGAGAAAGGTGGCAGACACCTGAGTGAGAGCCCGGTCCGTTATGACCAGTCCATGTTCTTCACTTGCAGCTCCAAAGGCTGTGAGACCTGGAAGGGATCTTGGGCATCACCCAGGCCAACCCCTTATCTCCATTTTACAGATGTTCAAGAAAGATGACGTGACTTCCCAGTTCACCCAGCTCATACGTGCCTGAGATTAGACTAAAGGAGGTCCAGCTCTTGGTCCAGATCTCTCCTTACGACCTGCACTAGGTCCTAGGAAAGAAACAAACTCCAGGAAGAGCAGGGGAGCATCCTGCTCCAGGCATGTGCTCACTGCTACTGTTCCTCCTCTTCCCCGTGCTTGCAGCCCCTCCTTCCATCACGTCTCATGCCCTGCTGGCTTCTGGATTCTGCACATATAAAGGAGTCCTGTTTAGGTGTCTAAGGATGTTGAGTATGTGAATGGCTAAATAAGAAGGCTCATTACAGAGCACCATGCTAGGCACTGTAGGAGAAAAAAAGTGCTTGACATTCATGACCTGGAATGGAAAGCACAGTGAAAAAATTACCAGTAAGTAAACATAGAATGTGCAGTCTGAGTGGTGAGCTCCCCCAGCTGAAGCCATGGTGCTATTCCATGTGGGACATCAGGATGGATGTATCTGTAGGTGCTAGGCACTATGGTTTTGATGCTGCCCTGGGGGAAGGTGACATGATCTCTAGTCTATAAGAAGAAGACGGCTAAAATTGAGACCTATGCAAAAACTGGGACCCTGTAAGAGATATACCCTCAGAGAAACCAGGACCAAAAAAATACCAATCAGAGGCTTAGGTAGGGACAGTTAATCTTCTCCTGACTAGGACTCTAAATAGGAAAAATTCTTCTGTGAGAAATAGAAGCTCCAGACCTGAACCATATGTGACTACAGTGTCTGAATTTCCACTGCTGGAATTCCCAAGCTGAGAAATTAATATAAAAATAGATCCCAGACCAGTAAAACTCATGGTGTATCAAGAGAAGGAAATACAAAACTATTCGGGAGGAATGTGCCCCAGAGCAACAGCATCTCACAGCAAAATCTGATCCCCTTTGAAGTTGCCCAAACAATAAAAAAATTACAAACCACATCAGGAAATGATATACTATTAGAGAAAGTCAGCAAACATATCAAACTAGTTTAGCATTTTAATAACATAAAACAATGTAACAATCTGAAAGAGACTTTAAAATAACTATGTTTAAAATTATTAAAAAGATGAAAACATAGAAATGTAAAGAAAATATAGGATATTTTGGGAGAAACAGGCAAGTTTGTTAAAAAAGACAAGAACTTTCTAGAAATAAAAAAATATAGTAATTGAATTAAAAGTTCAATAGATGTGTCAGACAGCAGATTAGATGAAGCTGAGCAGAGAATTAGTGAACTGAAAGACAGATCAGAGAAAATTACACCAAATGTAGCATGGAAACAGGAGAGAGAAAAAATGTGAAGGAGAAGCCAAAAGGCATAGAGGATAAAATGAGAAGATCCAAATTACCTTTACAGGGAATTGCAGAGGAGAAGAATATAGAGAAAGGGACATGGTAACATTTAATTTTCCAGAACTGATGAAAGGACACTGTCCTCAGATTAAAGAAACATTGGAATTTCTGGGGGAAAATACATAAGAATAAGTCCACAGAGATATGGTAGAGTGAAACTGGATTCAAGGAAATACAGCCAGTGTGTGGAGGGATTAAGGAGAAAGGAGAGGTTAAATTTGTCCAGGAATATCTGTGGAAGTTCATGGAAAACTGAGACTTGAAGGTCAAAGAAAATTTTAAGAGGTTGAAAATATGGTAAGGCTGATGAGATTTAAGAAATAGGAAGAAAATATGAGGTTTCAGACTCTCTAATTAGTTTCTAAGTAGGTTTTAATGCAATTTGTTTTGAATTAAGTTACTCTTAAGACTCTGGATACCTGTTTGTAAACTAAAGGTTTCAGGGGAAGCTCTCCTGGCCTGCACATTATTTCAAACCTAGTCTCTGTTCTTCCCAGTTTGGTCCCCTGCCCTGTCCATGACTCTTCAGTCCTGGCTAGGCACAAGTCACCCAACTGATCCTATTCCACTCAGAAATCTACTCATAATCACCAAATTGCCCTTTGAGGCCTCCCCTTCCTGTTGGGGGCTGAGTTGAAATTGGACTATCTAACCTTCCTCCCTCTACCTGTGGTCCTTGGGGCAAAGAAAAACCCTGCTCTAAAGTGGACAGCAGGGGCATGCCCTACTGCATCTGTGCCTGGTTAGCAGTGTCAGTGGCTTCAGAGGAACAGAAAAACCTGGGCATGGTAATTGGCTCATGAAAGCTGCATGTTGCTGGAGGGGGCAGGAGGGTCTGGAGAGGAATGGGCTTAATGGGAAGCAAATGCTGCAGAAAAGCCTGTGCACACCCTCCCCCAATTCACGGTCATTAGCATTCCTCAGACACCTGCAGGCACTCGGCCCTAGCTGGGCATGGGATGTGCCGGCTCCTCCCTGCTGGCGCACAGAACAGAAAGATGAAGTTTGGTTCTCATTAAGGGGGCAGGGGTGGATGCGAGACAGGATAATTCTTTCTTGTATCTTTTAAGAGCACGTGCTTTTCTTTGGTTGTCGTCAAATTCTCCTTCACCTTACGGTTGTTTACGGGGTCGGAGAAAGAGCACTGGATTTTGGGTTGAGTGCCAGATCATCCTTTCCTAGCTTCGCAACCGTAGAAACAGCACCAAATCTCTCTGGTCCTCAGCCTCCTCCTGGTTAGGAATAATGAAGGAATAATTCCTACGAAGAGGGCTATTTTGAAGAATAAATAAGGTATTATTCGAATACCTTATTTGAAGGCACCGGGCAGAGTGGTATTATGGAATGGACACTCAAAAAATTTGAGTTTCCTTTATCCCAGATCATAAGTACCTTTGGAGAAGGAATGGTGTCTTATTCATCTTTGTAACCCCCAAGGTGCCTGTTGTGGTGCCAGAACCCAGAGTAGAAGATTGAGTCAATGGGGGTGCAGTACCCCCGATGCTGAGCTCCCCCACCCTCTCACTGGGACAAGACAAAGGTCAGCTCAGAAACCAGATGCCAAGAAGTAAAAAAGACCGGGTCCTTGAAGAGTCATTGAAATGGGCCTGGTGGCAAAGCAGCAAAGGGGCAGGATTTCTATGAGGCCACTTGAAGAACCTACTCCACCTGGGTGCTGGGGGACGCGGTCCTGCAGGAGGCCAAGGGGACTGCACCGACACAGGGACCAGTCCTGTCCAGGGAGGGACGGCATCTTCCTCTCCTCCCACACTGCGCTTGCAGGTGCTGGCTTCCGGAGGGTGCCGTGGTCTCTGGGGCTGGCTCCCTGCAGCCGCAAAGACCTCTCTGGCGGAGGCTTCCGTCCACCTGCTCTCCAGCTGCTGCTGGTGGAGCCTTGGTTGACTTAGGCATCTTCCACGCATCTTTAATCTGTCTTCACTCAGTGCCAAACATCTGCGGAGGGGATCTACCAGCTGTTTATTTTCTGTTTGTCTTGGGTGTGACACAATCTCTATTCTTCACTTTAATGGCTCTTCTCTTTATTATTATCATCTCAACCCCTCTATTTATTTGCTTTCCCCGAACACCAGCCACTTTCCCTCTGCTCTCCTGGACTGGCCAAGGCCCATGCCAGCCCTCCCTGCTTCCTCTCCTCCCAGCTTAGGGCCCTGCTCTCCTGGCTATGAGCCTCACTCAAACCAGATGTAGTTTCCTCCTCCTCTCCTCCTCCTCCTCCCTCTCCCCCTCCCCCTGAGTTGCCAAGGGCTGCAGGGGGTCAGGGGAGCAGAGAGGTTCTCCACCCACATCCTGTCCTGCCCCCCGCCCCCACCACCCCCGCTGCTTCTGCTTCCCTGCCCAGCTCTGTGACCCACACTAAGGAGGGAAGGGAGTGCAGTGCACGCCAGGGTACTGTTTAGTCCCTGTGATGAGGGGTGCTGGGCAGTGCTAGGCAGGACTCGTACCCCTGAGAGTATGGTCAGTTGGGGGCCTTGGTCCCCTCTCTGCAACAGAGCTGCACTGGAAGGATTTGGCACAGTCCACACACACTCTAGATCACTGATGGTGTCAAGGCCCCTCTGCTTCCATATTGCCCAATGAGCAATATTTTACAACTGTGCCTTTACATCCACTGTAAAGCCTGGCCTGGATATGGGATCCTCACCTCCTCATGCAAGAGGAGTCTGAGGTTCTAGCGTTGCTCAGTTGATAAGAGGCCAAGTCAAGATTTGAATTTAAATCTGATTTGATGTGAGGAATGGCCAATTGGCTTAAAAACTGAGCCTGAATTTCTTGACCTGGCCTGGTCTGACCTGTCCCAACACCTGGAATAAATCTCTTTTGGTGAATAGAGTCTGAGTTTGGGGGCAGCAGCCAGACTGGGACTTCTGTTTCTGGAATTACTTCTACCTCTGGCCATAGTGGGTCATTGAAATTTGACCTCTGGGATTTCAGTAGAAGTGATAGTTAGAGATAATATTATGGCTCTCACTGTGCAAAGAACACTGGACTCTACAAGGACACGGAATGCAAGAGAAACTGAAGATGAACTTATCAGAGGGGAGAGTTGTGGCAAAACTTCAGACTCACTGTAAAATCACTAATCAACTGTTCAACCGGGAGCAAAGTCAGGCTTGGCGGGGCCTGAGCTTTTACAATTTGGTGGTCGTAGTGGGAACTCTTTTTAAGTAAAATAATTCAGAAGTATGAACACGAATATACCAGGATTCCTCCCAGGGCCTTGCAAGGATCCTGTGCAAAGGCCATTAGCTTCCTGGAAAATCCAGCCCTGAATAGGGCTAAAGTGACTTCGAACCGAGCACCTAGGCAGATCTTCAGCTAAAGCTGTAGTTTTGGACCAACTAGGACAGTGGTTCTCAATTCTGGTGGACCTAAAACTCACCTGGGGCACGCACATGTTCAAATGCAGACTGTGCTTTACCCCCAGAAATTCTGCTTTAGTGGCGGGTCTGGGGAGGGGCCTTGAAATCTGCATTTTTGATGAGTCCTCCCGGGGATTCTGAAACTGGACAAGTAGGAACTAAACTCTTAAGAAACATGGGGCCAGAAGTGGTGGCTCACACCTATAATCCCAGCATTTGGAAGGCTTAGGCAGGTGGATCACTTGAGACCAGGATTTTGAGACCAGCCTGGCCAACATGGCAAAACCCTGTCTCTACAAAAAATTCAAAATTAGCTGGGTGTGGTGGTGTGTGCCTGTGGTCCCAGCTACTTGAGAGACTGAGGTGGGAGGATTGCCAGAGCCTAGGAGGTCAAGCCTGCGGTGATCCGAGATCAAGCCACTGCACTTTAGACTCTGTTCTTTGAGACTCTGTCAAAAAGAAGAAAGAAAGAAAAGAAAGAAAGAAAAGAGAGAGAGAAAGAAAGAGAAAGAAAGAAAAAGAAAGAAAGAAAGAAAGAAAAGAAAGAAAGAAAAGAAAAGAAAAGAAAAGAAAAAAGAAAAGAAAAGAAAAGAAAAAGAAAAAGAAAGGAAGGAGCGAGGGAGGGAGGAAGGGAGGGAGGAAGGAAAGAAAGAGAAGAGAGAAAGGAAAGGAAGGAGAAAGAAAGGGAGGGAGGGAAGGAAGGAGAAAGAAAGAAAGAAATCCACTGTCATGAGGAAGTCAGGCTGGAGAACAGGAATGTTCACCAAAGTCATACAGGGTTGAAGGTATAGCTGGGATCAGGGTCCTGTCCCCAGTTTCTTGTTCTTTCCTCTTGCCAGGCTGTCTCTGATCAGACTTCACTTCCTGAAGAAAGTGGGTTATTAGGGTGGGGCGTTTGCAAAGGGGACATGAAACTGGGCTTTCTCTAGCAGCTTCCAGAAAGAAAGAAGTCCTGGGCTGCCTGGGACTCCTGAAAGGTGAGAGACCCCATGACCTCAGAGGCGGGTCCTAGATCCTTGGGGAAGGAATCTTAATTGCTGGCAGGTGCTTTAGGAGTGGGGCTGGAGCCCCTCCCAAAGTGCAGTGTCTGTGGGATGGCAGCTCAAATGCCTTCCAAAGCTCCCAGGTCAAAGGTCACCATCAAAGCATTCAACTGGCAAGGCACTCTCATTAAGTCAAATATTGACTTGTCTCACTATGAACTTTGTTTGTTTGTTTGCTTTGGCCGGAGGTCTAGTCTAAACATGTAAATGACTCTTCTGCTGATTAATGAACCTCCTCCTCCCAGTAGTCTCTTCCTAAGACCCTTAGCGAGCAAGAAGGCCAGAGGCAGGTAGGGAGGACTGGAAGTTGTCTCATCACTGCCCTGAGGAATAGGGGGGACAGTGGAGAAAAGTGGGAATGGGGAAGATAGAGAGGCCTGGACTGATGAAAGCCATGGCCCCTCCTGTGTCTGGGGAGCCCCTCTGCAGGGGGACACTGCGCCAATGTTCTGCTCTCAGGCTTGTGCACTAGAGGTGCTCTGAGCTGGCTTCATGCTTCTTGGAGGCTCCTCCATCAACCCCACCAGGTCTGGGCCCTGCGGGGCAGGTGACAGCCTCCAGTGTGGAGGAAGCCAGCTCCCTCCTTGGACTAAAGGGAGGAGGAAATTGCTCAGTTTCAAGAGGGCTGAGGAGCCCAATAGGCTTAGAGTGTTGGAATGAGCTGCGTTTGACTGGAGGCTCTTCACTGCACAGCCCCAGGGGGTGCCACCCACGCAGTGTTCTAGAGTTGCGTGGCAGTGTGGCCTGCTCCTGAGAGCACCGCTGCACACTCCTGCCCTGTTTACAGCAAGAAAGGGCAGGGGCAGTAGGGAGGGAGGGAGGAAGGAAGACAGGAAAGGAAGGAAAGAAAGGGAGGAAGGGAGGGAGGAAGGGAAGGAAGGAAGGAAGGAAGGAAGGAAGGAAGGAAGGAAGGAAGGAAGGAAGGAAGGAAGGAGAGGGAGGGAGGGAGGGAAGGAAGGAGAGGGAGGGAGAGAAGGAAGGAAGGAAGGAAGGAAGGAAGGAAGGAAGGAAGGAAGGAAGGAAGGAAGGAAGGAGCGAGTCTTCCCTGAATGCCGCTGTGGGTCAGGCTGTGGGTGGGGGCGCTCAGGTGGGCAGTGAGCGATAGAGGCTAGGCTTGGCTGGGGTTGGGAGAGGGAAGCCACCAGAGGAGGGCCGAGCCCCTTGAAAGCTGCTATTGTTTGAGGTCTATGCTCAGAGAAGCCCTGAGTAAAAAGAGCTTGTTAGAGAGGCCCAGGCTGGAGACAAGCTGCTCTCAGAGAGCCAGTGAACCGTGCGAAATGACTTAAACTAACATCCCTGACTGCACTGGGCCGGGACCCAGGAGTCAGGGCCGTGCGCTCATCAGAAATTCATAGAAGCTGCCCCGCGGCTCGGCTTTCTCTGGCCGCCTTGTTCATTGAGCGGTTTTTTCTTTCCAGTCCCGCGGCTCTGAAAGGGAGACAGGGGCTGCCTGATGGGGAAGATCAAGCGGCCTTTGAAAACCTCTCTCGGAGTTTATTAAACCCAGGGGCCAGGGCAAGCCAACCTGGAGGCCCAGCCAGGCCTGACTCCGCCCACCCCGGGCTCCCCAGAGGGGACCTGGCCTGTTCTCATTTCCCAAACTTGGCAGGGCAGAGGGATGAGGGGGTGGGGGAGCGGGATCCTGAGGAAGATGGGAGGAGGTGAGGGAGGGGGCTGAGCACGGATGGAGACCTGGCGCCCCTACAGACGACAGGGCCTTCTCTCCCTGGGCCCCCAGGACACCCCCTGCTTCCTGCTGGAACTCGTCTCTCCACGAGCTCTCCCGAGTGTTTGTGCTCAAGGTACACAGAGAGGAGAGTGGGGGAGGAAAGGACTGGGGGGTCTCTGGGCTGCATCACAGCTCCCTGACCAAGTAAGGGCAGGAACGACGCTGCTCAGAGGATGCCTCAAGTTTCCAGAAGTCTGTCGGAGAAGGAGAGGTGAAGGACCTCACCTGCTGGTGCCCCGGGTGCTCGCCCAATCCCCATCCCAATACACATCCCAGAGGGACTGGCCTTCCAGACAGCACCCAGAACAGCGGGCTGAAGTAGACTCCCGGCACAGAAAACTTCCCCGAGAGTGCCTGATGACCTGCGAGGCTGAGTCAATGCCAAGGACAGCCCCGGTGGAAGGAGCCTTCCACGAACGCCCATATGAAGGCCTTCTGGGTGCCAGACCCCATCCCAGACACTGGGCACACAGGGATGAACAAAGCAGTGGGGTTGTCTTGTTCCTGAGAAGATATGGGACCCTCTGTCTCACCACGTGTGAGTTCCTTTTTTTTTTTTTTTTTTTTTTTTTTTTGAGATGGAGCCTCTCTCTGTTGCCCAGGCTGGAGTGCAATGGCATGATCTCGGCTCACCACAACCTCCACCTACCAGGTTCAAGCGATTCTCCTGCCTCAGCCTCCTGAGTAGCTGGAATTACAGGCGCGCCACCATGTCTGGCTAATTTTTGTATTTTTAGTGGAGACAGAGTTTCACTCTTTTGGTCAGACTGGTCTCGAACTCCTGACCTTGTGATCCACCCACCTTGGTCCCCCAAAGCCCTAGGATTACAGGCTTGAGCCATTGCACCCAACCAACACGTGTGAGTTCTAAACCCCTCTGAGCCACTTCCTAGCCAGGTGACGTCAGGCAGTAACTGTACTACTCTGAGTCCCAGTCCTGAAGGCGGGCGCAGAGCTGGTGTAGGCGCAGAGCTGGTGTAGGGAGGGCTGCTCTCCACATCAAACTATAGTAACTCCTTTACCAGCTTATATCCTAGGGGATCTGAGGGAGATTTCTTCTGAAAAGGTAATTCTGCTTCTTTAAAAAGTTGAGGCCAGCACACCTGTAATCCCAGTGCTTTGGGAGAGGATCATTTGAGGCCAAGAGTTCGAGACCAGCCTGGGCAACATAGTAACATTTCATCTCTCCATGCACGGCCAACATGGTGAGCAGCCTGGCCAACATGGTGAAACCCTATCTCTACTAAAAATACAAAAATTAGCCAGGCGTGGTAACTGGTGCCTGTAATCCCAGCTACTCCAGAGGCTGAGGCAGGAGAATCACTTGAATCCGGGAGGCAGAGGTCGCAGTGAGCCAAGATTGTGCCACTGCATTCCACCCTGAGTGACAGCGATGCCTGAAACCAAAAAATATTTCCATCTCTACAAAAAATATATTTATGTATGGTGGTGGTGTGTGCCTGAGTCCCAGCTACACAGGCGGCTGAGGCAGAAGGATTGCTTGAGCCCCAGAGATTGAGGCTGTAGTGAGCTATGATCACACCACTGCACTTCAGCGTGGGAGACAGAGTAAGACCCTTTCTCTGAATGAATGAATGAATGGTCGAAGACCATCAACCACATGCATATCCCTCCTACCTCTCCCACATTCACATAAGCCTTTTCATCTTTTCTGTCTTGTTTCATTGACAGTGGCCCCTTCCAGATCATTCCTGGGCCATGATGTGCCTCTTTCTCCCTGCACCCTCACTGGATGCCACCAGAGAGCTCCTCTTTCCCAATCCAGCTTTGGATTTGGAATCCAGTTCTGTCTCGACCCCTTTTTAGACTTCCCCTTTCAACAAGTTCAAAGGCCTTTACAGTTTTTCCCGAGTGTCTTTTTCTCACACATATATATTTTTAGAGAATAAACAGATGGGAAGGGTCTGAAGATACAGACTGTGTCGTGTATGGTAGCAGTCCCTGAACCTTGCATGGATGGCAAGGTGTGAGGAATGGCCCTATTCTTTATAGGTTGTAAGCCTCTTTCTCTAGGGCCAAGGCAGCTAACAAGAACTTTGAAGGCCTTACCCCGACCCCCTCACGCCCCCCCAGTTAAGGCCGGGCCTACCTAGCCTGTTAAAAATATGGCTAGTCCTAGATCCTTGACCCAGCAATCCCATTATTGGGTATATAACCGAAAGATTATAAATCGTTCTACTATAAAAACACATGCACGTGTATGTTTATTGCAGCACTATTCACAATAGCAAAAACTTGGAACCAACCCAAATGCCCATCAATGATAGACTGGATAAAGAAAGTGTGGCACATATACACCATGGAATACTATGCAGCCATAATAAAGGATGAGTTCATGTCCTTTGCAGGGACATAGATGAATCTGGAAACCATCATCCTCAGCAAAGTAACACAGGAACAGAAAACCAAACACCGCATGTTCTCACTCATAAGTGGGGGTTGAACAATGAAAACACATGGACACAGGGAGGGGAACATCACACACCAGGGCCTGTCAGCGTGGGGATGGGGGGAAAGGAGAGGGAGAGCATTAGAACAAATACCTAATGTATGCGGAGCTTAAAGGTGCAGCAAACCACCATAGCACATGTATACCTATGTAACAAACCTGCATGTTCACACATGTATCCCAAAACTTAAAGTAAAATAAAAAAATAAAATATATATATACATAACTGGTCCCTTGTCCAACAGATTCAGGAGCCAGGAAGGATATTGGGATGGGGAGGTGTTGCGGGAAGTCAGGGAGCCGAATGGAGGGACTGGTTGAAGTCGCGGCAGAAGAACATAAATTGTGAAGATTTCATGGACACTTATCACTTCCCCAATCAATATCCTTGTGATTTCCTATGCCTGTCTTGTCTTTAATCTCTTAATCCCGTCATCTGCTTCGTAAGCTCAGGACCCTGTGATGATTGTGTCAGCTGCGCAAATTGTTTGTAGAGCATGTGTGTTTGAGCAATATGAAATCTGGGCATCTTAAAAAAGAACAGGATAACAGCGATGTTCAGGGAACAAGAGAGGTAACTTTGGACTGGCCGCCGGTGAGCCGGACGGAACAGAGCTATATTTCTCCTCTTTCAAAAGCAAATAGGAGAAATATCGCTGAATTCTTTTTCTCAGCAAGGAACATCCCTGAGAAAGAATGCGCCCTGAAGGTAGGCTTATAGACGGCCCCTTTAAGGCGTGCCGCATTTTACGGTGGAAGCCGAAGGGATGAAATAAGCCCTGGTCTCCTGTAGCGCTCCCAGGCTTATTAGGATAAGGAAAATTCCCACCTGATAAATTTTGGTCAGACAGGTTGTCTGCTCTCAAATCCTGTTTCCTGATAAGATGTTATCAATGACAATGCGTGAAACTTCATTAGCAATTTTAATTTCGCCCCATCCTGTGGTCCTGTGATCTCGCCCTGCCTCCATTTGCTTTGTGATATTTTATTACCTTGTGAAGGGTGTGATCTCTGTGACCTACACCCTATTCGTGCACTCCCTCCCCTTTTGAAAATCGCTAATAAAAACTTGCTGGTTTTCTGGCTTGGGGAACATCACGGATCCTGCCGACATGTGATGTCTCCCCCGGACATCCAGCTTTAAATTTCTCTCTCTTGTGCTCTTTCCCTTTATTTCTCAACCCAGCCGAGACACTTAGGAAATAGAAAAGAATCCACGTTAAACATTGGGAGTTGGTTCTCCCGACAGGGAAGGACACTGGTGCTCCTTTTAGCTGACATTCTTGGAGTCAGCCAACCAAATCTGGGCTGGCAGAGAGGTTTCAGCCAATGTATCAATTTGTCCGGATTGGGGGTAGCTGCCGGGGCACTCTGTTTAGAAGGACCCCAAGACTGTGTTGTTGTCATTGTTCAGAGAGTGTAATAACTGACTCATGGTGCCTGTCGTGGGCACGAGCTGGAGGGCTGGTAGAACCTGTGCTGTGTGTGCGTCTCCCATTCCTGGACCAAATGAAAAGAGGGGAGAGTTACAATTCCTTATGCTGGTCATAATTTTTCCTTTGAACAAAAGAGTGAGAACAAATGATTTGACAACAGGCCAGGTGATTTGAATTTGGGAATCGTGCCCAAAAGTTGTTACATGTGTTCACTGCAGGTTTCTTTTGGGAATGGTCATTCTTCAAGCTGGTGGGGAATTCCAAAAGAAATTATACCTTAGTGGCTTTCAAACTATTCTTTTACAGGCTTACGATGGTAGGCTTTTCTGTCAAAGAAATCTTACACAATGCGTAAACAAATACAACAGATACAGCTGAGCTGCTCTGGTTGAAATGAGACCTGGGCATCAGGGTGCTCTACCAGTGCACCTTGGAGCCTGTTGGAAAGCTACTAGTCTATTCTGCTCTCTGCTTTTACGGGGGCTATTTTTGTTTTATTTTGTCTTAATTTTTATATTTTTGAGACAGGATCTGTTTCTGTCGCCCAGGCTGGAGTGCAGTGGTGCCATCATGGCTCACTGCAGCCTTGACCTCCTGGGCTCAAGTGATCTTCCCACCTCAGCTTCCCGAGCATCTGGGATTACAGGCAAGCGCCAACTCTTCTGGCTAATTTTTTGTATTTTTAATAGAGACAGGGTTCAGCCATGTGTCCCAGGTTAGTCTCCAACTCCTGGCTCAAGGGATCCACTTGCCTTGGCTTCCCAAAGTGCTGGAATTACAGGTGTGAAACACCTCATCTGATCAAGTGGGGGGGGCTATTTCTAAATATTTTTTGTAGAAATGCAGGGCTTGAGATCCAAGAAAATATGACTGAAATTGCATAAAGATCTTAGCAGCAGTGTTACCTTTACATACCTACACACGCACCATTATTCCGAGCAGTATCCTCAAACTCACTCATCCTCCCACTCCCAAGCCATGAATGACCCCTGCTGGCTTATTTATTTATTTATTTATTCTATTTTAAGTTGTCTTCATCCAGGCGGCTCCCCCACCTTGCTGTGCACCCCTTGATAATCTTGTCACATTCCCCCTCCCTCTTCATGCGCACTGCTTAATGGGCATCCCATGCCCTGGTCGTTCACCTGGGCTGCTCCTTGGTGCCACTGTGGCTCCTCCCACTTCCTCAGCACTTGGTCCCCTCCCCTTGTTCTGTAGGTCCAGAGTGTACCTCCGATTCTCTGCTAGTTGGCTGGGGAGGATGCAGTAGTAGCCCAGGGCTCTCTGCTGCAGTTCCTGGACAGCTTCTGGCTGTATGCCCAAAGCCCACTCCAACCTTCCCCGTGTCCTTTTTCTGAGCTGTTCCGTGCCCTTTACACACACTCACTGTCTGGATGCACCATCGTCTGCTTCTCTTACCCCTCCCCAGTGCTTGTGTCCACTCCACTCCCTGAGATCTCTTCTGTCCCAGCTTTCTCTTCCATTCCATCTAAGAACTTTGCGCATGCTAGTTTCTTCCCAGGAGTCTCCTTGGATTGAGAGAAAAGAAAGTTATTTTTCCCTATGCCTCAACCCATTCATCCTTGCTTAGCACAAAACCCACCAGCACATCATGCTGGGCATCCTGCCAGGCATAGTTTATTTTGTACTTGGGTGCTGAACTCTGGTGTCTTCCTGATTTATTTTGTGGTCTGTGTGTCTGTCTTCTGCATCCATCCGCATAAGCACGGCTGTTTGAGGCTGCAGCCCCATAGGCAGGCATTTAATAAAGCTGAGCATGACGAGAGAAATAAATGGCTGTGTTTTGCAGAGGGCAGGAGGGCTGGTGCACACCGGCCGGGGGATGGTTGGGATAAGGAGGTGACTTGTATTTCAGGCTCTTCCTCCTTGATGCGAACTTTGGGCCTATGTGAGGGGAACTTCCCAGCTTCCACGCGAGCCTCTGCATCCTGGGTTGGGGTGCCAGCTTTCCTGACAGCCCTGTACTAACCTCCCCACCTACTGCCTCCTCAAGAAAGAGCAAGAGGCTGGCTGCGGTTCAGTGCCTGTCAACCAATTCAGTGGGAAGGAAACATTAAACACTCCAACACTGCTTATTGGAGCTGGGTAAACTCAGCACACCACAGTTTACTTTGCTGTCAGAAATCCCTTAGCTTACCACAGAGCAGAACCCCCAGAGGACCAGGACTCCCACCATCCCCCACCCTGTTCCCCACCCGCCAGGAGAGAACTTAGTCTCCCTCTTCCCAGCTGAGACCCTTCTGCATCCCTTTCTGCACCTCTGCCCCGCTGCCCCTCCAGCTCTCATGTCTTCGTATTTCCCCTGCCTCACTCCTCCTTTCCACCCAGCTCAGCCCTGTCCTTCCTAAACCCTCCTCCAGACTTGGTGTCTTTCAGTAGCCAAATACATTTCAGAGTACGGAGATGGGAGCCAGCACAGATGAGGTCCAGGCATCTTTTAAGGGGTAGAGTGAGATCAGGGGTCACCCTCTTTCTTCCCTCCCCACCCAGACTCCACGCAGCCCTGGCTTGTGAATCATTGATTCAAAAGGGGCCATGAAGTTAGGCAAAGATGCAGAACTGGTATGGGGTTGGAGGAACATGCAGGTGGCATGAGGGCCATTTGGGTGACAGCGAGAGGAAGCAGCGCTGCTCACTCCTTCTCCTGGTAGGTACTTTGAGGGGTTCTGAATTAGGACTGCGTCTGTCATATATTTGGGACCTAGCTTTGCATGAACTCGAACTCAAACGTTCTTCAACATAACAGCTACAACCTCCCTGGGGCCGCCCCGACCCCCACCTCTCCTAAGAAATTTGCAGCATGGGCCAAGGTTTTCTCTTTGGCTCTGCTTGGAAGTGCAAACCTTGTGGGTTTGAGATGAAACATATGCTGTTCTGGAATGTGGCTATTAGCCAAGGGAATGCTCAGAGGCCCCTGCAAAATGTGTAGCCATCTGCCTGGGGTTGAGCCGGGGGGGTTGTGACAGAGTATTTTGGGCTGGGAAGGAGCAGTGGAGGCCGAGGGCACCTTCCTTTCCTCTGCCCCTCTTGGGACCAGTGCCTCTCTCATCACTCAAGTGGATCTCAATGCGCTGTATTTCCTCCCCTGGGGAGACCCAAACCAGACTCACCCTCCGATGCCGATGCCGTGGGGGCCGAGTGACTGGCTCCAAAGAGAACAGGTGCCGATTAGAATGGCATTTTGCATATTCTTTGAATGTTATTCATTTCTTGCCAAAAGACACAAACTCTTTCCCTCACCCCTGCCCCCCTCCCCAGGAACCCACAGTGTTTTCCTCTCTTCCTCTCCAGCTCCGTTCCCCTCATTGTCCCCGTTTCTCTGGGGATTTTGCTGACCCTTCTTCTGGAGCTTCTCTTGGCCTCCCAGGCCCCGATCACCAACATGGAAACCCCCCAGTGGATGCATCTTCAGGCCCAGACTTCCCTCTTTGGCGTAGCCAGACAGCAAATGCTCAGACCCCGTCCTCCTGCTCTAAGAAGCTCAGAAATCAGTTGCCTGGGAAGGCCCTGCCTGGACTTTCTTGAATGGCTGCAGGTCTAGGCTGGAAAGCCCCTGAGGAGGACTTATCACAGGGACGGGGTGTGTTGTGGGAGAGAGGCACCTGGCAGAGACCCTACCAAATTATGGGTTAAAGAGCTCCGTTTGAAAGCATTTCTGGGAAGTTGTCAAGAGGAGATGGGGGAGGCTTAGGGAAATCTTAGGGATTGAAAAGAACCCTGGAGATGATTTCATTCAACCCTGTTTATTATTATTAATAACAATAGTTTTTAAATTCATTTTTAACTTCTGGAGAACTTAAGACCTAGAGGAAGAAGGCCAGTTCCCCAGGGTCATGGGGGTTAGCAGCCGAGCTGGATCACAAGCCAGGACTGCCGACTCCCAGTCCAGCGCTGTTTTCACAGGACACTGTCTCTATAAGTGCTCTTAGGAGAATGTCACCATGTCTCCAGCACGCTGTGGAGGCGGCAGCTGCATCAGTGGACCTGCTGCTTCCCTGGCCTTTGAGCTCCAAGGCCAGCCTCTACCGAGACAGAGTCACTGAGGATGACTATTACCTGTCCCTTGGGTGAATCCCAGAAGCACACAGAGGGTGCATCAGGCCCACCTCGGGTGGAATACCAGCTTGGGTTGCTTCCCACAGCAGTTGTTTCCCACTTTCAGCCCCTGCTGCCTTAGATGTGTTTCATACCACGTGCTCTGCTCCTCAGCCACGGCGAACTAGACCAGGAATAAGTACCCAAGACCAGCCAATGTGTTGGCAATAAACAGCCATCCAATTTTTCTCTCTTAGGAGTTTGAAATTAAAAAGCAGAGTCTAGCCATTTGGTCGTAGGGAGCTCAAGTAAAATGTCATGATCAGTGAGGACTTGTTAGGGCCATGTTGTAAAACCATAGGCAAACCAAAGTCACGCACAGAGAAAAGCTGAACCAAGAGACCGCAGCCCAGGAGGAGAGAGAACGATGAGGCCGGGTACTTAGTTTAATTAAAGTCTCATATTCCTCATAGCTATCTCTATATCCACTTTCTATATGCATTCCTGTGAACCGAGTTCTGCCCCTTGTGACTAAAAGCACTTTGACCAGACGTGATGAGGTTGGGAGCAACTTTGCATAAAGGTCCCCCCAAAAAGCCCAAGCAATAAAAGGGTGGACAATGGCTACTAATGGCCCAGGCACATCCCCACTCTATCAAGGCAGAGCCAGGGCCTTGGAGTGGAGAATTAGGGACTGGGGATATCCAATGGGATGTATAAGGAAGGAGAACTCAGCCACTGGTGGCTGCTACCCCCCTTTGTCTTCCTTTAGGAAAATGCTCAAATGTTCTGGGGTAACCCTACCTTGAGAAGCCCTCTGCATCCTGTTTCACTACCTTGAGAATGTTGGAATGAATGAAACTCTTACTTTGTGGGGAAACCTCCAGTGTGTCCACTGCTATTGGCCAGGATTATCCTCCTCTTCCCTGGAAATAACACCGTGTGTGTCTGTGTGTTGGGGTATGGCAGAGGTCTGGGCTGCGGGGAACGGAGATGATGGAGGTATGGTCAGTTGATTGCCAGGATGTGAGTTTCAGAGGCTAAAGTCACTCCATCTAACTTGGCTCAAGGATCCCAGGGCTGTTGAAGGAGGTGACAGGCCCATGTGTGTGCCCACACTAGCTCCAAGCAGAGAGGAACCAGTTCTACCTCAAGACTCCTAGGCACCTCCCATCTGGAAGACAGAGCTCTATCTTGCTGCAAAGCTACATCTGCCCACCAGATGAGCAGTACCTGTAAAAACTTCCCACATCAAACCTTGTGGGGCTAATGCCTCTTCCAGAGCCTGCTGACAACAGGAAAACGATCCCAGCACTGCATTTCCCAAAGAACTCAGAGATTCTTGCCCTGGAGCCAGGAGTGGAGAGTTTGATGTTGTATTGTCCACAGACATTCCAGAAAGAAAGCGTTGCAGTGGGAGAAGGCCTGGATGAACAAGGGGAGGGACCAGGGAACAAAAGCAGATTCTCAAAGAGGTCAATATATATTGGCTAATTGGCTTAATATTGGTAATAGTATTAATAACAAAAATCCCTACCATTTACTGAGACCTTTAGCATGCCAGGCCTCTTACAGACGTCGCTCCAGGTCATTCTCACGGCCTTGCAGAATGTATATTACTTTCCCCGTTTTACAGAAGAAGAAACTGCAACTCCCAGTGGGTGTGTTTTCAAAGACCACAGAGCTGCCACCAAGCCTGCCGCTTCCTGTCTGAGTGAAACCGAGCAATCTCCCGGATAACAGGAGGCGGATAGGTGGAAACATTTCTAACACAGGGCTGAAGGACAGCAAGTAAGCTCCAAACCTCAGTCCCAGCCCCTCTTGGAACTGAGTTAAAGAGAAAAGAAGAGCTAAGAGCGCAGCATTCCTGAAAGCAACATGAATGTCTTCTTTAATAAACACGCCAAAGCTTGGCTCTCCGAAAAGCGTGCCGCGCCTTCGAAAGCGGGCCCCTGGGAAAGCTGTGTTCTATCAGCGCTGCTGTAGCTCAAAACGTGTTCAGAGCTCCTCTTGGGCAATGGCCTTCAGGGCTCACAGCACATTGCTTTGAAAATCTTCAGTGTGGCAAATCTTCCTCTTCATCCTCTGGGGCAGATTTCATTTGGGGGCAAGTGCCAGAGGTCACTTCAGAGTTGAGTAGGCCAACTGGGGTGTCTAATTTGGGGTCCAAATGAGGTGCGATCCTAAGGCAGAAGAGTGCCTTGTGTGGTAGAAAACACAATGGAGCCCTTGGGGACAGGTTAAGAGATGAGCCCAGGAGCCCCAGAGCGAAAGAATGGCCTGCACCCTTGCAGGGGGTGCAGGGGAGGCCTTGAGCGAGATCTGAGGGCTCTTCATAGGGAGAGACACGATCAACCCCAATCAGGGCATAAGTGAAAACACACGGTCCCATAAAGTGTCCTGGGAAAGATGCCACGTTAATAAAAGGGAAAAATGCAGAGGAATGTGTGAGGAGGGAGCCGTTAAGAAATTGCAAGTGCCTGTAAACTCTGCCCTGCAGCCCCCACCCCGCCCCCAATCATGGTTCCAACTTGTTTTTCATTAGGACTCAAGGAAAAAAACCTTAAAGAAACTAGCCCGTTTGTGGAGATAGCAGAGGACGGAGCTGGCCACCTGACTGGTGTCTCTGTGTCCCCTGCCTGGTGGCTGCCCTTCCACAAGTCTCTGGTGTGACCGGCCTTGAGTTACATTCCTCATTACATAGTACGTCTTACTAGAACTGCTGTGTGGCAGGCCAGGATGCTGGGTGCAAAAGAAGAGGGTTACAGTGGATCCCGGTGCAGCAAGGACCATTGTTTCTACTCTGGGGCATTTCTGAAACACTGTTTAAGTAATAGGAGTCATTTTCTCCTTCGTATCCCCAAATGGGCCTTGGGAACCAGCTAATACGGTGGCAGCTGGCCAAAGCCTTATCACATTTCCAGGCTCCAAGCAAACAGGAAATGGGATTCAACTGTAGCCAGAGCGTTAGTTCTCAGGTGGGACTTCTAATGGTCAATAATCAGAAAGCAAGCATCAGGAACAGTTCAGAGAGAGGGAGGAGACTCGGTCTGTACAGCAGAGGAGCTCCCAGTTTCTGGAGTAGGTTAGAGAGACACTAACGTAAGAAAAAAAAGAGAGAGAGAGAGAAAGAATATACAAAGATCACTACACTGGCAAAAATTGTCAGGTAAGCATGGGGTATTTAGAAATCTGGGGAAAGGCCAGGTGTGATGGCTCACACCTGTTATCCCAGCACTTTGGGAGGCCGAGGTGGATGGATCATTTGAGGCCAGGAGTTTGAGACCAGCTTGGCCAACATAACGAAACCCTGTCTCTACTAAAAATGCAAAAATTAGCGGGCATGGTGGCACACACCTGTAGTCCCAACTACTTGATTTGGGAGGCTGAGGCATGAGAATAGCTTGAACCCAGGAGGTGGAGGTTGCAATAAGCAGAGATCACATCATTGCCCTCCAGTCTGGATGACAAAGCATGACTCTGTCTCAAAAGAAAAAGAAAAAAAGAAATCTGGAAGAAAAACAAATGAGAATGCATAGCCTAGCTAGAGTCTCATGGTATCAGTTACAGCAGTTTTAGGGAGATGATAAGTGGTCTTATAGCAGAGATGTGATGCCAGAAAAGAACTGGAGTGGCTGTGGAAATGAGAAGGACATAGGAGTGTGGTGACAGCACTTGCCATGCTTCGTAATTGGGGGGGACAGCTGAGCGGGGGAAACAGGCAGGAGGATGTGTCTTGCTGAAGTGGGGCGTTCACACTGGTACAAGTAATACCAGTAGTTTGTACAAGTGGTTTGGCTGCAGAGAGGACAGTTGTTCTTAGATTTTTGTCCTGAAAGAAGTGGCTTAGGAGGCTGCAGAGTTACCTTCCCAAAGATTGAGAACTGAGCTACACTCCTGTCCCTGTACCTGGTTGACATGTCTGGGAGCACTGTCCAACGGGCACTTGGTCCCTGGGGCCCCTTTCAGCTGAGGAGGTTTGACTCCTTGCTCTGAGATGATGACGAAGCTCTTTCATCTTTCCTGCCCCCAACCCCAACTGCTGGGGGCTCGGGTCAGATGCAAAGCCGGGCTGACTGTCTTTGCTCAGGAATCTGCTGAGACTCAAGGAACAGGAAGCAGCTGAGATGCCTCCAGTTAATACTGCAACCCGAATACCCTCTGCAAGAAGGCTCAGCCGAGAGACCTGACAGAATCGGCATTGTTCAGCCAGACAGCCAGGAGCAGCTGCGGGGCCCCCTGGGTCTCCCTAGCACTGGGGATTGTCAATAACCTTCAGCCTGGGCTCACAGACATCCTGAGGAGATCAGGGAAGTGCCAGCCTGTCTGGTACCGAGTTGGGCAATAATCATTGGTCAAAGAGGATCAAGGACAGAGGCCTTTGGGAGCTTATAATCCTACCCAAAAGAGGTCACAACATGTTGCGGAAGGACAGATAAAAGAAGCCAGGAATGAAGGGACCTGTTCAGGCAGAGGTCTGGGACAGGGTCTTCCTATTATCTCTGGAGCAGTTAGCTAAGTGCTCGCCCTTCTCAGCCCAAGCTCCGGATGGCATTCATAGTGCAAGAGTGAATTTCCCATTGACTTGAAAATTGTTCCTCCCCAAGAGGAAGCCCAACCAGGAATTACATCAAAGAATCGTAGTTCTAGAGCTAGAAGTGACTCCAGTGACCACGCAATTTGTCACCTTCACATTGCAAAAGTAAGGTAGAAAAGTGAGGTAACTGACTCAAAGCCACACCCCTCATTAGTGGCGGAGCCAGAACTTAAAACCTGGATCTCCAGACTTGAAGGCCAGTGGTCAATCCATTGCTGATCGGCATAAAGCTACCTGACCCAGCCCTCCAGAGGTTGGCATGGGGGAAGACTGAGGAGGAAGGAGCAGGAATTGGACAATATAATGGGTACATGTAAGTACAAAGTGATCAACTTACAAATGAAATGCAAAGTTAGAAGAAAATGAGGCTTACAGATTTGGGAGCATGAGTAGTAGTGGAAAGAAGACTGGACTCTGTATGAGTCAACAGACCTTGGTTTAGGTTCCCCTTCTACCACTTGCTCACTGCATAACTGGGAAGATTCTTACTCTCTCTGAGCCACAGTTTATTCCTCTGTTAAATGGGGCTAAAAATATTGTAGGATTCTTATGAGAAATAGCATGTGGACAAGCACTTTGCATACAAGAATGTGTTAGGTAAACTGTTGTGGTAATTACTGGGATGATCTGGGGATAGGTTTCTGAGTTTGGAGGCTGGAATACATTACAGCTGGGATGCTCCTAGTTCTCTGAGTTTCCCAGTGGAAGAGGGAAATCTGAAAACTAACACGAGTTTCTACTTCATCTTAGCCAACTTCAGATTCAACAATGGGAGCTGAATTTAGCAGGGCAAGATCTAAGCCTGAATGCAAGCTCAGCCACACAATGGGAAGCCTTACCATGAGGGGTGCCAGGCTCCAGTTTCTGCCCTGAGAATCCTGGCCTTCCCTGGGAGGGCGCCTCTTGCAGAAGAAATGAAGCCTGATACCTCTCAACCTGAACAGGATCCCTTGGAGCTGTCAGGAGTGGGAGGCATGGAGTCAGGAGAAGAGGACGGAAAGGGGGCTGCCAGCGTGAGGCCCGCATTCTTTAGCCAAAGCCACTTGAATGTGAAGGGACAGTGGGACCCACAGCATCCTCTCTCACAGGCCTGGTGGCACTGCCCTTGACTTTTGATACCAGGCTTGGGTGGAAAGGTGTGTCTCAGGCATGAAACTAGAGGGTGCAGTCTGGGATACCTGGAAGGGGAAGAGTTCAGAGAAGGTCTGTTGTGATCCAGCTCAACGCAGCAGCTTGTCCTAGGTAAGAGCCCTGCTGTGCAGGCTGAGGTCATTGCTGGCACGAGCTCCCCACTCACTGCAGATGCCTGCAGGTCTGTTTTAATATCTGCAGCAACCACATTCCTGAGCAGGGTGGGTAAGAGCCTTTCTGGACAAGACTGCTTTCCATCAAAAATTATTCCAATTCACCAGGGTCAGATATTTTAGAGAGAGCTGGATTTTTTTTTTTTTTTTTTTTTTTTGAGGAGGAGGAAAATAAAAATTCAGAGAGAATGACTAAATGCAGGAACCAAGAGGAGAGCAAGGTCCTGAGGACAGGGGAAGGGAGGAGGGACCCAGGGTTGTGAGAGAAGACACAAGATACAGGCAGTGGGTGCTGGGAAAGAGCTCTCTCTTTGCATCTAGCCCGTCTAGGCCTTTCTTAGGTCCTGATGAGTTTACCTGTTACCATCAGCATTCATTCATTCATACACTCAACTGACATTTGACTTCCACTCCATATGCCAAGTGCTGGGCTAGGAAGACAGAGAGGTTGTATTAGCTATCTATTTCTGTGTCACAAATCCATAATATATCATGGTTTAAAACAACACACTTTTATTATCTCACAGTTTCTATGGGCCAGGAGTCAGGGCACAACTGAGCCAGGTCCTTTGCTTTAGAATGTCTCACAACGCTGTAACCAAAGTTTTGGCCAGGGTTGGCATTTCGTCTGAAGGCTCACCTGGGGAAGGATCCACATCCAAGTTCACGTGTTCATTGGCAGAATTCAGTCCCTCAAGGGTTGTTGGACTGAGGGCCTCGGTTCCTAGCTTGCTGCTGGCCAGAGGATGCTCTCAAATCCTTGCCACATAAGTCTTGCCAGCATGGCAGCTTGCTTTGTGGAGATATGCAAGCTGAGAAGGCTGGAGAGAGGGTCAGCCAGAAGGATGGAAGTCACAATCTTTTGTAACCTGAGGAAGGAAGTGACATCTCATTGCCTTTGCCATATTCTGTGGATTAGAAGCAAGTCCCAGGTTCCACCCACACTCCAGGGGAGAGCTTTACACAAGGGTATGGAGGCTGCGAGACAGAGAACATCAGGAACCATGTTAGAAGCTACCTGCCCCCAAGTCAAAGTTGTTTTTGGCCTTTGGGTAACTCAGAGAGAGCAATAATGACAATTATAATAGTAGTAGTAGTACAACAATAATAATGGCAAAAGCAATGCATTTAATACTTACAGTGTGCAGGGACTGTACTAGCTTGTCATATATACATATTTGCTTATCTAAATAGAGGGATATGTGTGTATACACACACACACACACACACACACCCCTGTATATATATATTTGCTTTTAGTTCCTTTTTTTTTTTTTTTTTTTTTGAGATGGAATCTCACTCTGTTGCCCAGGCTGGTGTGCAGTGGTTCAAGTGATTCTCCTGCCTCAGCCTCCTGAGTAGCTGGGATTACAGGCACCCGCCATCACGCCCGGCTGATTTTTTGTATTTTTAGTAGAGACGGGGTTTCACCATATTGGTCAGGCTGGTCTTGAATGTCTGACCTCAAGCGATCTGCCCACCTCGGCTTCCCGAAGTGCTGGGATAACAGGTGTGAGTCACCGCGCCTAGCCTGCTTTTAATTCCTCAGTAGGTATCATTATTATCTTCTTTTTAGGCGAGGGAACAGGGTATCAGAGAGAGCACAACAGTGAGAGATCTAGGAGTTTTAAACTCCAATTTGTCAGACTTCAAAGGCTTTGCTTTTCCTCTCTTCACGTGCATGCCTCCCAGATGAACGGCAGTCTCACCTGGCAAGTGCTGTGATGGTCCCTCTGTGCGGGGGTTGGCGTCTCAGAGGCAGTGACGTGGAGGGACCCCCTGTAATAACAGCAACAGGACCCGATGGGGAGTTCAGGGAAAGGAAAGGGAAGTGACACAATCTTTCGCTCTTGAGGAGCCCTTGAGGCTCAAGTGGGGACCAGAACCAAGGAGGAGCCTCAGGGCACTTGCTGGGAGCAGCGGCAAGTGCAAGCGAACAGCTGTTGGAGAGCTCCTAGGAGAATGGAAGCTGGTGGCTGTTTAGATTAGTTTTCTAATTGGCCAGTGTTAGCAAAGCCTCTTGTGTATACACAGTGGAAATAGTTAATCTTGTCTATTTGTATATCCACTCATGTTCTGTCACTCCCTGATCTTCTCAGCTGTTTGCCTCTTACTGTGGGTTTTAAGCCGAGAGAGGGTTTAAGTCTATGGGACTCTTTCTATGCAGCTCCTAGAACCCGTGGGCAGCAGGAGGACAGCCACACGGTGGAAGAAGGTTCAAGTGCTTCCCCACTCCGTGCTGCCCTTGTCCCCACCAGCCTACCTGGCCATACAACCCTACTTGTCCCCAGGTGGCCTCCCTTCCTGCAGTGCTCATCTCCCCAGCACACCACTCCAGCCACTAGAACCCATACATTTGCACAAAGCAACCTTCCATGTGTCACCTCGCAGCTTCATGACAAACCTGGAAGTCAGGCTTTATGATTCCAAGTGAGAAACCAAGAGAGGTTAAGCGACTTGCCCAGCGTCACTCACACAGCTGGTGCGTGGCTGAGCCAAGGTCAAACCTGGGTCTCGCACTCCTTCATTCTCTCGCAAGGGCTTCTGGTCTGGCCCACCCACCCCACACACCATGTTCACACGTTCATCGTGCAATTTCCTTGCTCAGGAAGCCGTAAGCTTTCTCTGCTGACTGTGCCGCCGCAGCCACAGGTTTGTGCCTCCCTGCCAGGGCCCTTGAGTTTTTGCTTCCCTTTCCCTGCCATGAATCCATCTCACCTCTACCGTGGGTTCCATGCCAAGAAGGCCAGGTTCCCAGACTCCCTGAGACATCCCAGGCTTCTGGGTTCCCTCTGTGATTAGACTGTTGCTAGCTTTATTTTTATTTATTTTTTGTTTTGTTTTGTTTTTGAGATGGAGTCTTGTTTTGTCACCCAGGCTGGAGTGCAGCGGTGCAATCTCTGCTCACTGCAGCCTCCGCCTCCCAGGTTCAGGGGATTCTCCTGCCCCAACCTCTTAAGTAGCTGGGATTACAGGTGCACACCACCATGCCAGGCTAATTTTTGTATTTTTAGTAGAGACGGGGTTTTGCCATGTTGGCCAGGCTGGTCTCGAACTCCTGACCTCAGGTGATCCACCTGCCTCAGCCTCCTAAAGTGCTGGGATTACAGGCGTGAGCCACCGTGCCCGTCCTGTTGATAGCTTTAGATTGGGGACCAAGATATAAACATTTCCTATCACATGCCAAGCCCAGGCACATGGAAAACATGTGTGGCTTATTGATAATGAAGAGAGGGAAAGAGGAAGATAAGGTTAGGGAGACTTTGAGGGATACAAAAGTCTTCTTTCAGATGCAGAGTCCTCCCCTCTGACCGAGGGACCTCCTGCCTAAGACATTATTCCCTTGCCTCCCCACATCTCTATCTTCAGACTCCAGGTATCTGTTAACGATTTTCTTCCCTTCCTGACCTGAGTGTGGTCAAAACGCCTCTTTGTAGATGTTCCAGTCTCAGCCAGTCAGACATACACTTAAACATACACATTTTTGGAGAGGTGGTGAGTGGGACAGGTATGGTCATAAGTTACAAATGGGACATAACGGCAAGAAAAATGTCCACTGTTCAATAGCAGTCAACACACAAGACTGATGCTACAAGATTTGTTTTTGGGGAATACCATTCAGAGAATTTTAAAGAAATGACCATACAAATGGGATATAAAGGAAGTTAGAGAGGTATTGGCCTCCCCGATCTCTTACAGATATTATAAATAGTCATAACACTATTGATTACACACTTTCTGCGCGCCACTGCAGTAAATGCTCCATAAAAATTATCCCGTATTTAGTCTTCAAAACAGTTCTATAAGGTAGCATAGTATTATCCCTATTGGAAACTGTGCTTCATAGAGATTAAGTAGATTGTTTAAGACTACACGTATAGGCCGGGCGCGGTGGCTCAAGCCTGTAATCCCAGCACTTTGGGAGGCCGAGACGGGCGGATCACGAGGTCAGGAGATCGAGACCATCCTGGCTAACACAGTGAAACCCCGTCTCTACTAAAAAATACAAAAAACTAGCTGGGCGCGGTGGCGGGCGCCTGTAGTCCCAGCTACTCGGGAGGCTGAGGCAGGAGAATGGCGTAAACCCGGGAGGCGGAGCTTGCAGTGAGCCGAGATCTGGCCACTGCACTCCAGCCTGGACGACAGAGCGAGACTCCGCCTCAAAAAAAAAAAAAAAAAAAAAAAAGACTACACGTATAGTGTAAAAGTCAGGATTAGAACCCAGACTGCCTGACCCTAGAACCCTTGTCCTTAATCTCTGATACCAAATGGACGGCCTCTGTGTTTCCCTGTTTCTTTGCTGATAGAGATTCATTAAAAATGCCTTATGAAGGCCGGGCGCGGTGGCTCAAGCCTGTAATCCCAGCACTTTGGGAGGCCGAGGCGGGCGGATCACAAGGTCAGGAGATCGAGACCATCCTGGCTAACACAGTGAAACCCCGTGTCTACTAAAAAATACAAAAAACTAGCTGGGCGTGGTGGCGGGCGCCTGTAGTCCCAACTACTCGGGAGGCTGAGGCAGGAGAATGGCGTGAACCCGGGGGACGGAGCTTGCAGTGAACCGATATCGCGCCACTGCACTCCAGCCTAGGGCACAGAGCAAGACTCCGTCTCAAAAAAAAAAAAAAAAAAAATGCCTTTTGCTCCTCTCTGGCTGGGACTTGCGGTGAGAGAAGAGAGAAGCCCCACATCGGGGCTTCTCCCACTTTTAAATAGGGAGATGGGGTCTCAGTTCCTTCTTACCTAGCACAGTCCTCTGCCTTAAAACTTCGCAAAAGTGGGCAGCTGATAGAGTTGCATTTTTTAAATGTTCCAGGCTATGTCTTCTTATCTCAAGGAGGCTTGATTTACTTTCTTCTATCTTATCCCAGTCCAGGGCCCCTGTGATGGATTTCACCTTGGACATTTGCCTTTGGAACGGTTGCTCCTTGCCAAGAGCACTCCCCCAGAGACAGATTGAGAAGGAGACAGCTCCATGGTTCCCGTTCTGGGACTGGCCTTTCGCCTCCTGCCTCCCACAGCTCAGGTGGAGAGAGGAGGACCCTGCCCTTACCAACTGGAAAGCATCAGGTAGGACTGCTGCTTAGCAATAATAAAACTGGATTTCTGCAGATTTGGCCTGGGCCTGCTCTCACTTGAGATGTGTCAGGGGAACAGGAGAAGAGACAATAATAGTATAGTAGTATCAATGTAGTGTTAATATTTTCCTCTTTGTTATGACTATTCGTGTGTCTTTTCAAATTTAATCTTCACAGTAACTAACTGAAGCAGCTTTTGTGTTCCCTTCTCACAGATCAAGAAACTGAGGGTCAGTGGGGCTAGGATGACACAGATGTGGAGGAAGGGGTGGGTTTCCAGCCTGTCTTCTGACATTAAATCTGTATGTCTTTCATGACGCATCAAGGAGGAATGCATCTCCCCATGGTTTCCCCTCACTTTTCTTTCTTCAAAAGAGATAGAGTGTGGCTCAGGTTAGGGCAGCTCATCCTTTTCCAGCGGTGGATGCCAAGGGAGAGAGTTGAGCCTGAAGGAAGGGGTGTCATGCTGAGCCAAGATCAGGGTCTACACCAGGCAGACTTGAAGTGGGAAGTCATACTTACAAGGGAGAGGGTGGCCAGCCAGTCCCCTTTGCTGTGCTTGGAAGAGAATAGCAGGGAAACTCTCTCTCCACAAAGCATTGTGATATGGTTTGACTGTGTCCCCACCCAAATCTCATCTTGAAATGTAGCTCCTATAATTCCCACGTATCATGGGAGGATCCTGGTGGGAGGTAATTGAATCATGGGGACATATCTTTCCTGTGTTGTTCTCACGATAGTGAATACATCTCATACGATCTGATGGTTTTATAAAGGGGAGTTCCCCTACACAAGCTCTCTTGACGCCGCCGTGTAAGATGTGACTTTGCTTGTCATTTGCCTTCCTCCATGATTGTGAGGCCTCCCCAGCCATGTGGAACTGTGAGTCAATTAAACCACTTTCTTTTATAAATTACCCACTGTTGGGTATGTCTTTATTAGCAGTGTGAGAACAGACCAATACACATTGAAATCTTCAGCGATCATCATGCTCTGGGTAACACACAGTCACATAAGACCAGAATTCAAGAGAAAGGAAAGAAAGTAGCATTTTTGAGGTCTCCTGTGCACTAGGCATGGAACTAGGGAGTTCACATATTTTGTTTGATTTTCATAACAGCCTTGTAAGGTGGGCTTCACTATCCTCATTTCAGAAGAAGCTGAGGCCCAGAAAGATTAGATAATTTGCCTGTGGTCTCATTGCTAGTAAATTGTGGAGCTATAATTCAAATCCCGGTTATCTGTCCCACATCTGTTAGTAAACTAGAAGCTGGTCTTTCACATGTCTCCTGGAGAGTGGGGAGGTCTCTCTTCCAGAACCTAGAACAGTGCCTTACAGACTGTAGCTTAACTTGGTAACTTCTACTTCCTAACCCATTCTGCACACATCCTGAAGATGTAGTGGGGCAATAGGTAGAGTTAGCAGGAGGAGTTCAGGTTGTTAGTCAGAAAGAACTCCAGAGTTCCCCTCTGGCTTCATGTCAATCTTTTTTTTTTTTTTTTTTTTTGAGAGGAGTCTTGCTTTGTTGCCCAGGTTATAGTGCAATGGTACAGTCTCTGCTCACTGCAACCTCTGCCTCCTGAGTTAAGCAATTCTCCTGCCTCAGCCTCCCGAGTAGCTGGGATTACAGGTATGCATCCCCAGGCCCAGCTAATTTTTGTATTATTAGTAGAGACGGGGTTTCACCATGTTGGCCAGGCTGGTCTTGAACTCCTGACGTCAGGTGATCTGCCCACCTCGGCCTCCCAAAGTGCTGGGATTACAGACGTGAGCCGCTGCTCCTGGCCGTCAGTCTTTAAAGACAGGCACTGTGCCTTTTTCACCTTTGAGTTCCTGGTGGCTGACAAATAGCAGGGGCTCAAGAAAGGTAAGCTACTGATTTTAACTGAGGAGACCTTAAGATTAAGATACGAGAACTTCAAAATCATAGAAGCTGTAGTTGCAGATTGGCCAAAAGGATATAAATTCACTGGACGCAACCCAGTGAAAAATAACGAGGAAAGGGGAACTGGGCGATTGGATGGAAGGCCTGGAAGTAGCTGCTATAGAATGTGCATCTGCGGGGATTCAGGAGACCCGGGTTCCAGTCCCAGCTCTGCCTCTCACCAGCTGGGGGATCTTGGGCAAGTTGCTTCTTCCCTGTGAGCCTCCGTTCATTTATTTGTAAAGTGAAGGATGGGGGCTGTATTCTAAGATCCTTTTGATTCCAACATTCTGGGAGTTTGAATCATTACCTGCCTAAACACCCTCCCAGATTCCTGGGGAAAAGATAAAGAAGGTTGTTTCTTTTTTAAAAGCTTATTTTTAAAAAAAATTGACAAGTAAAAATTGTGCCTATTTATGGCATATAACATCATGTATACAGGCCAGCATGGCTAATTCAAACTATTGAACACATGTATTATTTCACATCCTTATTTAATGGTGGTAAGAACATGTAAAATCTACTCTCTGAGCAATTTTAAAATATAAGATATATTGTTATGAACTGTAGTTGCCCTGATGTGCAATAGGTCTCCGGAACATATTCCTCCTGTCTAACTGAAGTTTTGTGTTCTTTGATCAATATCTCCTCAATCCCCCAACCCAGCAGCCTCTGGGATCCACCATTTCACTCTGTTTCTGTGAGCTGGACTTTCCTACACTCCACATGTAGTGAGATCATGCAGTCTTTTTCTCTCTGTGCCTGGCTTATTTCACTTAAGTAATGCCCTCCAGGTTCATCTGAGAAGGTTATCTCTAGAAACAGAAAAGAGTTTCACCTCCAACCAGGGTGATAGGAGCAGTCCTTCCTGAGAGCCAGAGATGGACTTGATGGCATGAGTTATATCTTTTCAAGTCTGGGGGTGTTGCTGGTTTGAAAGTGGACATGGTACCCCATTTCTAAACCTCAGACTCTCTGGACAATGCAGCTCGGCCTTCAGAACCACCAGAGAGGCTGCAGTGTGCGAAGACAGCTCATCCTCAGGGAGGAAGGGGAGCAGAGAAACCACCACCCTATGGGTTGTTCTCGGATCCCCCGTGTGCTGGCCGTCTCCCACCCAGGCTCAGTTTGCACTGCTAATCTGTTATGTCTTTCTCGGTAATTTAGCACTTTCAGACAGTTATGGTTAGATTCTGTTTATTTTTCTAAACCTCACAAAAACTCCATAATACAGCAAGGGAGAGTGGGAGGGGGAGTTTTTCTAGAAATATAAACTCAAGATTCAAATGCTCTTCCCCATCTGCAGGACAGCTGTTGTAGAGCTCGGTCCATCCCGAGCACTCCAGCATTCCATTTCAAGGATCTCTTCCTGGCTCTCCTCCCACCATCATTCCTTTGAGAGAATATGGCCTTGAGATCAAGGCACGGAGAGCTGCCAGCTACTGCCACCTGACACAAAGCCTCATCACCCTTGCCTATCTCTCTGCCCTCTCCGTCCTCGGCATGGGGTCACGTTGTGGGTCATTCTTTCCTTTCACTGAGGTATGAGCAGAGGAAGAGGGCAGGAAAAAGAGGCCTCTCCCTTTGCTGACGGATGAGGAAGAAGTATGGGGTCCGAGTGGGCCCACCCCTTGCCTAATTTTTGCCCAATTATTTGGCCCCTGGGGTCCCTGGTAAACTTCTTATCTTCTTGTGCCCAAGATTACCATGTGTCTAATTGCTCAGCTCCAGTTAGAGTGGTGGAGGGAAACTGGTATCAATGAATGAATGAATGAATCGATGGATGGTTTAATGACAGCTTGGAGAGCCAACTGGAGTTTGAGCAAGAAACAGGAAGAGAAGGCCAACATCTTTTAGCTCACCAAATAACTTTCATGCCCTTCGGGAAGAAGAAAAATGGATATGGTAGGGGCAGAGCATGGAAGAGCTTAAATTGAGCCTAAAGGACATAAAACTAGATAAGTAAGATCAGAAATAAAAGATGAGTCATCATCGAATCCAAACCTTTACATTTTCAGCAGAGGGTGCCAAAACCTCAAGGGGATAGTGACTTCTTTAAAATCATAGAACCGAGTGAAGACTGGGCTCTTTTGACTCTTTTTTTTCTGTCCCTGACAAAATGTTGCTCTTTTCTTCTCCATACTTTCATATTTTCAAACTCATTTATTCCAGAAAAATACCTGCCCTCTAACCTGGGGTTCCTCTTTTTTGACCTAAAGAAGTTATCCAAACTTACCTTGAGCTTACTGTCCTTGAGGCCATTTTGGCCTTTGTTTTGTGGCCTCAAGCCTGCTCTCACTTAGAAAGGATGAGTGATGGTAGCAGTAGCCAGCCAAGCAGGGCCAGTTTCTCCCCGGGCTGGCCCCATGAAAGGTTTGGCTTGGGTTCTTACCAGGGTCCACAAGTCTTGCCTCCTAGAAGTTTGGTCCAGTGGTCGGTCTGTAGTCCTGGGAATTTATCCCATCTCAAAAAAAGGTTTTCAGACCTTGCCTGATGATCCAGGGACTGGAACTGATCACACATTTTACCCCTTTATAGCAACTTGGGTGTCCCAAACGGGACCCATGACTTCCAAGTCCCAGGCTAGGATTTTCTAACCAAGTATGCAGTCAGAGGAAAATGTAATCCACATGTACTGACTCACTGATCTCTAAATCATCCTAGAGTTTGATTCTGGGAATGGTTTGATGTGTACTCTGCTTTTTTTCAACTTTTGGATTGGTGCACTGGCCAAGACACAATAAATAGCAACCCTGAGAGAGAGAAGGAAGCTTCAAGTAGAGGCACGACCTGCAGGCTCTTCCCCTAGTCCCAGCTGGAGACAGGCGCCCAGCAGGAGCAGAGAGTAGGCCAGAAGCCCAGAAATAAGCCTTAGGTTAACCTCACCCTCAGCCTCTTCTTCTGCTTGTACTTCTGGGACGCAGAGCCTGACTGGGGAAAAATCACTCAGCCCAGAAGATAGTAACACCACGGATTTACAGCATCTGATCTTTGTTGTACCCTCCAGGGTACACACTAATCCTAGCTTGTGATTCCTACTGTCATTCCAGGCCTTTTCCACTCTGGGAGATCTCAAGCACTCTTTTTCAACAATTTCTCATTTTGAAAAGAAAAAGGAGTCCCTCAGGAAAGAATTTCCTCCATTGCCTGTGATGCTCTGCAAACCTCCATGCCTCAGCCACCCTCCTTTCCCATGAGGGCTCCCTCTCAGGGCTAGTTCCTAAGATCCCTCCCCAGTAATCCTCCTGCATGAAAACCTCAGAGTCTCAGAGTCTGTTTCTGCTGATGTGAGCTAAGAATGTTTCAGGAAGAGGGTCATGTCATCGGGATCCCATTTCTTCCTGTGTCCTCTGGGACCTTGCTCTAAGATCCTCTCTTTTGTCCTGAGTTTTTTCTGAATCTTTAAGCTCCACCTCTCCTTAGCATATATACTCATTCAAGTATTTCCTATACTAAAAAACCAAGTTAAACCTTCCTTCCACCTGAAGTCTCTATGACCCCTCATGTCTTCTCTTTTAGTCAAGCCTCTCACAAGTGTCCTCTGTGTTCTCTCCCTTCATGTCACACTGACTCCACAACTCATTGTAGTCTGGTATGCACTGTCATCACAGAAATGCCCTCTGTGGGTCAGGCGTGGTGGCTCATGCCTGTAATCCCAGCACTTTGCGAGGCCGAGTTGGACGGATCACCTGAGGTCAGGAGTCCAAGACCAGCCTGGCCAACATGGTGAAAACCCGTCTCTACAAAAATACAAAAATTAACTGGGCAGGATGGCAAGTGCCTGTAATCCCAGCTTCTCAGGAGGCTGAGGTGGGAGAGTCACTTGAACCCGGGAGGTGGAGGTTGCAGTGAGCTGAGATTGCGCCGTTGCACTCCAGCCTGGGTGACAGAGTAAGACTCTACCTCAAAAAACAAAAAAAAAAGAAAAGAAAAGAAAGAAGGAAAGAAAGAAAGAAATAGAAAGAAATGCCCTCTGTGAAGTCATCAGAGACCACCTGTAGTCGCATTTCAGTCTTTTCCGTACGGGACTTATCAGCAGTATTTGACATCATTGACCTTACCCGCAACCCTGACATGCTTTGCCCCTTCGTGCTGTGTGACACTGCTCTTTCCTGGATCTCTTCCTACACCTTCGTAAGATTCTTTTCAGTCTCCTTTGTGGGTCCTCTTTCCTTCAGTAGATGCGTGCACGTTGGTTGGGATTTTCCATGGCCATCTGCGGCTATCCAGTGCTGTCTTCCCTCCTCTCTCTGCACACTCCCCACTTGCAGCTAAGCTACACCCTCATGCCCATGACCCCAGATCTGCATGCCCAGCCAAGGACTTTGTTCTGAGCTCCACCTGAAGTTCTCTGAGACCAAAGCAGGACTGTCGCTTCCCTCTGAGTCTGGTCACATTTCTGAAGACCCCATCCTGGAGAAGGATGTCAACATTTCCCAGGCCTCTGCCTCATTCTTAACACCCAGTCTGTCTTGCCAGGTTTCCTGCTTAAGCATCCATCTGCTCACCTCTAGCCTGCCTCCCTCCGGCTTTTTTTTTTTTTTTTTTTTTTTTTGAGACAGAGTCTGGCTCTGTCACCAGGCTAGAGTGCAATGGCGAGATCTTGGCTCACTGCAACCTCCGATTCCCAAGTTCAAGCGATTGTCCTGCCTCTGCCTCCCGAGTAGCTGGGATTACAGGCGCCCGCCACCTCGCTTGGCTAATTTTTGTATTTTTAGTAGAGATGGGGTTTCACCATATTGGCCAGGCTGGTCTCAAACTCCTGACCTTGTGATCTGCCCGCCTTGGCCTCCCAAAGTGCTGGGATTACAGGTGTGAGTCACCATGCCCGACCTCTAGCCGCACTTTGGCTTCCTTCGATTAGGCTCTCACTTCTTGCTAGTCTCCCAGCTAATTTCCCTTCAGCCAGTCCTGACCATAGCCGATCCATACTACCCATAGTAGCAAGAGTGGTCTTTTTATACAATAAATCTTGTCCATCACTACCTTACTTAAAATGCTTTAGTGGCTTCTCATCACTCAGGGTAAAATCTAAATTCTTTAACATAACATAAAAAAATCCTTTATGCTCTGGTCCCATCTGTCAGCCCAGCTTCATTTCCCCTGCCAAGCTCTCCTCTTTCAGGCACAGCAGCACTGCAGTTCATTGTCCAAACTCCCAGAACACAGCAGGCTTTGTTGTGACTTGATTTTTTTCTTATATCTTTGCACTTGCTCCTTCTTCTACCTACACTGCTCTGTCTCCACTTGTCCACCAGAAAACCTCCTATTCAGCTTTCCAGGCTCAGTTCATGCCCTGTCTCCTCCTGGAGGCCTTCCCTGATTTCTCAAGGCAAATTCGAATGCTGTTTGCCCCACCTCCCCCTTCTGCATTCTGTACCTGCCTCCACTGCTAATGAGCATGCTGGGCTATGATTGCTTATTTTAAGTAGGAGCCTCTGCCCACCCCTGGAAGCCTAGACCTGTTGAAAGCAGTATCTACACCTTTTCATCTTTGTATGTCTTATACAAAGTATAGGGCTTGGCATATAATAGACACTCAATCAACTTATTATTATTATTATTATTTTTCCTGAGACAGAGTCTCGCTGTGTTGCCCAGGCTGGAGTGCAATGGTATAATCTCAGCTCACTGCAACCCTGCCTCCTGGATTCCAGTGATTCTCCTGCCTCAGGCTTCTGAGTAGCTGGGATTACAGGTGCATACTAGTGCGCCTGGCTAATTTTTGTATTTTAGTAGAGACAGGATTTCACCATGTTGGCCAGGCTGGTCTTGAACTCCTGACCTCAGTTGATCCAGCCACTTTGGCCTCCCAAAGTGTTGGGATTACAGGCATGAGCCACCGTGCCTGGCCTACACTCAATAAACTTTTTGTCGTTGTTGTTGTTGCTGCTGTTTTTGAGACGGAGTTTCGTTCTGTTCCCCCAGGCTGGAGCGCAGTGGCACGATCTTAGCTCACTGCAACCTTCACCTCCTGGGTTCAAGTGATTCTCCTCTCTCAGCCTCCTGAGTAGCTGAGACTACAGGTGCCCACCACCATGCCTGGGTAATTTTTATATATGTTTTAGGAGAGGCGGGGTTTCCCTGTTGGCCAGGGTGGTCTCAATAAATGTTTAATTAGTAATCATGCCCAGCTTTTATGGAGCACTTTCAACAGGGCCAGGCCAAGTGCTAAAGCGTTTCAACATCCCTTACATCACTCAGTTCACACAATCTCCACTACCAGATGAGGTAGGTGTCGTTATCCCTATTTTAAAGATGAGAAAACTGAGACTGACAGAGGCTAGGTAACTCTCCCAAGCTGGTAAGTGGCACGGAAGAGCCACGAACCATGTTCTTCCCCATGAGTGCATGCTGCTATTTGCAGTCAGTCACACGGGTAGTTTCAGGATGGCGGGTTCTGCATCTGCTCTAAGGAACTGTCTTGCACACAGTCTGTCACACCCCAGGCCATTTAGTGCTTCCCTGTACCTATCAATTCAGGCCTTGAGGCCTGCACTTGGCGAACAAAATTTAGGCATTCCCTCTTCAGCCAGTCTTTGGTCCCGTATCAAATCTTTTCTTGCCACTAGGGTCCCATAGTTGCTGCCCAGACCCTTCCTAGATTTGCCACCCAATGTCCTCGTCTACTGGCTGCGAGTTCAGCTTCCTGCCCACGCAGACTCACAGTCAGCAGCACTCCGTGCTGCCTGATTTCCCAGCCTGTCTAGCCAGTAGTTGGTTGCGAGCCTTTAGTTCTGAGGAGCAGCCCTGGTCCACAGCCTTGGTGCTGAGCTGACCACTTCCCGTGTAGCCCCTCAGCCTGCCAGTCTCCTGCCCTGGTGCCCTCCTGGCCTTGCTCTGAGTCTCCTGGCCCTGAGTGCCGTGTCCGATCACACGGACGGCAGCTCGGGGTCAGACAGCCAGAGAAGACAGAGAGGTGAGGGACACGTGTCTCCCAGGGAGGGCTATGCGGGTCTCCGGGAGTCCAGGCGAGACTGCCTCCTCAGAGTCCTCACCCCCACACCTGCAACCTGAGAGGGCACACCTGTGTGCCTCTGCAGCCACCAGCCGATTTTATGGGCTTCCTTCTTCGTTGTCTTTGTATACAAAGATGACTTTGTTTTATTCCCCAATATTTGGTTTTCTTTTTAAAAATGTATATTTTAATAGTTTTGAGGGTACAGGTAGTTTTTGGTTACATGGATGAGTTCTTTAGTGGTAATTTCTGAGAGTTTGCTGCATCTGCCACCCGAGCAGGGTGCACATGGTACCCAGTGTGTACCCTTTCATCCCTCACCCTCTTCCCACGCTTCCCTGCGAGTCTCCAAAGTTCCTTCTGCCATTCCTATGCCTTTGCGTCCCCATAGCTTAGCTCTCACTTATAAGTGAGAACATATGGTTTTGTTTTCCATCCCTGAGTTACTTCTCTTTGAATAATGATCTCCAGCTCCATCCAGGTTGATGCAAAGGTCATTATTTTGTTCTGTTTTATGGTTGAGTAGTAGTCCATGGTGTATATATAGTACATTTTCTTTTTCTTTTTTTTTTTTTTTTTTTTTTTGAGACGGAGTTTTGCTCTTGTTACCCAGGCTGGAGTGCAATGGTGCGACCTCGGCTCACTGCACCCTCCACCTCCCGGGTTCAAGAGATTCTCCTGCTTCAGCCTCCCAAGTAGCTGGGATTACAGGCATGTGCCACCACAAGCAGCTAATTTTATGTTTTTTGTAGAGATGGGGTTTCACCATGTTGGTCAGGGTGGCCTTGAACTCCTGACCTCAGGTGATCTGCCACCTCAACCTCCCAAAGAGCTGGGATTATAGTCGTGAGCCACTGTGTGTGCCTGGCCTACCACATTTTCTTTATTCACTCGTTGGTTGATGGGCATTTAAGTTGACTTCTTTTTTTTTCAGAGGTAGGATTTCACTGTGTTGCCCAGGCTGGTCTCAAACTTCTGAGCTCAAGCAATCTGTCCACCTTGGCCTCCCAAAGTGCTGGGATTACAGACATGAGCCACTGTGCCCAGTCCCCAGCTCCGTATTTTTGCGATTGCAAATTCTTTATGTGCTTTCTTCTTGGCCACCATTAGTTTCTCACTGTGACAGTGCAAATAAAAGAAATATACTCTTGCCTGACAGGATGAATATTTTGCATTTAGCTTTTATTGCTATTTTATTGAACAATTCTTGTACCTGACTACAATTATTATAGTAACAATATGCAGCCATTGAATAAGGCTTGGGCTTTAGAAATATACAAAGTGCAGATTAATCTGAACAGTGAAACTTTTAAATGATAATGCCTCAATTTTGTAGGTCTTTTTTTACTATAATGCACTTTCTCACATATTCTGTTTCAACTCAGTAAATATGTTTTTTCCAGCTTTAACAAAGGGTGGGATTTTAAATCATGCCATCTCTGTCAGTCACTGTTGAAGGCAAGAGTGCTATGCTGGAGTCTTTATATATGGCACCTTATTAATTTTTACAGCAATCATGAAAGAGGGGAGTTTCCCCCATTTTACAGACAAAAGAAATGAGATACATTGCCCAGTCCTCCACAGCTAATAAGAGAAAAGCTGAGATCTGCAACCAGATCTGCCCGAAGCTCAAGCTTACGTGCCTCTGCTGTGTCACTCTCCCTGACGCCAGGCCTGTCTTGGTCTGTAGCTGTCTCTCAAGGCAGGAATGGACGCTACCACCACCCCGGCCTCAGTGCGCCTGCATTTTCTTATGTATTAAACACAAATTCCTGGGGGTAACTTCCGGTCTCTTTGGCCTAAGTGATTTTTCCTATGTTGTTCCCCTAGATTTAATACAGGCCTCCAGGCAACTGACATTTTCATCTGACTTCTTGATGGGGATGCCTGGCACTTACTGTAGGGCTGGCAGTCTCAAGATGCCACCCTTCCCAAGGAGAGGGCAAGGACACCTCCTGGGAAGCTCCCAGGGAAGGGTAAAGGCCAGCAGGGCCTTGCTGAGAAGGTCCTTCCAGGACTAAGCAGGAGGTTGACTGCCCAATTGTCATCTCTGAATCTGCCATCTGGGTGGTGTTTCCCCCCTTAAGCTATCCCGGCCCCGAAGGGACACAACTGTCGAAAGAATCCAGAGGATGGGGGAAGGGGCCTCTGTGGGGCAGTGGAAAGGGTTTGGGGCCCCAGTTCTGATCTGTGAGGCTCTGTGAGGCCTATCCTTAGGATTCGGGTCACCCCCTTCTTGCCTAAGGTTTTGCTGGTTGAGCCAGTGATCGTGTCAAAGGTTTTTTTACTTCTGTGATGTTCCAAGTGTCTAGAGTCTCATTCCAGTAGTCCCCTCAGGGTGAGTGGCTCTTGACAGGGCACCCCCCCACCCGCCCTGGGATTGGTGGGCTGCCTGAGGAAGCCCCAAGCCTGGGTCCAGGTCTCTGTGCACCTGAGGGCCCAGCTCATCCCCACACCCGGGCAAAAGGTAACAGTCTCAGGCACTACTCTGATATAGCCTGTTGGAGGCTGGGGCCCGGCGGGAGCTGCACGTGGGCCAGGGAGCAGTCCCCACTTCCAGGACAGAGCACGAGCAAGTGTGTCTGAGTGTGTGTGTAAGCCTGTGGTGTTTATTTATTCTAGGAGCGGTTGCTAAGTCAGACGTGTTTGCCAGCAGAGGGCTGCCTGAGTGCTGTGTTTGTTTACTCAGCACAGCGCAGGGAAGGGTGAGCGGAGAGACAAGTGCAGGCTACAGTCGTTTTGGTGGGGGCTGCATAGCGTGAGATGAGAACTGGTCTTGGGGGCCATTTGGCGTGGTCCCATTCTGTGGCTGTAGAGAGCTGCCTTCCGGGACACAGGCCCTGCCTTGTCTGATGTGCTGGCGGTTCTCTCACTGACCCTCTTCCCAAGCAGGGTGGAGCTGCTCATTACCCCGCAGGGCAGTGGGCCCTCCTTCCCATCTTGGGGCTGGGGGAGAGTTCCTGGCTCTGGGGTCTCGGGGGTCCCAGAGAGAAAGTGGATGAAAGGCGGGCAGTGGTATGAGGAGGAGACAGTGGGTTCTCAGTTGCATTCCCACCCTGTCAAAGAGCATGTCCACCCTTAGTTAGGCTTGGCCTTTCCAGTGGGCGATCACATCTTACCAAGACTGAAGTCCACTGTCTCCTAGTCTCCTGTCCTCAGTCTTCCAGGTTATAGATTGGTTGTATATTCCCTATCTTCAGGAGAGAGAGAGAGAAGGAAGGCAAAACAAGAGACCCTCCTGACTCCCTGGCCACCCTCAGCCACAGTCCAGAGGTAGGGACTGGCTGAATTTCAGGGTCAGGACTTCCCAGCTGGGTGGCCAGGGACTCCCCAGAGGCCTCTGCCTCCCTCTTCGTGCCCTACGGCCCCAGCACCACGTCTGTCAGTCTCCGAGAGAGCCCTGGCTCCCCCGACACGGGCTGGCTGGCAGCCAGGGGTGGTGTTCTGGCTCCTGTACCAGCCAGATGGGGTGGCAGGAAGGCCCTGTGAATCCCCAGGGAGAAAGCTCCTTGGCAAACAGGAAAAAAGTGGCTGCCGGCACTATGTCCCTACCCTGAGGCCATGAAACACCATACCCCAAAGTCTTTGGGGCAGATTTTGGGGCTCCGTATTCTGCCCACACTTTCCACGGAGCTTGGGCTGGGGTCCCAGCTGGGGCTATGGAGTAGGGAAGGGAGATCAGATTCCCCCTTCTCAGGTGAAGGCTCTTCTGTAACGGACAGTTTGCCTCTGCTTCTCTCAAACACCCTAGGGAACTGCGAAGACAGGGTGCAGGCAGGCACTAGGGCCTCCTCTGGGCTCCAGTCTTCTATAGCTCTTAGTAGCTCTGAACTTTCCTGATAGCGTGTGGAGAAGCAACTGGGATTGTCTGGGTCCTCCTTCTACCCCATCACTCCACCACCCACCTCTGCCCCCATCATCCCCCACCCGCACCACACACACCCAGCCTTCTGCCACTGAAGCTGCCTCTTCTGCTGGTGTAGCAAGTAAGTGTGGAGAGAGTGAAACCAGATACAGAAAAGGCAGCCAGCTGCGGAGGTGGTGGGTGGTGTTCTGCCGAGCAGGCCTCCTGCTGTCCTCCCCCGGAACCAGGGATGGTGGAGCTCCTGGGCCCAGCCTCCATCTGCCTTTTCCCCTGCATGCCCAGCTGGTGTGCCGCCTGCGAGGGGCTGACAGCTCCTTGCTCCTCCAGGGGTCCTGCCTTGGTCCTGGGTTTGGGGAACAGGATTCCCTGAGCCAGTCCCTCCCTACACTTGGCAGTTACTGGGTAAACTGAGCACCAAGGGTTGAGCCATTTCTTACTTTTCCTATCTGTCTCTGTCTCACCTCCATCCACATTCCTTGCAACATGGTACCAAAGTAAGGCTTTGAACTTGGGATGAGTGGGGTAAATTTCACTCTCCCCAACAGCAAAAATGGAAGCGAATCTGGTTTCATCTCAGTTTGTAAGATCCCTAGATTCCCAAGGGAACTGGTGCCATAAACCTCACTTGGGTCTAGAGGGTCATTTAAGGGCCACTTCCAGGCCTGGCTCATGCTCCTGGCTGGTGGTAGGGGTAGGGGGTGGGGGGTTCTGGCTGGGATGGTGGTCACTGAAGAGGGTCAGGAGGAAGGGTCATTGGTTAGAGCGGCACCCTTTGTCCCCCTAGGCCACGAATTGGTTCTGGCATTCCCAAGGGAAATGCTCCAAGCCAAGTAAGGTCCACTGTGTCCAGGTGGACCATTCCCAAGCCCACTTCTATCAGGGATCATTTTCCAGAAACTTTCCAACATGGGAAATCACAACTGAAGCTGGTTGTTTAGATCGGAAAATCTGGGTGTAGTGTCAGTAGAAAAACCAGAGTTTCCTCACATGAACCTTTGCCTGCAGCCTCTCCCTGGCCCCTAGGCCTGCCCGCTGCTCTCTGCCTGAGTCACAACAGCAATCAACAGCTTGGACACAGAACTTTACAATGTGCCAAGTGCTCCCACGTGCCCTGTGGCATTTACTCCGTCTAGCAGCCTGGAGAGATAAGTTAGTGTGTTAGCTCCACCCAGCAGAGGCGAGGATGGAAGCCCTGGGAAGTCACGGGCCTGACAGAGGTTGTACGGGCAGTAGGTGGCAGGACTTGAAATCTCGTGTCCTTTCCATAGAATCTTTTCTGCCAGCAACCCAGAGAGTGCAGGGGGAGTCCAAACAGTCTGGTGGGCACCGACTGTCTTGGCTGGCTTCCAGCTGGGCCTTTTGCGGTGACTTTGGCACACCCCCCCCCCCCCGCCAACCCTCTGTCAATCTTGAGGAGCTGGGGGGGATGGGGGATATTTCTAGGAGGCTCTGCTCTCTTCTGAGATGTCCCCCTTCCTTCCATTCTCGCAGGTGTGGGAATCACCTTTCTGTGTGAATACTAGACCAAACTTGTCCTTTTCTTCCTTTTCTCAGAGTCACCTGCCCCAAAGCGGCCCTGTTCCTCCCTGCCTTCTCTGCCTCTTCCCCCTGGATACCTTGCCCTTGCTTCGGGAGCAGCGGCAGTGTCACTCCAGCGGAGGCACGGGCACTGCCAGGGTGTCCAGCTTGCACACGGCCTCAGGTGCCCTCACTTTAGCTTTGGCTTCTTGGTGGATCTTGAACTCCCTTGGGATGCTTTGTGGGCTCTTGAAGGACCTCCCAGGACGTCCCCTCTGTCCTCAGACCCTGCTATGTGACCTCAAACAGGAATTCAGACTCTTCCCGGTCTTTGTGTTCCGGAGCAGAAGGATATGGGTACCCAAAATCAGACTCAGAGAGGCAGGAGTGAGGTGAGAGGCACAAAATGCACCTTTTTTTCCTGAGCAAAAATCTGCCTCAGGTCCACCCGTTTCCCTAGGGCAGCCGTGCCTTTCACCCGATGACCCGAGAACCCCCAGCCCCAGCCTCTCGGGGAAGGCGATTGTGCAAAATCGAAGTATATCTTGAGTAATGCAACGAATACATTGGAGTGGGTGGGGCCGCGGAAGGTTTTATCCAAAACACATGTTATTGCCACTATTCTAGTTATCTTGGATATTTCCTGCATGTTTGTCACCATGGCAACTGACAGCATGAAGCCTGTTTGCTGGGTCCTGGGGTGCAGCGCAGTGGCCATGTGGTGTCAATTTGGCCCTCTGTCTCCCCCGGCTCGTGTCTCTCTGTCACGCTGCTTTTGGTCTTTGCCTCTATCTCTCCCCAGCCTGTCTCTGGGCCTCTCTGTTTTCTTCTTCTAGGAAATAGCTGCCTCTGCATCCCTCGGTGACATAGGCATAGACAGTGTCCAGTTACTGCCACCCCAAGCCTCCCCTTAGTCCATGCAGACAGTCCCTGACTAAGGATGTTCCAGAATGGGTGGGAACATTGTGTGACAGGGGATAGGCAAGAGATTGGCCTTCAGTGGAGAAAGGGCTCAGCTCAGCTCTGGGCTCATTGTTCAAAATAAAACCATGCTACCTACCTGCTAGGCTGGGGGCTAAAGATCCCTTGAGAAGGTGGGTTTGGGAGACACCAGTGAGGAGGGATGTGGGCTTCTCATCCTGATGTTTCCTGTGTGTAGGAGTGAGGGGTCTCCACCACTCAGAGCCTTCCTTCCCTAGGCTTTTGGAGAAGACATAGGTAGAACGGCAGAGAGGGGTCTCAGATTCACAGAAGAGAAGCCAAGGAGAGAGGGGCTTGGCAACTAAGGGGGTGAGGTCTCTCGGCACTCTGGGCTGCCTGGGGACCTCGAATCCCCAGTCCTTTCTCCCAGGTCTCTGGGGCGTGGCAAGGACAGGGTGTGGCAAAGATGCGGTCGATGGTGGTGTTCCTCCATGGGAACACCAGGCATCAGGGAGGGTGTTGACAATAACAGCCTGCGAGGGAGCTGTGCCAGCAGCTTGGAAAAAGCACCACGAGCAGACGGAAGGTAAGCAGGCGGCTCCATGGGAGATGAGGGCATCTTCTGGCCCCTCTCTCCACCCCCAGGTCTGGCTTCCCTTCGTGCCGGGAAGCCCAGGACTGGGCGGCTCTTGCCAGCCACTCTCCTCTGAGTTTTCTACATCCACACTGCAGAGGCCTTCCAGGCCACCTTCTCAACCCTACATTTGTCATGGGCTGTTTCTTATCATGCCCAATCCCCAGTCCCCATGCAAGGTAGACCTGGAAATTGTCATGGAGCCAAAGCCCCAGGCAGGGCTGGCACCCTCTACGGGACTGCTTGGAGGAGAGAGGAGGGGCTAGGGAGGTGGAATAGGGTCCAGAACTGGCCCTGGCCACAGCTCCTGCAGACTCAGCTCTAAGGCACAAGGGAGTCTGGTGTGAGACAGGAGAGCTGGGGTGAGGCAGCCATCACGCTGGGCCCTGAGAGCACTGGCCTCGTGGCCAGCATCCCAGAGTGTGCTGCAAATCAGCCTTCTTTCGGGTCAGCGTCATTCCAAGGAGGTCCAATTCTCTGGATGGGACGGGATACTGGGAAAGTCAAAGGGCAGCAGCAGCATGGCTCTGGGGCTCAGTCCATTGCGTGCAGGGACCCTGTGGGTTCTGGGGGCCACAAGGGCCAAGGGAAGGGATTGCCAAGAATTGGGTGGTGTGCTGGGGCTCCAGTCGTATTGGAAATGCTGGAGTCTGAATGTTTGTGTCCCCCCAGAATTCGTGTGTTGAAACCAAATCCCCAGTGTGATGGTTTTGGGAGGCGGGGCCCTGGGAAGTGATTAGGTCATGGAGGCAGAGCCCGAGAATGGGGTTAGTGCCCTTATGGAAGAGGCCTCAGAGAGCTGCCCTGCCTCCCTTACCATGTGAGGACATAGCAAGAAGCCACCATCTATGAACCAGGAAATGGGCCCTCACTAGACACCAAGTCCCTTTCAGAGGAGGCTGCACAAGCCGACTGAGCGGGGCTCCATTGGGCTGATAAGGGAAAGGAAGCTCTCCCTCCGGAGCTCCAGAAGATACTGAAACCCAGGCAAAGAGACAGCCCGAGGCTGCTGTGTTGTAGAAGAGAGTCGCCAAGGACCCCGGGATCCAGGGTGTGGAGGGCGCAGATGCAGGACACAGGTAGCAGGAGCCAGAGCGTGCAGCCTCACATGGTGCCAGAGAGGCCTGTGCATCGGACAGATAGCTGAGAGGGGCAGCAAGGGTTCCGGGCAGGCGTCAGGCGGGCCTTGCTCAGGGAGGCTGGCTTTGACCTACTTGTGCCTCTGGAGCTGGGCATGGAGCTGCCAGCGGGCCAGACTGGGAGACACATGCCAGGTCATCCCAGACTCAGGGACAGTCCCTCTTTCCAGTGCCAAGGGTCCAGCCAGAGTCTCCAGCTTGACTCAGAGTCTAAGGCAGTAGATGTTAGTCCTCACACTGCTCTGTTACCCAGAATGAGTCAATGACCTTCTATGGGCCTCTGTTTTCTGTTTGACTAATGAGGCTGGGGCGAGAAAGAAGTGAGTTGCAGAGGAGGGAGTGAGTGCCCCTAGAGAAGGAGGTGGGCCTTGGAGGCTGAGAAGGGCAGTGAGGTTTGAGACAGCTGCAGAGGACTCCAGAGACAGGCTTCCAGCTCACACCTCAGCGAGGGCGAAGAGATTCTTCTGGAGTGGAGAGGAAGAGCCTTTGCACCCGTCCCCATCCTCCCAGTCCTCCCCATGGAGACCACAACTCCAGACCCAGCTGTCCCCTCCCAGTGACTCAGGCTTTGGCTGCCCTCCTGCCCACACCGAAGCCCTGTCCAGTGCCCCATAACAGGAAGGGCTGTGGTGTGGGAGAGGAGGAAGGGAAGGCTGCCCCACCAAGGGCCTCCATGTCCAAGGAGCCATCTAGGTGGAGGAGTCCTTTGCACCCTCCTGGCCGTGTCCCCCTGTGCCACCTCAGGAATGTGGGTTTGGGCTGAGGTGGGGATCTGTCCTCCTCCCTCTGCACTAAGCATGGAAGGCCACTTGTTTCTCATTAGCACACTGCAGGATGTCACCACCATAGGGTGGATGTGCATTTTTGTCCTCTTTGCTGGCACAGTGGATCCTCTTTGCTGGAACGGTGGGGTGTGTGGGCTGAGCCAGGGACAGGGCAGAGGCGGTCAGAAGGGCTCACCAGAGCCTTGTGGGACCCAGGGCAGGGGCTGTGGTTATATGGGGCAAAGCTATTTGGAGGCCACAGGGCACCACTGTCCCTGCTAGAGCCAAGGGCATCTATGCTCAGATTTGGAGAAGAGGGAAAGGCAGAATCAATGACACTGTGATTGTGAGTACTGGCAATAATTGTGGACATTGATAATCATAACTAGCATTCATTTATTGAGGACCAGCCTGTGCTAGGTGCTTCACATATATTATTTAATTCTCTCAATAACTCTATTTTACAGATGAGAAAACTGAGGCTCAAAAGGGTAAATAAATGACCTCATTTTCACAGCAATTAAGCATTCAAACCAAGATCTGGACCCACATTGTCTGATATTTATGACTTTTCTTTCATTATGCCACATTGCCTCCTCTAGCCCAGTTTTTTTTTTAGACAGAGTCTCACTCTGTCCCCAGGCTGGAGTGCAGTAGTGCAATCTCGGCTCACTGCAACCTCTGCCTCTTGGGTTCAAGCGATTCTCCTGCCTCAGCCTGTTGTGTAGCTGGGATTACAGGCACCTGCCACTACATTCAGCTAATTTTTGTATTTTCAGTAGAGACAGGGTTTCAGCACGTTGGTCAGGATGGTTTCGAACTCCTAACCTCAGGAGATCCACTTGTCTTGGCCTCCCAAAGTGCTGGGATTATAGGCGTGAGCCACCAGGCCTGGCCTCTAGCCCAGTTCTTCATCTTTTTGTGCCAGGGATGCGGTCTGGTGAAGTCCATGGGCCGCTTCCTAGAATAATTTTTAAAAATAGATTTACAAAGGAACCCAATTATATTAAAATGTGGTTATCAAAACATTAAACAAATGTGTGATATAGTAATATATGTGCTTTTTAACTAACACATGAAATAACAAGATCTCTGCCAGGCACAGTGGCTCACACCTGTAATTTCAGCACTTTGGGAGGCCAAGGGGGTGGATCACCTGAGGGCAGGAGTTCAAGACCAGCCTGGCCAACATGGCGAAACCCTGTCTCTACTAAAATACAAAAATTAGTTGGGCGTGGTGACAGGCACCTATAACCCCAGCTATTCGGGAGGCTGAGGCAGGAGAATCGCTTGAATCAGGCGGGCGGAGGTTGCAGTGAGCCAAGACTGTGCCACTGCACTCCAGCCTGGGCAAAAGAGAAAAACTCTGTCTCAAAAAAAAAAAAAAAGAAAGAAGATCTAATAACTACCATAATTTCAAAACAGTGATGAATATAAACACCATTTTGTATTATCAGCAAAAGCTGTAATATTATTTTTTTAACCTTTCATTTTTTTATTATTGTACTTTAAGTTCTGGGATACACGTGTAGAACATGCAGGTTTGTTACATAGGTATACGCATGCCATGGTGGTTTGGTGCACCCATCAATCAGTCATCTACATTAGGTATTTCTCCTAATGCTACCCCTCCACTAGCCCCCCTCCCCTAGTCCCCCATCCCCTGACAGGCCCTGGTGTGTGATATTCCCCTACCTGTGTCCATGTGTTCTCATTGTTCAACTCCCACTTATGAGTGAGAACATGTGGTGTTTGGTTTTCTGTTCCTGTGTGAGTTTGCTGAGAATGATGCTTCATCCATGTCCCTGCAAAGAACGTGAACTCATCCTTTTTTAGGGCTGCATAGTATTCCATGGTGTATATGTGCCACATTTTCTTTATCTGGTCTATCATTGGTGAGCATCTGGGTTGGTTCCAAGTCTTTGCTATTGTGAACAGTGCTACAATAAACATGCGTGTGCATGTGTCTTTAATGTAGAATGATTTATAATCCTTAGGGTATATACCCAGTAATGGGATTGCTAGGTCAAATGGTATTTCTGGTTCTAGATCCTTGAGGAGTCGCTACACTGCCTTCGGCAATGGTTGAACTAATTTACACTCCCACCAACAGTGTAAAAGTGTTCCTATTCCTATTTCTCCACAGCCTCGCCGGCATCTGTTGTTTCCTTTTTAACAATCGCCATTCTAATTGAAAAGCTGTAATGTGATTTCTATTGGTAACAATGTCATAGCTACTGGCAATGCCTGTATTCTTAATTGAAGGAAATATTTAAGTTAGACAGTAGTGAAAATGAAGGTGTATGGTTTTTCCCATCAGAAGTCACAGACCCCTGAACTCTATCTATGGGCTCCAGGTGAGGAAAGTTGCTACAACTTGTGTGCAGGTATTGGGTGGGTTCATTAGAAACCCTCTCTTTTTTCTCTGGTTGGAGGGAGTGTGCAAACCACTTCCAGTCTGGGGAACGCTGTGCCAGTTGGGGGCATCTTGAGTGAGTCTATGCCCCCCTGACTCTGCCCATGCCTTACCTGGGATTTAAGGTTGCCAGATTTAGCAGATAAAATGACAGAAGACCCAGTTAAATTTGACTGACGCTGTTTTCAGCCTATGTCCCGTGTGATATTTGAGACATACTTACTGTATTATTTTTCTATTGCTCTGTAACAAATGACCACAAACTTAACAGCCTAAACACAAATTCCACAGCTGGAAGTTCTGCAGGTCAGCCTGGCTCAGCCGGGTCCTCTGCGGAGAGTCTCACAGGCTGCAGTAGAGATGGCCAGGGGCTGTGCTCCTGTCTGGAGCCTCTGGGATGTGTCGGCTGCTGACTGAATTTGTTTCCTTGTGGTTGGAGGACTGAGGTCCCTCTTTGCTTGCTGCCTCTCAGCTGAGGCTGTTCTCAGTCTCTAGAGGCCATCCACGTTCCTGGCCAGGTGTCTCCAAGCTGTCTCCAAAAGCACGTTTCTCATCTCTGACTTCCTCTCCACCCCGGCCCCGGCCAAAGAAAACTGCCTTGAAGGGTTCCTGAGATCACAGTAGGCACCTCTGGGTTATCTCTCTTTTGTCACATGACATAACAATCGCACCAGTAACGCCCAGAAACAAGAGTCGTGGGGTTGCCCTACAGGTCTGCTTGCCACTTACGCTAAACACAGATGGGCTGCTTCTCTGAAATGAAAACCACACCTGGCATCCCTGCTGGGATGACACCGCTGTGGACCTTGCCTCATGACCTAGGGTGATTCTTTTCTTGTCTGGTCCTCAGTTACCCCCCTCAGAGAACTCCACTGAATTATTTAAAATCTGCATGTATGGGCACCAGCCACCATGGGGCATGACATGTACATGACCCTTTTTCTGCCTTTAGTGTCTCACAGTCTAAAGGTGGAGACTGAAATACACATAAGCAAAAGGCTGAGAAATGTGGCGCCAGGCTGCGCGCGGTGGTTCACGCCTGTAATCCCAGCACTTTGGGAGGTTGAGGTGGGCGGATCGCTTGAGGCCAGGAATTTGAGGACAGCCTGGGCAACATGGCGAAACTCCATCTCTACTAAAAAGACAGTAATTAGCCAGGTATGCCACCTGTAGTCCCAGCTACTTGGGAGGCCGAGGGGAGGGGATCGCTTGAACCTGGGAGGTGGAGGTTGCAGTGAACCGAGATCCCACCACCATACTCCAGTCTGGGCAACTGAGTGAGACCCTATCTCAAAGGAAAAAGAAGAAAAGTGGCCTGATGGCAGAGGTGGGGGCTGAGGGTGAGGAGAGGGATAATCAACAGGCCATGGAGAACAGCAGAGGGAGGGAGAGTGGCTGCTATGCGAGCGGAGAAGGGACAGAGGGGAGACTGGGACAGCTCACAAGTGGGTGTGATTAGAACAGGACCTCAAGGACTTGGACAGGCACAAGTGGGGAACAGCACAAGCGAAGGCCCAGTGGCGAGGGGTCCTGGTTCCCCCTGGGAGTGGTATGTGAAGCCGAAGGATAGGGCGCCTGCGGCCTGGGAGTGTGGGGAGAAAGGGAGGGGGACACAGTTCTGAGAGAGAGGTGGGGCCAGCCCGGAGGCCTCAATAGCTGCAGGAGTAGGAGGGTGGGAGAGTCCACGACGGCCACGGTGCTCACGTGGGAACAGAGCCACTGTGGCAAGGACACAGCTTCCTCGGCTCTGGCAGGAAATAAGGTCTTGTGGACCAGGCAGTTGGGAGGCAGCCTTACGTGGTGGACGGAGCTCTGGCCTGAGACAGGAGTCCTGGGTGCTGGCTTTGCCACTTACTCACGGTGGGACTCTGAGCATGCTTGGAACATGTGAGTTCCAGCCGGGAGCCAGTGTGCTTGGAGCAGAGCAGGGAAGCGGCACAGAGAGTGCAGCAGATCGCACAGGGCCTTGTGGGCCACTAACAGGACTCTGGCTTGTATCCTGAGAATGGCTGCCTTTGAGCAGAGCCCTACACGACCTGATTCAAGCCCTAAATGGAGAATTGTAGCTGCCCTGTGGAGAACAGCCCACATGCCCAATGCTGCTGGGCAGCCCAAGTGGAGCCTGAGAACTGCACTGGATGGTCCCTACCCCAAAGGCTTGCAGCGCGCCTGGGAGGCGAGACAGGGCAGTGTGTGTAGTGCTCAGAGCCAGGGCTTTCGAGACAGAAGATCCCAGGTCCGTGGGTTTGATGGCTTCGACAGTGACATGGGGATGGCAGCACCCTACCTAGTCAGGTTATGGTGAGAGCTGACTCACGACAAAGCGCCTGGCACATAGAAAATAATAGTAGCTGGTTATTTACATCGCATACAGGGTAGCAGAGCTCCTCATGAGAGGTGCAGGTGCTGGTGTTGGTGGTGTTGGAGGGACATAGGCTAACCTCCAAAGAGGGCAGGACCCGGAGGCTCAGGTAGATGGAAGAGGAAGGGGAGCTGGAGCCCAGGACCCAGCAGGAAGAAGCGCAGTGCATTCTCCATAAAGACATGAGGGTGAGGCCAGCATGAAATCTCAAATGGAAGCCCCCAGAAACTGGCAGGGGTTGGGGGGAGATGCAGGGGAGGGCATGGGCAGGTGCTGAATTAAGCTGGTGGGAAGGCCAGATTCTGAAAAGCATGAATGTGAGTTGTCTAATTGGAGGTGACAGGGAGTAGGAGAGGGACCAGAAGCAATGGGAGGGAGAGCGTGACAGACCCACAGCTGGGCTCAGCTCTTTCCCATCCCGGAGAAGAGTGGGAGGGGCTGGGGGAGGGGACCTCGGCAGGTGTCCAGGCACCCAGGAGCCCCTGGATCGCTATGCAGGAGGAGGTAGGCCTGTTTTTCCTGAAACCTGATCTTTCAGGCAGCTGTCCCCCTCCGCCTGACAGAGCAGGACACATTCCTTCCCCAGGCATCATTCTCACCAGCCGGCCGGAGGGCTGGCTCTTTGAAAGGACAGAGCCAGTCAGGGAGAGGAACGGAAATGGCAGGGCCTCCACTCATGTCCCAGAGAGCCCCTGAGGGGAAGTGCCCCTGTGGTGCAGGCAGTCCCTGCCTTTCTCTCTTCCCACCTTAGGGTCTGCAAGCAGAAAGCCAAGGGCCCTGCATTTGGATCTGTGCAGCCTCTTGGGTTCTAGGCCAGCGATTCCCAACCTGGACTTCACCTAGTTCCTAAATGTCCGTTAGGGATCAAAGGAGGTTGGGGAGCTATTTTAGTGTTTATAAAAAATCTCCTATAAATCATGTATTTCTGCGCTAAGGCTAATTCCTAGTCATTCTTCAGATAATGACTTCAATGGCAACCCTCTAGGAAGCTTTTTACCTGTGTGGGTCAGGTAGGTTCCTAGCCGGAACAGATGAGTCCTGCAAATGGGGAAACTGAGGAGAGTTTAAGAAGGGACTGTTGACAATGTATTTGGCTGGATTAAAGGCCACCAACAAGGGGTGGTGAAATAACTAGCAACAGCAGCTCAAGTCCTCCTTCCACCGTAGGTCCACTGGGACAAGGGAAGGGGGTAGCTACCAGAACCTTGCAAGACCTATAGCTGTAAGAAGGGGCCTCCTGACAGGCTCTGTGGCCTTCAGCAGAGGATCACAGCCACAGCAGCCCCAGATCCATGTGACTGATCAGGGAGGGAGCTGACCTCCTCCCCCTCCTGCCAGGGAATCCCATTGGCAAAAACTCGACTGGAAGAGAGAGGGCAGAGGAGCGTGGTTGGCACAGTCCTTCGAGTGAGCCTGGGGCATGCAGCAGGTGGGTTCAGGTGCAGAGTGCGTCTGGAGGGACAGAAGGAGAACATCTAACCCACCTCCCAAGGCTGTGCCCCTGGAACCCTGTGCTTGCCTGGAACATAACATCATCACGCTGTATTGCGATTGGCTGTTTCCTTGTCTATATCTCCTCCAAGACTCAACTCTCCTGGAGGGCAGGAGCTATGCTTTGTTCACACATACTCAATAAACTCCACTGGGTAAAATAAATAACAAGGCTGCTCAGATTCACCGTAACATCACATTTCTTTGCTTGGGATGCAATTAAATCATCTCCATGTGGAAGCAGCCGTTATCTCTTGCCATCAGCAGCTTTGGATTACCAGGTCTGTAGGCCCGACTAGTAAAACACGAGCCAGCAAAGTTAATTAGTCATTTAATGAATTCAATTTGTCTAGTAGACAAAAATCCTTCAACACAAGTCATGAGGCGAGAGTGAGAACAATAAAAGGAGTCCTCCGTGCTCACAGTCTCTGAAAACACCCCCTCAGCCATGAGGGCTGGGCTGTTTCGAGGGTGTTCACATTTCTTGTGTAACTCAGAGCAGGCCAAAGTGTGGTTCTCCCAGGCCAACCAAGCCCTCAATATCAAATACATCTTTGTGGAGCAACCCATGGGTCTGCTGGCCTCTCTCGGTCTCTGCTGCCTCTGTACAGCCCGGGCCACCAGTCGATACCTCCAACCTATCCTCTGCCCAAGAAGCACCAAGAGTCTCACCACCTTCCATCCCTGGCCAGCCTCACCTCCTTTCTTCTCTTTGCCCAGTACCCCTGGATCTCACCATGCTTCTGCTCAAACCCTCATAATAGCTTCTGATTTCACTTAGAATGCAGTCCACGTTCTTTATCAGGCTGGGCCACTCCCCACCCACTTCACAGTTGCACTTGGGCTCTCAGCCAGGACTGTTTCCCTGCCTCCTGCTCCTTGCTAGGACTGCGGGTCTCAGTTTCAATGTCATTTACTCAGAGGAGCCTCCTCAGAGTCTCCTGTTATGTTCTCATGATGGTCTGTGCTTTTCCATCACAGCGCTCACTGCAACTGGGAAAACTCATTGCAACTCACTGTGCGATTAAACAGGGCCTGTCTGTCCATGCTGCTGCGAGCTTCGTGAGAGCAGGTACCTGGACTGCTTTCTCAACTGCTGGATCCCCAGTGGCCTGGTCAGTTACCTTCACTACGTATTTGTTGGACAAATAACGAAGTAAAGATCTTTCCTGGAATGCCAGCGAGCTTGCTGGGGAGACAAAAGCTGACATATAAAACTCTTCAGAACAGCACACGGTGATCTGGGTATAGCTGTCTCCAGATACTTTGGTCCTTGTTCTTGGAGTTTGAGGAATTCAGAGAAAGGAAGAAAGGATCTGAAGGACCTAATGAAGACTCTCCTTGAGGCCACTCATTCCAGGGAAGTGAAGGGAAGAAGGCAGGAGAAGTAGCTTTTGTCATGTACCCAACAGGCCAGAAACCTACAATACGATATCTTTTTCAAGCCTCATGATTGGCTGAGTTTGACAAATGAGGAAATTAAGAGCCAGAGAAGTAAAGTAAGTCATCCAAGGTTACACAACAAGGAGGTGGCAGAGCCGAGAATCGACCCAGGTAGGTCAGATTCAAGCTTGCGTTCCTGTCACTAGGCATAGGACAGGAAGTGGGGTGGTAAGATGTCACTCCTAGGCCAAGGGGGCAATGGTTTAAATGGGGGCTCAGGTCAGAAAAGCAGCCTATCTAGGGTAACGCGGGAACCTAGCTTTGTTCTGATACTGAACTCAGATCGGAGATGCCATCCAGGTGTATGTTATATGGGTTCTGAGAGGTCCAGCAGCCAGCAGGGCAGGTGGGCCCACCCCAGAGCAGCTGTACGCCCTTGGAGATGGCGTGAAATTGGCCGAGCTCTGCAATGAGGCTCTGGGCACTGCTCCCAGCATCTGACCTTGGAAGGAAGCCGCAGAGCTGCGGTTTTGGAGATTTTCCTTACCCAACGGAGACCCATTGCAGCCTGTTATGAAGGACCCAGCGCAGGTAGAGAGGGCTAACGAGGTGGAATGGGGGCTCTGGCTTGGTGAGATGGGGGAGGAGCAGGAGGGGGTCACTCCTGCCAAGCTGACCTCAGCTGGGTAATGTGATCAGCCTGTCATGGTTCTGAGTCCTGATTTGGGAAGAACAAAGAGGCCAGGCCCCTCTGCCTCCTCTAGCCCAGGAATGCAGCTGGGGGCCAGGCCGTGACCAATCGGGAATGCAGGTTGGGAGCGCAGCGAATGCAGTTTGTAGAGCAAGGCTTTCATGCATTGATGGGAGCCCCACTCACAAAGCCAGGCTGACATGCCCCCGCGCTTCCAACTTTGATATCCCAGCCCCGCCTTGGGGGAGCCGCACATCCCCAAGCTGCCTGTGCCCGACTGCCCCTCTGTGGCCCTGGAGTGGTGATGGGTGGAGAGTGGAGAGCTCAGATCCAAACTCCCTCAACCCCACCAGGATTCCTAGACGCCAGCATCTCCTTGTCCATCTCTCTCCACCTCGGAGAGTCTGAAAAATGGACGGGGGAAAGAGCCTCCCTCCGGCTCCTGAGGGCTGGGAGAGATGGATGGAGAGACAGACAGATGGACTATGAGACAGGCCGCGGGCCTCGGGCAGCCTCTGCTCTGAGCAGGTCACAGAAACTCCTTGAGGCCACCCCCTCCAGGGAGATGAATAATGTTAGGGGTGGGGGTCTGACTTCTGGCTGGGACATCTGAATACTTTCTGCATTCCAAAGCTCCTAGCTCCCCTTCTCCAGCCCCAGCCTCTTTTCCCACTGGCTGGTTCACTCAGTGTGGGGTCCTTCCTTCAGGACTGCCCTTTTCTGCCTTCTCAATTATCCACTGCCCCCTCCCCCCAGCTTCTCTGTGCTCCTGCGCTTCCTCTCCTCCCGGGTGTTAATAATGACAGTGCTTTACAGTTTACAAAGCACAATCACCTGCAGTAACTCATTTGATTCCTATAGGAGCCCTGTGCAGCAGGGACTCTGATCCTCATTGTATGGAGGTGGTGGCCTGTGATGGCAAGAGTGAGATGGGGAGAATGTCCAGGGGGAGAAGTAGGGGCCAGGAGCTTGAAGGAACTGTGAAATAGAGATAGTTCACATTGAATGTATCCATGTTTGCCTGCTTTATCCTGGCTCCCTGAGGAAAGCTTGCTCTCATGAAAAGACCTGAAAAACACACTGAAATGCAAATGACTGAGGACAGCTTTCAAACGATGCCTCTCAAAGAAGGTAGTTCTTTATTACAAACGCAATCTCAGCAAGGAGAAGCTGGAGAATCTCTACCTTTAGAAGAGTCAATCAAGTCAAGAGGACAGAGCAAAGCGCTTCCCAGAGAGGTCCTTGGCCTTCCAAGAGTTCAAAGGTCCCAGCCAGAATTCATAGAGAGGGGAATATGAGAAAAGAAAGCCCCGGGTCACTCTCTGGTTTCCTCTCCCAGTGACACAAAACATTAGAAGCAGAGGCACCTTAGAAATGATCTAGGCCTTTGGTTGAAAACAAGATTCTCTTTCGTCTCTGCCACTTGCACTCTTTCAGGCCCTCTGGCAGCTCCTAGGTTTTTGTCATCCCAGTTTCCTAATGAGAAAACAGGGCTTCCCTCTCCTGGATTCAGTGAGAACATTCCCAGGAAAGGATTCTGCACTGGTCCAGCTTGAGGGGTGCCCACCACCCCAGGACCAAGCACAGCAGCCCTGCAAATAGAAGACCCAGTGGACGCCTGGACTACAGGGTAAAGGATGCTGACAAGGAGAGGGTTCCCCATGAGGGGAACATCACAGACACCACCCCTGGGTGGCTAATGAGCTGGGCAACCACCCCAAGTTGAGTCACTACAAAGCAAGTTCACTACAGCATTGTTTGTAATAATGAAATTTTAGAAACAATCCCTACGTTTATCAACAGGGAAACAAGTGAATATGTTGGGATACCTCTTAGGAAATTCTGTGCAGCTATTGAAAAGATTGAGGTAGAACTGTATATCTCTAGATGGAAAATCTCTATAATATAGTAAGTTTTTTAAAAAAGCATGCTTCAGTCAGCCGGGCGCGGTGGCTCATGCCTGTAATTCCAGCGCTTTGGGAGGCTGAGGTGAGTGGATCACGAGGTCAGGAGTTTGAGACCAGTCTGGCCAACAGAGTGAAACCTCATCTCTACTAAAAATACAAAAAATTAGCCAGGCGTGGTGGTGAGCGCCTGTAATCTCAGCTACTCGGGAGGCTGAGGCAGGAGAATCGCTTGAACCTGGGAGGCAGAGGTTGCAGTGAGCCGAGATCGTGCCACTGCACTCCAGCCCGGTGACAGTGCGAGACTCCATCTCAAAAATAAATAAATAAATAAAAATAAAAAAGTAAAAAAGCATGCTTCAAGGCAGTCTGCACAGTATCATCTCATTTATGTAAAATGAGGCAAAATAAAAGCCTATGTTTTTACAGATTTGTGGACAGTATTTAAAATTCATTGTTTGAAAGCTTGAAGGGCTATACACCTCTATATTCATATTTATTTTTAAAATTTCTAACCAAAGGGATATATTGCTTTTGTATTAAAAAACGAATAGAAATGAAAAGGCAAAAGTCTAATGCTTGTATTTTGTGCTAAGGAATATGCAGTACAAAGAACTTAAATGACCGACATAAGACCACATGCAGTAAAATCAGTGGTATTTAGACCCCGATCTTCTAACCGCCCAGGAGGTGGACTTTCTTTAAACATCCGTCCAGTCTAGCTGCAGGGATGGGAGGGTTGTGAGGCTGCCAGGTGAACCCAGTTCACATGGCAGCAGGGGTGTGTCCGTGAGGAAGGAACAAAGCCTGAAGTTGAGGAAAGGAGTGGGTGTTGCTCCCCTCTGCATCGTCCTGATGCCAGGGCCTCTTCCTATCACTCCTTGCTCTGCAAGCTTACACTGGCCAGAGGACACAGACATCTGAGGGCCAGGAATGGGTTAAGCCAGAACCTTTTCTGGAGAGGAAAAGGCCTTGGTCTCCTGGAACATGAAAGGAGCTCAGTGGCTCCTGGTGGTAATGAGAAGTGAAGAGGCTCAGGTCTGACTCAGTGAGAGTCTCTATCCAAAATGTAAACCAGGTTCCCAACAAAATGCCCCTTTTTCCCCATCCTGGTCATGTAGTCTCATGAAGAAAAAGAGAACCTTTGGAACTGTTGTGTTTTGGAGGCCTCAGCTGTTTGCTCTGTGGGGGCCCTGCCTTGTGGAGAGTGCTGGCAGCTCCGCCAGTCCTCTTCCTCACTCTCAGCTTCCACTGACACAAACCCACCAGCAACTGGAATGCCCAGGCTAACTCCTCCTCACTCCAGAGCCTCTGCCCAGCACCCTAGGCCTCTGATAGGAGTCATGCGGGGGAAATTTGGGGAGTAGAAGCCCCCAGCACTAATCTCAAATGCGTAAGATGCCCCCTGCCCCTACCATGTCTTCACAATTCAGGCTACCCAGATTTCCAGGGTCCCTCCAGCCAAAGATGGTTTTGATTTCATTACCTTCTCCACTGTTCCACATTTTCTGGGTACCCTCCTGGTCTCTGCACCATAAGCTTCCCTCCTGATCGTTCCCGGATATCCCATCTCTTTAGCTAGTCTTGCTTGCTCTGAAATCTGATGTGAAGGTAATTCTGTTCCAGTATTTTCTGGCTATATGACCTCATAGCACTTATGGCAAGTTTATTTTTTATGGATAAATAATAATTGTGTGTATTTATGGGGTGACGACTTTCTTAATATTCCTGTCTGGACTTCAGTTTCTCATAAGAAGGGAATTAAACTGAGAAATAACTGAAGAAATATATTGCAGCCTAGGGTGGAGCTAAGTGTCAGGCGCCTTCCCCGGGGCTCCTCTGTGCCTCATTCTGACAGTCAAATAAGGGAAATAAGGAACCTGTGGAAAAAGGAGGAAGGAGCTGGGGAGAGGAGACCACGGGGAAGCTGAAACCATGAGGAAGCATTTGCTGAGGGAGAAGTTGGGAATTCTGGCTGACAACAAACCTGGAGATGGGTTATCTCAGAGGAGGACGTGGTCCGAACCATGGACACCAGGCCAGAAGAACAGGCTGGTGCATGGTGAGTGTACTTTGAACCTGACAGTGGCTGATGTGGCCGAGTGGTGAGCTCTGTGGTTAGACCACCTTAGGCCAAAATGTGAAGCAAAGGTGTTGAGGCTTTGGCTCATGGTGAAAGCAATTTGGGGCAAGTAGTAGGAGAGCAGGACTCTACCTCGTACCACTCACTGTGAGACCTGGAGCAAGGACTTCTCCAACTTCTCCATCAGAAGTTAGCATGAGGGCTGGGTGTGGTGGCTCACACCTATAATCACAGCACTTTGGGAGGCTGAGGTGGGCAGATCACCTGAGGTCAGGAGTTCGAGATCAGCTTGGCCACCATGGAGAAACCTGTCTCTACTGAAAATACAAAAAAATAGGCTGGGTGCGGTGGCTCACGCCTGTAATCCCAGCACCTTGGGAGGCCGAGGCGGGCAGATTACGAAGACAGGAGATCGAGACCATCCTGGCTAACACTGTGAAACCCCGTCTCTACCAAAAATACAAAAAATTAGCCAGGCATGGTGGCGGGTGCCTGTAGTCCCAGCTACTTGGGAAGCTGAGGCAGGAGAATGGCATGAACTCAGGAGGCAGAGCTTGCAGTGAGCCGAGATCGCATCACTGCACTCCAGCCTGGACAACAGAGCAAGACTCCATCTCAAAAAAAAAAAAAAAAAAAATTAGCTGGGTGTGGTGGTGCATACCTATAATCCCAGCTACTTGGGAGGCTGAGGCAGGAGAATCGCTTGAACCTGGGAGGCGGAGGTTGCAGCGAGCCAAGATCATGCCATTGCACTCCAGCCTGGGTGACAGAACGAGACTCCGTCTCAAAAAAAAAAAAAAAGAAGCTAGCATGAGGTGGAATCCCCAGGCAGCGGCTTGAAACTGTACTCCAAGGAGGACTTCCTGCAACCTGGCCAGGGCTCCATTTCTTCATATTAGGCTTCTGGGCCCAAAATGTGTGTGAAAACTCCACTGGGAGCATTGAAAACAAGGCCAAATGGTGTGAGAGGAGGTTTGTGTATGAGAAGGGCTCAAAGAGAAGGAAAAACATCTAGCAAGAATGAAAACAAAGTAGTCATTAGGACTGGTGATGGAATGACCCCAAAACAGACGATCAAGACCCTTCCAGAAACGAAGGCCAAGGCGGGTGAAGAGCACAGGTTCAGGGTCAGATCTCCTGTTTTTGTTGTTGTTGTTGTTTTGTTTTGAGACAGAATCTCACACTGTAGGTTAATTAGCAAATGCACATAGAGACACAGACAGTAAGGTACTAACAGAGGGGTTGGGACACCGAAAAGTAAAGTCAAGAAGAAAGGCCGAACCAGAGAGGAACACGGAGAAATGTCAGATCCTAGGCACAGGCAGGGGAACACGTGTAGGTGTGGCAACCTCAAGGACCTTAAACACCAGCTTCCTCCCCTCACCCCAGATCTGTCTCCAGGACAGGGCTGCCAAAGTCACACTCACCCCAGGACATACATGTGGCCTCTTGCGGAAAGGGTTCTGTTCTCCCTATCCTAGTGCTTTTTTTTTTGTTTTTCTGAATGCTTCTATTTGCTAAACACTGTGCTGAGAGCTTCACATACATTATATTATATAGTCTGCACGATAGCCCAGGAAGGCAGATAGGTATGATTTAGTAACTACATTGTACAGATGTGCACACCACAGCAGAAAAAGTAGTTATATAGCTGGTAACTGAAGCTAAACATTGAACGCAAGTCATTCCAGAACCCAGTATTGTTATCATTAGAGGATTCTACAAGCCCTCCTTTGGGCTGCCCTGGGGCAAGGAAAGGCTCCAAAGGAGAACCCCAAGCATTCATGGTGGCCTCAGCTACTATATGATGAATTTTCATATGCTGAAAATAGTGTCTGGCAGATCATAAAAGCTTGGTATTTATTTATTTATTTATTTATTTATTTATTTATTTTTATTATGATTACTATTATTCTTACTTTGGGGCTATTTCCTGAGAGGCAGTCCAGAACAGTGGAAATTAAGTTCAAGTACTGGCTTGAACTCCTGGTTAAAGATGGCAGATGATGTATACTCTAACTTCATTATTCCTGAAACCCCATTAAAACAATAAAACTAAAGTGTATTGGTTAGGATTCTCTAGAGGGACAGGACTCATAGGATAGATGTATATATGAAAGGGAGTTTATTAAGGAGTATTGACTCACATGATTACAAGATGAAGTCCCACAATAGGCTGTTTGTAAGGTAAGGAGCAAGGAAGCCAGTTCGAGTTCCAAAACCTTAAAAGTAGGGAAGCTGACAGTGCAGCCTGCAGTCTGTGGCTGAAGGCTGAGAGCCCCTGGCGAACCACTGGTGTAACTCCAAGAGTCCAAAAGCTGAAGAACTTGGAGTCCAATGTTTGAGGGCAGGAAGCATCCAGCATAGGAGAAGGATGAAGGCCAGAAGACTGATACTAAATATTAACCATCACATTAAAAAACATCAAAAAATATTAAAACTCACAAAAACTATGGGAAAGGAGACAAGAGCAACACAATTCTGGAGGCTAGAAAGCAAATTTGACAAGTACCATATTAATAAGTGGGAACTGTCTAAGAGGGCCTAAGTTCAATCCTAACTCAGACAGGAACACCCCACATTATATCTCAGAAGCCCCAGAGACTCAGGAATGAGCCATATAAGATTCTTTTAGAAAGGGGAGGGGCAAAATTAGCACTGAAAACAAGATTTGTTAAAAGGTTGCTCAAAAGGTGGGTAGACTGTGTGTCCCCTCCCCTACTCCACACTTCCATCCCTAGCAAAGGTTAGACCTCTGTTCTCTAGAGATGATAAAATAGTTTCAACAGTTTGAAGGAGACAGGAGGCACAATTTGCAACACACGAAAATGTGGAAGTTAAATGCCAGTTTACCACTGAATTTTGAGACCACCAGCCTTCTCCCATTGAATAGTGAAAGTTAGGCTTATGTTCTCTAAGCAGGAGATAAAGTTTCCCAGAGAAACTTTGTCAAATGACATCAAGAGTTTCCCAAGGGAATGCCCCAGCTAGATTACTTGGAGTGAAATCTACACTTGGCAAGCCCTGCCCATCCACTGGTAAGTACTGTCACACAGCTGTTCGGTGCTCTGTTCATCAGCAGTCACTAAGAAGCACCCGGCATTTGAAAAAAGCTTCTACCAGGAGAAGCAAAAGGCCGAACAAACAAACGGAAGACAACAAATCTTGGAAAAAACAAAGACTATGCACGGGGAAGAAAACGCTTATATACTTAGAAAGATATAATATTGCATCTAAAAAGTCAAGGATGGGACACTAATACAAAAAATTATTAGCCAGGCATGGTGGCTCACACCTCTAATCAAAGCACTTTGGGAGGCCAAGGTGAGTGGATCACTTGAGCCCAGAAGTTTGGGACCAGCCTGGGCAACATGGTGAAGCCCCATCTCTACGAAAAATACAAAAATTAGCTGGACATGGTGTTGTGTGCCTGTAGTCGCAGTTACTTGAAGGACTGAAGCAGGAGGATCTCTCGAGCCCGGGAGGTCAAAGCTGTGGTGGGCTATGATCATACCACTGGCCTCCAGCCTGGGCAGCAGAGTGAGACCCTGTCTCAAAAATAGAATGGAATTACTGGGGAACAAAAAAGAACTCTTGGAAACTAAATATGATAGGATAAATTTGAACAATCAATACATGATAGAAAAATTAGTGGATGAAATTAATCAGAAAGTAGAGGGAAGAGTTAGGAGACAAGAAAAAAAAAAGAGAATTATAAGATGCATTCAAGAAAATATTTAAATTACAGGAATTCCAAAAAGAGATAATAGTGAAAATAGAGGTTAAAAAAGTAAATCAGGCTGAGCATGGCAGCTCACACCTGGAATCCCAGCACTTTAGGAGGCCAAGGTGAGAGGATCACTTGAGGCCAGGAGTTCGAGATCAGCCTGATTAATATAGCAAGACCCCATCTCTAAAAAATAAAAAATAAATTATCTAGGCATGGTGATGGGTGCCTGGAGTCCTAGCTACTTGGGAGGATGGGGAAGGAGGATCGCTCGAGCCTAGGAGTCTGAGGCTGCTGTGAGCTATCATCACGCCACTGCCTCCTAGCCTTAGTGACAGAGTGAGACTTTATCTCTAAAGAAATAAAAAGAAACAGAATTCAATCAATCAGTCAAGCAAAGTGGCTCACACCTGTAATCCCAGCACTTTGGGAGTCCAAGAGGGGAGGATTACTTGAGTCCAGGAGTTTGAGACCAGCCTGGGCAACATAGTGAGACCCTATCTCTATTTTTAAAAAATATGGGCTGGGCGCGGTGGCTCAAGCCTGTAATCCCAGCACTTTGGGAGGCCGAGACGGGCGGATCACGAGGTCAGGAGATCAAGACCATCCTGGCTAACCCGGTGAAACCCTGTCTCTACTAAAAAATACAAAAATCTAGCCGGGCGCAGTGGCGGGCGCCTGTAGTCCCAGCTACTCGGGAGTCTTGAGGCAGGAGAATGGCGTGAACCCGGGAGGCGGAGCTTGCAGTGAGCTGAGATCCGGCCACTGCACTCCAGCCTGGGCGACAGAGCGAGACTCCGCCTCAAAAAAAAAAAAATAATAAAAAATAAAAAAAGAAAAAGAAAAAAAATAAACGGATCAAAGGTATAATACACGAACATTTTCCCAGTCTTAGACGTGAGTTTCCAGAATGAAAGAGCCCACTAAGTGCCCAGAATAATCAATGAAGAAAACCAACACCCAAAGAAAGTAAATTATGACATTTCAACATATTAGCAACAAAGAGAGGATCCTACAAGGTTCCGGAGAAAATAAACAAGTTTCATAGCAAGGAATCAGAATAGCACTGGAAGCTAGAAGACAATGGAGAAAGGCCAGCTACTTCCAAGGTAGAATTTTCTACTCACCTAAACTCCCAATCAAATGTGAGGACTTTTTCAGGTATGGCACGTGTCCAGATTTTGTCTGCTATGCACGTCTCAGGATTCCACTGCGAAGGATATGCTTCACCAAGAAGGAAGGCATGGCACTCAGCACAAAGAGAACCCTGAACAAGAGAACGGGAAGCTCCAATAACAGTAAAGGGAGATCTCAAGCCACCGGCTTTGTAACAGACCTTGGGAACAACCAGTGCAGACTGGCCCAGCCAGAAGATCCAGGGATGAGCTCCCTGAGAAAGTGAGACAGATAGAATACCTAAGTCATCTCAATATTGGAGGGAATTGAGACGAGATTACTCAGTCTGGGGAGAGTTTGGGAATACACCAGCAATAAACATATAGAAAACTAAACAAACAAAACCAAATGCTTTTTAACTCTAGGAGAAAAATTTAGCAGAGGGAAAATAATCATTATACACTCATGACTTGGCTGTGGGTAGCGTTTATGTATTCGTGATAAAGTAAATATTGAATGTTGATCTAATGAAAATTATGATCTAATTATACTCGGGAAATGGCCCGCTGAGTGGGGGCGGGAGCTGCGTGCGTCAGTGTGTGGCAACAGGAGGTTTTGGCAACGGAGAGAAAAATCCTCCCCTTTCCTAATGAAAAATAGACAAAGGCCTAACTTAAGAAAAATCTAGGAAATGGTTAACATTGGAAAATTAAGCAGTAGCGATATAAGCTTGCTATTTAGCAAAGAAAGTAAAGAATCCGTTCAAAAGAGTTGAGAAAAGGCTGGGCCTGGTGGCTCACACCTGTAATCCCAGCACTTTGGGAAGCTGAGGTGAGCGGATCACTTGAGGTCAGGAGTTCAAGACCAGCCTGGCCAACATGGTGAAACCCCATCTCTACTAAAAATACAAAAAAAACTAGCCGGGTGGGGTGGCGCGTGCTACTTGGGAGGCTGAGGCACAAGAATCACTTGAACCCGGGAGGCAGGTTGCCGTGAGCTGAGGTCGTGCCACTGCACTCCAGCCTGGGCAACAGAGGGAGACTGTCTCATAAAAGAAAAAAAAAAGGGTTGAGAAGGTTACTCCTGAGGAGCAAGAATTGGTGGGGAGAGGGGGAGTGATGGAGGGGCTGTTGAGTTTCTTATCAAGTCTTGCAGAACTCTTGGTGTCTCTAAACTATGTGCTTGAAAATTTCTGATTAAGAGAATGTGATACAAGATACAAGGAGGAACAGGAGGAGGAGGAGGAAAAAAAGAGGGAGAGCCTAAGAGTCTAGAAGATGGAGCTCTCCTGTATGTTGGGCAAATTATTTCATTTCCATTATTTTCTTCTGCAAAAATGAGGATGATGGTACATAACTTGCAGGATTCTTTTTGTCTCTAATATGTGGTAACCACATGTCTACTATAGGTTATTGGATACACAGACCAATCTACCAAAGGATAAACACTCAGGTCTTCGTTCCTCACTTCCACCTGGCTCATTAAACTGTTGGGAGATTCAACGTAGTAACTAAGTCAAACCTCACGTCCACTTGGAACTAGGCCAAGTGTGACTTCAATAACACATCCAGCATAGGGCCCGGTGTTGACACTCGTATGCATGGAGGGTTGACTCCATGCTGGTCTCTGTGCTAAAGGCACAGAGGGATTGTGGGATTGGGCTCCATGTAACCACAGAATGTTCTTAATTACCAGCACGGCTGCATGCACTGGAGCAACAAACAAAAACAACTGTCACAGTGTGTGTGAGTAAGCACATCAGGGCAGGCCTGAGAGACGGGAAAGGCCAGAAGCAAGCACTCTCCCTTATGGTGTGAAGTGCTTAGTGTTTGTGTCTTGTCCACTTTCAAAAAAAGATGAGTGAGGCCAGGCACCGTGGCTCACACCTGTAATCCCAGCACTTTGGGAGGCCGAGGCGGGTGGATCATCTGAGGTCAGGAGTTTGAGACCAGCCTGGCCAATATGATGAAACCCTGTCTCTACTAAAAATACACACAAAAAATTAGCCAGGTATGGTGGCAGGTGCCGGTAATCCCAGCTACTTGGGAGACTGAGGCAGGAGAATCGCTTGAACCCAGGAGGCAGAGGTTGCAGTGAGCCAAGATCGCATCATTGCACTCCAGCCTGGGCAACAGAGCAAGAGTCTGTCTCAAAAAAAAAAAAAAAGAGTAGGGATAGTGTAGCAAGAGTAAGCCAGGATTTAAAGACAGATGTGGTTTCAGAATCTCTACTTCACCTATTGGGCAAGTGTTTCTTCAGATTGCTTTCTTATTTGTAAATTAAAGTTGAAACAAGAATATGGACTTTATTATATGGTTATCATGAAACTTGAATGAATTCATACACACATATATAATTTACCACATAAAGAGTAGCTTTAGGCTGGACATGGTGGCTCACACCTGTAATCCCAGCACTTTGGGAGGCCAAGACAACAGGACTGCTTGAGGCCAGGAGTTCAAGACCAGCCTAGGCGACATAGAGAGACCCTGTCTTTACAAAAAATTAGAAAAATGAGTTGGGTATGATGGCACACACACGTAGTTCCAGCTACTTAGAAGGCTGAAGCGAGAGGATCATTTGAATCCAGGAATTAGAGGCTGCAGCAAGCTATGATTACCCCCTGCACTCCAGCCTGGGTGACAGAGGGAGATTATCTCTCAAAAAAATTGCTTATGTATTAAAAAATATCTAACAGATAAATGTATAACTACCATATGAAAGAATAGACTTATATAACAAATACACAACAAATATATAACTATATAAAATATATAACTATATATAATAGAGTCTATATACAAGTTATATATAAAACTACTCCTTATATGATAAATTACTCTTGTTTAATAAAAAACAAATCCAGACTTGGTAAGAGGTGACTTTTATCCAAAGAGGATTATTGCAAGGCTGGGGGAGGGGAAGGGACTATTGCAATAGGGAGAAGGCCCTGACCATCCTTCTGAAAGCATCTTAAGAATAAGGCAGACAGGGATTTTTTTCCTTTCTAGGGAAGAGTAAACAAGGCTAGAAAGAAGCAGGTGTGGGGAAGGGGGTGGGTGAAGGGCAGCAAGGTCAGGCAGTGAGGCAGGGACTATCTGACCCAGGGGCCTGCCTCTTCTCAGGAAGGGCTGTCTGCTGGCTCAGGCTGAGGGTGCCCAAAGTCCAGGGGCCTTGAAAAAGAAACTCTTCACTGAAGTTTGGTTAACAAGCATTTTGTCCCAATTGATCCGTGGAGACAAGCAGCTTAGCTCATCATTTATGAGGCAGAGCAAGGGACTCTGGAGGGTCTCTGACCAGCCTTGTCATAGGTAAAGTCTTAATCTAAGTCGTTTGAGGAAGGGTGTGGTTCTTTGCCTTAAGCAGCTCACTTTATGTATTTTGGGGGGTTTAATTTGCAATATAAAATTCTAATAGACACTTCCCCCCCTATTATTTACTATGAAATATTTGGTCCCCATTTTTAGTGGATTCACTTTAAGTGGCCATGTTCCGGGATCGATTGCCCTCCATTAATGAGGACCTTCTGCACAGCCCGAAGAGCCTGAGACTCACGCCAGATGTCGCTTGCCATTAGCATGAAATTCCTTCAAATTCTCACATTTTATCTTAAAAATTTTTTATAATCTATAGTGTACTTCTGAGAAATTACTTGTTAAATTACTTAAAGTTTTCCCTAAAGGTCTTTAACCAAAAGGATCCTTTTTTTTTTTTTTTTTTTTTTGAGACAGAGTCTTGCTCTGTCACCCAGGCTGGAGTGCAGTGGTGCGATCTCCGCTCACTGCAACCTCCACCTCCCAGGTTCAAGCAATTCTCCTGCCTCAGCCTCCCAAGTAGCTGGGACTACAGGTGCCTGCCAACACACCCGGCTAATTTTTTGTAATTTTAGTGGAGACGGGGTTTCACCATGTCAGCCAGGATGGTCTCGATCTCCTGACCTCATGAGCCACCCGCCTCGGCCTCCCAAAGTGCTGGGATTACAGGCGTGAGCCACCGCGCCTGGCCCAGGATCCAAGAGCCATTTTTATCCTGTGGCTTTACACACCCTGCAGCATATTGGATGTTTCCCTCAGGATATAGAAACTTTATTTGAAAATCTTGGCCGTAAAGAATGATCTAAGTTACTTGGGCCTTGATGTTTGGAGGGGAATGTTGCCAGTCAATGACCATACACAGCCATAGAAAAATCTCAAAAATGCTCCCTTAGAACATCTAGCTTGGAGCGAAGCTCTGATGGCTCTTTGAGGAAAGTTAATTGTAAATGTACTTTTGAATTGCTAGATTGATTTATAACTTTAAGTCTTTTTGAGCATGATTAGATACCTGAACCCAAGGTCCCCTGATTATACTCCTAGGTCATGTCAAACAGAAGATGTAGCCCATCTCCATTTAAATAACTCCTCATTTGGTGATGAAAATCAGTTTCTTCTTCTTCCTCTATTTTTTTTTTTTTTTTTTTTTTTTAGACAGGATCTCACTCTGTCTCCCAGGCTGGAGTGCAGTGTGGCCATAGCTCTCTGCAGCCTTGAACTCCTGGGCTCAGGTGATCCTCCCACCTCAGCCTCTCGAATAGCTGTGATTACAGGCGTGCACCACCACGACTGGCTATTTTTATTTTTATTTTTTGTAGAGATGGGTCTCACTAGAAAATCATAGTTTGTTTTACTGTGCCTTTACTATGTATCAGAAACAGGGCCCAGCATTTTGCACGCGTTATCTCTAACTCTCATAACAGCCTGTAAGGAAGTTGTTATTATCCTCTTTTAACAAATGACAGAACAGAAAGGTTAAATGATTTTGCTAAGGCCACACAGCCAGAAGGTGGAGGTTATAAGGCTCATACCTTTCCCACTAAAGCAGACTACCTTAGGCTTCATACTTGGGTTGGGTTCATAGTATCAGTGACCAGAATGCCCCTTACCCCAACTTTTTCAAATACTGGTGGTCTCAACTAGGCTTTGGAGAGAAACCGGACAACAGCCAGTTCAAGATTCAGCTCCTTGATAACTGTCCAAGGCTCAGAAACTCTACTCTAACTGCAGGAAGACCCTCCAACTTCTTTTTAGCTTTCATCTTACTCATCTTTTAGGGGCAGCATTTAATGATATGGAATATTCTTTCTGTTACAGGAATAAAATAAAGTAAATTGTATTTAATAAAATTGTGCACACTTTCTTTTTTAACCCATTTTTCCCCCAGGTCGATATTTTTACTGGGGAGCAATAGGAGTTTTCAAGCACAGCCACTCCATTATTGATCATTGATTTACCATCTGTGGTTGTGAATGAATCTGTGTAAACCAATAGAAGATTGAGGGTTTTTGTTTTTGTTTTTGTTTTTTTGAGACAGAGTTTTACTCTTGTTGTCCAGGCTGGAATGCAATGGTGTGATCTCAGCTCACTGCAACCTCTGCCTCCCAGGTTCAAGCGATTCTCCTGCCTCAGCCTCCCGAGTAGCTGGGATTATAGGCATATGCCACCACACACGGCTAATTTTGTATTTTTAGTAGAGACAGGGTTTCTCCATGTTGGCCAGGTTGATCTTAAACTCCCGACCTCAGGTGATCCGCCTGCCTTAGCCTCCCAAAGTGCTGGGATTACAGGCACGAGCCACTGCACCTGGCCAGATTGAGGTTTTTACTTGCCTTTCATTGGCCTTGATAAAGGGGCCAGGAAGTGGGCCACATGTGGAGAGTATAGATCCTTAGTTGCTGATGTACATATAAAACATGCATTTTGATACTGCCATGAAAATCAAAGTCCACAGGGAGTATTTCCTGGCAGAAATGTCATTATAAACATTTAAAAAATTTTTAAATTATAAATGTATTATAAAAATGACAATTTAGAACATTCTAAACCAGAATGCCATTCTTTTTTCTTTTCTTTTTTTTTTTTTTTAGATAGAGTCTTACTCTGTCACCCAGGCTGGAGTGCAGTGGCATCCTGTGGCTGTTCCTGCTAGGGTGTCACCATGTGTCCCCAAGCTGATGTGATACTGCCAGTGTCCTGCCAGCACCTCCTTGACCTGTACCATTTCGGGGCATGCTGGCTGACATTCCAACTGCCAGCTTCCATATCACTTGCCTGAGGCCTTTCTTTGCCTGCTGCAACCTGCTTTGCCCACATATGTGGTAAACCAGACGTACCAGGGAATTCATGCTCCTAAAGCAGCCTTCAACCAATGACTGACGGGAGTGGGTATATAAATACCCCAGCTCCCTCCCCGCCTCAGGTAGGATGATTCAGAGGCTATTCAGCACTCCCAGAATTCCTCAATGGGGGTGAGCTTTAATTCCCTTAGTAGGAACTAGCTTGGTAACACACCTTTCTGGGGGCTTTTTTTCCTTTCCTGTCTCACTTGCCCACTCTCCTACCAGTTTACTGGGATCAAACAAATGACTTGTATTTGAATCCCTTTCTCAAGGTCTGCTTCTGGGGGAACCCAAACTAAAAATGGATGGGTTATGCTTGGATCAAACTAAAACGATACAAGACTATTCTTTTGGGCTATTTTATCTTGTACCCTCATCAACAGGAGTCTTATTTCTGTAGGCTGTCAACTAAAGACATTGCCAATCCTGTTACTCAGCACTGCCTATACGAATTTCATCATGAGAAATTTGTTCTAAAACTTACAGCTGGAAAACATTTTGCTTAGCCTGACAAGCTGGTATATTTCCTTCATTCTGGTAAAGAGAATTAGATTCCAGACATCTGTCTGTCTGTCTGTCTCCTTTTTTTCCTCTCTCTTTTCCTCCCCAGATTTGCCTTCAGGGAAGCTCAGAAGCCAATCTGGAGTCCAATAACAGTAAATATGCAGAACTTTATCCCCCACGTATGTGTGTTTCTCTTCCCTAGTCTTGATTTCATTTCATGTATATTTTCTCTGATCCTAGTTATTCATTCCCATTTGGACTTACTCGTGCTTTACTGCATGCATCTCTTTGCAAGCCGCCAATGCTCTGTGGAATTGGCGGCCATGTGAATAAGGTGTTTAAGAAGCACTTATTTAATGAATTATATTTGGATGCTAACTGTGCAAAGATACTGTTATGAAACTAGAGAAGTATAAGCTTCCCCTCCAGAGCACTTCTCACCCTGTAGGACAGTGCTTTTCCAACTCTCTGGGTTCTGTAATTGTCTCCTCGGATGAAAACTTACATGGAAGATATGGCAAGTCAATAAAAAGAAGCTGCTCTGGTTGCGATGTGTGAGTGAGGGGATAGGCAATCCTTTCACTCAGCTTGGGAATCCTCTTCCCCTACACCCCCTACACCCTGTCTTTTGGTCCCCCAGGCACCAGCTTCTAAACTTGAGGTCTTCGTAGAACACTGCTCGACCAACAGCTTTAGAGACGTAAGCAGGGTGTGGGCCTTTGATGCCAGAGCAGTGCTGGGGACAGCAGGTGCGCGTGGAGCTGTTCTGCCGCCACCCAGAAAAGGGGGCGCTCACTGCTGCAGGCTGTCTACCCACTGAACAGGGCTGTTCTCCCCAAGTTTGCCTTATCATAGGCACTGACCTACAGGTCAGGAAGCAGCCTCTGCCAGGCACGGTGGCTCATTCCTGTAATCCCAGCACTTTGGAAGGCCAAGGTGGGCAGATCACAAGGTCAGGAGTTCGAGATCATCCTGACTAACATGGGGAAATCCTGTCTCTACTAAAAATACAAAATTAGCTGGGCGTGGTGGCACTTGCCTGTAGTCCCAACTCCTCCGGAGGCCGAGGCAGGAGAATCGCTTGAACCCGGGAGGCAGAGGTTGCTGTGAGCCGAGATCATGCCACTGCACTCCAGTCAGTCAACAGAATGAGACTCTGTCTCAAAAAAAAAAAAAAAAAGGCAGTCTCAGGGCAGGTTCCTCCCCATCCCCCTCTGTGTCACTCCATATCTCGCTGGACCCTCTTCTGACCCTCTTGACACCTTCTCAAGTCCCCTCCTCAAACCTGGTGTGGATGGGCAGGAGCAGGATGGGACAGAGGTGAAGAGCCAGGGGCTGGCTCGGTGGGGGAGGCTGGTGTATAAGGAGACAGGCCTCTGGCTCTGCCTTGTTTTCTGGAAGCTATCAGTTCTAAGCTTAGACACCAATACACCCCCCACCCCCAGCCCACACTGTTTGTCTAATAAGGAAACCTTTTTGACCTAGCCAGTTAAAAGTCCCGGCCTGTCACCTCATTACTGCCAAGCCCAGAACTAAAGAGGTGAAAGCTGGCAGCCTTGGGCTGCCTTCAACTTGGCAACTGCCCCTCCGGGTCTGTGTCTCAAAGTCCCAGCCTTTCAATAGGGCTGTGTTTTCAATCCTGCTTAAACAAAGCCGCACGGTCTCCCTCCTGGGCCTGAGCTCGCCGTTCTCATCTTTCTATGGGGGATTAAGGGCTGCTCTCTTGTTTGGGTGTCACTCTGCCTTTGAACCACTGTGGCTTCATCTGGTTTCAGGCTCAGCTTCCTGCCAGGAAGTGGATTTACCTCTGATTTGTTGTTACTCTCTCTGCAGGATGATGCTGAGGGGAGTGAGTTCCTTTCTCCCCAGACACCACCACCAGCTCCCCCCTTCCACTTCCCTCCGTAGCTCTCCAGCTTGAGCCCTTGACATAGCTCACAGCTACCTCCTCTTCTCGTGGAATTCTCCTCTCACACAAGGAAAGCAGAGACTCTAAAGATAGGGCAGCCCCAGGTTGGCTCACTGGGGTTGCGGGGCAGGTTGGAGGTGAGGGAGCTGGAGCTGGAGCTGCCTGAGAGACTGAATGTGCACCTGCTAGGGCTGTGGAGGAAGGTCCTGGATGGAGTCGGAGCTGCTTTGGGTCTCTCTGGGCGGCAGCCTGGAGCTATTCTCACTCTCTTCTTGGAAACTCCAGGAAACAGATGAGAAAGATACCTCTGCCCTGGATGCTAAGCTTAGACTGGAAACCAGATCTCTGGAATACAAACCTAGAGACATTTTTACCTTCTCTGTGGGGTGTGTGTGTGTGTGTGTAAGAGAGAGAGAGAGAGGTAGGAAGGAGAACAGAAGTCAGGTGATTTTAGCTACACTGACATCCAGGCAGAGGAAGAAGATTCTTCCTGGAGGGAAGCCAGTTGCTCTACTCTAAGAGAGATCAAGAGAAATATCAAAATATAATTAGGTTGGCATTGGACTCCATGTGCTGAAAGCAGTAGTTCGGTGGCCTAACAAAATAACCTCGGTTTTATTAATAATTGGGGGAGGTTGAGTTGTGGTGGTGAGAATCCACAGTGGCCCCTATTTCTGGAAATCCAGCTCAGGGGTCTGCGGGTGGAGTTGCTCCTGGATTCTTTCTAGATCTCAGGGGAGAGAAGCTAAAGAGCTGGGTGATCTTGCCCTGGGAGAGAGATACCATCTCTGGATGAAGACAGGTGTGTTTTCCTGTTTGCTTGTTTTATTTTATGTGCCATCCTCCTACACTACCAGTTAGAAGAGAAAACTGCACTCCAAAACTGGGAGTCAAGAGTCTGAGGGGCACTGAGATTGAGCCAGGTGTGCATGGGTGTAGGGGGGACTGATAGAAAAAGGCTCCAAACATCCTTACGGGAGGAGGAGGATGGTGTAATGCAGCAAAATGCCAACGGCAAAAGAGCTGAAAGGGAGGTGTAGCTCCAGCGGACAGAGGCAAAGAGAAAGCCCTTGGCCGGCGCCTGCAAACACCACCCTCCAGGGCCTGGCCCTCCCCTGTGTGCCCTGTTGTGGGCCTCAAAGGGCGCTGGCCCAGGCCCTGTCTGCCATTCCCCTCACAAAGCCCGGGTTGTGTTCTTGGCAGGGCTGGGCCTCCCCGCCATTGAGGTCCCGGCTGGGGCTGCCTGCCCTGGGAGCCTCCCTTCCCAGCCAGAGGCCCTGGATTTGTCCAAGTGCCAGTACCTAATGAGGAGCTCATTTGAATCCATGCAAAGTACCAGGGAGCAAGGAGACATGCTAATTAAAGTGATTGCTGTTCTTTAATTAAGCAATAATTCCCCCAAAGAGGGCATTATCATGCAAATAGAGCCCTCTTGGGTGAGGTAAGGGCTTTGGGCAACAGCTGAGGTCTGTTAATAAGGCCCCTGAGCATCGGAGGGCAGGCATCCAGAATGCCGCATTGAGCTGGGTGATAGAGCAAGGGAAATAATCATCCCTGTGCCCCGCCGCCTTTTGTCTCTCCAGGCTTTGGCTGCGGAGCTGTGGGAGGCAGGGACCCTGCACCCCCTGCTGTTCCTTTCCCTTCCTCTCCCTTTGCCTTCTCTCCAAGAAACGTTTTCAGAGCTGTGTGAGGTGGAGAGGTTTGTAGGACAATGTCTAGTTTGGCCCTTCACACAATCAATGTCCCAATTATCAGAGCATCAGCCCAGAAGGGTTGAAATGGGGCCTCTTGAATGTTCATAAACAAGGAAGATGCTGCAAGAGGCTGAGCTCCGTTGGGCCACTGTAATAAAATGGAAAAAGCACTGAAATGAGCCATCGACCTGGGTGACTGTGGGCAAGCCACTTTCCCTCCTCAAGACTCAGTTTCCTCATCTTTAGAATGGGTTGCTAGTAACTACCTGACACAGTTATCATGTGAGTCAATGACTGTGAACGCGTAGGGTATTTAAACCCATGGTTCCCAACCTGGAGTGATTTTTGCCTGCAGAGGAAGGCTGCCAGATAAAATATATTTTGATATCTTTATTTGCTAAATCCGACAACCTTACCCCAGAGGACACTGGTAATGTCTAGGATATTTTGTCACAACTGGGGGAGTGGGTGCTACTGGCATCTAGTGCGGGGAGGGCCAGGGCTGCTGCTAAACATTCTCTACTACTCAAGAGAGTCCCCATAACACAGAATTATCTGGCCCGAAATATCAATAGTGCTGAGCTTAAAAAACTCTGACCTAGGCCGGGCACGGTGGCTCACGCCTGTAATCCCAGCACTTTGGGAGGCCGAGGCAGGCGGATCACGAGGTCAGGAGATTGAGACCATCCTGCCTAACACGGTGAAACCCCATCTCTACTAAAAATACAAAAAAACCCAAAAATCAAAAAACAAAAAAAACCTCTGACAACTACCTGAGTTAGATGAAAAAATACATAAAGAGATAGTAGATTTTCTGGAGCAGAACCGTAGTAGAATGGTTCTAAATCCCCTAAGTTACTTCTCTTTTCTTGAAATAAAAGGTTTTAAATAGGCTAGGCATCCCGTGGCTCAAGCCTGTAATCCCAGTGCCTTGGGATGCTGAGGCAACAGTATTACTTGAGGCCAGGAATTTGGGACCAGCCTGGGCAACACAGACTCCCATTTCTACAAAAATAAAAAAGAGAGAGAAAATTAGCCAGGCATGGTGGTGGGTGCCTGTGGTCCTAGCTCCTCAGGAGGCTGTGGCAGGCAGATCACTTCAGACCAGGCATTTGAGGCTGCAGTGAGCCATGATCATGCCACTGCACTCCAGCCTGGGCCACAGAGTGAGACCCAGTCTCTAAAAATAAAATAAAATAAAATTTTAAAATAAACAAATCATGGAACAGACTGAGGCTCAGTGGCACACTGATACTGGCAGTCCCACATAAGAAGCAAGACCAAAGAACACGCTGGCAAGGTCTAAGTTGGTTATGAGTCCAAGGAGCTTCAGAGACAACACAAAGCCAGCCGTGACATAAGGGGAAGGTGGCTCTTCATGCAGAGAACAGAGCCCTGGCAGAGGCACCAGGGCCCAGCGTTGAGGGCAGAGTGAGGCAGTTGAGAGCAGGTGTCAATGACTCGCGTACTGTGAAGCTGAGAGTATAAGAGGAAGCTATACTCCTACTTTACCTTTGACAGTAACAGTACTCACATAAGTAACACGTATGGTGAGTGTATTGGTCTAAAAGAATTCTCACAACAGCCTAGGAGAAAGGTGCTATGATTATCCCCATTTTGAAGATAAGGACATTGCAACATGGGAAAGATAAATAACCTGCCCATGGCCACATACCTAGTAAGATCCAGGATTTCAACCAAGGCAGCATCTGAAGGCCACATAGCTGTGGAACCACGTCTGGGAAAATGAGACTTCTCCAGTGATCACAGATCTTGATATACACTCATTCTGCAGCATGGGAGTTAGGCCCTCAGCAAAGGGCCTGCTATATCTGCCTAGCTGCGGGGTAGGTCTCCAAGTGGTGTCTGCATTTGGGACATCCATCGCTCGGCTTTTGCGTCCCTGGACAGACAGCGAGAGGGCAAAGCCACCAAGTGGGGAAGGGAGTCGCCAAGCCTGGCTTTGTCACTCGCAGCTGACTCATTTGCTGAATATTGGCTGGTCCTCTCCCCTGGCGCTGGGGTGGGGGTCGTTTGGTGCTTCTGGAGCTGCCTTTGTAATGGTCTGTGTCTTAGGTAAGGCTGGTGTGTGGCTCAGGGGGTGGCAAAGGCAAAAAGTCAACAAACCGGGCAGTCCAGCCAGGGTGAAAGCCAAACCTCCTGCTCCCAGGAATCTTGGCCCCTTTTCAATTTTGTGTTCACTCCCAGCAAAATAAATGTTTTGTGTTACAAGGAGACGGAGATAGTATCTCATCAGCCCTACTAGTTTAGCACTGCCTCTGCCAACCTCTCACTCTACATTTGGCAGGGGGAAAGAGCGAGGAGAAAAACAGGACCAGGTTCTGTTTGCAAAATATTTTCATCAGTCAAAAAACTGCCGGCGTTGTGAATATTAAATAAACCCTGACTCATGCAGACATATACCTTGCTTTGCTTTGCTGATAGGTGGGGTAACAGACAGCGTTACGTTACTTTAGAAGTGACAGCTCTAACATTCTGCAGACTTCTCAAAACTGCTCTGGCTTTTTCTGAACAAAGAACAATCCACAAAAACGCCCATGGTTTGCAGTGCATAGGAGTCTGTTTACAGGATCACAGACTCGGGCCCTCTCAAAAGGGACCGGGTGAGATCATCCATTTAATCACCTTCCACCTCCAGGTGGGGCTGGGCGGCCCAAAGGTCTTCCGCCAGAGGGTTTAGTGAGAGCATGGCCCAAGTCTCAGGCCCCTATAGTGGGTTCCCTAAGGGCCGGCTCCATTTTTTCCATTGCAGAATTTATAAGTGGGATTGAAATGAGAGCATAGTGTTGCTTTGCCAGGAACAAAGATTGTCAGTGTGTTTCAGTCACTAACCTAAGACACCATAATATAAGCCAGCCCCCCAACCCCCACCTCTAGCCAGTCCCGCAGTAAAACAGTTCACCTAAGAATGAAAATAGTAGTAGTGTAGTGAACACTGACATTGAGCTTACTACTTCCAAGACACTGTTCTAATCCTCACCACCGCGAGGCAGGCAGTAGCGTTACTGTCATTTTGCAGAGAGGAACTTGCCTAGTTTCCCTATTCCTAACTCAGGCGAGGTTCCCACCCTACCCCTTAGCTTCCTGTGAGTCTACAGGTTGTCCTTCCCATTCTTCATGAGAACAGTTTCTCCCATTAGTCTTGAAACAGTGGAAACCAACTCTTTCTTTCTTTTTTTGTTTTTTAATTTGAGATGGAGTCTCGTTCCGTAGCCCAGGCTGGAGGGCAGTGGTGTGATCTCAGCTCACTGTAACCTCCGCCTCCTGGGTTCCAGTGATTCTCCTGCCTCAGCCTCCTGAGTAGCCAGGATTACAGGTGCCCACCACCACGCCCGGCTAATTTTTGTATTTTTAGTAGAGACAGGGTTTCGCCATGTTGGCCAGGCTGGTCTGGAATTCCTGACCTCAAGTGATCCACCTGCCTCGGCCTCCCACAGTGCTGGGATTACAGGCATGAGCCACCACACCTGGCCAATTTTATTTTATTTTTTACCAACCATCAGGCTCCATGACTTTGGCGACTGTGTGTACCCTATAGAGCTCATGAGGCCCATCCCCTGCCTCCATGCATGAGGATGGCATAGAGAAGACTGGTCCTTATTCTACTCTTCCCTCTCACTTGTCAGTGTCTTGGCTTCTGGCCACAAGGCATGGAACCTTTAGGGCCCCCTCCAGACACAGAATCCAACACCTATAATACCAGCTACTCTGGAGGCTGAGACAGGAGAATCACTTGAACCCGGGAGGCGGAGGTTGCACTGAGCAGAGATCACGCCATTGCACCCCAGCCTGGGCAACAGTGCAAGACTCTGTCTCAAAAAACGAAAAAAGAAAAAAGAAAAAAAAGAAAATTATCTCACTCTGGAAAAGATTCCAAAGTCCCAATATTTCATGTTGGTTTGGTTTTTTTCTTAGTTCTCAACACCCCCACCTCCATTCCTCCCTCTAGGGTAAGGCCCCACTGCCTCTTCCCTCTGGCATTTGTGAGCACAGCATCTCCTCAGGCACAGTCCTTTAATCAAGGTGGAAGCCCTTTGTGAAGGGGCGGTGGAGAAGCTGGGCTGCTAATGGCTCAGTGATGAGCTTTTGACAAATCCATGAAATAAATGGAACAGAGGGGTGGGAAAAGAGGTGTTCCTCAGTGCAGGCAGGGGTCTGAGAAGGATGGGAGGAGACATGTGAGCAGGCCCTTCTGCAGGTCTTCCCATGTCCCCTCCGACTCTGGGACCATTCACACAGGTCATAAGCTGCTAATCTCAGTCCCTAGAGCTCTTGCTGGTCACCAGGGAAATTACTGACTTTGGGACAAGCTGTGAAAAGTGGCTGGACCTTAAGTGTTAGTAGCACAGAGAGTCAAGTGCCTGCTGTGAGCCGAAAGATGAAAAGTCAAGATCCCCCAAACTGAGGGACCTACTAGAGTATCTGAAAATCTGCTGCTGCATACGGATCTCCTTAGATCCCCGGAGAACTAATTCTAAATCTTTTCTCCATTATTGACACCTTAGGTTGAATTCCTTCACTCAAGTCTTTTCAGTCTGAAAACATGCAGAAAAGGCTGTGGCCAGTTTACAGTTATGACCAGGAGAAACCGTGAGAAAATTTCTGTCTTTTCCTCCATTCCACTCCACTCATTGAAGAAGGCAGTCCTTGATGCAAGGAGGCAAGGAATGGTTGGTAACAACTTTGTTTTTTTTCTTTTGTTTTGTTTTGTTTTGTTTTGAGATGGAGTTTCACTCTTGCTGCCCAGGCTGGAGTGCAGTGGTGCAATCTCGGCTCACTGCAAACTCCGCCTCCTGGGTTCAAACATTCTCCTGCCTCAGCCTCCCAAGTAGCTGGGATTACAGGCATATGCCACCATGCCCGGCTAATTTTTTTTTTTTTTGTATTTAGTAGAGATGGGGGTTTCACCATGTTGGTCAGACTGGTCTTGAATTCCTGACCTCAGGTGATCCACCTACCTCAGGCTCCCAAAGTGTGGGATTACAGGCGTGAGCCACCATGCCTGGTGGGTGGGTAACAACTTTGTAACAGCACATCCACGAGGAATGGATTGAAGGGGAAGGGAAATGGCCCTAAGTTTAAGTTTTCTCCATCCCTGCCACCTTCCCTGTAAACGTCCCTTATTCGGGTATCTCGTTCCTCTGTGTGTGTACTCTCCCTACTTAGTTTCCCCCCTTTTCTGACATAAATGTGAATGGAACGTCTATATCCAAACTACTGTGAGAAGATGTCTGAGTCCATTAGAGCTGCTACAACAAAATACCTTACACGGGGTAATTTCTAAACAGCAGGAATTCATTGCTCACGGTTCTGGAGGCTAGGAAGTCTACATTCAAAGCACCAGCAGATTTGGTGTTGGGTGAGGGCTCATGATCTGCTTCAAAGATGGTACCTCTTTCTGTGTCTTCGCATGGCAGAAGAGTAAAGAAAGCTCACTTGAGCCTCTACTCCTACTCACGAGGGTGGAGCCTTCATAGCTTAATCACTTCCCAAAGGCCCTTACATCTTAACACTATCACACTGAATATTAGGTTCTGACACATGAATTTAGCGGGGAACACCAACATTCAGACCATCGCAGAAGAGCAGGCCAAGGCAGGAGCCACTAGCTTCTTTAGTCTCCTACCCCTGCCCCAAGATGCCAGAGTTCCAGGCACTCCTCTCATGGTGTCCTCTTCCTGCCCATGCCCGGGTCCAGCCTCTCTCTGGCCCCCAGGGAAGGGATACAGCTGAGATGGAGGCAGAGAGTCAGTAGCGTGGTTTCCATTTTTTCCAGGAAATTTGGTCCCCAGGACCCCCAGAATGGGACAGACAGTAACTGGGGAACAGGCAGGTAGTAAATAAGCTGGTCAAAGATCTGGCCAAGGGGAGAGAGAAGATGAGGCACAGAAGAGGGAAAGTGGGAAGCGTGAGGCTAGTATGAGGACATGATTTTGGGGAAGACACAGGAGCCTGACTCCAGAGGGCTCAGTGCAGAGCCATTGTCTTTTTTTATTCTTATTTTTTATTTTTCTTGAGATGGAGTCTCACTCTGTTGCCCAGGCTGGAGTGCAGTGGCATGATCTCAGCTCACTGTAACCTCCACTTCTGGGTTCAAGTGATTCTCCTGCCTCAGCCTCCTGAGTAGCTGGGATTAGAAATGCATGCCACCGCACCTGGTTAATTTTGTATTTTTAGTAGAGACGGGGTTTGCCATGTTGGCCAGCTAGTCTCGAACTCCTGGCCTCAAGTAATCTGCCCACCTTGGCCTCTCAAAGTGCTAGGGTTATAGGCGTGAGCTACTGTGCCAAACCCAGAACCATTGTCTTTTAAGGGCTGTCAGCATCGATGCTATTTATAAGTACTTAATTTTTTTCTTTTTTTTTTAAATAGATAAATAGAGATAAGGGTCTTGCTACATTGCCCAGGCTGATCTCAAACTCTTGGGCTCAAGTAATCAGCCTGCTTGAACCTCCCAAAGTGCTAGGATTATAGGCGCCAAAGCGATGGGCCAGTGCTTTTAACTGACCAAGAGAAGAGGAAACACTTGGTTAGAAAATGTAAAAGCAAAACTAGTAACAGAGATTCAAGAGATGTTCATGTTCTTTGAATATATGTATGTATGTGTTTATTTTGTTGACAAGCACTTACATAAGCATGGGCCAAGCTTATCTTAATCCTCATACATCTTCTAAAGCTATGTCGTTTATGAATAAGTATCAATTTGTAGAACAAATATTCTCCATATTACTAATATGTAATAGATGACACTACAAATCAGTAATTCATGTGTGTTCAAACTTTCACTGCTAATGCATGATAGTTGCTAACAACTGAAAAAATAAGAGAAAATTTTGACCTATAGGGGTAGAATTCACAATGATTTTTACCACAATGATGATGGTGATGAGAAAAATAATAACAGTTGATTTTTATATTGATTATGCACTTGTTAAACGTATAATAAATAATTAGTTATTGTTGGTTATGTCTGGGCCAAGTACTTTATATGCATTATTTCACCTAATCCTCAGAACAGATAGAGAAAATAGGTACTTGGCTGGGCATGGTGGCTCACGCCTGTAATCCCAGCACTTCAGGAGGCTGAGGTGGGCGGATCACGAGGTCAAGAGATCAAGACCATCCTGGCTAACACAGTGAAACCCCGTCTCTACTAAAAATACAAAAAATTTAGCCGGCCGTGGTGGCAGGCACCTGTAGTCCCAGCTACTTGGGAGGCTGAGGCAGGAGAATGGCCTGAACCCGGGAGGCGGAGCTTGCAGTGAGCCGAGATCATGCTGCTGTACTCTCCAGCCTGGGAGACAGAGCAAGACTCCGTCTCAAAAAAAAAAAAAAAAGAAAAAAAAAAAAGAAAAAAATAGGTACTATTATGGTCTTTCTTTTTTTTTCTTTTTTTTGAGACAGGGTCTCACTCTGTTGCCTAGGCTGAAATGCAGTGGTGCAATCACAGCTCACTGTAGCCTTAAACTACTGGGCTTGAGATCCTTTTGCCTTAGCCTCCTGAGTAGCTGGGACTACAGGTGCACACCACCATGCCTAGCTAATTTTGAAAGTCTTTGTAAAGATAAGGTTTCACTACAAGCCCAGGCAGGTCTCAACTACTGGCCTCAAGCAATCCTCCTGTCTCAGCACCCCCAAAGTGTTGGGATTATAGGCTTGAGCCACCGCTACACCTATTACTGTTTCTTAGATGAGAAAATTGATGCACAAAGCACGTTAAGTGATTTGTCCAAGATGCGAGTTAGTTTTAATAGCATTCCTTGCTTCTGATACAGAAAACATTCACAATTGATAAGGAACTGCAGGTGTGGAAACCAAGCTGATGAATAATAATGATGCCCATTATGAGTCCAGCACAGTACCAGGTGCATTTTATACATCTTAAATCCTCAAAACAACCTGGCAGCCTATGGAGCATTTACACCTGTTTTACTGATGAGGCAATCTGCCCAACTTCCTACAGCTTTTATGGACAATGGACCAAACAGAGGACCTCTGGTACCCCCAGGGACTAGTCATTATATCCAAATCTTGTTGGTCCAACCTGCACTAGGGCTGTTAAAGTTGTCAGAACTTGCTCTAACAATGCCAGCCCCTTAGAGACTTTGACAGACTGTAGTTCATTTTTCCTTTGGAGAGGAAGAAGAGAAATTCTACCATGGAGACTTAGTGATTGGCCCAAGTCCACACCGCAGACAGGAGGATAAATGAGGGAGCTGGGATAAATTATACTGGACAGGTTCCCCAATTCTCAGCTTGGTTTTTTTCTATGAGACCATCCAGCCTCGAATAACTCATTCGTTAGCTCCCTATCCTTTGCAAATATCCCCATCTCCTTGCCATTCTCTTTCAGGCCCTTTGCTTTCTTTCATATCCCAGACAGGGGCTCCTTTGCCACATGTACCCTAATGACAGGGAAGGTAGCATTGTGTCTGCTTAGCGCCAGGCTCCCGTACAGGCCTTTCTCTTTCCTGTAGAAGGATCTCCGCATTCTTTGCTAGTGCAAAGAAGATGTGGAAGGTCACTTTCTCCTGACCTGGTATATGGGTAAATCAATCTAGCATCACAAACCCAGTAACAGAGTTAGGTGATCTGTGTGTAATGGGTTTAGGCAGTGAGTCTCCGGAGCTTAGCCAGTTCAGCATAAAAAAGGCCATAGAAATCCCTCTCTCCGTGAAATCCTCTTGCACACAATTCAGGAAATGTACAAGACAGTGAGAATACAGTCAACCTATTGGAATTTCTTTTTCGAAGACAAAAATAGATTGCAAAGGAAAATTGTTGATTGCCAACCTTCCAGCCTTGTCAGGAGAGTTATCCTGCAGTCAGTCACTAGATATAAAATTCCTAAGGCCTGGGGGCTGGTCAGGTCATTTAATACCATGTCAATATTAAGTTACATCATAAATAATTGGAACTTCCTGAATATTTAACAAGAACTTTGTTGTGTAAATTTGGAAATCATCCAAATTGAGACAACTGACTTACGTTATTGTTTAGCCCTCTGGGTCTAACTCATTGTGGGAGTTTAGTTGTTTTGAACTTTGGTCTTTTTAGCAGAGAGTAGAAAGAAAGGAGTTAAACCAATTGACTTTTAGATAGTCAGTTTCCCTTCCTTTTTTGGTTTTAAATTGATTATTGCTTTTTTCTCATGTAAATAAGATCAAATAAAAATCCAAAGTCATAACCAGGAGAGAAATGTGTGAAATCGCTGTTTAGTTTGCAAGCCTTTAGCAGACTAAGTCAGCTTGGTGGTGACCAACTTTGACCACTCTTGCAGTTGCTAAATGGGCACTTTCTGACATTTGCTATAACTGTCAGATCATTTCTAGTCCAAGAATATTCTAGAGGCTCATAATGCTCATTTGAGTTGGCATCAAATTCGAGACAATAAGATTTGAGTTTCTTCTGGATGGGAATCTGTAATTAAGGTTTCATAAAGCATGAGACATAGTACAAATATAAAGATTAATTATTATTATTATTGTCACCTAAAGAATAAAATCCCAAGTTCTTGTCTACCATTCAAACCCTCTCCCATGCAGCCTCATCCTATCTTACTAACACTGTCTCCCATTGCTTCTCCCAATCCCTCCTTGGCAATGGTCTCCACCTTTTTACTTCTCTCTCAGTATTTCCCAGCTTCTAGACTTAGGCTAAGTTCTCCTTCCTCCTTGAAGCCTTCCTTCCTTACTTCAGTTGCAGGTTATTTCTGAAGCTACCATTTACTGAGACCCTACTCCATGTCAGGTACTGTGCTAGAAATGTGATGCATTATTTCATTTAACTCTTGAAAGGTAGGTGTTACTTTCACATTAAATTTTTTGTTTGTTTTGGATAAGTAGCCTATTTGCATGGTTCAAAAATCAAGACAGTATAAAAATCTACACTTTTTTTTTTTCTAAGATGGGGTTTCACTCTGTCACCCAGATTGGAGTGCAGTGGCACCATCTCGGCTCACTGCAGCCTCGACCACATCAGCCTCCCAAGTAGCTGGGACTACAGGTGCACACCACCATGCCTGGCTAATTTTGTATTTTTTGTAGAGATGGGATTTTGCCATGTTTCCCAGGCTGGTCTCAAACTCCTGGGCTCAAGAGATCCACCTGCTTTGGCCTCCCAAAGTGCTAGGATTACAGGCATGCACCACTGCGGCCAGCCAAAAGATTTAAGTTTAGAAGTATCTTATCCACCTTCCACTATAAGTAATCATTTTTAAAGATATTCTTTGAATAGCTGGGTATGGTAGCATATGCCTGTAGTCCCAGCTACTCAGGAGGCTGAGATGGGAGGATCACTTGAACCTAGGAGGTAGAGGCTGTAATGAGCCGTGATCATGCCACTGCACTTCAGCCTGGGCAACAGAATGAGACCCTGTCTTAATAAAAAAAAAAAAAAAAAAAAAAAAAAAAAAAAGTGGAAAGAGGTCTTCTTTGGTTCCTTCTAGTGGTTGTTTACACACACATACAAAAAAATCAGTAAACACAAATATATACTCTTATTTTCTACCTCTTAGAAATTAGAGCATAATACTGCCCATAAGATGTCCTGTACTTCTCTCTCTCTTTCTTCCTCTTTTCTTTTCCATTTAGCACATATTCAAGAGTACCTTCCATAGCAGTTCTCTGAGAACTTCCCTTTTCTTTTCTCAGTGGCACAGTATTCCATTGTGTGGATGTAGTTCTTGATGGTGGACGCCTGTATTATTTCTAATCTGCTATAAACAACAATGCAGTGAGTGGATTTTTCATATGAATGCAAGAGTATCCATAGGGCAAATTTCCAGACTCGGGCTGCAGGATCAAAGGGTAAAAGCATGCTACATTTTGATAAATATTGTCAAATTTTCTTCCCTGGAGGTCATACCATTTTTCATTCCCACCAGCAATGTATGAAAGTGCAACACACATATCACTATCTATAGTTTATATATGAGAAAACCGAGGCATAGAAAATACAAAATTAACTGGTTAATAACATTCAGGCTGGACCTCAAACTTGTGCCTGGCTGTATTCCTCTCATTTGGTGTATATCAGCTAGTGACTTGCACTGTTACTTGTTTTATATATACATAGGCCTAAACTTTCTAAAGCTTTATTATAAACTCTTTAGGTTTATAACAAAGAGTTTCTAATAAACAGAGGCTGGTCAATCACAGGTGAGAGTAAGGGAAAAGGGAAATAGCATAGAAAAAGTTGGGAAACAAATGCAAGGCGATGCACTGTTATGAGGCCATTGCGTTTGACAAGTCACATGAGACCCATCTGGGCCCTCAATAGGTGCTTCTGCTTGGCCACGAGGGATGGTTGCAGACAAGTAGTGTGGACAAGCCATGCCTTGGAGCAGTCCATGGATAGAGAATGGGAGAAGGAGTTTATCTGTTGCCCTGCGCCCATTCCCTCCTCACATAGGGGGGATAACACACTGCACTTTCTTTCTTCTTCTTCTTTTTTTTTTTTTTTAAATAGAGATGGGGTTTCTCGATATTGCCCAGGCTGGTCTTGAACTCCTGGGCTCAAGCAATCCACCTACCTTGGCCTTCCACAGCACTGGGATTACAGGTGTAAGCCAAAACACCTGGTCTCATACTATACTTTTGAGTTGTGTTGCTCAGCCCTCTCAGCAGCTCCTGGAGAAGCCAGATTTCAAGCTCTGCAGTGCCTAGAAATGGTGCGAGGGACACCGAGTGGGTCACTGCAAGGTCTTGGAGACAGGTGAAGCTAAGAGAGTCTGATGAGGCCACATAAGATGTTTTTCTTTTTCTTTTTTCTTTTTTGAGATAGGGTCTCACTCTGTCATCTAAACTGGAGCACAGTGGCGCGATCTTGGCTCACTGTAACCTTTGTGTCCTGGGCTCCAGCGATCCTCCTACCTCAGCTTCTTGAATAGCTGGTATTACAAGTGCATGCCATTACACCTGGCTAATTTTTTATAATTTTTGTAGAGACAGAGTTTCACCATGTTGTACAGGCTGGTTTTGAACTCCTGGGCTCAAGCAATCTATCTGGTCGGCCTCCCAAAGTGCCGGGATTACAGTTGTGAGCCACCACGCCCAGCCAAGATGTTTTTAATACAGGTATTTCCTTGTATGTCTTTAATTTTGGGCCTTACACCTAAAACATGCTCAACAAAAGTTTGTGTGTGTGTGTTTTTTTTTTTTTTGCAATTTATTTATTGAAAATTTATACATGTATTGTTTGGCTGTAGAATTCTAAAATCATATTTTCCAAAATGTTTTTATTCCAAATCATAGAATAATTATAGCAAAGGAATACATAAGTCATTCAATTTGCTTCTCAATGTGTTAAACACAGAGAGAATTATTTGCTCATTTGGTAAACATTACCTCGTCTGCTTCTTCACCTTCTTCATCATAAACACCATCATCAACTTCAATAGCTTCTCCAGTCAAGTATGACACTGATCTTAGGATTTACACTCACGTAAAAAGTGACCTATTTTTGAGGTCTGTGCATCATCTCCACTCTCAGGAACTTCAGGAGGGGCAAAAAAATTAAAGAAAGAGTCACTGGAAACTGTGTTAGTCACAGTACGAACTGTCCCGCTTCCCTTGTTTTTATGCTGCTTCTTAATAGTTTTCAAAGTGACATCCTTTCCTTTTTTCCAATCTGTCTGGCCCTCTGTACAACCCATAATTTCTGGTCCATCAAAAGAAAAGGGATCAAAATCATCTGGTTCTGACCTCATCCTGTTGTTAGCACTTCATTTGTAAAATAGTCATTGGGTTCAAAGTGAAACTCTAAGACAAAACTCATAGGCTGGCCAGCAGCTGAGAGCTTCACTTGAGTATCTTTCAAGTGTTTCAGAATAGGTTCATCATGTTGCTGAACCATATCACTGAACAAGTCAACATTCTTAAAAACAGTTAACCAAAATTCAGGAATTCCTTTGGGGTCTTCTTTTTCTTCATCCTTTTTCTCATCTTCGATCTTGGCCTTTTCTTTCAACTCCTCTGAAATCTCATCTTCTTTATTTGATTTCCATTCACATTCTTCTTCCGTGGGTTCATCAATTGCATTAATAATCTCAAATCGTGTATCAAGTAGAGGCTGATAGAGAACAGCATACTTCCTTTCAAGATTGTGAACTTCCTCATAGCATTTGGTTTCTATCTGTGCACATTTAATTTAACTTGCAGGTTTTTGAGAGTATTCACTCGTCTTTTAACTACCCTAGGCAGGCTTTCAATATATCCTGTTGGTGTTTCTACCAGACCATCAAGTCTTTCTCGAAGGGCTGCAAGAATCTGAGGATTTTGCATCATCTGAACAGTTAGCTGACATGCTTTGATTTTTGTTTCTTCACTAGTTTCTTCTTCTTTTACTTCTTCAACATCATCCAAATCTTGATGAAGTTCAGATTGTCAATGTCTGCCATGTTGTAAGAACTCCAAATATCGGCGGCCAGTATGGGGAGCCAGGAGACCTGAGCTGCGCAGGCAGTGACTCAAGGCAGCAGTGGTGGCAGGAGGAGCAGAAGGTGGCACCGCGAGCAGATGGTGCTAAAAAAGAACCGAAGTTTTTTAACTGATCAATTTATTTGAAGTGATATTAATAAAAATACTTCCCTTTATTGTAGGGAGACATTAATGTGTAATAATTAAGAGTTCAGCCTCTAGACACAGACTACCTGAGTTTTAATATGAGCTCTGATACTGATTGTCAATGCACTTCATGTCTCAGTTTTCTCATTTGTAATAATGGGACTAATGCTTAAAATAATACTTAGTGCACAGAAGGAACTATATAAGCATTAACTGTTATTATTATAAATAGCTTTTATCCAGTGTTTGCTACTTGCCAGTCACTGTATTAAGTGCTTTGTGTGTATCATCTCAATTAATCCTCCCAGCAAACCACTGAAGTAGGTCCTATTAACAACTCTATATGAGGTATTATTACTCTTTACAAATGATGAAGTCACTTACTACTTTACAAATGATGAAATCAAGACTCCAAGAGTTTAAGTTATTTGACCAACATCAAATAAGGTACAGTCAGAATGTGATACAAGTTTGTGGACTCTAGTTACTCTATTATGTTATTCTTGGAGAACCAATTTTAACATGTATTTAGTATTACAAAAGCACCCACTTCAGGCCTGGAATGTATTAAATGTCACTTAGTATCTAACAACCTTCCCACCTCATCCCTGAGGACTTGAGTACTTGGCTCATGGTATTTCACTTATCAGTCTCTCAGTTCCTTCAGTATGTCCCCTGATGGCATAAATAGCTACACCACATCATCTACCAGCACCGGTTAGCATACTAGATCTAATCATTACCTGGAACTATTCTACTTCTGAAATGGTAAACTCTGGTTATTATCAAAGACCTCTCGGTTCTTTCTTACTCAATCCTGTAACAACAGCTCTTTAATCTCTTACATATCTCCTTTTCTTTAATCTGTCATTTCTTCCGGTCTATTATTCTTCTCAAACCTCTTCCACCCTTTCCACTGCCTGGATTCTAGGATTGATGATTTAAACATTTTCTTACCAATACCATGTGTTATTTTCCTTCTTGTACAACTCCCAGAAAAACTTCAAAATTGGGTTGGTGCTATGCTTTTCCCCTTCTACCTGAATGATTACATTTTGATGGAGAAAACCACATAATCATGCAAGCTCCATCACTATACACTAATGGTCTCCAACCTCAGCCAGGACCTCAGCATCACTTATCAATTCTCTGATTTTTCAACTTTCATTTTTCCTAATGACTATTCCAAACCTTCACCACCTTCTTCAAGCATCCTTCTCAAGTCCCATACCTTGAGTTCAGTAAACAACCTTTGCACCAAATTCATCAAGATAATTGGGGGCGTTAGTTATTGGAGTTTCAGAGATCCATCCTTGGCTACAACTTTCTGGTTCCATATTCCTCTTGAGAGATCGCTTCCACTTTAATGGTATAAACACTACTTTATACTGATGACTTTTAAATCCGTGTTTCCACTTGGAGTTCTCTACCTAGTGGACATCTGTGGTTGGAGGCCCCATAGTGTCTTAGTCTGTTTCTGCTGCTATAACAAAATCCCTTAGATTGGGTACTTTTTAAGCAACAGAAATTTATTTCTCACAGTTCTGGAGGTTGGGAAATCCAAGTTCAAGGTGCCTGTAGATTCAGGGTCTGGTAAATGCCTGCTCCTTACAGATGGTGACCTCTCTGTGTCCTCCCATGGCAGAAGGGACAGAAGGGGCTAGCTAACTCCTTGAAGCCCTTTCATAAGGTCATGAAGCTTGCTCATGAGGGTTGTCCTCATGACTTAGTCAGCTTCTAAAGTTCTCACTTCTTAATACTATCATATTGACAATTAAGTTTCTTTCTTTTTTTAGATGGAGTCTCACTCTGTCACTCAGGCTAGAGTGCAGTGGTGCAATCTTGGCTCATAGAAACCTCTACCTCCTGGGTTCAAGTGATTCTCCTGCCTCAGCCCCCTGAGTAGCTAGGACTATAGGCATGCGCCACCATGCCCGGCTAATTTTTTGTATTTTTAGTAGAGATGGGGTTTTACCATGTTGGCCAGGCTAGTCTCGAACTCCTGACCTCAAGTGATCCTCCTGCCTCGGCCTCTCAAAGTGCTAGGATTACAGGCATAAGCCACCACACTGACTAACAATTAAGTTTCAACATATGAATCTGGGGGAACACATTTAGATAATCGTATACAGGTACCTCAAATTCAAAAGGCTCCAAATTGAACACATGATTGTTTCCCTGAAACCTGTATGTTCTGCAGGACATTACTCTCTTTCTCAGTGCTGTGGGGGTAGGGAGAGTAACCACTCTCCATCAAAGCTAGCAGGCCGGGCTCATCCTTGAGTCCTTTCTCTTCTTTACCTTCCACATGCAATCAGTTTCAAGTCCTGCCAAAATTTCCTCATGTTCTTGAAGTTTATCCCCACTTCTCTGTCCTTATTACTGTCTTCCTAGTGCACTCTCTTGATTGAATTAAACTGCCTGCACTGCTTCAAAGCTTCCAAATTTTTTGACCTCAGGCTTGGCTCCCTCAAATCTATCTGCAAAAGATCACTGTTGCCAGGCGATCTTTCTAAGCACAAATCTGACTACATCACATTCCCACTTAAAATCCTGCATGGACTCCCCATTACCTGCAGGATGAAGTCCAAGCTTCTTGGCATGACATACACGGCCATCTGTGACCTGGTTTCAGCTTCTTTCTGCAGTGCCTTCACTTACCAATCCCTACCTGACCCCTCACACTTAGGCCACAAAGAAGAGCTTGCAGTTCCCTTGATCTACAGTGTATTCATAATTGCTTGCCTCTATGCCTCTATTACTTTTCTTTCTTTCTTTCTTTCTCTTTCTTTCTCTCTCTTTCTTTCTTCCTTTCTTCCTTCCTTCCTTCCTTCCTTCTTTTCTTCCTTTCTTCCTTTCTTCCTTTTCTTTCTTTTCTTTCTTTTCTTTCTTTCTCTTTCATTTTTTTGAGACAGAGTTTCACTCTGTCGCCCAGGCTGGAGTGCAGTGGCGTGATCTCAGCTCACTGCAACCTCTGCCTCCCGGGTTCAAGTGATTCTCCTGTCTCAGTCTCCAGAGTAGCTGGGATTACAGGCACCTGCCACCATGCTCGGCTAATTTTTGCATTTTTAGTAGAGATGGGGTTTCACCATATTGGCCAGGCTGGTCTCAAACTCCTGACCTCATGATACGACCGCCTCAGCCTCCCAAAGTGCTGGGATTATAGGCGTGAGCCACTGTGCCTGGCCACGCCTCTGTTACTAATGTCCCCACTTCCTAGACCATCTTTCCACTTCTTCACCTTTATCTAGCCAACTCCTACTATCCTTTAAGACTTAGTTAGTGGGTCACTTTTGGTAAGACTTTCTTGGCAAGCCTTTCTCGCAAGCTCCATACAGGGTAGGCAACACTGACCTTGTGTTCACACAGCTCCCTGTTGATTGCACTGAAGATGTCTCCTTGTACTTATCCGTGTGTGTGTCTGTATCACAGTTAGATTGTGAGCTCTTTGAAGCGTGGGACGGCACATTGTTTCTTAATGTTGAACAAATGGATGAATGATTCATTAACGAAAAACTGTTTTACACCTGAAATGATTTCTCCGCTTTACAAAAAAAGGGGGAGAGGAAGTAATTAGTGTCAACAAACATTGTGATTATTTCTCAGTCTGACTATGATTAACAGCAGGTATAGTGAATTCAAATGGCACTGTGAGATCTGGAGGTGCGCAGAGTGCACTGTGTCCCAGGAGAAGAACCTGGAATTCTCTGTAGCCACAATAAACTTGCAAGACTTCTATTACATCAACACAAAACTCTCATTTGAGTTAAATCCTCTATGTTTATAGAAAGTCTTACTTGCTGAATGAAAAATCGTTTACTACACCTTGTTAATAACATATAGATTCTTGGTCTCAATAAGTGAACAATGGAACAGTGGAGAACAAACTAGAGTTAAGAGTTATTTTCCGGCTGGGTGCCGTGGCTCACGCCTGTAATCCCAGTACTTTGGGAGGCCGAGGTGGGTGGATCACCTGAGGTCAGGAGTTCAAGACAAGCCTGGCCAACATGGCAAAACCTCGTTTCTACTAAAAATACAAAAATTAGCCGGGTGTGGTGGCACGTGCTGTAATCCCAGCTACTCGGGAGGCTGAGGCAGGAAAATCGCTTGCACCTGGGAGGTGGAGTTTGCTGTGAACCGACATCGCGCCAGTGCACCCCAGCCTGGGCGACAGAGTGAGACTCCGTCTTAAAAAAAAAGTTGTTTTTTTTTCCTTCCTGTACTATCTTTCTTTCCAGGGGCTTTACAAAAACCCTGAATCTAGCTAATGCAGAAAGCTAACCTGCTTGAACAATACCACACTTCCAAGCATTTCTTTTTAAAATTCACGTGAGAAGGTAAGGGAGGACTGGCATATTTCTCCTGAAGTTCAGTATCGAGTATTTATGAACTTAACTATTATTAAGTCTCCTTTTGTAGTTAAACTAATAGTAAGCAATGGTGATGGGAAAAAAAGAGCTAACTGCTAATAATAATAATTGATAAAGAAGTTACAGTCCTTGAATGCCCACTGAGTGGCAGGTGCTTTTCACAAAGTATCATATTTATGCCTTACAGCATCCTTTTGAATAGAAATTTATTTTTCCTTTTTCTGTTTGAACAACTGAAGTTCATTGAGCTCAGATAACTTGGGGCAGGTCCAACGGACGAGTTGGGAAGACTCTGGGGCCAAAGGCCACCAGGCCACACCACGCCTCTCCTAGCCCTGAGTTTGGCTACCTGCTTGCGTGCATGTGCAGGCAGGGCGGGTGGGTGGTGGGTGAGGAATCAGATGAAGCCGCCTAAGGAACTAAACATGTGGAGTGGTGGAAAGGCGTATAAGCGGTGGGCCGCTGGAACCCTAAGAGAGACTAGGCAAAAACCGGGAGAAGGGATGCACCCGTTGGCGGCTCAGAGAATTTAGGTAGAGAGGCGAGGGGCGGGGCCGAGGCGAGACTGGGGCGGGGCCTCGGGGACGGAGTCGACCATTTGGGGACTTGCCAGAAGAGCCGCCTCTCCAGGGGAATGAAAGGTGAGGGGAGCGTGAGTACAGGCATGATGGGAATCTCCGTGACTTGCTAAGGCAACTCATCCTTACCTGTCCTACACCCAAGAATAGGCTCTTCTATGCTCCCCTGGCGTATCTCTCTTGCAAAGTAGGCATGTCAACGACGGGGAGAGGGTCCTGCAGAGAGTGTGCCCCCCTCCGCCACTTGGTACGGCCCGTGCCCCCGCCGCTGATCTGGCAGGCTGCGCGCGCACCCTTCGGCGGGGCGCGGGCCGGCGGGGCGCAGCGGCCTCTACGGCCCGCCTCCGTCTGCTTCTCCCCGGTCCCTCCTCCCGCTGCTCGCGTGCTCCGGGCCGGCCCAGCACCCGCCGAGTTACGCGCCCGCGCTCCTCGGCGGGGAGGAGCGCGGCCGCGGGGGCGCGCCCCGGTGACTCCGCCCCCCCAGCTCCCCTCCCCTGAGCCCGGGAGCCCGGCTCGCGCGGCTAGGTGCGAGGAGACCCGGGACCCCACGCCCGCCCGCCCTGCCCAGCGCCCCCGCCCCGGCGTGCGAGGCGCCGCTCCCTCCTCTGCCCTGCGCGGTGCATGGAGGGGCCCGTTCGGATCGCAGCCGCCGCCACCGTAGCCGCCGCCGCGCGCGCGCCAGGGGATGACCTGGGGGTGGCTTTCCGAGCCGGCTGCCGCGCAGGAGGTCTGGAGGCTTAGCCAGCCCCGCGGAGAGGTGCGGGTGCGGGTGCGGGGGTCCCGCCGCAGGGTTGGAGGGGGGGTGGCGCGCGGGCGCTGGGCTTGGGGGGCCTTGGCTTAGGGGGCGGGAGGTCCCGGGGACTGGCGGGCTGGCGTTCCCCGGAGGGCGTGGGGGTCCAGGGCTGCGCGCGGGGTTTGGATGCTGATGCGTGCCGGGCGGTGAGCCCCGGCTTTCCGCGTCCTCGGGCGCTCGGAGCCACCTCGCGGGAGGAGGCGGGGTGAGGTGTCAGTGACACGACGAAACCTCTTCTTGACGATGGTCCTCGGGGGCAGGTGAGATGCCGCAGAGTGGGGAGCTAGGGCGCCCGGGCGTTTTCCCAAGGGAGCAGGGTCCCTGGCCTCTCTCAACCTCCATCCCCGCAGAGCGCCCGCGAGAGACAGTGATTTATGTGTAGGGAGAAGCAGGAGAAATTTCCTGCACAATGTATCTTTCTCTGCCTTCACAAGACTCAGTGACTTCCCAGCCCCAGGGAGTGTATTTTTCCTTCTCCTCTGTAAAGCTTTCTGTGGATTGCATTATCATTTGCTAAATACATTACAGCTCGCTATTTATTTCAGTCGGCAGCTTCCAGACCTTTGTTGCTTTCTCTCCACATCTAGGAATTTCAGCAATAAATCACTGAGGGGGATAGATAGACTCTCTTGCCCTTCCCTTCATTGTTCTTCCTAACCCCACCAAATCAGGTGGAAGGCTCTCCAAAAGGAGCTGTTTCCAGAGTGCCTGCCCTTCCTCATCAGGACGACAGAGGGTGGCAGGTGCTTTAAGGGCAGACTGCTTTGCAGTGGGAATCCAGAATTTAGGGAACCTCATCAACAGAAAGTCAGCCTTTGTGTCCCAAACCAGACACCTTGAAAAACGGGAGGTTGGACTAAAAGCTCACATGAGATTTATTTTCAGGCCTATGCCAGTAAAGATGAAAGAGGCCAAGTCAGAGAATTCTGATTCCTTTCTGCGCTGATAACATAACCCTCACATTCCCAACTGACACTTGGCATACCTAGTGGACAGTGTGTCCAAGGAGAGGAAGGTGGGGAGGATGTTAGAAAGTGAAATGAGTTTATTGTCAGCATAATTCTAAACATTCTATGACATTTTATAGTCACCCTCAGTCTATTTTTAGCTGAAAATTTGGGGATAGTTAAACTTTTAGGATAAGATGAAAGAAAACCTTCAAAAAATTTTCTAGAAATTTTAAATTAGTGCTTAGCTAGAAAGCACTCTTCGGAACCAGGGAAGCATCAAATACTGCAGTCTCTGTTATGCACATGTTGAAATGAACTGCCTCACACTTGAAGTTATATGAGAAGGATGGAGAAAACCTGTTTCATTTTGTAAAGACGTGCCCTGGGTGTGTGTTTGGCAGTGTGTAGAACAGAAACATTTATATTGCTATTAAGAAACACACAAATGTGTATTGTTTAACTTTCATGCAAAAACTTCCCAGTGTTTGGGAAATCTGTCTGTCTTTGAATGGTTTAGTCAACCAGGAAAATCAGTTACTAGAGGTACTGTGCTGTTGTTTGTGTAATAACTCACTTGGGATGCTTTGATTGATTGCCATGGTTCTCATCAACCTCCTCTTCTGTGCAAAGTACTTAAACAGCTCTGACTCTCAAGCCTTCAAGTACAAAGAACCCTTAGGACTTGGATACTGATCTAGCTTGTGTAGCTTGGCTTCTAAATCTATCTTATGCCTTGCTTTCTTTGCAGGTGGTTTGACTTTGCAGGAAAGGAATTAAGTTCACTTTAAGATAGGACTTTCTGCCCCAGATCGTCGAGGTATATACAGATGAAGGCAGTAGGTGGGAATAGGAACTTCTGTCCTAGGGCTTTGCTCTAAAGAGGGCAGGTAAAAATTTGTTGACTATTTATTTCTTGGGCTTTCTTCTTCTTTTCCCACTTTGCCCATCTGCCTTCATGACTTTGTAGACAATTTCATGTATGGTTTTGTCGAAATGTAAGTTGAAGTAAAATTTTCCTTCTGTAGAATTTTTTTTCTTTGCGAACATTTGGACTAAAATTGGTGATTGTTTCGAAGTTAAATGCTAGGGAAATGATTTCAGGAATTAAATATTATCTTAGTAAAAATCAGGGAAGGGTTAGAAAATAAATAATGAATTGAAAAATGTGTTGCTTTAACATGTAATGACATGAGCCAGTGCCCTGTGATCAGCTGTGGCATGATGTAGAAGTATGGGTAAGACAACACAGTGAAGCTGTAGATGAGCTGTGTACATGGTAGCCCCCCCCCTTTTAAGTAAATAAACTTAATACAAACTAATTAGATTAGAAACAGAATTTGGAGTCTGGTTGCCAAATATGTTGCTTTGAAGGACTTGCTTTCTTACAGTATTTTTTTGATGGGGAATTTTTTTCAAGAAATTTCATGAACTTGAATTCGAGAATGTTTTATTTTTACTTAAATTTTTATATTGTGTGTAAACATTCCATGTGATAAGTTGTTGTTGTGTATTTGGCACTAATTGACTTTCAACAGCACAGGGGAGGGCTTTACTTGATTCTCTTCTGTTAAAAATAAGGGATGGTGTATGGAATATTCTTAATGTCCCTTGAAAAATATTGGATTCCAATTAAATGAAAAACTGGTTTGTTGGTTTTTTTTTTTTAATCCTTCAAGTTTTCCCTCATTGTTTGTGCTCTTTCCTCCATTGTCAGGCTTAAAACATACAGTATCATTGTCATCTGTCCCCTGAATAATGGTCCTGAGGTGATATTATTAATGTGGCTTTTTAAAATCAAGCTAATTATACTTGCCTAAAAGAGCCACATGTGTGTGATTCTAGCTGCCTGGTGCCTTTTGAGAGCCCTGGAGACAAGCTAGTGAATAGAGCTGAAAATTCATTCTGTATTTGATTAAATGGAACAGACTCGCTGCTCCTTACCCCAGCAGGGGCTATGAGATCTCTTGATCCCCGAAGCGGCTCCAAGACCCTGGGAATTCCATTAGCGAGCACCTGAGGAATTTCTGCCCTGCAGTGCCTTTTTTGTATGTGTGTATGTGTGTGTGTGTGCAGAGGGAGTGGAGCAGAGCAGGGATTGGGGGGATGTGGGCAGGGGGGAGTTGAGGGGGTGGAGGGAAGGCTACATTAGAAGACTCCATATGTTGGCAGATCTAAAATCAAGGCATGACTTAACAGCTTATCTTGCAAGAGAAAAGCCCAACCCAAAGGCAGATTGCTAGTCCAGACTTTATTACAAGCAGGACTGCAGTGATGTGTGTTTAGCGCTGAAGTGAACTCCAGTGTAAGTACAGAAAGTGGCTTCTCTGCTTTCCCTCCGAAGCACAAGCTTATACACGTTGCAGACTTGGTAAGTTTTCTTTGAATGATCTTTTGATAAATATGTAAAATTATCTTACTGTTTGGTCTTGCCTGTAAAGGCTGATGTATCGTTTTAGTAACTTTCAAACTGAGAGCAAAATCAGACTTCATGTGAAACAAATTGTTTTGCAGTGATGAAATGCTTGTTTGAATAGGCATATTTTAGTTTACTCTTGATAGAATTTGATTGTTTCTGTTACATTATTATTATTATAGAATTCTAATTTAGATTGTCTTTTCTGTTGTCTTTTTAAGAATTCTATCATTTCTCGTGTTTTTGAGGCATTACTTTGCAGACTTGCTAGCAGCGCCAAGTAAATGAAAACGTATCTGCCAAAAACATTCTGTATAATCTTTGGAGCAACATTTTTGAGAAACATTAGTGTGTCTTCCTTCCCAAGTCTCTCTTCCCGTGCCTCAAATAATGTTTGGGCACAACCTTTTTTTCAGAATATTAGCCCAGTTTGTTTCTTGTGTACTTTTCAAGGAAGACCAGTTCCAAATGGTGGATAGTGTAGTTAATTGGTTTTCGTCTACCAAGAATGTGAATTCCAATGCTCCTAGTTTTCAGCTAATGCAGAAAGCAGTAGCATATTTGATGGTTCATTTGATATATTTTGTTTCCAAGTAAAATCGTGTTGTAAATAGTGCACAGCCTTTTCCGTCCTGCTCCCTTGTAGCCCTCTACCAAATTCTCCTCACAATACAGTGTGTTTAGAAAATAAAGAAGCCTTTTTGAAGATATGTTTAGCTTTTTTTCCACCTTAATCCTGGGCGTTTCTCCTACTACTCTGGCCAAATTGAAGGGACCCTGGAATGGATTGGAGTAAACTCTGCAGTTTGCGTCTGTCGCACTCACAGCTGTTTAGTCGCTTTGCTGTGCGGTGTATTTTGATGGTCAGAGAGAATTAAAAACTAGCCCAAAGAACATTTTGTTCTGCTGTATATCTTTGGAATGTAAGTAGGGACTCCAGTGCTTACGAGCCACTGATGTGCCTTTAATCTTACGTGAGAAAAAAATATATGGGTTATATTACTGAACTTAAGTTACATATTTTGTTGATGTTTTGTTACTTGGAACTGTGAGGCCGATTTTATTTTGATATTACCCTAATACAAACAGGGAATTCGGAAGCTGACGCGGAGCTTGCTTTTCAGCTATTCTCGTTCTAGACCAGCTCACCTCTTGTTATTTATGTGAGCCTGGGCAATGATCTTGACTTAAGCCTTGGGGGTCTTTATCTGTAAAGTGGGGATAGTAACAGAAATGATGTCTTACCACTGTTGTGGGATTAAATGAGATAATGAAAGTCAAGCACTTGGCATATAGTAAAACCTCTGTAAATGTTAGCTGCTGTTATTTTTATGAACTCCTCCTGTACGTGTAAGTGTATTACTTTGATCCAGAAGAGATCTCTTTGAAATACTCAATAATGAGGAGTTCTCAGAAGCTAGTAATAGTGCCAGCACATGGAACACTACAGCTTTCTTAAATTTGCAGTTGAAACTTAGAAGGCAGTTGGACATCATGTGTTATTTTTTTCCAGTTGAGGTGTAGCATAGTAATATACACAAGTGTACAGCTAATGTATACTAAGTGAACAGCTAGATGAATTGTTACATATGCACATGTCTGTGGTAACCAGTACCCAGACTGAGATATAGAACATTTCCTTGGCCTTAGAAGGCTCCCTGGTGCCCATCCAGGCAGCCCTCCCTCTTGCTAGCAGGCAGCAGCTATTCTGACGAAATAGAATACATGAGTTTTGCCTGTTCGTGAACCATATGAAAACGGACTCCGACAGTATATAGTCTGTGTCGGAGTTCCTGTGCTGCTCAATAATGAGCACTATAATAGACACAAGCCTGCGAGATTTATTCATGTTATTAAATAACATTTATTTATGTATACAGTACTAATTCATGCTTTTAAAATTGTTGTAGTCTTTTGTGCAGTTTGAAATTCATAGTAATTCATTTTATGGGCACATTGGAGGAAAAAAGAAAATAACACTTCTTCCTGCATTACTAGAAAATCAGATCCCAATGGCTATCTTAGGAAAACAACCATGACCTCATTTTTATTCACAGAACTGGATTTATTCACTACTTGAAGGTATAACTACCTTCAGTTACAATTCCATAAACCAAATGCTTTGAAAACTGTATTCATTTTTATGTGTGTGTTTTTAGGAGGGAGCCTCAAAATAGGGGAAAAGGACCATCTAAGGTAGCTTATAGCCTTCTTGCTTAGGATTAAATGCCATAATCAACACTTAGCGTTGTACAGAAGTAACCACCAGCCCAGCATGAGTGTAATGTTCTTTGAGTTTAAAATGAAACACTACAATGCTTTTCTGAAATAAAAAGAAGAAGTCCACCATAAAAGGAAGAAAGTAGAGCCAGGATGTTATACTGCAGGAAGATTGTAAAGAACAGGACCAAGCACTTATATCAGGATGAAGAGTGTTGGCCACTCACCTGTTAACAGTTGCGGCCAGGCTATGCCTATACATTTAGAATTTCTGTTTGTGTTGTTGAAATTCTCAAATAGGCTAAATAAAATTTATTTCACAAACAGACAAGATGATTCAGTAGATGAATCAGAAGGGTTTTTGTTTGTTTGTTTTAAATTTTGGAAGGGACTTTGGCTGCGGTTAATAGCTTGTATTTCTGTTATTGGAAATGTTGATTAAGGATTTTCTGGGTGTTCTGCTTGAACACTAGCCATTTTTCTCTCAGGAGACATTGTATTTTTCAACATTTATAATTTTATTAAATCTGACTATTCGTAGCTCTTGACACAAGGTCATTCTTCACATACAGCCATATGCAGGGATGGGTTCTCCTGGACTGGAGAGGGGCAAATTGTCCCCTTTTCTTCCTAAATCAGACCATCCGTGGCCAGGATTTCAGTGGGGTTGGGAGTGTTGAAATAGTGATACATGATTCATCTTTTGATCTATAGGCGCACTCAAAGATGCAGATTATGTTTCAGAAGAAAGAAGAACTATCCACCAAATAGAGCTGCCTCATGTGAAACAGTGCTGTTTGGAAGGGACATGGGCTCCTGATTCCTGGAAGTGTTCTAGTGGCATTTGCAAAGGGTACTGTGGGAAGAATCTCTTCCTTGGGTGCGACATTGAACCAAATAACCTCTAAGGCGTTTGTAGGACTGAGGCTCCATGAAATAGGCTTTTATGGTGTACCTAGGCTACCTACCCACCGCGCACATGGTTTTGGAGGTAGGAAATATGTTAAAAGTTCCAAACAGCCATTGGATAAATACATTTTTTTAAACCAGCTCCAGATTAAAGTTGGAGATTGCCTCGACTTGCTGGCTGTTTTCACTTTAAATGTAATCCTTAGTTTATCACTAACAAGTAAATGTCAAATATTCTTTCCTCCTTACTTAAATAGGGACTTTTCCAATATTCTAAGTGTATCAGTATCAGAAATGATAATACTTAAAAGTATAGCACATATTACCTTTTTATATAGGTATACATCTGAAGCCATTTGTTGGCCCAGTTATTTATTCATTCCTACAACACATTATATGTAAACATTAATAAAGGCCCTCTTGTCCCTCCTCCACTGCAACTTTTCTAAACTTGAGTTACAAGAGAGATAAATAACTCATATAGGGGGAAAAGGCTGATATCAGTGACTTATCCAAGTATCAAAACCATATTCAAGATATTTTCTGGGATCCATAGATATTTAACCATGTACACATCTTGTATCCATAAATATAGTACTTTATGATATTTTAAATGATGGAAGGAGCTGTGGAATCCTGAATCACCAAAATAGTATTTTCTCCATTTTATAAAACAGAAAAGTATATTGAGTTTTTTCTGTTTTATATTTATGTATGCCCATCAATACCAATTCCATCCTCCTTGTAGCTTAGAAGTGGGCCGCCTTTATCTCTTCTCTGTTACCGTTACTTTACCCCTCCATTCTCCTTCTCAGACTTTGGGGGAGGGACAGAGGAGATTCAGCACGTGAGATGAAAAAAATGCCTTTGCAACTCCTGCTTAAACTGCTACTAACTCATCCCCTTGTCTTCAGTCTTGGTTTGTCCCCTTCCAGATCATCGATTTTTCTTACATTTTGCCTGAGTAATGATCTTTCTGAAATGTAAATGTGGTCATGTGACTGCTTTCGTTAAAATCCTTTCAAGTCCCTGAACTGCTCACTTATTGAAGCCCAGGTCTTTAATTGGATATACGGTGTTATATGCCTACTGGAAGCTTCTGCCATCCCAGCTACTTTGCCTTCCATGAATATACCATGCTTTCTCGCAGGCTGGAAACGCATCTCTCCTGGGACTGATATGGCATCATAATTGCATACATGTTGGTCTCCCCCTTATTCCTTAAGGACAATGTGATTTTCCCCTGTGTACATTGGCCCACCCACTCCTTTCTTTGCACTCTGCTGAACAAGTCCTAAACACTCAGATATCCTGGATGGCATTAATGTGCATTTGAATTTCTGGGTCAGGGGGTGTGCTCAAGTGCATGTTCTGATTCAGTAGGTCTGGGGTGAGGCCCAATATTCTCCCTTTCTAACAAGTTTCCAGATAATCCTGATGAGCTGGGTGGAACACAGTGAGTAGAAAGATGCTGAACCATCTTCTCTAGGTCCATGAATGATTTCAACACACAATGTTGCTCTTAAAAATTCAGTGACATCAATGACTCTCAAGTTCAGGGAGCGATACCACAGCTTCAAGTAGTGAAGATGAACGAAAGCTTTAGATAAAGAAAAAAACAGTTACATGTGGAAGATACTAGGACACGCATTATCAGGCTATTACTGGAATCCTTGTCAAATATTTTGAATATTTTAACAATTTTGTATATTTAAAATGTATATAGTTGTTCTGTGCAACATTATTCAGTGCCCAGAGAGCTGATGTCATGTTTTGTCTTTTTGTGTTTTACAGGGGTTCTTCTGGGTATGTAGGTACTAGAAAATATATTCTGGATTGTGTTTCTTGCCAGGGAAATTTCTGACAGTTACTGGCTTTTTACAGTATCAGAATAAAAGTAATTAGAATTCTTTATTTTTCTATAGTTTGATATCTGTTCAGTGAGTAATTGTACACACTGCCTGGTTAGAGGTAAAATTGGCAAGGGGAATGAATGTTTATTGGATAAAATACTGCTTTTATCAGGCCATGAAATTATTGTAGTGACATCAGAACTTGGCAGTCTCTTATTCCAATAAAAAGAAAAATAGCATTGCAAACTGAGGATAAGACATTTTTCCTGCCCATTTAATTTGGCTTCTTTTCATGATTTTGGCCTTAGGGTGTGTGTATAACAAAACAGCAACACAGTGAATAACAGGCAGTAAGAATTAGGGAGTGAGCATGGTTTCAGCTGGAATGGACATGGTGTTTATCACTAACCTCTATTGCAGTCATTCTAACGGTCCCTCTCCTGTTGGTGACTATGAGAGTATGAGAGTGAGTATGGGGAATCCTCATTTATAAAATGGGGTTAAACGTCACAATTTGGCTTGATATTACATAGCTTGCAATGTAGTGAAAGCATCTGATACTGGCTCATAAAATGATCATGTGGCTGAATGTCTGAATGTGATTATGTATGTGACTGTACAGTTTTGCTGGAAAGGTGCTGTTTATCCCTCTGTGTAAAAACACCAGTCCAATAATATCAGATTACCAATCAGAGCAGTTTGATTTGATTTCGTGTTTCCTCCTTCCCATTTCGTCCTATGCACTGTTATTGTGAAATTAGATTTCTAGATATGACCATGATTTAATGACAACTCATTATCAGGATTTTGGTCTGGTGTCCTAACATCCAAGCAGTGGTTCCAGTAAACCTTGAGACTACTAAACCTGGAGGAGGTATTTTTGTAGTTCTTAATAGATCATTACACTCCTGAGTAGAGCCACAGTGGAGTCTTAACTGCTATGTTGTGCCCATGATTTACCTCCTGGGTGCATCTTACTGTGTGATCAACTTTTTAAATGAGGTCATTTTATTGTTTCTTCCATTAAATCTTGGATATTCATCCACAAGGAAATGGCAGGTTTTCTTCTACAGTAATAAGAATTATAGTGAGGTTCTGCTGAGTTGGTTCTGGTGAGTAAAAGTATATTTTACACCTAGTTGTAAATACAGTCGTCCCTCAATATCCATGGGGGATCCTTTCCAGGACGTGATATCCCCTATTGCCTGTGGCTATCCAAATCCTTAGATGCTGAACTTCCCTGTATTTGCATATAACTTATGCACATCTTCTTGTTTAAATCATCTCTAGATTACTTATAATACCTAACACAATGTAAATAGCTGTTTTACTGTATATTTTAAAGTTTTTTTTGTTCGTTTTTCTTCTTTTTTGAGACAGAGTCTTGCTCTGTTGCCCAGGCTGGAGTGCAGTGGCGTGATCTGGGCTCACTGCAACCTCCGCCTCCCGGGTTCAAGCAATTTTCCTGCCTCAGCCTCCCAAGTAGCTGGGATTACAGGCACCTGCCACCATGCCTCGCTAATTTTTGTAGTTTTAGTAGGGACGGGGTTTTGCCATGTTGGCCAGGCTGGTCTTGGACTCTTGACCTCAAGTGATCCACCCACCTTGTCCTCCCAAAGTGCTGGAATTACAGGCATGAGCCACCACACCTGGCCTGTATTATTTTTTATATTTTTATTTTCCAAATACTTTTGGTCTGTAGTTGGTTGAATCCGTAGATGAGGAACTGTGGATACCACGTGTCGAGTGTGTATACTCTACTTAACATATTTTCAAGTCCTATTATAATTTGATTAGAATTGTTGTGATCTCTAAATCAGTAGTTTGATTTCTATTTATTGAAAATTAGGCATACTTTCTTTTTTATAGTATGAGTCCTTTTTAGGGTTACAACAGAAATAAATAGATCAGATTTCTACCCTGAGTTCCCAATTCCAAGCTCTAGTCACCATGTTTTAAATTATTTTATATTTTAGTTGGGTTTCTCTCTTAAAAGAAATTGCAGTAATCATGTTTTGACTGTATATAGGTCTTTTGTATAATTTTCATAATACATTTAGAGCTAAATTTTTTTGGTTTGTTTATTTTGTTTTAATCGCATGGCTAACTAAAGCCAATTTTGAGTCATTATGAGATTGGCTGTTAATCGTGGTCTCCTGTTAGGCTAGCAAACACAACTGATGTTATTTGTTATTTCTTTTGTGTTTGAGGATACATTTTAAAAGAGCTATTGTTGGCCGGGTGCAGTGGTTCATGCCTATAATCCCAGAACTTTGGGAAGCTGAGGCGGGTGGATCACCTGAGGTCAGGTGTTTGAGACCAGCCTGACCAACATTGTGAAACTCCATCTCTACTAAAAATACAAAAAATTAGCTGGGCATGGTGGTGGGTGCCTGTAATCCCAGCTACTTGGGAGGCTGAGGCAGGATAATTGCTTGAACTCGGGAGGCAGAGGTTGCAGGGAGCCGAGATTGGGCTGTTGCACTCCAGCCTGAACAGTAAGAGCAAGACTCTGTCTCAAAAAAAAAAAAAAAAAGAAGAAAGAAAAAAAAAGCTATTGTTATAGCGGTTAGGTCTTACACTAATTTCACATTTTTTGTTATGACAGCAGTCGCAGTGGGGGTTTTAATTATACAATACAGCGTGTGCAAAGATTTCATATCAATATTTTGTGGTATCAGATAAACTTTAACTCAGGGTTTGGACTGCATGCATCTTAGTAATGTTAATAAGAGTCTTGTAGCTAACTGCCAAAGTGGATTTCTAAATGTGAACCTTGGTAAATCCAGGCGAATGCTTTCCACCCCCCCTTGAAAATAATATCCGAAATTATCTTAAAGAAAACACTGTTAGTATTTTACTTGTTATTTTAGAGTGTCTCTTCCCAGATAGGCAGATTGTTAGGGAAAAGACAAGGAAGTGATTACCCTTATAGAGCAGAAACTATAACACTTGGTTAGATTCATGTTTCCTTAGCTGTACATGTATACAGGACACTTAATTAGTTGTGATTATAGGTGTCAGCTGGCCATGGACTCAAAGCAGCAGCCACCGCATCTCAAATGCTACAGGCCTTTAACAACCAAGAATGAAAAACTGATTTTTGAGTTTTTCATTTGTGCAATTAAGGATTTTTTTTCCTTTGTGTTGAAATGTTGAATTTTTCCTTCATGTTGAATTTTTTCTGGAAAAAAAAAATTTACATTGAGTAAGCGAAGTCCCCATTCGCTCGTAAAGGTTCTTTCTAATTCACTGAGAAATACTAGCGTCTTGTTGCCGATTCACCTGGAGTGAATGTATGCTGCATGTGTACCTGGGCAATTTAACAATAACTAATATGGTGTCAAAGGAGTGAAGTATTGCTTTTTGCAGAGCCAGGCCCTTGTCTGTGTGCCCTGCAGACTGTAAGAATGGAGCCTCCAGGGGACTGGGAAAGAAAAGTCCTGACCCAGGCTGTGTGTTGCCTGCACAGACGGGCTCAGGAGGAGCCACAGCACACCCCATCCTTGGTCCCCTGCTGAGGAGTTTGTATTTCAGCAATTACAAATCTTGTTTTGTGATTTTTTTTTTATTCTGTATACAGAATAATTTTCTCCTTTCCTGTTTCCGATAATCATTTCTTAAATAACTTTTATAGAGCCCTTTGTATTTTGCAAAGTGTTTTACAGACTTTTTTTTTTTTTTTTTTTTGCTGGTTATAGGAAATGTATGAGATTGTAAAATTTTTCTTAGAATGGAAATCATGAAGACTAAATGATCGAGCATTGATATCAGATATAAAAGTTTTAATCTAGTTCAAAGTTAGGTGTCCTTTAAAATATCTCTTTCGCATGTTAGAGAAAAGTGTTATTTGGAACTTTAGTCTTTCTTTTTAGGTTTATTTTAGGTTATAATTGCACAGTTGTATGTGTTTAGGAATAGATTAAAATAGTTAAATTCTAAGGGTGCTTTTTTTTGGTTTTTTGGTTTTTTGGTCTTTGACATTTCTAAACCACAAGCTCTGCATTCTAGATACTATTGACCTAATGGAAAACATTGAAGCACATTTTGCCTAAGGTAAAATTGACTCCCTGGTATCTTGTATTTTTAAACTCATTCTTCTAAAGTTCTTCTAAAGAAGTCATTTCATTTTCTTTTCCCCTAGCTACTGGGATCCTTGCTTTTTAACACTTTTCTTTAGAGCAGGCAGAATCCTTGGATGCTTAGAAATTCTTTTAACAGTATATCCTGGCTGAATATGAAGTATGAAAGCCCTTTCCAATTATATGTAAAGAAGTTACCAAGGAGGATGTTTTAATTCATTATTTGTGTCTTGGTTATAGAATGAATACAAAATCTGAATAGGGATGCTGTTTTTCTTATTTTAACTGTTGCTCCGTGGTGCCCCTGTGACCAAAATGTGACTGATGGTGTTGAAACAAAATTTGTTTTTCAATTTCTTGGATATGTTACAACATGAATTTAAGCTTTGCAGTTTTAAATGATTCCTTTAGTATTGCTTCTGTCAGTTGTTAACTATTTCTGTTTTGTTTTATATCGCTGTGTAATGCAGGCCAAAACAAATGTTTTGGCATTTAATGATAGCTAATTGGTGTTATTTTGGTGTAGATTCAAATAATTATTAACTGTTTAATGAGATAGTTTAAAAATGGTTTTGATGACTTCTGATGACCATATTGAGAAGGAAGGAAAGAAAAATAGATGTTCTTAAAGCCAAAGGTTCCTCCTTGTCTGTTGAAATGAAGACTGAGTTGTAATAGCAGGGGAGTGCAGCTCCCAGGACGAGGTGTGAGGCTGTTTATTTTCACTCTGGAGATGTATATACTGCAGAAGGAAAACTCTGGCCTTGCTTAACCTAAGCAAGTCATTACTTATCTACGTTCTGTCAAGCAATTTGATTAAGGTTGACAGAGCTCATATAATATCAGAACCAGGCCCTCTTAATGATTGATGATGCTTGTCTGTAGTTTTTCTTTTTTTTAATTTGAAAAGAGAAAAATTGAACAAGAAAGACTACTTGTTCAGATATCTAATTGCCCAGTAGAAACTGTCTGTAATGTTTCTATCCATAGTGAGCAATATGCATTAATTTGTGTGCTGTTTTTTAGGTTATAATTAAATGGCTTAAAAATAATAATGTTTTCAGATCTGCAGGTTAACTTGGCTTTTAAAGAATTAGATTGGGCCAGGCGTGGTGGCTCACACCTGTAATCCCAGCATTTTGGAAGGCCAAGGCGGGCGGATCACCTGAGGTTGGGAATTCGAGACCAGCCTGACCAACATGGAGAAACCCCGTCTGTACTAAAAATACAAAATTAGCTGGGTGTGGTGGTGCATGCCTATAATCCTAGCTATTTGGGAGGCTGAGGCAGAAGAATCGCTTGAACCTGGGAGGCATAGGTGGCAGTGAGCCGAGATTGCACCATTGCACTCCAACCTGGGCAACAAGAGCGAAACTCCATCTCAAAAAGAAAAAAAAATAAAGAAATTGTTGAAATTTTAGAGAACCTGCTTTGTATCTTAATATCTTTCTTAACATGGGTTTCTTTGATGCTATATATTCTTTACGATAGTAGAATTTTTTTAACCTCTGGGAAATTTTCCTCTTCATTCTCTAATGAAATTGAATTATTTGGAAGTCTTTGGCTTTAACTTAAGGGATTTTTGACCCTTTGCCTTCTAACTATATTTGGATGATTTAATGATTTGGATGATTGTAATAGCATTTCTGGGGCATTGAATGTTGCTGCTGACCTCTTGCTAGATTGTTCCTTATCTCATTCCCATTACCAGCAGATGAATACAATGTGTGATGGGCATGTACCAAATGTTCTTGGCAACACTGTAAATCATTAGTCTACAAACACTGTTGAGTCCAACTGAAGACCATTTCTTTTCTCTTTTGTTTTTGAGACAGAGTCTCACTCTGTTGCACAGGCTAGAGTGTAGTGGTGCAATCTTGGCTCAGTGCAACCTCCACCTCCCAGGGCTCAAGCGATTCTCATGCCTCAGCCTCCCAATTAGAGTAGCTGGGACTACAGGTGTGTACCACCATGCCTGGCTAATTTTTGTATTTTTAGTAGAGACGAGGTTTCTCTATGTTGGCCAGGCTGGTCTCGAACTTCTGACCTCAAGTGATCCACCTGCCTCAGCCTCCCAAAGCGCTGGGATTGCAGACAGGAGCCACCACGACAGCTGAGGACCATTTCTTGATTTTTATCATTTATGTCATTCACGTACTACTCTTTGGAAGTAGATATGGGACTGAAAGACATCCACATCCTTATTTTACATAAATTTAGCATGTGGAATTTGTAGATTAATGAAATGATTGAATTTAGAATGAATTTGTGTTACATACATGGGAGCTTTAACCTAGGCATTTTTGGGCGGTGTATTATAGCAGTTTAGAGTACGATAGGTCCTGGAGTCAGAGGCCTGGGGTCAAAGCCAGCTCCACCATATTCTAGTGATGTGACCCCTCTGTGCCTTGATTTCCCCATCTGTATATGGTAGTCCATGGGGCTATGGGATCATCACATTTAGTCTTTACAGGCAAAGTGAGGACATAATAACTTGGGCTAGTGATTGGCACTTGCTGGGTACTTATTGCATGTGAGCAGTTGCTGTTGCTGTTCCTGTTGTTGTTCTGTTTGAGATGGAGTTCTTTTATTGACAAAATGTGATATTATTGTGATACAGCTTACTTAGAGACTGTCAAATCAAAATAAAATGAGTAGGATTAAAATTTAAGGAGCTCTTGACGTGGGAATAACTACAATTCATTGTACGTGTTTGGATTGGTGAGGACATGGCTCCTAGGAAAGAGAGCAGTTGGGGAGTGCTGTAATACGTAATGGTAGAAGTTTGGGTAAATTCTAATATCCTCAAGCAACTGAACACCGTCTTGATTTTCTTGCTTTAAATTTTCAATTTTGTTACTCTCCCTTTCCCCCTCCATCTCCTCAAGCTTAATGTAAACTAAACATTCTTCAGTTTAATACCAGGTAAATAACATTGATTTTTATAAGAGATGTACTTCATACCGAGCCTTACTAGGCTCGGTATGAAGCAAGGGATAGCTAAAAGTAAGGGGATAGCTATTGTTGGAATCCTTTGCTAACTTTTCTAGTAATAGTTTTCCCCCACAAGTATGAGTGTTGTCATCGATGGGAAATCCCAGTACTTCCTAGAATTTTTAAATGTATACTTAAATACTGAGCATGATTGTCACATCTGTTCTTTCAGGTTTCCTACTTTTCTTTTGGGCTTACATATGGTTGGAGCAGATAAACACTTAACTGTGACTGGTAGTATTAAAAACCACCAATAAAGTACCATCCTCACGGTGCCTCACTGAAAGAAATAGAGCAGAAGTGGGGTCGCCAGAGCAGAGATTTACCTGGAGATAGACCCGTGTGCACACTGTCAGCTCCACCCAGACACTCCCCTGTTTTGTTTCTAGCTGGCCAGGATAAGTACAGTAGAAGTTGACCTCAAGTGGCCATCGAAGGTTGGGATTTAGTAATGGAGGGGGATCCAAAAAACTGGAGCCAGAAGGCGTTGTAGAATCGGAAAATGACAAAGGGGCCACCGTCATCCCTTTTCAGCTGGCTCTTGCCTTTCTGTCTTCAGCAGTGACAGTAACAATGCTTCAGAAAGTAGATGCTTGTCTTAAATATTTTTAAAAAGTATGATTTAGATAAGTCTTGAGAATCTCATCCTTTTCTTTGACCCTACAGATTGGCGAGATTACTGAATTTTTATCACTGGACTACAGGTTTTCCGAGCAGCACAGTAATTTTTGTAGCAATATTGAACATGAGTGCGGGAAAAAACATTGTACCACAGCTCTAGAAATGCCTGGACTTTACCATGTCTATGTGGGTCCCCTAAAATAGAGGATAAGTTTATTGCATTGCATTTATGGAGTTTTGTTAGGGTAATGGTCTTCATAGCTAGGGTAGCATTTATAAGATTCTTACAGCTTTTTTGATTCTAGGGAATGGGAATCTTGTATTTGAAACTTCAATTCTTATCCTACCATCCCAACACCATTCTTAGTCCAGATTTGTGAAGATGTGTGATCGAGGAAACAGCTATGTGTTTGGCTAGTTACAACGCCATTTCATTGAATATGTCTTAATTGAGATGATAATATCCTGTATTTTGCTAAAAAGGGGCTAGCACTCAACCTTGAATGTGTGATTTTTTTTTTTCCTGACATGGAGTTTCGCTCTTCTTGCCCAGGCTGGAGTGCAGTGGTGTGATCCCGGCTCACTGCAACCTCTGCCTCCTGGGTTTAAGCAATTCTCCTACTTCAGCCTCCCAAGTAGCTGGGATTACAGGCATGCGCCACCACGCCTGGCTAATTTTGTATTTTTAGTAGAGACAGGGTTTCTACATGTCGGTCAGGCTGGTCTCAAACTCCCAACCTCAGGAGATCTGCCCACCTCGGCCTCCCAAAGTGCTGGGATTATAGGGGTGAGCCACTGTGCCCAGCTGAATTTGTGACTTTTTTGAAAAGGAAAAATTATTATAAAATCTTAATGTTGATTAAATAATTCTTACTTTTAATCTCATATAATTATATATAAAATAAACTAAATGGAAACATCTTATAAAACTAAAACAAATTTCCAAAGTAAATACTGGCTCTAGCCTGGGTGATGGAGCAAGACTCCATCTCAAAAAAAAAAAGAAAATTAAATTATTATAGGTACATAATAGCTGTATGTGTTTATGTAGTACATGTAACGTTTTGGTGAAGGCATACAATGTGTAATGATCACATCAGGGTAATTAGGTTTTCTTTGTGTTGGGAACATTTCAATTCCACTCTTTTAGTTATTTAAAAATATACAATAAATTATTGTTAACTACTGTCACCCGGTTTACCATTGAATGCTAGATTTTATTCATTCTTCTGATTATTTTTGTACCCATTAGCCATCCCCACTTTATCCCCACCTCCCTGCTGCCCTTCTGAGCCTCTGGTAACCGTCATTCTATTCTCTGTCCCCCTGAGTTCAATGTTAAAAAGTTTTTAGCTCCCACATATGAATGAGAACATGTGAAATTTGTCGTTCTGTGCCAGGCTTCGCTTATCCTAATGTCCTCTGGTGCCATCCGTGTTTTTGCAAATGACAAGATTTCATTCCTTTTATGGCTGAATAGTATTCCATTTTGTGTGTATACTACATTTTCTTTATGCATTCATCCGTTGATGGACACTTAGGTTGATTCTATATTTTGGCATTTGTGAATAGTGCTGCGATAAACGTGGGGATGCAGATACCCTTTGATATATTATACTGATTTCTTTTCTTTTGGATATATATCCAGCAGTGTCATTGCCAGATCTTACTGTAGTCTGTTAACAGTGAATTTGTTTTTAACAATCCATTATTTTGCAGGGCAGCCAGGTGTAAAAGTATACCCCAATGTGTAATACCGAAGTATGAAGAAAACCCATTCAATGAAAACTTTTTGTTATGTGTTAATATTTACTTTTTGTTGATGAACCATATTAACATGGGATCTGTGCAATATGTGTGTTCCTGCTTTGTGTAAGGTCGTCTCTGTGTTGTGCTTTTCAAGTTTGGCACACCGATGCTGCCATGAGCTACAAGATAAATCTCCCACTTTTCTTTTCACCTGTTTCAAACTTTGTACAGCATTCTATAATGTCATGTGACCTTCAGATGTCATCTCTGTGATCCAAAAATGCAAATGCAATTGGGCACTGAAATTTTGGGACCTGTCTGGTTGATGTTCCAGACTTTGCTGGATCAGATTATCACCATAAGTTATTTATCGGCAATGCATAACCACAATGACCCTTTTTTTCAGTGAATTTCATACCTCCTGAAATCCATCTGCAGATTAAATAGAGAAAAAGAACTAAAACCTGGTAGGTTTGAGAATCTTCCAGAGTGAGACGTGGCCATCGATTCGCACTGAAGTGAGTGGATGTAAGCGCAACTGTGTACTCAAGGCCTTTCTTTTATTTAGGAAGCTGTGTATGGAGCAGGAAGGCTTAGGCCTGGGATTGCCCTGGGTGCAAACCTCACCCCTGTCTTTATTTGCTGTGGTCCCTTGGGGAGGTTATCTGAGTGTTCTTTGTTTTCTCATTTGTCAAATGGAAATAATGCCTATCCTTAAGTTTGTTTGAGGATTGGTAACAGTGTCACTGGTAGAGGGTTGTGACTGCAAGTTGTCCAGGTTCTTGGCATTTTGAACAAAGGATTGGACAAAATGCCCAGCAAAGCAAAGAAAGAAGGAAGCAACAAAAGAACGAAAGTGAGGATTTATTGCAAACAAAAGTACACTCCACAGTGTGGGAGTGGGCCAAGCAGTGGCTCAAGGGCCCGGATATAGAATCTTCTTGGGTTCAAATATCCCCTAGAAGTTTCCCGTTGGCCACTTCATGCTCATCTCATGTAAGTTAAGTGGTAGCCTGCAATCGGTCTGATTGGTTGCAGGAAGGAGCCAACCAGAGGCCAAAGTGCAGTTACAAAGGTAACACTTCTGTGCAAACATCTGATTGGTTGCTTTTCACACAGTTATACTTCTGTGCAAACCAAGACTCAGCCCGAAATCAGTCTGATTTGTTGCTGACAGCCAGTTTTCCACCTGCCATGCAGAAAAGGTCAAAGGGAGTAGCCTCTGGTCCTTTTGTTACTTAGGTGTGGAAAGTTAGGGTTTTCCTTTCAATTTAGCTCTACGAAATCTGTGTGAAACAGCCTTAGGTTCCCTGCCTCCAGACCCTATTCTCCTGCCTCAATAATATATGTAAAATTGGCCAGGTGAGATGGCTCACGCCTGAAGTCATAGCACTTTGGGAAGCCACGGCAGGTGGATTGCCCAAGCTCAGGAGTTCCAGACGAGTCTTGGCAACATGGTGAAACCCGGTCTCTACTAAAATACAAAAAAAGAAGCTGGGCATGGCAGCGTGCACCTGTAATCCCAGCTACTTAGGAGGCTGAGGCAGGAGAATCGCTTGAACCAGGGAGGTGGAGGTTGCAGTGAACCAAGATTGTGCCATTGCACTCCAGCCTGGGAGGCAGAATGAGACTCCTGTCTCAAAATAAATAAATAAATAAATAAATAAATAAATAAATATCTTTGAACCGTAAACTTAATAATTAGTAGTTATAAACCTAATAATTGGTAGCTGTTATTCTTTGAATAATCTCATAAAACAGATGTTTAATAAGGTGCATATGTATATATGTTTTTGCACAAACCAATTGTCTGCTTTGTGGAAGCAAGAGGCGGGGGTGGATTAGATTATCAGAATTATTTGGCAAGATTTTTCATACTGCCTGTGTCCCACCTTCTTATCACTTACAGGTGAGCCACAATTACCCCTGGGAATGTGGCATAGCTCGGCTGTGCTGAGGCAGAAAAATGAGTGCTATCGACTCAAAACAGTTCAGTCTTTCTCAGGTAGCTCTGATTTAAATACTTGTACAATATTTTAAAATCCTAATTTTATAATTGCTTATGAAGATGAATTTATGTAAGTAAATCAGCAAATTGGCCGGGCGTGGTGGCTTACGCCTGTAATCCCAGTACTTTGGGAGGCTGAGGCAGGCGGATCACCTAAGGTCAGGAGTTTGAGACCAGCCTGACCAACATGGAGAAACACCGTTTCTACTAAAAATACAAAATTAGCTGGGCGTGGTGGCTCATGCCTGTAATTCCAGCTACTCGGGAGACTGAGGCAGGAGAATTGCTTGAACCTGGGAGGTGGAAGTTGCGGTGAGCCAAGATCATGCCATTGCATTCCAGCCTAGGGAACAAGAATGAAACTCCGTCTCAAAAAAAAAAAAAAAAAAAAAAAAAAAGCAAATTGATACTGCCTAATATTGACAGGGAACAACTCACATGCGAACTGGATTAACGTCACATGTATGTGCAGGTTAAATTAGCATTGTGGCAGATTGTTTAAAAAGTGTATTTGATTTTCCTTAGATGTTTACCAAATTTAAGACTTAAAAAGTGTTGGCAAGAGGCGGGATAGATTGACCTGATGGTTTTAAGAAGATTTATGAAATTTGTGGTTTGACCTAGTTCGTTTGTCCAATACTGTTAAAATCTGCTTAAAATTTATCCTAAGAAGTTACCCTGTTTAGTACTAGCGTTATGTAGTAGAATTTTGTTTTAACATAGTTTGCTATTACATGATTTTGACTATACAGCAGTTCATATGTTGCAGGAAGCCTAACTATGTACAATAAAAAACGGATAGTTTAGCCAGTAATGCCCGGGTGTGTCAAAAGTGTGTGAAGAGAGTCTGTTGTGTTTGTTTTGGCTACAGATCCTTAGAGCATCCTAAATGTAGAGATTTCCATTTACCCACAGTTGGTCATATGCCTTTTAGAGCTTTTAAGATCATAATAAATGTTTTGCAGCCCACCAAGTCATTTCTATTTGTGAACAAAATAGTGCGCTTTGGTGTTGTTTGTGGTCTTTTTCCCTTAGGTTTAAAGGGACCCTTTTGCTAAACTATTTTAATTTTTGCCTTTTTTTTTTTTTTTTGACGGAGTCTCACCCTGTCGCCCAGGTTGGAGTGCAGTGGCGCGATCTTGGCTCACTGCAACCTCCTCTGCCTCCTAGGTTCAAGCGATTCTCCTGCCTCAGCCTCCTGAGTAGCTGGGATTATAGGCATGTACCACCATGCCTGGCTAATTTTTGTATTTTTATTGGAGACAGGTTTTCACCATGTTGGTCAGGTTGATCTCGAACTCCTGACCTCGTGATCCGCCTGCCTTGGCCTCCTAAAGTGCCGGGATTACAGGCGTGAGCCACCGTGCCCAGCCTGCCCATGTTTTTACTGTAGCGCTGCACCATGCTCTTGGTTAGTCGCCTTGACTTTAGTACCTATTTTAAATTATATATCCTGTAATCACTTTTTAAAAATTGTAGTAAAACATAAGTCGGTGTGGTTAAGTAACTTCGTAATTCCCAGAAAACATTGCTGGGTTTCTCACGGTGGAAGTTCTTTCATTTATCACAATTTACTAAGCACTCATTTCGTGCAAGGTGGTGGTATCTGTACAGTGACGAGCAAAATAGACAAGGTCCCTTTTCTCATGGAACTGACAAACTAGTGGTTCATCTAGTTCCTCTAGAAATATTTTAAACAATTATTTTTTAGAGCAATTTTAGATACGCGGCAAAACTGAGTGGAAGGTACAGGGATTTCCCGTATATCCCCAGACCCCTGTTCCCAAAGACGTTTTTTGCATTTATGTGACCTGTGAATAAACTAGTCTCACTCTTTTGTTTATTTATTTTTGAGTACAGTGAGTCAGGTAGGATCATCTGCTCTGTCCCTTCATGACTCTTCCTTGTCTATGCTTTTTACACACGAGAAATCAGATGAAAATGAAAATGAAGGCCATGAGTGTGGAAGGAAAACAGTTTGAAAACGTGACATTGGAGAGCAGTGTGCCGAGAGAGCGAGGGGGCGATGGGGGGGTTTGAGTGGAATACAGGGCTGCTTATGATGAGGGTCCTGCCTCTGAGACATCAGCTTCCCAGCAAGGTCTAAGAGTTCGGCTTATTTTGGAGGGGAAGCTTAATCCTGAAGACAGGGATGGGACTCTGGGACACATTGGGTCTTTTTGAGTGGCAGAAACCTGTCACTGCTGAGAAGAGTGATAATGCTGCTTTAGGGAAGACTGTCGCTGACACTGAGGATGAAGAGCTGCGGACTACCTGTGCATACGGATGACTCAGCCTGTTTCAGAGCCAAATGTGTGGGTTGAGCAGTTGTAGCATAATCCTACTGATTTAAGACAGTGAAAACGTTAAGTCTCTAGATTAGTTGTTTTTTGACACTGATCTTTGAACCAGCATGATCTCTAATAAAGATTTTATATTCGTCTGGAGTAAAATGGGAAACAGCTAACCAAAAGTCATAAGCTGCATTTATACTGAAATTACTTCTTGCTTACTACTTTGTTTTCTAATGAAATACCAATAGTAGATGGCAGTTACTAATTTTTAAAAAATGTTTTCAGGGCAGATTTTGGAAAGCTTACATAGGACATACAGGTATTTTGTTTGTAAATTTTCTGTTTATCGAAATCCCAAAGTTTGGGAACCATTGCTGTGATTTCCATTGGGTACAATGACCTATGTACAGTTATCTATCTTGGGAAATGGCTTCTGTGCTGTTTCTCATGCTAGATGCTTCTTCATCTGTAAGATTTATGCCCAAGTTTTTATGATGCCTCAGTATCAAGTAGGGTTCTCTCTCTCCAGCCATAGACTTAAGTTGACTATTTATTCTTCTCCAACAGAAGTGGAAATAGTTCACATTGTTTTAGGGGCACATTCATTGTTCCATGTGCTGAGGTTAGGAGGCAAGTACCTAAAAGCCTCTGTCTATATAAAAACTGCTTTGTAGATGTTTTATTAGTACTACTATTGGTTCTTTTAATTAGTAGTATGTTTTATTTGCACCCTGAGGCTGTTCAAGCATAGAAGGTAATTTAAATCAACAAAATCATTTCTTCTGTTTTGGAATACTTACATTTGCCATCTGATCCTTTTCTCCTGAGGTACTTACTTAGGTTGGCAGGGAAACTGGGAAGAGAAAAAGATGATTATGTGGAGTTATGAAACATCTTAAAACGTAAGTTCTTGGAACACTTTGTAACTAAATAGTTTTCAAATTGGAAATGCTCTTTTGTTCATAACCAGAGATTCCTTTTTTTTTTTTTTTTGAAGATGGAGTTTCACTCTTGTTGCCTGGCTGGAGTGCAGTGGGACGGTCTCAGCTCACTGCAATCTCTGCCTCCTGGGTTCAAGCGATTCTCCTGCCTCAGCCTCGCGAGTAGCTGGGATTACAGGTGCCCGTCACCACACCCAGCTAAATTTTGTATTTTTAGTAGACAGAGGTTTTCACCATGTTGGCCAGACTGGTCTCGAACTCCTGACCTCAAGTGATCCTCCTGCCTCGGCCTCCCAAAGTGCTGGGATTGCAGGCGTGAGCCACCATGTCCAGCCCGAGATTCTTTTTTTGAGATAAATACTGAGTCTTCAGGAGAAGACCTATCTCTTCTACTGTATACGTGTTTCTGACAGTCACCAGAATTCTACGGATACCTCACTGACTGTTTGACAGTGGCCGTGACGTTCACAAAGTAAAGTTGGCTAGGGAAATTTCTCTAAATTCTTTACCCAAATATAAAGTGAAAGGCCCACCTCTCCAGGTTCTTAGAATGAAACTCTGAACTTCACGTCTTCTACTGTTTTTTTTTTCTTTTTTCTTTTCAACTTAGCTTTTTGTTTTTTGTTTTTTGTTTTTTGTTTTTTTTTTTTGAGACGGAGTCTGGCTCTGTCACCCAGGCTGGAGTGCAGTGGCCGGATCTCAGCTCACTGCAAGCTCCGCCTCCCAGGTTCACGCCATTCTCCTGCCTCAGCCTCCCGAGTAACTGGGACTACAGGCGCCCGCCACCTCGCCCGGCTAGTTTTTCGTATTTTTCAGTAGAGACGGGGTTTCACCGTGTTAGCCAGGATGAGCTTTTTGTTTTTTTGAGTGAACATGAACACACTTTTTTGCTTGCAAACTGAAGTGATGAACTTAAATGTTTGGAGCTGACATTTTGTTGATTTTGGATATCTTTGCAGTTTTTTCCCTCCTTTCCTCTTAGTGCAGTCATTTTTGGAGCCTGCCATAGATGAGGCAAAACTATAGTGTAAGATAAACTTTTAAGTGTTTGTATGTTTTTTCATTTACACACAGCAGTTGTAAATATTGTCATAGAATTCTAAAGCTGGAAAAACCTGTGGAGTTTTTTTTCCCTTTGCAGACAGGACCTAAGCCATACTAAGTTAGTAAGTGTTCTGCCTAACATTCTCTAGGAAAAGGAGATGAATCCATTTAGACCACCAACTAATAATTTTGTTTTCAATATATTGTTTTAAAAAATTAGGGATCCTGTCATGTTTTGAAACTTTTTTATACCGAAAAAATTTAAAATTCAATTGCTTATGAATTGCTATACAAGAGTTAAAGATGTCAGAGATTGAGTGTTTTAAGAAATGAGGTCAAAGTCTCTGTTATTTTATTCTACTTTATCCCTCCACCCATATTTTTTCCCTAACTACCTTGAATATAGGAGCGCAGTATGTTTTGCTGCATAAATGAATGAAAAGCTGCTCTTTGCAGTTTTAGGTTGTAGATTCCCACCCCACTCAGTCTGTCCTTAGAAAATGGGTTGAATGGGCCGGGTGCAGTGGGTCACACCTATAATCCTAGCACTTTGGGAGGCTAAGACGGGCAGATCACTTGAGATCAGAAGTTCAAGACCAGCCTGGCCAAGATGGTGAAACCTGTCTCTACTAAAAATACAAAAAGTAGCCGAGTGTGGTGGTGCACGCCTGTGGTCCCAGCTACTCGGGAGGCTGAGGTGGGAGGCTCACCTGAGCCCAGGGAGGTCAAGGCTGCAGTTAGCCATAATTGTGTCACTGTACTCCAGGCTGGGCAACAGAGAGAGATTCCATCTTCCAAAAAAAGAAAAGAAAGAAAATAGGTTGAATGAAGAGATTTTAAAAAATTAAGTTAAGGATCCATCCCCCAGCATTCTTATAATCCTCAGACCCAAATTAGTTTACATAGTGTTACATAAAGAATCAAGTTGTAGGCGGGTTGTGGTGGCTCACATGCCTGTAATCCCAGCACTTTGGGAGGCTGAGGCAGGCAGATCGATTGAGGCCAAGAGTTTGAGACCAGCTTGGGCAACATGAGAGACCCTGTGTCTACAAAAAGTAGAAGAATTAGCCAGGTGTGATCGCTTGCACCTGTGGTCCCAGCCGCTTGGGAGGTTGAGGTGAGAGGATCACTTGAGCCCGGGAGGCAGAGGTTGCAGTGAGCCGTGATTGCACCACTGCACTGCAGTCCGGGCAGCAGAGCGAGACCCTGTCTCAAAAAAATATGAGTAAAGTTGTACGTTTTAAGAAAACTCACTAAAAACAAAAGAAACCCTCATGTTGTGCACAGAAGTCAACAATGACAAGTCCTTCAAAGAAGAGGGAGGCCTACAAGGATATATACAGGTAGAAGTGTATTCTGTAAACATAAGGTCTGTTATTGTGTAACTGAAATATGAGTACAGTATAATACAGAAGCTTTAAGAACTATGCCAAGACTTATACATGAGAATTGTTTCTTTAAAGAAGTCAGTCACCTTGGGAAACTGCATATTTACTCTCGTGCTGCTGTTATTGTGCCAAAAAAATTGGAATTCTTTTGGAATTACCTTTATTGGTTGTGGTACATTAAAGAAAGAAAGTGTTTGATGTTCTTGATTTTTTGGAAATAGTCATTAACGAATAAATTGGGTCATAATGTTGGAGTTAAGACTATATGTGTTTAAAAATAAGATGTAATCATAATGAGAATGATATTCATGCCTGCTTTATACATTGATACTAAAAATAATTAATTAGGGATTAACGAACTTCATTGGAAGTTCACAGATTGACAAAGTTTGATGACTATGGCCTGCAATGAATAATTAATAAGGGATTACGTTTTGCACAGAGGGGCATCATTGGAATAAGTTTTTCTGTGTTCCAGGTTGGTTCTATCTGCGGCTGTGTTTTTTGGTAGTACGTATACATGTGTGTATTTATGTGTGTGTGTATGTACCTTTTCTGTATCAGTGTCTGTGAATTTTTTTGACCGTCCTGCCAGTGTTATGTTACAGTCCAGCCGCTGCTGCTTCATGCATATGTGGCCGAGCAGAGTTGTTCCAACAAACTTTGCTTTATTTTTGATAGGCTGGACCTGATGCCAAAGGCCACTTCTCGGGCTTTTCTAATTGGATTAAAACTTCATGCTGCGTCGTGTTATGTTTACAAAGATGTTGTGATCCTAATTGATTTGTTTTTCTATTTTCTAGTTCATCAGAGCATTGTATCCTGATGGTTACTTTGGTTTTAACTGCCTGACAGTGATTTAAAGTTTTCGAGGGTGCAAGTTTTCCTGGCATAGGCCAATATCTGTTTTTACTTAATTTTGGACTTATCAGTCAATTGGTGCCAGTTACGTACTAACTACATAGTAATCCGTGATTGACTTGTACATCAGCTTATGAATGTGCTTGAAGAACCCCTTTATCAATGCACAGCCTCTCTTCCATGATAGGATGACAGCTTTGATGAAGCTGTGTCTGACCTAATTCCCATTACCAGTCTGAACCAAGCAGGGGCTTATAAGAAATCTAGATTTCTTCCATTATTGTATGTGGCCAAGTTTAAAGATGGAATAAGGTACTTGGAAACTAGTATTAATATGTTCTAGGTCTCTAGGAAACTCATAACCTGACAGTAAGATAACGTAAAAGTCATTGTGGCAGAGACCCAGTGTTCAGCCAGCATTGATTCAAGTTTATTTGCAGCGAAGATCCTTTTCCAAGATTTCTGTTTTTTCTTATCTGCCTTTTCAATGCTTGACTGTATATTTGAATAATATACTTCATGGAAATGAGTTTCTCCTTGTTATTAAAATGGAATCTAAGCCAGACCCCATGAGGATGAGTCTTTTGTAACTGCTGGGGAAACTCTTGTACTTAGGTTAGTCCAGTGCGTCAGTCAGGTCTAAGCAAAGTGCTGGACATGTTAACAACTCTGTTAGTTACATTGCCTAACACCCGTATGGAGCTCTTTTTCAAATGTGTCCATATTCCTCCTCCTCATCCTCATCAGAAGTTAGTCAAATGTGTCCATATTCCTCCTCCTCCTCCTCCATCAGAAGTTAGTGAAATGTGTGTCTGCATCTTTGCAATAGCTAGTTCTTAGCAAACTTAGCTTTTAGCATTTGTTTTGTGGTTACCATAACGGTTATTTTTTCCCAGGAAGCCAATTCCAGTGACAAACTTGAAAATCTACCAAGTGCTGGATTTGTAGCAAGTGCTGACTCCATGGGACTTGCAAAATAATCCCCTTGAAATTTTCTGTATTTTGTGTTTTTAATAATCTCTCTCACAGTGCTTTTTAGAATTTCACCATTTGTATGCAGCTATGCTTTTAAATATTTATAATGCTCCTGTACAAGCCACTGTGGATGCCAGGATTATCTTCACAATTCTTGGCTTCCTGTGCTCTAGTGGCAGGAAGAAATAGTCTCTTAGAAAGAGAGTGGAACAGGAACACTTGACTTTTTTTTAAAAACACACAAATATTGTGAATAGAACCTAACTGAGCTCTTGTCCCCTCTCCTTCGGTGTAATTAGGACCACATTGATTCCTGTTGCAGCTGGCAGCCCCTCACTGTTGCCTTTTTCTGCGTGTGACCCTTGATCTCAGTGACCTTTCCTGGGGTTCGTCCTGGGCCCTTTTCATTGTGTTGGAGCTGAAGTGGCTCATGTGGAGTTGATTATTTCTTTGCTCATTTGGCCTTTTTGGTGCCATAACTCCAAGTCACTTCCATTTTCTTCCTCTACTTTTGGCAGTCCACAGTGAAAGGAAATGCTTTTGCAGGCAGCAGGATCGTTTGTATGCTTGGCTGACTCGATTGAGACTTGGGAGAAGTGGGGGAAGGGTTGTGAAGTCTGTAGGTGTGAACTTTTTTTTTAAGTTGATCTGAATGATTGCACGATCATTAATAAGTGCTTATAAAGTGAGTACTGTGGAAAGCTGCATTTCAAACCCAGGGGGCTTCGTTCTGGCAGGAAGAGAGCGCTCCCAGTGATTGACAGTGGGCCTTGGTGTCTGAGATCCTGCAGCTCTACTTTGATAAGATTTATATGTTCCTCCTATGGACTGGGAGCTATGTGGCAGGTCAGAAGATACATCATTGTTAATTGCACATGACTGCTTTAAGAAATTCTTTAGTTTCTAAAGAAACCCCCATAAGCCCCAGAGAGTAGCATGCTATTAGATAGTATGTTTGTTGCGACTAGACTTGTAGCACTCTGTTTGCTTCTCCTTTCCTCCTGTAGAATCATGGAAGATGTATGCCAGCTGTTACTCTCATTTTGGGAGACCCCCTGTGGACAGCATGAAGACTGTCCCGAATCAAAACATGGAGTCAGCGGTTAAGGAATGTATCTGATTACCCTACACTGTAGTACCTTGGAAAGGTATAACAGTGTGAAATGTGAAATTAAATCACATTAAGAATCTCATTTTTAAAGTCTGAGTGTTTGACTCCATCCCTGGAATATCATTTCTGTCTTTTCCTTTTTTGTTTTAAAATTTTTTCATTGGTAGTATTGACAGTGTGGTTTATTTTGAATGAGGAGTTCCTACCCCTTCAAGCATGGTAGTTTTGGGATTCAGTCTGAGCCATAGTTCCGTGTGTCTGCTGTTGCCTGCCAGAGTGTCATCTGCGACCCAAATCTCTCTTAAGAGCTTCAGGCTTCTTTCTGCTTGCCTGCCCGACCTTCCTTAGAACCCACTTACGTCCAGCTCATCTCGTTATCTCCACACCTTCAGATGCTCTCCATTCCCTCCACCACCTCAAACAGCGGCAGCAGACCACAGAAGACCCTGCTGCTCCTTACACATTTCCCATCTCCGTAAATGCACGTCATCCACTCACTCACTTGTCTAAGTCAGAATTCTGGACAGCAGCCTCGATTCCTTATTTATAGTCACAGCAGTGGGGAAGCAGAGCAGTGGATAGATGAATGGATTCCAAAGATGTCCTAGGTCCTATTCTTTTCCAGTCCAACTCATTCATTATCCAAGTCCTGTTGATCCCAGAGCCTCACTCTGTCACCCAGGCTGGAGTACAATGGTGCGATCATAGCTCACTGCAGTCTCAACCTCCTGGGCTCAAGGGATCCTCCCACCTCATCCTCCCTAGTAGCTGAGACTGCAGGTGTGCACCACTACGCCTCGATACTTTTTGTATTTTTGGTGGAGATGGGATCTCCATATGTTGCCCAGTCTGGTCTTGGAATTTCTGTGCTCAAGTGATCTACCCACCTTGGCCTCCCAAAGTGCTGGGATTATAGGTGTATGCCACCGCTCCTGGCCTCTTACATCTTTTAAATATGACTGTGTCTTAAAAATTTTTGAAAAACCTTTCAAATTTATTCCGTGATATTTCTCCAGTACAGGTCCCCATATCTTTCACGATAGCCTTCTAACTTCTCTTATCCTCAGCCATATTCCACATTGCAGTGTCAGTGATTTTTCAAAGGTGTGGGACTGATCATGTCCTTGCCTGCTTAAAAGCCTTTAACACCCTCCTCTCAGAGTAAAAGCCAAACACTTTAACATGATTTATGTTGTTCTTGACACTCTTGTTTCTGCTCACCTATGTTGCTTTCCTCTCACTGTGTCTTATCCTTCTCTTCTTACTGTATTCTCCAGCCCATGCCTCCTTACTCTGATTCTGCAAACACATTGTTCTTTCTGCTTGGAATACTTCCTTCCTTCTCTTCCTCGCCTCCTCTACTGCATCCCCCAAACGTATCCATCTGATTTCATCTGGTCATTGTTTCCTCTGAGAAGTCTTCCCCTCTCCAAGTCCAAATCTAGGTTAAGTGAGCTTTCTCTTTTTCCTGGAGCACCTACCTGTATTTGCTTTATTCTGTTGCTCACCTGTCTCTTTCTCATGTAACTGCTTTAATCTCTGAAAACCTTTGTTTCCTAAAAATTCTGCCTTTTAGTATAAAGCATGTCCGTTGCTTTTCATGGAAAGAGTCATATGTTCTTTCCCAATCCAAGATAGCCAGATTTCACAGACAGAAAAACGTATCAATGGAGCAGTGAAAGCACTTTTGTAGAGATGGTAAAAGACACTTTAAAAGTAAATACATCCAGTTTGTTCTTAAATAAAATGCACTGAGTTTATGATGCTTGTGAAAGGAGGAAGAGAAGCCTTGAGACTGGTGAAAGAGGAATGGTGAGGAATTCCTTCACGGGTGGTGTAGAGTCAGGAAATGGGTTTTTGGACACTGGAAGTCTTCTTAAGGCTCATAGTTACCTCACATTCAAACTGCACTTAGAAAATAAAAGCACCTAAAATCGCCTTATGGCAAAACAAAAGCTCAACACAAGTGTTTCACAACTCGCGGAAATGGTGCACACACACTGCAGACAGAAGATTACAAGAATCTCACTAATTAGTGGAATCTCACAGAAGATCAGTAGAATGCCCACTGTCCTCCCCCTCAGTTGGCATATGAACACTAAGCACAACGTTTGGGGTCATCCAAACATAGCATGCAATCCACTTTTTTCTACATGACGTGGTGTAAAGTCTAAAAACTGTGGTATTATATAAATTGGTGTGTGCAGCTTTGCCTGAAGCTATAATATCAGAGTATCACTTTTTAGAGTGTTTTTCTTTAGTTTCTGATTGAAAAAGTTGTTGTACTGAATAAAACGAAGCTGTATTTTTTAAAAAGTGGAATAACTTTCTGTGAGCCATTATAGCAAAAGTTGCTATCTGCGCCATTCCTATGTTAGATGAGTCTGTATTTTAATTGCTTCCTTACTTGTCACCTTTCCTCACCTGATTGTAAGCCTCATGCGGGCAGACACTATGTCTCTTTTATTCATGGCTGAGTTTCCAGGATAGCTCAGTGCCTGGTATATAGTACGCATGCACCAAGTATTTACTGAATGAAAGATGAATTCCTCTATTTTGAACTCTTTCAATACTTTTTACTCTCTTATTGCATTTAAGACTTTTTTCTTTTTTCTAGAGACAATTATGTTCATACCCTTGTTTCTCAATTGAGCAGTCTCCTTTAGTTCGGTGCATCTTTGTACCCCTTATAGGTTCTTGCCAAAAGTAGATGTTCTGTGTATTAAATGGATTGATTGAATGAATACTTACATGAAAAGTAGAGTTATTTGAGAAGTTTCTGTAGGAAATGATGTTAACTTCTTAGTTAAATATTCAGAATGAAGAAAACTGACAGGAGATTTAAAGTTGCCTGTGGTTAAGGTCAAGGTAGCCCAATGGGTTAAAAAAAAGTATATACTATATTTGACTTCCATAATTGAAATTGGACTGCACTAATCTTGATAGTATTTAATCAAGAATTTTTAAGTAGACATGTTTTTGTTTTTCCTTGTAGTTCTGAAAATAAGTTTTTCTTAGTTGATCAATAGCATATTTTGAGATAGATTGTTTGAAAATAGAGATCAATCATTATTTTAAAAAAGGAAATTACCATGTTTCATACAGAATAAGATTCTTTTTAAAAAACAGAATCTAACTTAAATAATTTCCTATTTTGAGGAACTATACTGATCTCAAAGCCAAGTTTTTGCTCACAGATTAATCACAGTTATTTCCTAAGCTTGAAAGAAAACTACAAGAAAGTTTGGAATAGGAGGCTAGGAAGAAGAATGATTCAGAAAGACAGCCTCGATCGTCCTTATGAAAGCAAAGGCGTTGCTTCAAAAACAAAGTAATCAAATCTAGAAATTCAGGAAAGACTTTTCCCAAAGGATTATTCTGGCAGCATGTTGAAAAGGGGTTATAAAAGCAGTAAGTTCACAACCTGAACAATAAGTTAAGTAAACATTAGGAGAGTATTTCCTTTCTTATTCTAGGATGAGGTATACCTTTAGCTTCCCTCTGCCCACAGAAATGCTCTAAGCTTGGAGTGGCATATAAAGTAGAGCTTATAGGACAGACTGCCTTCTATGTGGATGTGGGAGAAAGGCTTAAAGAAAGCCCTGTGACTTAGGAAACACCAGCTGTTGCTTAGTGACATTTGGACTTTGGGAGCAGTACTTGTGCCACACAAGACTGGGGAGCCTCCAGAGATTTTTACAGCATTGAGGAACAAGTTGTCCTGCTTTGTAGATGGGTTAATGGTTTTACGACACTTAGCTGCATTTTGTGTGTTTTTTGTGTGTGCATGTTCTACAGTCTTTCTCTGGGGAGACTAGACCAGGCGCTTTCCTGAGAGCAAAGTGACCACTAAGCGTCTTCTCAGACAAATCACCCACTCGGCATGTCAGTGAAAAGAATGCAATTATGTCGGCCACTAGCTTTATATGAAGATGGGAAGGAGATGGAAGAACTTTCTCGTAGTTGTGCTAATTCCATTTGAGACCACTGGGTTCGATGAGCCCACCACTTCTGTTTTTCACATAAGGAATCAAATTCAAATTCTAACCTCTTTACTGATTTTATTACCTCTAGTAGATTAGGGAGGGGTACATATATATACACACATATATATGTACATATATATGTACATTTAATATATATACACACATATATTAAACGGACAAGAAAAGCAGTAGGAAAGGGAGAATACGGTTTTGAAATGAATGGCAATTTACTGTTTTGAATGTCAGCAAATATTCCCTTAAGGTGTCAGCAGTTTTTGCATATAAATTTATTTTGAGAAATACGTTTAATGAGTTAGAACCACACAGTGTAACAACAGTAACTCCTTATTCTACTATAGAATAGATTATGGGTAAAAAGCAGAGGTTTTGTGTCCACATTGGTTTTTCGTCATTGGAAGTTCACGGATTGACCAAGTTTGATGAATATGGCCTCCAATGTCCATGCCTTACATTCTTTTTCCAGTTACTTTTATGTAACTTTAGAATATTGTTTTAAAAAATCCCTAATAGAGTGTGAAAGTCGCTTTATGCCTTAGCAAGTATTTTAGTTCATTACTCAAAGTCATGATTTATATCCACACTTTGCTTACCAGTGTGAGGATCTAAACCATTTGCCAGTGATGGGGAGTTACCTTCATCTGCTGATTTTGGTTGTGAGGGATGGGGTTGGCTATTGGGGGCCTCTTTTTGGAACACAACTTGACAATATGTATTAAGAGTCTTGAAAATGTTTGTACTCCCTGATCCAATATAATTCTACTCCTAAAAATGTCCTAAGGGCATAATTAGAAGAGTGGTTTAAGATTTATGGACAAAATGTTCATAGCAGTATTATCTAGAATAGCAAAAAAGTAACACACACACATATACACACACACACACACACCCCCATATATAAAAATGTAGCCTAACTATCCAAAAGAGAATGGTTAAGTAGACTAAAATACAAGACATCCATGCAGTAAATTCTCTGCAGCTGTTAAATGGTTTGTTTATGAAGAATTTTAATAAGGGCCAGGGGCAGTGGCTCATGCCTGTAATCCTAGCAGTTTGGGAGGCTGAGGCGGGCGGATTACTTGAGGCCAGGAGTTTGAGACCAACCTGGCCAACATGACGAAACCCCATCTCTACTAGAAATACACAAATTATCCGGGCGTGGTGGCACACGCCTATAATCCCAGCTACTCTGGAGGCTGAAGCAGAGAGTCACTTGAACCTGGGAGGTGGAGGCTGCAGCCAGCCGAGATCACTCCACTGCCCTGCAGCCTGGGCAACAGCAAGATTCCATCTCACAAATAACAAAAAAAGAATTTTAATAAGGAAAAATGATCATTAAATAATCAATTAAAGCATTTAAAACCCTAACATGTATTATCACAATGATGTAAATACAGTACACCGCATATATGGAAAAGATGAGAAGGAAGTGCATCAGAATATTGACTTGTTTTCTATAGGGGGCGGGACCGTCGTGTTTACTTTCCTTTTTATATGTTTATGTATTTTCTGCACATTCTGTATTGAATGTGTACTTTTTTTGGACGAGTATTTGTGTAGAAATTTAGCAATTCTTCTAAAACTGACATATAAAATATGTGAAGAAAACTTGAATAATTTGTTTAAAGTATCACCAGGCATTATGTTGACAACATAGAGTGCTTTAAAAAAATTCAAAATGAAACCTGAAGTAAAAAAAAATCCCTGAAGTAAGAAAAAAAAAAAAGGCAGTGTGGTTTAAGTCAGAATTCTATTCTCTCTGACATGATTTAAATCAGAATTCTGTTTTTAATTTTTACACGAGGAGATTTGAATGTTATGTTCACTAGAACAGAGGTTAAGCACCTTTGGCAAGTAATATGCCCATGTTATGTGTGGTGTAGAGTGGGATAGTTATCCTTATCATGGATGTTTTTCTCTGCTGGTCATTATTTCCAGATTGAAAGAAAAGGTAAGGAGGATGAGATAACACCTATGTAGAGGAAATTAGGATTATTGTCCCCTTTGCCAAGGTCAATTTCTGTAGGTAAGAAAAATGACATACACGTTAAGGCCACTGACTTGTGAATAAGAAGATGGCAGAAACCTTGTTAGTTATGGTAAACTTTGTCAAACAAAATTGTGTCTATTTGCCAGAGCAATGTAGGGGAACTTAAATACACACACACACACACACACACACACACACGCATTTGCATGTACATATACACACACATGAATAAATTACATATATATTTGGTTTTCTAATAACTTACTAGTTAAATAGCCATAATACTAATATTAAGGGTTTCTTTTTTGATAAAGATCGTAGTTTTGAAAATGACATATCATTGAAAGATTTTCCAGTAGTACTAATGGATATACTGTGATTTATCCGTATCTAATCTTTGTGTGGTCAGTAATGTTTATTTGTGAGGTTGGGCCTGGGGTGCTGTAACTAGCTGTTGACCATAATGTCAAGCTACCCAACTCCATAAAACAGCAGAATCCAACTCCTTGTTGTCATTATCACAGTTCTTTAACAAACTGAGCAGGCTTGCCTTGGATAAATACAAACCAAGCCAACACGTATTTAGTAAATGCCTTTTCTGGCCGTAGGTTCTTTCCAACTTCCAAAATCAACTGAGAGCATGTAAAGAGTAACCCAATAGAAAGATAGACTCAATAAAGAAGATTCCTGTGTGATAATATTTAGGTAGCTGTAATGAACTGTGAAACTTTCAAGGACAACTATAAAGTCACTCAGTAGGTCATGCACTAGGGTTAAAGTTGACTCTGAAATTTGTTTCAGTGCTTTTTAACAAATAAATAGCTGAAAGATTTGGCAAAAGGAAGAAACAATCACAATCCTTCTTGTCCTCGTTCTCTCAGGAAAATGTTTCCTGTTAACAAGTTATTTGAATGTTTACTTTGCCTTGACTACTTTCCAGTGTTGTGTCAGTTCTTACCCTTGAACCAAGTGAGAATTCAAATAAACCAAAAAAGTTTTCACACAGCTGGACTCTTCTGCCGTTGAGTCATGCCAGTAGTCCCTCTCCCACTTTTTAAAGGAGGTCAGCAAGAAAAAACTGGAAAAGCGGATTCATAACCTGATATCTGTGAGCTAGAGAAACTTGAGTTTGCACCTTTTAGATTTTGGAGTACTTGGCATAGAGAAGGTGAGCAGATTCTGGGAGATACTATTTGATTTATTGCTGTACTTAAGGTGCCCTTCGTCTATATTACTACCTAATTTTATTAATGGTTAGCATTCATCTTTCTTTGCATAAATGAAAATGCACGTAAAATTCTCATTTCTAAAATGTCATTAATGTAGTACTGTCATTAGATTTTGTTGTATTCTGTAGTCATAGGTCCAGTGTCTAGCCCTGGCTAAGCAGGAACATGGGGCATGATTCGCAGACATAGTAGCCTAGTCTAGCATAGTACCTGGCATATAGTAGACACTTACTGTATTTTTGGTTGATTTTTAAAATTATACATATGAATGAATAAATGAGTGAAGGAATAAACAATACAGCTAGAATATACCAAATTCAGATGAGATGGCAGTTCTCATTAAACACTACTCCTTAAGGTACTTCTTGGAATTGCATTCTATTGTATTCCTTTCATTTTAAGAAACATTTTTGAAATACCTACTTTCTGCTAGGCACTAAAATTTTGCAAAGCTAAATATGTTGTCATTCTTGCCTTCAAAGAGGTCACAGTTGTGTCACTAGATAAGTTACATAAGAGAGTATTGAGTGCTGTGGTTACGCATGTCCCAGGTGTAGAGGAAGGATAGAAGAGAAAGAATTGGCCATATCTGGAGAATGGCATGGACATTGTTAATTTTACTAGTTTTATTTATCTTTTATATTGTCCATCTCTCCTACTTGAATATATGGTATACATTTTTATGTGTTAGTTTTATGTATACAATTTTAATTGCTCAATTCCACCTCTTAGGATAGTCTTAGCATATGATAAGTATTCAATAAGTGTTTGTTGCATGAATGATTTTTGATAGAAATAGCAGACTGCCTCCAAAAAATATGTACTGATTTTATTTCCACCAGCAATATGTGATAATGATTTTTGCTCACATTCTTGCCAGTGCTGGGTTTTGTGAAACTTTTTAAATTTTACCAAATGTGCTATACTGTCTCTATAGTAAAATACACACACACACACACACCACAAACAAACCATCCCTTGACTACCATCTGTCTTCAGCAATTCTCCCTGTTTTTCTGCTGCCTTTGTATAGCAGAACCCTGGAAGGAAGTGTCTGTGCCTGCTTTCTGTTTCCTGTCTTCCCATTCTACCCTGAACCCACCATCATGCTTTTGTCTTTTCTCCACTGAAACCACTCTTGACAATATCACCAACGACCTTCAGTAGTCCTTTCTGATGGTGTCTCATCTTACTCTGCTTTTCATTGATGTTTGAGACTGTTGATCACACTCTTCTTCTAGAAATATTTCTTTTTCTTATTTTTTAAATGTATTTTTATTTTTTTGATATGGAGTCTGGCTCTGTTGCCCAGCCTGGAGTGCAGTGGCACGATCTTGGCTCACTGCAACCTCCACCTTCCAGGTTCAAGCGATTCTCCTGCCTCAGCCTCCCAAGTAGCTAGGATTACAGGTGCATGCCACCAGGCTCAGCTAATTTTTGTATTTTTAGTAGAAACGGGGTTTCACCATGTTGGCCAGGCTGGTTTCAAACTCCTGACCTCAAGTAATCTGCCTTCCTCAGCCTCCCAAAGTGCTGGGATTACAAATGTGAGCCACTGTGCCCAGCCTAGAAATATTTCTTATGTTCTCCCTAGACAAATAGATTTTTTTTCTATTTCATTAACTACCTCTGCTGCGTGTCCTTGGCTACTTCCCATCTCTAAAGGTTGGAGTATTCCAAGGCTCTTCTGTTTTATCTCTTCCCCTTTCCTCAGTCCTCTAAACATATTTTCCTTAGAGAGAGCTCATCTAGTGCCAAGGCATTCATACTTTGAAGATCTACATTTCCAGCTCTGATTTCTTCATACAGCTCCAAACTCACACATGCAACTGTTGACTTGACAGTAATACTTGGATTCTAATAGATAGCTCAGACTTACCTTGGCCAAAACAGAACTAGTGATGAACCCTCTCTTCTGTCTCTCCCTCTCTAGTCTTCCCCATTTCAGTAAACAGGGCTATTATTTATTTTGTGTCACCAAAACCCGAGAGTTATCCTTCACACATCTCTGTCCCACACTATATCCAAGCCTTCGACTTGTCCTATTGGGTCGACCTTTATAATATATTCTGAGTCCAACTACTTTTCTCCACCTCCACGGTTGACTCATTGCTCTAACCACTGTGTCCTCATCTGTCTCCAGGGTGATTACAGTATGTCCAGCTTAGTCTCCCTTTTCCACTTCAGCCAGTGATCTTTTTAAAGCATAAATAAGATTACATCATTCCCCTTCTCTGTGTCCTCTAAGGGTTTGCTCTTTCATTTAGAATAAATCCCACAATCTTTACCATGGCCTTCAAAGCTGAATATGTGATCTGGTCCAGCCTTCCTCTCTGGCTTCATCCATTACTATCCTTTTGGCTTATCCCACTCTTACAATAGTGCCAAGCCCAATCCCAACGCAGGCCTGACCTTAATATTCTTTGTGCTTGACCAGTCCATGAGCCAGGAGTCCTCCATCTGAAAAAAAGAGACAAAAACCAGTAGTACCTATCTCACAGGGTTGTTATGAAGATTAAATTCGTGTATTAAAGCACTGACATGGTGTCTGGCACATAGTAAACACTGCGTAAATGTTAGCCACTATTTTGTTATTTTCCTTATATTTACTATTTTGGGTGATGTGGAGGAGGAATACATGTTGGTTGCGTTGAGTTTTGTATGTATGTGAGGTGTGTAAGTAGAAATGCATTATAGGCAGTTGAATCTGTGTAGTAAGAGATATCCTAGGACCTTGGAAGAATGAGCAAAACTTCTAGCTTTAGTGTCTAGAGATCAGTTTGTGAACTGGGAAGATCTGGAACATTAAGTGCCTAGTATTTGACGTACTCTACACAGAACTTTCAAAATAGATGGCAGCCATCATGCTCACAACTCCAGCTGCTCAGATGAAAGATTTCGATGGTTTATATTTTCTTTCCTTTTTCTTTTTTAGTGAACCAAGGCCTGGGTTTTGCTCTGGAAGCCTGTCCTGCCTGCTTCTGTCATCTGGCGCTATGCATCCGGATCTTGGAGCCTTATGTACACTGCTATATGTTACTCTTACAGTTCTGTGCTCTTCTGTGAGTTCAGGTAAGAGTAGAATTGGGGAGGGGGTGGTTTGGCCTTTACTTATCTTAATCCTATAGCAAATAAATTTGTACTGCAATGCTTTGTGGTAATGGTGCTATCTAAAGATGTTTCTAAGATTGGTTTGACCAACTACTTGATTTAAAAACTTGATAAATTCAGCAATTTAAGGATCTCTTAGTAGTGCTTTGGACATTAGCAGGCCTTCCTGTCCTGGCCCTTGTAATTTATCCCTTTTTTTTTTTTTTTTTTAAATACGTATTTTCCAATCATGCTTTTTTTTAAATAAGGGGATATGTTACTAATTTCTGGATTTGGAAAGAACAGGAATAAAATGTGGACTATATATGCCAAAGAGAAGTTTTAGAATCAGCATGATACTATGTTCAATTGGGAGTGAGAGAACTTGGTTCAAATTCCAGGTCTGCCACTTTCTCTTACGACCTTGCCTAATTTATTGTCTGCCTCTTTGGGTTACTGAAAAGCATAAATGTGTTTGTTGTTAAATGTGTGTGTAAGCCCCATGCCTAAAACATGGTTCACGTGCATTTCTTTTTATTTTAGACTTGTGTAAACATGAATATATAAGTAGATACAAATACAGTGATGTTTATTCATTGAGTACTGTTTTTAATATCTGCTAAAAATACCATATAGCCGTATTAAATTTAATAAGGGGAATATTGGTTTTGTGGTTTTATTTCTGTTTTGCTAAACAACCACCCCAGATTCAGCCAGAAGTCATACTTCCCCTTAACTTCATTTCTGATTAAATATGCTGTAGGAGTAGATTCAGCAATTTATTGATTTTTTTTTTCTCTTAAGTATTTTATTCCCCCAAATTAACAAATATTTCTTCTCCCTTCCCATTTTCGGGTTGGAACAGAAGGATCTGCGTGGATACTTTGGTGCAGGAACACCCCTGCCTTCCCATGTTCCTGGAGTAATAGAAATAACAGATCAAACAATTTCAAATCCCACATAAAAATACTAAGCCCTATATTTAAGAAAGGATAGCCTTTGTATTTCAGTTGTGGCTTCCTAACTTTCTATTTCTGTTTTCTTAAAACTTAAACATTATTTTATATTGAAGGGAAGTAATAAGAAAGTACCACAGCCCTCATTTGTAGAAAAACTTGCTCTCATAAATCAAATCCTGATGGTAAAATAGGGGATAATTCTTTCTATTTGGAAAGTCGTCTTCACTTTTTCAGGTTCTTAACTTCCAATTCTTCCAAGTCACTTTATTAGAAAAGCTGTTTGCCATTTCCTTCTTTCTTTCTTTCTTTCTTTTTTTTTTTTTTTTTTTTTTGAGACAGGGTCTCCCGCTGTCACCCAGGCTGGAGTGCAGTGGTGCAGTCATGGCTCACTGCAGCCTCCATCCACCTCCTGGGATCAAACAATCCTCCCACCTCAGCCTCTGGAGTAGTTAGAAGTACAGGTGTACACCACCACATTGGCTAATTTTTGTATTTTTTGTAGAGACAGGATTTTGCCATGTTGCCAGGTTCTTCTTGAACTCCTGAGCTCAAGGATTCACCTGCCTTGGCCTCCCAAAGTGCTGGGATTATAGGCGGGACCCCAGGGCCCAGCTGCACTGTGCTATTTCTTATTAATAGGATTGGTATTGTATCTGATTTATATCATCAGCATTCTTGTCTTTTGTACCCTAATTGTTAAGTCCTAGGCTAACATGTTGCCCTTTTTCACTTCCAATAAATAGGCTCATAAGAATTTTGCTAGAACTTTTACAAGCATCAAGAACCATAACATACATAAAATAAGAGATTGCCTTTAGTTATAAAGATACAGATGAAATGTGTTTAACGTAATCTTCTTTCTCTCTCCTCTTATCTCCCGTGCTTTCTTTGCATATGGGGAATATTCCCTTGTAGACTTGGCACCTTATTTTACTTCTGAGCCACTCTCTGCCGTCCAGAAACTTGGTGGACCTGTAGTACTACATTGTTCTGCTAAACCTGGGACCACTCATATCTCATGGTTGCATAATGGAAAAAAATTGGATGGAAACGTGGAGCATATTAAGATTCATCAGGGGACTTTGACAATTCTTTCTCTTAACTCCTCCCTTTTGGGTTACTACCAGTGCCTTGCCAACAATAGCATCGGTGCCATTGTGAGTGGCCCAGCAACAGTATCTGTGGCAGGTGAGTTTAATTTTGTCCCTGTTATGTATGGGTTTTCTGGAAATTACTGTTAGTGCTTGCATTTCTGAAGAGGGGAAAGACTATGGACTTTGGTGTAAGGCACATAGGAGTTTTTATCTCAGCCTTGACTCGTGCTGTGAGTAGAACTTGGAGAAGTGCGCTTAGACCTCTGTGAGCCTGGCCTGGTGTCCTCATCGGAAATGATTGTTTTAAAGTTACACAGTTAGGACAGTTTTTTTTTCTTTATAATCTCTGCAGCTTTGAAGGACCCTTTTCTAATGTGAATTCTGAACAATTTCTTTATGAGTACTTGGAAGTCCATGATATCATTAATAGCAAAAGCTGTTGTCTGCTCTGACAGTTATTTCCTGGAGTCCTTTGTCTTTCTTTCACACCTAACTGTTTTATTTGCCTTGATTACTGAGTGATTTTAATTCATTTAATTGAAACCATGATTAAAAAGCAGGAAAAAAGTAACTGTAAAGAAAGGAATGTTGAGTATTGAACTTACGGAAAATCTGGAATGCGTGGTTTTTCTTAGTAAGTTGGAGCCATCTGCCTTTCAAATGGTGATGGCTTCCAGTAATGGAAAACGTCTTTGTAAGAGCACCCCTATTTACAGAAGAAATCTGGATTCCCCAGGAGTAGTGAGTTTGTCATAACTGAGAAGAGTAAATGTTTTTGTAGAGCTGTGACCCATGGACAGCTGTAAGACACACATGGGCGGGCTGAACTCCTCGTGGCAGGCTGCTGAGTTCTTTGAGCCCTGGAGATCATAAAGAGTTCCCCCGCAGGCTGCCTCCATAGTGAACTGAGACTGAGAGGAATTGAGGCCAAGTTAGTAGATTCAGATAATCTAAATAATGATATCCTTCCTTATTTGTTTGGTGTCCTAGGTTCGTTCCAGAAATCATTTTACTGCCATGTGAATAACTACGAACAGATTAGGGATCTGTAGGGAAAGTGAGTTTTGATGGGGGACTGTATTGAAAAGGATTTATCTTGACCAAATGGGAATAATTACGCTTTATAGTTCTAGATATCTTAAGAGCAGTTGATATTTATTCTAGTTCCCTAGAAGCATTGACTTATGAAAAAGGGTGCCATGACTTAGGTAGGTCTCAGCCCTCAACCATGCACATCTGCCCCAGCTGCTTGCTTTTTTCTTTTCTTTTCTTTTTTTGTTTCTTTTTTTTTTTTTTTTTTTTTTCTTGAGACAGGGTCTCACTCTGTTACCCAGGCTGGAGTGCAGTGGCACGATCTTGGCTCATTGCAGCCTCAACCTCCTGGGCTCAAGCAATCCTCCCACCTCAGCCTCCTGAGTAGCTTGCCCCAGCTGCTTTCTGAGATGAAAAGATCATGCAGCCCTTTGGACTGGGGTCAGCTGCCGCAAAAGGCCATGCTGCATGATGTTGTTTCTGATTTTTAAACTTCCTTTGGGAAAAAGAATTCAAATTTGCATTTATTTATTTACTTATTTATTTATCTGTTTCCTTATTTATTTCAGTTCTTGGTGATTTTGGTTCATCCACAAAGCATGTTATTACAGCAGAAGAAAACAGTGCTGGTTTCATTGGCTGCAGGGTACCAGAGAGTAACCCCAAAGCTGAGGTGCGCTATAAAATCCGGGGAAAATGGCTGAAACATTCCACAGGTGAGACCTTTTGTGAAAACCTGGTGGCACACACAGAACAAATGTTCATTAAATAAGCTGCTTCTAAGCTCTGTGTGCTAGAGATGAACTGTGGATGCAAGAAGGCATGAGTGGAGAGGACTAAAACAAGTGGTTACAATATACAAATAATTACGGCCCCATCTCCTGAGGCCTCACTCCCTCAGTTCCTTCAGACCCCCATCAGATTTCACTTCCTTGGAGAAGATAGCCCTCATGGTCCTATCTAAAATAATATACCTGGTGCTCTCTGGCCCCTTTATTTAGTTTTGCTTTTCTTCATAGAATTGAGCACACCTGATACTGTGTTATTCATATTTCTGTTAGTTTATGATTGTATGTCTTTTTCTCTGACCTCCCCACATACCCCTACTGGAATGTGGGCTGCACGCATGCAGGGTTTTTGTCTGCTCTTTTCCTTGCTGTAGCACTTGTGCCTGGCCATTGTGGGCAGAAAGTAGCCCCTTAATATGTATTTGTGGGAAAAAAATGAGTGACTAGACAATGCAGAAACACCGTGTGACCAGTGCTGTAGGTAGAGGTTTGCCAAAGTCGAAGCATGTTTCTTGTGCTTTGAGATTCGCTATCATTAAAATGCTTCTGCCAAGTTTGATTTCTATGCTAGTTCTGTTGACCTTTTTTTTCTATTCTGCTTTGACTTTCCCTTTCCTTCATTTAAGAAATTTTCCTTGGTTGCTTCTTTGCCTCTAATCTCCTGTCTAAACGTAATGCAGGCTGTCTTGTGGCTCACGCCTGTAATCCTAGCACTTTGGGAAGTTGAGGCAGGAAGATCACTTGAAGCTAGGAGTTCAAGACTAGCCTGGGCAATATCGTGAGACCCCATTTCTACAAAAAATTTAAAAATTAACTGGGTGTAGTGGTGTGCACCTGTAGTCTCAGCTACTCGGGAGGCTTAGGTGGGAGGACCGCTTGAGTCCAGGAGTTCTAGACTATAGCAAGCTGTACTTATGCCACTGTACTCCAGCCTGGGTGACAGAGTGAGACCCCCATCTCTAAAATAAAATAAAATAAAATAAAACAAAACAAAATAAGATGGAATAAAGCATAATGATCAACCTTTGTGAGTTTTTGTTGTGCTGTGGTGTCCTTCATAAAGGGAGAGGCCTAACTGCACTCCCTTCCTTCCTCAGAGAATTACTTAATCCTTCCATCAGGAAATCTTCAGATTTTGAATGTATCCTTAGAGGACAAGGGATCATACAAATGTGCAGCTTATAATCCTGTCACACATCAATTAAAAGTTGAACCTATTGGCCGAAAGCTCCTTGTGAGTCGTAAGTATTTGGGAGAAGAATGGTAACTGGTGGAAGAGGAAGAGTCCTCATAAAAATTTGGGCAATGATAGTTCATTTTTTTTCAAATCCTGTTTGTTTATCATAAAAAGTCTTACCAAAAAAGGAAATATAGGCTGGGCATGGTGGGTCACCCCTGTGATCACAGCACTTTGGGAGGCCGAGGCAGGTGCATCACCTGAGGTTCGGAGTTTGAGACCAGCCTGACCAACATGGTGGAATCCCCGTCTCTACTAAAAATACAAAAATCAGCAGAGTGTGGCGGCACGCGCCTGTAATCTCAGCTACTCGGGAGGCCGAGGCAGTAGAATCGCCTGAACGTGGGAGGCAGAGGTTGCAGTGAGCTGAGATTGCACCACTGCACTCCAGCCTGGATGACAGAGTGAGACTCTGTTTAAAAAAAAAAAAAAAAAGTACATTAGTGCATTATAGAAGAGTACTGTACATGCTTTAAAAATGTAACTTACAGAAGGGAATTTTGGCCAAGGTGACGGAGTGAATACATGTGGAGAATTTTGCCCTTTGTTCAAACAAGAAGAAATAGAGGAGATACAACTTCATAGTAGTGGTCATTAAATTGGTGTCTGTGAATTTTGAAAAAAAAAAAAAAAGAGGTATGTCTGTCCTCTTTCTTTCAGATGTGATGAAAATCACTGTTGATTTTTAGATTATGGCGGTTGAGTTGAGGTAGCACCAATAGTTAGAGCACGGTAAAGGCGTGGCTTCTGAACTTGTTGGGAATTCTGCATTATTCAGAAGTAGCCCTAAAAGACCACAGAAATCTTTTAATTCTCAACTAAAAAGGATTTAACTGCCAAATAGGACCTTGTAGTATAAAGAATACATGGGAAAACAGTGATACCCACAGCTTTGCTAAGCAAGAGATTAGAAATGAAGACTTACTAATAATCTCTCGTCTCTTTTCCTTTTCCAGGTCCTTCTTCAGATGATTTTCACATTCTTCACCCCACCCATTCACAGGCATTAGCTATTCTTTCTCGTAGCCCCGTAACCTTGGAGTGTGTGGTGAGTGGGGTCCCGGCTCCTCCAGTGTATTGGCTAAAGGACGGGCAGGACATTGCACCAGGAAGCAGCTGGAGAAGGTTGTATTCTCATCTTGCCACAGATAGCATTGACCCAGCGGACTCTGGAAACTATTCCTGCATGGTGGGAAACAAGTCTGGAGATGTAAAATATGTGACTTACATGGTTAATGTACTTGGTAAGATGTTAGTTTTTAATTTTTTTCAAATGAAGCCATTTTTCTGGTCTAACTGATATCTGAAGGAAAGATCCACTTGTGACATTGAAATAGGGAATATCTAGAAATATCTACACCCTAGCCAGAACAAGTTTCATTTTTATAATGCACTGCTGAATTAGGCCATTTTTCTGGGTGGCATAGAGCATTTTGCATGGAATATTCTTGGGAACCTCACCCCCAACCTAGTTATGCAATATAAAGATTGTTCTCTCTTCTTCATAACATAGAGGAAAAAACTGGAAATCAGGAGAATGGAAGAATCTAGCTGATATCTGTGTGTAGTATCCAGTAGTAGTAACTAAGACAGAGTACTAATGAGAAAATGTCAGGCCAGGCACGGTAACTTACACCTATAACCCCAGCACTTTGGGAGGAGGTCGGAATACTCGAGCCCAGGAGTCCAAGACCATCTTGGGCAACGGGGCGAAACCCCATCTCTACCGAAAATACAAAATTTAACTGGGTGTGGTAGCACAGGCTCGTAATACCAGCTACTTGGGAGGCTGAGGTGGGAGGGTGGTTTGAACCCGGGAGGTGGAGGTTGCAGCGAGCTGAGATCACGCTATCGCGCTCTAGTCTGGGCGACAGAGCCAGACCCTGTCTCAAAAAAGAAAATGTCATCTCAAAAAGAAATCAATCTATTTAATTTAATTTTCTTTCTTTGGATGCTTTACCAGTGCCTGGGTGACAAAACTGAATTATTTCCACCCACATTTCTATATTTATACTTTATTTCAAAGCTATTCCTTTCTTTCTAAGCAACTGCCTACCTCACTGTCATGTGTAGCTGCAGAAAATGTTTTCCTTTATTGAAACAGATTTTCATGAAAAAAATAGGTGGCAAGTGGTTTAATAGTGAATAAAATTGTTGTAAACCCTTTGCATGTATTTATAATATTTATAACCATAACCTGCTATAGGTTAGCGACACTGGAATTAACATAAGTGTATGACAAGTGGGCCTTGGAACTCAGTGATTAGGACTGGATTAATATGCATAATTTAGACATATGCTACAAATTCTGATAAATGATTTACTTTTTCTGGGTAATAAGTGACTTGAAGGATCCCTAAAGGAAGTTTCATTTTTTTATTTTCGCCTATTACACATCTAACCTCAAAGTTGAGTTGACCGTAAAAATAATTTAACCTCTGAATAAACATTCTTCTGTTTTGGCTCCTGTTTAGTGTGAAATCCAGGGAAATTGTTACTGTATTTCAAACTAATCACCTGAAATAAATGCTAAGAGAAGCCCAGGATTAGAAACTCTTTCTGTATATGTGTGTATTCCCATATGTTGTGGGGAGTTAAGTGGGTGGAGTAATCTATGAAACGAGACGATATGTTATTAGTAACATGTGGTTTATCCTATTAGTGGAACATTTCTAATTTTTTTCTTGATTACCACAGCAGACAGAAGAATGTGAATAAACAGTGCAACTTTGTTTCAACTGGTTATTGGTAGAAAGAAGGTTTTTATGACTTGATAATTTAAGAAGTCCATTTTGAGGGCAGAGTTTAATTTGTGTGTTTTATTTTCAGAACATGCTTCCATTTCTAAAGGACTACAGGATCAGACAGTGTCTCTGGGTGCCACAGTACACTTTACCTGTGACGTTCGTGGGAACCCAGCCCCCAACTGTACCTGGTTTCACAATGCACAGCCTATTCATCCTTCCGCACGACATCTAACTGCAGGAAACGGACTGAAAATCAGTGGGGTTACCGTGGAAGATGCTGGGATGTATCAGTGTGTAGCAGATAATGGGATTGGATTTATGCAGTCTACTGGAAGACTTGAAATTGAAAATGGTAGGCTTTTAGCTCATGCCAGTCGTAAGAACTTTTATTTTCCAGGTGGGCTTTTGTTGTGGTCAAAAATGAAATTATTTTTACTAAAAGAAAATAACCCTAGCACCATACAAGAATGGTGTTCATTTTCCATGTTCCTTGCTAGTGACAGGTAGGCATTTCCATGAAGAAGTAATCTTATTTAATCAATCTCATTAAAAAAAGTTTTTAAAAACTTTTCAACAGATTCTTCATACTTTAAAAATCTATATGGTACAATCTCTCTCTTAATCTTTTTTATTTATTTATTTATTTTTAATGATGGAGTCTCAATCTGTTGCCCAGGCTGGAGTTCAGTGGCACGATCTCGGCTCACTGCAAGCTCTGCCTCCTGGGTTCACGCCATTCTCCTGCCTCAACCTCCTGAGTAGCTGGGACTACAGGCACCTGCCACTATGCCCGGTTAATTTTTTAAAAAATATTTTTAATAGACATGGAGTTTCACCGTGTTAGCAAGGATGGTCTCGATCTCCTGACCTCGTGATCCGCCTGCCTTGGCCTCCCAAAGTGCTGAGATTACAGATGTGAGCCACTGCGCCCGGCCTCTCTCTTACGCTTATTCCCTAGACAGTCAGTTCCTTTCTTTAGAAGTAATTAATTTTGTCAGTTTCTTGAGCAGCCTTGTATGTAGTACACATACAGGTGGTTTCACACAACATGAGAGAGTGTGTGTGCATTTTATAACAATATCTGTTTTTGTTTTTATTTTTTTACCTAAATAGTGGTAGCATTCTTTACCATAAATTTTTTACTTAACATCTTGGGATATCTTCTCACATGGTACATAAAAAGTATTTTCATTCCTTTTTAAAAAATGGCTGCTTAGTGGTCCATTGTATAGTTGTAACAATTTGACTAGTACCTGATTGATGGTTGTTTTTAATCTTTTGCTATTACAAGTAGTTCTATAATGAATGCCCTTCTACAGAGATTATTTTGCACATGTGTGAGTATTTGTAAAAGAAATTCCTAGAAATGAACTTGCAGAATAAAAGCGCATCTGTGGTGATAATTTTGGTAGAGATTACTGAATCACTCTCCATAGTCATTCCCAGTGTTCGCTCCCACCAGCAACACTTAACTCTCCTTGTTTCCTCAAACCCTCGCCAACATGGGGCATTGTCAATTTTAATTTGCCAATCTGATAGGTTAAAAAAAAAAAAAAAACTATTTAATCTGTATTTCTTTTATTACAGGTAAAGTTGGGCATCTTTTCATGTTTTTGAGCCCCTTAAATTTGCGTTTCTGTGTATTGACTGTTCTTTGTCTTTTGCTCATTGAAAAAATTAGGTTGATGGTCTTTCTTCTTCTTGATTTATAAGAGTTCTTTATCTATTAGGGAAGTCCATTGTTTATGACATGAGTTATAAATATTTTAAATTTCAGAGAATCAATATATGGACTGAATGTTCTGACATTAGTGTAATTTATTTAGAAGTTAATAATGAAAACATAATTTTTAAAAATTTGCATGTATTTGGACATTTAAAATTATACTTCTCAATAGTTGGATCAAGAAAGAAATCATAATGGAAATTTAAAATACTTTGAACTGAATGATAATGAAAATGCTACAGTCAATTTTGTAAGAGACAGCCAAATAGAATTTAAAAGGAAATTTACAGCCTTCTGTGGCTGTAAAAGAAAATTAGTAAGACTAAAAACTACTGCGTGAAGTAAAAGGGTAACAGAATAGATTCAAAGAAAGGAAAAAAGATCATAAAAATAAGGGCAGAAATCAATTAAATAGAAAACAAAGATAAAATAGAGAGGATCGATAAAGATAGAAGTTGGCCCTTTGTAAAGTCTAAGAAAATGGACACATCTTTGGGGAAAATGATCCAAAGAAAAGAAAGCAGGTACAAATAATATTAGGAACAAAAGAGGGCTATAAATACAAGTCTTACATAAGATTAAGCTAAATTTTATGACAATTTATAATAAAGACAGAAATGGACAGATTCTGAGGAAAAAATGTAACTTAGCAATGCTGACTGAAAAGAAATAAGCTTAAGTAGTCCTAACCCTATGAAATAAGTTGAATTAGGAGTTAAAAATCTCACAAAGAAAATAGGGGCCAGATGGTTTTATGGAGGTTCTACCAAACTTCAAAGGATAGACCGTTTCAAATATTATACAAACTGTTCCAGAGAAGAGGAAAAGATGGAAACTCTCCAGTCTTGATTCCAGAACCTCAGTAAGATGGTGCAAGTAAGGAAAATCAAAGGCCAGTCTCATTTATGAACATAAGTGTAAAAATCCTAAATAATATATTAATAAGCCAGGACAGTGTAAAAAAGAAAAGATGTCATTTCCAAACAGTTATCCCAGGAATCCACTTGAAAATGTAGAGTGCCATTCACTCTATTTATTGACTAAAGGAGAAAAACAATATGATTATCTCACTAGAGATGGAAAAACATTAGACGTAATTGAGTACCCATGTTAGACACTTAGAAAAGTAGAAATAGAGTTGAACTTTCTTAATAAAGAGTGTCTAACAAGGACTTACAGGAAACATTGCATTTAATGGTGAAATATAAGAAGCACTCCCTTTGAAAATCTCTTCTGGCCATCATTATACTGGAGATCCTAACCAGCACAGAAAGATATGAAAAGTAAAAGAAGGAAAGAACCCAGATCATTGTTAATTTACAACCAATATGATTGTCAACATAGACTATCCCAAATAGTTTGCTGGCCATTATTATGGCTGTTGTATGTCCTATTATGACCTGTTATGATAAATAATAACATTTAGCAAGGTGGATGGATGAAGACCAGTGAACAAAAATCAGTTGCCTTGGCTGGGTCCAGTGGCTCACGCCTGTAATCCTAGCACTTTGCGAGGTCGAAGCAGGTGGATTGCCTGACCTCAGGAGTTCAAGACCAGCCTGGGCAACACAGTGAAACCCTGTCTTTACTAAAATACAAAAAAAAAAAAAAAAAAAAGCTGCGCTTGGTGGCGTGCGCCTGTAGTCCTAGCTACTCAGGAGGCTGAGGCAGGAGAATTTCTAGAACCCAGGAGGCGGAGGTTGCAGTGAGCTGAGGTCACGCCACTGCACCCTTCGTCTCTTAAAAAAAAAAAAAAAAATCAGTTGCCTGTCTGTATACCAGCAACAAACAGAAAGTATAATTTAAAAACCACCTTTCTTAATATTATAGCAGTAAAGCATAGCCAGTTATATAAGAAGATATACCAGTTCCTCAATATTATATATTGTATTCAGTATTATATAGTTATCTGAGCTTTCTAAAAATTTTCTGTGGATTCATGCAATTCTAATTAAAATCCCATCATAGTGTTTTAAGGACCTTGACAAACTGATTCTAAAATTTTTATGGACAACCCAAGGCCCAAGAATGGCAAAGGCGCTCTAAAAGGAGGAGAAAAAGAACGTGGGAGACTTGCCTTAAACATCTAAAATATCTGTAGTAATTCAGAAAATATTATATTGGTACAGAAACAGATAGACTCTTGAAACAAGATAGAGACTTTCAAAAAGACATTTACGTGTAAGGGCTTGACTGAGCCGGTGCTGCATATCAGCAGGGAGGAGACCCATTTTGCATTTTGATGTGGGATAACTGGCTGTCAACAGGGAGGTAAAAGTGAAACTCAGTGTCTTACTCACATTGTATAAAAGATACGTCCTTAGTGGATTCAAGATCTAAATATGAAAGACGAGATGAAAAAAGTTTTCAAGAAAACATTGAAGAACATATGATCTGTGGGTAAAACTTTTTAATAAGACATTTTAAAAGACTGATTTTAAAAGATATGACCACATTGAAATGAAAACATCTTCCTAATAGATACTGTGAAAAGCTGAAAGGACAAGCAGTACATTAGGAAGGAGGTACTAGTCACATACATACCTGAACGAAAGAACAGAATCTAGTATATACAGAGAACTCCGAATCATTACAGAAAAGATTCATGACCCAATAGAAAAACTGGCAAAGGCCATTTCACAGAGGACAAAAATTAATAATGTCAAATAATCATGTGAAAAGATGTACAGCCTCATTAGACCTCAGGAAAATGCATGTTCTGAGCAGGGAGATAGCATTTTACACTCAGTAGCTTGGCAAAAATGCAGAAATCTGGTATCAGTTGTTGGGTGGTTTTGTCAGCCATCGGAAGGAGGACTAGAGAAAAAAAGACATACTGGAGAAAATGTCATTTACTTTGATCAATATTCCATTGTAAGCTCTCTTAAAAATGCCTTCAGAGAATACTAAGACCCAAAGGAAAGACTTGGTGCCACTTTAATTTAGAAACAAAAATGCTGTTCATGTCTATGGGGAAAAAATACAGGTATCATCAGTATCAACTTTTATTCAGAACAGGTTTTTTTCTCCCAAGCTTTTTATAATCAAATTTGTGCCTCCCTTCCCACCCTACCCCACAGAATTGACCATTTTCTTGAAGGAAGATTATCTGCCTTTATACTTATTTACACATTTTCCTGTTAAGGTTTGAGGTTTCAACTTCATATGTTCTATATTTGCAGTGGTCAAATATGTATAGTGTACCTTCAGAAAACTCTCAAAAGATTTCTTTGTATATATTCCTTTCTTTCTGAAGGACAGGAAATTTATGTAGGAAATGTTTAGGAGCTTACAGCTATGAAACAACTCTACCATTTATTGACAGTTTTACTTGGTGAAAGTTGAGAAGGGAACTAACAAGGAGGTAGCTATCTTGGTTTTAATCATTACTCCCACATTTACATGATAGAATGAAATTGTTTTGCATCGTAGATACTACAGTGTTCTTAATTTTTCGTATGTCGATTACTTTTTTAATAGACAGTGGATTCAAGCCAGTTATAATTACAGCACCAGCAAGTGCACAGGTGGCAGACGGAGACTTTGTCGCTCTGTCCTGCAATGCCAGTGGGATGCCGGTTCCGGTCATTCGTTGGTATGACAGCCATGGATTGATAACCAGCCATCCATCTCAAATCCTGAGATCTAAATCCCGAAAATCACAGTTACCAAGACCTGAGGGCTTGAACCTGGAGCCTGTGTACTTCGTCATGTCCCAAGCTGGTGCAAGCTGTCTCCATATTCAGGCTGTGACTCAGGAACATGCGGGCAGATACATCTGTGAAGCCACAAATGAACATGGTACCACACAGGCGGAAGCATCTCTCATGGTTGGTGAGTTGCCATTATTATTTGTTTTTAGTTGAATAAGTTCCTTTTATAATGTAAGTTAAACTGACTTGAAATGTTATTTTAATGAATCCAGCAATCTATATTTTTTCCTGATGACAGTGAAATGTAGAACCATGTTTCTTGGTATTTCGCTTTATGTGAATCACATGAATTTTGGTCTCTGTTTCTGATGTGTTTGTTAAGATTGTAGTTGCAATATAGAAAGCTCTCATTTGGGAGCAGGCCCAGAATATAACCTGTCTTTGGGATGAATGCTTTTGGTTTTCTAAGCTACCGAAAATGATACTGCAGACATTTTTTATGCCCTTGATAACTACAGTATTGGGTCTAAAGGACTGGCCTTCGTTGAGAATGTAGAGTTGTGGTACTATTAAGTAATACCTGTTTGTATATATTCCCTCTGTCTTATCCAAAGTTATTTTCTAATGGGATGTATAATATTAGTTCTTCATATTTTACTGATTTTTTGTGATGATGACTTAAAAACTATATATGATTTTTGATGTACTGGTATATAGACTATTAATATTCATGGAAATGAACTCAAATGTGACGTCATTCAAATTCAAACCTTCCATCGTAGGCATTTAGAGCAGTGTCCCCAACAACTAGTCAGTTGGCTGTAGGTTGTCACCTTACTTGTCCTGTGAGAGGTCCAATATCAAAGGCAATACTGCCTTCAGTCTTGGGTAACTGAGGTCTCTGACCCTGGCCTGTGCTTTAAGGGGCTTAGCGTGGCTCTCTTCTGCCTGGGGCCATGGTTCTGCGGGTCAAAGAGCCCACGGGGTCAAGGAGCAGTGCTTATGCTGAGCTCAGAGCCCACGTTCCTCCTTCTAGACAGGTCTGGGATCCAGCATTCCCTGCTTTAGTGAGTTCACAGTTGTCCCCACAGTTCCTCTCCCCTGGCCCATCTGCCACAGTCTGGACCACACGACCAGTGTGTGGGCACCCTTAGCCAGAGCAGTGGCCAACGGGGGGTCCTTGGCAGAGGAGTGATGGTTGAAATAAAAAGATGGTTGAAATAAATTGTATGTGCACATACAATTTCCCTTCACGTGCAAATAAGGATGCTCTTGCTCTGAATGAAGGTGGAGGTGGAGGAGAAGTGGTGGAAACCAGGGACTTCCCCTTATCCTCTTGTGCATGTTAGAGATGGGAGAGATGTGGAGGCTGAGCACAGGGGCCGTGTCAGAATCCTGGCTCTGCCACTTAGCAGCTTTGTAACCTAAGGGCAAATCACTGGACTCTGTTCTGTTTCCTCGTCTGTGTAACAGGTATAGTGAAAGTGCTCATAGGGTTGATGTGAGGGTTGATGTGAGAATCAACCTCATAGGGTTGGTATGAGAATCCAAGGAGTCAATGCATAGTAAGTGCTTAGAATGGTGTCTGGCAATAGAAAGCCCTCCATTGATACTAAGTATAAAGTTATGATTATTACTGTCTAATTATTATTAAATTATAGTGATCTCTTGTGGCAGTGTTAAGGGAAGGAAGAAATAGTTACTGATTTTAGAAACCTTGAGAATCCTCAAATGAAGAAGGTAGTTCAGTGTTAGATAAATTTGCGCCTATAAATGAATATGTGTGTGTGTTTTATATTTCTGTTCCTCTAGGCAAAAATAAGAGTGGCTCTGCTCGAAATTGTTAGCTGCATGGCAGGTGTAGTTGCAGGAGCTTCTTGGGTAGAATTTAGCTGAAGGGATTATGTGAATACAGGGTGTAGAGAGACAGATGTCATAGTTATGGCTCATGGAACTAGACATTTTGTCTGACTTGCTCATCTTAAATATGAGAAGTCGGAAGCCCTTTGAAGTTATATGAACTAACTTGAGAAGATCTTTAAGATTCCCATGTGCTCCAGGATTTTATGTCTTGATAAATACCACTTTTGTGTATGGTAACCCCATCAGCTGTATTCTCCCAAAGAGGTCCTACATTGTCTTTTTTAAATTTTCTAGTATAATTATTAAGATCCAACTGAGTTTATTAAAACTCAAAACAATACGTAACAACTCACTTCTTTGCATAGGAATCTGAGCCTTATGAAATTCTAGCATCCTGACAAGTCATTTACTTTGTCTACTGTACTGTAAAGGGGAGAGTAAGCTAGGTTAGAGAAAGAGAGAACTTCCTCCCCAGCCTTTTGTTCTTTCCAGAGACCTTGGGTTTTTGAGGTCCTGGATGTACAAATATTTGTAGAGTGTGTGGTACTCCTTAAAGCTATAATGGGAGTTGGCGTGGGTTTCCTAAATAGTTTGGGTGTGAGTTGCTGGCAGCAGTGGTCACAGTGGGAGCATCTTTGACAGATATGGTTGTACTCCCTCCCTATTTAATTAGTTTCCACTTAGAGTCATTAAACTTATTTACGTTGCCATAGTTGCATCAATCTCTTTTCCAATTCAAAAAACATTCCACCTTAAAAGATGCTAGATGCCTGTTCCACCCATTTCATAGAGTTCTGAAGATAAGTTGAGATAATACATGCAAAAACACTGGGGAAGTACTGGTAAGGTCTTTTTGGTTGTATTGAGTGTATCTCTCAAGTGCCCAGATTATATCATTGAAACAGAAGAAGAAAGTTAATTGAATCCCCCTTTTAATAAAAGTTCTGGAGAGGTCTCATTGCATCTTAAATCTTACAGAAATGGAATTTTGATACTCAAGACAGTGGAGAAGCTGCAGCATAACGTTTTTCTCATGCTTCTGTATAAACTGAGGCGTGTGGCATTTAAACTCTTTTACAGCCAGATCCCACTTCCCAGTGGCCCGGAGGATCCACTAAACTTCTAATGATAAAAAGATCCTTCTCCACTACCTCAAGCCACAGTTAATTACCTCCACTTGCTGAGTCCGTCTCTGCATTAGCAGGCACCAGATCACACCCTGAACATCAGTCTGCAGTCTGACTCACTAGATAAACACTGCTGTTCCAGGAGCAATATTTTGAAATTGTCTCAGTGAACTTAGTTAGTTTTCTTCTACATTGTTTCCTCACTAGCTTCTTGTTTTCTTTGATGGAAGATGCTTCTGGGACACTGTTTCTGTCTTTTACACTAACAGAGAACTAACCTTACACTGTTAGTCCTATTTCTGTTGGTTCTCTACTACAGTGCAGGCCTTCTCCCAAAAACACACCCACCTTTTACCAGGAATCTGACTTCATTTTGGAAATAAAAGTAGTACGTTGTTTCCTCTGCACTCTTCCTCCACAAAAGGAGTGAAAAATAGAGTTTTCTGTTGCCAGTATTAATAGCAATTTAGAGAAACCAAGCTGTCACTCCTTAGGTTTTATTGTACTGGCAGTATATTTGTTTTCGTAAATTGTTCCTTCTTATTTTTTTTTCACAGCAGCACCGTTAACGTTCTTCCTGGCCGCTGTCGCTTAGTCTCTCTGAACCTTAATCTCTTCACCTGTAACATGGGAGTATTGCCATCTACCTAAGAATGTTTTGAGAATTAAATGAGATGATGTTTATAAGATAGCTCATACAATGCTTGGCACATAGTATGTGCTCAGTAATTGTCTTTGACTATATGCAACCTATGTATTTTTTCAGTGCAAATAAATTATATCTTCCTCTGTATATTCTGTATGCTCTTAGTAGTAAGTGTTAAGGCTGCCTGCTTGTTTTATCTTTTGTTAATTTTTTTTTGAGACAAGTGTAGTTGCAGGATCCCCCGGGTAGAAGTTAGTTGGCCTGTTGCCCAGGCTGGGGTGCAGTGGCACGATCATGGCTCACTGCAGCCTCAGCCTCCCCAGGCTCAGGTGATCCTCCCACTCAGCCTCCCAAGTAAAGCAGCCGGGACTACAGGTGTCTGCCACCATACCTGGGTAATTTTGGTGTTTTTTGTAGAGATGGGTTTCACCATGTTGCCCAGGCTAGTCTCGAACTCCTGGGCTCAAGCGATCCACCCGCCTCAGCCTCCCAAAGTGCTGGGATTACAGTTGTGAGCCACCATGCCCAGCCAACTTGAAATCTTCTGAGGTTAAACTAGCAAATGATTATTACTAAAAAGAATACTCTTAGAGAACAAGGAACAAATAAAAACATTTAACTGCTACACTATTGCATCATATAATTGGTTTTTCAAGCAATTCATTTGCTCCACCATGAGAAAAGATTGCAACTGGAGGTTAAATGTTTCCATGAATTATAAATGGCAGTGTTACCTGTTTTAACTTCCAGGGCTCAAATTGTGCTAACAGTGTAAGTGAGGGCAGTCACGTCACACACTGGGTAAAAGACAGTGACATGAGGGTTTCTTCACGCTGTCTTCTCTCTTTCTCCCTGTAGTTCCTTTTGAAACAAATACAAAAGCAGAGATAGTCACACTTCCTGATGCTGCTCAGAATGATGAAAGAAATAAGAGAGATGGTTCAGAAACCAGGTTACTGAGCTCATTTCCAGTGAAGGTCCATCCCAGTGCAGTGGAATCAGCGCCAGAGAAAAATGCCAGCGGCGTCTCGGTTCCTGACGCCCCCATCATACTGAGCCCCCCACAGACCCACACGCCAGACACATACAACCTGCTGTGGAGGGCAGGCAAGGATGGTGGGCTGCCCATCAATGCTTACTTTGTGAAGTATCGAAAGGTAATATCTTGTCGTTTATCATCTTTCTCTGCTCACACCTGAACGTTCTTTGTATGACATACACTGTTGTCTTTTCCATTTGCGGAATGGCAGGAAACAGAACAAGAGTGTCCAGGCTGATGACTTTGTCAGAGAGATCCCAGTCATGCTGGATTTACCAATCCTAGGAAAGCACTGAGAATGAAGTATAATTTCCCCCCAAATTGGAATTCTAGGAACCCAATGATGTCTTTACATGTTTAATCAAACGTTTTAACCCTTCAATATAAAGCTCTATAACCACTTTCAAAATACAAACTCCTTCCCTCTCTAAGGTAGTAGAATACTATTTATTTAGCAAATAAAGCAGTTTTTTATGAAAAACAACTGTTTGAACAGAGTCTATGGAATAATTTATGTCAATTGTTTGTGTTTCAAGTTTGTTTGTTTGTTTGTTTTGAGACAGGGTTTTGCTCTGTTACTCAGGCTAGAGTGCAGTGGTACGATCTCGTCTCACTGCAAATGCCGCCTCCTGGGTTCCAGCAATTCTCGTGCCTCAGCCTCCCAAGTAGCTGGGATTGCAGGCATGCACTACCACACCTGGCTAATTTTTTTGTGTTTTTTAGTAGAGATGGGGTTTTGCCATGTTAGCCAGACTGGTCTTGAACTCCTGACCTCAAGTGATCCACCACCTCATCCTCCCAAAGTACTGGGATTACAGGCATGAGCCACTGTGCCCAGCTTCAAGTTGCCTTTTCAGTTGTATTAAAATCATACATTGTTTGATCATTTTTTGGGGTAAACCTTGGGCCCCTCTCAGTTAACTCTTCAAATATTGTTTTCCCCATGGGCTTGTACTGGAGCAGAATGGAAAAGTTCCTCTCTGTTTAATGAGCCCAGTAAATGAATGAAATGGGAGGGATGCATTCATATTTAAAATCTTTTTTTTTGTTCAAGAAATTTTAGTATACATTGTTGAATGGTAATGTGTTTAATGACTAGGAAAAATAACATGATGACATTTTAACATGATGATATTTTAAGGTTTACATACTGTTTCTTACCTAACGAATGATTCTAGATGAGGAAGTTTGCTAGTAATCTCATCTACCCTGAAACCTCCATGCAATAGTGTTTCTTGGTTCCATTAATCAAGAAACAACTGATTTGATCTTTTTATTTCCTCTAACACATATTGAACAGTGTCAAGACATGAAGCAATAATACTGGAAATATATAATAATTATATAATTAATATACATGTAATATAATATCCATCTTACATTACCATATATCTGTTATGTACACTATATAATTACCAGTGATACCTATTATTTTATACTTATCTTATTCTTCATTAGCCCAGGAAGAAAGAAGGTATTGTCTCCATTACAAGTAAAGGAAACAGAGTCTGGGAGGGCAGTAACTTGCTTGAGGCCACACATTAGTGGTCAGATGCAGAGCCAGGAGTCTTTCTGCAGTGAGAATTGCAGCGTTCTTGCAACAGATCTTGTATTTCTTAATGTGAAGAAGTATTATGTCTTTTTTACTTATCGTGGTGTCTGACTTCTTAAAACTCTTCTAGAATTAAATGAATCCTGGTTTTGATCAAATGTGACTGAAAGTTTTCCTATCCTCCATCTCCTGCTTTTCTGGTGTGTGTTCTCTTGGGCAGCTGGACGATGGGGTTGGCATGGCAGGAAGCTGGCACACGGTTCGAGTCCCAGGAAGTGAAAACGAGCTCCATTTAGCTGAGCTGGAGCCGTCTAGTCTTTACGAAGTCTTGATGGTAGCAAGAAGCGCGGCAGGTGAAGGCCAACCTGCCATGCTTACTTTCCGAACCAGCAAAGGTGAGTGAGGGCTTCCTCTGGAGGAACGAGCTGGCTGCCCTGATGTCAATTTACTAGTAAGAATTCTTTCTTTTTTTGGGGGGGGGATGGAGTCTTGCTCTGTTGCCCAGGCTGGAGTGCAATAACGTGATCTCGGTTCACTGCAACCTCCGCCTCCCGGGTTCAAGCCATTCTCCTGCCTCAGCCTCCTGAGTAGCTGGGACTACAGGCACCCGCCACCTCGCCCGGCTAATTTTTTGTATTTTTAGTAGAGACGGAGTTTCACAGTGTTAGCCAGGATGGTCTTGATCTCCTGACTTCGTGATCCGCCCGCCTCAGCCTCCCAAAGTGCTGAGATTACAGGCATGAGCCACCACGCGCAACTAGAATTCTTTTGGATAGTAGAAATTCCTATATATAAATACACTAAACAACCCTATTATACCCTCCCCCTTCCATTTTGGGGTCACATTTAGGTGCTTGTATCGTCCTGTTCCATCGAATATTCCACAGATGTTTTTGAAAGCTTATGTTATATAAGGCAGTGAGGATAGATGATATAGGGAAAATGAAGATGGTCAAGTTGAGATCCATCCCGACAGAGCTTATACTTCGATAAGAAAGCTAAGATGTGTAACTTAATACCAACTACAAGACAGTATTCAGTTCAGCTAATATTTATTGAATGCCTTTTATGTGTCAGGCAAGAAGCAAAATAGGCAAGACTTGAGGCCTCATAGAGCTTACATTCTAGCTGAGAGAGACGTATACATAAGTTATAAGTACATTAGAAGGTGTTAACAGAGATACAAGTTGGGGTGGATATAGGAAGTATATGGGGTAGGAGTTAACAGTTTAAGCAGGTGGCCAGAGAAGTCCTCAACGAGCAGTCAACATCAGAGCAGAGACGTGAAGGAGGGGAAGTAGAAAGCCACATGTCCCTCTAGAGAAAGAACATTCCCAGCAGAGATAGCAAGTGCCAGGGCCCAGGGTGGGGTGTGCGTGGTGTTCACTAGGAGCACGAGGGGGCCACTGTGATGGGAGCAACGTGGGTGAGGAGGCTGTAGGGAACAACGGGGTGTCCACATCACACAGCACACCATCCACCTTGGGAGGACTTTGTCTTTACCTCTGAGTGAGCTGGGAAGAGCTGGAGCATTTGAACTGACTGGAGTCTGGATAGAGTGGAGGCGGCCAGGAGTGCAGGCAAAGACACCAGCATATGCCAAGTACCACAGGAGATTTCCAAGGACAGTGCTGGGGAAGCACAAAGGAAGGATATTTTTTTCTGCGGGGCAGCTTGTGAGGGAATCCTTGATGATAAAAGATGCTGTCATGGCTTGGCTGTAAATGAACAAAGAGACGTCAGTGGGTAGAGAAGGGAACTGGGTGGAAGAGTATTTTAGTATGGCACTGGAACGAAAAGGAGGTGTGAAGATTGAGAAGAAACCAGCTAGTGGCTTTTGAAAAAGACCCTTTCAAATAATTACTAAGTCTGGCCAGAAAAATAACAAGTCCTTTCTATGTTAAATGTATCTTGAGTTAATTTTCATAATCAGTCATTAGGTGTTCATAGAGTTGACTCATAAATACTGAGTAATCTTGCGTTTCAGTTTTTTTTTCTTTTTTTTTTTTTTTTTTTTTTTGAGAGGGAGTCTTTGCTCTGTCGCCCAGGCTGGAGTGCAGTGGCACGAACTCGGCTCACTACAAGCTCCGCCTCCCGGGTTTACGCCATTCTCCTGCCTCAGCCTCCCGAGTAGCTGGGACTACAGGTGCCCGCCACTTCGCCCGGCTAGTTTTTTGTATTTTTTAGTAGAGACGGGGTTTCACCGTGTTAGCCAGGATGGTCTCGATCTCCTGACCTCGTGATCCGCCCATCTCGGCCTCCCAAAGTGCTGGGATTACAGGCTTGAGCCACCGCGCCCGGCCGCGTTTCAGTTTTTAACAAATCACGCAGTTTCACTTTTTGCCTCTTGAAATATTAAAACGATGTGACGCTTGTCCTTAGAAAACTTAGCAGAAGCTCTTTAATGGTGAGTTTTATGGCTTAGAATTAAGAAATATATACAGTAAAAAGAAAAATGGACAAATAATTTGAACCCCTAGTCATTTGGCTTTTTCACCTATGTTTTTTGGATACGTAAAGTTAGAATGAAGAAAGGCATATTTTAGCTTTACTTTAAAGATACTAGAAAAAGACAAAGTAATTTTTGGTCAGTTCCTCAGATCAGCTAAGTATTTATGAAGCAGGTCTTACACGTAGATGCTGGGGTAGATCAGTTCATAGATTTATAACCACATACCAGGTAAGTTTCACAGTACTTTTTTTCCCCACTTCACATGCATATAAGCTCATGTTACTGTATATGGTTTTTTACCTTTCTAGAAAAAACAGCATCATCAAAAAATACCCAGGCATCCTCTCCGCCCGTGGGCATCCCTAAGTATCCTGTTGTTTCAGAGGCTGCAAACAACAATTTTGGAGTGGTACTTACAGATTCCTCTAGGCACAGTGGAGGTAAAAATAATAATATTTTATTGTTTCTTTACAAATATAACTGACCTGCTTCAGATTTTGGGAGGTGGGGTTTGGAATAGGGTGTTTATTTTCATATCTTACCATACAGGTCTTTTAGGTTCTATTTCAGCCATTTTAATGTCCTGTATTTAAACTTTGGCATCTCAGTGTCAGGATTAGTACTTAACTTCATTAACTTTGACTCAAAATGTTCTGGTACTAAGTTTTTAGAACTGAAGGAGTTTTGTGGCTAGGCACTGTGGGAGGCTGAGGTGGGCAGATCACTTGAGACCAGGAGTTTGAGACTAGCCTGGGCAACATAGAGGGAGACCCTGTCTCTACTAAAAATTCAAGAAAATTAGCCGGGTGTGGTGGCACACACCTGGAGTCCCAGCTACTCAGGAGGCCACCGTGGGAGGATCGCTTGAGCCTGGGAGGAAGATGTTGCAGTGAGCTGAGATTGCTCCCCTGCACTCCAGCCTGGATGACAGAGTGAGACCCGGTCTCAAAAAAAAAAAACAAAACAACAACAACAACAAAAAGGAGTTTTCTGTTTCTTCTCTGGTAAGAGAAGGAAATTTATATTTTGAGCTCTGAAAATCTCACTTTTTATGTGTGTGACTCATCAAAATGTATAGTGGTACCTGTGATAAGTTGTTTTACTGAAGGATTACATGTTACATTCCCCTTTCTTTTCTTTTTTTTTTTTTTTTTTTTTTTGCTATATCTAGTTAATCTTATGGTTTTTAAAGGTCTTGGCTGTATAATTTTCAGAAGACTTTTTTAGTATTTAAATTTCGCACTTACATGAGCTCTACACTTACAGCCAGGTGTGCTTTTTGTGATTGTTCTAAAACATCAGGACATCTAGGGAAGACTTAAAATTTCATTGCTAAGCTCTGAGAATTCTCCAACTTCTCTTCCATATTTTTACCATTTTCCATGAATTGATCTCAGACAAAAGCAGGTTGTAACACTTTGAACTCCCTCCGGAGCACCTCTGTATCTTCAGTATCATGACTCTCTTCTACTTGAGTGCTCTTATCTCTGAGGCACCTTTCAGCTACCTTAAGCAGATTATGTATAAGAGTATTAATTTCATGTGAATAAAAGTAACGTCTGAAAAACAAAAACCTTGCCATTTATTTTACACATTCTCTGGCAGATACTATATGAAATGCTGGAACAGCAAAGATAAAATAATCCTTGCCTTCAAGAAGTTTACAATGTAGGCCTAGCATGGTGGTGCACAGTGGCTCATGCCTGTAATGCTAGTGCTTTGGGAGGCTGAGGCAGGAGGATCACTTGAGTCCAGGAGTTTGAGAACCGCTTGGGCAACATAATGAGACTTGGCCTCTACAGAAAATTTATAAAGTAGCCATGTGTGGTGGGATGCACCTGTAGTCCTAGCTACTCAGAAGGCTGAGGCAGAAAGATCGCTTGAGCCCAGGAATTTGAGGCTGCAGTGAGCTATGATTGTTCCACTGCACTCCAGCCTGGGTGATAGAGTGAGATCCTGTTTCTATTTTTTTTTTTTTTAATTACAGTATAGTGGATGATACAGATAGCTAAACCCGTAACAATATGTGGATAATGTAGACAAACTAGTAACAATTTTGATTGATTATGCTTGATACCCTTCGTGTTACGGGTTCACAAGAGAACTATCTAAGTCAGTCACTCAGTGCAGACAAGGGTGAGTAGATAAGAGAGGCTTCTCTGCATCGTAAGCTAAGCTGCAAAGGACAAAGACGATACAGATAGATGAAACAGGAAAGGAGTTTCTAGCAAAGGCATCTTGTGCAATAGACAACTGGCTGACATGTTCTATTTTGTTTAGAGATTGAGAGGTTAGAGATTTTATTTAGTGTGACTGGTTGCTGTGGGGAATGATGCTATAGTGGGCAGGCAGGTAGGTGCCTTGTGTGATACGCTTCAAAGCTAAATCTTTCTTTGAAAGCTATAATGAACCCTTAAGGATTTTAGAGAAGGAGAAGGGAGGAATAGCAAAAGAAAAGGCTAGAGAAATAATAAGGCGAGTGACAGTGTGGATGGAGGAGGGGGAGGATCAGGGGAATGGAATCCACACTGAATGAGAAGGAGAAAGATGATGGATTGGGCGTGGGCACCAGAAGACCATTTACCAAGATAAGTAATAAGAGTTTTTAGGTGAAGATTATGGATTCAGTTTTGGAAATCATGAGTTTGGAGTTGTCCAAGAAGAGATAACCATAAGAAATGATTTATTTAATATTCATAACAACCTAATGAGGAACAGATTTCCGTATCTATTTTACAGATTAGGAAAGTGACACATGAGGAGGTTATGCACGATGCCTCAGATCATCCAGAAAGTGGAGGAACTGCTTGCTATTCAAGTCCATGTCTAACTCCAAGTGCTGTCTTCCTTTTATACCTTGTTAACAGTCACATGCTATTTCTCTTAGCTATTGAAGATACTCTTTTCTGTAGAGACATTTTCCCCAATAACTTTATTTTTCCTGTTTGATCTGTGGTGTTTGGTGAATTTTGATTTCAGACGAGTCAACATTAAGGAAGTCGTTTGGTTTTTTAGTATTAAAAAAGAGTCACTAACCATTCTATTCATTCTGTTTTCATTGCTTTCTACCTTGAAAGGAATACAGTAAGTATCACTCAGCATTGCCTGCTTTGAATATAGTCCTCTTTTATCCCTTAAGCAATTTGTTTTTTAAAGTGCTACAGTTTTCTCCATACAAATACCACATTGAACGTTATTTTCTTCTCTCTTATGTATTTGTATGGCGGGTTGAAGACCTGTTGAGGTGGAAGGGTGTTGCTCGGTTGAGGAGCATGGCATAGGCTAGAGGTGGGGCTCCCTGTTGGCTTTCCCAAAGTAACTACTGCCACCATGGCCCAGAGTTGGCCCTCCACATTCCAGCTCTAGAAACTTGATTGGCAGCATGCCGGAAGATCACTGGTTTCTTGAAAACCGGCTCATGTCTACACAATTCACAGATGATCAAGGCAAACCAGAATGGCAATTACAAGTTTGCAATGTCACTGTCATACAGACCGGATTATTTCTATCCGCATTCTTTCCTTGTAGGAACCCAGTGGGAAGCCAGTTACAACCACAAGATTGCTTGTTGTGTTGGTCTGTTTGTGTTGCTATGAAGGAATACCTGAGGCTGGGTAATTTATAAAGAAAAGAGGTTTATTTGGCTCGTGGTTCTGAAGGCTATGCAAGCATGGCACCAGCATCGCTTGGCTTCCGGGGAGGCCTCAGGTTACAGTCATGGTGGGAGGTGGAGCGAGAGCAGGCACATCACATAGTGGGAACAGGACCAAGAGAGACGCCGCATGCTTTTAAATCACCAGCTCTCCTGTGAATCAACAGAGTGAAAACTCGCCTACTACCATGTAGGGGAGGGCACCTGGCCACCATGAGGGAACTGCCCCCATGACACAAACACCTCCCACCGGGCCCCACCTCCAACACTGAGGATCACTTTTCAACAGGAGATTTGGAGGGAATAAGTATCCAAGCCATATCCCTGGGTCATCAAGAAGAGTTAGATACATGGTTTCAGTGGCTGATGAGCTTCTTCCTCGTGTTTTCACCTCCTGCAGGGTCTAGACCATGTACTTCGTGTGTCAGGGCATCCCCTTTCCTCGGCAGTGCCAAGTGAAAACTGCTAGACCCTAGCTCCCTGACCCCCCTTTCTACATGTTCACGTGGATCATGTTTTCTACTAGCACTTTGATTTAACGACATCTCCTGTCTTCCCGTATTCATCCTGAGCAGCGTTCTCTCTCCCCTTTATTAACAGTATTGATTTTATCAGTCAGATTTTATCTCTGTTTGCCAACTTGTAGTCTGTATTTTGGAGTAACCTTCCTATAGCCATGAGGTGTATTAAGATAATATGGAATAGTAATAGTATTAGAATTAGTAGGTTGCTGAGTGCATTTTGTGTAGCTTGCATAGATGAAGAAAAACATATAAATAAGATAACACATAACTGTGAAAGTTTATTATAAATTTTAACCACAGTCAAACTGGAAGCATCAAATAGTACTTACATATTATTTTAGCCATGAATCCGAATAGCATGGTCAAAATGATCATACTTGTTAGCTTTCAGTTTTTCAGAGCTAATTATCAAATTTATAGATTATTTTACTTTCTCTTTCTTTTATTTCCTGTATTCCCATTAGCTTTTCACAGAGGATGGGAAGATAGCTATAAATGTTATAAACTCTGGCAAAAAGTTTGGTGAAGAACGTTTAATAAGAGGAAGTTTGGGACTTATCCTTTTCATTTATCTATGTAATTCTTATCTCTGACATGGTGGGTTATTGAAATGAACGTTTCCATGTTTAGTTCCAGAGGCACCAGATCGGCCTACCATCTCCACTGCGTCAGAGACGTCGGTCTATGTCACTTGGATTCCTCGGGCAAATGGGGGTTCTCCAATCACTGCCTTCAAAGTCGAATATAAACGGATGAGGACCAGCGATTGGCTGGTGGCAGCTGAAGACATCCCTCCTTCCAAACTTTCAGTGGAAGTTCGTAGTTTAGAACCAGGTAGTAATATTCAAACATTTCCTTTTACCATCGGTGTGAACTTTAGATACATACATTTATATATTTTGAGATGAGGTCTCACTCTGTTGGCCCAGGCTGGGGTGCAGTGGCATAATCATGGCTTACCTCAGCCTCCCAAGTAGCTGAGACTACAGGCACTCCCCACCGTGCCTGGCTAATTTTTGTATTTTTTGTACAGACAGGGTTTTGCCATGTTGCCCAGGCTGATCTTGAACTCCTGTGCTCATGCAATTTGCCACCCTTGGTCTCCTGCTGAAATGCCAGGATTGCAGGTGTGAGTCATAGCACCTGGCAGATGGAAATTTTTAGTAGTCTTATATTTTTTTCTGATTGTTAAAGTATTCATGCTTATTGTATAAAAATGTGAAAATAAAGAAAATATAAAGAAGAGAATAAGTCACCTAAAATCCACCCATTCAGAGATAATCATTGTTTATATTTCGTTGTATTTTTTCGTAGCCTTTTGTCTCTCTCTCTCTCTTTTTTTTTTTTTTTTTTTTTTTGAGACAGAGCCTTGCTCTGTCACCCAGGCTGGAGTGCGATGGCACAATCTCGGCTCACTGCAACCTCCACCTCCCATGTTCAGGTGATTCTCCTGCCTCAGCCTCCCAAGTAGCTGGGATTACAGGCGCCTGCCACTACGCCCAGCTAATTTTTGTATTTTTAGTAGAGATGGGGTTTCACTGTGCTAGTCAGGCTGGTCTCGAACTCCTGACCTCAGGTGATCTGCCCGCCTCAGCCTCCCAACGTGCTGCGATTATAGGCATGAGCCACTGCAGGATCATGCCATAAATATTGTTTTGTTATCCCATGTTCCCCATATTTTATCATATATGTTTTCCAGTATCATTAAAAATTCTTCACAAACTCAACTTTTAGTAGAGATTTACCTTTCATATAAATAAATATACCATAATCCACTTAGCTATTCTTTATTTCTGAGCTTTAGAGTATTTCTGTTTATTTAGAGTTAGAAATACTGTGGTGTACATCTTATATGTGTGTGTGTTTTGCTATGCCTGAATACTTTGAGAGGAAAATTGCTTGTTATTTGACAAAAATTACTTGATCTGCTGAATTTCAACACAGTTGTAATACTCAGTGCTTCGTGTTGTGGACATAAGTCAGTGATGAACACGCGTTTGTTCTTTAAGTTTTGTTTCAGCAGAGGAACCCTGCCCTCCCCACAAGAATCTTGAGGCTATATGAGAGAAATTAAACCATAAAAGACGAAAAGCATAAATCAACTTTCTGTACTTTCATTTGTTTAGGTTTCATGGCGATTTTTTTCTGGACTTTTAAATGTACATTAGTAGCAAATGCCTATGGCTGTTAAAACAGGCAACATGCGCAGCATAGGGTCAAGTAGGTATAGTTGGGAGAAGCATCAGTTTTAAATGTGGGTGAAGCTAAGAAACATTCCGTAGATTGAAAACACTGTCTTCAGAAGCTCAGTAATTATTTTTGAGCTATCGGGAAACTTGCTTTAGGATTTTAATTTATTCTTTAGGTTCAGATTTTCAGAAATTCACAGTCCTCAACATTTTTTTAAGTTCTTAATATCTACTTCAAATAATTCCTTCCCCAGTAGTTAAATCTGCTCCCTCTTACCCTGTTAGCAGTGAAGCCAGAGTGACATCTGCGGCCGCCCACACAGTGCCTCTTTATGAGTGTATTCACCGGATTAAACCGTGCTTCAGTTGTTTCTTTTAAAGTGAAAAGAACCTAGTTTTGGGGACAGATAGTTCAACTAATACAGTCATTGACGGGTATGACTTAGAACAGGATGGTGAAAAGAGCGAATGTCCTCTTTCCTATTCTCTACCTGCTTTTTCCCTGAGATGTCATTAATCTTTTTCAACCCTCTTTCTTGGTGACTCCTAAGAAGGTCTTGGGATCTTGAGCACAATGCATGGAGCAGCCACTCCCAGTTGATTGAAATTGTCAATTGGGTTGAAATCTATTTACTATACGGGCTTTAGATACTTTATTATAGATAGGTACTTAAGCACAATTGCCATATTTTGACTATTCTGCCTTTCATTGTCTTATTACAGCTTTTCTTAGTTATGTTTTGTTGTTGTTGTTGTTTGTTTGTTTTTGTTTTCCCTCAAAGGTTCAACATACAAATTTAGGGTCATTGCCATCAACCATTATGGTGAGAGTTTTCGGAGTTCAGCATCTCGCCCTTATCAGGTGGCTGGGTTCCCCAGTCGCTTTTCCAACCGTCCAGTAACTGGACCCCACATTGCGTACACAGAGGCTGTCAGCGATACTCAGATCATGCTAAAGTGGACGGTCAGTAAACATCTTCTGGAATGAGATCTTCTGGTTTGGTCATGTTAACAGTCAATTTAATATTCTCATGACAATACAGTAAACAGCAAATTTTGAACTTTAATTGAGGGGACATGCAAGGGCACCAATATTTGTCTAAATAAGAGCACATATTTGAGGAGGGCAGGGTTAAAAGGAGAATTATTGTTTCCTCAGCTCTCATCCAAATGTTGTTAACTTAATTGCCATCATGATTTTTTCATTTGGAACCAAATGTGCTTTTATGCTTTTGAACCGGCCTTATTTCTGTTTAACTTTGCAGTAAGCTAAATGCTTTTAATACCTTTGAAGTAAATTAAAAATGGCCATTATTGGTATGTTTGCAAAACGAAACTAGAAAAATGTGACCAAGTAGATAAAGAAACCTTAATGAATGAGAAAGTTATGTTTATTTTTCCCTTTGACAAGTCTTTGCTTCTATTTTTCAGTACATTCCATCCAGTAACAATAACACTCCCATTCAAGGATTTTATGTCTATTACCGACCAACAGATAGTGACAATGACAGTGATTACAAGAGGGACGTTGTAGAAGGTAAGTCCACCTGGCCTACTGGAGTCCCTGTAAAGGAGCTTTGGAGAAAGAAGGTTGATGAATATAAAATGCATCATCCCAAGTTAAGAGAGTACAAAGTGGAATGGTGTATGTGTTATTGCTATTGAATTTATCCCAAAGAAAGCCACCTTTTCCCATTTAATATATGCAGCACCTTATATTTTGGTTGCAGAAACTTGTACAAACATTTGGGGGAAATAGGATTAATCAGTAGTAGTTCATCTGAAAGAACATTTTGATTTCTGTTTCATTTGAATGAACAGTGACCTGAGTTTAAAAATCCATTACAATGTTTAGCTACTTTTAAAAAATATCTCAGTCATTTTGGAGTCTGTCCTAGAAAGATCACGTCGTAAGCCTCTTGCTCACTTGTAGAGATGCTGAGAAATTGGAATGCATGTGGAAAAGAAAGAAAACAGCTAAGAAGATGGTGCTGCTTTTTTAACTGCATTTAAATAGAATCCACAATTTTGCCTGTGGCCTGAAGGCTCCACCTGACGTGGCTGGCCCCTGTCTACACCACGTCTCTTGCACCTCTCCCTTTCTGGCCCTTCTTTCAGTTTCCTTGTGTGCACTGAGACATTTTTGCCTCAGGACCTTGGCACAGGGTAGTTCCTGTTGCCTTTACCTAGTTGTGTGCACAGAAAAATTGTCCCACTTTTCAAAATGTTTGACAGTCAAGTTACGGGGAGTTGGATCTTCCCCGTAACTTCCTCTCAGGTAACTTCCTCTCATTTACATGAGAGGGTACCTTGCCGTAGTTTCTAACCATACCCTTTATGTTTATTTCATAGCAGTTATCAAAGTTTAAGTACATGGTGTGTGTGTGTGTGTGTGTGTGTGTGTTTATGTGTGTATTTGAAACTGTTTGCTTAAAGTCTGTCTCCTCTACTAGATGTTAACTCCCTGGTGAGCACAGGACCTTTTCTCCCACTGCTATGTCTCCAGAACCTAAATGGTGAGGTGGCCAGTATTGAATTAATATATGAATGGAGTCCAAAAAGAACAAGGGAATGTCTAACAATATTCAGGTTGAAAAAGACTAGCAGAAGCAACCTGATCGCCGCCTTCAAGTATTTAAGGACTGTTATGTGGAAGAGAAGCTGAGTCAGCTGGGGGAGGGGAAGTTGCAAGAAAGCAGTGTAAGAAAGAACTTTCTAACATAGCATTCCTAACGTAGGTTCCCGCACAAAGTCGTCAACTCCTTAATGCCGGAAGTGCTCAGCAGAAGCTGAACGCCACTTCTCAGTGGTATCTTGGAAGGGATTTTTGCTTTTGGAGGAAGGCTTCTTCCAAGTTCTTTTTTTCACTTCAAGATTCTGATTCTTTGAAATAAGAAATGTGCTAGTGAATTATGTCAGAAAATTGCCATAGGCCAAGGTTATTTTCCATATGACTTCTTGACATCAAATACTACATATAGTTTGTGTTCTAATAAATTACTTTAACTATGCTGTATCACATTTCTTAAAATATTGTAGCAGTCCTTTTCATATTCAGTGGAATGACTTTTGTACTATAATGAGAAATTTATGATCCACTTCTTAATGCTTGGCATATAGTAGTTGCTCAGTAAATATTTTTTGAATGAGGGATTGATTCTTTCTTTTCTGCCATAACTTTTAGTGGCAAAACTATTCTGTGCTGTTAGGACTCACCATAGTAGCGGTCTCACGGGAAAGAAGAGCCTGGAAGGGGCATGAGGGGATGTTTGGGGTGGGGGCTTTCCTGTGTTGTCTTTGTTGACTTAGGTATGGGTGCCATGGGCATGTCCAGTTTGTGAACATTCATTGAGCGGTACAGTTATGTGGACTTTTCTGTATGCATACTTTACATCAGTAAAAAGGCTATTTTTAAAAAGAAAAGGAAGGATAATATTTAGGTTGGTGCAAAAGTAAAAAGTAATTGCGGTCTTTGCCATTACTTTTAATGACAAAGACCACAGTTACTTTTGCACCAACCTAATAGTGCTTGTTCTCCATTTTGGGCCTGTCTAGGTCTTCCTTTTATTTCATTGACTTTAGGGCAGTGGGGATGTCAGAATTTTATTTTTAAAATTTTTTGACAGAGGCTAAACATTTACCATAAAATAGTTCTAAGTAAAATGAGTGTCTGTCTCTGTCTCTCTGTTTTTCTCTCTCTCATCATCACCCTTCTTGGTTCTATGTTCTAGAAATATCCGCTAATAAACAGTTTTAAAACCATATTCTCTAGTCAAATCTTTGAGCTTTTACAAACTTCTGAAATATGCATATTGAGCATGGAACTTGGAAATTATTTAAAGAAGCTTTTGTATCTAGTAGTGTCTGCAAATGTGAGTTTTGCCGTAGGTTCACAGAGCGCTTGTTTATAAATGTAATATACTGAGCAGCTAGATGTTTAAGTGGGCTTCACTATGCTGTGTAATTTGCTTATTCTATATTTTCAAGTTTATGCATTTGAAATTCTTTTTGTGGCAGTTGGAAACTATTGGTCTGTTCTCCAAAAAGCAGGAACAAAAGTGTTCATCCTTTGTACTTAAAGTTTTTGTTTTTTAAAGTTTTAGATTACTTCTGTGAATTGACCCAACATTTAAACTTTTGAAAACAAACTTAAAAGTCAGATTGTAAAAGAATACATACAGTAAGAGAAGGACAATGAAGCTATCCTGTTTTCTGAATTAGGTTCCACATGTAGGCAAACTGTACACGTTTCCAACACAACAGTGTTTTGGTGTTGAATATTTTTATCTTTTAAAGTTAAGTCAATTCCAAATAAAGTATCAGTCACTCTGATCTTTAAGTCTGTGCTTTGGTTTCTCTCTGAGGTAAATCCTTACCTTTTCTAAAATATCCTTTGGGAAAATAATTGCCTGTTAATCCAAGGACATGTGCTGGGTGGTCGGTTTTAAACCTAATGATGTACTTAGTTGTCTTATTCATCAATGATCGGTAAAATTCTTTCTCTTTGCTGTTATTTCCTGTAATTTTAGCCAGTGGAAGAATAACTATAACAGTGGAATATTAATCTAACAAGATATGTATCATTTTAACGATTTTTCTCTTATTAGTAACATATCCGAAGCCTAGTTTAATTCCATTTTTATGAACGCTATGAAAGGAAAACTTCAAATCTAGTGTAGTAATTATTCAAGAGAATGTTTGTAGTGTAGGTGAGTGTAGGGCCAGGTTGGGAAAGACCCAAGGCTAGAGAAAAAAAAGAAGTTTTTTGGAAAGCCTTTGGATTTTAGAGACAGATCTATTCCATTTTCAACCAGTTTTTGAGTCAGTATCTTTTGGGGGATCCTTTTTACATTTGTAAATGGGGCATAGAACTCCTCACTTTTGAGCCTTTCAGAGACGATCCTAAAACAAGCAGATTTTCTTCCTTCGAAACCGTGGGTCTGTACAAGTGAAGGGTGTTGTACTGTTGACCTGGAAAGAGGCTTGTACTTCCAGATTGAAATATTTTTGTCTGCGTTGAGTTAGAAAGGAGTCTGGTGATATTGGTCCTGTCAGCCAAGTAGATTTAACGTGCATATGTGGTTTTGTTTTGCTTTTTTTCTCCCCCTTTAATTAATTCTTAAATCAGTCGGGGGTATGCTTGAGTTTCTATGAAACAGTGGAGACAGTCTGAAGAGATGTTTCTACAAGGGATTAAGGGTGCTTGAAGAGTTAATTTAATCTGGCAAAAGTGTCCCTGCTTATGAAAGGTTGTCACCAGTCCATGGAAGTCAAAATGAAGAGTGATTTCTACTGGAGTGTTCAATTTAGGAGTGTTTCTAAATGAAATGTTGGTTGTGTGCCACGGATAACAGAGTCATTCTCCTGGAGATACTTGTGTGGTTTGGAGATCTTCACTCAAAAGAACGCAGGAGTGGGGGTGGCGGCCAAGAGTTTCCCATAGTAGATTTTGCTTTTTGATGATTCTCAGCAGTTTATTCGGGCATTCGGTCATATGTCAGTTCATGTTGTATCCATGACAATGGAATTGAGAGCTTTGCTCGGGCCATTCTCGTAACTGGTCAGTTGCTCTGGGTAGTGCACCATTTGCTGGTCCCAAATGTACTGTTGCTTTTTGGTGGAGGAACATAGTGGATTGACTTGCTGGGTTAAGATGGGGATGAAAGGACTTGAGGTTTCTTTCCTATGCATAAAATTAACATGTATTTTATGAAAGACTCCCCACTAATTATTTTTAGTGAAACAAGTATTATTGCCAACACACAGATATAGTTTTAAGTCAGCTTATCTCTTCTCTTTACTTTTCCTTCATGCCATGTAATAGAAATGCTGTTTATCTGTGGTACATTAGTCAAATACTTACTGTTAAGGACATTTTTATTGCACAAACTACTAGATGGTGGTGGATGCTGCTCCAGCCTCATCCTGAAAACATTAACTAATTATATCGATACTATCATTTAGGCTGTATGATGTGTAAAGCCTTTTATTTTTCCTTTTAGGTTCAAAGCAGTGGCACATGATTGGCCACCTCCAGCCAGAAACCTCCTATGACATTAAAATGCAATGCTTCAACGAAGGAGGAGAAAGTGAATTTAGCAATGTGATGATCTGCGAGACTAAAGGTGGGAGAAGTTTTGCTTTTTCCCTGGACAGTGATGGAATTCCATCCCTGAATTACTGCTTCTGACTGTTGATATATTCTGGGTTTTGTTTTGTTTTGAGACATGGTCCCACTCTGTCACCCAGGCTAGAGTGCAGTGGTACAATCTCAGCTTGCTGCAACCTCCACCTCCTGGGTTCAAGCCATTCTCCTGCCTCAGCCTACCAAGTAGCTGGGACTGCAGGTGCACACCACCACGCCCAGCTAATTTTTATAATTTTAGTAGAGATGGGGTTTCACCATGTTGGCCAAGCTGGTCTCGAACTCCTGGCCTCAGGTGATCCACCTGCCTGGGCTTCCCAAACTGCTGGAATTACAGGCATGAGCCACCACACCCAGCCACGACTACTGATATATTTGCCTAAGGAAATTTCTGCTTTGGACCATTTTCTAGGTGCATACACTTACACTGTCCAGACAAATGTATAACATGTGGGCTCGAATACTTGACTAAAAAGTAGTTTACATAATCATTAATCCTGTTTGTTAATTTCTGTGTGACTCTTAAGTAAATCACCTCCCTTCCTTTTTCTTTATTTTTATTTTATTTTATTTTATTTATTTATTTATTTATTTTTGAGACGGAGTCTCGCTCTGTTGCCCAGGCTGGAGCGCAGTGGCCGGATCTCAGCTCACTGCAAGCTCCGCCTCCCGGGTTTATACGCCATTCTCCTGCCTCAGCCTCCCGAGCAGCTGGGACTGCAGGCGCCCGCCACCTCGCCCGGCTAGTTTTTTGTATTTTTTTTAGTAGAGACGGGGTTTCACCGTGTTAGCCAGGATGGTCTCAATCTCTTGACCTCGTAATCTGCCCGTCTCGGCCTCCCAAAGTGCTGGGATTACAGGCTTGAGCCACCGCGCCCGGCCTATTTTATTTTTTTTTAGAGACGGCATCTCACTGTGTTGCCCAGGCTGGTCACGAACCCTTCCCTTTTTCTTTACAAAGATGATAAAAATATTTGTTGACTACTTTCTAGATTGCTGTGAAAATGAGAATACTAACAAAAGTTTAAGAATATTAAGAAGTGAAACATATGTTTAAAGTAGTTTCTTGAGTGACAGATAATGTAACTTCTGTCTACTTGTTTAATTAAGTGTAGTAAAGTTTAGAATTAGCAGTTGCTAATTCTAAATTGAACATTCTCAACTCTGCCTGCATAGGTAGATTCACTGTCAAGAGTGTTGCCATGTTTAAGATACCACAGGGGAATAATAGAAATAGCTCATGTAGATGTTTACAAGCAAAAACACTCTTGTCCACAGTCTCAGTTAATCTTCACAACAACTTTGAGGATACTGTCAACTGCAAGGAACACAAAAATCTCCTCTCAGTAGGCTTCAACAGTGAAGAAATGTGTTATCCCAAAAATAAGCAGCCCAGAAGTAGGTAACTAATTCCAAGGTTGTTTAATTCAGGAGGCTGAGGCAGGAGAATCGCTTGAGCCTGGAAGATAGAGGTGGCAGTGAGCCAAGATCAGGCCCCTGCACTCCAGTTTGGGCAAGAGAGTGAGACCTTGTCTCAAAAAAAAAAAAAAAAAAAAAAAAAAAGTTCATTGTTTTCTGTCTTTCCTGTTTGCCATGTTCCCGTTGCCAGCTTGGCCCTAAGACTAGCACTGCTGTTAGCTCGCCTCAGTTCTGGGCATCACCTTTAAGGTGTTATAATGTCTGATAGTGTTTGTTTTCAAGAACAAGGAAAATTTCCTCCAAAGGCCTCTACTAGATCTTCCCACAAGTCTTATTAGTCACAATTCAGCCACACACTGCCCCCACACCGTTGACCAGATTTATCCCAGAGTTCTGTGGGGTTGAGGTAGACACCCAAACAAAATTGGAGCTCTGATAACATGGTAAAGATGGCTGTTGAGTGAGCTGGGCAGCCATCAGTGTCTCTACAGGTGATCTTATTATTCCTTTTTAAAAATGAGGACTTGAAAAAGTAGGTTTTTAAAAAATGAGGAAATGGAGGCTCCAAAAGATTGAATGATAAGCCAAGGCTTAGTTCTAGCTTTTAAATTCTAAATCATGTGTGTCTCTGCTGCAATACTCACATCTTAAGTCCATACTTAAACATATATCCACATACCTTTAGACTTACCTTGAATTTCATTTGTTTAACATATATTTGAGTGCCTTTTTGTACCAGACACTGTGATGTGTTCATGGGATACTTGGAGTAAAGTTAAATAAAAATGAAATTTATCATCTCTGCCCCCAGGACATTTAAGAATCTAGCCAGACGAAACATAAAACATTATAACTGTTATTTATAGTAGTATAATAGTATAGCTGTGATTACAATAGTATACCTCATTTTCTGACATCAGTAGGGAATGAAAAGGTTCTACCTACAGACTTTCAGATCAGTGAAAAACAAAAAACTTCTTTGAAATGTTAACTATTCATGTTGAATGACTTTTATGTAATTATGTATTACATAATTCCCAGCCTGTTTAGATGGAAGATCTCATGTATACTTCAACCTTTAAAAAATGACTCTAGGTTTTTGTGAACAATGATGGTTTTATCTTGAGTAATTGAGGAAGGTTTTCAGGGATGACAGAGGCGCTGAAGGCTGGCTGTTTTCCCTTCCCACCGAAGATCAGAGACTGCTGTGATGTTTCTTTTAGTTCTTTGGTTTCTCTCTGGTTTTCATCTCACCTTTCTATTTCAGGCTGTTATCTGTCTCTTCCTATCAGTGTTAATGGATCTCACTTACCCTTCAATGCAAGCCATCTGTCCTCAGTTTTTACCTTTAGCGAGGGGTTGGAAACCAGATCATGAAGGTTGATAGAATTACAAATGAATTAAGAACAAATAAAGAGTGATTAAACCTGACGACTTCCCTATGAGTAATCATGATCTTTAATATATGATATGGAACATCCATTGTGCCTCAGAAACTTGTTTTCTTTAGGGTCGGCCAGGACATAGAATTGTATAGTCTAACATACCACCTCAAGTAGAAATTTCCTTAGCATCTCTGCCAAATATTCATCCAGCTTTCAATAAGAGAGAACACCTTCTCTTGAAAGATGACTTCTTTTCTCATTCCCAGCTCTGTTTGGTGTGGTTGATACTGCTAGAAAATTGAACCCCAATTTAATGTTGTTTGTTGAATAGATATTTTTTTTTTTGAGATGGAGTCACCCAGGCTGGAGTGCAGTGGTGTGATCTTGGCTCACTGCAATCTCTGTCTCCCGGATTCAAGTGATTCTCCTGCCTCAGCTTCCCGAGTAGCTGGGATTACAGGCACGTGCTACCGAGCCTGGTTAATTTTTTGTATTATTAGGAGAGACGGAGTTTCACCCTGTTAGCCAGGATGGTCTCGATCTCCTGACCTCGTTATCTGCCCAGCTCCGCCTCCCAAAGTGCTGGGATTACAGGCATGAGCCACTGCGCCCAGCCAAGTAGATTTTTATTTTTTATTTTTTTCCTGGTTTTTCCTCTTTTTTTAAAAAATTATACTTTAAGTTCTAGGGTACATGTGCACAATGTGCAAGTTTGTTACATATGTGTACATGTGCCGTGTTGGTGTGCTGCACCCATTAACTCATCATTTACATTAGATATTTCTCCTAATGCTATCCCTCCCCCATCCCCCCACCCCATGAGAAGCCCCAGTGTGTGATGTTCCCCGCCGTGTGTCTGAGGGTTCTCATTGTTCAATTCCCACCTGCGAGTGAGAACATACAGTGTTTGGTTTCGCTCAGAATGATGGTTTCCAGCTTCATCCATGTTGCTACAAAGGATATGAACTCATCCTTTTTTATGGCTGCGTAGTATTCCATGGTGTATATGTGCCACATTTTCTTAATCCAGTCTGTCATTGATGGACATTTGGGTTGGTTCCAAGTCTTTGCTATTGTGAAGAGTACCACAATAAACATACGTGTGCATGTGTCTTTATAGTAGCATGCTTTATAATCCTTTGGGTATATGCTCAGTAATGGGATGGCTGGGTCAAATGGTATTTCTGGTTCTAGATCCTTGAGGAATCGCCACACTGTCTTCCACAATGGTTGAACTAGTTTACAGTCCCACCAACAGTGTAAAAGCGTTCCTCTTTCTTCACATCCTCTCCAGCACCTGTTGTTTCCTGACTTTTTAATGCTTACCATTCTAACTGGTGTGAGATGGTATCTCATTGTGGTTTTGATTTGCATTTCTCTAATGAGCAGTGTGATGATGAACATCTTTTCTCATCTGTGTCTGTTTAGCTGAATAGATTTTTTAAAAGCTGCTTTGCTTCTGTGGTTTGCTGGCACCATAACAGGAAATTCAGTATAATAACCAATAATAACAGCAGAACTGATTGACCACCACCCTGAGCCAGGCTCTAAGTGCTTTCCATGGCTTAACGCGTTTACCCTTCATTACCACTAGATAATTGATAGAGCTCTTATTAATATCCCCGTTTCAAAATGTAAAAACTGGCTGGGCACAGTGGCTTACACCTGTAATCCTAGCACTTTGAGAGGCCAAAGTGGGTAGACCACTTGAGGTCAGGAGTTTGAGACCACCCTGGCCAATATGGTGAAAACTTGTCTCTACTAAAAATATAAAAAAAATATTATCCAGGCGTGGTGGCATGTGCCTGTAATCCCAGCTACCTGGGAGGCTGAGGCGGGAGAATCACTAGAACCTGGGAGACAGAGGCTGCAGTGAGCCGAGATCATGCCATTGCACTCCAGCCTGGGCAACAGGGCGAGACTTTGTCTCAAAAAATAAATAAATAAAAAAATAAAAACTTGAGGTTTTGGAGGTAAAAGTCATATAGCTAATGATAGGTGGAGGTGAGGTATAAACATAGGCTGTGTGCTTCCGGAGACTGGCTGCCAACCACTTTGCTCTGCTGCTTTTCTGTGACATGTAGAGACTTAAGAACATACAATTTGGGGATGAGAGAATGAGGTTTGAGCCCCACCTGTTATTAGTTTTTGTTATTGCTATTACCCAGAATACCGACGAACCGGGTAAGAGTACTGCACCTACATGGGCTCCAAAGGCTTTGTTTTTGGAATGTTTAATACTGTGTGTGAGATTTTGGAAGGTCATTGTTCTAGTAACCCAAAGCCATAATTTCTATTATTGGTAGTGATTTATATACATGGTAGAAGCATAAAATATGTAATTCTGAGTCTTGTTTAGCTCAAAATATATCTGACAGAAAGGAGTTTGTGTTTCATCCATAAGTGGAAATGCTTTTTTTTTTCTTTGAGATGGAGTCTCGCTCTGTCACCCAGGTTGGAGTGCAGTGGCATGATCTTGGCTTACTGCAACTTCTGCCTTCCGGTTTCAAGCAGTTCTCCTGCCTCAGCCTCCCCAGTAGCTGGGATTACGAGCACCCGCAGCCACACCCGGCTAATTTTTGTATTTTTAGTAGACACGGGGTTTCACCGTGTTGCTCAGGCCGGTCGTGAACTCCTGAGCTCAGACAGTTGCTTGCCTCGGCCTCCCAAAATGCTGGGATTACAGGCGTGAGCCACCGTGCCCGGCCTAAGTGGAAACACTTTCATTTCAACTATTTGGGAGTCTTCTTCAAGTACAGTTAAGCAGATATTCATATAGCAGTTTGGATTAGACCAAGTGCATATGTTCGTCTGCTCTTAGGATTTCTCTAAAGTTTGTGGACTAAAACTTTGGCACATCAGGTTTTTAAACTTTGGAGCTCTCTTTGTGACTCATTGGTGGTCAGATCATCTCAGTCACAAGAGTAAACAGACTGGCTTGCATTCCTAACCAGACCTCCTTCAGAGAGTAAACCATTTCATGGAGTCTGTATTCACTCTGACATCATGTTTTCCTTTATATTTCAACTAGTGAAACGTGTTCCTGGGGCTTCTGAATATCCTGTCAAAGACTTGAGTACCCCTCCAAATTCTTCGGGAAGTGGAGGAAATGTGGGGTCTGCAGCCAGCCCTGCTAGAAGCAGTGACATGTTATATCTGATCGTTGGCTGTGTGCTGGGCGTCATGGTCCTCATTCTGATGGTTTTCATTGCAATGTGCCTGTGGAAGAATCGCCAGCAGAATACCATACAAAGTAAGTCACTCATAAGTGTTTCCTTCTCTTTTTCTAAAGATGGGTGGACAAATATTGTCAGAATAAATATTGATTTCTAACACTGTTGTGTATTAGTGTCATGGTATGAAGCACATGAGATACTCTTCATTCAGAGGAGATGACTTTAAAACTGGGCTAGCTGTCAGCCAGAGTAAGTGGAGCATCAAATTAAATTGCCCAGCAGACATAAACACCAAAGCCAAAACTAAGCAGGTCTCTAAGTAAATAACTGACTTATTGCTGGGAAACTCCAGCTTTGTTGGACCACCAAAGAGGAGCCTGAGCTCTGGAATTGCTGTAGGAACACCTTTACCCTGGTACAGAGCTTGCCAACAGGGAATAGAAAAGCCATGATGGGAAGCAGGTAGTGAAAACTTCTCTAAGTCACTGTCACTGAATGACACGTAACCAATGAGGATAATGCAGCCCTGTTTCTGTGCCTGATGGACTCAAGACCGCCAGCATGGCATCCTCTCCCTGGAGTGTATCTAGGAATACGTGTGCTTGAACATCGATGATGGCTCTGCTTTGAAATAACAAGTGAAATAACCTAGAACCCCCTTTCTCTTTTCACTTCCTTCAGTTCTCTTCAGCACACTGTCTTACTTTTCGTATTATCGCAGCTATTATAAAATAGGATCATCAAATCAAGCAGAGAGTTTAGTCTTTGGTGGGAGGAAGTTTTTTGGTTTTCCCTTTGGCTCCAGAATAAGGAAATGAAAGAAAAGTGAGGGACAACCCCAGCAGGCACTTCCAGTGGCTGTTAGCCAGTTCTCACGCATGCTCCCCTTTTAGTTACCGGTTCCGGGGGAAGGAAGTACTCTGTTTGTATCGAATGGTGCCGTCCAAGAGATAGGGGGAGAGACGGTGGCTGCGTCAGGCTGAAAGGGATGGTGATCATTTGATTTTCTAAGTGGTTTTAATGCCATTGCCTTTAATTGTGTGAGTGCATGTTGAATCATTAAAAGAGAAGTATTAATCTGAAAGGGATGGTGATCATTTGATGTTCTAAGTGGTTTTAATGCTGTTGCCTTTAACTGTGTGAGTGCATGTTGAATCATTAAAAGAGAAGTATTAATCTGGTCATCTGAGCTATATTAATCGGATTAAAGTCATCCTACTTTGTGACCTGATAATATGTTTAAAAATGGATAATTCTCATGGTGGTGTTCATTCAGTCATTTATTCAAAATATAATCATTGTCTTCTCTATACCAGGCACTGTTCTGGACAGTGGAGATGTAATGGTAAATAAAATAAACACCACGTCTGCCCTCTCAAAGTTTATAGTTTAGTAGAGACCACAAGCAGGTGTACTGAGATTACACACCTGGGCAAGAGTGCACAGTAATGCGGGCAGCTAAGGAAAGGAGGGACACCTAATCCAGCCTTGGCGAGCTCTCCTACCTTCGAAGATTTTATCCAAGCTCCAACAACAAATCCTGTACAGTTTGGACACTCTAGTTTCTAAGAGATATTTTACTTTTTCTACATATATCTGGTAGATGTGCCTCTGGAAATCAGAGTTTTGAAACAGTCATTTATATGCTTTTAATAGAAGAAAATCGAAGGCCAGGCACAGTGGCTCACGCCTCTAATCACAGCACTTTGGGAGGCCGAGGCGGGTGGATCACGAGGTCAGGAGATCAAGACCAGCCTGGCTAGCACAGTGAAACCCTGTCTCTACTAAAAATACAAAAAATTAGCTGGGCATGGTGGCACGTGCCAGCTACTCGGGAGGCTGAAGCAGGAGAATTGCTTGAACCTGGGAGGTAGAGGTTGCAGTGAGACAAGATCATGCCATGGCACTCCAGCCTGGGCAACAAAAGCGAAACTCCATCTCAAAAAAAAAAAAAAAAAAAGAAAAGAGAATCACTTTTTGCCTTTGGTACCCCACACCTTCCAAATGGGTTATAATGACTAAGCGGCTGTATGCATGGTCAGTGACTGTATGTACAGCTCCATCCTTTTACTTAACAGAGTTGTTTATTGCTACTGGAAATACCCCACCTAAAGCTAGTCTTTTGTTGTCATTTTATGCTGTTGTTTTCAGCACTTTGAGGTATAATATCTAGGAGTTTAAGCACTTTTTCCTAGTGTTGCCAGTACTCTGATAGTTTAGCTTGCCCAATATATTCATTCTCTTTTGAGTAATTTCTCCCTAGTTAATTTTTCTTCCCGTTAACAGAATCATAATTAACTCAGAGTTCACAGCTATCTCTACACTCTATGGAAAATAATAGCAATAACTTTATTAAACTATGTCTTACAAGTGGGCTTTAAGTGAACATTTTAAAAATGTTTTTATTTTAGTCTATTTGTAGTCTCTTAGGGGTTTTATCAGTAAGACCTTCAGCAAGAAGATTGTCCTTTTTAATGTCTTATTCTGTGTGTGTGTGTGGCTTTTTTGTTCTCTTTTAACAGAATATGACCCACCAGGATATCTCTACCAAGGATCAGATATGAATGGGCAGATGGTAGAATACACCGCTCTCTCGGGAGCGAGTCAGATAAATGGAAATGTTCACGGAGGCTTCCTAACCAACGGCGGTCTCAGCAGTGGCTATTCCCACCTTCACCGTAAGGTCCCCAACGGAGTCAATGGAATTGTGAATGGGAGCCTAAATGGAGGACTTTACTCTGGGCACACCAACTCTCTACCCAGGACACATGTGGATTTCGAACATCCTCGTCATCTAGTGAATGTAAGAGACCTAACTATAAATAAAAACCCCTCTGTCCCTCAGGGTGCCAAGTACCAGAACGGGGACAGCATGCTGGGCTTTGTTCAATATAGAAACCTCACAGGTTCCCTTGAATGGAAGCAGCATCGATCACTGGCAGCCCTTTGATCCCCAGTAGTCTTTGTAAGTTGTTTTCTATTGCCAGGTCATAGTTATATTCATCAGTTTAGTTTCATTTTAAAATTATTAAACACTGAAAGTGGAATACCAGCAATGAACAGACTGGAAATTGTTCTTTAGATGAAATGGAAATACCACTGGACGTAGACTAGACCAAACACTTTAAATTTGATTTATTGAGAGCAGGGTCTTGAAAATGCAAATGCCGAGAAGAGGCAGGCAGATCAGGACATCGTGGGAGTGAGATGGTAGCGCTGGAGGCGATGGCCACCTGGAGAGCACAGACTGTGTCTCTGGGAAGCAGCCGCAGTTTGCCACTTACAGTTGTCATGGGCTGAGGGCCCAGTGTTGCCAAATTGTCTGATTTTTCAAAACCTCTGTAAATCCAGGTGAAATTGACCGATTTTTACATGCTGGCACCTAATTCAAAATTTGAAAACATATGTAGCCCATGCCAAACATCTCTGCAGGCCACCGGGTTGTGACTTCTGACCTTTCACGGGCTTCTTTTGTTGGATTTGCCCAATGTGTTTTGTTGTGGCTGGTAAGCTTTTCACATTTTACAATGTTAGTATTCTTTAGCCACAAAGAGTGATAATCCCTTAAGACAACCTTATTTCAGAGATAACTAGTTGATACCGTTTAATTTTCGAAATGGGAGTAGAATGACTAGCATATTTTAGACTTATGCTGGGGTTCTCTGCACTAGAAAGTTTGATTCATGACATTGTTTGGATGCACATCTATATTACTTTTGATCAAATAGATAATGTGTTTAATTGATCGAATTAAGCACTCAGTTTTTGGCATTGTTCTGATTACAAATAAATTTACCGTGACCCACGGCAGGTTTTCTTTCCCCATCTTCAGTTTATTAAAGATTTGTTAAAATCTATTTGGAGAACAAAACTAATATGTACTCATATTTTAAAGCTAGAAATTGAATGGCTTTTGTGTGACCTGGCTTTTGTATGTTGTGGAAGAAATATTAATTTGCTTTAATGCATCTCATTACTAAAAGAGAATAATGATTTCATTGTTGTGTGTGGAAAGATACAGCGTGTATTCAGACTTCTGAACTTTTTTGGTCACCATTCCTAGTCCAAACTACTACCATTGTCCAAGAAAACTGAAGGAGAGAGTAGTAACATTTGACTAGTACACACTGTTTCCATAAGAAGAAAAATAAGGCCAGTGTTTGCTTTAGTGTTTGAACACAGAACGTTGGGTTTTTTGAACAATGAATTTCTGTTTAAATAATAGGCGCCCCATTTGGTGTACAATGTCAGAAGTTATCTGTGATTTTAAACTATTAGATTTCTTACTTTTCTGGGTGGGGGAAATAAAGAAATTTTAACAGTGTTAGTGACCCTAAAAATCATTGCACTAACTTTAACGTGTTTAGGGATTCAGAGAATCCCTAACCCACAGCATTACCCTGCAGGTTGCGAAGTTCATTTTCTGAGCCTTTCAGGTTTGCTCTCAGACGGAATATAGTATAGGAGAGTTCTTTTCTCTTGATGTGTTCCTGATCATTCCAATTGCTGGTTGGATCAGAAACACTGAAGGGAATTTTCAGCACTTTTGGTCTGCTTAGATTCTGGCTGCTGTTACGAAATGAATGGCAATGGAAAGTATTCTAGGAAAAACAATTGCCTGAACTTTTCCTAACCTTGAAGGCCTGCTTTGGGTTTGGGTGCAGTGTGACAGCCTCTCCCACCTTGTATCAAATTCAGTTCTGTTTTTCTTCTGAAAGCAGAATTCTGCCTCTGACTATCAGGCTAGTTTAATTTTTAACTTCATTTTTGAAGAACCTTGCTATCGTTATCTGTCAAGTGAACATTTTACAATGAGGTATGTGTTAATCTGGGCATTTTTCTTAATTGCTGGGCAGTTCCGCCAAAAGCAACATCCAAATATTAACACACCCCCTCCAAGTCATTGCTGGCCGCAGATCCCCTCCATCTGGAAAAATATAGCGTGCTTTAAAACTCAGCGTTGTCAAGTGAACAGACCTCATCGAAATAATTACAGGAAAATGAAGATGAGTTTATCATGTGACATCATCCACACAGGTTTTACACCCTGTTCCTCCAACTGGCATCACATGAAATTCTTCCCTGACTGCCGAGAAAGGAAAAATGAACAGAGGCTATAACGTATAATGTATTTTGAGCCCACTAGATTTGAAAGGAAGTGACTAAACCTTTCCCTTCATTTATTTGCTTTTGTCTATTACAGAAATACGTAGAAAAACCTGGCAGTGAAGTTTTTGGAATACAGTTTAATATAGTGCAGAACTCTCATTCACTCCTTTGTGAATATGGGTCAGTGATATTGACAATGACATTGCTCTGGGACTTGGTTAGAATATACCGTGTGCCCATTTATGGTTGACATGGCTTGTGTGTATTTGTGATTATTTGGCTACTGGTCTGTGGGCACCTTCAGCATTCCTTCTTCTTTTCTTTTTCTCTGACCCTCCTTCCTGTCCAGGGTGGTGGAATGTACACGGCCGTGCCTCAGATTGACCCTCTGGAGTGTGTTAACTGCCGAAACTGTCGAAACAACAATAGGTACGTTAATAATGTATCTGCACAAGCTGTTGTAAGACATGTGCATCCTTTTATTTTTCCCTTCAGCAAAGGAAGTTCTCGGAATTTTACTTAGGATATAAAGTTCAGGATTTGCAGTCTTAAATTTGGGGCTATTACTGATTTTTTTTCCTCTGCTTTCCCATTTTTATCTTTTTGTGCCTCGGTGTCTTTAGCTATACAGAAACAATCTTAAAGGGTCTGTTTGTCACAGAAATACTATTATAAGTCTTCATGTTTTTGAAAATTTTAAATTAGAGTCATTCCCTGTTATAAAGACTTTATCTTTTCTCACATTTTATTTTCTACTCTATGTTATGGGATGTTATGAGGATGAATGACAGTGTGTCCGAGTGTTGGGGGGAGGCGGGAACACTCTGTATATAGTAACGTTTTTTTCATAGTAATATTACTGAAATTTTCCTACCAGATTAGCCAGTATGTTTTTTTTTAATTCTTAAAATCTTAAGAAGATTAAATAGCAAAACCTTGCTTTGAATTTTGTATTTTAGTTTTAAAAGTGGTGTGTACTCACAATATTTCAAACAAGATAGAAATATGTAGAGCAATGTACATTTAACACACAGGATATTCAGCACACCTTCCTACTATCTCTATATTAATCCCAAAGGATTACCAAGCTTTTTGTTGTATTAAAGTTGTTTCAGAAACCTTAGTTCTTTGTTTTACATAATATTGTTATTGAATTACATGGTGTCAAAAGTCCTTCCTTCTCAGTTCTAAAACTCTACAACCAAAAAGATTATATCATAGTTAGTACATAAAATAACTGGCGTATGGGTGGGAGTTTAGATATTTTATTATTGAAATGATGTTTGGCCTATATACTTAAAATGAATTAACAGTTAAGAGTTGTCTCTGGGAGTTATTGAAACCAGAACTTGAAGAAGGATCAGGCCAACCATCGAATTAAAAGTACATTGTTTCAGCCTGCGTTTTGAGAGTTGCAGAACAAAAGCAACGAAGCTTCTTGGAGATTTTTTGTTATCATTTACTTAACCCATTTCAGTGTGTCTATAAAAGAGCCATCTGCTTATTTTATGTACTAAGGTTTACTTGTTATGTATCTCAATTGTTTATGACCCTGATTTTGAAAATGTTCATCACATTGAAACCACATTTTTGTCTTGAGCTTTTCATGGACTTTACCATAGTTTGTTAGGCAACATGCTAAAGACCTGGTAAAGGTGGTTCATGTACCTGGCGAATAATCAGATGGATTTAGTTACAAGCGGTTTTGCTTAGAAAAATAATGTGTTTTCTTTTATGGTTCTTGGTCATCAGCAGATCTTGATTCTCCCTGGACAATAAAATGGTTTAACGACGGGATCTCTGGTCTAAGAATAAGTAGACCTGGGCTCTGACATAGCTTAAACCTGTGATCTTGTGAAACTTACATGATGTTTCTGAAGCTATTTCCTTAACTGAAAAGGGGAAAGTTGTCCTAGGTAATGTAAAATGGCTCCCAACATAATGTGATAGTAGTCTCTGGCAATTTCCTGCCAATCATGTCTTTATGGTGAAGTATCATCTTAATATCAAGAATACATCCCATTTCCTTAGAAGGACTTATATGACCTCTGCCATTTAAATGACCTTGGATTTGTGGCTATTTGTATGTGTAATGGGGGTGTGTGTGTGTGTGTGCGCACGCATGTGCGTGTGTATGTAGTATTTTAGTATTTGAAAGTTTTTATTATAATAGTTTTTTTCCCCCTTTAAGACAATGGACAATTGTATTTCTATTAATTTTCAAGTTAATGACTTACTGCATTTCATGTGTGAGGGTTTTACTGTTATCTGGGAATTTAGGTGAATTCTCTTCAGCTTGGAACACCAGATTCTTTTTCTTCCTGATTTAAATTTTCTTCCTCATGAGAATCTACCTGTTTAGGGCAAGTCTTTACTTGCCTGCATTGCCTCCAAGGTTAGCCAGTGTCTCACCTGGCTCCCAGGAGCAACTGTATGATTTTGACACTTAATAATTGGACAGATAAGTGTCAATAAGTACCTACCTTCAGCTCTGGAAAGCTTGGATTATTAAATTTAAAGATTTTAAGTCTTTTCACTTTGGAATTGAGAACAGGTATCTCCTCGTAAGATCTTACAAATGACAAAATTTGTAAAAAGCTGTGAACGCTGAAAGGTAGATGATACATGGTTTACTCTCAAAATGTAGAAAATCGTAGTAAGTTTATGCTTTTGGAATATCCACATTGTTACTATGAATGAGTTTGCATTTCTGAATGTCAGCTGAAGTAGTGTAAACATAAACAGAAGCGTGATTTCAGTTAAGGTATATGAGGGCTGTCAAGTGGGCCTCATAGGATTTTTGGCTATTCGGTCAAACAAAGCAAAACAAACATGAGAAATAGTAGACTAGCAGAGTTGTAGGGAGAGAAAGAAGAATTTTGAGAGATTTAGGATTTAGAAAGAGATGAGTCTGAGAGATTAAAAAAAAGAAAAGACCAAGTAATCGGTTGAAGAGGCCAGTGGAAGAAGCAGTTGAAGGTGACGTCTAGGTGTCTGGGTGCAGCCTTCGAGGCCGAAAACACTGCGGGAGATGAAGAGCTGCTGCCCCACAGTGTACTTCTGGGGAGTTGCCCTCTGAGATCTGGTGGTGCCTCTGCAATTCACCTTCTTTATTCCACAGATACTAAGAACTGGAGAAGTCTTGCGTGGGGCCTTTTCTGTATGGACTCTTACCTGCCCTGTGCCCTGCCACTCCAGGTTCTTTGTTCTCTGCCTTCTCCGTTGTAAACTTAAGCATATTTCTTAGAGTGAGCTTTTAAGAAACAAGACATTGCCAACCCTTGACCCCTTTTATCTCTCCTTCTGGAGAGAAAACGTTGCCTCTATTATGTATATGAGAGTATGATATGAGCAGTTGAGAACAGGTGAGGGGAGGGTGCACTATATAGATCTGTGGGGAAGTTTTTCTTGATTCTGGGGCTCTTGTGACGTGCCATAAATGACCGCTTGCCTCACTGTGTTCCATTACCTTGAATCCTTTTTAGTTTCTTTTGGTTTTCTTTTGTTGTTTTGAGACAGAGTCTCACTCTGATACCCAGGCTGGAGTGCAGTGGTGTAGCCTTGGCTCACTGCAGTGCTGCTTCCTGGGTTCAAGCAATTCTCATGCCTCAGCCTCCCTGGTAGCTGGAATTACAGGCATGTGCCACCATGGCTGGCTAAATCTTTTGTATTTTTAGTAGAGATGGAGTTTTGCCATGTTGGCTAGGCTAGTCTCAAACTCCTGGCCTCATGTGATCTGCCCGCCTCGGTCTCCCAATGTGCCGAGATTACAGGCGTGAGCTACCGCGCCTGACCCCTTTGCAGTTTTTAAGAGTAATAGGTAAAACTCACTATGAACACCTAGAAAGAAGCATATTTAATGCAGCTTTGCAGAGAGCCAGTTCCTTACACCAGAGACCTAATGAAGAAATCCTTGTGCTGTTTGGGCATTTCAAGAGTTAAACGGATTTTAATCAAAAAACATCAAAAGCTTTCTACACTTCTCTTCTCCTCTCCTGAATTCAAAAGGCAGTAATGCAGCTCTGGATATGTAATCAAATGTGGCTTCTTAGTTGCTTGGCTAGTTTAATGGAAAGGGATTGACATTAAATCTGGTCTTTTTTAACATCAGCCTTGATAATTTGTAAGAGAGAGTAGAGGGGACACTGATGAAATTCACAGATGAACAAACTGAGAGATCCCATCAGGAAGGAATGAGAAGTTAAGAGTCTTAAGAGAGACTGGAGATGGACAGGAAGTCTCCCAGCAAAAATCAGCTTGGAAAAATTATATAATTCATCTGGGAAAAACAGTACAAGTTACATGGCTGATAGTCAAGAGAAGTAGTAAAACGATTGGGAACAGTGCTTTAGAGAACAAAGATACTACAGATGACTTCCGAGTTTTATATAATGACAACCTTAAAAGTCTGTGTCTTAGATTTGGGAATGCTCTTTCACCAACCTGAAACCCTCCGTGGATGTCAGATGTCCTCTGATGACAAAAAAATGTAGAGATGAATATGAGAACATTAATTATAATAATAGTTCTTTCAGGCCTAAGGTTTGATCTACCCAGTTGGTTTGCTAAGTATGAAAACAACAAGTTGTCCAGCTCACCCGAGCTTTTTCTTCCAGCAGAAAACGTGCATTCAGCTTCTCTTCCATCTATGGTCATCTCCCTATTTCCCTAAGAAATTCAGAGTGCTGTGTTGAATTTTAAAAATTGATCAGTACTGCCGGGCACGGTGGCTCAAGCCTGTAATCCCAGCACTTTGGGAGGCCGAGACGGGCAGATCACGAGGTCAGGAGATCGAGACTATCCTGGCTAACACGGTGAAACCCCGTCTCTACTAAAAAATACAAAAAACTAGCCGGGCGAGGTGGCGGGCGCCTGTAGTCCCAGCTACTCGGTAGACTGAGGCAGGAGAATGGCGTAAACCCGGGAGGCGGAGCTTGCAGTGAGCTGAGATCCGGCCACTGCACTCCAGCCTGGGCGGCAGAGCGAGACTCCGTCTCAACCAAAAAAAAAAAAAAAAAAAATTGATCAGTACCTTCCTTTTGGGGAAGTTATGTATCTCCCCAAATCTATCTCCTGCTTCTAAGATGGAGACCTAGGGCCTGTTGTCAGGAAGTCAGGGGGTCCACCTTTTTGTCTTTCTTTATAAGCTCGTGTGTGTCTGTCAACTTGCCATGTTCAGGAGTACACTCAGTCCTTTGTTGTCACTCAGCATTTACTGTCATGTTTTATGTGACGGCTGCTGATAAATTAATTCCCAAAAAGAAACTCCCACTCTAATGCTGCAGTCCTCGCCGCGTCCAACAGAGCAGACAGCGACAAGGCAAGACAGCCGTGGCCTGGAGCGGTGCCTTCAGGGTTCTTTTTATTTTATTTTATTTATTTATTTTATTATTACTATACTTTAAGTTCTAGGGTACATGTGCACAATGTGCAGGTTTGTTACATATGTATACATGTGCCATGTTGGTGTGCTGCACCCATTAACTCGTCATTTACATTAGGTATATCTCCTAATGCTATCCCTCCCTCCTCCCCATTCTCCACAATAGGACCTGGTGTGTGATGTTCCCCTTCCTGTATCCAAGTGATCTCGTTGTTCAGTTCCCACCTATGAGTGAGAACATGGTGCTTGGTTTTCTGTTCTTGCGATAGTTTGCTGAGAATGATGGTTTCCAGCTGCATCCATGTCCCTACAAAGGACACGAACTCATCCTTTTTTATGGCTGCATAGTATTCCATGGTGTATATGTGCCACATTTTCAGGGTTCTTTAGGTAGTAACTGATAAGCTCCCGAAAATAAGAGCTGGGTCAGCAAAATGGCACAGTGACAAGTGGAAACAGCAGAGGTGAGTGTAATTTTAAGATAAACTACTGGCCGGGTGCGATGTCTCACACCTGTAATCCCAGCACTTTGGGAGGCTGAAGCAGGCAGATCACGAGGTCAGGAATTCGAAACCAGCCTGACCAACATGGTGAAACCCCATCTCTACTAAAAATACAAAAATCAGCCGGGTGTGGTGGCACATGCCTGTAATCTCAGCTACTCTGGAGACCGAGGCAGGAGAATTGCTTGAACCCCTGAGACAGAGGTTGCGGTGAGCTGCGATTGCGCCACTGCACTCCAGCCTGGCGACAGAGCGAGAGACTGTCTCAAAAAAAATAAAAATAAAAATAAAAATAAAAATAAACATAAACTACCACCAAGATGTAACTATTTCAGAAGTCCCAAGAATATATGCATGAGAATAAGTATCACACATCCAGGAGATTCACAGATAGTTCTTTCCCTCTAGGCATAATCAAAAGAGGAAACTTAATGCAAAAATTATATAATCATCTAATCAAAGTAATTCTGTACATAATCATGCTTAACAAATATTAAACTGTGTAATCAAAAGTGGAATATTTTGGATATGTTCTAGAAAATATTTCAGAGGTGCTGTATAGTTTTACAAGAATATCCAAAATATGTTTAGTCAGCTCCTAAAGCACCTTATTCTTCCAAGCACAATCCTACCCTACTCTTCCAATCTTTTATTTCCTAGTCTGTGCTATTCAGAGTGTTGCTTAAAGAATATTTTATTGTTTTTCGTGACACCACAATAGAGTCATTTTCCTATCTTACAGATTGGTCAGACAGGCCTTTCCTGTTTTACTGAAAGTTATCTTAGTAAACGAACAGGTCCCAGACCACCTGAGGTTTTACAGAACAGCTTAGATTTCTGTATGTGGCAAGATGCATACAGCTCCATTTACTCAATGTTTTTAAACTTAAGATTGAACAAAGTAGTTTCACTGAGCTAGAGACAACTCAGTAAAAACTTTCATTCCACCTTATGCCAGTAATAACTACATTTGAAAGACCATTTGAAAAGCCTAAGAGAGTGAAGTGACAGACTGTTTATTTGCATTATATAAAGTGTAAAATGTGCATTGTGAGAGCATTTTATTGAATGTCATATTTGCAGACATTTGTCCTGTCTTCTTATTTGCTACTTTAGATTTGTCTCTTAAGTTTGCATAGGTACAGATATGATTTTTGTGATCATCTAATTGCTTTGGAAATTTTAACTAAAGCGTTATTAGTAAAATAATAGTTTTCATGGGCCAGGCATGGTGGCTCGTGCCTGTAATCCCAGCACTTTGGGAGACTAAGGTGGGCGGATCACCTGAGGTCGGGAGTTCAAGACCAGCCTGACCAACGTGGAGAAACCCTGTCTCTACTAAAAATACAAAATTAGCCGGGCGTGGTGGCGCTTGCCTGTAATCCCAGCTACTCGGGAGGCTGAGGCAGGAGAATCACTTGAATCCGGGAGGCGGAGGTTGCGGTGAGCCAAGATCACACCATTGCACTCCAGCCTGGGCAACAAGAGCAAAACTTCATGTCACTAATAATAATAATAATAATAGTTTTCACATATCATATCTGGTTATATTCAGAACAGACTATATTCCTTTTTAGCAGACGATGTTCTTTATGCCTGTATTTCAGCATGTAACCCCTAGTTAAAGCCATTTTTTGTGCTGACACATGCAGACATCCGGAATTGAACTAAAAGTAATGTAACTGAATTATTTACATTTGGTTAGCTAATTGGTTAATTACTGATGATTATGAGTTAAGATTCAGTGGACTAGAAAATTTTAAATCAATGTGGTTTATGCTGCAACTCAGGCTACAGTTGCTTTACAAATCCAACTGCCAAGTATGTTACTGTCAACACCACTCTAGTAATTGAGGGTCATAGTTCAGAATAAAGTAAACACTGCTTTGATTTCCTGTTTTACTTCTCTGAAAACCAGATGCTAAAGAGTAGGTAATAGGAAATTGTACTTCTCTCTTGCTAAATATCTGTAATTTCTTTAAGAAGTTTGTGTATTTCATACGCTTGTTAGCGCCCAGCACATAAAGCCTGTGTCGACACGCTGATGACCACACTTGTGGTTGGCCCGTGTGCCTCTGTCTGGCCCGCTCCTCCACTCCTGTCCCATCCATAAAACTTCACTGTCACTCTGACAAAAGTAGTTTACAAACTGTTAGTCTGCCTTTTAGACGTCATTAAAAAAAAATCTCATTCTGTAATTTGGCTTTAAATTAAAGAGCAGAAAAAAATAAACGGAAGGAAGCCGGAGGCTTTAAGGGCATCTCATTGTCTGGCGAGTCATTATTGTTTTGTTATATCAACATTATGAGTTCATTCAAGTTCGATCTATATAAACAAGTTATTAATTTCTAATATTTTGTAGAGAGCTGTCCTAGGTTTTCAAATTCCGGCAAATATGTGTATGTGTTTTTTTTCCCTACATTTTAATTTTACTTCTCTTAAATGAAAACTTTTCTTTCTGATCTGATACTTCTACATTTTTAAAATACAAGTTTTAGCCAGGCATGGTGGCCCACACTTGTAATTCTAGTACTTTAGGAGGCTGAGGTAAGAGAATTGCCTGAGCCTAGAAGTTCAAGATCAGCCTGGGCAACATAATGAGACCCCATCTCTCAAAAAAAAATTAAAAAATTTTTCAGGAATGGTAGCCGTGCCTGTAGTCTGATGGAGTCTGATGCAATCAGGAAGAATATACTGGGACTGGCCTCTGCCTAGAATGTGGGAAGTGCCCTATTCTCGTAGCCTCAGCTGCTCTGGAGACTGAGGTGGGAGGATCACATGAGCCAGGGAGGTCAGGGGTGCAGTGAGCCATGATCGTGCCCAGCCTGGGCAACAGAGTGAGACCCATAAAGAAAATACAGGTTTCTAGTAGCTTTTTATTACCTCCAGATTCTTGGTTTTTTTGGGTTTTTTGGGTTTTTTTTTCTGAGACGGAGTCTGGCTCTGTCACCCAGGCTGGAGTGCAGTGGCCAGATCTCAGCTCACTGCAAGCTCCGCCTCCTGGGTTCAGGCCATTCTCCTGCCTCAGCCTCTCGAGTAGCTGGGACTACAGGCGCCCGCCACCTCGCCTGGCTAGTTTTTTGTATTTTTTAGTAGAGACGGGGTTTCACCGTGTTAGCCAGGATGATCTCGATCTCCTGACCTCATGATCCACCCGTCTCGGCCTCCCAAAGTGCTGGGATTACAGGCTTGAGCCACCGCGCCCAGCTACCTCCAGATTCTTGCAGAGCAATGCGACATCAAGGCAGAAGATCACTTAGTACATTTTAGGCCATCACCGTTGAGGTATTTCATTAAGTTCCTGACTGTACTGTGTGTCCTGAGGCATCTGACACCGAGAACTGTCATTGCCTTTACTCCAGGAGATTGAAGTGTAAGTCAGACAACTTTGAAGCTGACAGATAACAGAAGAACCTTACAGATCCCAGAATCAGTACTGAACTAGGACAGAAATAACTACTATTGTGATACAAAAACTCAAAGTGTATCCATTCATTCTCACTTTAATATATGTGTCTATCTTACTGTTGGGCATGGGCTGCTATAAGGTACTTTGACTATTAGTTTAATTGTTGCTCCCTGATAATTAAAAAAGGAACCAGTCTGGTGTTCTAATGTTTATCATTTTTAAAAAACATTTTTGAGGTCCTATTGTGTGTCATTTTCTATGTGCTTGGTGCCAGCCATTATGACATTAGTTAGAGTTTAATGTGAATTGGGACTTTTACCACTTTTCAGACAATACAAATACTTTAAAACATTTTAACTCCATTTCCCCCTCCAATGTTTTGTGTTATTTTCATCATTTGTATTCTAAAAATATTTAAAATCCTCTAAGACATTAAAATTACTGATTTTGCAATCCATATTTATTTAGAATTCCCTGGTTTCCTTTTTTTGTTGCTACTCATTCCTTTCTGTATTTCCTTTTTTTAAAAAAATCTGTTGCTAGTCATTGTCCTTCAACTTGAAGAACTTCCCTTAATATTTCTTACAGTTCAAGACTGAAGGTGACAGAGTTTCCCAGCTTTTTTGTCAAAGAAGATCTTTAATTTGTCTTCCTTTTTGAAGGATTTTTTTCTTTTTTTTTAACCACTTATTGAATTCTAGATTGGCAGTTACTGTCTTTCTGCATTTTAAAGACATTATTCTGTTACTTTATTGCTTCCATCATTTCTGTTGAAAAATCATCTATACAGCTATTGTTCCCTTTCAAGGTAATTCTTTTTCTTCCGGCTGCTTTTTTGATTTTGTCTGTGTATGTTGCTTCTACCCATTTAATTATTGGCATTGATAGGTGTAATTTGCTTTGTATTTATTCTGCTTAGGATCCACAGAGCTTGGATCTGCAGCTTGAGCTTTCATCAGGCTTAGAAAACTCTTAGCCTCTATGTCTCCAGTGCGGCTTCTGTTGCATTCTCTCTTTTTCCCCTGCAGAGAGACTCCAGTTATACATAGAGTTTTTCACCATGCGGTGCCTCCTGTGTTCCTTCAGCTGTTTTCATATTTTCCATCCTTTGTCGTGGGAACCGATGTGCTTCATGATCAACAATCCTCTGTTCGCCTGTGCCCAGCTCGCTCTTATCCCCACGTGTTGAGTTCTTAAATTTCAGTTACTCTACTTTTAATTTCAGAATTTCCAAGTGATTATTAATATTAGATTCTAGTTCTCTGTTAAAATGATTGTCGTCTACTTTATTGAATGTATTCATCCAGGTTTTAAAGTCTTTGCTAACTCCCTATCCACGTCACTTGTTTTTCTCTTGTTCTTGCCTCCTGATGTGCCCCATACTTTCTATTGAATTTTAGACATCAGATATACAAACTTGCAGAGTTTCTGGAAGATGTTTTCCCTTTCTAGAAAGGATTTCCTTCTGCCTTTGGCAGGCAGTTAGACAAGGGCCAGATCACTTTAAGTCATTCTGGGATTGACATGATTTGGTCCTGAGTTTCAGTCTTTATAAAAGCCCTCTCTACTCTCTTTCTGCTTCACTCTTCACTCTTTCAGTGCCTACCACGATGTCTAACCTATGGAAGGTATTTAGCAAATGCTTTCTCAATAAAGGGTTCTTTCAGATAAGGTTATCTATATAGATGGATAATGATTAAATTCTCAGCAGTAGTAGTTCAAATTCACAAAGGCTTTTCTCCCCCCGACCTTGCCCCACATTTCACCCTGTTCAGAGTCTGTAGATTCCATGCATTGAATACATTCAGGGGGGCTTGAGGGCTCCCCGAGTATTGGGACACTAATGACAAAATGCAGGAAAGGAAGACACTGAGCACATGGACATTTTTAAGTGGCTTTCAGATTAGTGCTCACCTTTGCCAGCATCCAGAAACATTTTTTATAAGTTCAGGGTTGAATAAAATAGACAAGAGAGTAAGTCAGGAATGCCATACTCTTCTGCAGTCATGACACTTCTAGACCAGTGCTCTGATTGTGGCTCCAGTTAACGTGCTTCCGCACCAGGGTTTTCTTCACTATTTATTCACTGAAGACGTGTGGAAACACATAGGTTATATCTAAATTAGGCATTTTTTTTTTTTGCTATAGAATTAAGCATTAAAATTAGAGTCATATTAGATAATTATTCTGCACAGATGAATACTTGTCTTACCTTACTTACCAGGTGACTGGTCTCTGAATTTAATTATCTATATAGTGAGTATATTTCTCTATTTGAAATTAAAGTTGGAGTTATTTAAAGATTTGGTTTACTGACAGATATCTTATTCTCTTTCAGGTTTATATCTGTCTTCATGCTTAAGATTTGGTATTTCCAATAACTTGAACCAGTGTAACTGCTAGCAATAGTTGATTAGACTTTTACTGGTTTTTCTTTGCCCCAGAAACATATCAGCCCATGTTTAAAGGATGCAAATCCAAATAATTCTTATCTTCATTACCTAACATTATCTAGCTCCAGGATACTACTGGTCAGTCCTATGTGTTTCCTACCTAACATGTCCAAATCAAAGCCCAGTGCAATGTCATCTCCAGACTTTTCTTACTCCCAATTTTAGGGAAAAAAATGTCTCTGAGGCTCCAGCTTCCAGAATGCTGGAGTAGCTTGATCATCAACAGCTAATAATGATAAAATCTGGATTACTTGAAATTATTGGAGAATAAACAGAAGCAGGCAGAAACAATAAGAGTCTACCCTTGTAATAAAATATGTGAGATTTATGAGTTTATGGGTTTTTGTCTGAAAGCGTTCTCCAATCTCGGGGCAAGGATGCAAGCAGAAGCTATCAGAGCACTGAGTTTGATGCCAACAGAGCAACCAGAAAATTAAAAGGAAAATCCAGTTTAAAAAAAATTACTATACATGTGAAGAAGCAGGAAAATGTGATAATTAAGGGGGAAAAAATGTCAATAGAAACAGACGCTGAGATAACCCAGGTGTCACAATTAGCAGATAATGACTTTAAGCAGCCATTATAAATATGTTCAAGGACTTGAAGGTATACACATAATAAATGAACTTATAGGGAATTTAACCGATAAACAGAGCCTATACAAAAGACCAAATGGAAATTCCAGAGCTAAAGAGCTCAATAACTAAAATGGAAAATTTACTAGATGAGCTTAACAGCTATTGGAGACAACAGAGGAAAAAGTCAACGGACAAGAAGATAGATCAGTAGAAATTGTCCAGTCTGAAGAATAGAAAGAAAAAAATTAAAATGCACATTGTAGGTAAAGGCAGGAAGTAAAAGTAGAGCAGAATTGATGTGAAATGCTCAGTGGTAATAAATTCCAGTAATTAATTCTGTGGAGAAAAAAGTTGAAAAATTAAAAATTCCTGGATTTTGAATGTCTAATCCTTAGTGTTTCCTCCAAGAATGAGGGGGAACATATCATCTGATTTCAAAGCAGTGTGTTTTTGGTTAACTTTCCTAAGGTCATTTCTTTCATGTGGCCATACATTTCTTAGCTTCCTGTCCTCATCTTCCTCTTTCATTCCGTCATTCTTCCCAGTAGTTAATGGCCTTTTCCTTCTGGGTGCTACTTTTGGGAGCCAGTTAATAATGAAGTAGATGACTTCTGACAGTAGACTAAGACAAAGGAAGCCTGTGTGCTGGGACATTGTATAAGATGCATTCTTAAGTCTTCTTTTGATGTATTCTCCTGTTGTGTGGCACTTTCACTATCATTTTCAAATTCTCAGGATTTCAAATCATGATGAATCATTTAGTTGTTTTTAAGCATCAGTCTTTCTTGAGTCTGTGAATACAGAATACCAAATGATATTTCAAAATAGGCTTATTTTAATTATTAGTTCCTCTAGACACAATTCTGTTTCTTTTGATTTAAACTCTGCAGGTGTTTCACCAAAACCAACAGCACTTTCAGCAGCAGCCCTCTCCCTGTGGTCCCTGTAGTAGCACCTTATCCTCAGGATGGTTTGGAAATGAAGCCCCTCAGTCACATGAAGGTGCCTGTATGCCTGGCTTCTGCAGTCCCTGATTGTGGTCAGTTGCCTGAGGAGAGCGTCAAGGACAATGTGGAACCAGTCACTACTCAGCGTACCTGCTGTCAGGACGTTGTAAATGACGTCAGCTCTGATCGCGCAGAAGATCCAGCAGAGTTCTGCAGAGGTCAGGAAGGCATGATCAACCTTGGGATTCCAGATCGTCTTCAGTTAGCTAAGAGCTGTGTATGGGAAGGTGATGCTTTCAGAGTTTCCCCTCTATGATTAGTTTACATAGTTCTTGGGAGACTGGGTGGGGTGCTGGGTCCTTCAAGAAAAGATAGGACTCAAGTTAAAGGATTCTTTGAAATTCTGTTATTACTCATGTCCTTCATCTCAGGCTGTCAATCCCATCACACTTGGGAAAATCTATTTGGAAATAGGCTTTGATTTCATTCATAGGGTAACGGAAGATGTGGTGGGAGAATGCATTTTGTGAACATGAGCCCCTTTTTGATTTGAGTTGGTTCTGGAGTGGTAACCTTTCTTTCAGATGGTTATTGTAGGGCTTTTAAGGGGTTGCTTTAATCCTCAGTTGAATTGTATAGCTACTCATGAGAGTTCAACTTTATTTAAACCTTTTAAACCTTCTGTCTCCCTCAAATTCAAACACAAACCAGGTTCTACTTGCGCTCATTTTTCTGTCTTCATGGCTCAAAGTGTGAAGAAGTTTTTAGACTGCTTTGTAAAAATCCACCTTTATCATTTGATAATGCTCCCAAACCTTTCTGTGTTTCAGGAGACAGCTGTGCCCATTCAGAAACAGAGAACAACATTGTAAGTTGGAATGCTCTTATTTTGCCACCTGTCCCAGAGGGCTGTGCTGAAAAGACAACGTGGTCTCCACCTGGCATTCCTTTAGACAGCCTGACAGAGGTCCTTCAGCAGCCCCAGGAAACCTGAGGATGTGCAAACAGCCAGTCATTTTCCGACTTCAAGCCAGTAACTGCACAAAACAGGCCTGGGAGTGAACTGTGTGAAGGACCTTAATTCAGATCAGAGAAAATCATTATTTATTTTTTTGTAGTAGTAATGTCATATGAATGTATCTTAAAATGTGTGCCCTTTTATATTATTTATGCCTTAAATGTTTTCTTCCCCATTCCTTCCTCCCCCTCAGTAGGAAGCAACCTTGTTTTGCATAGTATTCAGTCACCTGGAGGGCCAAGGGGTCCTTCCATGTTTTCTAACAGCTACAGTGATAGCAAGAGCTCCTCATGCAAAGGATCCCATCTCTTGGCTGTTTTGGCTGAGAGGGAATGCAGGGGCCAATTGAAGGTTGCCACCAGCTGGGTTTTCAGGTAGAAAATGATCTTTTAATAGTGTATTCTCAGACTTTTTTTTTTTTTTTTTTTGAGATGGAGTCTTGCTCTGTCATCCAGGCTGGAGTGCAATGGCTTGATCTCGGCTCACTGTGACATCTGCCTCGCGAGTTCAAGCAATTCTCCCGCCTCAGTCTCCCGAGTAGCTGGGACTACAGGCATACAGGCACCTGCCACCACACCCGGCTAATTGTTTTGTATTTTTAGTAGAGACAAGGTTTCACCATGTTGGTCAGGCTGGTTTTGAACTCCTGACCTCAAGTGATCCACCGGCCTCCACCTCCCAAAGTGCTAGGATTACAGGCGTGAGCCACCACACCCGGCCTGTGTTACCAGACTTTCTGAGAACACTTTGAAGTCAACTGCAGTTGTGACCCGTGTTTATAATAGCAGACCTGGCTGGCGAATTTTACAAGAGTGCCTTCCACAGAAGTGGTGATGTGACCTGTTGACTTTCTATCTGCACGTGGGCACAAGTGATGTTCAGTTTGCTAGGCACTAGTCATGGTGTTGTGGATGTGGTGGAGTGTAAGGTCTTGATGAATTATGGCAGTATGCAGAAAAGAAACCAAGGCCAGAGAGACAAATAATGCCTAATGTCCCACTGCTTTAAAATTAATTTATCAAATGGCTACTGTGGGGCTCTCTTTGACCGTTTCTAGGAGTAGGAACAAAATAAGACATTAAGTGGTGGCTTGAAGAGAAAGATACACATTTTTAGAAGAAAGGGGAAGGCTGCAGGGAGCCCGTCTTGGTGGGAGCTCTGCAGTCTGTTGGATTCGCGTAGGAATATGCTCATGGTGCCCTGACGCTGAAGCTAGTCATCCCCCATCTCCAGCATAGGCAGCAGCCGGCAGGGGTGAGTGTCAGAAAAGACTTACGTTGGAAGAAAAGAGTTGTGTTTTTTTTTTCCTGAAATTTCCTGACACCTCTTTCAGAATGTCACCCTTGTAAACAGGCACCCAAAGCGTTGGTCAGCAGAGCTCCTGACCACGGCTGCCTTTGTGTGACAAGGACATTTGCAGCTGCCTTTGGAAGGCTCTTCACATTAAAAAGCAATAATTATATCAGTGTGTTTCATAGCTTGAGTCAAGCTTTCAAGGATCACTGCTCCTTTTTGCATTATGCATCCATTTGGGGAAAGAAACAGAAAATTATTCTCTTTATATAGAGTCAAGCAATTCCAGCAGAAGTGAAGAAATGTTAGTTTCCCAGAAATCGCAGTGAAATAGAATATAATACTATGTTAACCAACTTTCTGTATAAATGCATCAGTATTCCCTTACATATGTCTATATATTTTATAATAGAACTGTTAGTGAAAATGTGCTTGTTTAAGCTGGGTCACTATGCAAGAGTTACTTCCAGTAGAATGTAGTGAATGTAGTTCCCTAGTCAGATATTAGGGATGCTGTAGACCCAAGTTCTACATTCCAGATGTCCGTGCCTATAGTATACTGGATTTATTCTTCATGTTGCTTAGATGCAATTAGCTCTGGAGGGGGATAGCTGCATCCCTTATTTCTGGGACTAGCAAAGGACGAAGTCCCAGCGTGCAGAATATGAAAACATACCCTGTGTTAGCCAATCAAGTTACAGCAGTGCTGTCACAAAGGGAGTTTCAGAAAACAGGCGAGTCAATGTCCATAGACAGCCATTTTGATTCAGGAAACAGGTGTATTAGCATGAGCCTTAGGTCATGAACTGCTTTTAAAGATTGAGTTTGAATATGGGATCTGTCCACGAGGAAGAGAAAATGGCTTTACCTTTAGGACAATCTCATTGTGGACTGCTTTATTTATATTATTAGTAACGCTGTTTTAAGTGTTATTCTTTTTATTGTATTTTATTTATAAAAAATGCCTTTATATATTGAAATATATAAATATATATATACACACACACACATATATATATAAAAAATTGCCTTTATGTTTAGGCGGTATGAGTTCTCCCTAAGCGTGAGTTGGCTCTGAACTTTTCTCCCTGCACAGGCACCCAAACCTAATGTCACTTCACCAGGAAATGAGAGGGCATGGTACGGTGTGAGAGAGAGCACTAACGCGTGTTGAATAACTGCTGTGTACCAGGCACTGTGCTCGGTGCTTGTTACTGTTAACTCATTTAAACCTCACAACACATCTACAAAGTTGGCATTAAAATCCCCAAGTCACTCAGTGAGCCATGGGACCTGAATCCGAACCCAGTTTATCTGGAGCCATAATCTGGGCTCCTCCCATTTTTCCATCCTGCTTTCCACAAGCATGGCAGTTCACTCTTTGGATAGAACCAGTCCCGTTCCGTATGCTGTGATCTGTCCCTGCTGTGGAATTCCTCCAAGGCTCCAGTGCGGTAGCCGGAGAAGCTGCCCTCTGGCCTCTGTGGGCAGAGCTCCGCTTATGACTTCGTCTTCCAGGAGTCCACATTTCTCCCCTTGATGCACCCGTCTGCCACCTCCACCTGGAAATTTGAGCTTTACTGTGCTCAGTGATCAGGAAATTGGTCACGCCTCTTCATGTTCCTTCTCATCTAGAATTCTGTGTGATTGTTTTAGCGTTAAACTGCCCTGCTCCCACTGTATCATTTCACTATCTCCTTTTAATGTTTTTCTTTCAGTTTTGCACTGACAGTCTGGTGTCAGGTGCTGCCAGGGTGCAAGTGAAGTGGCAATGTTCTAAACCTTTTGAAGTGTTCTTAGCAAAAGCCTTTCTTTCTGGGTTTTGTTTTTGTCCAATGAGTCGATGAAGACTCAGTGCATCCATCTTGGACTGATGGTGCCACAGATCTCATTCCAGCTCCAGCACTGCCAGGACGTGAAGTTTATGATTGAATTTTACCTGTGTTGCTCTCTTTTAAAGTAATGACTTTGAGATGCATGCTTTGTATCATATTGAAAAGTATGTTTGATATTCCTTAAAGTTGTAATGTTGTGTGTGAAACTGTACATATTTTAAATGATGTAGCTTTGGCAGGTTTTATTTGGTTGACATGATTTTATATTAAAAGAGAACGCTGCTTTCATATAGCTTAGCCCCTGAAGGTGGGGCTACTCCCCGTTTGTACAACGCTGCTTATAGTTTGTGACTGGGGTCGGCGAATGTCTTACTCTGAAATTCTTTGGAGCCTCCACCCCTGTCCTGCCCTGAAACTCCCCTGTGCACACCCCTTCTGTTCTGGCTGCAGAGACCAAGGCCCCGAAGGAGCAGGATCTTGGGCAAGTGTTTTAGGGGAGGCTGAGAACATGCCTGAGCCTGGGGGGCGATGCGGAGGCAGGCCCAGCTCCTCTGGGCAGCTTTGCATTTGTTTGGAAGGAAGGGAGGTGGGTAGGAGAGGAGCTTGGAAGGATGAGGGGGAGCGGTCCTGCCTCACACATTGTTTATTTTTACCGTTAACCTAGGGCCACATTGTTATGAACTCCAGTATAGAAATTTAGCCTTGTGAAAAAGTGTTGTTTTACTGCCCTAAGAAGATACACATCTCTAGGCATCTCTGACTAGACAGCCAACAAAGTCTTTTGCATCGGGTGTGGCCCTTTTGTATTTTATTTCCTGTATTTAAATAAGCCTTCCTTACACCCTAGCCCCAGCGCTGAGAGCTTTGAGGGTAGCTGAAACCCCTTATCTAATAAAGTCTAACTCTGTGAGAACCACAGAACCTTCTTCAGTTTCTCAATTTTCTGTCTCCTTTCAGGCGCCACTTCCCTTGTGCTGGCGGGTCACCCGTTGGCTTTCTTGCCATTTCTTCTCATCTGTGTCTCCTGCAGAGGCGGCTTGGAGTCCCGAGTCTGCTAGTCAGTTGAACAGGCATTCATTTGTGTTTTCACCCAGATTGCAGACACACACACAAACACACACACACACACACTTGGAGCTAGTGAGTCATGCTGGCAGCTGACATTGTGACTCTGGAACGGCCCCCGTGTTCTGTGGGCCAGCTGCCCCAGCCTGGGGGCGGGAAGCTACATTTGCAGTACCTCCGCTCTGTGTCTTGTGGGCTGGGACTCCTGGAGTCGGGGCACTGCAGCGTCAGTGATGTTCTTAAGCTACGGTTGAGCGAAGGAACACACACCTACACACCTTGTTTGTCCCCACTGGCCACACCTGGGACCCAGCCATCAGCCTCTCTCTGCGGGAGTTGCAATGGAAATAGCCCTCTGTTGGCGTGGACATCAGCTCTGATTTATTTAGGAATTGCTCCATCCAGACTTTGTTCTGGAAGCAGCTAGCTTGCTCATACTTCTGTAGCACCACAGACGGTTCCCAGTACCATGGCTGTCACTTGCCCTCAGACACCCAGTGATCCTTCTCTCCCAATTGTGGGTCCTCCTCCTCGTCCTGCCACCTCTGTCTTCCACACGCTGGGCCAGGGCTTCTCTTGTAACCATGTCACTTAGGGCCTTACACCAGCTGGAAAGACTGGGTGTTAAGTGAAAGTGGTAGTTGGTGTCTTAGCTACGTTGGTTTTACGACCAAAGTCTGACAGAAGCGCTCTTCCCAAATCCCACCCGCCTTCCCTATGCCTGTTTGCATCTTCCTCTTTGGACCTCATGGTGTTGCAGTCACTGTGATGGTGACATTCACTGGAGCACTGGTTTCTTGTGCAGGATCCAAACCTGGGGTGGTGGTTGGTGTTTCAAGGCCTAGGAAAAGCGTATGTGGGCAAAGAACAGAGAGATGCTTTGGGAGTGTCCAGATGTTCCTAGAGCTCAAGAGAGACCAAGCGTCACCCTCAGCACCCAGCACTGGTCTCCTTGCATACGAGTCGTCTTTTTCTGGATACAGTCGTGCTTACCTGACTGCACCTCAGCATCTGCTCTGGAGCCCCTCTGTTGCTGCCTTTGCTCCCTGAGAGTGAAGTGGGAGAGGAAAGTTAGTGGCAACTCGCTTCCCTCACTTTCCTTTCCAGCTGGGGGAAAGCCCTAGCCCCCAGGATGATGGGTTCCACACTCACATGGGAACAAGCAGTTGACCAAGGCCTGTAGGAAGGAAGAGAAAAGGAACATGACTTGGCCAGCCCAGCAGAGATCCCAGGAGAACGGCCCTCTCCTTCCCAATGGGTCTGTACTAGGGCCTCAGCAACCCGGAAGGGGATGGCCCCAGGTGCCTGGGTTGGGGGTTTGAGCCCTGAATGGCAACATCTAGCACTGGGGAGAGGGTCAGAATTAAGGAAGAGCCTAGATTCTTCTCCCCCGGCACTGCTGCATCTCTTTTGGATAGCTCAGGGTCTGGCCACCCTGTGGGGTCAAGCAGCCCTTCCTTTCCCATTCCCACTCACAGGGGAAAGTCTCTGGGTGCCGGGCAGCATACTGGAACACCAGTAGAGAGGCCACCGTTGCCACCACCATTCCTGTGCCTGCTGCACCCAACACCGCTGGGTAGGAACTGAAGGGGGGGTCCGCTAGGAGGGGAGAGCACAGGTTACATGGTTTTGAGCCACTGCAGAACTTGGGCCACAGTGGCTTGTAGGGAACCACCAGGGTTCTGGAGAAGCGGTGCCCTGCTCATCCAGTTCCCCCTGCAGCTGACATGCGGGACCCAGAGAACCCAGAGATCAGGTCTCTCCCAAGGCACACGGCGCTCTGTCTGCCTAGTGCTGTGGGGTTTGACTCTCCTGCCAAATCCCGTTTCTGGTGCAGAAGGCAAAAGTCTGGTTATCTTGGTGGCTTGGGGCTGAAGGGAAGTATGCCATAAAATAAGGAATTCCCAGAATGGAGAGGGGGCAGCAGGAAGCCGAGAGCCTGCCTGTAGCCCTGGAGGGGAGACTGAGGCACAGAGTGGGCTCCTGTTCTTAGTCACCGGCACCTTTTCCTTCCTCTCTATTCTGATCACATGAATTAGGGTTCCTAACCCTCAGCCTGGAGCCTCCTGAGCCCCCCAGGGAGGGACGGGAAAGAGCCGTGGTGATTATCTGAGGGGAGAGTGGAGAAGAGGACGGGCTGGGGACGGGAGGATTCAGTAGGACGGGAGCAAATGAACAGAGGAGGGGATGCTCTGTGAAGAGGAAGATGAACCAGGGGCCAGTGCTTTGGAGGAAAGGTGGGTCCCTCCCTGGCATTAGCTGGCACCTGGTATCTTCACCTCAGAGGGATGTCCTGCAGTGTGGTGATTCAGAGCCAGGATGCGGAAGGCATAAAGGACCCCGGGGTCCAAGCCTCCCAGCCGCCGGCCTCGGCTCTCTGGCTCGATGTCACTAGCTGCCGTCTCCCACGCCCCAGCTCCTGGGCCCAGGGCACTGGCCTTCCGCTGCACCAGGAAGCCCGTCAGGTTCCCAGGGCCTGCGATGGCCCATTGAAGCTGCACCTCTCTCCGGTGCTTCCCGTAGGTCAGGCGGCTGATGGTGACGTTGGGAGGAGCTGGATATCCTGGGTGAGGGTGGGGACACAAAGAGGCACATGTATACCTACAGCCACGTGAGCTTGTGCCCCTAGATTTGCTCCTGTCGAGAGGCAGCCTGGCTGTGTGGAAAAGGCACTGGATTGGGGTCTGTGGACCTGAGAAGCCCTGTCTGGTCCCATCAGTTTTTTCGTGTATAAAGTGAAAGGGAGGCAATGCTGCCTGCATGGCGTTCTGTCTGCCACGAGTGTACCAGTCACGCACATGTTGCCCATCTAGCTCTTGAGTCCTGCCTATGCCCAAGGAAGCTCAAGTGCTCACATTTTGGAGTGGGGAATCCTTGTGCCTTTCCACTTAAAGCACTCTGTGATTGTTGGTCTCCCAGCCCCCACCTCACCACACACACACACTCGACCCCTCACTCACTCAGGACCTCCAGCAGCACGCTCCGACTGCTGTTACCCACAGCGTTGCGGGCCACGCATTGGTAGATGCCCCTGTGGTGTGCCGGGTCAGCATCGTAGATGCCCAGGCGCAGCTGGGCACCCTCAGGGTGCAGCATGAATCCTGAAGTGCCATGGTCCACCTGCTGTTGTTGAGGCCCCAGCCAGAGGAGCTGGGCAGGTGGTGTGCCCCCGCGGAGTGAGCACTCCAGCCAGGCCTCTCCCCCCTCCAACACTGACACGCGGGGCTCAGCCACGTCCAGCTGTGGGGCTTCTGCGGGGACAGAGAGGAAGAGGCTGGCTAGTGGGAGGGCCTGGGGACAAGGTGCTGGCCAGCATTGGAAGGGATGGAGAGGAGACGGAGCGGGAGTGCTGCAGAGTTGATAATGAGGCTTGTCTGGGGCCAGTCTGCTTTCTCTTCACATTCTCATTCTACGCCAAGTTCCTGTCGCAGTGTGCTCCAGGGCTTGCTGATATAGGATAAAATCAGCAGTGTTCCTCCCTGCTCCTTCCCTGCCCCACCCTAGCCTCGGCTCCTGCAGGCAGGGGCCCTGCCTTACTCGTCTCTGCATGAACAGCCCCTTCCAGCACCTGTCCTCCCTCCCACTAGTGGCCCCCACCTCCTGGCTGGCTCCAGGCGTAGCGCTGGGCCCATAGCAGGCGCTCAGATTTTATGGACTGACTTATTAAAGACCCAGACTCTCAGGTGTCAATGAATCTCCTACGATGGAATTTCCGGTCCTGAGACTGAGTAATAGGGAAGGAAATATTTGGGGTTGAGGCCTCCCTAGAGCGCTGAGAACATGCTAGTTACCAAGCCTTTGGAGACCAAGAAGTAAACCATTCTGTGAGAACTGTTGTATGTGACAGCTTCTCTGTTTGCTTTTCTTACATTTTTTTTTTACTTTGATATGTAATTCTTTTTTCCTGGTTGCAGTAAATAGACTGGCAGAGCCAGATGAAGACAAGGAGGAACCAGACCAAAACCAGAGTAAGAGAGGTAAAGAACTGACTTTGGAAACATTAATGCAAATCAACAGTATAATCAGGCATCTCACGCAAATCCATGTAAATGAAGACTATGCAATTGACATTTCCACGTCACCTAGATCAGTGCTATCCAATATTGTAGTGACCAGCCACGTCAATATGGGAACTTGAAATGTGGCCAGGCCAGATTGAGATGTGCAGTAATTGTATATATACCAGATTTTAAAGATAAGATGTCAAATATCTAGTTAATAATTTTTATGATTACATGTTGAAATGATAACATATTGGATATATTGAGTTAACTAAAGTGTTTCACTTGTTTCTTCTCCTTTTTAAATGTAGCTGCTAGAATATTTTAGATCACATATATAGCTCACATTATATTTTTATTATACAACTCTGACCTAGCCTAACCCCCTCATTTTTATGGATCAAAGAAAACTTGAGTCCCTGGGAGCTTAGCTCCTCCCTACCTCCTAGCTTCTCCGTCCTCATTGACTCGCTTTCCATGCCAGCACAGCCACCCCCCAAGATCTCTTTCTTCTGGTTCCAAAGGGTTGCTCCTCCTGTCCCAGTCCCAGAACAAACTCGCTAGCCCCTACTCACCCAGCTGGAGGTGGCAGTGGGGGTCAGGGGTCCTGAGCAGGTGAGTGCCCCGGCAGGTGAACTCTCTGCCAGCCAGATCTTCCTGCGCCTGCAGGAGGTGAACGGCCGTCGAGGAGCTGCTGCTGCCCAGGGGCTGCTGCTGTTCGTCAAGCCAGCTCAGCGTGGCGGGGGGCTCGCCGCCAGGCCACTCACAGCTCAGCATGATGAACTGGTGCCCCACTGTGGTTGTGCTCCAGCAGGTGGGCCTCCCGAGAGGCTCCCCTGGAAAGAATGATGGCTCAGCATGGCCCTGTGGAAGGAGGAAGGGCTTGGCACATCCGCCCTATCCCCTTTCCTTCATTTGTTCCTTCACTCCCTCCTTCCTTCATCACTTTGTCACTCACTCATTCACACACTCATCATTTATTGATGGCTGATCATGTGCCAGGGAAATGGTGGGAACAGACATTAAACAATTATTATGATTTAATGTGTGCTAGAATATAGACAGAAAGACAAACTCTCTGGGGCTTCCAGAAAGAGGACAGGATGGGCCGGGCGTGGTGGCTCACGCCTGTAATCCCAGCACTTTGGGGGGCCGAGACGGGGGGATCACGAGGTCAGGAGATCGAGACCATCCTGGCTAACACGGTGAAACCCCGTCTACTACAAAATACAAAAAACTAGCCGGGCGAGGTGGCGGGCGCCTGTAGTCCCAGCTACTCGGGAGGCTGAGGCAGGAGAATGGCGGGAACCCGGGAGGCGGAGCTTGCAGTGAGCTGAGATCCGGCCACTGCACTCCAGCCTGGGTGGCAGAGCGAGACTCCCTCTCAAAAAAAAAAAAAAAAGAGGCCAGGATGACCTCTGAGCTCTGTCTTGGCTGATGGCTGGGGGTTCTCTCTGCACACTTGGCATAGAGAATGCTGAAGGCAAATCTCAAGCCCAGCATGTGTCAGAGCGGTAGAGGCGCAGTGTAGGGGCAATGAGAAGCTGCTGACCCTGCAGGCAGGGACAGTGGGGAGGTGGCAGGGCTCCAAGGCCGAAGTGAGGGGGACAGAGCACAGTGTGGATGGGAAAGATGGGAGATGGGGACGGACAGCTGAGTGCCGCCCACCTGCTTGTTACGTGGCGTGTTTTGGAGCCTGCAGTCTGGAGCGCCACCCAGATCCCAGGCCCCCCGGCTCTCCCCTGACCTCTACCCACACTCTGCCTGGAATGTCAGAGCCCTGGGGTCCCTGTGTCCACTCACAGAGCGTGACTGTGCAGAGGGCAGGCGGTGCCAGGGCTGGGTGCCAGCCAGTGCAGGTGAAGACGCTGCCACTGGAGAGCTGGGCGGCTGCATGACTCCAGGTGACGTTGCTGGGGGCAGTAGGGCCAGGTCCCTGGGGTCCTTCCCACTGCAGCTGGGCATGCGGAAGCCCCCCAGGCCAGGCGCAGAGCAGAGTCACAGCCCCGGGGCTGGGATGCACTGCACAGGAGGGCTGTCCCTCAGGGGGATCTGGATGGGGAAGTGAGTGAGGCTGGGGCAGGTTCCACTGCCAGTGCCCTGCAGGCCCCAGGCCAGGCAGGGGAGTCCGGAGGCGAGGGGTGTCAATGGGTAGAGGAGGAGGGAGAAGTGGGTCAGGGGAAAGATCGAGTCTCTCTGAGGGGCTGGTGAGGAACAGGCTGAGCTCTCAGGTGAGGGGTGGGAGGTTACCAAGTGTACAGGAGTTTAGAGTCCCCAAGGAATCCCAGAGGCCCCATGGAAGACCCCATCTCCCATTCTCGTCTTTGCCCCTGGGCACCCAGGAGCCAGCACACCTTGCCTCACTGCCATCGCCCTTCTCTGTGCCTCAGTTCGGTCCGCAGGGCCATGGGAATAATCACTTAGTGGTGGGAGGCTAGTAGTGTCGGTAGCTTCCCCGCTTCCCTTCCCCTCCCCATAGTTTTCTTATCCTCTTTCCCTGCCCTCCAACTCCACTCGGTCAGAGACATCCCTTCAACAAGGGCAACTTTGGCATGCCTCTCCACGGGGCAGCTGGGTCTGCCTGAGAACAGGCCCACAAAGGCTCCAGCGTGAGTTGTCCCCAGGCCAGGTCTGGGCGTCACCCGACCCCACACTCACAGTAGATGGTGAGCTGGACAGTAGTCTGGGTGCGGGAGTCCAGGTAGCTGTTGTGGGCCAGGCAGGTGTACAGACCCGTGTGGACACGGCCTGCTCTGGCGATGATGTAGGTAGGCCCCGTGTGGACTTGCGTGTGGTCATGGAGCCACACGTAGTGACTAGGCGGGTTGGAGGCGGCCAGGCAACTCAGGGTCACCTCTTCCCTCTCACTGGCCCAGAAGCCCTCCTCAGCGAGTCCCAGTGGCTCCACGGTGATCACAGGCTTGTCAGGACCATCTGGAGGGCAAGGAAGGCCAGTTACACCTCCCCAACGTCATTCCTTCATTCATGCACATGCTCATCTCTGAATGTATGCATCAATCCTGGGGACATGTAGTATGCTCCGGCCTGTGTCCACCCTGAGGCTAGGCCCTCCTGGAGCTCAGAGTCCAGGGACCATGGGCAAGTCCAGGGTGCTCAGGGCTTATGTGTGGAGGTGAGCGCCCTGGGCTGTGGGCGCTTCCTCGAGGGACTCCTGGGTTGGGCCAAGGTGGGGCAGAAGAGAGGAAGGAGACCAGTGCTCCCCATGCGCCTAAGACTGAGGGGCTCTTGGAAGCAGAGAGGTAGCCACTGTAGACTGCAGGAGTCAGATACCACAGTGGGATGATGCCCTGAGCCCGATCCCAGCAGCCGCCTCCTTTCACTTCCTTGGACTCCACCTTCCCCTGTCTCCTGCGTTCCAAGCTCGGGGTCACCATCTTCGAAGCTCTCCCTGACTCCCAAGGAGTTCTGAATTCTCTGCCTGCTTCCAGTCTGCTCCTGCCTCTTTCTCAAGAACTCTCCTGCTCACCTGCCTCCTCAACAGTCCTCAGTTCCCAATTTCCACAAACCGCCACCGTGAAGACCAATCAATAGGACGCTATTCGTCCTTGCTCCTTAAAACATCTAAGACCAGCACTGTCCAATAGGCGGATGCCAGCCACAGATTTTTTTTTTTTTTTTAACATTTTCTAGTAGCCAAATCTTAAGTAAAAATGACCAAACCCAATCAAGCAAAAAACAAAAACCACCAACAGGTGTTTTACTATTTAACCAAATATATCCAGAATGTTATTTCAATATATAATCAATATAAAAGTTACGGATGAGGTATTTTACATTCTTTCTTTTGGAATAAATCTTCAAAATCAAGTGTGCCTTCCATGCATACAACACAGCTCAGTTTGGATTGGCTCCATTTCAAGTGACTGAAGATATACATGCGTGGCTGCCGTGTGGGCCAGCGAGCTCTAGGCCACCCCGGCCTTCATCTTTCCCCCAGGGCTCCTGATTTCTAACTTCAGGCTTGCTGCCCTCTCCTCCCACTGTGGCCCCACCCCCTCTCTTCTCAGGGTCCCGCTGGTTTCTGAGAGCCCTCCAGGCTCCACCTAAAGGCAGACTTTCCAGGCCGCCAGTGAAATCGCGAGCGAGATTGTAAGCATGAATGTATGCACGTTTTCCTGGAAAAGGGTGTCTGTGACCTTAAAAAGGCTAACAGCCCGGAACTAGCGCTGCCCTGGACCCCAGGGGCACAGCACCCCGTGACTCTTGCCTGCTGAAGGCTTTTAGAGGGCGGAACACTCCCGCAGAGGAGGAATGTGGAGGGTTCTGAGGTGTGGAACCTGAGTGTGGATGGGGAGGTGAGTGTGAGCCCTGAGAGCACCCCCACCACAGTCTGACTCACAAATGACGTCCAGGAAGGCCCCGTCACTGCTCAGCCTGTTCACGGAGTTGCGAGCACTGCACATGTACCAGCCTAGGTGCGTCCGGTTGACAGGGTCCAGCCGGAATAGTGGCTCAGTGACCCCCACCAGGGCCTCTCCAAGGCCTTGGGATGCCTGATGCTGCCAGGCAAAGGTCACAGGCTCTGTGCCCTCCCGCACTGCACACGTGGCCACCACGGAGGCTCCCTCCACAGGGGACGGGTTACTCAGTCGCACTTGAGGCTTAGACACTGGCACTGGCCAGAGGAGGGAGAGGCCCGCCGTGTTATTACAGACCCAGGACATGCCCAGCTGTGTCCGGCACCCCCACCCCTGCTGGCTGGGGACTTACCTGCCCACCCACCCTGACCATCCCGTCCTCATCACCCCGGCTTTCCTCAGTCCCTGGAGTGGGGCGCCCTTTAGAACCTGGACCCCCCCACACACACACAGGGAATGGGCAGCACACATGCAGAGACATCCAAAGCAGCCCGCGGACCGGCTGCAGCCGGGGCCAGGCCTCACCCAGCACAGCCAGCGTGAGGTGGGAGTAGGCAGTGTGGAGCTGGCCACCAGCCATGTGCAGAACCTGGCACAGGAAGTGGCCACGGGCACCCTCTCGAAGTTCCCCCAGCACCAGGCTGCCGTTCCTCAGACTCACGACTCCCAGAGCCGAGGCGATGGCCTCCACCTTGGACATGGCTCCATCGGTGACAGCAACAGGCCGGGGAACCAGGGAGCCCAGCGGGGTGAAGCTCCAGAGGACCAGCAGTGGGGCAGGCCCAGAGCCACAGGCCAGCTCCACGGAGCCACCTCGCACTCCCTGGACAGACACCACCTCCTCTGCAGGGGCCTCGGGAGTCGGGTGGGGCTGGCCTGAGGAGAGAAGGGGCATAGCAGGACTTCTGGGCTGCTCTGGGCTCTCCTGCACGCCCTGCCTTGCCTGGGGCCTCTCTTTTTGGTTCTGCAGTCCCGAGTGGCCCAGGCAGGGTTCAGGAAGACCACATAAAAGCTTTTCTGGAGTTGGTGGGTAAGAGACAGTTTCTGCGGGAGCCTCCGGGTGTCCTGCTTGGAGGCACTGAAGGAGGGGTTGCCTGAAGTCAGAGAATGGACTGGAGCAGAGATCCCCACTCCTCATGGGCCACTAGACTATTCAAAAGGCAGATTCGTGGGCGTCACCCCAGACTATGGGGTCGGGCACCCGCGGTGGTGGTGAGGGGCTGGGGCCCAGGAATCCACATTTGTAACAAGCTCCCCAAGATGAGGCTGATGATCAGTCCTGTGACGACGGTGACCCTGCTGGCAGCTTGGGGTTTGGAGTTCCCTGTGTAAGGATTCCAGGAGGATCCCTGGGCTCATCCCACCCTGTTCCAGTCGCATTGCAGCAAGGGGAAGAGGACACCGCCCGCATCAGCCCATCCAGCGTTCATTCAGCTAAGCATAGAGTGCTGGGGTCACAAGGACAAATGAACCCCCCATCCCTGCTCTCATGGAGCTCTCAGTCCGTCAGGGACCAGCCATTAAGTAGTTCCTGTGGAGTAAGTCACTCAACAGGTATTCTTGGCTCAGGGCCCAGCCCTCAACCGCAGCCTAAGCCCAAGTACCATGTTCCCCGCTGTCCCCTCACATGCGGTCAGGGTGGGCCTCATGCCATAAAGTGCTGAGGGCCTCAGCAAATTTGCATGAAAATAAGTGCCTGGGGCCGGGCTCAGTGGCTCACACCTGTAATCCCAGCACTCTGGGAGGCTGAGGTGGGCGGATCACCTGAAGTCAGGAGTTTGAGACCAGCCTGGCCAACATAGCAAAACCCCGGCTCTACTAAAAATACAAAAATTAGCTGGGCACGGTGGCACACACCTGTAATCCCAGCTACTTGGGAGGCTGAGGCTGGAGAATCGCTTGAACCCAGGAGGCAGAGGTTGCAGTGAGCCAAGATCACACCACAGCACTCCAACCTAAGTGACAGAGCAAGATTCCGTCTCAAAAAAAGAGAAAAAAAAAAAAAAAAAGAATAAAAATACGTAACCTGGAAACCAATTTCTTCCAACCCCATGGACATTGCTTTGGCCTGAGATGCCAGCATCTCTCACCTGGATTACGGCCATGATCTCCTGATTGCCCTAATCCCCCTCAAAAACCGGCAACTTTCTGAAACCTAGATCTGACTATGCCACTCCTAAGCTTACCACCTCACGGTGGCTCTCAGGATAACTCCAGCTTCTCAAGGTAAAGCAGAGTGCTATCACTTACATGGCACATAGTAGTCACTCAGTGAACGCTAGTTAAATGTCTAGCGGATGAATGACTGAATGGACTTCATGCAATGGCTACACAAGTGCAAAAGGAGGATCCCTCAGAAAGAGGCAGGAATAGTGGGATGGGAGTGGGAAATGAACCCCCGGGGGGATCTGAGTATCACTCACCTGAGGCCCTCAGGTGCAGAAGGCAGAGGCGTATCAGCAGCAGGAGGCTGACTGGGTCGTGCTGGGCCCTCTGACCCACCATGGCCCCATCTCCCTGGTGGCCACCCACCTGAGGCTCCTGCCTGACTTGTAGGCCCCTTCTACCCAGAGCAGAGCCCAGCCCTGGGAGGATGGTGGTCTGGCTCAGGTTGCCAACTTCAGCCCTGCCCATGCCTCTACCCCTGCTCTCCTGTTACTCTCAGTGCCTCGATGACTCGTGAATTATTTACGAGATGATTCACTCCATCCGTAATGCAGAGTTGGGGAGGGCAGGACGTGGCTGGGGCAGACCCAGAGGAGAGGACCACGAGCTCCCTGCATTTTCACTCGAAGGATATTGTAAAATTAGAGTCACTGAACAGAGTTGAGAAAGACCCCAAAACTCTTCTGGTCCAATCACCTGCCCCACACAGGACTCCCGAACACAGGGATTGGGATAATAACACCTTGTTTGTTGTAAAGAGTATATTATGAATATCAAACGACAAGACTTAAATTAACACACGGGGGGCTTTTGGGGTGCGGAAATGTGCTGTTCGTTGAGTTGAGTGACAGTTACAGTTCCTCAAGTTGTACATTTATTTTTTATGTACTTTACAAATCTTTGGTATAATTCATGCACCCAGATGTGTTTGATATCATTCATGCCTGTCCACGTATGCGCTCATGCACACACGCAGGTGAACAGCATGCAGTAGGTGCACCATTCATGCTCCTGGCTAGATTTGAAATATCAAGTCTGGACCCCGGAGCTGGACTGGAGCCCAGCATTCCTGCTGTCCAGAACTCTCTGAATTCTCCCTCTCTCTAGCTCTCCGAGGATATCCTGTTGTCTAGCTGTCTCTGAATGACAGCCCGAGAAGGGGTCAGATTTTTCCATCCTCTGGTGGCAGGGTTAGACGGAGGATGAGATTCCTGAACCCCAGTGAGAAGGGGGATCTGATGTCTGGTTTCAAGTTCTCCAAGGCTCAGCCAAGACAGGAGCTGTCAGACTTGAATTCCAGGTGACTCCTCCAGGCCCCAGAGATGTCACTGTGGCACTCTCTGTGTGGCACTCTGGCTTCTCACTTGCCTGGGACAGTGGCTGCATGGACGGAGGCTGTGTGGACAGACCCCTATCCCACCCTCACTCGGCCCTTCCATGCCTTCCTCAGGGTCTCGAGTCCCCATTCCCTCCTAACTCAGCTATGGGGCAGAATGGCAGGTGGTCCCTGAGAGTCAGGTTTGACTGCCCCTGGTGACCAGTCCATACGGGCCACTCATTTTAATTCCCCCACTCCCCAAACTGGGAATCTCCTCAGAAGTCCCTTAGAGGTTCCTATGGAAATACAGTGTGGGGATCCGGCAGCACTGTCCAGCTCAGGGTGGCTGGCCCCTGTCTCTGGAGAGAACAGGAGAGTTCCAGCCGTGTGAATCAGGGGAGCTTTCAAGGATCCTCTGGCGGCAGCAAGAGCTTGTGCTGATGCAGAGTTAGTCTACGCTGCCTGTGTTATCAGCCCCCCAGCCTTTTCTCAACTGGGGCATCAGGAACACAGAACTCAGGTGGGGCTCCTCAACCTGCCCTTTCCCCTTAGGAAGGGGACCCTCGAAGGGAGAGTCAGGGAGGGAGGGTATATTAGTCAGGGGTCTCCAGAGAAAAAGAACCAAGAGCCTGTATTATATACAGAAAGGGATTTATCATAGGGAATCGGGTCATGTGATTATGGAGGCTGACAGATCCCAAGATCTGCTATCCACAGGCCTGAGATCCAGGGAGAGCTGAGGTTTCAGTTTGAGTCTGAAGGCAGGAAAAGACCGCGGTTCCGGTTCAGGCAGTCAGGCAGGCGGAGTTCCATCTTACTCAGCCTTCTTGTTCTATTCGGGCCCTCACCTGATTGGACGAGGCCCACCCACACTGGCAAGGGCAATGTTCTTTACTGATTCTATCAATCCAAATGTTCATCTCACCCCAGAACACCCTCCCGAAACACCCAGAGTGATGTTTGAAATGTCTGGGTACCCCGTGACCTAGCCAAGTTGACACACAAAATAGACCATCGCAGAGGTGAAGCCTACCCCCCATCCTGTGCCCTGGCTCTGCCAGAACAGGAACCCCACGGCAGAGCCACAGCCCGTGTCTGGAAGAGAAGAGATGTGTCTGGAATGGGAAAACAGGCCCAGGGCTCTTGTCCCTCCTGCCTCGGGAGCTGAGGAGCTGGGAGAGACAAGGTGAGCTGGTTCCTTGTTTTGAGAGACAAGAAAGCTCAGTAGTGAGAACACACTTGATCTCTTTATTACTGTGTGACCTCAGCATCTTACAGAACTTCTCTGAGCTTCAATTTCTTCCTTTATTTAATGGTTTTCCTGAGAGGAACACATGGGATTATGCATGTATAGCTCCTGCCTGTTAAACTTACTTATACCCCTTAACCAAAGAATGTAAACAATGAATTGAATAAATGTTTCTTGAGTGTCTAAGTTTAAGGCACAGGGATGGGGTCAGATTTTTCCATCCTCTGGTGGCAGGGTTGGAGGCCTGACAAGAGATCCTCTCTTTCCCTCCTTCCTCACTTTCAAAGGAGCTTTAGCCAAGCTGCTGTCACCTGGTGCTGCGGTCTGCACTGTGCAAGCTCAGCAGCTGGGCCCTGGGGCAGGTAAAGCTGTGGATTCCCAGGTTCTGGTGCCTGCTTCTCATCGTCTCCTGCTGCTCAGGGCCTGTGCTCTCCACCCTCACTGCACGGCCTCCATCCCCAGCCTGCCTGGCTCCCCAGAGCTCACAACAGCCTGGAGGGAAGGACAGGCAACTGTGTGGACGAAGGGGCAACCTGGGGTCCCTGGAGTGGCCTCGCAGCTGAACTCAGAAATGAGGGGGTTGTAAGGAGGGACTCGGGACCTAGACTCCAGTAGTTTGAGGTGAAATTTTGCAGGACCAGGCTGAGGTTCCAAAAGGGATGGTGGGACCTTCCTTTGCACACAGGAAGCCCCTCTGCTACCTCCTAGAAAGAAGGCCCTGCAGCTCCTCCTGGGGGACGTCAGGTGGGCGCCGCATGACCTTGGGTAAGCAACCCGCTCTGTCTTGATCTTGTGGCCATCACCTGTGAAATGAAGATAATAATAATAACTCCCTGTTCAAGTTATTGGACAAATGACATACAACCACCAGTACTAAGCCCCTCACAAGCACCCAGCATGGCATATAGATACATTGAATCAATGTTAGCTCTTGCCCTCCTCTTTAAGTTGAATGAAAATCTGCTTCCCCGACACTTCTATCCTTGGGGAATTCTTTCATGGAAGTTTTGTAAAATTACTCAAATCCCACTTTCAGATGAAAGTCATTCACTATTTGAAACTGCATGTGCAGCTCTTCTCTTCTCCACCTACATAAATAATACTAGTTACCATTTGTGGTACACTTATATACCCCAGGCCTGTGTCAGGGGTTCCCCACAACCCCATGAGAAAGCATTGCTATTCATATTTTATGAATGGGCTCAAATTCTCCATTTTCTTTCCGTGACTTGATTTTCTGTGCCCCAGGTTTCTCCCCATCTTTGGACATTCTCTGGTTTGTCCCCGTCCACTCTGAGACTGTGGCTCACTCAGTCTGGCCAGGGGCCTGTGGAACTGCTAAGTCCCTTCTTTTCTGACAAGAATGCTCGAAGTCTTGCTCAGTTATTTACTGAGCTTCACGAATCCCCCCCAGCTAACATTTATCCTGTATCAGGGCATGTTTGCTACACCGCTCCCTTGGGGCCTCCCCTGGCTCCTGAGGACGACTGGGCACACCTGGCTCTTCTGAGAGGAAGCGGTGCCTTCCTGAGTCTCCCTGTGTCTTTGGACGAGGCAGTGGTGCGGCTGGAATAAGTGCCAGGTGCCTGCAGCTGCCTCCTCTCCAGGACCCTCCACTGTGCACGGGCAGCAGCTACACCAGACCGTGGGTACTTGGTAAACTCAGGGACAGATGACGTTTGTCTCGCACCACATCCCTGTGCCTCTGAGCCAACCTACAGGCCCCTCCTTTTGTGCTGTGGGTTTTAAGCTAGCTCTCCGGCCTTGCGACCATTTTGAACCCTGATTCTAAAATCACAGGGCTTTGGCGCAGCAGCACGCGAAACGACAGGGACAGCTGGGCTGGGGAGGGAAGCAGACACTTCTGGAGCAAATGGCTTCTCCACGTGTGCTGTCGGGCCAGCCCAGCCCTCCGGTACCCCAGCAGGAGACCAGTTGAGGGCTGCAGAGGAAATGGGTTAGAGGCTCCACAGGCAACATGTCCCCAGCTGTGCTCACGGCTGAGGAAAGGAAGGAGGACAACAGGGACAGAGGACAGGCAGGGGCCACTGCCTAGTCACTTTGTAAACTGATCCTTAGAGACCAGAGAGGAAATGAAGGAGGCCCTGGATGGAAGGGTTGGGAACAGGAGGTGAATGGATCAGGAGAGGAAGGAAGGGGAGGCAGACGCAGGCCGAGGCTCAGGCAGTGACAGTGCTGGGAGAGCACCTGTTGGGGCCGCGGGGAAGGAGGCCTAGTTTCTGGCACCAGCTTTGCCTGGGAACTAACCCTCCTTCCATCTGCTTTCCATTCCCAGGGCCCTTTCTCAACCAGCCCTATCTGGGCACATGGAGCAAATACTCATGGCTTCTGTTTCCTGACTGGTTAAAAATGTGATTGCAATGCCCATCCTGACACTGCTCAGGGCTGTTGTGAGAGCCACATGGTGGATTAGTAAGAGTGTATAAGCCACTGTGCAGAAATGTGAAGAAAGACGAGAGCTGGAGTCACATCAGGGTTCGGATCTTGGCTCTGTTGCCCACTACCTGAGTGATGATGAACAAGTTGCTCACCCGCTTCAAGTCTTAGTTTTTCCTCCGTGAAATGGGACTAATTGTTTATTAGACAATATTAGAAACCAGGCATGGTGGCTTTCGCCTGTAATCCCAGCACTTTGGGAGGCTGAGGCAGGCAGATCACTTGAAGTCAGAAGTTCGAGACCAGACTAGCCAATATGGTGAAACTCTCTCTCTCTACTAAAAATACAAAAATTAGCTGGGTGTGGTGGCGTGTTCCTGTAGTCCCAGCTACTCAGGAGGCTGAGCCATGAAAACCACTTGTACCCAGATGGTGGGGGTTGTAGTGAGCCAAGATCGTGCCACTGTACTCCAGCCTGGGCAACAGAGAAAGACTCAGTCTCAAAAAAAAAAAAAAAAAAGTTAGAAAATTAATTTTGTTTTATGTGAGAATAGTTTTTTTGATTGTGTAAGACAATGTTTCTATTTTTTAATGAATACTAAAACATTCAGCAATGAGATGTCCCAATGTCTTTGGAGTATCTTAAACTACCTCACAAAAATAGACCAGATGCTGCTTTCACCAGGCCTCTAGCCCTGCATTGCCACGGGGATTCTTGGAGGGAAGAAGCTGTACCTGCTTGACATAGACGTTAACATCTTCCTAATTTCGTAAAAGTTGTGTGAGGTGTGCTAGGTGGTGGAAGGGGTGAGAAGGAGAAAGGAGAGTGCCTTTGGGGGCAGTTGGAACAGAGAGGAAGAGAGTTTCCTGAGTTTGGGGATAGGTCAGAGGTCACTAGGTACCTGGGAGAAGAACAGTCTGGAGACAGCAGGCCAGGACCCCAGAGCGTACAGGACTGGAGAGCTATTGCTGACTGCACAGCCCCACAGAAGGCTTGGACAACAAGCAGGCCAACAACCACCACGATGGACCAGCAGTTAGAGGCCTTCCCTTGGTTTCGTTCCTCCTAAATTTCTTAGTCAATTTGTGACGCTATACTAGAATACCTGAGACTGGGTAATTTATAAAGAACAGAAATTTATTTTCTCACAGTTCTGGAGGCTGGGAAGTCCAAGACCAGGGCTCCAGCAGGTTTGGTGTCTGCTGAGGGCTGCTGTCTTCCAAGATGGTGCCTCCAGAGGAGACGAAGGCCATGTCCCCACATAGTGGAAGGCAGCAGGGTAAAAAGGGATAAACTCCCTCTGTCAAGCTCTTTTATAAGGGCAGCTACTCTCATTCACAGGGGAGGAGCCCTCATGGCCTAACCACCTCTTGGAGACCCCATCTTTTAATACTACCACATTGGCAACACCTGAATTTTGGGGACACATTAAAACCATAGCAATAAGCCCCCGGGTTCTGGTGGGACACTGGAGAAAAGGCAGGAGCCCCAGGAATGAACTCAACTCTACTTGATTTTGGTGAAATAGAGAAATGGATATTTTTGTGCACCTAAGTTTGTAGAGTAAGAGTCACACCTTCTACACCACTACTATTATTGTTGTTAGCATTGTTGTTGTTGTTGCTGTTTCCTGGGCTGTGGCACTAGTTCTCAGTGCATTTGAGTGCCATCTGATATGAGCAGAGTGCTCAGGACAGCTGCAGCTCCTTCCCCCAGGAAAGACTCCTAGCACTTCAGTTCCCAGGCTCTTCCTGGGTTCTGCCCCATCTGGCAATGGTGCTGCTACCAGGCTGGGAATGACAATATAGGGAGAGTTCTCTGTAGTTGAAGGTCTGGTTGGAGGGCTCTGGTAGGAGTCTGTCTGGACCCAGTACAGGGGATGCCCACCAGGCCGGCCGTAGCCTTCAAGGGTGGGCCAGACTTTTGAGGTCTGTGGGGGAAGCCAGGGCCCAGGGAAACTTCTAGTTGCTGTCTCCATCTTCAGGCTTGTCACCTCCCCTCTACCCCCTCCCAGTGCCCTCCACCCAACCTGGCTAGATTCTCCAAGTTCCCTGGCTGGGGAGCAGGAAGGAGTGGGGAGTTTCCATAAAGTCTCTGTAGAGCTCCAGGGTGAGGCTTGGCAACTGGAAATTGTCAGCCGTCTCCTTGGCGACCATCAGCCAAATAATTCTGGGAATGGAGGAGGGAAGGGAGCTCTCAGCAGGGTGGCCAAGAGAGGCAGCCCTCACTTCCCAGAAAAGTTCAATTCCTCATTACCTATGTCAACTGGGGTTCAGTCAGGAGACAGAAACCACACTAGTTAGTTCGAAAAGAGAATTCAGCATAAGGAACTGATAATGAGGTATGAGGTTGTTAATTAGGTAAGGAGAGGGTGAGGAGAGAGAAGAGTAAGGTTTCCTGGGAGTTGCAACTGCAGGAGCAGCTACCATTCCAGGGCTGGAGAACCCTAAGGAAGAGTTTTAAAGGAGGGTTCCAGAGTCTGTGACCCAGACATCTGAGGAGGGGGCGCAACTCAGTGGGAGCTGGGGTCTCTGGGTGTGAAGGAAGGACTTCTGCACCCAGACCTCTGTGGAAGGGGCACGTGCCAGCTGGTGCTGGGGTCTCTTAGGTAGGGGTGCAGGGCTGGGGTGGGGGGGATGATGAAGCTGCAAGTGTTGGAAACACTGCAAACTGGACCAGGTGCTGCTCCAGGAAGGGCCTGCTGTTCCTGGGGTGAAGATGTGTTGCTGGGGTGCCCTAAAAGGGAACACACAGATGCAAACAGGAAGGAGCCTGTCCACACTTCCTGTCCCACCTGCAGCCTCCCTCTAGTGATGGGCAAAGCAGAAATGGAGTTGGCAAGGTCCAAGCCCAACATTGCAAAACTGACTATAGAAGATACAGGTCCAGAGCTGAGAAATAAGAACCTTGTTACCGCAGTGCTGGAAGTTCTGGTCTTTCAGCCTTGTCATTAGTGGTAAGAGCAATGCTGAATGCATAGTGGGTGCTCACCTAATATCGTTGTCTGGTCACTGCCTCTGCTGATTCCTGGAAAGGCACCTGGGCAGGTAAGGAACGGGCCCCTCCCTCCCCTTCTTGGCTTTATTCTGGCCTGTTTTGAAGTTACTGACATTCACAGCCTCTGACAGCTGGAAGGAATTTTTATAATGGTAACGATGAAAACAACAGCAGCAAAGAAATATTATAAGTGGCCTAAGGAAAACTATACAATTATTGGCATCAAATCGTACATTAAAAGTACAGGACAAGATAAATAGCCCCGTGGGGCAGAAATAGAACAAAGTTCAGAAATTTATCCCTGTGCGTATGGATTATAGGGTACAATAAAGGGGGTATTTCAAACCAGTGGATTCAACTATGGTTTCTTTAATAAATTGTATAGGCACAGTTGGCTCTATGTCTGAATGAAAAAAAAAGGTTAAGATCTCTACTTCATTAAATTATTAAAACGAAATTTCAGAGAGCTGAAAGTTTTAAATGTAACCTTTAAAACAGTTTCATGAGCAAAAATATTAGGAGACTATATGATCTAGAGTTTGAAGAGATTTTTCTAAATAAAATAGAAAATCCAGAAGCTACAGAGGAAAAGAGAGACATAAGATGCTTACATTTTAGAAAGATAAAATATACCACTGGGATCATGAGGTCAGTAGTTCAAGACCAGCCTGGCCAACATAGTGAAACCTCATCTCTACTAAAAATACAAAAATTAGCCAGGCATGGTGCCACATACCTATAGTCCCAGCTACTCGGGAGGCTGAGGCAGGAGAATTGCTTGAACCCGGGAGGTGGAGGTTGCAGTGAGCCGAGATTTCGCCACTACACTCCAGCTTGGCCAACAGAGTGAGACTTTATATTACAAAATATATATATATATATATATATAGCTGGGTGCAGTGGCTGTGGCTCACACCTGTAATCCCAGCACTTTGGGAGACCAAGGTGGGCAGATTGCTTGAGCTCATGAGTTCGAGACTAGCCTGGGGAACACAGCAAAACCTTGCCTCTACAAAAAATTCAAAAATTAGCCAGGTGTGGTGGCGCATGCCTGTAGTCCCAGCTACTCGGGAGGCTGAGGTAGGAGGATGGCTTGAACCCGGGAGATCAAGGCTGCAGTGAGCTGTGATTACACCACTGCACTCCAGCCTGGGCAACAGAGTGAGACTTTGTCTCAAAACACACACACACACACACACACACACACATATACACAAAACCCAGAAAGATAAAAGATACCATATGTAAAGTCAAAAGACAAACTATAGACTGGAGAAAATATTTCAATATGTGCCACCAATAACGAGTTAATTTCTGGTACACAAAAATCCTGTCTGTCAATAAGAAAGAAAAATAACTAGTAGAAAAATAGGCAAAAGATAGAAATAGGTGATTCATGGAAGAGAAAAATCCAAATGGACAATACATTTATGGAAAGATGCTGAACTTCACTAAGAGTCAAGGAAATGCAAATTTTAGAGATGGGATACTGCTTTTCATTTATCAGAATAGCAAAACTTAATAAGAATGATCATACCGAGAGCTGGAGAAGATGAGGGAGAAACCACCTTTAATCACAGCTGGTGGATATGTGAATTACCCCAGACTTTTGAGAAAGGGACCTGGTAAAACATACGAAAACTAAAAATATACATCTCTTTGACTGAGCTATGTAATTTTTAGAAATTATACTGTAGGGAAAAAAAAGCAAGCTTTAGTATTTGAGGATATGCATACAAAAATACAGCATTTTTTTTGTAGTGGCAAAAGCATTAGTATTGATTGAATGATATACATATATATACCCATATAATGTAATGTTATACAACTTTTAAAACAATACATTACAGAAAGACAAATGTTCTAGGATTCCACTTAGATGAGATACCTAGAGCAGTCAAAACCACAGAGACAGAAAGTGGAAGGGTGGTTACCAGGGGCTAAAGAGGGAGGGGAAAGGGGGAGTTGTTTCATGGATATAGAATTGCAGTTTTGGAAGAGAAAAAGTGCCGGAGACGACTGAACTGTACACCTGAAAATGGGTAAGATTGTACATTTTATGTTATGTGCATTTTACCATGATTTTAAAAAAAAGAATAAATTAGAGGGATTTGCACAATGTTTTGTTAGGTGAGAAAAGCAATCTGCAGAGAAATCTATGTGGTATTTGTAAAATAAATGACGATAAAGGTAAATAAACGCCTGCTGGGTAATCCAGACCTGCCTGGCCGCGCCCTGAGTCCTCCAACTCCAGAGCACTCTCCAGGCTGGTCCAGGCCTAGGGCTCCGGGCAGGGGCTGGTGTTGAACTAAACTTACTGGCTTTGCCAGCCCTAGGTGGCAAAGCACCCTTTAAACAAACTTCTGCCCTGGTGTTCTCCATCTCGACTCTCCTCCCCCAAACACTAGGCCCCCACAGGTTCTGGCACAGCCAGCCAAGTCCCACAGCTGTTTCTAATATTCTACACAAACTTTATTGAAATGAGAAGCCCCGTTTATCATCCTTCAGGCCCCTGCTCCTCCTGATTAGGTACAGATGACCTGACAGTCAGTGGGGCCTGAGCCAGCAATCAAAGAGGAGATTGTTCTGAGCCAGGAGGTGAGAGGGGCAGAGGCCTGGGAAGCCAAGCAGGGTCCAAGGAGACTTGGGCCAGCCAGGAGGAGATGGGGGAAATTCTCAAGCTGGGGGAAGGAAGGGAGGGCAGGGCTGAGTAAATTCTTCAAGGACCCCTGGTTTGCTCATCTTCTCTGGCCATATATTCTCTCTGGCCTCCGAGCCTCCTTCAAAAGGCTTAAATTCTATACCAGAAACATCTCCCCATCTCCAGTCTCCAAACTCAGCCCCCATTTTGCTTTACTTTCATCTCTCAACAATACCAGGAAACCTCTCTGGATGTAATAAAAAGACAGGGCACCTCTCTACCCTAGGCCTCTCCACAATGCTACTCCTCCTAGAGCCACAGAATCAAAACTCAAATACTGAAAACAACCTAGAAATCACCTAAGTGTCAATCCTACAGCTCCCTCTACAGCAGCCCTGACCAATGGCTCTTCCAGTCTATGCCTGAGTATTCTAAACTGTGCTGTCCAATATGGTAGCCTCTAGCCACATGTGGCTATTTAAAATCAAATTAAAATTTCATTTTTTTGGTCACACTAGCCACGTTTAAAGTGCTCAATGCATGTGTTAGATGATGTGTCAAGAAATATGAAGGGTCACATATTTTACCACAGTTGCAAACTAACAAGTTAGTGTGACCATTTCATGGATGCTGGCAGAAGACATGAGACTCCTGGGTCAGAGACAAAGAACTTTATTATTTATAGCAGTATCAGTAACCAGAGTATCAGCATTTTCTTGCTCCAGTTTCCTGAGCTCCAATTCCCACAGGGCAACATGAATGAGGCCAAATGCTACCCACACATACAGTGGGTTGCCATACAAGAAAGGAACCCTGAGTTTAGGAAACCTGGTTCTTTGGCAATGTGCAGTGAGCATCTGCCCTTTGTGCTGGAGGAAGACATTGTCTTCCAAGACTGCTGGTTACATATTCGCACAAAAATCCTTGAAAGGTGTCCAGAACAAAGGCAGTGCCTCTGCTTACAAAATGTGTAGAAATGCGGCCGGGCGTGGTGGCTCACGCTTGTAGTGCCAGCACTTTGGGAGGCCGGAGAGGGCAGATCATTTGAGGTCAGGAGTTCAAGACCAGCCTGACCAACATGGTGAAACCTCGTCTCTACCAAAAATACAAAAATCAGCTGGGCATGGTGGCCTGGGCCTGTAATCCCAGCTATTCGGAAAGCTGAGGCAGGAGAATTGCTTGAACACAGGAAGTGAAGGTTGCAGTGAGCCAAGATTGTGCCACTGCACTCCAGCCTGTGCGACAGAGTAGACTCTGCCTAAAAAAAAATTAAAAATGTGTAGAAATGCACAAGACCCATGGGGAATTGTCTCCCAACACAGTGTGGATATGAAACATTGCCATCATTGCAGAAAGTTCTACTGGACAGCAGTGCTCCAGGGAATGCGGAACTCACTTATTTGCTAGGTCCTTTCCACCATTTCTGAATCCTAGCCCGAGGAGTCACAGCAAAATAAGCAAGCACTGCCACTTTGTTACAGGAAAGTGGTCTTGATCCAGACCCCAAGAGAGGGTTCTTGGATCTCACGCAAGAAAGAAAAGCAAAGTGCAAAGCAAAAGCAAGTTTATTTAAAAAGCAAGAAGTAAAAGAATGAGTACTCCACAGACAGAGCAGCCTGAGGGCTGCTGGTTGCCCATTTTTATGATGATTTCTTGATAATATGCTAAACAAGGGTGGATTATTCATGCCTCCCCTTTATAGACCATATAGGGTAACTTCCTGACATTGCCATGGCATTTGTAAACTATCATGGTGCTGATGGGAGTGTAGCAGTGAGGACGACCAGAGGTCACTCTTGTGGCCATCTTGGTTTTGGTATGTTTTGGCCAACTTCTTTACTGCAACCTGTTTTATCAGGTCTTTATGACCTGTATCTTGTGGCGACCTCCTATCTCATCCTGTGACTTAGAATGCGTTAACCATCTGGGAATGAAGCCCCGTAGGTCTCAGCCTCATTTTACCCAGCTCCAATTTGAGGCAGAGTTGCTGTGGTTCAAACACCTCTGACAGCTTTGCATGCTCATGTGTAAATTTCAAGGTGTTTTCCTTGAGGCAGATGTTCATCACACTATAATCACTGTCTTTCTGAACTCAGCCATGAAAGGCTGAGTCTGATTTCATGTGCTCTGTCCTCATAATGACACTGTGAGAAGAGGAGGTCAGAGTAATCCAGGAGGGGCAAATGGTTCTGGCAAAGGCCAGAGGTGGGGTGAGCAGGGTGTGGCTGGAGGGTCTGGGAGGCACACAGGTGAAATGACCAGGACACTCTTAAGTGGTCACTCTAGCAAAGCGGCTCCCAACCTTAACAGGCATCAGGGTCACAGAAGAGTTTGAGGGAAAGATTGCTGAGCCCCACCCCGAGAGCTTCCGATTCACAGGTCTGTGGTGGGGCCTGAGAATCTGCATTTCTAAGACGTTCACAGGTGCTGCTGCACTGCTGCCGCTGATCTGGGGACCACATCGTGGCAACTGCTGCTCTAGTGTGAGAGATGCACTTTGGGCAGCATGCTAGTGACGCGTGGATGGACGATTTTTTTTTTTTTTTTTGAGATGGAATCTCGCTCTGTCACCCAGGCTGGACAGCAGTGGCCGGATCTCAGCTCACTGCAAGCTCCGCCTCCCGGGTTTACGCTATTCTCCTGCTTTAGCCTCCCGAGTAGCTGGGACTACAGACGCCGGCCACCTCGCCCGGCTAGTTTTTTGTACTTTTTAGTAGAGACGGGGTTTCACCGTGTTAGCCAGGATGGTCTCGATCTCCTGACCTCGTGATCCGCCCATCTCGGCCTCCCAAAGTGCTAGGATTACAGGCTTGAGCCACCGCGCCCAGCCTGAGGATTCTTTTATTTGTTTTAATGCATATTGGAAAAATGCAACTAGCACATCAAACTATATTTTTAAACAATGAGTAGATTTAAGAATATATTTATATTTTTATATAAACGTATTTTTTATATTTTTAAACAATGAGTAGATTTAAGAATATATTTACATATACATGTAGCTGTATGTAGTATGAAGATTGGCGAAGATGGTGATGGTGCTACAGGAATGATTGAGGTTTGGGCAGTACTGATGCAGGAAAGGGCCAAGAATGGGATTCAGACAGGCCCCAGTCAAATTCTGCTTCCACTGTGTGATGGCAGATCCGGCTTCGCAGCTTTCCTGTTTATAAAATGGCATTACTACATTTCCATGAGTGTTTTTCAGGATGTGTGAGGATCAACTAACTAACAACTAACTAGCTCCTTCCTTTCCATCCTTCCCCAGGAGGAAGGCACAGTCCCTTCCCTTGGACTATTCTCATTCTAGGCAACAGGCTCTGTCACCTTTAAATGCCAAGAAATTGTGAGGGACTATGGGAATCCCAGGTCCCCACCCTTAAAACAGAAACCACCCCTCCCTCTGGCTGAAGCCTGAGGATTCCTGAAGGGGAAGCAGGCTTGGGCTGGGGAGCAGAGGGTCCTGCAACCGTCCCCCGGATGGGCAGGCACAGACCCTGGGCCCCCAGCTTGTCTACCTCCCCGGGCTCAGGCTGCACAGTGCAGTCCTGTGGAGCAGCAGTGCCTTTTCTAATCTTGCTGCCTTAGGTTAATATCAAAGCTGCTTGGCGAATCCTGAGCCCGTGCCCGTGTGAGGTGGGTGGACTTGGGTCTGGCCTAGAGAATCCATCCAGGACTGAATCCATGTTCCTTTTTCAGGGGCAGTAGGCCCCGTCACAGGGCCTAGTCTCAATGGTAGTGGGACAGCAGCAAAGAAAACAAATGACTTAACAAGGAAAATTAAAATATTCTTGGGATCATCAGCACGGAGAAACTTCTCTGGAGGCGCCCTCCAGAAAGCTCAAACTCCAAGCAACTGGTCTTGCTCCGGTCCAAAGGACTACTAATGGGAGGGGTGACGATGGGAGACAGGCAGCGTTTTAAGTGAACCCCTAAATCCATGATTTTGGTGGAGCCCTGTAAACTCTAGTGGTGTTTCCATCACACCATTCATTCCACAGGGCTTTCTGCTCCCTGCCCTCCTCATTTTAATGATCTCAGACAGACATAAAAATGGCTGAGCTCAGCATAAGTGACTGAGACATGAACATTGCCTCAGGGTCCCCGTGGACCCCAGCTGGGTACCATGCCGCCCTAGGTTCTACTTTGACAGGATAAAGTGAACTCATATATTCAGTTGTTTTAAGTGAGCTAACGCTAGGCAGTGCCAGAGGACGAAGACATAAATCTTTCCTAGCGCTCAGAGTCACTGCCAAACACCTTGGATAAAACTCTCTGCTTGTTCAAGATGGTTTTTCCTCCCCTCTAAAAATGAGGAGAGGAAAAGTACTAAAAAATCTAAGGGGCTAGGGGGAGGGTGTTAGCAGATTCTGGGAATGACAAACTTGTCAACCCTTTGGCCTCATAAAAATTCTTTTAGTAAGAAAGGCAAACTTTTAAATTGATTTTTCTTACTGCTCTTAGTGGGTGCCGAGGGTGTCACTGGTCACCTGGTCTGCCTGTGTGTTGGCCCTGGCTGGGGAATGAAGGCTTTTCTTATATCTCTGCAGGTTGCATTTACATCAGAGGTGGGACAGCTTATTACATATCACCCTCGGCTGTGATCATAGCCTCAGATGCTTCTCAACTGGAGCAAACTCAAGCAAGCTGTTTGAAAACATTTTGAAAACCTCCCAGCCAGAAGGAAACCTTGTTCTAGCAGTACAGAGCAGCTCAAGGAGGAGGCAGTGAGTGGTGTGCCCCTCATGGCCTCTGTGTGGCTTGAAATGAACTCCTTTTTTCCCATTTGCTGATTTTCTTTGCAGTTTTTATTCTTTGCAAACACTTTATAGCAACGAACACGTGAAAGAAAGTCACCCACACTCTTATCAGCCCTATAATTTGTCAAATGGTTTTGTGTTTCTAAGTTTCTTGCCTATACACATACCTTTTATTTTTTTATTTTCTGAGACCGAGTCTCACTCTGTTGCCCAAGTTGGAGTGCAGTGGTGTGATCTTGGCTCACTGCAACCTCTGTCTCCCTGGATCAAGCAATTCTCGTGCGTCAGCCTCCCGAGTAGATGGGACTACAGGCATGTGCCACCACGCCCAGCTAGTTTTTGTATTTTTAGCAGACAAGGGGTTTCATCATGTTGGCCAGGGTGGTCTCGAACTCCTGACCTCTGGTGATCCACCTGACTCGGCCTCCCAAAGTGCTGGGGTTACAGGCATGAGCCACTGCGCCTGGCCTGTACACATAGCTTTAAAGCATAACTGTGACCAGGATTCTAGCACCCCCTAACCCCACTCTCCTTTTTTTCAGCCAAGAATCCTCACCTAGATCCGTGATCTAAAACTTTGCTACTCAAAGTGTGGTCTGGAAACTAGTGGCAGCACCACCCCAGACCTGCTAAGCCAGAACTCTGCAGGCGAACGAGATCCCCGGTGGATCAGATTTATGTTAAAGTTTGAGATAGAGTGCTCTAAAACAGAGATCCCCAACCTTTCTGGCACCAGGGACTGGTTTTGTGGGAGACAATTTTTCCATGGACAGGGGTGTGGGGGGAATGGCTTTGGGATGATTCAGGTGCATTACATTTATTGTGCACTTTAATTTCTATTATTACATTGTAATATAGAATGAAATAATTATACAGCTCATCATAATGTAGACTCAGTGGGAGCCCTGAGCTTGTTTTTTTGCAACTAGATGGTCGTATCTTGGTGATGGGAGACAGCGACAGATCATCAGCATTAGATTCTCATAAGGAGCACGCAACCCAGATCCCTCGCACGCGCGGTTCACGATAGGGTTTTGTGCTCCTATAGGAATCGAATGGCGCTGCTGATCTGACAGGAGGCAGAGCGCAGGTGGTAATGTGAGTGATGGGGAGCGGCTGTAAATACAGACGAAGCTTTGCTCACTCACCTGCCACAAACCTCCTGCTGGGCAGCCCGGTACCGGTCAGTGACCTGGGGGTTGGGAACCCGTGCTGTAAAACACATTAGCTAAGACAAAACTCTACCACAAATTGGGGTTACACAATTTCCTCCTTCCCTCCCTCTCCCCATAGTTGTGGAACATCTGGGGAGTGCTAGGAACTGGGTTGGGTGCTGGGCCTGACAGAGAGCCAGGTCCATTACAAATGGTCTCTACCTTCAAGCCATTTAGGCCTGTCAGAGGCTGAAGCATGATAGCACCGTGGTGTCAGGGAGGAATAGGACTGAAGAGCTGGAAGAATCCTGGGGAGGAGGGGCCAGGGCAGGCGATGTGACTTTGTCCATGGCCACAGAGCAGGTTCACGGGCAGGCAGGACTCGAGCCTAAGCTTCCTCCTGTCAAGTGCACTCGCTCTTGGCTGGCAGAATTTGGACCCTTGGCAGAGAAGTTGGCATGTGGGGATGCACAGAAATGAAATGCCCGAGGTTGCTGCCAGGTCCTCCTCCATCAGGCAAGCCCCTGGAGACCACCTCAGCGCCCACCCTCCCTGCCTCTCCCCTCGGCTAGCACAGCCTCTTGCTCAGGTGTCTAAGGGGCTTTGCTCCTAGCATATCTCCTGACCTTTTTCAGACAAGGAAGATCTAGCATATGATTCAAAACTGTAAAGAAATCTATTCTCCACAAAGTAATGTATGCACTGAATACATTACTCCTGCCAAATGGATGCCATCAAATAAAATATCAGAGGAACTTTTGGAAATTGGTTAAATGGATCTAAAACTAATCTTGAGGAATAAACTGGTAATGACATTTTTTCAAATATGAGAGATAATGAAAACAGCCAGGAGGGGGAGCAAGTCCTTAAAACAAAACACATTGTATAACAATAATACACAAAACTGTGGTGTTGGCCCAAGAATAAACTGGAATTAAGTAGATACCCAGAATCGTGTTTTATGTGTTTTGAGGTATGTAGAAATTTAATATGATAAGAGAGATACAAGAATAGGAAATAGAGGTTTCTCAGTGATATACCTCACACCAGAACAAATTACAGATGGACTAAAGCTGAGTATCTTTTTAAAGATAAAAATCACAATAACTAAAAATAAAATTAAACATATTTTCTAGAGCAGTGCTAATATTCTAGAACCAGTAGAGAATCAATTATTAATATATTTCATTACAAAAAATTAAATAATTTTGTGTGAAACAACTATAACACATTTTAAAATGCAGTCAGACTGAGACAGACAATATGTTGTCAGTAAAATAGAAGGTTAATGTCTTTATTTTATTTGGAAAAATAAATTCACACATATATTTCACACAACTGGACAAAGAAAACATTAACATCTCACAAGATAAAAGGGCAAAGAACACTACAGATTCTTTTCAAATGATGAACCACTTTAAAAAATACAATCTTGTTTGTTTGAAGAGAAACATAAACCAAAAAAGTTACCAAGCAATTTAAAAATGAAAATATCCCTTGCTGGTCAAGGTGAGGTGAATTTGGTGTGAAACTATATATTAGTACAGCCACAGTCTATTGAATGCAATGTAGCCCTAACAGAATCTGTTAAAATGCTTCTAGTTTTTGACCTGGTACTTGCACTTAATGTCTCTAATCTTAAGAAATAATTCGGAATATTGGGCGAGAAGATATTTGCTGCAGTATGATTTATAATTTAAGCTTTGGAAAAATGGACATCCCATAAATGTTCGACAAAGACAGCTACATGCATATTCACTAGATAGGACCATCTGGTCAATTATTATTTTGAAAATATAATCCCAAAGACTGTGTGGCAACATGAAAAAAACACTTGAATGTTTCAAATAAAAAGATATAACACTATAATTAACCACAAATGTTTATATTAAAGTGAACAGGACTGTATCAAGCTGATAATTTTTATGATAAAGTCATTAGATTTTTGATATTTTGCTCTACTTTGTTTGCTGTTTCATTGCTTTTACAATGTGAACATTACATTAAAAATAATCCACATTCAGCATAAGCTTGGTATAAAGAGATGGTCACATGGGGAAGGAACCAATGCATCTGAAAACTAAGACAGGGTGCAATTAGAAGTTAATCACCCCATTTTCATTTGTGGAAAACAATCTTCTTCTTTTGTGCAAAGCTTCTCTGACTCACGTTCCTCCACCTGTGTAGCTATTCTGTGTAGGGTCATGGAAACATGGTATCTTAGAATGGACAGAGTCTCTGAGATCATTTTATTCCAACTCCTGGTAATTCAAGAACCAGAACTACAGCATCTGTTACAAGTAACTATTCATCTTGATTGATTGAATGCTTTCAGGAATGGGGAGTTCACCACCTCACAAAGCGGCCTGCTCAGTCTGTGCCTTCTAAATCATGCCTGAGGCCATTATACATGACTATTTCAGAGGAATGTAACCGAAAGCAGAGATTTCAAGCCATGATCACAAACTAAGGAACTGGAGTGAGGCAGTACCATTCTTTCTAGCAACAGAAAAATATTAAGCTCAAAATAGGAGACCACCCTCATTTATGAAAATTATATTCTAGAAACTGGAATAGAGAAACCCATGGTTATTCTACTGAATATAAATAATTATGGGCAAAGGTTAATTCCCAAAGAAAAATGCTACAGATAGTTGTCATGCTTCTCTAGAGACTTATTAAAACTTTCAGTTCTTCCGAATACAAGAGGGAGAGAGCCCCTCTTCAGAGCTCATTTTTATTGTATCAGAGCCTCTGGCTCTTTCTAACCTCAGCAGAAGTGGAAGTCTGAGAAACTGGTAAAGCAGGGCCAGGCAGTTCCAGACATGGGCTCGTGGGACCCTCTGTGGGTTTGCCAAACACAGTGGGACATCTCTTAGGCAAGAATCATCCCAGTTCAGGTGTGTTTTCTGTATTTCGCTAGAAGAATCTAAAAGTTTAATGTTTAAAGGGGGATGGAAAATCCACATTAAAAATGGAGAATGGTGGTGCTTCAGCCCCACCCACATTTAAAACTGATAAGTTTGCAAAGCAGTAAGAGAAATCAGCCAATAGCTCAAACAGCATCTCTCCTGGCAGACACCAGGCAACACAGTGAGGGGCAGCGAAGGAGGGTGTGGGAAGTCCAGGCCCATCCTTCTGAGGGACCCAGGTGGCACAGGAAGGTGGCAAGGGATAAGGCAGAACCCCAAGAGTGAAAACATCAACCTGGGGATGTGAGCAGCAGAACAGGAAGAGGAGTCAGCAGACAGAAATGAGAAGGAGAGGCTGGGCGCAGCGACTTAAGCCTGTAATCCCAGCACTTTGGGAAGCCAAGGCGTGTGGATCACCTGAGGTCAGGAGTTTGAGACCAGCCTGACCAATACGGTGAAACCCCATCTCTACTAAAAAAACATACAAAAATAAGCCAAGCGTAGTGACATGTGCCTGTAGCCCCAGCTACTCTGGAGGCTGAGACAGGAGAATTGCTTGAACCGGGGAGGCAGATGTTGCGGTGCTGAGATCATGCCACCGCACTCCAGCCTGGGCAACACAGTGAGACTCCATCTCAAAAAAAAAAAAAAAAAAAAAGAAAAAAAAAAAAGAAAAAAAAAAAAGAGGGAGAGAGAAGGGAAAAACGTCAAATTCTCTCAGCCATGGATTAGTGAAAGCATAGAAAATGTTGGGGTTGAGTGCCTCTTGGATTCTTTCTAGAGCAAAAAGTTGGATTCCCTGTAGCATAGAACAAGACTGATGATTTCATAGTTTGTGGGTTAATATGATATGAGGGTCTTGGATATACATCATTGTTCCCCAGAAGTATTGGAGAGTTGAAGTGAGAGGGTTAGGATTGAAGCAGATCTGACCTTTCTGTTACTCCCTTGGGAAAGGCAGTATGTGCCAGACGGCTGGGCTCCCGAAGACCCTCCTGCAAGGCTGAGCATGATGGGCTGTCTGTACAATGTGGGTGAGAACAGAGTAATGCCCCCTGGTTCAGAGAGCAAAGTGCAGGCCCATCCCAACAGCTGGACTGTCTCTGCATGGGTTCCTTTCTAATCTAGGTCCTGACTTGAATCAAAGGGATGGAGACTGAGCCTCTCAGACGACCAGGAACCAAGCCAAGGCTTGACAAAACCAGCCTCTCTCTCTGGTGTCTGGAAAGGTACTGCTCATCATCCACCGCCCCCATCACTCCTCTAAGATTTTCCACTGTTGGTCATATGTGCAGAGACTGCCAGCAGCTTTCATGGTGACCGAGCTTTGCTGAGGAGGATCAACACTTTCTCATGACCAAAAGCAATAATGTCTCTTGAGAAGCAGCTGTCACACATCCTACCAGACTATGACCAACTCATTTGCCTTTCCTATTATTAATGGTTGCCTTAGATCCAGCACCTAACATCATAGCAGCCGTGTTCCAGGCGAGGTGTTCACTCACCCACTGGAAATCACAGTCCTGCTCTACGTAATCATGAATTTCAATATGCTAACAGTATTAAGCTGGCCAAGATCAACTTAATGGATTTGGTTTAGTGTTTGGTGCCAAGAAATATACAGCTGATTAACCCAGCTCACAGTTGCACTGAAATCACCTGGTGTTTCCTTGCCTCTTTATCTACTTTGTCCTCAGACAGGCATTGAGAGAGATGACCTTGGCCAAGCCATGCAGGAAGACGGGAAAACTGCTTACAGCTCTGACAAGGAACTGCACCCTGCAGAAAACAGCCTTTGGATTGTTGACTCACCAAACCAGCCAGTTCGTGTTAATGCAGCTGTGATACAGGATGGCTCTGCTGCCTCCTAGGTGGCCAGACAAAGGGATGCGAGGAGGGCGCAAAGGGGAATGCAGAAAAATGCCCAATGCATGCAGACCCGTGGGAACAGCTGCCAAACAGAAATTACTGAGGACACGCGTGAGGGTAAATGGCGGAGATCTTACCAGAGTTTGAACTGGAAAGGGAAGTGGTGAAGTTTTATTTAGGACACCCCAAGGCTGAGCTGAGCATGGTGGAAAGTCCAAATTGATTCTCGAATAGTAAGAGAACAAAGTATCTGGATACACTTACCATGCTCATTCATCCTGTGCCATATACTTGGGGTTCAAAACGACGATGGAAAACCTCAAAAAAAATTATTAGTGAATGAGGAAGTGGCAAAAGAAAAAAAATTTACTCAACAAAGACAAAAGTTCCTTGGGCGCCTAGGATGCACTGGGCACTGTGTTAGGGGTATTGAGTGGACAAGAGTGATCATCAGCTTCCAGTCCAGAGAGGAGGGCAGATGTAGGATAAGGAGAACCAGGATGGACACCGAGCAGCAGGCGTTCCACGTCTTACAAGTTTTGTCCCCGAGGGCCTTTCTGCCTGAGGGTCTCCCCCTGAGACGGCCGTCATCAGTACCACTGCTCTACCTGTGCTTGCGGCTCCCTTATGGAAGTGGGTATTTCTGGGCTCTGCCCTCGGAGAGTCTGGTTTCATCTGCATGGGGAAGGAAATCTGTATTTTGTTCCCCAGGCTCTCCAGGTAATTATGATGAGCTGTGTCTGGAACACTTCCTCTCATAGACTCAGGTTAGAAAGTTGCTGGGAAGTCCACGCTGAGAAGGCACAGCTGAATACATCCTGCTCTCCTGCAGTAGATCCTGAGGGTCCTCTCCTCTCGAAGCTGGCCTAGATGGTACTAGGGTCCCTCCTCTGTGCTACACTAGTGACCTGGGCCCGCTTGCTTTTGCACAGTCTGTTATCATGCTGGCTTATTTAGGCTCTGAATTCCAACATGGCTGTTGTATCTCACTCACCTCCTTTTCCCTGGTGTTTAGCATAAAAGGTACGCAATAAATATCTGTTGCTAAATGAGGCAGCGTTTTTTTTCTTTTTTTGAGACAGAGTCTTACTCTGTTGCCCAGGCTGGAGTGCAGTGGCATGATCTTGGCTCACTGCAACCTCGGCCTCCCAGGTTCAAGTGATTCTCCTGCCTCAGCCTCCTAAGTAGCTGGGATTACAGGCACGCACCACCACCCCTGGCTAATTTTTGTATTTTTAATAGAGAAGGGGTTTTACCATGTTGGTAAGGCTGGTCTTGAACTCCTGACCTCGTGATCCGCCCGCCTTGACCTCCCAAAGTGCTAGGATTACAGGTGCGAGCCACTGCACCCAGCCACGTGATGATTTTTATGTATTTCTGAGCCCTGCTTTCTGGGAGAAAACACGGGCAGGGTGACATGGAAGAAGAATATCAAAATAGAGATGCCAGGAACCACCATCCCACCGGCGAGAGAGGCGCTCACTGCAGCCACTGGTGCAGTCTGGTGCCGTGACAGAGCTGGTATCAGCGGTCTGGCTGCAAGATCTGCTTCAGCTTTCTGGGAGACTCTCTACCCCATTTTCTCAAGCTCACTACACTTTACTTTTGAGTAGGAAATATGAAAAATTAAAGCGTATCTCAATGGGACTTGTGGGAAAATGTCCAGGATTCTCAGATATACCTTTAAATGCTTAAAAACAAAAAAAATTTTTGCTCTCTGAAATGTTACTTCTTTAATAGGGTATGTGGGGTTTTTTTACCCTCCACCGACTGCTTTTAAGAAATGCCGGCCGGGCGCGGTGGCTCAAGCCTGTAATCCCAGCACTTTGGGAGGCCGAGACGGGCGGATCACGAGGTCAGGAGATCGAGACCATCCTGGCTAACACGGTGAAACCCCGTCTCTACTAAAAATACAAAAAACCAGCCGGGCGAGGTGGCGGGCGCCTGTAGTCCCAGCTACTCCGGAGGCTGAGGCAGGAGAATGGCGTAAACCCGGGAGGTGGAGCTTGCAGTGAGCTGAGATCCGGCCACTGCAGTCCAGCCCGGGCTACAGAGCAAGACTCCGTCTCAAAAAAAAAAAAAAAAAAAGAAATGCCCATCACCTGTAGTCCCAGCTACTCGGGAGGCTGAGGCAGGAGAATGGCGTAAACCCGGGAGGCGGAGCTTGCAGTGAGCTGAGATCCGGCCACTGCACTCCAGACTGGGCGACAGAGCGAGACTCCGTCTCAAAGAAAAAAAAAAAAGAAATGCCCATAATAAAGCCACACTTTTAGAGACCATGAAATAAATGATGAGGGAGAAATCTTCTCTAATTTGAAGACAGTAAGAAGCAAAATAGAAAAATATTCTGAAATTCTGTATGTCCCTTGAAACATTAAAGAAGCAAAATAGTCTTTCTTCCTAATGGTTTCACTTTTTAAAAGTTTTAATCTGTACTTTCACTTAAGAACATGCACGTGCATGCATGGGGGAGTTTAAGGTGAGGAGCGCGGAAAGGCATAAATGGCTGGAAAGGGCGCCTGTGAATGAGGTCTGAAGACACCGGGCTTTTTCCTACCCGCTCAGCTTCCAAAATCAGTGAAGCTCTACCGCCCTCTTGTGACACAGGAAGATGCTCCCAAGAGGCACGATCTGCTCAGATTGTAAAAACCAAATCCAAAAACACACAGAAGCCCACACTGAGATATTACCTGTACGAAGATTAGAATAAGAAATAATCTTGCTTTTTTTTTATTCAAAAGGATCACAAGCTTCACATCAATTTGGTTACAAAAAGACCTCATGTCTTAACACTAAGTACAGTGACATTTATTTTGCCATCTGTGACAGTTTCATGTCGAAAAAGCCTCAACATAAAAAAACTACCTTCAAAACCCACTGAGATGTTCTCACATAAACTAGGATACTGCATAAACAATAAAGTTCTTTCTTCAATAGTCAATCTTTTCAATTTCATCCATGTCTTCAGCGTTGAGTTGTTTAATACTGCTGTCTAAAAGAACAAAAGAGAACAGAACCAGTCTTACATCAGGGTCTAACTGGAACTTCATTCCATCCAGATTTCTGAAGACAGTGATACCTTGTACAGAAAGCCCTGATACAGGAACATGAGGAAGGAAGGGTGTCAAAGTCACTGACCAATACTAACTCAAACAGCATCAAATGCCACAGACATGGAATGTATGTATCTAGATATGCTGGGGCAAAGAAGGCCAGAGTGGAAGTGAGGAGAGCCTGGGAGGGACTGACGCTCTTCTACTGCAGTCACTTCCTGAGACCAGGGCCTTAGGAGCTCACCATAGCAACAGTGGCCTTAACGCATCTTCCTCACCCTGTCCTCCCCAGTTAGCCTAACACAGGGGCACTTAACCTACTTCCCTGAAAGGTCGGTGGATGTGCTAGTCAGTCTACCAACCTATGAAAATTATATTCGAAATGGCATGTGTGTGCCTGTGTGCACTTCCCTGGGGAGAGCGCTTACTGCTTTCTACAAAGGTTAAGTACCACTGTCCTGGAAGGTGTTCCTCCTCCCCTGCTCGCCAGCCAGATCCATGGGCTTTGGGGCATGCGACAATTTGAGCCATGGGACCTTTGGAGTTTCCATCAGAGAAATCCGCCAGTCCAGAGTTCCAGCAGGCCATCATCAGAGCCTGCCTTGTTTAGATGGGGGGCTGAAGTCACAAACTTCAGAATTTAGTACTTTCCCGTTTGGGAGGGTGGGCAAGAGGAGGGAAAAAGCATAAGTAAAAGAGAACTGAAGAGAATCTTAAAGGATGTTACTACTTGCTTAGGGGATTTCTTTATAAGATGTGAAAATCTGCTCCACAATCTGCTCTGCCTTCACAAGATGTGAAATTCGGACTCCAGAATGAGTTATAACATGTAAATCTGAGCTCTATTTTTTTTTTTTTTTTTCTGAGATGCAGTCTAGGTCTTTTGCCAGGATGGAGTGCAGTTGTGCGACCTTGGCCCACTGCAACCTCTGCCTCCCGGGTTCAAGTGATTCTCCTGCCTCAGCCTCCCCAGCAGCTAGGACCACAGGTGCCCACCACCGCACCCAGCTAATTTTCGTATTTTTAGTAGAGATGGGGTTTCACTATGTTGGCCAGGATGGTCTGGATTTCCTGACCTCGTGATCTGACCACCTTGGCCTCCCAAAGTGCTGGGATTACAGGTGTAAGCCACCGCACCCAGCCTGAGCTCATATTAATTCTACTTGATCAAAATAATTTTTAATTACCATATAAGCACTATTTAATCATCTGTCTCATATTAGAACCCTGGTCCTGTGAAGTAGAGGCCTTCCAGTTCATGCATTCTGCTGCCACTACTCTTATGAGCTCTCCAGCACACATCATGGCTGTCAGACCGGCAGGTCTACAGGTCATATTGTGAGGGTGGTGCTACTTACTAAAGTGGTCCTGGATTTTCATGAGTGAGGGCAGCTTATCCACTTCAATCATGTTGAAGGCAAGGCCCTTCTTCCCAAAGCGCCCTGTCCGCCCTATGCGGTGGAGGTAGGTCTCATAGTCTGGCTCCTCTCCTTGTTTTACAGGGAGATCAAAGTTCACAACAATCGTGACCTGCTTCACATCAATCCCTAGAAGAGGAAAAACACCACAGGGTCCTGCAAGGCTTTCCTCAGGACACGGGCCATTCAAGTACCATGTTTGCCAAGGGAATTCGTATTTATAGAGAAATTTTAGAAATCCAACCTGGGCTTATGTAATTGAGACAGGTACTTTGGTTAGGAAGTTTGCTTGCATGCTGTGATGTCTTGATGCTACATAAGAGTGTCCATAGAGAATGCTACAGAAATGTAAATATACACAAGGCATGTGTGTGTGTGTGTGTGTGTGTGTGTGTGTGTGTGTGGTGGAGAGGTGCCCTCACCAAGCCCACAGAGCCACCCTCTCATCTCTATTCCTGCTGTACAGTCCCCAGCAGGCCCCATAGTCTCACACCCGCTTACCCATCATGGGGCTCTGGCTCTGCTCCATTTCATGGCTACTGTTCTGGTCGGGTCTTTTCAAGCCCTTACCTCAGTGGTTACAACAACCTCCAGACTGATTTCTCACCACTCTCTTCCCCTACTCCTCTCATCTCTCCTATGATGGTCACCAGAGCAATGTCCAGCACACCTATGTTCAAAACCCACTGCCAAAATTGTACAGGAAAAGTACAAGCAATTCAAGACCTCAAACCACCTAAAGTCTCATCTCTTTCTCTCCTGACTCACAAAGACAACACTCCAGTCAAGGTCTGGCCATTTCCTGAACAAACGTAAATTCTCATTCAACTGAACTGCTACCCTTCCTGCAAAACTTTTCTTTTTCTCTTCTCCCTCCTCCTTCTTTTTTTTTTTCTTTTTGAGATGGAGTCTCGCTCTGTAACCCAGGTTGGAGTGCAGTGGTACGATCTTAGTTCACTGCAACCTCTGCCTCCCAGGTTCAAGCGATTCTCCCGTCTCAGCCTCCTGAGTAGCTGGGATTACAGGTGCCCATCACTATGTCTGGCTAATTTTTGTATTTTTAGTAGAGACGTGGTTTCACCATGTTGGTCAGGCTGGTCTTGAACTCCTGACCTTAAGCAATCCACCCGCCTCGGCCTCCCAAAGTGTTGGGATTACAGGCGTGAGCCACCACACCCGCTCTGCAAAACCTTTCAGATTGAAGGCTCCCTCGGAAGACTTCTGCACTTCCCCTCCCCACTGTGCCTTCCTTCTCAACATTAACAAGCTGTCCAGGTCAGGATCCTTGCGCTCCTTGCACTGTGCCTTGACCTGGAGCTCTCTGTGCCTGCCTTCCTCTAGGGTCTAGAGTTATGCTGTCCAATATGGTAAACGTTAGCACCATGTGGCTATATTTAAATTAAATAAAATTAAAAATTCAGTTCGTCAATCACACTAGCCACATTTCAAGTGCTCAAGAGCCAATATGGTTAGTGGAAAAATTCAGTTCCTCAATCACACGAACCACATTTCAAGTGCTCAAGAGCTGATATGGCTAGTGGCTACCAACTGAAGAGCACAGAATAGAACATCTCCATCACTGCGGAAAGCTCTATTGAAGAGCACCAGCGTAGAGAGATGAGAGCCTAGGCTGTGAGCTCCTAAGGGATAGGAACCTCATCCTTTCTTCAGGACACCCTTCCCAAGAGCAGAGCTCAGCATCCACTCCTAGCACGGCAGGTTTTCAGTTCTGTGTGCTAAATTAAGAATTAACCAGGAAATGTGGTTTGAGTATGGAGTTCAAGCAATGATTTCGGAGGGATGAAGAATGTAGGAAGACCCTTCTCTTGAAAAAACAAAGGATTTTTTTTTCACCAGTAGTCAACACTTTTAAAATTAGAAACTCCACACAGATGCTCAACATCATTAGTTATCAGAGAAATGCAACTTAAAACCACAATAAGATCCCAGTATACATCTCCTAGAATGCTTAAAATTAAGAGGGACGTGAGCAATTGCTGGCAACTGGAAGAGTTTTACAGCTTCTTATAAAGCTAAATGTATACTTATCACAGGACCCAACAATCCCACTCCTAGATATTTACCCAAGAGAAATGAAAGCATATCTCTAAAGACCTACATATGAATTTTTATTACTGCCTTGTTAAGTATAGCCCCAAACTGAAAGCAATCCAAATGTCCATCAACTGGTGAACAGATGAACTATCAATAGAATATTATCAGTAATTAAAAGGAAATGAACTGCTGGTGCATGTAATAATACTAATGAAATTCATTAATATTATTATGAGCATTATGTCAGGTGGAAGAAGTTACACAAAGGCTATATACAGTATGATTTGATTCTGTGTCTCCAAAAATATGGAGACAGAAATCTGATCAGTAGTTTCCAGGGGCCATGGGATGGGAAGGGAGACTGGCTGAAAAGGAGTGTGAGGAAACTGGGGAGATGGAGATGCTCTATTTTTTAATGACAGTGATAGCTGCATGATTGCATGTTTGTCGAAACTCACGAAACTGTACACTTAAAAAGAATGCATTTTGTCATATGCACATTAGAACTCAAGACCTGACTTTAAACACACACCTCGAGCGCAAACATTGGTTGTTATGAGAACCTTCTCTTTCCCATCCCGAAACCTCTGAATGATGGACGCTCGCTGCTCCACGGTCAGTTCCCCGCTCAACAAAGACACCTGGTGGCCATCCTGTATCATCTCCACGGTCAACCACTTAGCGTTTTGACGAGTCTATGTAAAAAAGCAAAAGCCACCACAGCACCCCAAGATTAAGCAGAGCAGCCTAGCTGTGCCTGTGACACCGTGCATGCAGGGCGGGGGCAGGACAGGGCTGCAGAGGAGTTTAGTTTCACCTCTTCCTCAGTCCTCGAGGGCCTTAAAATGGGGCATGGCATCCTCCCTCCGTCTGTGCTTCTAAGGCCACATCCTCTCCACCAGTCAGACCTCTGGCTTTCTCACCCATGAAACAGAGATAAATGTGCTACATCTACCTCACATGTGCTATGATGACAAAATGATATCATGTAACAATGGCAACAACAGACACTCTAAGAGTGCTTGTTTCCCACGTGCCAGACATCTGGCTGAAATCTTTACGTGCATTACTGTGAGGGTCATGTGTTTTCACAACAAATTAATGAAGTAGCAACCTAGTTTCATTTAAAAAATTAAAAACAGGCCAGGTGCGGTGGCTCACACCTGTAATCCCAGCACTTTGGGAGGCCGAGGCGGGTGGATTACCTGAGGTCGGAAGTTCGAGACCAGCCTGGCCAGCATGGTGAAACCCCGTCTACACTAAAAAAATACAAAAATTAGCCGGGCGTGGTGGCAGGCACCTGTAAGCTCAGCTACTCGGGAAGTTGAGGCAGGAGAATCGCTTGAACCCGGGGGGCGGAGACTGCAGTGAGCTGAGATCACGCCATTGCACTCCAGCCTGGGCAGCAGAGTGAGACTCCATCACAAAAAAATAAAATAAAAAATAAATAAATAAATAAAATGAAAACAGACAAAACTCTCAAAGCTTAAAAATGTTATGTAACTTGCCTAAGGGTGCATGGTTAGCCAGTGGCAGAGCTTTCTTTTATTCTACAAATATGTTTTTGGTGCTGTCCACGCGCCAGACAGGTGCTGGTCCAGTGCAGTGGATATGGGAGTGAATGAGAGAGAGGAGACCCTGCTCTCACGAAGCTTAGAGTGTTTACGGGGTAGTGAGAAAATAAAACACATGAACATGAGAATGTCAGAAGGCAAAAAGCAAACATAAAAATGGGGTGCTGTTAATAATGAATAACATCCTTCACCGGACAAAGGGTGTCTGCACAAGGTACAATAAACATAAACTGAAATGAGGAAGTGTTAGAAGCAGTCCCTCTGAAAGAAGGCCCTGTGTTTAACATCACTTTGAAGACCCTATTCCATTAACCTTTTTACGTTTCACCCATAAAATACAGGTAATTTCTATTTAGAGCTGTTCTGAAGATTAAACTGGAGACACACAAGAAGTGCGGAACGTGGTGCCTGGCTATAGGGCGCTTGTTATCGTCCCCCCCTCTGCCTGTAGACGTATCTGGCACGATGAAGACACACCCACAGAGTGTACCTGGCAGAAGATGATGGCCTGGCCAATGGTGATGCTGCCATAAATGTTGCACAGAGCTTGGTATTTGTCTTTCCTGTGCTCACACAACACGTAATATTGCCGGATGTTGTTCAGGGTAAGCTCCTCTTTGCGTAACTTGATAACATTAGGGTCAGGGATGATTCGCTCAGCAAAGTGCCACACAGAGTCCTCAAAGGTGGCTGAAAAGAGGAGCATTTGGCATTCGGAGGGTAGAGCTCTGTGACAGAGGAGAGAAGGCTGTCACCCAGCTGCCACCCCGTCACTCTTCTTCAAGCACTTCATGCCACTGCCATCGGCCGCTGCACGCACCCCTGTTCCACGTGACGTGCTGCCTGCAACGACCAGCTGTATCTCCAGGCAGATAGCCAAGGTCCTGCCCCTCCTTGCCACCAAGAATTTAGAAAAGTATATAAACAGAATGTGGAGCTTAGGGCAAAGTTTAGATATATATTCTGGAGGGTCTGAGGTTTCTCATGCCAATTTCCTCTTTAGGAGAGGCAGACTCACGCAGTCACAAGAGGGGTAGACTAGATGCTCTTTATAGTTATAATCTCACACAAGGGTACATGGAGACGAAGGAAACAGAGCCAGTTATTTGACAGCAGGCATTATATATCTTGGGAGGGAAAGAACAGCCACAACTAACCTGATTCAGAATGGGAAGAACTAGATACAAATTAAAGGGGAGCAACAGGGGAAAATACAGGGACTAAAATGTACCCATTCTGAACCCAGAATGAATACAGGGCTGATTCACATAAAGTTAAAGAACAGGTGAAATCAATTTGTGGAGTTAGCAGTTAGGACAGAGGTTAATCCTTGGGTAAAGAGAGGGACCAGTGAGCAGAAAGGGGTTATTAAGGAAATTCTAGGGTGCTGGTAAAATTTTATTCCTTCATCTGGGCTGCTGTTATAAGAGCATGACTTCTTGTGATAAATCACTCAGTGGTACACTTATCATGTATTTCTCTGTATATATTTCACACATCAATAAAAAGCTAACAGTTTAAAACAAAATAAACGAGAGAGACCTGAGGGAAATCAGCTCTTTTGAGAGGGAGACAGACCACTTTGAAGAATAAACTGTTAGTGCTAAAAGGGAGTGAAAGAGACCGTACAGTCCAGTGATTCTCAAACTCAATTTTAAGCCTAGGGTCTCGATCATCAAATAACAATCCGATAGACCTCTGGTCAATTATGTGAGACTGTCTACCTGTGTTATCGTCTCAGCTGCCCATATCCCACTAATGTGATCATAAAGAGATAAGAAGAATCCATGAAAAACATGGAGAATGGGAGAGGAGAAACTGGTGGATAGGTTATCTAAATACATTTTTGGAAGATGGAAGGGGTGGTAAATTAGAAAGTGGATGAAGCTACACCATGAGCACTGCAGAACAGAGTGTTGATGAAAACGCAGCTAACTGTTCCCTCAGAACCACCGGGAGGTCTAGGATCTGCGAGCTCCAGGAACCAGAGAATCAGGGGGAAAGAGCTGAAAACAGGGCATATATTAGAAAACATGAGGAACTCTCTGCATCCCACATGCTAGGGCCTCTTGGCCACCTGCTGGGTCACAATCCTGTATCTGGAGAAAGATTGCACAAGGATTTATATCCTAAGGCTTGGGCCATTTTACTGGGATAAATATTGTGGAGAAGTAGTCTAGTTTGAAGCTTAGTGAAAGTTTAAGAGTTTGGATTGTTATTCACAAAGAAAAAATGTATACAAATTACATAACACAAGGAAACCATGGGATATTCTGTAGAACACACTGGATTTTGAAGACTTAGTATGAAAAAAAGAATGTAAAATATCTCATTAATAATTTTTATATGGATTACTTGTTGAAAGGATATTTTGATGCAATAGGTTAAATAATATATATATTTATTAATTTCATCTCTTTCTTTTTGGATGTGGCTATTAGAAAATTTAAAATTATACGTGTGGTTTGTATTAAGTTTCTGTTGGACATCACTGGTTTTACATGTTTTAAGCAAAAGGAAGGAAGACTATAACAATGGAGGGCTGATCAACCAACATAAGTGCTCTATCTAATTATTACTTAATATTCTCTTGAGTATAAAATAAAGGACGCTTTCTTAGAAAGCCCTTTTTGGGGCCAGGTATGGTGGCTCACACCTGTAATCCCAGCACTTTGGGAGGCTGAGGTGGGTGGATCACTTGAGGCCAGGAACTCGAGACCTGGCCTTGAACTTAATGTCATCCTGATCTCCAGGCTTTTGTTTATGACCTTTTTTTTAGGTCATAAACAAACTGGCCAACATGGAGAAACCCCATCTTTACTAAAAGTACAAAAATTAGCTGGGTGTGGTGGCACATGCCTGTAATCCCAGCTACAGCTACTCTTGAGGCTGAGGCAGGAGAATTGCTTGAACCCGGGAGACAAAGGTTTCGGTGAGCCAAGGTGGCGCCTCTGCACTCCAGCCTGGGTGTCAGAGTGAGACTCCGTCTCAAAAAAAAAAAAAAAGAAAAAGAAAGAAAGAAAGAAAGAAAGCCCTTTTTCACTACTAAATATTTCCTGGAGTTTTGAATTTTTCATTTGCTGTTATATAAAACAAACCAACTTATTGGTAAGAGGATGACAAGAAGGGAACCTCCTTTGATCTCTGCTCAAAATTATTTTAAATAGGAAGGCTGAGGCAGAAAACATGTATAAGGGGCAGGTGGATCCCTCTGCTTTAGGTAGCTAGGCCTGTGGAAGTAGGAGATTAGATGTTTATTCTGTGTAGAAATTCCAGATTTGGGGATACAAGCCTTAGTAGAAAGTGGGGGCAAAACATACAGCTGAAAAGAGGAGACCAAGTGAAAATATGTATACTAAATGGGACGGCCCTCTCAGCCTGTTCCCCCGCCTTGCTCCCAGAATGTCAGCAACCAAGGGTCTATCCCCCAGAAAAGAGAACAAAGACATTACATAGTCCTAAAGACCTCCAGACGACAATTAACACACAGTGGGCTTCCCAAGTTACAGCCCCAGCTATGCACACAGAGCTGCCCACTGGAATTTTAGCTTCTCACCCTAGATCATGGAAGACTAGCCAAGTGTCACCACATATGAAGAGGAACATCCTGCTGTGAAAGAGGCTGTGGGAAACAAAAAGGAAACTTGGATAATTCACAGACAATGTTAAAACAGAAAAAAATTTTAAAATACTAGAATTAATGTTCTCAGAGAGACAACAGAAGATACTGCATGTGTAACCCAAGAAGAGGAAGCTGTATGAAAAAATCAGAGACCACCACTAGTGTGACTGAGACAGAAACAGAAGGCTCAATGACTGTGTTATTTTAATGACAAATGGAAGGAAACAAACAAAATAATAACCCTGTGTATGATTATCTCTTCTATTTTATATCGTTATTTTTTTGGATTGTTATGATTGTGTCCCAGATGGGCTCTCTAAAAAGCTGGTCACTCTAGGGAAAGAGATAACTTAAGAAATGTTCCCAGAACTGGCAGGCCCAGGTTTTGAGAATGAAAGGGTGTAGTATGTGTCTAGTATGATGAATGAAAAAAGACCTGAACCAAAGTATGACACTGAAAACTTTCAGAATACCATAAAGAAAGAAGACCACAAATGCTTCTAGTGAGAGAGAGAGAAAAAAAAAAAGGTCATAAATAAAAGCTTGGAGATCAGGGTGACATTAAACTTTCAGTAACAACAGCGGAAGCTGAGGATAGTAATTATATATTATAATTATTGTAAAAATCTTTTCTGTTTTCAACATTTCTCTGAATTTAGAGAGAGAATGACATAGGATTCCTATCCAGGCAAACTATTAGCCAAAAGATCAAATTTACCGGTATAATAAGGACATTTTCGGACATGTAAGGGCTGAAAAATAAATCTCTTTTATATTATTTTTCAGGAAGACATTAGAAAATATACTCCAGCATACTGAGGAAGTACTCCAAGAGAAACGACCCAAGATATAGGAGATTTAAAACTTAAGTGAGCAAAGGAAAGACCCCATGATGACAGCTGTACAGCAGATCCGCCAGACTGAAGCTGGACAGAGGGAGCTTGGAATATCGGCAGGAAGAAAGAGAAATGGATGGATTTTTTTTTTTTTTTTTTTTGAGATGGAGTCTCACTCCATCACCCAGGCTGCAGTGCAGTGGCACAATCTCCGTTCAGTGCAAGCTCCGCCTCCTGGGTTCACGCCATTCTCCTGCCTCAGCCTCCCGAGGAGCTGGTACTACAGGCGCCCGCCACCACGTCCAGCTAATTTTTTTGTATTTTTAGTAGAGACGGGGTTTCACCGTGTTCGCCAGGATGGTCTCGATCTCCTAGCCTTATGATCCACCTGCCTCGGCCTCCCAAAGTGTTGGGATTACAGGTGTGAGCCACCGTGCCCAGCCGAGAAATGGATGGATTTTTAAATTTTATTTTACTATTTGGAGATATCAGACATATGACACATACGACAGAATAGCTTTGGGAAAATTAAAGATCCTTACACAGTGATACTAACTAAATGAAAAAAAAAGCAAAAGCAATGATTACTTCTAGAAGAAAAAGCTTTACAAGAAAAGCAGCCCTTTATATTAGTGGTATCTGTATCTGTGGGCTCCACATCTGTGGATTCAAACAACTGTGGATCAAAAATATTCGGAAAAAAATTGTGCTTGTACTGAATGTATACAGACTTTTTTCTTGTCATTATAAATAATCTAGAAATGATTTAAAGTACACAAGAGGATGTGTATAAGTTATATGTAAATACTATAACATTTTACATCAGGGACTTGAACATCCACAGATTTTGGTATGTGCAGGGGGTCCAGGAACCAATCCCTTGTGGATACAGAGGGGCAACTGTAATTACAATAATATGCTGTTTGGTTCAGCAGTGAACAATACTTACACTGTCACATGATATCAATACTGACAGTTAATGTGACCTAATTCATGGCATAATTACAGAGAGGTGATGGGGGGATAGGAAAGGTGGAATGAGTGGTGTTTTCAAAGAACTCAATGCCCACTTCCCATAATGGGAAATTAGTTGACAATGACTACACATCAGGAAACAGCAGTATGAAAATATTATTTAAAGGTATGAAGGTTAATATCAGAAAAGAAGTATTCTCTTCAGGTTGGAGCAAGGGGTTACTGTTTTTCATTACAAGTCTTTCAATACTAATTGAATTTAACATTGAGTATGTAATACTTCATTAAAAAATATGCGATACAGATTCCTAAATCCCACTTACAGAAACTCTCATTCAGTAAGTCTGAGGCTGGGTCCAGTAATCTGTAGTTTTAAATCTCTCAGGTGATCCTGATAGAGAGGCCTAGGAAAACGACACGGCTTTTTACAAATTAAGAGGGAAGGTCAGGACTAGATTACCAGCCTCCTGATCTCACATTACTGTGTCCTCTACTCTATCTCAATTATCCATTGTATTCTCACCAGGCTTTAACAGATCCTCTGCAGAATTTTGGCCAAAATATAGAACATATTGGCAAATTTGGTGCAGATGCACTATATATTAATAGAGTCCATCTGTAAGCTGTGTGGCAAAAGTAAAGCACTCAGGCAAGATTGCAAACTGAAGAAGCTGGAAAACTATAGCAGTCTGAGGGACTCTTGAACTGGTGAAAATAATGTAAAAACCCACATTTATTTTAGAGGTGAAGGTGGTGAGGAGTTAAGCAATAAAGAGATAATGTGGAGGAGTAAACACATGAAATTCCCCATCTGGACAGAAGGCTGAGGAAGAGAGGAGGACTCCGAAGATTACCTTTGAATACGAATACTATGATCTGAGAATCCTTGAGTGTCAATCATCACATCTGCTTCATCCAGGACAAACACACGAATCTTAGTCAAATCAATCAATTTTAGTTTAAAACACCAATCTAGGACAGTCCCAGGAGTGCCAATTATAATCTGTTTAGTGATGTCGGTGCCTCTGGGAACTAGGGAGAAAAGGGTTTTAAGCACTCCTTCAGATGCAAACAACTCCAACAGGTCACAGTTCAGGGCAGTGCAACATAAAGCTCATAAGCAAAAACACAGTTTGCAATAATTTTCCAAGTGGAAACCCTGAGGGTCACTGTGGTTTTTGATTCTGCAGAATTTTTAGGATAAATTTCTGACTTTATCTTAACTTTAACTGTGAAAAATGGCACTTCCCCAAACAGAAAACAACCAAAATGTCCATCAATAGGTTACATTAAATAAATCATGAAATATTGGGCAGCTAGTCAAAGGAACAAACAGTACAAAAAAAAGTGCTCCCATTTTTGTAAACACTCAGTGAAAACAAATATAAATATGGGCATTTGTACGTGCTTGTATGAGCTCAAAAAAAAAAAGCAAAAAACAAAGGCTTGCCTGTTTACTATGTGATGTGGGATTATGTTTTTGGAGGGCAATGAAGAACAATGTTCACTTCTATCTTTTCATCTTTTTGTCTTTTAAAGTTTTTTTCCCCATGATAAGCTTATAATAGTTTAATGAAAAGTCCAAAAATAAAAGCTGTCCTGCACAAAACAACCAAGTCTTGAAGTAAGGACTATACAAAGGCATCCTCTTGCAGGATGTGGAAATGATGTGGCTAACATTTAGTGGGTCCTCACTACATGCCAGGCATTGTGTACAATGCTTTACCAACGCTATCTCAATTCTGATAACAACTCTACGACATGAGTGCTATTATTTCCCCTATTTAGAGATGAGAATGCCAAGAAGTTATATAAAATGCTTATTAGCGGTGAAGCCAGGATTTGAAAAATCAGCCAGGACTGGCTTACTGGTACATACTTCGATTCCCTCGAATGGCATACATCACTTGAACATCCACACAGAATTTTCCCATCTGCTCAACCACACGGCCAGTTTGCAGAGCCAATTCATAAGTAGGAGCTAGGCAGAGGCACTGTGGGATAGAGAGAGAAGGGAGGAGAAAGGTTCTTAAAAGCATCTTTCAAATGTCAACTACAAGAAAAATTTGTATAGGGAGAGACACAGAAAGGAAATTGAAGGTTTTCGTTGAATGAAATATTTTTAATTGGATACAGTTTAATAGTTGACAGATTTGAGGTGAATGTTGAGTATGAGAAGAGGAAGGGGCTGAGGAATGGAGAAACAGCTACCTTTTATATATTTCTCTTTAAAGGGTTATTTAGAAACACAAGTTACTAGTCACCCTTTTTGGGGTGGGGGAGGCATAGGAGGGGGAAGAATGAGATGTAGGGAAGCTGGGAATCAATGAATGCAAGGCAAATTACAGTTTGAGCTCTATCCCATAGCTCTCATTTGCTATTAAAAGTCTATTTTTGAGGCTGAGCACAGTGGCTCACACCTGTAATCCCAGCACTTTGGGAGGCTGAGGTGGGTGGATCACCTGAAGTCAGGAGTTCGAGACTAGCCTGGCCAAAATGGCAAAACCCCATCTCTACTGAAAATACAACAAAATTAGCCAGGCGTGATGGTGGGCGCCTGTAATCCCAGCTACTTGGGAGGCTGAGGCAGGAGAATCACTTGAACCCAGGAGGCAGAGGTTGCAGTGAGCCAAGATTGTAACACTGCACTCCAGCTTGGGTAACAGAGTGAGACTCCATGTCAAAAACAAACAAAAAGAAAAAAAAAAAAAAGACTGCTGATTTTGGGAACACTCCTTGCTTGATCCAATCTGTTTATATTATCTATATCTTTATAACACATAATATGATATATATAACATAATATAATATATAAGGAGCAGAACATTCCCCCAAACTCTGTTACTCCATACTCCATAAAAATGATGGTTGCTGATGAATAAAGATGCTGATGGAAAAAACTGGTGATATCTAATGCACTTACATGTGTCAATTAGGAATCTGTGATAGGGAAACATAGCCAAAGTGCTAAAAACACCTTTCACACACATTTTTCAAAATGTGCTCAGGCATAACTTACCCTACATAATTTTTATTGATAATATCAAACCCTAATCATAAATTTCACTGAATTTGTCTAAAATGCATAAGATTTCCTCTGCCTTACCTATAGCTGACCTGGCTGATCAGAGTGGAAGCTAACTGAGAGTGCCTTGGTGTTCCCCACAGCACTTAATGTATATGGGTACTCGGCTTGTCAAGCAAATAGGGGGAGACGACCAGATACTTTTCACGAGTGGAAACTACACTAGGAAAATGGTAAACTGGGTCCCAGTGCCAGTCTTGACTCAGCCACTCTCTGGGGACCTCAAAAAAGACACTTCCCTCTCCAAGCATCAGCGTCCTCCTCTGCTAAAGTGAGGTGGACTACATGACCTTCTGGTCCTGCAGCTAGATGGCTGTAATTATTGCATGCTTAACTTATGCCAGGCACTGTGCTAAAAATGTAAATTACTTCATTAAATCCACATGATGACTTTATTCAATGTTTAATGAGTGGTTTCTACAAGCCAGGCACTGTGCTAGGTATTAGGATTTAAGGCTGAACAGATCAACTATGATACATTCCTTTACAGATGCTATCTTTACAGACAAGGATTAACAGACTGAGATTTATTAACTTGCCTAAGACATTCAGTTAGTAAGTGGGAGGTTCGGATTCAAACTAGTCAAGACTCTAAAGCCTGTCCTCTCCATCACTGTCCCATACTGCTGCCCAATGCTCTATGATTTTATGAAAAACATGTCTTTTCTAAATATTTTATCACTGTAGTAACCATATTATTGCACAAGAATATCACCTATTACTAAATTAGCACTGGTAGTGCAAGCATTCCCAGTGTTCTCTCAGCCTTGCCTTACCTGTGGGAACAATTCCAAGGCATTAACTCTGCTTAACATTGCCAACACAAATGCCGCTGTCTTTCCTGTTCCAGACTGGCTCTGTGCTATGAGGTTCTGGGGTCTGCAGAAAAGAGAAGACCACTGGGCTAAACTGAATACAAGAGAGTGGACATAAACTGAAAATAAGAAAGTAAACATAACCAAGTTAGAATACCACTACCCTGGAAACTCACGGATGTGCCAGCATCATAGGGAGAGCCATCTCTTGGATTTTGGATGGCCTATTAAATCCCATTGCATAGATTCCTTTTAGTAACTCTTCCTTTCTGTCAAAAAAAAAAAAAAAAAAAATCAAACACAGCTTATAGTTGGTCAGTAGCATCAGAAATATATACCTGAAAGGTGCATTTCTAAATTAAGTCACTTGCCGCTGAGCTTTAAAACTAGTATTTGGAGATAGATCATTCATACCTCAACTTCCAAACATCAACAATCACACCTGTAGAGCTGGACCACTAAAACAATAAGCTATGCCATCAGTCTAGGCGAAGGACAGTGGTAAAGACCTTAAGCCAAACCTTCTGTTGAATGAAGCAAAAAAGGAAAAACTCATCGGATAAAAAGAATATATCCATTTGCCGAGAGAGTTATATTTTCTGCCTAAGCAGAAAACTAAGTGACGTTTACTGTTTAGTTTCTTTTCACGAATGATATTGACATTTTTAACAGTAATTTTCAAAAAAGATAAATTTTTATTTAGGTGATTCTTAGATTAGTTCTTTCTAGGAGTAGAAGACACAATATTACTTTATCCTTGTGAGGCAATGTTTCAAAATGTGGCTTTCCTGAGGGTCCTAAGAAAAATGACACAATGAGGATAAATCAAATGGACTAGAACACTTCAACTTTTAATGACATGCACATTTGTGTGTGCTTAATTGGTAGAGGGCTGGCAGCCCATCTTAAATCATGGGTAGGCTTTCTACCACTTAGAAAATGTCTGGGAACTGGGATTTTGGATTTTTACCCTTTACATAAGTAGGTTTCAGCACTTTTCTTTCTGTTAAAATACATTTTTAGCGTCAAATGATAAATCCCTAAGGAATGCAAACCCATTTGTGAAAGTTATTCAGTTTAATACCATTTGAAACAAAATATAATCAGGAAAGTAAAAGCTTATAACTTATCTACAGTGGGTGAAGTAGGATGTCTGGGTCATTAGAATCTGGGTTCTGATACGGAGAGGGGCAATCTGGCAGTGCTTAGCTTAGCTATCTATCCCAGGATGAAAATATCTTACTATCAAAAACGTTCTCAATTTGCCAGGCAACTTAGGTATCCTAATGTTCTTCTTTAGAACATCCTTTCTTCTTCTTCTTCTTCTTCTTTTTTTTTTTTTTTTTTTTGAGATGGTGTCTCGCTCTGTCACCCAGGCTGGAGTGCAATGGTGTGATCTCGGCTTGCTGCAACCTCAGCCTCCTGGGTTCAAGCAATTCTCCTGCTTCAGCTTCCTGAGTAGCTGGGATTACAGGTGTGTGCCACCATGCTCAACTAATTTTTGTATTTTTAGTAGACACGGGGTTTCTCCATATCAGCCAGGCTGGTCTCAAGCTCCTGACCCTCGGGTGATCCACCCTCCTCAGCCTCCCAAGTGTTGGGATTTTAGGCATAAGCCACTGCACCCGGTCTGAGCTATATTTTGATTGCATGGAAATGTACAAATATCACTTTAATACTGAATATTAAAACAAAAATTAACCAGGCATGGTGGTGCATGCCTGTAGTCCCAGCTACTCGGGAGGCTGAGGCAGGATAAACATTTGAACCTGTCAGGCGGAGGTGCAGTGAGCCGAGATCATGTCACTGCACTCCAGCCTGGGCGACAGAGTGAGACTCTGTCTCAAAAAACAAAAACAAAATATTCAGTATCAGAAAACAAAGAGGAGATCCTGATGGTTTTTATTATAAGCAGATTCGTTTGTTCTGTGCTTTTCAGCATTTTTCCCATATTAAAAGAGTAAAAATACTCACAACCGCAGCTCTTCAAATGTCTTTACTGAGTAAAGTGGAGAGCTGGGATCCTTCTGTAAAACTTCCACACGGTGACTGGATTCTACTAAGGATTGACGGATTAACTTGTTTAAGAGTGAATTAGCTGCCAAATCCACTAGAAAAGCAAAAACAAAAAAGAGGACATCAAGCTTCCTGAATGACAACAAATAAGTTGCTCTTTCTCTTTCAGTGGCTGCATACCAAGCAATTGCATCTACGCTCATTTTTCCTCTAAAATAAGGTTCCAGAAAGAATGATATAGCACTGAGAATCCGTTCTTTATGAGGATTCAGTTTCTTATGCTGTTACTTTACCATCCTCTAACTTCAAAGTAGCCTATAGCCATCTCCATGAGACCAAATCTTTGATAGCTGGAAATTCCAAACCCAATCCCTGCATATTCCATTTCAACTTCCTATAAATAAATAAACCTTCCTCCTAATTTAGTGTGTCTCCTGATAGTCACTATAAGAAAACAGGAGCAAAGACAGGCCTTTTCCAATTGAGATTATATTATTCACTCACACTATTAAAGTTATAAATGGAAACAGAATGCTAGTAGATACATGCAAATGGATTCATCTCCTACCTACATCATCTTCATCATCTTCTTTGATGTTATTAATAGAACCATCTGGAAAGGATGGAGCAGAAACAATACAAGTAAAGACAAATGCTGAGCAGAAATGCAAAGCATACTATTCAATTTTTTCTTCCTGACTCTTCAGTGTCTACTGGCAAGAAGAGTCATTTCATGGAGGAGTGGACGAAATGACTGGGAAGGTAATGGAGAGTGTGGAATCTCACACTGAAGAACTCGCCGTATCTCACTTGGCAGGGACGGGATGAGAGCAAAGCAATGCTTTTTAAACACTGAGGTTGCTCTGCTTTGCCCTAACAGCACTCACCTATGTTTCGGACTGTAGTACTCTTGACACCCCGAAGGTTCTTCCGGGGGTGGTTGAAGTTTGAAAACTATTGAGAGACACAAATTTCAACCAATATTAGGATGCAAGCCCTCAAGCAGCCCAGTGCTTCCCTACCACAGGGGCTGGGAGGGATTCAGGGAAGGACACCCGGGTATTGCTTCCTTTGCAATATTAGGTAGCAGCAGATTGCTTTCGAAGTTAGGTTTCCTGTATGAATTATCCTAAAATTGGAGATTTTCTGTACTCCCTGTACATGAAGTTTCTCTTTCCTAGGCCTCTAGTTTAGAGTTGGGCAGTACTTGCGGCTCACGGCACCAACAAGGGGAGGAGGGCTAGGAAAGTGCGCCGGCAAATGGATGGAAGCAAGCTGAGGCTTAATGAGCAAATGGGCAGAGTAGAAAACTCGGGGTCCAGCTGGGACTACCGGAGCTGCGTTCCCACCCCGGATTTCCAGGGGTCGTCATTTTTGCCCTTTCTAACCAAAGGTCTTGCCTCTCGTGGGGGCGGGGACGGGGTCTCCCTCTGTGGCCCTCTTCCAAACCCTTCCCGCATCTCCCCTCCAGCATCTGACGCCCCGCTTCGAATGCTCGCGGGCTCTCCCTCCCCTCCCGGCCGATCTCCCTCTGCGAGTGGGAGCTCCACCCCCGCGGCTGTGCACCCCCCGACTCGGTGGCGGTTACGTGGCTGTTCAGCCGCTCGCTCTCCGCCGCCCCTGCGTCGCCTCCCCACAGTAACGACGCCATGGCTGCGATCGCTGCTCCCGCCCCCAGCACGTGCTTCCACCACAGGCGCGAGGCGGTGCCGGCTCTATCCGCTGGCCAATGGGCTTCCTCAGGGGGGCACGCGTCCGCGCCCGCGACCACCGAGGTGCGGCGCGCAGGCGCTGGAGGGCGGGGTGGGGCGCGGGGCGGAGGGCAGAGAGCGCGGCGGAGGGCAGAGAGCGGGACGAAAGGGCGGGGACCCGGGGGCGGAGGGGGCAGCCTCCGTTCCCGCTGCCGCTCGGCGGCCAGCAGCGCACACAGCCCTCCAGGCAGGAGCTCTCCGCACCCCCCGCCGCGCTTTACGCCCGGTGCCCATTTTCCTGGAAATTTCCGCCTCCGCATCCCAAGATGTCAGAAAGGTTAGCGAATTGCTTAGAAAACTGGAGACAAAATCTGATGATTTGATATGACGAATGACCTCGGGGGCACAGTTGCGGAAAGGAAGCAGAGCTGTTCAAGCTCTAACTGCTGTTCCTGCCCTAGATACCTGTGATGTTTCACATACGCTTTTTAAACCTTTTATTTGAAATGTGGTCTCTTGTTAAAAACATTTCCTTTCGGTATAACCTCTAACGCCCTACATGCGTTTGCATAATACGGGATAGATCCCTGGATCCCTGGTACTAATGATTTAATGACTGCTCAATTTGGACGAAAGAACCAAATTCCACCTCCCCCCCGGCCCCCAGTTTTCTAATTGTAATTTTAAGATTTTGATCAGCATTTCTGGAATTGGGGGCAAAAATACAAAGACACACGAAACTGCAGTCATGATCTCTCCGTGGTGCTGAAGCAACGCTCCCGGCTCTGTGCGGTCATTCTCAGGGCACCTAGTCGTTTGTTTTGAGATTATCATATTCATTTCAGCTTTTAATTCTAATAGTAAATGTTTCCGTCTCTCAATGGTAACTTTCTTCTCATTTAACTAGGTACAAATCGAGCCAGCATCTTCAGTGTTTTAGTTTTCGTATAAGGATAGCAGACATTTGAAAAATTACCTTTTTTTCTATTAGTTTAGCGTAGCACTAGAATTCCTCCTTTTATTGCTGTCCTGCCACGGGCCCAGATTCTCCCTTGTTGGTGGAGAAACGGTAGTTGGACTAGAAAACTTGAGGTAGATTCTAGCAGCTAGCTCGGGTCTCAGAACTACATTTCCCACAAACGTGGACTACACTTCCCATGAGGGCTCGGGCGCCTGCGCAGAAGACGCACAGCGACAGCTTCCTGTCTCGGAAACGCGGCGCGGCCGGCTACCGGAAAGTAAGTGTGGGATTTTTGGGGTGGGTTACTTTCTGGGTTCCACAGGGGAAGGGACAAATGGACACACCGCTGAACGGTTGTCTGTTGTCTTCTTTTTGCCCTCTTTCACATACTTTAGTCTTTTCAGGAAAGCATTGGTGTCTGGAAATGAGACATCGCTTAAGACCATGTATTTTTCTTTTGTGACTGGTACTTTCTGGAGCTCCCGGCGGAAACTCGCCGCAGTCGGGGCGTCTTTAATTCCGTTGTGACGGGAGCTTCAGTGGTCCTTGTACTGTGGAATACAAAAGTGCTCTGCTGCCCCACTTAGAACTGGATGCTCATAAAACAGTAGAAGTTGAGAACCCAGGATTATGTGGGAGGCTGTGGCAGCAATTTTCAAATTATTTTGGGGATTGCCTTACATACAGAGCACGATTGCTTTCTAGTGATCATAGTGCGTGTCTGCTAATCCTTTGGACAGTACTCCCTCTTCTTCACTTTGGATTAATATAAAGTTTATCAAGAGGAATGCTATTTGTGTTAACCCACTGGTTCCTGAGATTAGAATTTTTTTTTTTTTTTTTTGAGACTGTCACCCAGGCAGAGTGCAGTGCCGTGATCACTGCTCACTGCAGCCTCGACCTCCTGAGCTCAAGCGATCCTTCCACCTCAGCCTCCGACTAGCTGGGACTACAGGCGCGCGCCATCTTGGCAGGCTAGTTTTTAATTTTTTGTAGAGACGGTCTCGCTCTGTTGCCCAGGTTGGTCTCGAGCGATCCTCCCTCTTGGCTTCTCAAAATGTTGGGATGACAGGCGTGAGCCACGGCGCCCGGCCCAATGTATGGAACATCTGGTGATGGCTGTTTTAGTTTGTAATTGGTGCTTAGGGACACACGAATTCCCTCTTTGTGGTCACTTGGCAGCCCTGGCCAAGGTGTTACCTTAAACATCTGCTTGGGAACTACTGCACTTCACCCTGAAGAAGGATAAGGTGTGCTGCAAAAAGCACTGTAGTGTACCAAGTCCTGTTTTTTCCACAAGTCTGCCTTATAACCAACTAGACTCACTCTCTGGCCTAGTTCTTTAATTAGCAGGGGAGATGAACTAGTTAACTTTGGAGACTTTGGTAATACTGGACTTTTGAGATCTAAATAAATAATTGGAGTGTTTTGCATGTTAAAATCACCATGTAATTTTTGACCTCATAAAAAGCCGAGGTGTAAATACAAATTACCTTTAATCCCACTACTCAGGAGTTAGGTTTTGATCTTTCCCTGTGTGTACTGAGATCATCCTGTGTTTATATTTCACTTAATTTGCACCTTCCCATATTACTTTCCCCAAGATTCCCAATGACTATTGAATATTCTAGTATCTTTAAAAACATTGACTATTCCACTGTTGGTGGACAGTTTGCAGTTCCTACTTATTTGCGGTGAGTATATCCTACATGCATCTGAGTTGTTACTTCTTTTCCTGACAAATGCCTAACAGAACTGGGTGAATATGTGAATTATGTGGCTTTAAATGTTATAGGGAAAGTGACTTTTGCAGATAGTAACGGTCAAGGTCATTCACCTTTATGTTAGAGCTTTTTCTCTGTGAACAAGCAAACTGTGCCATCATTCTTCTGGCCTCTGGTGTTAAAACTGACAACTTTTAGATTTTAGACGGTCCCCATGGGGTTAGAAATATCAAGAACAGATAAAGTACAATTTAAGGTGAGCAGAATTCATATTTTGATCTGCACCCACACAGGCTAAGCAGGTTCATACCGGTATTTAATTTTGCATCTGATTCCAAATGTTACTAGTTTGAAATTCTACTGGAGTAGGAATAGTCTTCCAAGTGACGCATAATTCCTACAAAAATCTCAGGCAAATTATAAAAAGCATGGTATTCCAGAAAAACAGCTGGCAGGCAAAATATTTTTGAAGTAATTCTGAAATAAAACAAGTTTGAATCCTGTATGTTATATGGTACTGTTTTGGAGCATTATTTAAATAAAACTACTTGGATTTGTTGTATACCTTTAGTAATGAGGGCTATGTTGTTAACCTCTCCCATCCTTGAGGACTGTGTAAAAGGCAGGTTTTTGTTCCTTCTTATGAGCTCTCATCATAGCCCAGGTTCAAGATCATCTTAGGCAAGTATTTCATTAAATAATGTTCAAGTTAATGAATTTCCAAAATACTTTAATTGATAAGCGTAATGCCCAGCAACTTAAAAAACACACATTAAAGCACAGCAACTCACAATGATAGGTAAAAAAGGTTACAGGACACAAAGGGCCCTTACTAATTTGACAAAATAGAAAGACCAGGTCTGTTGTTCTTTCTGATGATTTATCTTGCAACTGCTGGATTTGAGTGGCAATTTGGAAGTATTATCTGATACCAATGTGATATATAGCTAGGAAAGACCAATGATAGGTGAAGTCCTTACCGTAAGATGTTTCTAAGAGCTTTTCAAGACAATTGTTTCTATTTAAAAGGAACGATATAAAGAGCTGGGTTATCTCAAACAATCCTGTGAAAGAAGTTTAAAAAGATTTAAGAAGGAGAAAGAGGGAAGGGAAGCTTCCTGGGTATGACACCATTTGCAAGGTCACAACGAACACCCCAACGGAGTGCAGACCTTTTCTTCTCTGTTGGTACTAGATAATTGTTTGGGACATATATGTGCTGAGGTTTGGATTGGGGTTCTGCTCGACAAAGCATCTGCTCTCGGACACCCCAGCGTAATTCCTTCCTATGATCTTCACCAGGTAAACGTATTGAGTCCCAGTCCCGTTTGTACTCAAAATACCGGGCTACCCGGTCTGTCTTGCCCCGGTTTCGGCTTAACTGGTCCAGCTTTGGGAGAATAAAGGACTTGGGTCTGCTGGCAACAATCAGGTCTTGTTCGTAAGCTGGAGAGCCCATTCCTTCTCTTTGTAGAGAGCAAATGAGCTGATCTTGAGAAATTCCTTGGTATTCATGTGGTGGATTAAATTTTTGTGAAATATCAAATGAAGATTCCTTGTCTTCCTGGAACTGCACATTCATCAGCCTTTGTCTTAAGTCCCAGAGACCCTGATCATTTTCTGTACCAGATTCTGATTCACTGATAATTGACTCATCTGTTACTAATACTTCCCCATCTGGCTTTCTACGCAGCACCTTTCTCTTCATCACCGGCTTTCGGAGTCTTTGGGAGGCCTCAGAGACTGTTTCTGAAGTGACATTACTTTCTACATGTGGGTATTGTAGTTGCACAGGAAGAGTAGGTCGCTTTCCTGGGGCTATTGAAGCTTTACTGTAGGGATCATATTGGATAGATTGGGCTTCTCTCCTAACATCTCCTTCACCCTGCCCTGCACAGATGTGGGTAAAAGCTGTAGCAGCTGCCAACATTCGTTCTTCTGGATCCATATTAGCCCATATTTGTCTATCAGGTAGAAGTTCTTCCATTGCTTCCCCTACACTGTAGGACCTTCTGCAAGAGATAACATTGGTCAGTTTTCTGATAATAAATTCCCAGCTCATAAATTGCTCATTCTCTTCTATTTTATAGCAGTCAAGTGGAGAAAGAATGGCTAAGGCAATCATAAATTCAATACAGGGTAGTATCAGAACAGTTTAGAGGGGCCTTAACTCAGTTCTAGGTAATCTATTACCTGCTTTCATTTCCACTCTTACTCCTGCTTTCTACTGTCTTGCCATCTTCAGGTCCTAAAACAGGACAGTATAGTTCTGGCATAAGAAAAGCTTGAAACTACATGATATGGGGCATACTGCTTAATGTACACTGTGTAACAGGTACTTAGTGGGTATTTTATGTGCCTGCCATTGTCCTATGTGCTTTACATTTATTAATTCATGTAATTTTCAGCTGTGGGATTATCTGCTTTTCACAGATGAATAACATGAGGCACAGAGAAGTTAAATAACTTGCCCAAGGTTACTCAGCTAGTAAGTAGTGGAGCTGAAATTCTAACTCAAGCAGCTTGGCTTCAGACTGAGTCCCCGCTTTTAACCATAAAAGAGTGATTTGATCTAAAAAAAAAAAATCATAAAAGCAGTGTTGTGTTCTCACACACACATATAATGTGTATATATATATGCATACATATAATTTGTATGCTTTAGTAATTTTTTTTTTTTTTTTTGAGATGAAGACTTGCTGCCGCCTAAGCTGGAGTGCAGTGGCACGATCTTGGCTCACTGCAACCTCTACTCCTGGGTTCAAGCGATTTTCCTGCCTAAGACTCCGGCGTAACTGGGACTACTACAGGCGTGGGCCACCATGCCCAGCTAATTTTTGAATTTTTAGTAGAGACAGGGTTTTACCATGTTAGCCAGGCTGGTCTCAAACGCCTGACCTCAGGCACCCCACCCGCCTCGGCCTCCCAAAGTGCTGGGATTACATGTGTGAGCCACCACGCCCAGCTGTCTTAGTAATTTTAACGCATCTTCAGTTGCCAGCTAAATCTGTTTATTCTAGTGTTTGAAATAACTTAGTACCCACATCAATCAGCCACATACCCAATGCTAGTTTCCTGACTGGATCTGAGATAGGTATCTACTGTCCACTATTTCCTGCGTCCCCACTGTTTTTCTTTTTAAACCGAAAAACTAATACATGCACATGATAATTTTAAGCAAGGACATTCCCTCCCCCACCAATTTTTACTCTCAAAGGCAATTTCTTATGATTATCCAGAAATTTTCCATATTCACATGTACTTTTTTTATACCATAAAGGAGAACACTACACAACTCTTCTGAACCTTAAAGATAATCTTGGTTATCCAGCTATATATATCAGCACAGGCCGACCTTCTTCATTTTATGTTGCGTGGAATTCCAATGTATGAATATACCATACATTTATTCAGCCATTCCCTTGCTGTTGTAATTTAGGTTTATAGGTTTACTGATGCTAAAACGAGTATCTTGCAAGTTTTTATCTATTTGTGCAAGCATATGAATGAGTTAAATTTCTAGACATGGGAGATGTGGGCCAAAAGGTATGTGTATATTCAATTTTGAGAGCTGTTGCCAAAATGTTTACCTTCAAAGAAGCTGTACTGACCATATATTAACAAAGCTTGTTTCTCTATTTCCTCTCCAAAGTGGTATACTATCAACCTTTGTCTTTGCAGTCACTTCCTTGAAAAATAGTTCATATCCTTTTGCATTTATTTCAGCTGAGTAAAATTGAGCATTTAGAAATTTTTTTAACAAATATTTTTATAAGCTTTTTTCTTTTTGTTTGAAATGCTTGGTCTTTGTCCATCTCTCAAGTTGCTGGATTTTTTTCTTTTTCACTAAAACTGATTTACATATTCATGAAATACTTACATATTAAGGAAGATAGCACTTCACCATCACTTATTTTTTTCTTCTCAGTTTGTTTTTTGCCTTTTGACTTTATTTTTTGCTGGGAGAAATTTTTACTTTTAGGTTACATCTTTTGTTTTTCTACAGTTTCTGGGTTTCTAGACTGTTTTGCTTAGAAATGCCTTTCCTACTCCAGAATTTAAGAAAAACGTTATTCCATGTTTTCTTCTAGTACTTTCAGTTTCATTTTTTACAGTTTAAACTTTTAATCTGTTATAGATACAGAAACTCAGAGTAAAAAACTAAGCTACCTACACTTAGATAACATAGCCTTAGAACAGATGTGGAGATGGTCTTCTCTAACTAAAGTAACCATCAGTCACAGATTGTCTAGGACCATCCCAATTTTAAGGATGTAGTATAGTTGTCCTCAGATTATTGAAATATAACAGGAATTTCTACACTGACATCTACATTACATCAGACTGACTTTTTAAACTATTAGAGGTACGGAAATCTAATATGCATTTAATTCAGCTTTAAAAAGGGGTCAGTGTGCTTAATTACCTTTTTATCTCCCATCAAAAAGGCTTAAAGTGAGAAAATCTTGTCTCTAGCTTCTACTTCCAATGTGAAATACAACCATCAGTAAGCTTCTTCAGTTAGGCTAGCTTCTACTACACCACCTAATATTCATCTAACGAATATTAGATGATGGAACATACAAGTCATTTAATGGAAAGCCGTAGAAACCCAGAGCAGACATAAGTAGCCCATATAAAGAAATCTTATGACCAGAGAATTGAATACAATGAGAAATCAAATGGAAATGTTTTAGAGAAAAACTATTTGTAACATCAGTCCTCAATCAATTCAGTGAAGATAGAGAAATGAAATCTATAGACATTCTCCCTAAATTTTGACTGCTTTAATGAAACCTTAATAATGACAGCTGAATAATAGTTCTTTCCCTCTGTGAACTGGCCAGAAGGGATGGAAAAGAATATCTATGGATGATCAACCCACAATAAAGCTAATGCTTGTATCCCTGGAAAAGCAAAAGTATATTCTTTGGGCGTTAAATTAAATTTTATATACCATTGGAACATCATCAAAGGAACTGGCACTGAAACTGTTGTATTCCTTTGCTCTCTTTTCAGACAGGACGGACCTGTATGATTCCTTTATTCCTGGGGCTGTTGTATCATGGCTGATAATGACACAGACAGAAACCAGACTGAAAAACTCCTAAAAAGAGTACAAGAACTGGAGCAAGAGGTGCAAAGACTTAGAAAGGAACAGGCCAAAAATAAGGAGGACTCAAACATTAGAGAAAATTCATCAGGACCTGGAAAAACTAAGCGTGCATTTGATTTCAGTGCTCATGGCCGAAGACATGTAGCCCTAAGAATAGCCTATATGGGCTGGGGATACCAGGGCTTTGCTAGTCAGGAAAACACAAATAATACCATTGAAGAGAAACTGTTTGAGGCTCTAACTAAGACTCGACTAGTAGAAAGCAGACAGACATCCAATTATCACCGATGTGGGAGAACAGACAAAGGAGTTAGTGCCTTTGGACAGGTAAGGGCCAATACACTGTTTCTCAAAGCAAGCAATACTAGGATATTCTAGGTATACACACTGAGTACTGAGATTATTTGTGTCTCTAAAACCCAGTATCTTTGTCTAACTCCACAGGTGATTTCACTTGACCTTCGCTCTCAATTTCCAAGGGGCAGGGATTCTGAGGACTTTAATGTAAAAGAGGAAGCAAATGCTGCTGCTGAAGAGATCCGTTATACCCACATTCTCAATCGGGTACTCCCTCCAGACATCCGTATATTGGCCTGGGCCCCTGTAGAACCAAGCTTCAGTGCTAGGTTCAGCTGTCTTGAGCGGACTTACCGCTATTTTTTCCCTCGTGCTGATTTAGATGTTGTAGCCATGGATTATGCAGCTCAGAAGTATGTTGGCACCCATGATTTCAGGAACTTGTGTAAAATGGATGTAGCTAATGGTGTGATTAATTTTCAGAGGACTATTCTGTCTGCTCAAGTACAGCTAGTGGGCCAGAGCCCAGGTGAGGGGAGATGGCAAGAACCTTTCCAGTTATGTCAGTTTGAAGTGACTGGCCAGGCATTCCTTTATCATCAAGTCCGATGTATGATGGCTATCCTCTTTCTGATTGGCCAAGGAATGGAGAAGCCAGAGATTATTGATGAGCTGCTGAATATAGAGAAAAATCCCCAGAAGCCTCAATATAGGTGAGTTAAAAACAAAAAACAAATGGCGCATGGCTGTAGTCCCAGCTACTCAGGAGGCTGAGGCAAAGAATAACTTGAAGCCAGGAGGCGGAGGTTGCACTGAGCTGAGATTGGACCACTGCATTCCAGCCTGGGTGACAGAGGGAGACTATCTCAAAAACAAACAAACAAACAAAAATGAAAAAAATAGCATACCCTCCTCTCCCCCGTAACTATCTAAATAATGGTCACTGATTCTGCCTTCATGAAGCTTTAATCTGAATTGTAGAATGTTATGAACATGTAAGAGAGCAGTATATTCTAATTTCCTCTCATTGTTCTATCCCATGAGTAAAGAGACAGGTGTTTTGACCAGGCTCCTTAAGTAAAAGGACATTAATTTCTACATCTTTGTTGTTTCTCAATTTATGTTGAGGTATTATTGTTATGATGTGGTAAAATTAAAATGAACAAACTATTCATATTAAATCTTGTTTTATATTACTGAGTAGTCATCCTACTGTACTTCTGAATTTTTCCTAATTTCGTATTTCTGAAACGGTAGGAAAGAAAGAATAGTCAAGATTTTTATTTTGAGAACAGGCTGAGATAGATACCAATAATTTTACCCATACTATACAAAATTGCAATGCTATTAACAAATTTGGAAAAAATACCAGCTGTTTTTAATTTTATAGCAGTATGATGGAGCCATGTCTTGTTAGCACTGACATTTACCTAACATAGATCAGGTTGGTCTATGATTTGTTGCATTTTTCATTATTGTAATAAAGGTGTTCAAGGTTAGGGATTATGAAATATTTTCTCAGCTATTAGTCAATATTAACACCAACGGTGACCTCCTACCCAGCTCCCTTAATGCAACTAACCCTTAGATTTTAAAGAACTGTTAGATGGCTGCTATGTATTCTCAAACTCTTTATTTTCTCTTTCTCTCTAGTATGGCTGTAGAATTTCCTCTAGTCTTATATGACTGTAAGTTTGAAAATGTCAAGTGGATCTATGACCAGGAGGCTCAGGAGTTCAACATTACCCACCTACAACAACTGTGGGCTAATCATGCTGTCAAAACTCACATGTTGTATAGTATGCTACAAGGACTGGACTCTGTTGCAGTACCATGTGGAATAGGACCAAAGATGGAGAGAATGACAGAATGGGGAAATGTTAAGCCCTCTGTCATAAAGCAGACCAGTGCCTTTGTAGAAGGAGTGAAGATGCGCACATATAAGCCCCTCATGGACCGTCCTAAATGCCAAGGATTGGAATCCCGGATCCAGCATTTTGTACGTAGAGGACGAATTGAGCACCCACATTTATTCCATGAGGAAGAAACAAAAGCCAAAAGAGACTGTAATGACATAATAGAGGAAGAGAATACTAATTTGGAGACACCAACAGAGGGTCTGTGTTGACACAGAAATTAAAAGCATCATTTAACCATAGACAATTTGCCAGGATCTAGGAACCACCTAATGGTAGGTGGACAGAAAGGAAAAAAAAAAATGTACTTGCAAGTACTAGGAATTCAGATGATCAGCTCTTAAAAAAAAAAAAAAAGCAAAAAGACTAGAGCCCTATTAAGGAAGTTATTGCTTTAATAAGAAATTTCAAATACTCTTTTATCCCGGTCCAAAAGGATTAAGAGATTAAAGAAGCAAAAAGCAGTCGTAAAATGGAGATGTATTTACGTACACCTGGAAACCTGTGCCTTGTATTCAAATTAATTAAAGCGTAATCCTGCAAGTATCTAATTTGTTGTGTTTTTCTCCCCCAAAGCAGATACGTTATTCACTACTCATCTGAATTTTCATAAACTGCTTCACCTGAGTGTCTTATTTTCTAAGACAGAATTTAAGAATATTCATTTAATTAAAGATTGGATAAATTGGTTTAATGCCAGGCATCTACCTGGAAGTTAACTAATGAATAAAGCACAGTACCTTATCTTACAAAGCATATAAATCTAGTGCAAAGGTTGGTAAATGTTTCTGTGAAGGATTAAAGAGTAAATGTTTTAGGCTTTGTGAACCACAAATAGCGTCCATTGCATACGTATTTTTACAATCCTTTACAAATGTAAAAAGCACTCATAGTTCATGGACCATGGTGTGTGCCAAGCCTTGGGCTAATGACTATAGGCAAGTTCTTATAGAGGAGATATTAAAGCTAAATCTTACAGAACAAGTGGGAACCAGTTAAAGTGATGATAACCACTTTAAGGGTGTCAGAAGGCAGAAGATACAGTTTGTATAAAGGATTAGAGATGACAGGATATGCATTCAGGCAACTGTGAATTCTTTAATATGGCTTGAGAGTGACAAGAACGTAGTTTAAAAAGGTAAGCAAAGGTCACATTTGTAGAGCAAAGGCATTCCTTAAAAAGCTTAGATTTTGCAGGGCCACTGAAAGAATTTACATGCCCAACAGAATTGTGTGGCAAAAATATTGCTCTGAGTGTTCTGTGGATGGGAAGAGGGCAAGATTGGAGGCATTGTGACAAATTAGGGGGCTGTTGGAGTAATAGAGGCAATGGATGATGAAATGGCCTAGAAGAGACTTTTAGTGAGGCGAAGGGAGATAAGTAGATGAATTTCAGATTAAGAAAGTAGAAACAACAGAACTCAGTGAATATGCTGTTCAAAGCTAGGGAGGCTTTCTAGATAACTCCTAAGTTTCAGATGTGAGCAAAATGAGTGGCTGGTAGTACCACATACTGAGAGAGGAAAAATGAGATGGGCTTTGCTTGTTCTCAAAGCAAATAAGTGACCCTCAAAATATTACTTGTGAACACCAGTATTTATTCAAAAGAACTCAGAGTTGTCTTAAATACATTATGCTTTGCAGCCATAAAAATAATAAACATCAAAATTTGAACTCAGACCTCCTTCCTCAATAATAATTTTCATAATTGCAGCATGTGTTATCCACATTTGGAATTTTTACAAATGCTACTTCAGAGAACGAGTAATTTTACAAACTTACATTTGAAGGCTTGTTTATTCTACCTACGATGACTGTTTTGACTTATGTAGTCACTAAATTCTTACTCTGCTACATTGGATAGTACAATCTAGTCAACGTTGAAAGGGTTTTACTTAAGATCTAAGACCCTGATCCTCTAATTCACACTTTTACCATGTTTATGAGATCCAAAGTTTTACTTACCAACCAATAATTAGTTATTTCCTACCCATGTTCAAGACTCCAGGTATACAAATATGTTTTCTATCCTCCAGCTGCTAGTGCAAATAACACATGGGACAATTAAAAACAATACTAATATATAAATCATAAACTAATGCTGCATAATTGCTACAGAAGCCCAGCAGGGGGTGGACCACAGAAATAAGACTTCACTGAAAGAGTTCCAGATTTAGGAAGTAAAATAGCATACAAAAGGTGAGGTGAAGGCCGGGCGCGGTGGCTCAAGCCTGTAATCCCAGCACTTTGGGAGGCCGAGACGGGTGGATCACGAGGTCAGGAGATCGAGACCATCCTGGCTAACACGGTGAAACCCCGTCTCTACTAAAAAATACAAAAAACTAGCCGGGCGAGGTGGCGGGTGCCTGTTGTCCCAGCTACTTGGGAGGCTGAGGCAGGAGAATGGCGTGAACCCGGGAGGCAGAGCTTGCAGTGAACCAAGATCCGGCCACTGCACTCCAGCCTGGGTGACAGAGCAAGACTCCATCTCAAAAAAAAAAAAAAAAAAAAAAAAAAAAAGGTGAGGTGACCCTGTAGTACTGAAAAGTACATTATAATAGCTGTTATATCCTAGCAGAGAGGGAACCAGAAAATATCCCCATTTTAGAGATGGGGAAATAGTGGTACAAAATTACTTAAGATTTATTCAAAATTGCCCATCGTATCATCCAAGTCTTCTGGATTTGAATCATTATCACTGCTTTTTGGGTCCTAGTCAATCAACACTTCATTATGCCCTGAGTATTCTTAAAATATAATTACTTTGGCCTTTGATTTTGATTTAAAGATCCTCTTTTTCATGTAATCAATGATCATGGTGGAATAAAACATGTAAGTGCAAACCAAAGTTTTTTTTTTTTTCTGAATTTCTTACCTTATTTCAGTGTATCTTGATTGGCATTTACATTCAATTAAAAAAAAAAACCTAGAAAAGAAGAATAGAGCTTAAAAAAATTAACTCTGAAGCAGTGATAAATGGAACAAAATGCACTAACCAAAAGTCATTGTTAGGATACTGTGTAGAAGCAAAGGAATCAGAAGATCAGGGTCTTAGATCTTAAGTAAAATCCTTTCAAGTTTGGCTAGATTATACTATCCGATCTAGAAGAGTAAGAATTTGGTGACTACATTTTTGGTAGTTGCCATAGAAAAAGTCAAGACAGTCATCACAGGTGGAACAAATGGGAAGCCCCCAAATGCAACTTTGCAAAATTACTTGTTCTCTTAGGCAGCATTTGTACAAATTCCGAAGTCTCTGACCCATGGTAGGGACTAAATAAATGTTAGAATAAAGGAATTATTTCAATAGGTTGTGAAATTTAAATGACACTTTTTATATATCTATACATAAATAACCATTTGTGAGACTCTGTTTGGGCCAGGAAGACTTTTGGCAGTAAAGCCAAGAGCTAGTTTTTTTTTTGTTTTAATGGCATGTGTCCTACTATACAGTGATTAATGTGTTATTTCCTCTGCATTTCAACTGTGTCACACTCCTATTTTTTTCCTTGAACATATGAAGATGGTGTTTGCAAATAAATAAATAAAATACAAACTTTAATAAGGTCCATAGGTAACTGTCAGTTCCTTCTCTTTGTAATGTAAAAGATAGAACAATCCTTTCTCTTTACAGGGAAACTTTCACATAAAAGCTAGAGCAACTTGTATTTTGTAAACACAGACACCATTGACCAAAATACCTAATGATATCTTCTCTCCAAAAATCTCAGTGACTCAGCATCCTAGGTTTAGCTAGTTACAATCAAAAGGATTTCAAGGGTAGAAGGGGCGACGACTTTAAATTGAGATAAAGGGACTGGGTCAGTAGACTGTTACAGGGAGGCTATTGCAGTTATAACAAGTTTCTCTACCTCTGGGGAGGTAAGCAAGCAGCTTAAGGAATCATAGTATTAAAACAAAACATCCTACCACAAAGGCAAACAATACCATAATGAAGGCAAAAGAGACAACAAATTGGGAGAAATACTTGTAACAGGTTTAAATATCAGTAATTTGAATTCCTCTTAGAAAGCTATTAAAGGGGCCGGGCGCGGTAATCCCAGCACTTTGGGAGGCCGAGGCGGGCGGATCACAAGGTCAGCAGATCGAGACCATCCTGGCTAACACGGTGAAACCCCGTCTCTACTAAAAATAAAAATAAAAAAAAATTAGCCAGGCGCGGTGGTGGGGGCCTGTAGTCCCAGCTACTCAGGAGGCTGAGGCAGGAGAATGGCATGATCCCGGGAGGCGGAGCTTGCAGTGAGCCGAGATCACGCCACTGCACTCCAGCCTGGGCGACAGAGCGAGACTCCGTCTCAAAAAAAAAGAAAAAAAAGAAAGAAAGCTATTAAAGGGTACACATATCACTAAGATAAGGGAGAAAAGACAGATGCATTACCAAAGAAATAGTAAGTAATAAACAGGCTGGGCGCAGTGGTTCATGCCTGTAATTCTAGCACTTTGGAGGCTGAGGTGGGAGGATCGCTTGGGGCTGGGAAGTAGTTAAAGACCAACCTGTGCAACACAGCAAGACCCCCATCTCTCAAAGAAAAAGAAAAAAAGATTAGCTAGGCGTGGTGGCGTAAGCCTGTAGTCTCAGTACTATGGGGGTTTAAGCAGGAGGACCGCTTGAACCCTGGAGTTTGAGGCTGCAATGAGATATGATCTGGCCACTGCACTCCAGCCTGGGCACAAAGTCAAAGTCTGTTTGTAAACAACAACAAAAATTAATAAACAGAAAACATGTTCAATCTCAATAATGTGTATAAAAGCATTAAGACACCATTTCAGATTGGTAAGATTTTTCAATTGCTGGCGAGTGTGTGAAGAAATAAAAACAAAAATCCTTATTCTGCCCAGTGTGTTGGGGATAATCCGTTTTTCCAGAAGGCAGTTTGGCATTATTATTGTTTGAGTCGAGTCTCTGTCGCCCAGACAGTGATCTCAGCTCACTGCAACCTCCGTCTCGCAGGTTCAAGCGATTCTCCTGCCTCAGCCTCCCAAGTAGCTGAGAGCACAAGCACCCGCCACCACGCCCGTCCAATTTTTTTTTCTATTTTTAGTACAGACGTGGTTTCACCATGTTTGCCAGCTGGTTTCAAACTCCCAATCTCAAGTGATCCGCCCGCCTCGGCCTCCCAAAGTGCTGGGATAACAGGCGTGAGCCACCGTGTCCGGCCTGATTTCTGACTTATAATGCCAAACTGCCCTCTAGAAAAAACGGATTATTCCCAACACACAGGGCATAAAAGTGCTTGCTTTTTCTCCACTTTCTCACCAGCATTGGGTACTGAAAAATCTTACCAATCTAAAAAGATATCTTAATGTTTTCCTTTGCATGCTTAGTGAGATTGTAGACTGTTTAGAATAGAAAAGATTTACTTCCATTTCGGGGTGGGCAAACACCTTGGACGGTTCCATGCGGCAATTCACAAAAGCTGCAGCTAGAAGGCGACAAGACACGCTCCGCCTTTCAATGGCAAAGCTCGTAGTCGCCCCGCCTGGCCGCGGGCGTGGCTAGGACCCGGGTCGCCAGCGGCCTTCGGGACTCCGCTCCAGTCCCGGGGCCGTGGCCGGCCTCCGCCTGGTCCCAGGGGCGCAGCCCAGAAGCTAAGAGAGACCATCAGGACAAAGACGGCGGCGGCGGCCAGCGCACACCGCTACCTCCAGGGGCCGCGGCCCGCCGCGCACAGCGCCTGTAGCTCACGCTGCCCAGGCCGCCTTTCTCAGGAACGCAGAGGTTCGGGACTGCTCGCCAGGCAGGACCTGGAAACCAGGGAGGGAAGCTGCCACTCTGCACCATCCCGAAGGTGGGAAAAGGAGCGCGAGCTCCCGCGGCAGTGGGCCGGCAGTCACCAAGTCCCCGCGTCCCGCCGCTTCCGGCCTTCGCCTGGCTTACCCGCGTCGCCGAAGTCCACTCTCCACACCGCGTCCTGCCAGCCGCCTGCAGAGCACCGCAGATTCTGTTAGCGTTCGTGTAGCTGGCGCAGGCGCACTTCCCCCCACGCACCGAGCCTGCCGTTAACCGCCGGCCGCTGAGGTTTAAATCCCGACAGCGAACCGGCACCCTTAGCCACGCCCACCGTCCCTCTTATTGGTCCTGAGGGTAAACGTCCTCCAAGTCTGCATCCTGATTGGCGCACATTTTCTCTTGGCCTCCTCCGCAAGCGGGAGCACGCCCGGGATTTCGCATGCTGCCCTAAAAATGGATATCCGAGCCCGCCTAGTTGAGGCGTGCAGGCAGCAGTTGTTGCTGCGACGCCTCCGGTGTAGTAAGTCTGGAAGGGAGGTTGGGCCCTCGAAGAGAAGGAGAAAACTCTCAAACCTTGGCTAACGGCGAGGTAGCTGGGATTTTGGAGAGGCCGCCTAACGTTCTGCCACCTCAGCCTCCGCCCTTCTCAACTGCTGGCTGCTGCAGGGCCAGTGGTGCCGGGAGGGGAAGGCGCTCAGGGCACGGTTCCAACCGTCTGCCTGGGCGCTCTAGACGTGCCCCTGGGGCCTGACAGAGCGGCTGTATGAAGCCCCGGCGCACTGAGCTCCTCCTGAGTAGCTGGGACTACAGGTGTGTGCCACCACAGCTAGCTAATTTTTGTATTTTTAGTAGAGACGGGGTTTCACCATATTGGCCAGGCTAGTCTTGAACTCCTGACCTCAAGCGATCCGCCGGCTTCCACCTGCCAAAGTGCTGGGATTTCCGGCGTGAGCCACCGTGCGTTGCCCCAATTAGTTTCTTGTTATCCTTTATATTAAATGTTGATCTTTGAAAACCTTTAATACATAGCAACTTGAAGGATCTACTCCTGCATATTTCATATTTCAAGTGGTATCTTGTGTTCTACCCAACCCTGGTTTTTTTGTGGATTATTTAGTCCTCCAATTTTTCTTAGATCTGATTTAATAATGCTTGTGGTTCCCAGAAATCTCCTGAACCCAGGTCAAACCTTAAACAAGAAACTTTAACCAAGACCACTTAAAATACAGTATATAGAAGAAAATCTTACTCTGCAAACCAAATCTCATCTTAAAAATTTGTTATGGAAAATTTCAAACAAATTTTGAAAAGCCATACATAATGAAGCCCGGTGAACTGAATACCAGATTCAGCAATGATTAACTTATGACCCGTCTTGTTGCTTCTATATCACTAACCATAGCTTGTCTTGTATTGTTTTGAAGCAAATACGAAGTATCTGAAATCTAAATATTTCAGTATAATCTCTGGAAAATTAAAGAACCTCTTAAAAGCATCACCATAATATTATTATCACACCTGAAGTACTTAATATGTTTTCTTGCTATCATCAAATATCCAGAGTTCAATTTTCTGCTTGTCTTTTTTTTTTTTTTTAGTTTGCTTACCTGGGTCAGGATCCAGTCAAATCCACGTGATATGTCAAATCAATATGTTCTTAAGCTTCTTTTATTCTTTAAATTCCTCCTTCATTTTTTTTTTCCTTGCAATTTATTTGTCGAAGGAACCAGGTGACTGGTCCTGTACAATCTCCCATAATCTGTATTTTGCTGATTACATCTAAGCGGCGTCGTTTAACATGGCTTCCTTACCTTTTGATTGCAACACAGCTCTCTTCCGTATGCTTTCCCTAATTAGGTGCTGTTGGTTTATCAACAACTTTATTGGTTCATCAACTTCTTTATGAACTCAAATATTGCTTTCAACTGGTTATATCATCATGCTTAAGTTAACCGCTCCTTTTTTTTTTTTTTTTGAAACAGAGTCTCGTTCTTGTCACCCAGGCTGGAGTGCAATGGTTAGATTTTGACCCACTGCAGCCTCCACCTCCTGGGTTCAAGTGATTCTCCTGCCTCAGCCTCCTGAGTAGCTGGTATTACAGGCGCGTGCCACCGTGCCTAGCTAATTTTGGTATTTTTATTAGAGACGGGGTTTTGCCATGTTGGCCAGGCTGGTCTTGACCTCCTGACCTCAGGTGATCCACCCGCCTCGGCCTCCCAAAGTGTGGGGATTACAGGCGTGAGCCACCGCGCCCGGCTAAGTTAAGCACTCCTTTATGATATCTTTGCTTACCTCACCTCTTTGTTGGCATTTTCAGACAAACTTCTTCAACTATAGTCCTCCCTTATCTGACTGATTACATCTTGTCTCTAATATTTTCAATTCTTCTCTGTTTAAGTCTTCTCAGTATTGGAGGCAGAACAATAATGGCATAAAGAATAACAAAATGAAAATAACCAGCTTTCCCTTGACACTGCTGCTCCCGTCTGTCAGCCTTTTTGCCCATCCTGTCTCCCCTATTTTCTTTGCTCAGTTGCTCCTTAAGTCCCTGCATTCTGGATTCTACCCTCATCAGTATATTCAAACTGTACTTTCAAGGGTCACCAGTGATCTTGATAATCAGCTCCAATTGTCTTGCTCAGCCCTCATTCTTTTTTACTTCTTAAAAGTATTTGATAATCAATTCTGCAAATATTTAATGAACCCCCGTGGTAAGTACTGTGCTATTCTTGGTGATTTGATAGTGAATAAAAAGACACAATTTCTGCCCTTGGAGATTTTGGTCTGATAGGAGAAATTGACACTGGTCAAATAATCACAAATTACAGTTGTCCCTCAGTGTTATCTGGGTATTGGTTTCAGGGCCCCTGCATATGCCAAAAATCCATGCATACTTAAGTCCTCAAGTTAGACCTACAGAACCCACTTATATGAGAAGTTGGCCCTCTGTATACCCAGGTTTCACATTTCTCAAATACTGTATTTTCCATTGCCTTTTGTTGAAAAAAATTCACATATAAGTGAACCTGTGAGTTCAAACTTGTGTTGTTCAAGGGGCAACTGTATTATAAAATTACAGTTCAATGCTAAGGAGAGGCAAATGGTTCAATGAGAACATTTAATAATAGGGAGATTTGGCACAGTGTCACTGAACCAAGAATTGAAGGATAAGTAGGTGAAAGGATGTGGAGGGAAGTGAAGAGGGTGAAAGGAGTTTGCTAGGTAGCGGGAATAGCATACTCAAAGGTCTATGAGAATGGAAGAGTCAAGAAACATAAAAGACCAGCAAAGAAAATAATGGTAGAGATGAGACTGAGAGATACGCAAGGGTCAAATCGTGCAGGTCCTGCAGGCCAAGGCAAGAGATTTGATACGAGCTCTAGAAACTGAAGTGTTTTAAGCAGGGTTGGGGCTTGACTTAGTCAGATAAGGGCTATATATTCAGATTTGCATTTGAAGTTATCTCTTGGCAGCACTGAGGAGAATGGATTTGAAGAGGGGAAGATTATATGTGAAGTCCAAGTGGGAGACAGTTATATTATTCCAGGTGGAAGACTGTGGTAGCTTAGGCCAGGAGGATAATAGCCAGAGATTTCAAGAAGGGGATAGAGATAGTTGCTAAAACTCATGATGACTTGAAATGGATTGACTGGGGTTGGGATGTGAAAGAGAGGCAGGTCATGGTTTATTCATAGGATTCCTATTTGCGCAACTGGATTCTGTTTTCTGAGATAGGGAATACAGGAAGAAAACCGTGTTTTGAGAGACAGAGTTAGATTTTGGGCATGTAGAATTTGAGATACCCTGGGGGCCTCCAGGTGGAGATAAAAGTAGGTAGAATATAAGCTCATATTATGGTGTCATATTATCTAGGCACAAAATCTGCCTCCTCTACTCCCTGTTTGTGATGAGGACAAATTATTAACCTACTTTGAAGAAGTAAAAAAGAATGAGGACTGAGATGGAGCTTAGATGAAACATATGGCCTAGTGATGTGGATGTATGACTCATTTGCATATAGGTGGATGTGGTTTAAGTAAAGGGTAAGAACAAGGTCTTCCAGGGAGAAAGTACAGAATGAAAGAAGGCAGCCTGTGTGGTACCAAGTGTGTTCACTGCCCTGTCCTGAAACTCTCATTCGTGGAACTCAGGGTACCTTGTCCTGGCTCTCCTCCCAGCTCTCTTCTGCCTCTCAACTATTGCTGTACCCCAAGTGTTGATCCTTTCTGTTTTTGTTTTTGTTTTTTTAAATCTTGGAGAGCTTAATGGTTTTGTCGCTTCCACTATCCATTGTATATGGAGTAATTTCAAAATCTGTATTTCTAGTCCTTACCTTTCTCCTGAGTTTCTAATATCTACCTTAGCTGTATTCTAGTGTCTCTACATAGATGTCTTTTCATCTTCCTGAATGCAACATATCTGAATTTTTTTTTTTTTTTTGAGATGGAGTCTCGCTCTGTCGCCCAGGTGGGAGTGCAGTGGCGCGATCTCCACTCACTGCAAGCTCCGCCTCCTGGGTTCACACCATTCTCCTGCTTCAGCCTCCTGAGTAGCTGGTACTACAGGTGCCTGCTACCACGCCTGGCTAATTTTTTTGTATTTTTAGTAGAGACAGGGTTTCACTGTGTTAGCAAGGATAGTCTCAATCTCCTGACCTCATGATCTGCCTGCCTCGGCCTCCCAAATATCTGAAATTTTTATTACTTATCTTTCCCCTCTGGATTCACCGTGTGATTCCCCTGGTTGTATCTGTGGTATTGATCACTCCCAACACTTAATCATTTTTTACTTTTTCTCATCATTTTTCTAATAAACATTACATTATTAAGCTTTATTACTCTCCTTTCCATTCCCTTTTTGCTACTAATTACTATTTCAGTCCTAATTATTTCATTCTTGGATTCTTTCAGTAACACATTTAATAATATGGGAGGACATAGTTATCAAAAGATACAATTACAGCAAATTTAGCTTCAAGTTCAAATTGGCTCTTACTTGTGATTCCAGAATCAAACAACACCTCATTTTATAAAATAGAATGAGTGTTCAGATGAAGTGAGCAGAAGAGTTTGGCTTCATAGGCAGAAAAGGGTAGAAGAAAGCAGAAATGGAACAAAAAGTAGATTGGTCAGTTCAAAATTTCTTTCCTTATCGTGTTAAAACAGGGAACATCCTCATCATGCTAGCTTAGGTAAACCGTACTCCTGATTGGCTGCTATGAATCTTCTGTTTTTGGAAAACTGTTTCAGATGTCAGTTTGATTATGTGGTACCTATATGAATGACTTCATTCTGGTTTGTTTGGTCTCTTGGGACCTAGTGCAGGAGGCTAGTCCAAACAATGGCCTCCCATACTTTGTTTACATGGCATAGTTAAGAATATAAGCTCATATTATGGTGTCACATTATCTAGGCACAAATTCTGCCTTCTCTACTCCCTAGTTTGTGATAAGGACAAGTTACTTAGCCTCTCTTTGACTAAATTCTCTCACTTATAAAATGGGGATAATATGCTTGAGCATGGGAGGTAGAGGCTGTAGTGAGCTATGATCACACCACTGCACTCTAGCCTGGGCGACATCTCACCTAGGCTCGAAATCTCACCTTTGAAATCTCCTAAATGATAAAGAGTGGCTTTTGAATGCTAGGAAGATGACTGGTTGCAGGATGGGGGCTGGTCACCAGAAAGACCAAGGCATGATTAGAATTGGTTGGGACTTTCAGCCCTATCTCCCGATCACCAGGGAGGGGAGAGAGGCTGCAGACCGAGTTGATCACCAATGACCAATGTAATCAATCATGCCTATGCAATAAAGTTTCCATAAAAAGTTAAAAGGATAGCTTGTGGGGGGCTTCCGAATAGTTGAACATATAGAGGTTCCTTGAGGGTGGCATGCCCAGAGAGGGCATGGAAGCTTCATACCCCCTCTCTCTCACATGCTTGCCTTAGGTACCTCTTCCAGCTAGCTGTTCATCTGTATCCTTTGTAATATCCTCCATAATTAATGAGTTGATGTAAGTAGAGTGTTTCCCTGAGTTCTGTGAGCTGCTGTAGCAAGTTAATTGAATACAAGGAGGCAGTTGTGGGGGCCCCCAATTTATTGCTGGTCAGTCAGAAGTATGGGTGACAATCTACTACTTGTGACTGGCATCTGAGGCGGGGGGAATTCTTGTGGGCTTGAGCCCTCAACCTGTGGGATCTGACCCTATTTCGAAGTAGATAGAATCACAATGGAACTAGAAGACACCCAGCTGATGTCCACTGCAGAGTTGATTGCTTGGTGTGTGGGGAAATAACTCCCACACATGTGGTGTCACAAGTGTTGTGTTGAGTGGTATTTAACTAATTAATTAATTCGTATTACCAGATAAGGAGAGTGTCTTTTTTAAAAACTAGTTTTTGACTTAATGTTTATTCTGTCTACATATAGCTATCTTTACTCTCATTTTCATTTTGTGTGGAATACCTTTTTCCATTCGTTCTCTTTCGATCTATGTACATCCCTACTAGCACTGTGAATCTCTTACAAGCATATAGTTGAATCTTGTTTTTTCAATCTATTCAGCCTCTGTATGCCTTTTTATTGGATAATTTAATCCATTTACATTCAAGGTAATTATTGACAGTTAACAAATTGCTACTATCATTTTAGTATTGTTTTCTGATTGTTTTGTAGGTCCTTTGGTTCTTTCTTCTTTTCTTGCTGTCTTCCTTTGTGGTTTGATGGTTTTCTGTTTTGGTATGCTTTGAATACTTTCTTTTTATATGTCATGCAACTATTACAGTTTTTTGCTTTGTGATTACCCATGAGGCCTACACAAAATATCTTATCCTTATAGCAAGGCAGCCTTAGGGTAATAAAAACTTAACTTTAATCACATGCAAAATCTCTACATTTTCATTCCATTCACGTACTGTTTATGATTTTGATATCAAAATTTACTTCTTTTGGTAATTTGTGTCCCTTACAATTTTTTTGTAGGTACAATTATTTTTAATAGTTTTGTCTCTTAACTTTCATGGTAGGAATAAAATTACTTTACACATCTCTTTTATAATGTGACAGAATTCTGAGTATGACCCTATTACTTATAGCAACTGGGTCTTTTACTTTTTTTGTTTTGTTTTTAGTTAGTGGTTGTTCATTTTAGCTTAAAGAACTCCCATTAGTAATTCCTATAAAGTAAGCCTAGTGGTGAAGAATTCTCTCAGTTTTTGTTTATCTGGGGAAGTTTTAATTTTTCCCTTATTTTTGAAGGACAGATTTGTCAGGCAAAGTATTCTTGATTAGCAGACTTTTTCCTTCAGCACTTTGAATACATCATTCTACTCTTTTCCAGCCTGCAGGGTTTCTGCTGAGAAATATACTGAAATCCATATTGGGGCACTCTTGAATGTAGTATGTCTCCCATCTGTTGCTGCTTTAAGTATTCTTTCTTTTCCTTTAAGTTTTGATAATTTGATTATTATATGTCTTATTATAATACTCCTCTTTGGGTAGAATTTGATGGTGATCTCCAAGTTTCCTGTACCCAAATGATATCCCCTTTCATCAGATTTGGAAAACTTTCATCCATTATTTTCTTAAATATGCTTTGTAAATTTTTTCTCCCTTCTTCCTTCAGGAACTCTTTATTATGTCAAGATTTGTTATGTTTATGGTGTCCCATAATTTCCACTGGTCTGCTTCTCTCTCTCCTTCCTTCCTTCCTTCCTTCCTTTCCTTCCTTTCCTTCCTTTCCTTCCTTTCCTTCCTTTCCTTCCTTTCCTTTCTTTCTTTGTTTTCCCATTTTTGTTTTCCCATTTCCTTTTTTGGTTGGATAATTTCAAATGTTCTCTTGTCAGGCTCACCAATCATTTTTTTTGAGATAAAATCTCACTGTGCCTCCCAGGTTCAAGTGCAGTGGTGTGATCTTGGCTCACTGCAACCTCCGCTTCCTGAGTTCAAGCCATTCTCCCACCTCAGCGTCCCAAATAGCTGAGACTACGGGCTCCCTCCACCATGCCCAGCTAATTTTTGTATTTTTAGTTAGCATTACCCAACCAGACAAAGACACATCAAAAACAGAAAACTCCTGGGCAACATCTCTGTTGAATAATGATGGAAAAATCTCCAACAAAATACTAGCAAACTGAATTCACCAACACATTAGAAGTATCACTGATCATAACCAAGTGAGATTTATCCCTGGGATGCAAGGATAATTCAACATACATAAATCAATCAATGTGGTACATCACATCAACAGTATGAAGGACAAAAACCAGATGATATTTCAATTGATGCTGAAAAAGCGTTTGATAAAATTCAACATCCTTTCATGACAAAATCCTAAAAAAACTGGGTGTCTAAGGAACACACCTCAACATAATAAAAGCTGTGTATGAGAGACCCATAGCTAATATCATATTGAACAGGGAAGAACTGAAAGCCTTTCCTCTAAGTACAGAAACATGACAAAGATGCTCACTTTCACCACCATAATTCAGCATAGTACTGGAAGTCCTAACTAGAGCAATCAGACAAGAGAAAGAAATAAAGGACATCCAAACTGGAAAGGAAGAAGTCAAATTATCTTTTTAGATGATACAATCCTATATTTGGAAAACCTAAAGACTCCATCAAAAACCTGTTAGGACTGATAAAAAAATTCTGTGAAGTTACAGGATAAAAAAATCAACACACAATAATCAGTAGCATTGCTATATGCCAACAATGAACAATCTGAAAAAGAAACCAAGAAAGAAATCATATTTACAATAGTCACAGAAAAAATTAAATACCTAGGAATTAGCAAAAGAAGTGAAAAATTTCTACAATAAAAGCTATAAAACACCAATGAAAGAAATTGAAGAAGACGCCAAAAACCAGAAATATGTTCATGGATTGCAGGAATCAATATTTTTAAAATGTCCATACTACCAAAACAATCTAAAGATTCAATGAAATTTGTATCAAAATATCAACGATGTTCTTCATGGAAATAAAAAAAATCCTACAATTTATACAGAGCAACAAAAGATCCAGAATATCCAAAGCTATCATGAACAAAAAGAACAAAACTGGAGCAATCACATTAACTGACTTCAAATTATACTATAGAGCTATAGTCACCAAAACAGCAAGGTACTGGTATAAAAACAGACACATAGACCAATGGAACAGAACAGAGAACCCAGAAACAAATCCACACACCTACAGCAACCTCATTATTAATAAAGGTGTCAAGAACCATACACTGGGGAAAAGACAGTCTTTCAATACATGGTCTTGTGGAAACTGGATATCCATATGCAGAAAAATGAAAGTAGACCCCCATCTCTTGCCATATACAAAAATCAAATCAAAATTGATTACAGACTTAAATCGAATACCTGAAACTGTAAAACTGGTACAAGAAAACATTGGGGAAACTCTCCAGGACATTGTATTGAGGAAATATTTCTGAGTAATACCCCACAAGCATAGGCAATCCAAACAAACAAACAAAAAAAAATGGAGAAATGGGATTATATCAAGTTAAAAATCTTCTGCACAGCAAAGGACACAGTCAGCAAAGTGAAGAGACAATCCACAGAATGGGAGAAAATATTTGCAAACTACCCGTCTGACAAGGGATTAATAACCAGAATATACAAAGAGGTCAAATGACTTTAAAGGAAAAACACAATAATATAAAAATGGATAAAACATCTGAATAGCCATTTCTCAAAAATAAGACATGCAAATGGGAAACAGACATATGAAAGGTGCACAACATCATTGATCACCAGAAAAATACAAATCACAACTACAATGAGATATCATCCCATTCTGTTGAAACAACTTTTACCCAAAAGTTAGACAATATCAAATGCTGGTGAGGATATTAGGAAAAGGGAACCCTTGTACACTGTTCGTGGGAACGTACAACCACTATGGAGTTTGGTGGTTCCTCAAAAAACTAAAAGTAGAGCTACTATATGATCCATTTTACCCTCATACCTATGTTCATTAATTGTTGATTATTCTCAACTAATCATAAAGACATCAGAACATTATATTTATTGTTCAGCACATAAGAATAATAGGAACTGCCTTAAGTCTTCCAATCCAAGCAGAACTGGGTCGACTCCTAGGAATATATCCAAAAGAAAGGAAATCAGTATATTGAATAGATATCTGCACTCTCGAGTTTATTGAAGCACCATTCACAATAGCCAAGATTTGGAAGCTACCTAAGTGTCCATCGACAGATGAATGGGTAAAGAAAATGTGATGCCTATACACAATGGAGTACTATTCAGTCATACAAAGAATGAGATCCTGTCACTTGCAACAATATGCGTGGAAGTGGAGGTCATTATGTTAAGTGAAATAAGCCACGGGCATGGAAAGACAAACTTCACATATTCTCATTTGTTTGTGGAAACTAAAAATTAAAACAATCGATCTCATGGAGACAGAGAGTAGAAGGATGGTTACTAGAGGCTGGGAAGGGTGGTGGGGCAGGAGGTGGGTGTGGAGGAAGTGAAGATAGTTAATGGTACAAAAAATAGAAAGAAGGAATAAGACCCACTATTTGATAGCATATCAGGATGAATATAGAAAAAAATAATGTGGCTGGGTGTGGTGGCTCACGCCTGTAATCCCAGCACTTTGGGAGGCCAAGGTGGGTGGATCACTTGAGATCAGGAGTTCGAGACTAGCCTGGCCAACGTGGTGAAACCCTGTCTCTACTAAAAGTATGAAAAAAAAAAAAAAAAAAAAAAAGCCAGGCATGGTGGTGGAAACTTGAAATCCCAGCTACTCCGGAGGCTGAGGGAGGAGAATTACTTGAACAGAGAGGCGGAGGCTGCAGTGAGCTGAGATTGTGCCACTGCACTCCATCCTGGGTGACAGAGCGAGACTCCATCTAAAAAAAATTAATTTTATGTTTAAAAATAACCAAAACAGTGTAATTGGATTGTTTGCAACACAAAGGGTAACTGCTTAAGGTGATGGATATTACATTTAACCTGATGTGATTATTGTAAATTGCATATCTGCATCAAAATGTCTCAGTTACCCCATAAATATATACACCTACTATGTACTCCCCAAAATAAAAATAACAAGAAAATGAAATAAGTGAAATTGAATGGGTACATAGAGTGCAAAACAGGAAACATGAGGCAGAACCTACACTTACAGTTTGGTGAGATTAAAGAGCATGTGATGAAGGGAAAATTTTAGTTGCTTTCAGAGACAAGGAATAGGCATTTAAATAGAAACACAAATCAGATTCAATTCAGAATTCTCAACAGCAACACTGGATACAAAAATACTACAATATAATTTTTCAGCATAATGAAGGAAAATAACTTTGAAAATACACAAATCCTAAGGAAAGGTGACTTTTTTCAATGATTCTAGAAAAGAAAAAGAAATTGTGTTCTGATTAAATAATTTGCAGATGATATAGCATTTATATGGGATAATAAGGGGAATCCGTATAGAAAGGTTGCTGGTTGTGATGGTTAATACTGAGTATCAACTTGATTGGATTGAAGGATGCAAAGTATTGATCCTGGTTGTGTCTGGGGGTGTTGCCAAAAGAGATTAACATTTGAGTCAGTGGATTGGGAAAGGCAGACCCACCCTTATTCTGGGAAGGCACCATCTAATCAGCTGCCAGCACAGCTAGAATGTAAAGCAGGCAGAAAAATGTGAAAAGAGTAGACTGGGTTAGCCTCCCAGCCTCCATCTTTCTCCTGTGCTGGATGCTTCCTGCCCTCACACATCAGACTCCAAGTTCTTCAGTTTTGGGACTCAGACTGGCTCTCCTTGCTCCTCAGCTTGCAGACAGCCTATTGTGGGACTTTGTGATCCTGTGAGTTAATACTTAAAAAACTCCCATATAGATATCTACACACACACACACACATATATATACACATATATATGGGAGTTTTTAAAGTGTATATATATATATAGTTCTGTCCCTCTGGAGAACCCTGACAAATACATTGGGTATAAAATCAGCTTACAATGTTTTTTGAAATTTTATTTTATTTTTATTTTAAATGCTGGGATACATGTGCAGGACGTGCAGGTGTTTTACACAGGTAAACACCTGCCATGGTGGTTTGCCGCACCTACCAACCCATCACCTAGGCTTAAGCCCAGCATGCATTAGGCATTTTTCCTAATGATCTCCCTCCCCCCAGCCCCCCAACCCCTGACAGGCATCAGTGTGTGTTCCCCTGGGTAAATAATGAAATTAAGGCAGAAATCAAGAAGTTCTTTGAAACTAACGAGAAAAAAGACACAATGTACCAGAACCTCTGGGACACAGCTAAAGCAGTGTTATGGGGGGAATTTATAGCACTAAATGCTGACATCAAAAAGATAGAAAGATCTCAAATCAATATCTTAATGTAACAACTAAAAAAACTAGAGGACCAAGAGCAAACAAACCCCAAAGCTAGCAGAAGACAAGAAATAACCAAGCTTAGAGTAGAATTTAAGAAGAGACACAAAAAATTTCAAAAGTAAATGAGTCCAGGAGTTGGTTTTGCAAAAAAAAAAAAAAAAGAATGATAAAATAGACCAATCGCTAGACTAATAAGAAAAGACAGGAGAATCAAATAGACACAATAAAAAATATTAAAGGGAATATCACCACTGACCCCACAGAAATATAAACAACCAACAGAGAATACTATAAACACCTCTATGCAAAAAACACTAGAAAATCGAGAAGAAATGCATAAATTCCTGGACACATACACTCTCCCAAGACTTGAACCAGGAAGAAGCTGAATCCCTGAATAGAGGAACAACAAGTTCTGAAATTGAGGCAGTAATTAATAGACTGCCAACCAAAAAAAAGCCCAGGACCAGATAGATTTACAGCTGAATTCTACCAGAAGTAAAAAGAGGATCTGGTACCACTTCTTCTGAAACTATTCCAAACAATTAAAAAGGAGCCAGTCCTCCTTAACTCATTTTATGAGGCCAGCACCATCCTGATACCAAAACTTGGCAGAGATACAACAAAAAAAGAAAACTTTAGGCCAATATCCCTGGTAAACATTGATACAAAAATCCTCAAATACTGGCAAACTTAATCTAGCAGCACATCAAAAAGCTTATCCACAATGATCAAGTAGGTTTTATCCCTGGGATGCAATGCTGGTTCAACATACACAAATAAATAAAAGTAATTCACATAAACAGAACTAAAGACAAAAACCACGTGATTATCTCAGTAGATGCAGAAAAGGCCTTCAATGAAACTCAACATCTCTTCGTGTTAAAAAATCTCAATAAACTAGGTATTGAAGGAACATACCTCAAAATAATAAAATCCATTTATGACAAACTCACAGCCAATATCATACTGAATGGGCAAAAGCTGGAAGCATTCCCCTTGAAAACTGGCAAAAGACAAGGATGCCCTCTCTCACCACTCGTATTCAACATAGTATTGGAAGTTCTGGCCAGGGCAATCAGGCAAGAGAAGTAAAGAGTATTCAAATAGGAAGAGAGGAAGTCAAATTGCCTTTGTTTGCAGATGACATGGTTCCATATCTAGAAAACTCCATTGTTTCAACCTAAAAGCTTCTTAAGCTGAAAGCAATTTCCACAGTCTTAGGATACAAAATCAATGTTCTAGTATGTTAGCTGGCAGTCTCCTGCAGTTGTTTGCTGCTGCCACTGCCAGAGCCGCAGGCTGGTTTCGAATTTCCTGCAATTCAGAGAAGAGCAATAATGGGCAGGAATGGAACTGAGAGCCAACAGACAAAGAAATGGCACAATGAGGGAACTTTCCCTACCAGATTTAAAGACATTTTACAAAACTATAGAAAAAAAAATAGCACAGTATTCATTCAAAAACAAATTGTCTTAGTGTGTTTGGGCTGCTATCACAAAAATACCATATAATCGGTAATTTATAAACAATACAAATTTATTGCTTATAATTCTAGGGGCTGGGAAACCTGAGATTAAGATACAGACAAATTACATGTTTGGTGAGGGCTCACCCTCTGCTTTCCAGATGATGCCTTCTTCCTGTGTCCTCACATGGTGGCAGGGGCAAACAAGCTCCCTCTGGCCTCTTTCATAAGGACAGCAATCCTATTCATTAGGTCCCCATCCTTATGACATAATCACCTCTGAAGGGCCCTACCTCTTAATGCTATTGCACTGGTTATTAGGTTTCTGCATATGAATTTTGGTGGGACACAAACGTTCAGACCATAGCATGAATAGAGAACGGAATAGAATGGAAAGTTATTTTTTTTCTTGAGACGGAGTCTTGCTCTGTTGCCCAGGCTGGAGAGCAGTGGCGTGATCTTGGCTCACTGCAAGCTCCGCTTCCCGGGTTCACGCCATTCCCCTGCCTCAGCCTCCTGAGTAGATGGAACTACAGGCGCCTGCCACCACACCCGGCTAAGTTTTTGTATTTTTAGTAGAGGCAGGGTTTCACCGTGTTAGCCAGGATGGTCTCAATCTCCTGACCTCATGATCCGCCTGCCTCGGCCTCCCGAAGTGCTGGTATTACAGGCGTGAGCCAACGTGCCCAGCCTAGAATGGAAAATTTTATATACACGCACACACATGGCCACACACAAACATATTTGTATGTATATGATACTGTGATATAATAAATACAGAATTGATACTGGAACAACACAGGGTTGAACTCTGAGAGTCTCCTTAGATGTGGATTCTTCTGCCTCTGCTAGCCCTGAGATGGCAAGACCAACCCCTCCTCTTCCACTTCCTCCTCAGCCTATTCAATGTAAAGACAATGAGGATGAAGACCTCTATGAAGATGCTTTCCACTTAATGAATAGTAAGTGTACTTCCTGGTTCTTATGATTTTCTTAATATTTTCTTTTCTCTAGATTTCTCTAGATTATTGTAAGAATATAGTATATAGTACTTATAGTATACAAAATAAGTATTAATTGGCTGTTTGTAAAGTTTTTGAGTAGTCAAAAGTTGTATCTGGATTTTAGACTGTGCAGGGGTTAGCACTCCTAACCCACATATCGTTCAAGGGTAAACTGTAAATTTTGGTCTTTTTGTCCACGTCCTGGCACAGAGCTCCTAAAACGCTTGTAATTTTCTAAGTGATAAGAGCAATAGGAGCAACTTGTATTGTAATATTAGGTTTTTTGTCCTTGGTTCATGAAGTATTTGCATGTCTTACAACAAATCCTTCAACCATGCCTGAGTTTATATTAGTGAGGTGATTTTTGCCAAGCTTTTAAATAACCACAGAATAAGGGCTGGTTGCCAAGGGAATCAACCATGTGATTAGAGGGTTAGAACTTTCAGCCCTGCCTCTCGACCTCTGGGGAAGGGAGGACTGGAGGCTGAATTAATCACCAGTGGCCAATCATTTATTAATAATCAATCATGTCTATGCAATGAATCCGCCATTAAAAATTACTAATTAAAAGGGTTTTTGGAGCTACTGCGTGGTGAACAAGAACACATCTGTGTGCTGGAAGGGTGGTGCATTCCAAACTCCACAGGGACAGAAACTCCTGTGCTCAGGACCCTTGCAGACCTTGCCCTGTGTACCCCTTCATCTGGCTGTGCCTCTGTGTCCTTTAATATATCCTTTGCAATAAATCCGTAATCGTAAGCAAATTATCTCCTCAGTTTTGTGAGCTGTTCTAGCAAATTATTGAACTTGAGGAGGGGAATGTGGGAATTTCCAATTTGGACCTAAGTTGTGCATAATCTGAGGACCCACAATTTGTGATTGGCATCTGCAGTTGGGGGGCAGTCTTGTGGGACTAAGCCCTTGGTCTGTGGGATCTGAACTAACTCTAGACAATTAGTGTCAGAATTGAGTTAAATTTTAGAGCAGTCAGTGTGCACTGGGAAATTGGATAATTTGTTGTTGTGGAAAACCCCACATATTTCATGTCAGAAGTGTTGTGTGTGAGACAGTATAGTAGAAAAAACAGTGATTTTTTTCCTTTATAATTAATGATAAAAATTGTATAACAAGTGAATGGAGAAAGGATAGACTTTGTAGTCAATGGTGTTAAAAAATCTGACTCATTCTATGGAGAAAAATAATACTGGATCTTTACTTAAGGCAATATTACAAAGGTGGCTTCACATAGGTTAAAGATCTGAATGTAAAAACAATAACAAATCAAAACAATGTCCCCAGAGACCCTCACTGAGGATACTTCAGAGAGGTAGGAGAACTACAAATGTACAGTCATAGGAGCTAAGAGAGGAGAGTTTTAAGAAGGGGACTGATATGGTTTGGCTGTGTCCCCACCCACATTTCATCTTGAATTCCCACGTGTTGTGGGAGGGACTGGTGGGAGGTAACTGAATCATGGGGGCAGGTTTTTCCTGTGCTGTTCTCGTGATAGGAAGTCTCACGAGATCTGATGGTTATTATAAGGGAGAGTTTTCCTGCACAATCTCTCTTCTCTTGTCTGTCACCGTGTGAGAAGTGCCTTTCACCTTCTGCCATGATTGTGAGGCTTCTCCAGCCACGTGGAATTGTAAGTCCAATAAACCCCTTTCTTTTGTAAATTGCCCAGTCTTGGGTATATCCTTACCAGCAGTGTGAAAACAGACTAATACAGGAACATTACCTGTTAAAAGAATTTTAGTGAGTACACGAGCTAATGAGGAACTGACAAATTGAGCTATTAGGACATCATGTTTGACTGCTTCAGAACATAGCGAGGCACCGTTTACCACAGATATACCTAAAGGTTATCTGCAGCATGTCGTGAAGTTTAAAATCCATAAATTGATCTCCACATTCATTCATAGCACTTGCTCTGTAATCCTGTCTTCCTGCAGGTCAGCGTAGGCCCTGAGTGGTGGATACCATTGTCACCTAGACTGACCCCTGGGTACTCAGGCTTACCAATGATTTGAATTCCTAGAAGTTTATTTGGATTGTGTTAGTTTCCCATTGCTGCTATAATAAATTATTGCAAACTTAGTGTTTTAAAACAATACACACTTAGTGGCTGAAAACAACACCCCCTTAAAGTTCTGGAGGCCAGACATCCAAAATGAGTCTTATAGGGCTTAAATCAAGGTGTCGGCAGGGCTGGTTTCTGGAGGCTCTGAGGGGAGAACCTATTTCCTTGACGTTTTCAGCTTCTAATGGCCTCCTAGTTTTTTGCTTATGGCCTGTTCCTCCATCTTCAAAGCACATGACTCCAATCTCTGCTTCCATCATCACATCATCTTTTCCTCTTCTGCGTCATATCTCCCTTTACTTGCATCATACAAGGACATTTTGATTGCAGTTAGGGCCCCCCAGATAATGCAAGGTAACCTCCCCTTCTCAAGATCCTTAATCACATTTTCAAACTCTCTTTTGCCATATAAGGTAACATTCACAGGTTCCAGAGATTAGGATGTAGAAATATTTGGGGGTCCATTATTTAGCCTACCACAGGGATAGAAATCAGAAACCAGGAGAAGACAAAAGAGTAAGCATAGCTCATGGAGGATTTTGTTTCAGTGTTCATGGTTTTAGGGATCTAGTGGTGGAGGTTGGGTGTGGGGAGCCCCTTCATTGCAGCAAGGACACAGCCCCTGCAGCGCTCTCTGGGATCTTAGGCCAATGTGGAATTTGGTGTGGGAAATAAAACAGTTCATGCTGGTTGGTCTTGATTCTGGATCTTGATCAGATGATCCTCTGCAAGTTCCTAAGCTCCATTAGAAGACGTTACAGAAGTTTCTGTCACAGCACAGTGTCACTCTCAACAGGCGTCTTTTGGAGTACTCCTCTTCCTGGCACTTATACTTACACATATGTGTTGAGTACATATGTTTGTTTCCTAAAAATGAAGAAGCCTGTTATAAATGCTGGAGGAGATTGCCTTAATAGTGATGTACTAAAACTCACCACCAAGAGGAATAGCACTTAACACTGGGTCTCCTTCCTTGGCTGCTGGGTTCATGTTCCCAATCGCCACTGTGACTGGCTCTGGATACCAAACCCTACACAGTGCGAAGTTGAAAATTATCCCTTCTTGCCCCCTCTTTTATTCCTTGCCTTACCTCCTAGCAGGACTAAATGATATTGAGTTCTTTATTCCAGGCACTAGCAAGAGTGATGGTTCTTTGCAGGCATTTTTGGAGTCTTCATGAGCCCCACTTACCCCTGAAATAGGCTGTTGTTGAACATAACTCATTTTCTTTTGCAATGCAAGTGCCTCGGCCTGCCATACACTTCCATCCTTCTGTGTATATGCAGGTATTACACTTCAGACCCATAACTGCAGGGTGGAGAGAAGAGAATATTCAGGCTGGATCATGGGACAATGGAAAAGTGAGTTTTCAGCATCAGTGAGAGGTTGCATATTGACTATACTGTCCACTCACTCCATTAGCTGGTATTTGTGGAATTCCTGATTAATTTAGCTTTGTAAGTTAAGCTAGGAGGTGGATAAAAAAGATAAGACACAGTCTCTGTGACCTGAATAGGGTCCATTTATATTTGAAGGCAAGATAAACATGTGAAATAATAAAAGAACAGCAAGGATAATATATAGTCAACCAGATAAATCCTGTGGTGCAGATTAAGAGTATAGCAACAGGTAGATTACTGTGGGCTGGAAAAATAGGGGGATACTTTAGCTAAAGACTTGAGCGGGCTCTTGAGATGTAGGTTAAACTTGGGTAGGTGGGGGCAGGGGATGGGCAGAGAAGGTGTTCCAGATAGGTAGTCATAATGAGGGCGAACACAGAGATAGGAATGAAAATGGCATGTTTAGAGTGGACTGACTGAGATTACACCCTCTGATAGCTCCATCTGGCTTGGTCTGGCCTTTCTCTTTTTTTCAGGGAATAACTGCAACCAGGCAGAGAGAGAGCTGATCTGGGAGTCCCTGTGACCAGGAAGTAAGAGGAGAGGAGATGCAGGGTAGGGAGATGACATTGGAACCTATGGGTAATTTAGATTTAAGAACTAAGTGATAGTGATGATGGGGAAAGAGAGTAGAGTATTTCAATCTTCATCTCAGACGTTCCAAGGTTATAGAATCAGAACTTATATGGAGCCCAGGAGATCTTGAGTGCTATTGATTTACGTCCAATTTTGGGAATGGTCTTGTGGCATCTCTTCATTCTGAATTCCATTCTCACTATTCCATCAAGACTGCCTTTTTGCTAACAACCTCTTAATGATAAATCCAATTGCCTCTGCGTAACCCTAAAGTTTATTCATTTTCCCTTCACTCAACAATGTTGAATTAAAGTGGTAAATGTGAACATCCTTCTCTTTTCCTCTTATTTAGAGGGAAAGGATGATGTTAGTTGCTGATTTTTGAGTACTTTCCACATTTTGGACATTTTTTAGGTGCTGGGAATGCAAAGATAAACAAGTGTTTACATACATGGTGGAGACACAGGCATTAAACAATCCCTCCAAATTAGTACAATTGTATTGTAATATCAAGAAATAGTTAAACATGCAATGAGAGCATTTAAGAGGGAAGAACTAACGTATTTTAGAGAGCCAAGAAAGGTTTCTGTGGGGAGTGGGCTGTAAGGTCAGGCCTGATGATAAATAAGAGTCAGCCATGTAAGCGGGTAGTGTGGTGTGGGCAGAGTGAAGAACATTTCAGGCAGAGGGAATAGCAATGAAAAGAAGCTTGTCTGCTGAGGAACAAAAATGCTAAGGTAACTGGGGCACAGAATGGAGTGGGTTGTGCTATGAGACATGACTGGGCAGGTGAGCAGAGATTCAACTTCCTGAGCCCTCCTAGGCCAAAGACATGAGTATGGTTTTTGATCCATGAGCAATGGAAATTTATTGAAAATTTTAAGCAAGGAAGTAATCTGATCCTATTTACATTTATCTAGCAGGTCAATATGGGACTTAAAAGGGGCAAACAGAAAACAATTTTATTCTTCTGCCCACTACCCATTTGAGTATTCTTTCTAAAGCTATTTCTCCTAGTCCTGCAGGTAATTTCAGGCAAGGCTGCTAACTTGTCTATGTACTTTTAGGAAAAAAAAAGTCTTGCCATCACGTTCGGGCATAAGAATAATTTGGGTTCAGTAATTTATGCATTGAGTCCCATGCAATAATAATAAAACGGCTCTATTTCATTAAAAGCCCACATTTCTCACCAGCAACCCACTCTCCCTGCATGCATGCCCGTGCACACCCACCCACACGCACACACGTATGCACAGACACATAGCTCAGGCTTGCTTAGGTGTTTGTAATGGGCAGGAGAGGGTGGCCTTGACTTTTTCTCTATTTCTCTTCTTGGTTTTCTCCTACTCACCTCTGGCTTATGAGTGATAGCTTCTGACCCATTTCAGGTGGTGAGAGGGAGGGGGACAGGTAAAGGACAGGAAAGATTTCATCGGACTGGCTCTGGTGCCATCATCTTTTGTCCATGGTAGTTACTTAAAACCCAGTCTCTTGGACTTTGTGTTTAATAAAAGCTGACTCATTTTCTTGAGCCAGGAGAACTCATTTTCTTGAGTTCCTTGAGTCAGGGAAACATTTGTGGGTTCTTCAGGATTTCCCCAACAAAAATATTCAAGTCCACTGCTGTATCGTGGGTGGTGTATTTCCTGCAGCTGGTGGTTATATTTTCTCTCAGCTGTAAGAAGCTAGTGGCCCACACCTTGCTAGAATACCTTGTTCCTCCAGACAGTCCTCTTGGATAGAACTTTAAACAGCTCAAGACTCTGAGTTGCTTGATATGGCATGGCCCAGATCAGATCCAGGGGAATGTGTGCATATCCTCCCTGCTTGTATGTAATGCAGCTCAGCTGTCTCTCAGTTCCACCATTTCAGGGCTGTAGCCTCAGGCTCCCTCTCACCTTTAGGTTCCTCAAGCCCACTGTACCTTCCAAACACCAGAGGACACTATCAATTTCTCCCTGAAGCAACTTTCATGAGGCTTCTCTCTCTCACTGGAGTTGGAGCAGGCTGCGCAGTACACTGATAATGCCCTTCGAATAATTGTCTCTTTGATCTTTAATCTCTGAGTATTTCCAACTTCAACATTTTAAAAATACATTATTTAAAAATAGATAATATGTTGATATGACTAAATAGTAATAGAAAAAGAATGTTATGTAAAGTTGATCTCCCACTCTTGCCAGCTAGTTATCCAGTTTTCATCTGCCAAATAAAGGAAACTAGTTTTATTCATTTCTTTTATATCTTTTAGATTGATTTTCAGTCTATTCAAGCAAATATAAATATGCACATGTATCTTTTTAACCCCTTTTCATAATTGGTAGTATACTATACATACTCTGCACTTTGATTTTTTGAATAATGTATACTAAATGTATAGTGTTCCATTGTAGTGTACCATGCTTTAATTAACCAGTCTCCTTAAATTTAAGTTATTTGCACTTTTTGATATTTGCTGCAATAAATAATGCTGAAAATATTTCATTTATGTTGGAGTATATCTGTAACGTAATTTCATACACAGCAGAATTGCTGGATTAAAAAGTAAACACTATCGTAATTTTGATAGGTATTGCCGAATTGCCTGCCAGAGGAGATGTAACTATTTATTCACTTGCTATCAATGCTTGGAAAATTCTTGTCTCACCACAAGTTTAATATTCAAGTATTTTACCAAACTCCTGGATGTTGCCAATCTGATAGGTCTAAAATGGTATTTCAGTGTTCTTTTAATTTGCATTTTTCTTAGTATGAGTGAGATTGAGCACTTTTTATATGTTTAATAACCATTTTAATTTTCTTTTGTGTGAACTATCTACATACTTTGCCCGTGTTTCTGTTAGGTTGTTGGCCTTTTCCTTTTTGATTTTTTTAAAGGAGGCATTACATATCAGGGATGTGAACCATTTGTTTGTGATGTGAGTTACATTTTTTATTTTTGCCATGAGGAATATTTTGATTTTCATGTGTCAAATTTGTCATTTTCTCTTTTAAGAGCTCTGGATTTTGAGTCATAGTTAGAAAGGCCTTTCTCATTTCTAAGCTTGTAACTAAACAGATTATGTCACATTTTCTTATAATTCTTTTATGGTTTATTCTTTCTTACTAAGTGTCAAAAGGTAGCAAAATAGAAATATAAGGTAGAAGTATGATCATATTTGAATCACATTTGATAGGTAGAAAGCATAGGAATCATTCACGATTTTTAGTGAGTGTTAAGGGAGAGGGAGATTTCCAGAGTGACTTCCAAGTGTAAGAGGTGTTTATTGATGAAAGACTAAAGCTCAGAATAGAAATCTGGCTAGGATATAAAACTGGGCATTTTCAGCATGTAGATTGTAACTGAAGCCGTGGAAGTGGATAAGTTGATATAGATGAGGGTCTGACTGGATAGCATAAAGCCTTGAGGTATCCCAGTGTTTAATGATCAGTTAGAATAAAGAATCCTACGAAATATACTGAGAAGTAGCCAGAGGAAAGGAAAACTAGGAGAGTATAGGAGAGAATAAAGGAGAAAAGTGTATTAAGAAAGTAAGGGACCAAAATGAGATAAGTGTGGATGAAAAGTCAATTAATATGAAGTCAGAAATTTGCTGTCCTGTTTCCCTGCAATCGGTACATTTTCTTCTGGATTAGCTTGTTGTATATGATCTCTCTAACATCCTGAAACTCAGGTTGTACTGAGTCTTCAGGTCTGAGCTGGAGCATGTGAGTGAGACTTGGAGAGTAGAGGTTTAGAGAACAGCACCCCTAAGTTGCCTCCCTCCACCCCCACTGTTCAAACTTACCCTCTTTGAGGTAGAGAAAAGATAAGCTCATGAGGAGCAGTGTGTTCATTTTCCTCATTGGATGCTTGTTCGGGCGACAGAAGGTGTGCTGAGTGAGGTATTGGAAAAGACAGCCACTAGCTTGCTTTATAAAGCTTAGATGTTTGATCACAGCCAGTAAATAGAAAGGAGGGAGGAGTCCCTGATAAAGGCATGAGGCAGAACTGTCCTTTCCCCACTCCTTTCTCTTAGGGAGCCATAAGTCTGTACTAATGTGGAAAGTTCAGGCTGGTGAGCAGTGTCAGGGAATGCTTCTGGCTAAAGTTGAATTAGATTTCCACCCCTGACTCTTCATCCTCCCTCTGCCTTCCGTGCCCCATATCTGTCTTCTCCCCACGTTTTTTTTAAGAGACAGGGTCTCACTCTGTTACCCAAGCTGGAGTACAGGGGCTCATTGCAGCCTTAAACTTTTGAGGTTAAGCAATCCTCCTGCTTCAACCTCCAGTGTAGCTGGGACTACAGTCTCTACTCACCCTTTTTTCTCTGTGTGTCTGCATGTGTGTGTGAGTGTGATTGATACGGTTTGAATGTTTGTCCCCTCCAAATCTCATGCTGAAATGTAATCCATAATGTTGGAGGTGGGGCACAATGGGAGCTGTTTGGGTCATGGGGGCAGATCCCTCATGAATTGCTTGGTGCCATCCTCATTGTAATGAGTGAGTTCTTGCTCTTGTAGTTCAAGTGAGAGCTGGTTGTTTAAAAAAGTGTGGAACCTTCCCTGCCCTTCTCTCTCTTGTTCCTTTCTCTCTCTTGCTCCCATTCTTGCCATGTAATACACCAACTCCTTTTTTGCCTTTCACCATGATTGCAAACTCCCTGAGGCCCTCACCAGGAGCAGATGCCAGCACCATGCCTCCTGTTCAGCCTGCAGAACTGTGAGCCAATGAAATCTCTCTTCTTTACTAATTACCTAGTAATTAGTCTCTGGTATTTCTTTATAGCAATGCAAAAATTCACTAACAGAAAATCGATACAAGTGGGGTGTTGCTATAAAGATACCTGAAAATGTTGAAGAAGCTTGGGAACTGGGTAATGGTCAGAGGTTGGAAGAGTTTGGAGGGCTTAGAAGACAGGAAAATGGGGGAATGTTGGAATTTCTTAGAGACTTGTTACGTGGTTGTGACCAAAATACTGATAGACCTATGGATAGTAAAGGTCAGGCTGAGGAGTCTCAGATAAAAATGAGGAAGCTATTTGGAACTGGAGCAAAGGTCACCTTTGCTATGCCTTAGCAAAGAACTTGGCTGCATTGTGTCCAAGTCCTGGGAATTTGTGGAAGATTGAACTTAAGAATGATGACCTAGGTTATCTGGCAGAAGAAATTTCTAAGCAGTAAAGTGTTCAGGATGTTATATGGCTGCTTCTAACAGCCCACAATTATGTATGGGAGGAAAGAAATAACTTAAAGTTGGAACTTACATTTAAAAGATAAGTAGAGGCTGGGCGCAGTGGCTCAAGCCTGTAATCCCTGCACTTTGGAGGCCAAGGAGGGCAGATCACAAGGTCAAGAGATTGAGACCATTTTGGTCAATATGGTGAAACCCCATCTCTACTAAAAATACAAAAATTAGCTGGGTGTGGTGGTGCATGCCTGTAGTCCCAGCTCCTCGGGAGGCTGAAGCAGGAGAATCGCTTGAACCCAGGAGGCGGAGGTTGCAGTGAGCTGAGATCACACCACTGCACTCCAGCCTGGTGACAGAGCGAAACTCAGTCAAAAAAAAAAAAAAAAAAAGTAGAGCATAAAAATTTGGAAAATTCACATGTGGCAAAGAAGGAATGAATGTTTTCAGGAGAGGAACTGAAGTGGCCTATGGAGGAACTACTCACTAGATATATTTGCATGACTAAAAGGGAGCCAAGAGCTATTATCCAATAATACATTATTACATAATAATACCTTTTATTGGATAATAGCTCTTGGCTAATAAAATCTAAGACAATGGGAAAAAGGCCATGAAGGCATTTTAGAAATCTTCAAGGCAGCTCCTCCTATCACAAGCTCAGAGGCCTAGAAGGAAAGAATGTTTTCAGGGGCCAGGCCCAGGACCCTTCTGCCCTGTGCAGCCTTGGGACACTGCTCTCACACCCTGGCCACTCCAGCTCCAGCTTCAGCTCAAAGGGGCTCAGGTACAGCTTGGACCATTGCTCTGAAGGGTGCAAGCCATAAGCTTTGGCAGCTTCCACATGGTGCCAAGCCTGCAGGTGTGCAGAACGCAAGATTGAAGGAGGCTTGGCAGCTTCCACCTCACTTTCAGAGGATGTATGGAAAAGCCTGGGTACTCAGGAAGAAGCCTGCTTCAAGGGTACAGCCCCCACAGAGAGGCTCTACTAGGACAGTGCCAAGAGAAAATGTGGTATTGAAGCCCCCACAAGAGTCTCGACTGGGGAGCAGCCTAGTGGAGCTGTGGACAGGGGCCACCACCCTCCAGATCCCGGAATGGTAGAGCCACTGGCAGCTTGCATCTTGAGCCTGGAAAAGCCACAGCTACTCAACTCCAATCTGTGAGAATAGCCACAGAGGCTGCACCCTGCACAACCATAGAGGCAGAGCTTCCCAAAGCCTTGGAAACCCACCTCTCACACCAGCATGCCCAGGATGTGGGACACGGATCCAAGGGAGATTATTCTGGAACTTTAAGATTTAATGACTGCCTTGCTGGATTTCAGACTTGGATGGGCCTCTTGTCCTTTTCTTTTGGCTGATTTTTCCCTTTCGGAATGGGAATGTTTACTCAATGCCTCTACTACCATTGTATCTTGGAAGTAAATAGCTTGTGTTTGATTTTATAAGCTCATAGGTTGAAGGAAATTGCTTTGAGAATCAGATGAGACTTTGGACTTTAGATTTTTGAGTGTCGCTGGAACAAATTAACACTTTGGGAAACTGTTGGGAATAGATGATTGTATTTTACAATGTGAGAAGGACATGATATTTGAGGGACCAGGGACAGAATGGTATGGTTTGGATGTTTGTCCCTTACAAATCTCATGTTGAAGTGTGATTCCTGATGTCAGAGGTGAGGCCTGATAGGAGGCGTTGGGTCATGGGAGAGGATCCCTCATGAATGGCTTGATGTTGACCTTGTGGTAATAAGTGAATTCTTACTCTATGAGTTCATGTGAGGCCCGGTTGTTTAAGAGAGCCTGGAACCTCCCCTCCCTTTTTCCAGCTCCCTCTCTTGCCCTGTGATGTGCTGGTTCCCCCTTTGCCTTCTTCCATGATGATAAGCTTTCTGAGGCTTCTCCAGAAGTGGATGCTGGCACTGTGTTTCATTACAGCCTGCAGAACCATGAGCCAAAATAAAAGCTCTTTTCTTTATAAATTAACTAGCCTCAGGTATTTATTTATGGCAATGCAAAATGGCCTAATACAGCAATACTATCAGATTTCTGGTTCCCTAGAAATTTCTTATGCATACTAAGTGAAAGAGTGTCTATTCGTCATTAGGACAATGACTTATAAAATGGGATGACATATGAATCTCAGAATTCAAAGATTTCTAGAGAGTTTTATGTAATATGTAGGTATACTGATACAGCTTACTCCAATACTGAAAAATTTTTCCCCGGTTTAAGGCTTGGGCAAGGGTTGTTTTTTCTTTTTCTTTTTCTTTGAGACAGAGTTTCGCTCTTTTCGCCCAGGCTGGAGTGAAGTGGTGCGATCTTGACTCACTGCAACTTCCACCCACTGGGTTCAAGCGATTTTCCTGCCTCAGCCTCCTCAGTAGCTGGGATTATAGGTGCCTGCCACCACACCCAGCTAATTTTTGTATTGTTAGTACAGACGGGGTTTCATCATGTTGGCCAGGCCTGTCTCAAACACCTGACCTCAGGTGATCCACCTGCTTCGGCCTCCCAAAGTGCTAGGATTACAGGCATGAGCCACCATGCCCAGCCAAGGGTTGTTTTTTCTCCTAAGCATCCACACCACAATTCCCCTAGGCTTCTAATGTCCAGCATTGTCATCTTCACTCCTTGGAAACCTTGAATATTTCCTATGCCGGGGTGCTGGGAATATCTAGATAGGCTCTTGGAGGTTCCCAGCAAATCTCTTGGAGATTAGACGTTTAGGGATGCAGGAAGAGATGCAAGAAGGGCTTCTCCAGAAATGTTTTGGGTGAGGTCCTTCTTGGGATCTCCACGCATTTTCTGGATATTTTCTTAACGTTAGCTCTTTTAGTATTAGAGCTAGAACTATGTCTCAACTATTCTCAGATATGTCTCAAATAATGTCCTTGCTGTTTACTCTTTAGGGAAACAGTCCATTTCTAACCTCATCCCATATCCTTCAATTTTATTTAGAAAAAACCTTCTGGAATAAGATTTCTTTGTTTTTGCCCCTTAAACATCTCAGTCTTCTTGGTAAAATGTAATCCTTTCAACTGCTGTCTCCAAGGTCACTCCTACCCCCTCCTCATTCCAGTTGTGGCCATTATCTCATTGTTCTCCTTGCCCAAGTGCCCTTGTCTGTGTGTGGCACCAGCTGGATGAAGCCTTTGACATCTACCCTAGCTAACAGATCTGGATTTCATTTCAAAATAACCATCATTAAGATCTTCCCTGTTTCCACCTCAGCCATGTCCTTCTTCTTGGGTATTTGGTACTTGGCACTTTCTAGGATCTTAATATGAATTACCTACCTTTCCTCCTTTCATATCCTTTGTTTTACAGAAACCCCATGAGATATGTACAATTGTCTCATTTTTGCAGATGAGATAATCAGCTCAGAATGGTTCAGTAACTTACTCAAGGCCACACAGCTAGCAGGTAGCAGAGGGTTTGAACCCATGACAGTGTATAGCAAACTTATATTTGAGATAAAAGGAGATATCCTTTCTAGGAGTCATCACTGAGGCAGGTGAGTGTGATTTTTGCTATATTTCCCAACCTTTGGAGTCCTTTGTTATTGATTTCCTGTAACTGCACCATAGTAAATGAGAAATTCAATTCTGTAATATTTGGCTTAAGTGCTATGTATTAGTTTGCTATTGCTACTATAAATAAATCAGACATTTAGTGGTTTAAAACAACACAAATTTATTCTCCTGAGGTATTGGAGGCCAGAAGTCTGATGGGGCTAAAAGCAAAGTATCAACAGAGTTGGTTCTTTCTGTAGGCTCTGAATGGAGAATCTGTTTCCTTGACTTTTTCAGCTTCTAGTGGCCTCCTGTATTCCTTGGCTTATTGCCCGTTCCTCCATCTTCAAAGCATATCACGCCAATCTCTGCTTTCATCATCACATTGCCTATTTTTCTTCCATAATCAAATTCTCTACTTCCTTCTTATAAGGACATTTGTGATTGCATTTAGGGCCACTGAGATAATGTAAGATAACTTCCCCAACTCAAGATTCTTAAATTAATCAGAACTTCAGAGCCCTTTTTGTATATAAGGTAACATTCACAGGTTTCAGAAATTAAGATGTAAAAATCCTTGGGGGTCATTATTTAGCCTAATACATATTCTCAGAGGCGCAATCATTGCACCATCCCCTTCAGCCCTTCTGTTACCCATCAGCAATCACTTCCAGTAAGATATGTCTTTCTTTGCCTGGCTTTCTTGCCCATCTATATTCCTATTATCCCTTTATCTGGGCCATAGCAAACACCTGCTCTTCTAACAGTCTGTTGGGTTGTTTGACAAATCTATGCTTTGATATTTTGTGTTCTCTTGGCACCCTCCCCAACTCCCTTCTTCATTTAGCTAACTCTTCACTAGCTTTCAAAGTCCTGCTCTTCCACTCCGTCTTCAAGGAAGCCTTACCTGATCAGGTAGTTTAATTTGAAGGCCTGTCATTTAAGCCTCTATGGCCAGCTGTGGTTGATGTATGTGTGGTCTTTTAAACTAGATTCCAAGTTCTGTGAGGTCATCAATTAGTGTCTTAGACTAATGGAGAGTCTAGCACTTAGTATGTGATCAATGATGGTTCCTTGAATAACAAAGTTGATAAATTAATAAGTGGAAATTATAGGGACAGAGACTTCAGCTCAACTTTGGGGAGAATTTTATAATAAATTGAACAAAAGATACAATGGAGGCCTTTGGGTAATAAGTTTTTAGTAGCTGGAGGATTAGAGTAAGCATTGTCCTGGGAATGCTGTGGGGAACTAAGGTAGGGTGGCTTGGTTTTGGGGATTATAAGTGGCTATGGGATTTTATGATTCTGTGATATTAGGTAAATAGCCCAAGAATGATCATATGAGGAGAACAGCCAGCACCTTCCACAGGGAGCTGCACATGACAAAGCTCTCAGGATGTTTGTTCGGACCTCTGTGCCTACTGGGCATGGTTGCTCAGGTCTGTCCAGTTATAGATAACTTCTGGAAATAGAGTGGGGCAGAGTGGTTGACTGAGAGATCAAATGATACTGGGGGAGAGGATGCTTATCGATGTACTTGAAGACATAGCAATGGAAACTATTCAAAATGAAACAAAGAAAAAACTGGGAAAAAATGAACGGCACATTGGTGAACTGCAGAACAATTTCAAAAGGAATAATACACATGTAATTAGAAAAAAGGAAAGGGAAGAACAGAAAAAATATTTGAAGAGATAATGGCCCAAGTTCTTCCAAATTTGAGGAAAACAATAAGCCCACAGATTTAAGAAGTTTAAAAACCCCAAACACAAGATACATGATTAAACCACACCAAGGCACATCATAACCTAGTTACTTGAAACAGTGATAAAAAGAAAAATCTGAATATCATCCAGAGGGAAAGGCACATTACATACAGTGGAATGAAGATGACAACAAATTTCTTGTTGAAACAATGCTAGTCAGAAGACAGAAAAGCAACATCTTCAAAGTATTGGGGGAAAAAAAGACCCGTAAGCCTAGAATTCTTTACCCAGAGAAAATACCTTTTAAAAAATGAGGGTAAAATAAAGACTTTTTCTAATATGAAATCCAAAGGAAATTCATCATCAGTAGACCTGTTCTATAAGAAATGTTAATGGATGTCTTTCAAGAAGAAAGAAAATGATATCAGACTGAAATCTGGATCTATGCAAAAGAATGAATAGCATCAGAAACAGTAACTACATGGATAAGTATAACAACTATTTCTTAGTTTTAAATCTCTTTGACAGAATGTTAAGTTTTCAAAACAAAAAATAATGAGGAATTGTAAAATTTCTTAATATGTTTAAGTAAAATATGACAACAGTAGCACAAGGGCCAGGAGAAGAGAAATGGAAGTTGAACGTTGTAATGTTCTTTTACCATATTTGTGATGATTAATATAACTTGAAGCTTACTAAAAAAATACCTGGAATTTGTTTTACTTAGATATGGTAAGGCATGCAGATATAAAAATTACTATCATGAAGAAAGATTTTGCTCATAGTTACCAAGAAGCAAGAGGCACAGAACATTATGCACGGGGTGCACATAGAGGGGCACATAGAGAAGCACCAGGACTGGTCAGGAGATGAAGTGAGGGGAAAACATAGACAGGAGCCTTTATTGTTGTTTCTGTGGGAAAGGCAATTCAGGGCAGGAAAGTAGGCTTGGGATTGGCTAGTTTGCATCATTTTAGCAGGTTCTGAAGTGTAAGGGCTGTCTCTAGCTGTCTGGTACCTGGCCCTTCGGTGATTAGGGCAGGGAAATGGTGAATCAGAGTATAAGAGGTTGATAAAGGAGGTGGTTTGGGTTATGAGCTTTGGATTGGTTGGTTTTTGTATGAAAAGTGTAACTCATAGACAAGTTGTTTACTATCTCTAGACATTGGTTTGCTCTTACAGGACAATCTGTCTAGGATCAGTTAGGCCCACAGAGGTCAAAACATCAGTAAACACAGAAAATAAAAACATAATTAATACAAAGGCAGGCTGTGGTAAGTTAAACCCTGTGTTTTATGAAACTTAAGGCAACCACTAAAATGTAACAACAAAGAGTTATACTTAATAATCCAATGAAGGAAATAAAATGGAATCATTAGAAATAATCAATACAAAAGAAAATATTAAAAGAAGAAAAAGGGAACAAAAGCAAAGGTACAAATAGAAAATGAACAGTTAGATGATAGATTTAAATCCAACAATAGCAATAATCACATAAATATAAATAGTCTAAATACTCCAATTAAAAGGCAGAGTTTTTCTGATTGGATAAAAACACAAGAACCAACAATATAGTACTTGTAAGAAACACACTTTAAATATAAACAGATGGATTCAAGAGTATTTACTACAATGATGAATAAAAAAGAAGGGTTAAATATTTATTAAACATCCATCACTCAAACTTCAAGTCTTAGAATAAAGGAAGGTATATAAACCAGACATTGGTATTCTAATATTTATCGTTAATCAATTTAAAACTTTGCTTAACCCAAAAGATTTATCTGGGATATGCCACATACAATTTCTGTGGAAAAATTATAGCAACTCTTTCTTTTAAGCATCAGTTACATTTTACCAAAAGGTTAAAAAATACTTCATCTAACTCTCTGTGTAGCAATGTAGCATAGTTGTTAAGTATCTTAACTTTAGGAACAGACAGGCTTGATTAAAGTCCTAATTTATCACTGAATATTGCTCTTCAGCCTTAAACAAATCTTTCTCTTTTCTTTTCAAAACAAAAAATAGACCTTTTAATATAAAAAATTTCAAACATACGAAGGAGTAGAGATACGATGAACTACAATATACCCATTACCAAGATTCAACAATTATCAAGAGTTGGGCATATATGCTCTGATTTCCTTCCTTTTCTTTCCTTCCTTTCCCTTCTCATCTTTTCATTTTCCCTTCCTTTCTTCTAAAGTTTTTAAAAGCAAAGCCTCAGACATCATTTGATTTTACTCCTACATACTTCAGAATACATCTCAAAAAAATTAGATGTTTCTTACATCACCACAATGCTAACATTATCCCTTACAAATTAGCAATAATTCCACTTAATATTCATTCTGTTATGGACTGAATTGTGTCCCTCCAAAATTCATGTGCTGAAGCCCTTACCCCCAACATGACTGTACTTGGAAGCAGGGCCTTTAAGCAGATAATCGAGGTCAAATGATGTCATAAGGGTGGGGCCCTAATCGGATAGGGTTCTTCTTTTTATTTATTATTATTATTTTTTATTTTTTACTTTAAGTTCTGGGATACATATGCAGAATGTTCAGGTTTGTTACATAGGTATACATGTGCCATGGTGGTTTGCCACACCCATCAACCCGTCATCTAGGTTTTAAGCCATTAGGACAAATACTTAATGCTCTCTCTCCCCTTGTGCCCCACCCCATGACAGGCCCCAGTGTGTGATGTTCCCCTCACTGTGTCCATGCGTTCTTATTGTTCTACTCCCACTTATGAGTGAGAACATGTGGTGTTTGGTTTTCTGTTCCTGTGTTAGTTTGCTGAGAATGATGGTTTCCAGCTTCATCCATATCTCTGCAAAGGACATGAACTCATTCTTTTTTATAGCTTCATAGTATTCCATGGTGTATATGTGCCACATTTTCATTATCCAGTCTATCATTGATGGGCATTTGGGTTGGTTCCAAGTCTTTGCTATTGTAAATAGTGCAGCAGTAAACATAAGTCCAGTTTCAGTTTTCTGCATATGGCTAGCCAGTTCTCCCAGCATCATTTATTAAATAGGGAATCCTTTCCCCATTGCTTGTTTTTGTCAGGTTTGTTGAAGATCAGATGGTTGTAGATGTGTGGTCTTGTGAGTTCTCTAATCTTTTCCATTGGTCTGTGTGTCTGTTTTTGTACCAGTGCCATGCTGTTTTGGATACTGTATCCTTGTAGTATAGTTTGAAGTCAGGTAGCATGATGCCTCCAGCTTTACTCTTTTTGCTTAGGACTGTCTTGGCTATACAGGCTCTTTTTTGGTTCCATAAGAAATTTAAAGTAGTTTTTTTTTCTAATTCTGTGAAGAAAGTCAGTGGTAGCTTGATGACAATAGCATTGAATCTATAAATTGCTTTGGGCAGTATGGCCATTTTCATGATATTGATTCTTCCCATCCATGAGCATGGAATATTTTTCCATTTGTTTGTGTCCTTTCTTATTGCCTTGAGCAATGGTTTGTAGTTCTCCTTGAAGAGGTCCTTCACATCCCTTGTAAGTTGTATTCTTAGGTATTTTATTCTCTTTGTAGCAATTGAGAGTGGGAGTTCACTTATGATTTGGCTGTCTGCTTGTCTATTATTGGTGTATAGGAATGCTTGTGATTTTTGCACATTGATCTTATATCCTGAGACTTTGCTGAAGTTGCTTATCAGCGTAAGGAGTTTTTGGGCTGTGACGATGGGGTTTTCTATATATACAATCATGTTATCTGCAAACAGAGACAATTTGACTTCCTGTCTTCCTATTTGAATATGCTTCATTTCTTTCTCTTGTGTGATTGCCCTGGCCAGAACTTCCAATACTATGTTGAATAGGAGTGGTAAGAGAGGGCATCCTTGGCCTGTGCTAGTTTTCAAAGGAAATGCTTTCAGCTTTTGCCCATTCAGCATGATATTGGCTATGGGTTTTTCATAAGTAGATTTTATTATTTTGAGATATGTTCCTCAATACTTAGTTTGAGTGTTTTTAGCATGAAGAGGTGTTGAATTTTATCAAAGATCTTTTCTGCATCTATTGAGATAATCATGTGGTTTTTGTTGTTGGTTCTGTTTATGTGATGGATTACATTTATTGATTTGCGAATGTTGAACCAGCCTTGCATCCTAGGGATGAAGCTGACTTGATCATGGTGGATAAGCTTTTTGATGTGCTGCTGGATTCGGTTTGCCAGTATTTTATTAAGGATTTTCACATTGATGTTTATCAGGGATATTGGCCTGAAATTTTCTTTTTTTGTTGTGTCTCTGCCAGGTTTTGGTATCAGGATGATGCCAGCCTCAGAAAATGAGTTAGGGAGAAGTCTGCCTTTTTCCATTATTTGAAATAGTTTCAGAAGGAATGGTACCAGCTCCTCTTTATACCTCTGGTAGAATTCGGCTGTGAATTCGTCTGGTCCTGGGCTTTTTTTTATTTGGTAGGCTATTAATTACTGCCTCAATTTCAGAACTTGTTATTGGTCTATTCAGGGATTTGACTTCTTCCTGGTTTAGTCTTGGGAGGGTGTATGTGTCCAGAAATTTATCCATTTCTTCTAGATTTTCTAGTTTATTTGCCTAGAGGTTTTTATAGTATTCTCTGATGGTAGTTTGTATTTCAGTGGGATCAGTGGTGATATCCCCTTTGTCATTTTTTTATTGCATCTATTTTATTCTTCTCTCTTTTCTTCTTTATTTGTCTAGCTAGCAGTCTGTCTATTTTGTCAATCTTTTCAAAAAACCAGCTCCTGGATTCACTGGTTTTTTGAAGGGATTTTTGTGTCTGTATCTCCTTCAGTTCTGCTCTGATCATAGTTATTTCTTATCTTCTGCTAACGTTTGAATTTGTTTGCTCTTGCTTCTATAGTTCTTTTTATTGTGATGTTGGGTGTTGATTTAAGATCTTTCCAGCTTTCTGTTATGGGCATTTAATGCTATAAATTTCCCCTTAACACTGCTTTAGCTGTGTCCCAGTGATTCTGGCATGTTGTCTGTTTGTTCTCATTGGTTTCAAGGAACTTCTTGAGTCCTGCCTTAATTTCGTTATTTACCCAGTAGTCATTTAGGAGCAGGTTGTTCAGTTTCCATGTAGTTGTGTGGTTTTGAGTGAGTTTCTTAATCCTGAATTCTAATTTGATTGCACTTGGTCTGAGAGACTGTTATGATTTCTATTCTTTTGCATTTACTGAGGAGTGTTTTACTTCTAATTATTTGGTCAATTTTAGAATATGTGCTATGTGGTGCTGAGAAGAATGTATATTCTGTTGATTTTGGGTGGAGAGTTCTGTAGATGTCTATTAGATCCTCTTGGTCCAGACCTAAGTTCAAGTCCTGAATATCCTTGTTAATCTTCTGTTTCATTGATCTGTCTAATATTGACAATGGGGTGTTAAAGTCTCCCATTATTATGGTGTGGGAGTCTAAGTCTCTTTGTAGGTCTCTAAGAACTTGTTTTATGAATCTGGGTGCTCCTGTATTGGGTGCATATATATTTATGATAGTTAGCTCTTCTTGCTGCATTGATCCCTTTAGCATTATGTAATATCCTTCTTTGTTTTGATGCTTGTTGGTTTAAAGTCTGTTTTATCAGAGACTAGGATAGCAACCCCTACCTTTTTTACTTTCCATTTGCTTGGTAAATATCCCTCAATCTCTTTATTTTGAGCCTATGTGTGTCTTTATATGTGACATGAGTCTTCTGAATACAGCACACCGATGGGTCTTGAGTCTTTATCCAATTTGGCAGTCTGTGTCTTTTAATTGGGAAATTTAGCCCATTTACATTTAAGGTTAATATTGTTATGTGTGAATTTAATCCTGTCATCATGATGCTAGCTGGTTATTTTGCACATTAGTTAATGCAGTTTTTTCATAGTGTCTTTTTTTCAAAGTGATCTTTTTATTTTGGTGTGTTTTTGCAGTGGCTGTTACCAGTTTCTCCTTTCCATACTTAGTGCTTCCTTCAGGAGCTCTTGTAAGGCAGGCCTGGTGGTGACAAAAATCCCTCAGCATTTGCTTGTCTGGAAAGGATTTAATTTCTCCTTTATGTATGAAGCTTAGTTTGGCTAGATGTGAAGTTTTACATTGAAAATTCTTTCTTTAAGAGTGTTGAATATTGGCCCCCACTCTCTACTGGCTTGTAGGGTTTCTGCAGAGAGCTACTGTTAATCTGATGGGCTTCCCTTTGTAGGTAACCTGACCTTTCTCTGTGACTGCCCTTAACATTTTTTCCTTTGTTTCAGCCTTGGAGAATCTGATGATTATGTGTCTTGGGGTTGTATCTTAGTGGTGTTCTCTGTATTTCCTGAATTTGAATGTTGGCCTGTCTTGCTAGGTTGGGGAAATTCTCCTGGATAATATCCTGGAATGTGGTTTCCAACTTTATTCCATTCTCCCTGTCACTTTCAGGTACACCAATCAATCATAGGTTTGGTATTTTCTCATAGTCCTATATTTCTGGGAGGCTTTGTTCGTTCCTTTTCATTCTTTTTTCTCTAATCTTGTCTACATGCATTATTTCAGTAAGTTGATTATCAATCTCTGATACGCTTTCTTCCACTTGATTGATTTGGCTATTGATACTTGTGTATGCTTCACGAAGTTCTTATGCTATGTTTTTCAGCTCCATCAAGTCATTTATGTTCCTCTCTAAACTGGTTATTCTAGTTATCAGTTCCTGTAACCTTTTATCAAGGTTCTTAGCTTCCTTGTATGGTGTTAGAACATGCTGTTTTAGCTCAGAGGAGTTTGTTATTACCCACCTTCTGAAGCCTACTTCTCTCAATTTGTCAATCTCATTCTCCATCCAGTTTTGTGCCCTTGCTGGAGAGGAGTTGTGATCATTTGGAGGAGAAGAGGCATTCTGGTTTTTGGAATTTTCAGCATTTTGGGGCTGTTTTTTCCTCATCTTTGTGGATTTATCTACCTTTGATCTTTGAGGCTGATGACTTTTGGTTGGGGTTTTTATGTCAGGGTCCTTTATGCTGATGTTGATGTTATTTTTTTCTGTTTGTTAGTTTTTCTTCTAACAGTCAGGCCCCTCTTCTGCAGGTCTGCTGCAGTTTGCTGGAGGTCCACTCCACACCCTGTTTGCCTGGGTATTACCAGTGGAGGCTGCAGAACAGTAAAGATTGCTGCCTGCTCCTTCCTCTGGAAGCTTTGTCCCAGAGGGGCACCAGCCTGATGCCAGCCAGAGCTCTCCTGTATGCGGTGAGTTTGACCCCTGTTGGGAGCTTTCTCTCAGTCAGGAGGCACGGGGGTCAGGGACCCACTTGAGGAGGCAGTCTGTCAGCAGCGCGTGAGTGCTGTTCTGGGAGAATCCTCCTTGTCAGGATCAGCTGCTCTCTTCAGAGCTGGCAGGTAGAAAAGTTTAAGTCCACTGAAGTTGTGCCCACCACCGCCCCTTCTCCCAGGGAAGATAGACGTTTTATCTATAAGCTCCTGACTGGGGCTGCTGCTATTTTTTCAGAGATGCCTTGCCCAGTGAGGAGGAATTTAGAGAAGCAATCTGGCTACAGCTGCTTTGCCATGCTATGGTAAATTCTGTCCAGTCCAAACCTCCTAGCCTTCTTAGTACTGTCAGAGGAAAACCGCCTAGTAAAGCCTCAGTAATGGCAGACGCCTCTCCCCCAACCAAGCTGAATCATCCCAGGTCAACTTCAGACTGCTGTGCTGGCAGTGAGAATTTCAAGTCAGTGGTTCTTAGCTTGCTGGGCTCTGTGGGAGTGGGGCTCACTGAGTGAGACCACTTGGCTCCCTGGCTTTAGCCGTCTTTCCACGGAAGTGAGCAGTTCTGTCTTGCTGGGGTTCCAGATACCACTGGGGTATGAAAAAGACTCCTGCGTCTAGCTCGGTGTCTGCCCAAACAGTCGCCCAGTATTGTGTTTGAAACCCAGGGCTTTGGTGGTGTAGGCACATGAAGGAATCTCCTGATCTGTGGATTGCAAAAACCGTGGGAAAACCGTAGTATCTGGGCTGGGTATCATAGTCCCTCGCGGCTCTCCTTGGCTAAGGGAGGAAGGTCCCCTGGCTCCTTGCACTTCCTGGGTGAAGTGATGCTCTACCCTGCTTCTGCTCACCCTCCGTGAGCTGCACCCACTGCCTAACCAGTCCCAATGAGATGAACTGGCTACCCCAGTTGAAAATGCTGAAATCACCCCCTCTTCCGTGTTGGTCTCACTGAGAGCTGCAGACCAGAGCTGTTCCTATTCGGCCATCTTGCCGCATTCCCCCGTGGCTGCTTGACAAATATTTCTAAGGCTCATTTTCCTTATATGAGAAATGAGAATGATAATAGTAACTACCTCGTAAGATTTTTATGAGGATGAATTGAGATAATGCATGAAATTTCTTGGCATAGAGTAACTACTCAACCAATATTTGATATTATCTAGTCTTTAAATAATCAAAAATGATGCTGGCATTTCTGTGAGAGCATTCTGTAAAAGAAAAAAGTTAACGATTCAAGGAATTGAAAGAAATCTTTGGAACTTCAGTGGTTGGTGTTATTATGTATACTACGTGAACACAAAATTCGGGCTGCTTTCATTTTGGAATTTTCATATAACTCAAGCTAGTAAAAATTACCAGCATGAGACTCCTTCTACTAGAGAAAAGAAGAAGGAAAAGTAAAGGGGACTTTGTCTTTCACCTTAGGTACCAGCTCAGCCACAGGTGGGTAGAGCATCAGGTGGGTTCTTGGGGTCCCTGATTCCAGGACTTGGCTCATGGATGGCATTGCTGGACCTGCCTTGGGCCAGAGGGGAGCCCAGTGCCCTAAATGGTGAGTCCCAGGCCAGGCAGCATTCATCACGAGCTGACCGAAGGGCTCTTGGACCTTAAAGGAATATGGATGGTAGCTGGCAGTACTCACTGTGGGTCTGTAGTGTTCGTGGCAATGGGAAAAGGCTCCTCTGCTTTTGAAAAGGGGAGGGAAGAGTTTGAAGTACTACATCTTGTGGTTTGAGTGACAGGTTAGCTGCAGGACAATAGAATACCAGGTAGACTTCTAAAACTTTTTGACTCTAGTCCCTGGCTCCTGGATGGCACCTCTGCACCCATGTGTGACTTGGGGGAACTTGCCACCCTAAAGGGAACACAGGCCTGGATGGTTTTGCCACCTGCTGATTGTAGAGGCCCAGGGCCTTGAGTGAACATAGGCTGTGGCACGGAGTGGTTACAGCAGGCCTTGGACAGGACCCTGTGCTGTGCTAACTTCAGGTCTGACTCAGCTCAGTCTTGTGTCAGTGGCCACAAAGGTGTGTCACTCCATCCCCAGCTCTAGGTGACTCAGAACACATAGAGAGAGACTTTGTATGTTTAGGAGAAAGTAAGGGAAGAGAGCAAGAGTCACTGCCTAGTAATAAAGAGAATTCTTCTGGGTCTCATCCAAGACCATCAAGGCAGAACCTCTATGAGTCTGCAAAAACCAAAGTAGTACTGTGCTCGGGATGCCTCCTAAAGCAGATACAGCTTAGATAACAACATCCAAGTTCTTTCCAATATCTGAAAAGCTTTCACAAGAAGGACAGATGCAAACCAGCCCAGACTGAGAAGACTACAATAAATACCTAACTCTTCAATGCCCAGACACAAATGAACATCTACAAGCATTAAGGCCATCCAGGAAAACATGACCTCATCAAATGAGCTAAGTAAGAAACCAAGGACCAATCCTGGAGAAACAGAGTTATGTGACCTTTCGTACAGAGAATTTAAAATAGCTTTTTTGAAGAAACTCAAAGAAATTCAAGACAGCACAGAGAAGAAGTTCAGAATTCTATCAGACAAATTTAACAAAGGGATTGAAATAATTAAACAGAATCAAGTGGAAATACTGGAGCTGAAAAATGCAACTGGTATACTGTAGAATGTATCAGAGTCTCTTAATAGCAGAATTGATCAAGCAGAAGAAAGAATTAGTGAGCTGAAGACAGACAGGCTATTTGAAAGTACACGGTAAGAGGAGACAAAAGAAAAAAGGATGAAAAACAATGAAGCATGCCTAAGGGATCTAGAAAATAGCCTCAAAAGGGCAAATCTAAGAATTATTGGGCTTAAAGAGGAGGTACAGGAAGAGATAGGGGTAGAAAGTTTATTCAAAGGGATAATAACAGAGAATTTCCCAAACCTAGAGAAATATGTAAATATCCAAGCCCAGGAAGATTATAGAACACCAAACAGATTTAACCCAAAGAAGACTACCTCAATGCATTTCATAATCAAACTCCCAAAGGTTAAGGATAAAGAATCCAAAAAGCAGCAAGAAAATAAAGTAAATAACATATAATGGGGCTCCAATGCATTTGGCAGCAGACTTTACAATGGAAACCTTATAGGTCATGAGTGAGTGGCGTGGCATATTTAAAGTGCCGAGAGGGGGAAAAAAAAACCTTTTACCCTAGAATAGTATATCTGGTGAGAATATCCCTCAAACATGGTGGAGAAATAAAGATTTTCCCAAATGAACAAAAGCTGAGGGATTTTATCAATACCAGACCTGTCCTACAAGAAACGCTAAAGGGAATTCTTCAGTCAGAAAGTAAAAGATGTTAATGAGCAATATGTAATCACCTGAAGGCCCAAAACTCACTGGTAACAGTAAGTACACAGAAAAACACAAAATATTATAATGTGGATTGTGGTGTATAAACTATTTTTAAGTAGAAAGACAAAAAGATGAGCAAGTCAAAAATAATAACTACAACAACTTTTCAAGACACGGACAGTACAATAAGGTATACATAGAAACAGCAAAAAGTTAAAAAGTGGGGGTAATGAAGTTAAGATACAGAGTTTTACTTAGATTTCTTTTTGCCTGTTTATTTCTTGCTTATGCAAACAGTGTTACATTGTTTCAGCTTAAAATAATGGGGTATAAAATAGTATTTGCAAGCTGCATGGTAAGAACAAACCAAGAAACACACAATGGATACACAAAAAATAAAAAACAAGAAACTGAGTCATATAACCAGAGAAAATCACCTTCACTAAAAGGAAGACAGGAAGAAAAGAAGAAAGAGAAAACCATAAAACAAATAAAACTGCAGGAGTAAGTCCTTACTTATCAGTAATGACATTGAATGTAAATAGACTAAATTATCCAATCAAAAGACATAGAGTGGCAGAATGGATTAAAAAAATAAGACCTGATGATCTATTGCCCACAAGAAACACATTTCACTTATAAAGACACACAAAGATGAAAAAGAAAGGCATGGAAAAAGCTATTCTATGCCAATGGAAGCCAAAAAAGAGCAAGAGTAGCTATACTTATTTCAGACAAAATAGATTTCAAGACAACAACAGCAAGAAAAGACAAAGAAGGTCACTCACTATATGATGATAAAGGGGTCAATTCAACAAGAGGATATAATGATTGTAAATATATATGCAGCCAACACTGGAACACCCAGATATATAAAGCAAATAATATTAGAGCTAAAGGGAGAGAGAGGCCCCAATACAATAGATTTCAACACTCCACTTTCAGCATTGGACAGATCTCCCAGACAGAAAATCAACACAGAAACATCAGACTTAATCTGCACTAGAGACCATATAGACCTAATAAATATTTAGGGAACATTTCATCCAGTGGTTGCAGAATACACATTCTTTTCCTCAGCACATGGACCATTCTCAAGGATAGACTATATGTTAGGTTACAAAACAAATGTTAAACCATTTTTTAAAAAATTGAAATAATACCAAACATCTTCTCTGACCACAAAGGAATAAAAACAAAAATAAGAGGAATGTTGGAAAATATACAAATGCATGATAATTAAACAATATGCTCCTGAATGACCAGTAGGTCAATGAAGAAATTAAGAAAATGGAAACTTTTTTGACACAAATGAAATGGAAACACAACACACAATATACCACAACCTGTGGGATACAGTGAAAGCAGTACTAAGAGGGAAATATCTAGCTGTAAGTGCCTATGTTAAAAAAGAAGGAAAACTTCAAATAAACAACCTAAAAATGCATCTTAAAGAACTAGAAAAGCAACAGCAAACCAAACCCCAAATTAGTAGAATAAATAATAAAGATCAGAGCAGGAATAAATAAATTTGAAATAAAGAAAACAATATGAAAGGTCAATGAAACAAACAGTTGGTTTTGGGGAAAGATAAAATTGACAAATCTTTAACCAGACTAACAAAGAAAAAAAAGGGAGAAGACTTAAATAATCAAAATCAGAGATAAAAAGGACACATTACAATTGATACCACACAAATTTCAATGATCATTAGTGGCTACTATGGGCAACTGTATGCCAACAAATGGGAAAATCTACAGGAAATGGATAAATTGCTAGACACATACAATCTACCAAGATTGAACCATGAAGAAATCCAAAACCTGAACAGACCAATAACAAATAAAAAGATCAAAGCAATTAAAAAAAAAAAATACATCTCCCAGGAAAGAAAAGCCCAGGGCCTGATTGGCTTCACTGCTGAATTCTACCAAACATTTAAAGAAGAACTAATACCAATCCTACTCAAACGATTCCCAAAAATAGAGGACAGAATACTTCCAAACTCATTCTAGGAGGCTACTAATTACCCTGATAGCAAAATCAGACAAAGACATATAAAAGGAAAACAAACAAACAAACAAACAAAAAAAACTCCGATGAATATTGATGCAAAAGTTTTCAACAAAATACTGGAAAAAACGAATTAAACAACACATTAAAAACAGCACTGATTATGACCAAGTGGAATTTATTCCTGGGATGCAAGGATAGTTCAACATATGGAAATCAACCAGTGTGGTACAGTGTATCAGCAGAATGAAGGACAAAAATCACACAGTCACTTCAATTGATGCTGAAAATGCATTTGATAAAATTCTGTATTCCTTTATAATAAAAACCTTCAAAAAACTGTTTATAGAATGAACATACCTCAACATAATAAAAGCTGTAGACAGACCCACAGCTAGTATTATAGTGAATGGGGAAGAACTGAAAGCCTTTTCTCTAAGAAGTGCAACATGACAAGGATGCCCACTTTCACCACTGTTATCCAATGTAGTAGTGAAAGTCCTAGCTAGCACAATCAGAGAAGAGAAAGAAATAAAGGACATTCAAATTAGAAAGAAATAAGTCAAATTATTCTTGTTTGTAGATGAGGTGGTCTTACATTTAGAAAATCTTAAAGACTCCACCAAAGAACTATTAGAACTGTCAAATTCAATAAAGTCGCAGGATAAAAAAAGAACATACAAAAGTCAGTAGCATTTCTATATGCCAAAAGTGAACAATTTAAAAAAGAAATAAGGAATGTAATCCCATTTACAATAGCCACAAATAAAATTAAATACCTGGGACTTAACCAAATAAGTGAAATATCTCTGTAATAAAAACTATAAAACACTGTTGAAATAAATTGAAGAGGATACCAAAAAAATGGTAAGTTATTCCATGTTGATGGACTGTAAGAATCAATATTGTTAAAATGTCTGTATTACCCAAAGCAATCTACAAATTCGCTGAATCTACAGATTCAATTAAATCCCTATCAAAATATGAATGACATTCTTCAGAGAAACAGAGAAAACAATCCTAAAATTTATATAGGACCACAAAAGACCAAGAGTAGCCAAAGCTATCCTGAGTGAAAAGTACAAAACTGGAGAAATTATATTACCTGACTTCAAATTATACTACAGAGCTATAGTCACCAAAGCAGCATGGTACTGGCATAAAAATAGACACATAGATAAATGAAACAGAATAGAGAGCCCAGAAACAAATCCATGCACCTACAGTGAACTCATTTTTGACAAAGTTGTCAAGAGCATACACTGGGGAAAAGGGAATCTCTTCAATAAATGGTTCTGGGAAAACTGGATATCCATATGCTGAAGAATCACCCCAGTCTCTCCCCACATACAAAAATCAAATCAAAATGGATTAAAGACTTAAATCTAATACCTCAACCTATGAAACTACTGCAAGAAAATATTGGGGAAAGTCTACATGACACTGGTCTGGGCAAAAATTTATTGAGCAATCGCCACAAGCACAGGCAAAAAAGCAAAAATAAACAAATGGCATCACATCAAGTAAAAATCTTCTGCACAGTAAAGGAAACACTCAACAAAGTGAAAAGACAACTACAGAATGGGAGAAAATATTTGTAAACTAACCCTCTGACAAAGGATTAATAACCAGAATATATAAAGAGCTCAAACAACTATACAGGAAAATTCCTAATAATCCTTTTAATAAATGGGCAAAAGATTTGAACAGACATTTCTCAAAAGAAAACACAGAAATGGTAAACAGGCATATAAAACTTGCTCAACATCATTGATCATCAGAGAAATGCAAATCAAAACTAAAATAAGATATCATGTCGCCCCAGTTAAAATAGCTTATATACAAAAGACAGGCAATAACAAATGCTGGCAAGGATGTGGAGAAAAAGGAACTCTCATATGCTGTTGGTGGGAATGTAAATTAGTACAACCACTATAAAGAACAGTTTGGAGGTTCCTCAAAAACTAAAAATACAGTTACCGTATGATCCAGCAATCTCACTGCTGGGCGTGTACCCAAAAGAAAGGAAATCAGTATATGGTGAAAGATAGGTGAGGAACAGAAAACCAAATACCACATGCTCTCACTTAAAAGTGGGAGCTAAACATTGGGTACACATGCACACAAAAATGGGAACAGTAGATACTGGGGACGACTAGAAAGGGAAGGGGAAAGGGGACATGGGCTGAAAAACTACCTATTGGGTAATATGCTCACTATCTGGGTGATGGGATTATTTGTACCCTAAACCTCAACATCACACAATATACCCATGTAACAAACCTGCACAAGTACCCTCTCATTCTTCTGCACATGGCTCGCCAGTTATCCCAGCACAATTTGTTGAATAGGGAGTCCTTTCCCCGTTGCTTGTTTTTGTCGACGTTTTTGAAGATCAGATGGCTGTAGGTGTGTTGTGTGGCTTTATTTCTGGGTTCTCTATTCTGTTCCCTTGGTCTGTGTGTCTGTTTTTGTAACAGTACCATGCTGCTTTGCTTACTGTTGCATTGTAGTATTTTTTAAGCTGGGTAGTGATACCTCTGGCTTTGTTCTTTTTGCTTAGAATTAATTGGTTTGGCTATTTGGGCTCTTTTTTAGTTCCATTAGAATTTTAGAGTAGTTTTTTCTATTTCTGTGAAAAATGATGTTGGTAGTTTGACAGGAATAGCATTGAACCTGTAGATCACTTTGCACAGTATGGCCATATTAATGATATTGATTCTTCTAATCAATCCATGCGCCTGGAATGTTTTTCCATTTGTTTGTGTCATCTATGATTTCTTGCAGCTGTATTTCGTAGTTCTCCCTGCCAGTATGCTCTTGGGTTTGTTCATAGCATATGTTACACTTTATTCTTTTACTTGTTTACTTGCCTGCACATTTCATGACAGTATAAACCTCATCTATCATATCTATCTTTGTTTTTCCAGCTCTTAGGACAGTGCCTGGAATCCAGAAGTGGGATCAATAAATATTGCTGAAAGAATGAAAGCCTTGAGGCAGGCAGAGCCTCTGTTTCTCTGCTGAAATAAACTAGCAAGAGCAGCCTCATCCTGTGGCCACCAAAGCATTGTCCAGAAGGGGGCGGGAGAGACAGTGTTTCAAAGGCCAGGGCTGCTGGAGGGTCCCCACTCCTTCACTGAAAGGGATTCCTGTTATAGTGGTTGGCTCAGGAACTAAAATTTCAACTGATGTAATGTGGTGTGACAATAGTATAAACTGGTTATCTTGCAAGTATGTGATTTGAGGGTGGGTGGGCAAGAGCATCAACTTCTTTTTCACATTTCTGTATTGATTAAAATTTGCAACAACTATATAATATCTTATGAAAAATGTAAATGGAAGCTTAAACATGTTTAAAAATATGAAATGTAATTTGGCTGGGAAATAATGCAACATGATTAATTTCTGAATGTGGTTTTCAGTGGTCCCAAGAGATTTTGCTTCAAGCATAAAATATTTCCTTGAGCAGATTCAGACTACTTTAAAAACTTTGCTCTATTTTTGTTTCTCTTCCTAATCTTCCATTCTATAGAATTCCATTTTATGACTGGGTATATACCCAAAGGATTATAAATTATGCTGCTATAAGGACACATGCACACGTATGTTTATTGCAGCACTATTCACAATAGCAAAGACTTGGAATCAACCCAAATGTCCATCAGTGACAGATTGGATTAAGAAAATGTGGCACATATACACCATGGAATACTATGCAGCCATAAAAAAGGATGAGTTTGTGTCCTTTGTAGGGACATGGATGCAGCTGGAAACCATCATTCTCAGCAAACTATCACAAGAACAGAAAACCAAACACCGCATGTTCTCACTCGTAGGTGGGAACTGAACAATGAGATCACTTGGACTCGGGAAGGGGAACATCACATACCGGGGCCTATCATGGGGAGGGGGGAGGGGGGAGGGATTGCATTGGGAGTTATACCTGATGTAAATGACGAGTTGATGGGTGCAGCACACCAACATGGCACAAGTATACATATGTAGCAAACCTGGACATTGTGCACATGTACCCTACAACTTGAAGTTTAATAATAATAAATAAATTAAAAAAAAAAAAAAAAGAATTCCATTTTATGAAGTTATAAAGGGTCATATGCTCCTGTGGTGTGGGACATGACTGCTTAGATATCCAAGAACTGTACGCAGCACAGATTTCTTTAGAAGGCTTAGAAGACCCAGAAACAACGGTTACAACTTTGTTGCTAGTTTCTGTTGTGTGACTTTTTTTCTTTATTGCCTTCTACCTCCACTGTTTTATATGAATGTTTAAATATTTTATATGAATATTTTTCATATATGGAGGCTTTTCTTTTTTATTTTAAAACCATTCAAAAATGCACTTTCGAAGTCCATGATATTCTCCGTATTATTAAAACTTTCTTCGATTATTGTTAAGCAGTCAGCTACTAACATTAAGTCTTTTGCACTCCTATATATAGTTAAATGAGAAGAATGCTTGAAATCTTAATTTGAGCAGTAAGGGGTGGACTTTATGGGATAGAATGTCATACTACAAGATTGGAGCACATCTCAGCTTCATGCCAATGTAATGTTTCTTCTTTCTTTCTTCTCTTAAATTATCAGTGAGATTTTTAGAGCTCTTCTTTAGAAATCTAAGTTTCTGTAATGATGTTTTGCTATGAAAACCATCAGCCATCACTTTTACCAACATGTGCTGAATTCCCATACTGTATTGTGTGGCTCCCTTTTCTCTGCCTCCATAACCATTTTTCCAGCTCAATACCCAGGCAGAGAACTTTTTCTTTCTAACAGTTAGAAACGGAATATGTTAATTTATTTTTTTTTCTTTCTAACTTTTTTTTTTTTTTTTTAGGTTCAGGGAGTATGTGTGCAGGTTTGTTACACGGGTAAATTGCGTGTTGCCGGGGTTTGGTGTACAGATTATTTTGTCGCCCAGGTAATGAGCATAGTACCAGATAGGCAGTTTTTTGATCTTCACTCTCCTCCCCGCTCAAGTAGGCCCTCGTATCTATTTTTCCTTTTCTGTATGTCCATGTGTACTCGATGAACATGTGAACTTCTGCTACTCTGTGTAAGGCTGCTTTGAAACCGTAGGCAGCGCTCAATCCAGGCTCCAGAGGCTCTCTCTCATGCCTGGCTGCCCCTCTGCCTCAGGGCTGACTGCCTCCAACACTTCAGTGACTTCATTTACAAGCAATGCAAACTACTGCTGTCCAGGCTTTCTCTGTGCTTCTTGTGATTATATTTGAGAGCAAAGGTAATCTATATTATTAGGTCCACATTTATGCCAGTTAAGCACTGTAGTTGATGTTCTATGCTAAACTTAGCTCCAACCAGGATCCCTGTTATTGAATTGTGTTGCCACCAAATTCATATGCTGAACCTGTAACCCACAATACATTAGAATGTGACTGTATTTGGAGATAGGGCCTTAAAGCGGTGATTAAGGCTAAATGAGGGCATATGGATGGGACCTAGTCCAATAAGATTGGTGTCCTTATAAGAAGAGTGAAAGATACCAGGAATGTGCTTTCACAGAGGAGAGACCCTGTAAGGACACAGGGAGAGGGCAGCAACCTGCAAGCAAAGGAGAAAACAGCCCTGCTGGCACCCTGAGCTTGGATTTCCAGCCTCCAGAACTGTGAGAAAATACATTTTTGTTTTTTAAGCCACCTAGTCTGTGGTATTTTGTTATGGCAGCCCTAGCAAACTAATACAACCTCTATTCAATTTGATCCTAGACACTTCCTGGTATTCTTTGGCTACTGACTCTCCATATGCTAATCATAACCAGAAACCTCCAGTGAACACTTTCCTGTTGTGGACACTGTTCCACACCATTTACCTCCGTCATCCCATTTTATCATCACAAAATTCCCATGAGCTTAGTATAATTATTTTAAAAATAATAATTATACTTCATATAAGTATATAATTAGTATAATTTTATACATAATTAGTATGGGCATGGAGAAGTTAACCAACTTAGGCACGATCACATAATCAGTAAGAGGCAGAGCTGGGATTGGAAACCGGATGGTCTGAAGCATGATGTTCTCCTGATGAGATGCTGCTGTCATGGTGTGGGACTCAGTGGAAAAAAGTGCAGAGGACCCCACTTCTCTTGCCCTACTCCTTTCTTACTAGTGACACCACAATAAAGGGTTGTATGGATGTTTAAGACTTTACGGTATCTGGATATTCTTAACTATTCTACTTGAGAGAAGGGAAGGAACAAGATAGTTCTTATTCGCACATCACAGATCAGAAAGGTAGGCATGGGGAGCTGCTCTTCCAGGTGCACAAACATTTGTGACTCAACATAATGGTTATCAGACCATCCCCTCTTTCTTATGCAACCAAATTTCCCAAGACAGCTGCTTTAAATGTATGAAACTCAGCTGTCCAAACAGTAAATGGTTTTGACACTTAGATGGCTTTCTTGACCTAGAGTAGAACTTGTTATTTATGATAATAGGAACAATTTGTGGGTTAGAATTCTTCCCCTCTGGCCATAGTTAAGCAAGGGGACAAACATTGTCTTTAATCCCACCTTTGCTGCACCCTGGTTTCAGTGGGAAAAGCTATATTATTAGAGAGAAAGTCCCTGTCAAGAAAGAAAGGTCAGAAAGGTAGAGGCAGGGAGAAAAAGCAGAGGTTGTAATAGTATCACTGGGTGAGGCCCAGGAGGGTAAGCAGCACAGCGGGAGTTGTTACGGATGTCATTATTATAGCATTTAAGGATTGTGCCCCTTTGTGATCAGGGCCATTCTCTGACCTTGATGTCCTCTTTCAATCACTTGCTATGGGAAGCGTTGAGGAGTTTTGTCATCCTAAGATAGAAAGAGATGAGAGTACTCAAGATAAGGCCATTGGAAAAGCAGAGTGGAATTGGTAGAATTGACTTAGCATTCAAAATCTTGGTAATTGTGCCTGACGGTGGGTTTGATCTGGGAACAGGTTCTCCTCTAATACTCCTGGAATGGCTGCTATAGGCATTCTCCTAGAAGGAAACCACTTATGCCTAGGTGTTTGGAATCTGGCAAGGCACTTAGAGGCTCCCAGAAAATCCCCAAGAGAAGGAAGGCCTGCAGATGGGGAAAGATACAAGGTGAGCATCCCCAGAACCTTTAGTGGAGCTCCTTCTTGGGATCTACACAATCCTCTGAATGTATCTCTGTCTTTAGATTACCCTGGGTTGTAGAGGTCGAGCTCTTACTCTATCTTAGTGAATCAGAGTTCAGCTAACTTCCAAGCTGCTCACCCATCTGAGAGAAACCAATCTGTTCTGAACTTGAAAGCTCCTGACTTCAAAGGCCATCTAGAAGAAACTGTTCTTGATCTCTTGCCCACTCCAACATGCAAGCAAAATCTCATCCGTGATGGTAGTTGACCTTTCAGAAGTCGCTCCTGCAGACAAGCCCATTGCCAAGTCTTTCCCTTCCCATGCAAAAACATCAGCTATAGGCCCTGGGTCACTCCTCTCCCTGGACAAGTGACTGCTGAGAGTGGCCAGTGCTGACTGAAGACCTACTCTCTGGTTAGTGAGTCTGTGTGACTCCTGGGAATCCCAAATACCAAGTGTTTCATGATTTTACCTCGGTTATGTCCTTATGTTTTGGCCTTTGGGAGAATAGATGGCAGAGTATTTGGTTCACTTTACTTGGTGAAATAGAAATAATGAATCCCACAAAATTATGTTGCATGGCAGTGGGCCCTCCTTTTCCCAGAATAACTTTATAACACATTTGTCTGAACCTAAGATCAACGTTATCACTCTCATGTGCTTTACACAAAGGTTTTCTCAGGCAGGGGAGGACAGGCAGAGGTCACAGCCAGGGAGCTGCAGCATCCAGTCCCTCCTCTCCAGCCTGACTTGTCAGTGTCCCAGCAGCCTGCAGTGGGAAGGGCAAGTGAGGAGATCTGAAGCTGCAGCCATGGAAACAGCTCCAGAACTGCTATTTGGCAGTGACTTACAGGAATCCCCCATCCCTATGCTCATCACTCCCAAAGGTGGTGTGCTACCATCACACGTGGAAGGCAGGAGGCTGGTGAGAAGGCTGGAATAAGGCTGGACGGAGGGACTCAGGAGAAAACCCTCTCACCCTCCAGAGACTGGCATCCTGGTGACTCAAATGAGGCAAAGCCATAGGAGCAGGGCTATGGGGTTCCTTTCACCAAGTTCAGTAAGTTATACCCTATGCCGGGCATGTGGCAGGAGCTGAACTAATGGAAGGAAGTGACTCAGAATTCGTATCTGACGCCCAATTCATACTCCATGCCTCCTCACCTGCCAACGTGGTCAGTGGCCTGATGACGAAGAAGACCTGGGTCATGGTTTTCCTCTGCCTTTTATTGGGGTGACATTTTAATTGAGCCCTGTTTCTTGTGTGTAAAATAAAGGCATGGGGCTATATTGCTTCCATGCCCAACTCCTCTCTTTTATGCATATGGTAAAATGGCACCTTCCATGGTACCTTCAAGGCAGTCTGAAGAAAGCTTGGAGCGCGGTTAAGAGGAGGGTAAATGGGGCTTAGTCAGCAGGCTGATGTGGATTGGCCATGAAAGAGATGGGGGGGTCAAGGGTTACTGGGGGGTATCGAGACAGGCAGGGTAATGCCCTGGGGTTTCTCTTGGCTGCTAGAGGGAGCTTGGGTCTGAGGCAGGCCTAAGTGTCAGGAGACCTAGTTGTCTAGGCCCCTAAATCCTGTCAAGTCTGAGATACACATGTCTAGTCTGATACAGACCAGATGGCATGGAGAAGAAACTGTCATGGAGAAGAAATGTGACTATACCCTGGCCACATGCTCCCTTTCTCTGCCTGTGAGGAGGCTGTAATAGAGCCCGGCCATCAGGCCGGTCTCCGCCGTCTCGCTGACTCACTGGAACCATGGTGATTCTGCTTTTTGGGTCTCCTCCCTGCCAAGCAGGACCGGGGCACTTCTCCTTTGGAGTTGGCAGAAGTGGTATCTTGCTGAGTGCAGGAAGCTTTCTTTTGGGGACTTTTGCTTTTATTTTGTTTTCCTTCGTTTTCCTAAAGGGGCAAAGTGAACACAACTCTGGGGTGACTACAAGGAGCCTAATTTGGTCTCAAATCTACCACCTTCTCCTCTCTCTGTAGGGATAAAGGATGGGTGCAAGTTGTGCCTCTGGGCAGGACAGGAGTAGGACAGGACAGGACAGGGCAGGGCAGGCCAGGGCAGCATGGACTATAACTCCTGGTATAGGAAGGAGCAGAGAGGAATGTCAAAGTCTTGGGCAGGAGCCAGGCATGAAGGGGAGAAGGTACAGGCTCTGGGCCCCAGGAGAGGACTTGGGGCAGGGCTGGGAAAGTTCTGGAGGCTCAGATATGAAAGGTGGGGAAGAAAGGGCAAGTTGGACAACACAGCCTCCTTTCTCTGGGAGGGAGAGGTGGCCCCAAGGGTCCAAGGCCTTTCTGCAGTCCACATTAGGCTGGTAGAGTGAGAGGTGTCGATAGGCTGAGCAGCCAGTTGAAGCTGTGGCTGAGGCTGGAAGTCAGAACTGGGGCATCAGCCTTTTCACAGGAGTTTATCAGGTGATGGGCTCCTGAATCTCCTGCCCAATTCTGGGCCTCACATTATAGGAGGCAGAGTGATTTAAGGGGACAAATTCCACAATAAAATATTAAGTGCAAAAATCAGAGTATCACATGTGTGATGTTAACCATGATAGTGCTTATTAACACGGGGTTGTGTGATACATGTACAGAAGTTATATTGGAAGCAGCTGTGGTGAAGTAGTCACACTGCTTTTCTCAGAATTAGGAGCACAATGGGGATTTTCACTTATCAATAAGTTTAAAGTATCTTCAAAATTTCTGTTACTTTTATTCTGGGAAAACATTGTTCAAAATGCCTTGGATGAACTATAAGAGAGAGACTTGGGTTGGGTGGAGTCTGTGATTCACACCCACCTGTGTAATCATTGGGTGCCCAAGTCATTACACAGGAGTATCTTCCTAGGCCAGGAAAAAGGCCTGGAGGCCTATGCTTGATGTTCCCAGCTCAGACCCTCTGGGGCTTATGGTCATGGGTTGCTGCCCGTGTCTCACATATTCCAAATGCACGATCCATAAAGGTGGTCCCCATGGGAATTGCTTCTCTGACAACGGCACATAAATCCTAGATCTTAGTCATGCTTTGGAACCCCTTAGTCTCAGTGGGATTTTGCTGACGAGTATTGTCTCTGCCAGACAGAGAAAGACCCATTTTTCTTTGATTGAGACCCGTTTCTTACTCATTCTACTTCTCTCCCCCCCCCCATTGTCCTGATGATTCTAAGGTAGACCCACCTGGAGCTCCAGCTCTGGGAACCCCTCTCCAGACTGTAAACCTTGTGGTGAAATGGATTGATAATGTCCTGTTTAATCAGACAGATGCACACCTTAGGAAAAACACTTCAACTTCAAGAATCCTTGGTCATCATCTGTAAGATGAGGTCAACTACTTCTAAACCACAAGGTTGTTCAGAAAATTCAAAGATGTCAGGTGAGTGACATGCCCAGAAGAATGTCTAACCCCAAGTAGAGCCTTAACAAATGTTTATTTTCTCCCCTTTCCCTTGTGTAAATTTATTAACAACTACCTCAGATACACCTGTGATGGTTTTATTTTTACCTATTAGGTCACAGAGGCACAGAGAGGCTAAGTAACATGTTGAGGGTCACACAGCAAGTGGGCACATACTTGTACTTCCATCCCAGGTGTGTGGGGAGTGCCTTCATAGTCAGGATTATGTGAGGGATCATACTTGACATGTAGCATGCAGCACATGTCGAGCTATGGGAATGAGTCCACTCAGATAATTGGTCCCAACCCTCACTCAGTGTTCACCACAAGGAAATCTGCCATTACCATTGCCTGTCTTCTCTGTAGTGACTGCCAACTGCAAGGTTAAGGCTAAGAATTTCATCATGTCAAGTGGAATTAGGGACTGTCAATATAAAGACTTTTGTACCCTTCCCTTGTGCCTCTCAGGTTACCAGTATCCAGTAACGCTATTAATCTTTTCATCAAATATGTATGATGATCTGATGTGTGCAGGGCATAATTACGGGTACTATGGTTAAAGCAATGAATGCAACCCTTGAAACCTGGGTGTTCATAGAGTTTTCATCTTGTGAGGGAAGAGAAAGAAAATGCACACATAAGGAAAAGTTATAGGAGCACAAATTGAGTTAAGTACCCTGGAGAAAAACCGAGGAGGGAAGGGACAAGGAAGTGTAGTTAGGGAGATTTGGTCTTTTATGTATATGGTGGCCAGGAAATGCCTCATGGAGAAAGTGGCAGCTGAGAGCAGAAAGAAGGGTGGCAGGAAAGTATGACATCTTCTGGAGGAAGTAAGGAAAAGTCCGAGAACCAATAGGAAAACTAATCTCCCTAACTTTCCTCTCTAACTTTCCCTCTACATACCCTTTCCAAAGATCAGTCCAAATAGATCTCCCTTTTCCTCCCCATAACAGCAGTGTAAATCTCTCCCACTGGAATCATTTATCATGTCTGCCTTCCTTGACAAAAATGGATGAATAACGCTCAGGAGAAGCTAAGATGGTCTTCATGTCTTCCCCACTTTTTCCTGGCCTGTCCTGTTCATCCTATCCATCAACGATGTCTTCTACACTGAGCAGTCAGACCATATCTGGAGTATTGGGCTCTGTTCCTGATGCCTCACTGTGAGGGGCAAAGTCCCACTGGAGGTCATGTCGAGGCGATAACCCAGGGTGGTGTGGTGCTTGAAAAGGACAGACTCTTTCATAGGTGCTTAGTGATCCCAGCTGTATTATATGTGAAAGGAGGTCATGTGGATGTGGAGTTAGAAATGTTCTGTGTAGACCAACATATGAAAACATAACCAAAGAGATTCTATGCCAGTATGAATTAATATCTTATGATAAAATGAAACGGGGTGTCTGGGTGGGCTGAATTCCAAGTAGCCGGAGGAATGCAAACAAAGACAGGATGTACCCTGTTCTGGGAACGCTGTAGAGAGCATTCAGGTGGTTTGAGCTGAAATTCATGATTCTGTGATTCTAGTGGGATGCCTGAGGGCAGGTGATGAGAATAAATAAAGCTGGAACCTCTCACTGGGATGTTCTCAGGAAAAGGCCCCAGGATGTTCCGGTTGCTTCTACTGGGCATGTGCGTAGTGCTCTTCATGGATGAGGGTAAGCTCTGGAGAGGGACACACGAATGGGTGGTGAGAGAAAGTATGGAGTGGGAGAAAGGGGTTTCTACACTTGGGTTTTGGGGCTGCTGTGAAATCATTTAAGAAAGTTTTTCTTCTCTTCACAGGTGACAGAGTCCTGACATGGAAATGTACGGTGTAGTTGGTTTGTCGTTTTTGGATAAATAATGCCACAGTGAGGGAGACATTCTTGAGTTCTCTACACATTGTCCTCTCCCCACTCAATACTCCAGTGTCTTCTTTCCTGCCTAGACTTGGGAGGGTCCCTGACTTCTTTGGGGGTCATAGCTGTTACCCAATCAAGGGAGTAAGGTCCCCTGACAGAGGCCAGGACTAGTGTCAACTTTCTTCTCATGAAGTTTGCGTCACCTCGATATAAATGTTTCCGGGTGGGAAGAGACTTCTGAAGCAGAATCACTTTCCCCAGTGCTGTTCTTTAAAGTGCCTCTCTTTTTCAGGGGTTCGATTTTGCAATTCCTGTGAACGCTTTGATGGATCCATTTGCCACGGTGGCATGAAAAGTTGCTGGAAGTTTAATTTATATTCGAAAAACAGGAGTTGTGCCACAGATCACTATTACTTTAGTGATCTCACTACAGGTAGGTGGTGGGGGGTGGTGTTACAGAGAGACACAAAATATCACCAGTGGTGCCCACAATGCTTGGAGCCAAGCTGTGGAGGGAATCTGGAATCATGGGAGAGGGTGGGAAGCGGGATTCACCATACACAGACCTGGGTACAGGGGCCTGTGTGGGAGGCAGATGTCTTCTGCCTGGTCGTGGCTAGAGAGAGACAGACAAAATGCAGACACAGTCTGGGGGCTTAGTCCAGTCTACAGAAAACTGAGGAGGTACTGGAGAGAGGTCATTGCTAGGAAGGTGATGAAATGAGGCAAACTGACCACATTTGCCTTTCTTCCCTTTAGGGAGGTATCTGTTCCGTTATACAACACCGTCTTGCAGGCCCTGTGATGAGGGAATGTTCCAAGTATTCCACGACCTTCTGAGAGAAACGACTTGCTGCATTAATCAAAACAGGTGTAATACTGACAGAGATAATTTAGATATTACGAGGGTTCTTGGAGCAGAGCCTCAGGATGAAATAGTGTATGATTCATAAAATTATGAATGATTAAGGTTGTTAGACTATATCTCCTTGTAGCCTTGGCCCTTTTTTTTACCCAATGGTAATACCATCATCTTACATTTTCCCCCAAACCACTCTCTTCTCTATTCCAGCATATCTACCTATGGAAGCTCTGTCTTTCCAGTGTCCCTGTTTCCATTAACAGGCAAGGGTAAATATCTAGGTCAGAAAAACCTCAACTCTGCCTTCTGGTTGGATTCCTCGGTCTTTGCTACCTGGTACCACCTGGCAGTCTCCACTTGCCCTTAAGTTCTGATGCTAAACCTGGCCTGAAGTTAGAATTCTAAAGTATTTTGCAAAGGAAGCAAAGTAGTTTTTATGGTAGAGCTTCTGGGGGAAGAGCAGGAGAAAGCAGATTGGATACAAATAGGGAGAAAGTTACCAGAAATTTTGGGAGAATGATTTGAGAGGAGAGTAGGAAAGTATTTGATGCGGGGGGCGGTTGTAGGTAGGGCTTATATTAAGAAGGGGTTTGGGAAAGTCAATGTGAAATTAGAAAGCCTTAGAAACTCTGACTTATGTGAAAGAAATTAGTCAATATACTAGACGTGAGAGTCACAGTGCTTGTCACCATTTTTGGGAAACTACTGCACAGCTACTCCTGACAACACGGCTTAAGCTACAAAGTTTCTAATCATCTTTCCTTGATCACACTTGGCTGAGTGTTTTCCAGTTACTCTGTGTCTTAGCATGTGCTGTTGTTTGAATAGCCCCCTCCAAAATTCATGTTGAAATTTCATTGCTAATGTAACGATATTGGGAGGTGGGGCACTTAAGAGGTGCTGAGCTCCTGAATGGATTGATGCTGTTATCATGAGGGTGGGTTAGTTATTGCAGGAGTGGGCTCCTGCTAAAAAGGATGAGTTTGGCCTGATTTCTTCTCTCTGTCTTGTGTTCTTGCTTGATTTTCTGCCATGTTATGATGCAGTGAGAAGGCCCTCATCGGAGGCCAGCATCGTGTTCTTGGAATTTTCAGACTCCAGAACCATGAGCTGAATAAATTTCTGTTCATTGTAAATTACCCAGTTCTGTTGTAGTGATAAAAAATGAATTAAGACAGCATGTGAGGGATGCCCAGTCCTCAAAAATATTCAAATATCACCTTGTATTCTACATATCCATTGATAAAAGCTGATTGTTTTTAATCTATTGGCACAGCCCTGTAACAAAAAATGTTAAGGAGAGATAAGACTTTCAGATCATCACTGTAGTTTTCTTAACAAAAATAAGTTATGAAATAACAATAATCGCTGAATTATTATTGGTTGACTTTAGTTTTACATTTTAAAAACGATTTTAGCCATCCTATGTATTAGAATCTACAGGCACTATGATATGTATTTTTTAGCTTATAATTATATACACACATATGTAATATTATCCCAAGGTTAGTCTCGTCCCTATTGATATCCAGGATTATGACTGCTTATTAGTTTGTGTAATGTTGTATTTACATAAGTAGAATTAAATATTTAAATCTACAAATAAATTTAAACATATTTTAAATATGTGTATGATGGGATTTCTCCCAAATTTTATAATATTAGAATGAATACTATACTTTAAGATCTTGAGAAATAGAAAGTAGATTCTTTCATGCAGGGTTGATTAATTAGTTTAAATGGACAGAATGAAGATGCTGGCAGTAGTTTCTAAAAAAGCAATGATTCATGACATTTACTGGCTCTGAGCCCAGCTCAGCACCAGAATTCCCTAGAAATTGCAGTCCTTGTGTCCTATACTGCCTTTCAGTTTTACCTAGGACCCCGAAGCACTTTGGCTTGCAGTGTGGCAAGGCTTGCTGAGAAACTTAAGTTCTAGCTGCTGGGATGGGTGATTCCCCTCTGGCTATGGCTGGTCCAAATTGTTCCCTCTGTACACAAGTACTGGCTAAGCCCAGCATGGCTTTACTCTCCTTTGTGACAGGACAGCACTGAGTTCAATGCCAAGTCCCCCAGTTGCTGTGATCTCACTCCCCCAAGTGCACAGCGTCTCTGTGCCACGTGGCCACTGCCAGAGGATGGGAGAATGGTGGTTTCAGCAATTCAAGACTATCTCTTCTACCCTATTTAATGCCTCTTTCAGTGATATGAAGTTAAAACCAGGTACCGTGATTGTTCAAACAACCTGATTTTTGGTTCTTGTGATGGTATTTTTCTGTGTGTATGTAGTTGTTAAAATTTGGTGATCCTACTAGAGGGACAAATGGTGTAGGCTTCTTTTCTACCATCTTGCTCTGTCCTTCTCTGTGTATAATTTAAATGATCCGTAATTAAGTGAAAATTTTATTTTTATTTTTCTTAATTTTTTTTCTCTTGGCCAGGTCTGGTGTCTCATGCCTATAATCCCAGCATTTTGGGAGGCCAAGGCAGGTGAATTACTTGAGTTCAGGAGTTAAAGACCAGCCTGAATAATATGATGAAGCCCCGTCTCTACAAAAAATACAAAAATTAACTGGGCATGATGACATGCACTGTAGTCCCAGCTGCTTGAGAGGCTGAGGTGGCGGGATAGCTTGAGCCCAGGAGATTGAGTCTGCAGTGAGTTGTGATTGTACTACTGCACTCCAGCCTGGGTGACAGTGAGACACCATCTCAAACATTTGTGTGTGTGTGTGTGTGGATTTATGGATATAAGTGCAGTTATGTCACATGAAATATATTAGTCTGGGCTTTTAGTGTACTATTTGCTTATATATTGTGGTTTTAATGCAGATTTGTTGGGGCAGGGTAACCTGCCCCCGGCCCTCAGTCAGGGGAAACAGCTCCCAGTTGCTGTGAACAACAACTGAAAAGAGGCTGTGAGTCATGAAGGCTGAAGTTGACTGCCTTAGAATTCTTGGGTTAATTTTGAAAGGCTTTGCTTAGAACTATCAATATAGTACTCTGAACTTTCAGTTAGGACATATTGGAGGCAGCAGTATAGTTTATGAAGCTCTGTAAATCCTTTTGCAAAAACACGTAACACTAGGATAGCAAAGGGAACATGCCATAGACAAAATCAGGGTCCACCAGGGTTCCCTAAGCCTTGGATATCTCAGATATATGGGAATATGTCACTAAAATTCCTTTCACAAAATAGAACTTGATCCTTAGGAAGAAAGGAACTGTTAGTAGAAACAAAATTCAGCAGGGTTTAAAGACTGAAATTATCAGAGAATATGAATATATATATATATATATATATTTTTTTTTTTTTTTTTTGAGATGAAATCTAGCTCTGTCGCCCAGGCTGGAGTGCAGTGGCATAATCTTGGCTCACTGCAAGCTCCACTTCCCGGGTTCATGCCATTCTCCTGCCTCAGCCTCAAAAGGAGCTGGGACTACAGGCACTTGCCACCATGCCTGGCTAATTTTTTTGTATTTTTGGTAGACATGGGGTTTCACCATGTTAGTCAGGATGGTGTCGATCTCCTGACTGCATGATCCGCCCACCTCAGCCTCCCAAAGTGCTGGGGTTACAGACATGAGCCACCGCACCTGGCCAAGAATATAATGTTTCTGTATGTACACGTATTCTCTAGTTTTGAACATGGAGTGGACATAGAGCAGTAACACCACAATAGCAATGGGCACACCTAACACCTGTATTTTGGTTTCTAAATATCCTTTCCCATTAAGAAGAAGTAGGTAGGGCTCCTTGCAGGGAAAATACAAAATGAGCCTGGAATATTTAGGCCAGGGCTGAAATAAGTAAGTGTTCAAAGAATGATGGCAAAGGTGAAAGGGTATTGAATCAAGCTTAAAGGGACTCTCACTGGCCAAAATTGAACATCAAACTAAATGTCATAATGATCAATATGACTCATTGAACAAAATAGGAATGATGAGTTTGTACTTATGTAATCAAATAAGTAGATAAGGAGAGGAAAAAACTTTTCCTTACAGTAGATTGCCAGATAATAAATTAGATTCCTTCTAATAAACATTGAAGGAGTATTGAAGTTGGAAAATCACCATCTGACAAAAATGCTAAGAAATAATTCATCAATTCAGGCAAAAATGCTAAGATTATCACTAACTTATTAGTGTTAACAGATGATAAAACTAGTAGGTGATAAAACTTGTTGGTGAAAATGGAAAGATACTGGGACATTCACAAAGTCTGAGAACCTCACCAGAAAATAGTTAGCAATTACAAAGGGAAAATAAATAATTTTATAGAAGAGAAATCATTTTAATTGTAATTAATTAACATCACTAGTAAAGAGATAAGATTATGTGCTCCTAGATAGAATGCACTGAGAACACAGCACCACTTTTGTGAAATTTTTGTCAAAGATCTATAATCTGTATCTAATCATGTAGACACATTGTGCAGGCCCAATTTGAGGGAAATTATATAAAATACCAGCTTATAATTTTAAAAGTATTACAGCCATGAAAATAAGACTGTGAACCTATTCCAGATTAGAGGAGACTAAAGCGACACTGCAAATAAATGCAATATCATGATCCTAGATTGAATTATTTTGCTATGAAAAATATTACTGGGAAATTGATAAAACTTGGATGAGGTCTGTGGATTACATGATAGTTATTTGTCAAGTGGTCTGGCAGGTGCACAGAAGTCAAGAATTGAGGTTTGGGATCCTCTGCCTAGATATCAGAGAATCTATGGAAACACCTGATATCCAGGCAGAGGTGTGTTGCAGGGGTGGAGCCCTCATGGGGAACCTCTGCTAGGGCAGTGCAGAGGGGAAATATGGGGTTGGAGCCACAACACAGAGTCCCTACCTGGGCACTGCCTAATGGAGCTGTGAGAAGAAGGCCACCATCCTTCAGACTCCAGAATGGTAGATCCATTGACAGCTTGCACCATATGCCTGGAAAAGTCACAGACACTCAACACCAGCCTGTGAAAGCTACTGGGAGGGGGGCTGTACCCTGCAATGCCACAGGGTCAGAGCTGCCTAAGGCCTTGGGAGCCAACCTCTTGCATCAGCGTGGCCTGGATGTGAGACACGGAGTCAAAGGAGATCATTCTGGAACTTTCAGGTTTAATGCCTGCCCTATTGGCTTTCAGACTTGCATGAGTCCCGCAGCCACTGTGTTTTGGCCAATTTCTCCCAAATAATAGTGGTTTTGAGGAAACTCAAATTCAAGATAACAGAGAGAAGAAATTCAAAATTCTATTAGACATCTTTAACAAAGAGACAGAAATAATTTAAAAGAATCAATTAGAAGTTCTAGAGTTGAAAAATGCAATGGACATTCTACAGAATGCATCAGAGTCTGTTAATAGTAGAATTGATCAAACAGAAGAAAGAATAAGTAATCTCGAAGACAAGCTATTTGAAAATTCACAGTCAGAGGAGACAAAAGAAGAAAAGAATAAGAAAGAAGGATTTCTGCATTAATTCCTATACCTTCTTTAAAGTCAGAATAGGTATCTTAGTTACTGACAGTTTTCAGGTTTTTTTCTCCCTTGGTGATGATATGTCATTCCATCAGTGAAAAAATATTTTTCTCCCAGGGGTAAGAAAGGTATCCTAGTAATACATTATCATCAATCGTTAAACAGTAACAGTCTTGACACTTATCTTAAAACCACCCATTTCTTATAACCAGAAAGATTATCTTAGACTGTCCTTCACATTATACTTTACTTACTGCCTTGTAAGAATAAGAGTTGCTCACTGTGTTTATTTGCTGTCCTTCATATTCTCCATTGCACTATTGGTGTATAATGTTAAAAAGAATTTCATTGAATATTATTTGAAGTATTACAAAAGGCAGCTTGCTTTTTAATCTATGCATCTTTGGGTTTTTTGAAGAAGAAATTTAATTCTTTGGTGTAAAAAGAGTTGGAAACTCTGCACCTGTGTATTTATATTTTTTAGCAATAAAGCAGCATGGGCTGAGAATGGAAAAAAAAAAAAAAAGCAACAACAACAAAGAATAAAGCATGCCTATAAGATGTAGAAGACAACCTCAAAAGGGCAAATCTAAGAGTTATTGACCTTAAAGAGGAGGTAGAAAAAGAGACAGTGATAGAAACTTTATTCAAATGGATAATATCAGAGAACTTCCCAAACATAAAGAGAGAGATTAATATTCAAATACAAGAAGACAATAGAACAGTAAACAGATTTAACCCAAATTCCCAAAGGTCAAGGATAAAGCATGAATCTTAAAAGCAGTAAGAGAAAATAAATCACATACAATGGAGTTCTAATATGTCTGGATGCAGACTTCTTAGTGAAGACTTTGCAGACAAGGACAGAGTCCTGGAGCATGAAATATATAAAGCAAATGTTATTAGAGCTAAAGAGAAATATCTCAATAAAATCATAGCTGAATACTTCAACATCCCTCTTTCAGCATTGGACAGATCATCAAAACAGAAAATAAAGAAACATCAGACTTTATCTGCACTATAGAACAAATGGATCTAATGGATATTTATGAAATATATCATCCAACAGGTGCAGAATACACATTCTTCTCAGCACATGAATCATTCTCAAGGATACGTCCTATGGCAGGTCACAAAACAAGTCTTAAAACATTCAAAAAAGTTGAAATAATGCCAAACATCTTCTCTGAGCAAAAAGGAATAAAACTAGAAATAATAACAAGAGGAATTTTGAAAAGTATACAAACACATGGAAATTAAATAATATACTTCCAAATGACCAGTGGGTCAATGAAAAAAATTGAGAAATTGAGAAATGTCTTGAAACAAATAATAGACAACATACCAAAACCTATGGAATACAGTGAAAGCAGTACTAAGAGGTGAACTTATAGCTATAAGTGCCTACATCAAAAAAGAAAAAAAAAAACTTCAAATAGATGACCTAATGATGCATCTTAAAGAACTAGAAAAGCAAGAGCAAACCAAACTCAAAATTAGTAGATGAAAAGAAATAATGATCAGAGCAGAAATAAATGAATTTGAAATGATGGAAAACAATACAAGAGATCAATGAAACCAAAAGTTGATTTCCTTAAAAAGATAAACAAAATGGACAAACCTTTATCCAGACTAAGAAAAAAAGAGGGAAGTCCCAAATAATTAAAACTAGAGATGAAATAGGAGACATTACAACTGATACCACAGAAATTCCAAGGATCATTAGTTGGTACTATGAGCAATTATATGCCAATAAACTGGAAAATCTAGAATAAATGAATGAATTCCTATGCACATATAACTTGCAAAGATTCAAACATGAAGAAATTCAAAACCTGAAGAGACCAGTAAAAAGTAACAAGACCAAAACAGTAATTGAAAGTCACTCAGTTAAAAAAAGCCCAGGACTTGATGGTTGCACTGCTGAGTTCTACCAAACATTTAAAGAACTAATGTCAAATCTACTCAAACTATTCTGAGAAATAGAAGAGAAGGGAATGCTTCCAAACTCATTCAATGAAACCAATATTACCTGATACCAGAACCAGACAAAGACACATCAATAAAAGAAAACTGTGGGTAAATATCACTGATGAATATTGGTGCAAAATCCCAAACAAAATACTAGCAAACCTAAGTCAAGAATACATTAAAAGGATCATTCATCATGACCAAGTGAGATTTGTACTAGGGATGCAAGGATGCTTCAACATATGCAAATCAATCAATGTGATACACCATATCAACAGAAAGAAGGGCAAAAAAGCATATGATATTTTCAACTGATGCTAAAAAGCATTTAATACAGTTCAACATCCCTTCATGTTCAAAGCCCTCAAAAAACTGTGTATAGAATGAACATACCTCAACATAATAAAAACCATATATGACAGACGCACAGCTAATATCATAAAAAATGGAAAAAAAACCCTGAAAACCTTTCCTCTTAGATCCAGAATGCCCATTTCACCTCTGTTATTCAACATAGTACTGGAATTTCTAGCTAGAGCAATTAGACAAGAGAGGAAAATAAAGGGCATCCAAATTGGAAAGGAAGAATTCAAATTGTCCTTGTTTGCAGATGATATGATCTTGTAGTAGGAAAAACCTAAAGACTCCACCAAAAAATAGAACTGATAAACACACTCAATAAAGTTGCAGAATACAAAATTGACATTCAAAAATTAGTAACATTTATGTATGCTAATAGCAACCATTCTGGGAAAGGAACCAAGAAAGAAATCCAATTTATGATAGCCACAGAAAAAATTAAATACTTAGGTATGAACTTAAACAAAGAAGTAAAATATCTCTACAACAAAAACTATAAAACACTGAGGAAAGAAATTGAAGAAGACATTAAAAAATTAAATTATATTTCATGTTCATGGATTATAAGAATCAATAGTGTTAAAATGTCCATACTACCCAAAACATTCTACAGATTCAATGCAATTTTTATCAAAATCCCAATGACATTCTTTACCAAAATAGAAAATACTAAAATTTACATGGAATCACAGAAGACCCAGAATATCCAAAGGTATTCTGAACAAAAAGAACAAAACTGGAGGAATCACATTACCTGACTTCAAATTATAGTACAGAGATATAGTCACCAAAACAGCATAGTACTGGCATAAAAACAGACACATAGACCTAGAACAGAATAGAACAGAATACATAGAACACATAGAACAGAATAGAGAATTCGGAAACAAATCCACACACATACAGCAAACTTATTTTTGACAAAGATGCCAAGAACATACACTGGGGAAAAGACAGACTCCTCAATAAATGGCACTGGGAAAACTGGATATCCATATGCAAAAGAATGAAACTTGACCACTACCTCTCACCATATACACAAATCATATCAAAATGGATTAAAGACTTGAACCATTAAATGAATGTAAGGAAACTTTTAGGAAATTCTCCAGGACATTGTTGTGGTCAAAAATTTCTTAGGCAATACCATATAAGCGCAGATAATCAAAGGAAAAATGGACAAATGGGATAACATCAATGTAACTTCTGCATATCAAAGGAAACAATATTAACAAAGTGAAGAGACAACCCACAGAATGGGAGAAAATATTTCCAAACTACCCATCTGACAAGAGAATAATGGCGGGGATATATTAAGAGCTCAAATAACTTTATAGGAAGAAATCTAATAATCCAGTCAAAAATGGGCAAAAGATTGGAATAGACATTTCTCAGAAGACACGCAAATGGAAAACAGACATATGAAAGTGTTCTGAACATCATTTATCATCAGAGAAATGCAAATCAAAACTACAATGAGATACCTTATCCCAGTTAAAATGACTTATATCCAAAAGACAGGCAGTAACAAATGCTGGCATGGATGTGGAGAAAAGGGAACCCTCACACACTGTTGATGGGAATGTAAATTAGTACAACCACTATGGAGAACAGTTTGGAGGTTTCTCAAGAAACTAAAAATAGAGCCACCATATGATCCAGCAGTCCTACTGCTGGGTATATACTTAAAAGAGAGAAAATCAGCACATTGAAGAGATATATGCACTCTTTGTTGCAGCACTCTTCCCAATAGCCGAAATTTGGAAGCAAGCTAACTTTCCATCAATAGAAAAATGGATAGAGAACATGTGGTAAATATACACAAGTGAGTACTATTCAGTCATTAAAAAAAAGTGAGATCCAGTCATTTGCAACAATGACAACAATGGATGGACTGGAGGTCATTCTGTTAAGTGAAATAAGTCAGGCACAGAAAGACAAACATCACATGTTCTCACTTATTTGTAGGATCTAAAAATCAAAACAATTGAATTCATCATGAACATAGAGATTAGAAGGATGGTTACTAGAGGTTTGGAATGATAGTAGGGGGTTGGAGGGGAGGTCGTGATGATTATTGGGTATAAAAAATAGAATGAATGAATGATATTTAGTATTTGATAGCACAACAGGCAACTACAGTTAATAATAACTTAATTGTACATTTAAAAATAACTAAAAGAATATAATTAAATTGTTTGTAACACAAAGGATAAATGCTTGATGGGATGGATACCCCATTCTCCATGATGTGATTATTGTGCTTTGCATGCCTTTGTGAGAATATCTCATGTACCCCATAAATATGTACACCAACTATATACCTACTAAAATTAAAAATTTAAAAATTAAAACAGTATTATGGTGAGTAAAAGAAGCCAGGTTTAAGTGAATAGTTTCTGTGTGATTTCATTTATAATAAGTTCCAGAACAGTCATAATTGTTTCATGAATATAGAAGTGCAATACTAATTACCAATCCCAAGCAAGGACTCCCACTTTCTGGAGAATAACAGGAATCAGCACTCTGCCCATCGCCAGAAACAGGAATCCCACTATATCTTGGGCTACTATTTAGTTCCATCATGCTTTAGTTACCTATTTGTCTGAGTTCGATGAGACAGAACACACCGACACACAAGAAGTTATGTGAAGTCTGTTTATTACTTAAAGATGGGCAGCAAACAACAGACAAATCTCTTTGAGCCAGGCCCCCAAGTCTCAAGAAAGCTGTATAGGGTAGATGGTATTTTGACTATGTTTGCCTCCTTTTGCTGAGGGATCCTGAAAGGCAGCCCACCCTAGGTTATATGCCTCAGGTGTCATCTGACACATGGGGCAAAGCTTCAAAGGACCTCCTGCTTCTACAGGGAGAGTTTGTGTCACAATGGGGAGGTGATAATGGAGGTGGGAGGTGATAGTAAAGGTGAATGGCAAAGGAGGAAAGGAAGAGAGGTTCTGATGCACCTTGAATGTACATCTTGATAGGAGTAGTAGCGGCTGTGTGAGAGCTCAGTGAACGTCACAGAGGCCAGGAAGTCCCTTGTTTGCTATCTCCTAATAACAGTGTAAGGATGTAGTTTGTAAATGCCAGGAAAATCACAATGGCTGAGTTTGAAGTGGGCACTGCCTGCTGGTAGAAATAACTTGGTGTCCATAGAGAAAAATCTTCAGTATCTGTCATCCATTTTATTGCTATTTCTGCTTAAATCATTCTCCTGACACATGGGAATTTTAGATAAAAATGTTGTGAATTTTTAGCTGAAGACTTTCTGGTGTACCTGAACTAGTTAAGCCAATTAGGATTCTAGAATGTCCCTGCTTTAAATTTTACTGTACAGGAACTCTTGGGGCAGGTTTCTTGGAGTATGGCAATGCCAATATTCCCGATAACAGGAGAAATCCATTGTTCAGTACCACTATTCTCTGACTGAGGGAGAAGCCAAGCTGAAGACACCAGAAAGGATGACTCTAGCTTAGTCTTCTTAGGTTAATGAGAGGGCAGGGGTATTGTCAGGACAGACACGGAAGGAAAGCAAGGGCTTCAGAGTGTGAAGGATGAGCAACATTGGGGACATTCCAAAGCGAGACCTCAGGAGGGCAAATATCTTAGAGTTGGAAGTTACAGTAATTTTGGTTGCAGCATGTATGAACATAAGTCCGATTCCCGAGATCAAATGTCATGTCTCTGCAGAATTTCTGACACACCATGTATGATATCTGCAGAGCATTGCCTAAAATAGGAAAGAACCACAGAAAATAAGCATTTGATTTAAGCTCTCCAAGGTGAGTAAAACCCAGCACTAGTTCTGTTGGTGAAAATTTAATCAGGCATCAGGGTAAGTTGAGGGATGGCTTCCCAGCTTATACTCCCTAAAAGCGCCCAGGCAGGGAGATACAGAGGTCACTGGTCAGCTGCAGGGGTTGTTTGCCTGAGGTCCCTGAAAATCCTCAACTCTGTGTAGCTGCTTCATTTTTCTCTCTTGCTAGATTAGCAACTAGTGATTTAGTGTCTTCAAAGTCAAAATCAGTTTGGTCATTAACCAGCCCCTCTTCATCCTCTCCTTCCACTACTCTTCTCAGCCTTTGGTAATCATCACTCTAGTCTCTACCTCCATGACATTAACTTATTTTTTAGCTCCTATACATGAGTGAGAACATGTGATATTTGTCTTTCTGTGCCTGGCTTATTTCGTTTAATATTATGACCTTGAGGCTTACCTGTGTTTCTGCAAAGGACAGAATTTCATTTATTTTTATGGTTGAATAATATTCTATTGTGTGTATATACCGTATTTTCTTTATTGTATGTTTCAAAATAGCTAGAGGAGAACATACGGAATGTTCTCAATACAAAGAAATGATAAATGTTTGAGTTGATTAATATCCCTATTACCCTGATTTGATCATTACACATTGAAGGCTTGTATAAAAATATCACATGTACTCATAAATATGAACAATTGTTATGTGTCAATTACCAAAAAAAAAATCCAGTTGGTCAGTTTTCTTGGAAATATAGAATCCCAACTTCTCCCTCCTGTCTCATTGACTGAAATCATCTTCTGTCTGTATGCACAGGGACCTGTGTTACCATCTGTGCTCAGGGGCACTCTGCATTGGTTCTTCTCTTGAGATGTGAAATTGCTGAAGCACTATCCTAAGGATTCTAAGACTCTTACAATACCTTCCTTGACCCTCTTAACTTACCCTGGTAGATCTTTAAGAGCATGCATGCCTCGTCCTTCTGAGCAGTACAGGCACCAAAGCCTCTTCTGCAGCGGTCTGTCCGTGTGCGAAGGTGGCATGTTATGCACTGAAGTGATGTCACTGCTGGAGAGAGCACAGAGATGGTGTGAGACCAGGCAAAAGTGGGGACTTGGGATGGAGCTGGAAATATTCGATGGAGGTGGGGAATGAATAGTGGAGGGGGCGGGCAGATGAAGAGCTCCTGGTTGGGGTATTTAGGCAGTAAACAGTTGGAGCTCTTATGAACTCCTCATTTCAGAGTTTTAATAAAAAGAAAATGTCACCATATGAATAAAAGGATTCTGATCCCAACTTTAGCCCTTTTAACCCGGATAACTTTAAGCAAAAAGTTTGCTTCCACGTCACTGATTTCTCTAGCTTAAAAATGGTGCTATGAATGCTAGCCTGGCCTACTAGAGATATGGGTGTGATAAGGAGGATGAGGGCTTTAAAATATTTCATCCAAGCTATTGTTACTATTACTGGGTTTCTAACATTTGCCATTGTTTTGTGTTGTATATTGCTGCTTGGATATCATTAGGTGATATATTCTGTTATTTTGAGCTTCAATCTGAATCTACATAAAGGCATCATCAATAGTAGTACCATAAGTGACACTTTTATGAGGTTCTGTGGGGTGAGCTATTCAAAATACAGGTTCAATTTAAAAAAAAATCCCTGGTCCACCTGAATGAGAAAAGAAAGCAGTGATTGAGCATCCCATTTGGGCCATGTTCTCTCAAGTTGCATCTGATTTAATCCTCACAAAAGCCTTGTAAGCAGGCACCATTGTCCCTATTTCTTGAATGAGCAACCAAAGGTACAGAGAGTTTGAGACTGTGACCACAAACCATGAAAAAAATCTGTGTGATTCCAGAGCATTCAGTACTTCCTCTCATAGAGTTACTTGTTGTAATATAAAGTCTCTGAAAAGGGTATGAAAAGCCATTGTTCAGTCCTAAAATAAACTGAAAATTATTCATTATAGACTGATAGCTCCCTCAACAAATGGGATATAGGTTTACAAATAAAAAGGATGCCCTCAGGAAAATCTTGCCAGGGCTTGGGACTATGGGGAATGGTAGGGACCGAAGGAGAAAGTGGGTTAAAATGGCAGGACAGAGGCCTGCCCACCTGGAGGAGAATGGCAGGAGGTTGAAAAGGATGGAAGAGTTGGCAGGGAAGGCAAAGGAGCATTCTGGAGGCCGGCTTCCCCTGGCTCATAAAAGTGGCCAAAGCTCAGCCCTGCATGGACGCATGATACACCTGTAGTTTCCCTGGAGCTCCCTAGATCCTGTCTCTCAAGTATACCCCTCAGGTCCGGGACTCACCCACAATGAGGCAGCAAAGGGGGAAGAGGAACAAGAAGTATTTATTCATCCTGACCCGGAAATCTCTTGTGCAGGAAAAAGACGCTAGGAGCTGTAAGCACAGGTCTTTAGGCTCCAGAGAGGAAACCTTCTTCTTCATCATAGGCTAATAATTATTCATGCCTGGGGAGAGCCAGTCACACAAGGTTTCCTCTTGGAGCTCAAGTTCATTGGCTGTCCTCCTCACAGCAGAGAATAAAGAAAATTAATAAATGTTGAGGTTTGCATGGAGCTAACCTTTTAAAAAACATACAGTTTTGATATTATTATTCTTATCCCAATTTCACAGAGGAGGAAACAGGTTTGTTGAGGTTCCAGAAGCTTATCCCCGGTCACATATCCAGTGACTGATAGTGCTGGTACTCGAAGTATGACTTCCTAATTTTAGAGTCCACACGTTTCACCACCGTGATTCAATGCCTCTCTGAGATTTATTCATGCATTCAACAAATATTTGTTGAGAAATTGTATATGCCAGCACAGTTACATGAGTGACACCAAGCAATGAATAAGGCAGACAAGCTCACCTGGCTCCTCACATTATGGGTAAGAAACCAGAGAGAGAGAGGACAAGATATATAGTCTGTGACCAAGCTTGACCTTCCACCTAGAATGTTTGATTCTCAGTCCCGAACTTTTACTTACAAGAAATCTGTCCTTCAAGGCCAGGGACTATTTACTTTGTGAAGCCATTAAATCCTCTCTAGAATTATTCCATGACTTGATCTTTAGCAAATTTATACTTTGAATCTGGCTAGTTTTTTGCTCATAATTTAAATGTCTGTCTTTATGAAAGCTAACTCAGTTAAGATTTGCTATGGGTAAAGTACTAGAAAACCATGACCACTCCTGGCATTCTAAGTCTCCTAAACCACCAGCCAATGGCTGATGGCACTTGGTTAGAGATACTAGAAATATTCCATACTAAACTGCTTTAACATGTTCTTTAGTTGTAGGAACAATATGATCATTGAAACATTGAGTCTGACATTTTTTAGACATCAGATGAAGATTGGGTAAAATATGATCTTTTGTTAAGTGTCACAAAATTTACAATGTTTCTTCTCTATGAACAAACAGAGTATGGAGCCCACCTTTGCCTAAGAAGAGAGCAAGAAGTCTTAGAGACTTACACAAGAGGGAACTGGTTCCTTTGAAAGGATTGATTCCAGAATGGAGAGTAAGGTTGTGAGGCCTTTGGATCTAGTTTTCTACTCTACCATGTTTTAAAAGAGGGTGTTGAACACTGGATAGCATTTTTCAGAACATTCCCAGGCTTATCAAGAAGACAAACTTCTGAGCCTTTGGAGCCTGGGCTTACCAAGTTATTAGGGCATTTCATTTGTCACTTGTTTTCTCTGCTTTATCCTCTATTTAAAAATTACCTGCTGGGTATAATGTTCACTCTTAGGTGTTGGATACGCTAGATACCCAAACTTCACCATTTGATGATCTGTCCATATCATAAGCCTGTGTATGTACTCCCTGAATCTATAAAAATAAAAATGAAACATAAGAAAATAAAGAGAGGGAGCAGTACTAGAATCAAAGCAAAAGAAGCAGACATTCTAGGTTAAACTGAAATGGATTTGCAGTTTCTTTTCAAGTTTCTCCTTGGCAGATGCCTTCTGAAAGGCCAATTGTGTTTTGAATCTCCATTGTATCAATTATTTCCAGTTAAGATTGTAGAATTTTGCAACTCTACCCAAATGTTGGAGTCCTCTGACCTACTTCTCAGCCTCCCACAGTACCTCATCCATCACATTTTCTCTTGAAAACAACTTCTTTCTTCATTTATCATGGGGTAGGAGAGAAGGTGTTAGAACCTATTAATAGAGGTAGTGTGGCACAATGGAAACAGCATTTTCCTGAGAGTCTGGAGACCTGTGCCTGATCACTAGATAACTCATTGTGTCTTTAGCAAATCGTTTATCTGTAACATCAGGTTTTAATCATTTTAAGGACCCTTTAGAACTTTAACATTCTGTGGTTCCATGGCATACATCATGAAGATGTGTAGCAGGTTCTGTTATTCTGAAGTTCCTAGCACTCTGCTTGGCACATGATACCACTGTCTGTGATGCCACTGCCATTGGCTACAGCACCCAAATTGATGTGCCCCCATGCCTAGAAGGGCCTCCACTCTGAATAGATGCTATTTGTTCTGCTCTGAGGAGAGGAGCCAGAACATCGTGTCTTCGTGTTCATGGTCTTTCTTGGCTCTCTTGGCTCCAGGGTGGGTGGCTGAGATCTTCGTGATATCACAGATGAACAGTCCGGTGAACTTGTCTTTCTCAGTGCTGCCTTTTATTTTAGGGGAATGGACTGGCATAGAGTCAGGGATCAGGCTACTTTGTTCCTGGGTTCCCAGGGACAGCATTGGTTTTTCAGAGTGTATATGAGGAACAGAGTAGGAGATAATGGCCCTTTAAAAATATCTGGTGGAGGAGTGCCTACTTGCAGGGCCCAGGAAAAACACCGGAGTATACATCTAGCACTTCCTACCTCCAGTTGCTGGTGGAGAGAGAGGTGAAGGAAAAAGAAACAAAACCAGCATGTATTGAATGCTTACTATGTGCCACGCACAAGGCTGGGCCCTTCTACATAGATTGTCTCATGGAGCCCTGGTGACAACATGGTGATGAAGTGTATATCAAGGAGCAAAGCTGGGATTCAAACCTAGATCAGTGTCACTAAAATTCACGTTTCATTCACCATATTGCTGTTAATATGATGCTTCAGATGAAAAATCACAATGAATAATAAAAAGTTGCAAAAAGCTCTTTCAGAACATTTATGAACTGATTTTATACATGCAAGTATCAGATTTTTTTTAGCTCCTTACCTCCATTCCTGAGCAAGGTTTACCAATATAGGTCTAGTGTTCTCTTAGTTTCATGAAGTCCATGAACTCTGATAGATAAATGTATATTTTTATTTTTTATTAACTTCTAATTGATGTGAATCATTTCTTTTTCTACTGAATATTGTCAACAAACTATGAGTATTAGCAGTGCCTGAGACTTCGTTACCAACAGAAATAAGTGAAAGATCAGGAATTAAATGATTTCATTTGCATCTTTGAACTTGTTAGGACACAAAGGTCATCCTGGTTTTATTTCTGGAAAACATTCTTGTGAATGGAAGTGTGAGGCCAGATAAAATGAAAGAGCATCTTATTTTTGCATGTGCTAGAAATGCATTCAGGATGTGGGTTATTTTCCTGATAAGAAAGCTCAATTAAAAAAAAAAATGGCACATTTTGAAATGCAGTTTTGCTGTTTTTACAAAACCCTTTTCTTGTGGCTTCTCATACATTTTACCAGCTTGCTAAATGAAAGATGCTCCACGCGATGAGCAAATTTTAGTAATCTATGTTAGAAAGGGTTTGTGGATTGCAACAAAGGGGCAATTTATTACTCATTTTCCTTCTCAAACAGAATAGTTGATTTTTCTTTTATATGCTTTAAGTTCTAGGGCACATGTGCACAACGTGCAGGTTTGTTACACAGGTATACGTGTTCCATGTTGGTGTGTTGCACCCATTAACTCGTCATTTACATTAGGTATATCTCCTAATGCTATCCTTCACCCCTCCCCCCTCCCCACAATAGGCCCTGGTGTGTGATGTTCCCCTTCCTGTGTCCAGGTGTTCTCATTATTCAATTCCTACCTATGAGTGAGAACATACAGTGTTTGGTTTTTGTTCTTGCGATAGTTTGCTCAGAAGGATGGTTTCCAGCTTCATCCATGTCCCTACAAAGGACATGAACTCATCCTTTTTTATGGCTGCATAGTATTCCATGGTATATATGTGCCACATTTTCTTAATCCAGTCTATCATTGATGGACATTTGGGTTGGTTCCAAGTCTTTGCTATTGTGAATAGTGCCCCAGTAAACATACGTGTGCATGTGTCTTTATAGCAGCATGATTTACAATCCTTTGGGTATATACGCAGTAATGGGATGGCTGGGTCAAATGGTATTTCTAGTTCTAGATCCTTGAGGAATTGCCACACTGTCTTCCACAATGGTTGAACTAGTTTACAGTCCCACCAACAGTGTAAAAGTGTTCCTATTTCTCCACATCCTCTCCAGCACCTGTTGTTTCCTGACTTTTTAATGATTGCCATTCTAACTGCTGTGAGATGGTATCTCATTGTGGTTTTGATTTACATTTCTCTGATGGCCAGTGATGATGAGCATTTTTTCATGTGTCTGTTGGCTGCATAAATGTCTTCTTTTGAGAAGTATCTGTTCATATCCTTTGCCCACTTTTTGATGGGGTTGTTTGATTTTTTCTTGTAAATTTGTTTAAGTTATTTGTAGATTCTGGATATCAGCCCTTTGGTTGATATTTCTTCTAAAAATTTGAAGCAAAAAAAAAAAAAAAGAAGGCAATAAAAAATTTAAAAAAAATTTGAAGCAGTTGGCTGTTATTGAAAAGTCAAAAAACAACAGATGTTGGTGAGGGTGTGGAGAAGGAAACACTTTTACATGGTTGGTGGGAATGCAAATAAGTACAACATCTATGGAAAAGAGTATGAGCATTTCTCAAAGAACTAAAAAACAGAACTACCATTTGATCCAGCAATCCCACTATTGCCTAGTGATAGAGTCATAGTATTGGTGGTGATGCTGCTGTAAACAAACCTATTGCATTGCCAGTCATATAAACATATAGCACATATAATTATGTATGGTGCATAATAGTTGATAATAAATGATTATGTTACTGTTTTATGCATTTACTACACAGGCTTTCCATTCTTATTTTAGAGTGTACACATTTTACTTATAAAACAAAAAAGTTAGTTGTGAAACAGCTCCAGGCAGTCCCTTCAGGAGGTTTTCCAGAAGGTGGCATTGTTTTCATGCTCTGTGTATGTTAATGTCCCTGAAGACCTTCCAGTGGGACAAGATGTGGAGGTGGAAGACCTCTTGATGATATTGATGTGACACTGATGATCATGACCCTATGTAGGCCTAGGCTAATATGTATGTTTGTGTGCAAATGTGGTTTGCAAATATTTTCTCCCTGTATCTTGCCTTTTCATCCTCTTCAAGAGTTTAAAAAGTAAAAAAATTTAAAAACAGAAAAAAGGTTATAGAATAAGGTTATGAAGAAAGAAAAATATTTTTCTACAGTTGTAAAATCTATTTGTGTTTTAAACTGTTATTACAAAAGAGTCAAAAAGTTAGAAAAGTTAAAAAATTTATAAAGTAAAAAGGTTATAGTAAGCTAAGGTTAATTTATTATTGAAGAAAGAATTTTTTAAAAATAAATGTACTGTAGTGTTCATAAAGTCTACAGCAGTGAATGGTAATGTCCTAGGCCTTCACATTCATTCACCACAGAGTAATTTCCAGTCCTTCAAGCTGGCATTTGTGGCAAGTGTCCTAAACAGGTGTACCATTTATCTTTTATAGCATATTTTTTCCTGTACCTTTTCTATGTTTAGATACACAGACACTTAGCATTGTGCAATTGTCTACAGCATTTGGTTCAATAGTGTGCAGTACAGTTTTGAGCCTAGGAGCAGTAGGCACTACCATATAGCCTAGGTGTGTAGTAGGCTGTACCATCTAGGTGTAAGTACACTCTATGATGTTTGCGCAAGGACAAAATCATCTGTTGACACACTTCTTAGAACATACCCTTGTTTTTAAGCTATGTATGACTCTACTTCTTTCACATCTGTATATCTTCTTCAGTGAAATGCCTCTTCATGTCTCTTGTCCATTTTATAATTGGCTTATTTGTTCTTTCACTGTTGAGTCTTGAGAGTTCTTTATATATTCTAGATGCAAGTCCTTTGTTAGATACACAAAGGTTTGCAATGTTTTCTTCCCTTGTATCTTGTCTTTTCAACCTCTTCAAAGGGTATTCACAGAGAAAGGTTTTTGGTTTTGAGGAGGCCCAGTTAATCGGTGTTTTCTTCTATAATTTATGTTTTTGATTTCAAGTCTAAGAACTCTTTGATTAGCTCTAGATCCTGAAGTTTTTTTCCTATTTTTAAAAAAAGGTTTTATGGCTTTTGTGTTTTACTTTTACAGGACATGTTTAATTAAAAAGTCCATTTCCTTAGTAGTTGTAGGGCTATTCAAATTATCTATTTCATATTGGATGACTTGTGATAGTTGTGTTTTTCAAGGAATTGTTCCATTTAGTCTAAATTATCAGATTTATGTGTATAGAATTGTTTTTGCTTTTCTCTTATTATTGTTTTGATGTCTGCAAGGTCTATTGTTATATTCCCTGTTTCGTACTGATATTGGTTAGTTGTATCTTCTCCTATGTTTTAATTTGTTAGTCCCTGATATAGTTTGGATACTTGTCCTCACCAAAATCTGATGTCAAAATGTAACCCCAAGTGTTGGAGATGGCACCTGATTGGATGGATTTGTACCCAAGGTTTAAAATAAGCCATACCCTGTTTCTTGCAGTTCAATAGCTCTATATGTAACTTCCAACGAGTACCGCATAATAGAACTTTAATTATTGATAATTGCTTGGTGGCAAATGTGTGTCTTATATTAGAAATGTTGCTTGAGAAGGCAGGATTCTTTCTATCAACCTTGGTTTAACCTGTGGGAATATCACTTACAGAATTGGTAGATATACTCAAGAAGTATATTGGGCCATGCAAGAAAATATCCAAATCAAGGCTTTTGACTAACAAGTCACTAATGATGATTATATGTTAGGTTTTGTGATGTAAGAATAAATGTTTGGTGTCTGCCTTGGTTCCTGACACAGAGCTCCTAGTCTCTTGGAATTTTCTTGGTGACAGGCAAGTCTTTTGTTCTAGTGAGGTGACTCTTGGTGGACTCCTGGATGGAGGCTGCTCACCAGAAAGACAAAGCCATGATTAGAAGCTTGGAACTTCCTCCAGAGATGAGAAGGGTACTGGAGATTGAGCTAAAAATTGATTGTCCCTGTATCATGAAGCATCCATAAACATTCCTAAACTATGGGGCTCAGAGCTTTCAGGTTGGCAAATGCATCCACATACTGGAAGAGTGGCGTGCCCTAACTTCATGAGTCACAAGATTCTGTGCTCAAGACCCTTCTGGACCTCACCGTATGTACTTCGACATATATATGCTGTTCATCTGTTTCTTTATAATAAACCTGTAAATGTAAGTATAGTGTTTCCATGAGTTCTAAGAGAATGTTTGCAGAGTAGTAAACATGAAGGAGTTGTGAGAATTCTTGATTTGTAGCCAAGTTGGACAGAAATGTGGGTCCCCTGGGCACCCAGTACTTGTAACTGCGGTCTGAATTTGGGGGCAGTCTTGTGGGACTGAAGCCTTAACCTGTGGTGTCTGCATTAAATCTGGGTAGTGTCAGAATTGAATTAAATTGTAGGACATCTAGTTGATGTCTGCAGAAAACTGGGGAATTGCTTGATATAGCAAACTCACAAATTTGGTGTCAGAAGTGTTGCAAGTAGAGAAGCAGGTTTTCTTTTAGCTATCGACTGGAAAAAGTAAAATAAAACTGAAGGATAGCTTTTAAATCATAAGGCTCTCAGAAAAATAACCTACCAAAACTAATCAATTTGTAATGTTGTTACGTATGTTGATTAAGAATAAATTTTTTGTATGATGAATTCTTATGTATGGCTAGCTAATCAATACTCTGCTTTGACTCTGCAAACTGCTATGATATTTTCCAGTGCTAGTCACCTAAAGCTAATATGCTTAACATTTTAAAAATTCATTATATTATAACATTAATTAATTTTCCATTATGTAAACTGTTTTGAACATGCTGGATATACAGAAAATGAAAAACAGCTCAAAGAGAAATTAACACTGCAATGCAAACTGTACAGAAAATCTGGCAGTATAAAGGAGTATCAAAGGAGGATTGATAATCAGGAAACTGAATTTATTCTAACCTTTCTGGTGAATGTTGAAAGATGTGACCAATCATATGTGCAAGATACACTGTCAAGGGCAACTATAGGAAGCGCTTATAAAGAATTATGAAGAGTCAGAGTAGCCTGATAAAGAATCATGAAAAACGGGATGTCAGTGTAAAACCAATGTAACTACTGATGCAAACTGAATATCTGTTGTTTATGGTTGCATAACAGCTGGTGACTTTAATCAGATAAACAGAGCTGAAAATTGGCTTTAGCCAATTGCTGGCTACTGGCAGGCATTTGGGGTATTTGCTTTGCTCAATAATAAAATCAGCTAATTCTATACTTATGAATTGGCATGCTCCTTTGAGTCTTTATTTAGTTTCTATCTAACAGTGAACAGTGGAGGAATCCAAGAGATAGCCCTGAGAGTGAGGCCAAGGTCTGATGCAACTAACCTGTCACAAGTAGGCAGGACCAATGCCCCATGTAAAGTGGCTTCCTCTGCTGTGAGACAAATAGGCTGGGACATTTTTTGGCAGGAGTTAAGAAGTCTGGCACGCAATGGTAGCTTCTACATCAGAAATATAGTTCTTCACTTTGTGTTTAGTCCATAATGGTGGATACATTGTCATGTCCAGTGCAATGATTTAGGTGACAATGGTGACAATTTTATCAGCAACTGGACTCCAGTTGGTCTCACCAGGGAATGAGCCCTTACCATGGGCATTTACATGAGTGAAGCAAATGGTCTAATTTGTTTTGCATCCTCACAAAAGGGTATATTTAATCTGCTAGTCTCTAGTCTTCCAAGTAGCAGACAAGGTTGCTTGGATATTGTCAACAGCCAATGTTAAGTAAAAATTCAACAAGGATCTTTAAGAAAAGTATTGGCCAGGGTTATGAACAGCCCTTGAGTTTTGCCCACTGAGCAGAGAAACCACATATACGTTGAGTTTTGCATAGCTGCGATGGGTACCACTGGGTTTCAGCTTGGAAAATCTCCATACTGATTTCCACAAAGGTTGTACTAATTTACATTCTCAGTGACTCAGGCCTGTGCAATTACAGAAAGCTCTGTAAATTAAGGGATCCATTGAGCCAATAGGTTCACTTCGGGTGGTAGAGGAAGGGGATGGCTGCTACCTTTACATCAAAGCTGAGATGTTATTCAGGCCAGGCCACCTGCATTCCTGAATGTACAATTTCCTTTGCTTGTTGAGGGTTTTGGGCCCTGGCCACTTGGTTGGTTACTGAGTCTGAGTTTTCCCACCCCAAAAAGGAAATAGCAGTCCAGAATGTTACAAGGCTTTCTTAGGTCAGGCATTCAATTTTATTTTTTGTTTTCCTCTCTTAAAAAATTTTTATTTTTATAGGTTTAAGGGGTACAGGTACAGATTTCTTACATGCATATATTGTGTAGAGGTGGAGTCTGGGCTTTTAGTGAACCCATCACCCAAATAGTGAACTTAGAAATGAGAACATGTGGTATTTAACTTTGTTTCTAAGTTATTTCACTTAGGATAATGGGATCGAGTTCCATCCATGTTGCTGCAATTAACAAAATTTCCTTATTTTTTATGGCTGAGTAGTATTCCACGGTATGTATGTACCACATTTTCTTTATCCAATTATCTGTTAGTGGACACTTAGGTTGATTCCATATCCTTGGTATTGTGAATGGTGCTGTGATAAACATATAAGTGCAGGTGTCTTTTTGATGTAATAATTTCTTTCCCTTAGAGTATGTATCCAGTAGTGGGATTGCTGGATCATATGGTAGTTCTATTTTTAGTTTTTTGAGAAATCTCCATACTGTTTTCCACAAAGGCTGTACTAATTTACATTCCCAACCAACAGTGTATAAGCATTCCCTTTTCTCCAAATTCTTGCCAACATCTGTTGTTTCTCAACTTTTCAATAAAAAGTTTTTATTTTTTTGTGGGTAAATCATAGGTGTATATATTTATGGAGCATATGAGATGTTTTTATACAGGCATACAATGCATAATAATCACATCAGGGTAAATGAGGTATCTGCTACTTCAAGCATTTATCCTTTCTTTGTGTTACAAATAACCCAATTACACTCTTTCAGTTATTTTAAAATATACAGTAAAATTATTGTCAACCCGTTGTGCCATCAAAGACTAGATCTTGTTTATTCTACCTAAACATATTTTTGTACCCGTTGGCTATCCCTACTTCTTCTCTGACTTTTTAATAGTAGTCATTCTCACTGGTGTAAGATGGTATCTCATTGTGGTCTTAAATTGCATTTCTCTGATGATTATCAATGTTGAGCAGTTTTTCATGTTTGTTGATCAATTGTATGTCTTCTTGTGAATAGTGTCTGTTCATGTCCTTTGTCCACTTTTTAATGGGGTTGTTTTTCTCTTGTTGAGTTGCTTGAGTTCCTTATAGATACTGGATATTAGCCCTTTGTTGGAATTTTTTTTTTCATTCTATAGGTTATCTGTTTACTCTCTTGATTGTTGCTTTTGCTGTTCAGAAGCTTTTTAGTTTAATAAGTCCCATTTGTTTATTTCTGTTTTCATTGTATTTGTTTTTGAAGACTTGGTCATAAATTTCTTGCCTAGACAAATGTCCAGAAGGGTTTTTCCTAGGTTTTCTTCTAGGATTTTATAGTTTCAGGTCTTATGTTTAAGTCTTTAATCCATCTTGTGTTACTTTTCATGTATGATGAGAGGTAGAGGTCCAGTTTGATTCTTCTGCATCTGGCTAGCCAATTTTCCCAGAACTATTTATTGAATAGAGTGTCCTTTCCCTAGTGCATATTTTTGGTGACTTCTTCAAAGATCCATTGGTTATAGGTCTGTGGCTTTACTTCCGGGTTCTCTATTCTGTTCCATTGACCTGTGTGTCTATTTTTATACCAGTACCATGCTATTTTGGTTACTATAGCTTTGTAGTATAGTTTGAAGTCAGGTAATGTGATGCCTCTGGTTTTGTTCTTTTTGCTTAGGATTGCTTTGGCTATCTGAGCCCTTTTTTGGTTCCGTATAAATTTTAGGATTGCTTTTTCTAATTCTGTGAAAGATGGCATTGGTAATGTGATAGGAATTGTGCTGCTTTGGGAAAATGGTCATTTTAATGATATTGATTCTTCCTAGGCATTTCATTTTCATGAAAGCTTAATAGCATGTCAATAGATACTTTTCAGAAGGCATGTAGCTTTGTCAGGGAGGTGACACCAATGAATGTCTCTGGGTGGAGGTTGTCTATTGGTTCCTAGAGTCTCCGGGTGACAAAATCAGCAGTCACAGAGGTGTGCAGCTAAAAGAGGTCATTAGGATTATGGGGCCCTCCAGGTAAAAAGTGAGACACAGCTGGCCCTACAGCTTCCAACGCAGCTGTAGGGGTTCCTGTAGCTGTTGTTTGGGTTCCCCTGCAAGTTTTGCCTAGACTCTATCCTTTGGATTTTTTTTCCCTACAGGAAGAAGAGCAAATTGTTTAATGCAGACTTCTGAGGTTACAATAGCTACAAAGAGTTTGTTATTCTCAGGGGTGTAGAATACGCAGGGAGGAGGAGAAAGTTGCCTTGGAGGGATAACTGGAGAAGTGGAAGGCTTTTTGTCCCCTGTGGCACTTTGCCTCACCCACACAGGCCTCCCAGCATCTGAGGCTCTTTCTTTTTGTCTCCACATGAGCTGCCATAGTTCGTCCTGTAATTCTTGGTGCTTTCAGCTAATACAGTTATGTATTGCTGTGTAACCAATTTCTCAAACCTTAATGACTTGAAAAAGTAAAATTTATTATTTTCTGTTGGTCAGAATCTCAGTGTATTTTAGCTGGGTCCTTTGGTTCAGTGTCTCTCCCAGATTGTAATCAAGTTGTTGGTTAGGACATAGTTCTTTCATGGCTCAACTGGGAAAGAATCTGCTTCCAATCTCAGTCACATAGTGGTTGGCAGGATTCAGTGATTCAGGGTTGTTGGAATGTGTTGTTAGGTCCTGGACTCCAGATAAGAACCATATCCCTGGATGATACTTGGATTTCGGCCTGGTGAGACCCTGAGCAGAGAATCTAGTTATACTGTGTCCAACCTTCTGAATTATAGAAACTGTGAAATAATAAAATATGTGTTGCTTTAAGCCACTAAACTTATGGTGATTTTCTATGCAACAATAGAAAACTAATACAGGCAGATAACACGCTGGGGTTCCCTTACCTCCCACGAGTTTGGGTGCAAGCACTTGCTACTGGATTCCAGGATGTCTTCTATTATCTCTTAGTCCTGTCATGTGGGAGCCCTTGTCCTTTACCTTCCAGAGAGATGGTGTCTGTCATTATCTCATCTTCATCTCCCAAACTGTTAAGGACTATTAAGGGTCTGGATTTTATCCTACTTGCAAGCTACCAAGCTAGCCTGTTATTGTTTGATGGATGCTGGTGGAAGAAACAAAACCCCTGGGTTAAAAACAAAAAGGCCAGGTGCAGTGGCTCTGCTTATAATCCCAGCATATTGGGAGGCTGAGCTACGCGGATCACTTGAGGCCAGGCCAACATGGCAAAACCCCATCTCTACTAAAAATACAAAAAATTAACTGGGCGTGGTGGTGCATGACTTTAATCCCAGCTGCTCGGGAGGCTGAGGCAGGAGGATCACTTAAGCCTGGGAGGTGGAGGTTGCAGTGAGCTGAGAGGTTGCACCACAGCTTTCCAGCCTGGGTGACAGAGCAAGGCTGTGTCTCAAAAACAAACAAACATACAAACAAAACCAACACAAACTAACAACAACAACCAAAAACAAAGGATTTTAGCACTCACAGCAAAAGCAGAAGCCAGCACTTCATGTTAGTTTGCAGTACTCCTCTGGTTCCGAGTCTCATGGTGGGAAATATATGAGGCCCAGGTCGATGCTATCACACTGTGGGTTTGTGGTGAAGCTTAGGAACACTGTACTAGAGGAATCTACCAGTTGTATACTAAGTGGAATCAACCCTACTCTTTGTTACCGCATTCTTCAAGGTTCCTCACTGCAAACATAACCCTGAGATATGGCCTGGGTGAAAAGCAGCCAGAGCCTCACATTTTTGGCATCCCCAGCAAGAACGTGCAGTGATGCTCTGGGCCCATGGTGCACTGCCCTCCCATACAAAATATAAGAAGCATGAGAGCAAATAATGAAATATTAAATTAAGAGAAAGAGAAAGTGAAAAAGAAGAAAAATTTAAAATCTAACATAAATGAATAATGAAATTTAAAGACATAAAAAGTGAGTTTTTTAAAATAAAAAAGATTCACTATACAAATGATAGAAGCTCTTGAAAAAAGGAAAAAGAACAGACAAGTATTAAAAATTAATAACCATAATAAAACTTTTCTGAAGAACAGAAACTTCCCATTGAAACAGCACACTGTGTACCTGAGAATACTGACTTAGAGTGATCAAAACAAACACATGGTCTTGTAAAGTTACTGAACTTAAAAAAAAAATCTTTTGAGCTTTTAAGTCAAAAGATCGTACAACTTATAAGGGACAGAAAATTACTTTCAAGTGTAAAGAACATAAAGTTTTTTGACGTACCAGAATTTCAGAATTATTATTTTTATAATTTCTTTCTGAACAACGAATCAAGAAAAAGTACTTCAGATAGACAAAATGACTAGCGAGACCTCAACATATGGGCTGATGGTCAAGTTTAAATATAAACTTACTAGTAGAACAAAGACTAAGTAAAGATTAAAAGGCAGAGAGTGTAGTATGTAGTGACCATAGAGTTGGATAATTAGATATTGTATAACCATAAAAAAATGCAAGTGGTAGTGGTTGAGAAAATAAAGAGCATAGACAAAATTTTACAACTATCTTAGTAACCACCGTTAGTGACGGTATTGTTATTCTGAGGCTTGTAGGTGTTTAATGTGGGATAAAGCAAATGATTGATTATAGGACATTCTAATTCTATTGAATTCTAATTTCATTCTATCCTGTATATTCCATATTATAATTCATATACATGTAATATTCTGTCTTACATCTTATATACCATATATATCATTCTAATTCTGTCTTAATTCTGTGTCCTTGAGAAGTAGAATCCTCAGTGTAAAACAAAAGAGGTACAGTCGTAATATAAAGTTAAAACTTTGCAGTCTTGAATTTCAATGGATCAACAGAAACTCAAAAGGTATTTGTCATCTATTCATCTATCTGCTTTTTTCCCTGAAGAATCCTAGAAACAAGGCCAAATGTGCAAGAAAATTCTTATGCAGTTACTGGGCTAAGATGACAATTTCTTTATAATTTTGAGAGCTATTGTCTAATTTTATTCTGTACTGATATATGAAGTTACAGACCTATCAGCAGTGTATGACAGTGCTTGTTTTACTCCAATCTTGCCAACACAGTTGTGTTATCAAATTCTGATTATTGTCAATCTGTTAAGTAAAACTAATATCTGAATTTAGTTTTAATGTACATGACTAAAATTAGGAGTAAGATTCACCATATTTCATGTGTTTAAGAGGCATTTTTGGTTTTTTTGTTCTGTGAACTATGACGTTATTATTGACTGCCTCTCTCCCCTTTGAATTGTTAGTCCTTTACAAATCACTTTCTGGAATATCTTTGTATAATAAAGAGATTAGCCCTCAGTCTGAGATACGAGTTGCAAATATTTTTAATGGTTTATTTGTTATTTGGGCTTTGCTTATGGATTAATGATTGGTTTTCCATTTATGTAGAAGACTTTTTAAAAATATAAGTAATCATTTTTTAAATGGTTCTATGTTTTGAGCCATATATAGAAAAGTAACGCTCACCCTAGACTATAGAAACTCCTTCCATTTTATTTTCTGGCACTTCACTGTTTGTTTATACCCTCCAGGTGGACAGCAAGTCCAGGATATTAAACACAGTCTCACTGATTTTCTTTGTAAATCTGCCTAAGTAGCATAGCATTTTCCTGTGAAATGTGAAACACTCGCTACCTACTATCTTGGAACCCTTGCTGGAATGTAGAAAGTCTCATTTCTCATCTTTATTATAGTTCAAAAAACCAATCTAATAAAGTCGGATGCTCTGTGGAGAATGGACTGGAGGGATGCAAGGCAGGATATGGGAAGAACGTTATTGATTCCTCTCACAAATATTTGTTGGGCATTTCCTTTGTTCCCAGCCTCTAGATGCCAAGTGTGCCATGATAAATCAAAGAAACCCCTTGCTTTGTTCTAGTGGAGGAGTAAAAAAGTGAGCCAATAGGAATGTAAGCTCAGCTAATGAGAATTGCTGTAAAACATAAAACAGGGAAAAGGGTAGGAAATGAAGGCTGCCATTTTCTAGAGATTGAGCAGAAAATGCTGCTCTGTCTGAGGGGGTGACATTTGAGCAAAGACCTGAGTGAGCAAGGGAGAAGTGGAGAGAAAGGGGATTGGAGAGGAGGCCATTGCTCATAATGAGGAAGTCTTTGATGGCTATGATAAAAACTCTGGATTTTCTTTCAAAGGTAATAAGAAGTCATCAGAGGGTTTTCAGCAGGGGCGTGGCATCTATGACTTGTTCTGTGACTGCTTTATGAAGAAATGATTGTGAAGGGGCAGGGGAGAAGCATGGAGGCCAAAAATTAGGCCATTGCTTTGTCCAGGCAAGACAGGATGATAGATTGGATTATGGTAATGACAGTGGCGACAGAGAGTAATAAACCCATGTGAGAAGTTAGTAGGTAAAATGGATAAGACTTGCTGTTAAATTGCTCAATGAGGATGAAACACAAGAAGCTGTAAAGAATACCTCCCAGATGTACTAAAATCTGCAACATTGTGAGGAGGGACTGGGCAAGACTGAATAACTAACTGTTGGGTGCTATGTTCACTACCCAGGTGATGGGATCATTCGTACCCCAAACCTCAGCATCAAGCCGTATACCACTGTAACGATCCTGCACATGTACTCCCTGAATCTAAAATGAGAAGTTGAAAATACTTTTTAAAACTCTGCAATATTGAAGTAGGAGCAGGTCTGGTGAATCAGGAACATTACAATTTCATTTTCATTAGAGGATTTGCACAAAATCAAAGTGAGTACCCTCTTTAGAATGCTGTGCAGCAATCAGATATGGTGGTTTGGCTCTGGGAATATTGTCATACTATCTGTCCCTGAAATTTTATGACTATATAATTTAGATGACTAGCCCAGATCACGAAAGAACAACTCGCTCCTTCCAGAGGAAGCTGCACCCGACAGAAGCTCCAGGATGCTTGTTCTGTTTCTGCTGAGCACAATCTTTCTGCTCTGCCCATTTTGGGGTAAGTCCTGGAGACAGAGGGGAAGCTGGTGGTTGGTTAAGAGATGGACAGATGCTGGGGGAAGAGGAAGTTTTCAAAATTGGCTCTTGGGGCAGTGGCAAATGTATGTGAGATTATAACAAGGAAGGTTTTTCTTCTTTTCACAGGTGAATTTCATGACCGTGCAGAAGGTACAGTCATGGCTTGTCTGAAGTCCTTGGTAAACAGGACTTCAGACAAGTTTACCTGTTTACCTTGGTAAACAGGTGATTTATGACATATTTAGGAGCAAACCTTCCCTTCATCTTCAGAGAACCCTGTAATCCATTCTTATTATAGAATCCTAGGGGTTTCGCCTCCTGCCAGACCCGTTTTGTCCATTTCTTAGAGTAAGGAGGCTAAGATCCACTTTCTTTTACCTATTACTCGGCAAAATCATCAGGCTAGATAAGGGGTTCATTACTATAGGTCCATGGATAAATTTCATGGGAACCCTGACCTCCCGAAGTTGTATACAGTATTTGATTTATGTTTGCACAGGTTATCTTTCACAAGATTTTTTTAATTGGAGAAAATGTGTACAAATGTATTAATGTGTACATGGGGAGGACCACAGCATGATGATCCCTATCTTTCTCAAGATTACCAGGAGTCCATGGTCCAAAAAATGTTAGGAACCACTAGGCAAGAGTAAGTTCCTGTAGTAAAGCCCCCAGCCCCAGAGAATGTTCTCAAGACTGCATCCTCTAAGCACCTCTTTTTGTATCTGACAGCGACTGAAATAATGTGTTACAAATGTAAAAAATACCATCTCGGGTTATGCTATGATGTCATGACATCCTGCTCCCTGAAGCCTAAACAGTCCTGTGCAGTTGAGAACTTTTACGTCCTTACAGTTACAGGTAATGTGGAGTATAGAGTGACTGGAAAATCACCACCACCATCCCTGAGAAACAGTAGTGTTCTTTTGCCCTCAGAATGAGTGGGTGAATGGGATGGGTGAGTATGGGGTGGTCATGAGGGGATGGCAAAGGCAGACTTTTCCTTAAGACCATATTGGGTGAAAAAGAGCCTGATGTCCCTTACCTGGCAGGGAATAAAATCTACTCTCTGGGTCAGCAATGAACAGACTCAGCTTTGGAACTCATTTGGGCCTAGAGAAAGGTTAGTGAGGACACAAAAACAGATTACTCCTAAGAATGCAGTGAAAGGAAATGAGGTCATTATGATCATATTTCCTCTTTTTTACCTCCTCAGGGCAGAGCCTGTATCATTATTCAAAACTGTCGTGTATGACCAACTGTGAGGACATCAACTTCTTGGGGTTCTCGAAGAGGGCAGAGCTCATCTGTTGTAATCATAGTAACTACTGCAACCTCCCTGATGGAGTTTAGCTCTGTGTATCTCCTGGATTTTGGGTTCTTTTTCAACCACTACCCGTTTTTTTCTCTTCCCTGAACCTGAATTTTGCTCTCTTCTTCTATGCAATGGTAGAGAGTGAGAAAGGCAGCTCATAGTGAAAAAACAAGCAGGCATAAGGAGACGCAGTGCGGGCAGCAGAGCCTAGTGATGATGGAGCCCTAGACTCACTCTTTGCACATCCCTGTCACTCACAGGTGGGAGGGGTTTTGCTCTCCTTACGTGATACTGCCATGAATAAGCTCAGACTTAGTCATTTGTTATCTCCTGTATGAAAATGTGAACACTTGGGCCATAATAATCTCCAATTTGTACTGAGATTTCTGTGAGTATCCTGTATCCTCATCTACACTCTTCTCTCAGTTGGAATTCTCTTTGGATTAGCCCCGACACTTTCTGGCACCGTCTTTTTTTGCCCATGGGTTCTGGAGAGGGCTAACCCCAGCTTCCCAGTGTGTTGGCGGCATGGGCCAAGTCTTTCTCTGATAGAGCTCTTGGGGGAACCTCAGGGCAGAAAAAAAACCTGAACAGACAGGGATAAGGCATTAGAGAAAATTTCAGTGGGCATTTCAATTGGTAAAAACTAAGATCTGAGAGAGAACTTGCTGTGGGTAGAATTGGCTTGAATTATCATTGCCCTGGCCGGCCAGGCAGCCTTGGGCACATGGTTGAACTAGGTGATTAGATTGGGAACAGAGTGTTTTTTTAAGGATGGCTAGTCAGGTTCTTCTCATGGGACTGAGAAAACAAAATGCTGATAATGTGGCAGGTGGCATGGTAGTTGAAGATAATAGGATGTAAATAGATAGCATGAGGTAGCGTTCAAGTAACAGAGTGCCCTGTGTAAGAGGAAGTTATGAGTATGCAGAAAGTGTGAGAAAGGTAGCATATAGGGGTAACAGTGGTGGGAAGAGAAGCAGGCAGACACAGAGAGAAACAGATAGGAAGAGAAACTAAGTAGTATTGATGTTGGAGCACACCTGTGGCCAACTTGGCACGTTTTCCTTGAATACACACTAACCCTGGTGTTTCTGTCCTTATGAGGCTGACTGCAGTTCTTGGTCCTGGTCTTCCATGAGCTTCTTTCTCTTATATTATGCCACATAAAATTCTTACAATGAACCAACCAACCTTCTATCTGAGTAGTCTGGTATACCCTATCTTTGTCTACGTCTGAGAATATAATGCTTTCTGAGGAATTCTCAATTTGGATTTTGAAGAGTCAGGATGAAAGATACATGAAGACAGCTGTTTCATGGTAGACAAGCAAACTAGAAAAGCTAACGTAACATGAATATTTTAAGTTTGAGTTGTGGGCTCTGGTTGTGTAAGAGCTCTCTCCCCATTGAATCATGGAGATGGTAGAAGTCAGTCTAGAAAAAGAAAAGAAAATATTGTTTAGCTTTGATTTTCAAAATAGACTTTAAAAATATTTTTTGAATCGATGTTAAACAAAGCCAAAGTTTGGTTTTGTGGAGCACGCAGAGAGTTTTATATATAAAATCTTTATGTTTCAAGAGCACACTTTGGCATTCTCAGCATTATAGCGTTGAATTTGTCTTTATATAGTGGATGATCTGGATTTGAATTTGGTGGCTTCCAAAATCCCCTCTGCTGATAAGTGCACCCAGTTGCATCATGTGTTGGCTTATGACAACTCACAGTTACTGACTTCTTTGGAGATTTCTCTCTACTAAATATTAATAGAATATTTCTCTCTACTAAATACTAATAGAAGCAGATGCTAAACTCACAACCTGCATATGGGCCTCAGCCAATGAATGGCTGGCCCCTTGTATTAAGGTAGAACTAAGTCTGTGGTGCAGTTTGTACCCCAGAGCTTTTCCACGGGATCCAACTAAAGCTAGTCTTCAGCTGAGACCATGTTTTTGTTAGTAACTCCCCCCTAACTTCCCTTCATTCCCGTATTCTCTAAGTTTTAAGCTGACGAGACCATGTTTTGTCTCACTGTGAACAGAGCTCTAAAACAAAATGAGGTCAGGTTAGAAAACGAAGTTACATTTTGGCACTTCCAAGAATAGTGTGTGTAGTGTCTAAACTAACTCTTCCTGAGTCAGGATAATCTTTCTTCTTAGGCTTCCTTACCGACTAGATAACATTTCTCTAACCTTGGAGAATATTTTCTGTGCCTTACCCTATCTTCAGATATTCTTCCCAGTTCCATTTTCTAACCTGATCAAACGAACGTAGCAAAAGTTAGGTGAAAATTTCTTTACCCACATGATAAAACACCAAGAATTTATCCTCTGATATGCACTTGTTCTTCTTTCATATATATACATAATTATACAGAGAATTGTTTCTTCAAATATCTTTTTAAAGGACAATACTTTGGCTAACGATCTGTTACTTTGTAATTGACTGGTAAATAACTCACACAACCTTACCTATTAAACCAAAATAAATTTCACGTGTATTACAAACGTAAATGTAATAAAGAAAAGCTTGCTTTTTGTTGTGGCTATCATTATTTGAACTTGTAGTTATGTGCTAGGCACACGTCAAGCATTTTTAATATATGATCTCATGTAACCTTAACTTCCTATAAAGTAGCTATTATTACAAGACAGTTCAATAGATGAGAAACTTGAAGAACAGACTGGTTAAGTAACTTGTCAAATGTCACACAATTAAGCTTTCTAGTTACTGTTGCTACATAACAAATTATTGTGTTCACTAGTGCCATGGATCAGGAATTAAGAAAGTATACAGTAGGTTTGTCTGTGTGCTGTGATGTCTAAGGCCTCAACTGGGAAGACTCCAAGACTGAAAGTGATGAAAGAGCTAGAAACTGAAATCATTTGGAGGTGTCTCCACTCACGTGTCTTTGGAGTTGATGGTAGTATAAGTTGTGATGTCACCTGGGGCTCTTGTCAGAACACCTACACGGAGACTCTGCATGCAGCCCAGGCCCCTTCACCGCATAGGAGTCCCAAACTTCTTACATGGTAGCTTAAGGCTCTAAATGTATAGCTGACAAGATAGGAATTGCGTCTCATTTTAGGACCTAACCTTGTAAGTCATGCTTCATCACTTCTGCTATGTTCTATTGATTACAAGTGAGTTACAAGCCTGGCCAGATTCTAAATCTAATCTTTTGATTAGAGAGTAGTAAAATTGTAGAAGATCTTGTGGTATGGGAGCTATTGTTGCAGCCATCTCTGAAAAATACAATATGTTACAGCTAGTTAATGGCAAAGCTGGAATCTGATCCAATATCTGTATAATTCCAAAGTGCTCTCTCATTCTGTGTCCACTCTTATATTAGCAATATTTATAAATATTTATGTAATTTAATGGTAAACAAGGTTTTCTAACTATGACAGCAATCACAAAACAGGACAAGATCAACAGATTTGACTGCATACAAAAATAAATACTTAGTGAGTCAAAACTATCAAAAAAAGAAGATAAATGACTTCATGGAAAAAATATTTTTAATAAATAAGGCAGATAAATGGTTGACCTCCTTAGTATACCAATAGCACGTTCATATAAATTAAAACAAGATTAACTCTCCAACTAAAAAATAAACAAAGATGTTAACAGGTAATTCACAGAAGAAATATACATTGTTAGTGCATATGATAATATCCAATCTTATTTTTAATTTTGGAAATGCAAGTTAAGTAAACAAAAAAATCTTAACTTCTGATTATGATATTGCCAAAGATGAAAATGTACACTGTTGATAGGAATATAAGTGGTTTTCTGAAAGCAAATAAGAAAATAGCAGTATTTGTAAGAACTGGCATATATTTGGATCCAAAATTCTTACTACAAACTTAATTTTGGGGAAAGAATGAGGCAAAGTTAAAAAAAAAAAAAAACACGTGAAGAAGTTTCACAGCAGTGTTGGTAATGAAAGTGAAAAGGTAGAAATAACCAAAATTACTTAAATCAAACAAGATACATCCATATGCTGAAATACATCCATAGGAAGTGATGATAGTGTCATTGTGAAATTATTGACATGAAAGCATCCTAAAATATATTCAGTGAAAAAAAGAAAATTTTGAAATTCTGTTTTTATTTAAAACGTATTGTTTATCTCTCATCTATCATCATGTCACTTCTCTTTCTCGCTCAATCTGTAAACTTTTAAAATAATTGCAATTTTACCAGCAGAAAATTCTGGGTCTCGGATGTACTACCCAGTTTTGAAAACTGGCATGATGCTGTTTCCCGACACATACATTTTTTCCTCCTAGAAATAAAACTGTGGACAAAGTCTCAGAAATTCAACATAAAAAGGCCTTGCAATCATCCACATGTTGGAATTGGTAGACAAGGAATTTAAAACAGCTACTCTAAATATTCTCAGGGACTGAAAAAAAAGATAACTATGAATGGATAGAGAGGAAATCTCAACAGAGAGTTGGAAAGTATAGACCAACTTGAGAAAATTCTCAAAAAAATAGCAAATTAAATACATAATTGTATTAAAAATTATGCACCATGACCAAGTGGGATTAATTTATGGTATGCAAGATTGGTTCAACATTTAAAAATTGACAAATGTAATCCACCACAACATGAAACTAAAGAAAAAAAATCATGATCATATCAAATGACGCAGAAAAGGCACCAAAAACATTCAACATCCCTTCATGATAAAAACCCTGAGACAGGTAGAAATACAGGAGAACTTCGTCTATTTGATAAAGAGCAACTATAAAAATACCCACAGCTAACACTGTACTTAACAGTGAAAACTGGACGCTTTCCTCCTAAGATCAAGAACAGAGCAAGGATGTCCTCTCTCACCAGTTCTGTCGAACATCATACCAGAAGTCTTAGCTTCTAAAAGAAGGGCAGACATTAGAGAAAGAAATGCAAATCAAAACCACAATGAGATACCATCTCACGCCAGTTAGAATGACGATCATTAAAAAGTCAGGAAACAACAGGTGCTGGAGAGGATGTGGAGAAATAGGAACGCTTTTACACTGTTGGTGGGAGTGTAAATTAGTTCATCCCTTGTGGAAGACAGTGTGGTGATTCCTCAAGGATCTAGTACCAGAAATATCATTTGACCCAGGATTCCCATTACTGGGTATATACCCAAAGGATTATAAATCGTTCCACTATAAAGACACATGGATACATGTTTATTGCAGTGCTATTTACAATAGCAAAGACTTGGAACCAACCCAAATACTTACCAATGATAGACTGGATAAAGAAAATGGGGCACATATACACCATGGAATACTAGTCAGCCATAAAAAGGAATGAATTCATGTCCTTCGCAGGGACATGGATGAAGCTGGAAACCATCATTCTCAGCAAACTAACACAGGAACAGAAAATCAAACACTGCATGTTCTCACTCATAAGTGGGAGTTGAATAATGAGAACACGTGGACACAGGGAGGGGAACATCACACACCAGGGCCTGTTGGAGGGTGGGGGGCAAGGGGACAAATACTTAATGCATGTTGGGCTTAAAACCTAGATGATGGGTTGATGGGCGCGGCAAACCACCATGGCACATGTATACCTATGTAACAAACCTGCACATTCTTTCGTGTATCCCAGAACTTAAAGTAAAATAAAAAAATAATAAAAATAAAAGAAGGCCAGAAAAATTGGCCAAAAAATCTGAACAGAAAAAGATATACAGGTAGTAAATAAGCATATGAAAATATGCTTAACATCATATCTCACTAGGGAATTGCAAATTAAAACAACAATATTATGCAACTATACATTTTAAATGGTCAAAATCAAAAAAAAAAATAAAAAAACCCTAACAGTAGCAATTTTTGTCAAGGATATAGAGCAATAGGAAATGTCACCTGTTGCTGGCAGGAATGCAAAATGGTAATGTTGTGTTGGAAGACAGTTGGTAGTTTCTTAGAAAGGTGATTATACTCTTGCTATGTCATTCAGTAATCATGCCTTTAGATATTTACTCAACCAATTTGAACAGTTATGCCCACACAGAAACCTGCACACAAATGTTAAAATCATATTTATTCATAATTGCCTGAGACAAGAAGTAACAAAGATACCCATCAATAGGTGAATGGATATGTAATCTATGGTACATCCAAACAGTGGGATGCTACTCAATGATGAAAAGAAATGATCTATCAAGCTATGAAGGACATGGATACATTTCAATTGAATATTGCTAAGTTAACGAAGCCAGTCTGAGAAGGCTATGTACAGATGCTCCTCAACTTATGATGGGGTTACATCCTGTTATAACAATTGTAAATTGAAAATATTGTGAACTGAAAATGCATTTAAAACACTTAACCTACCAAACATCGTAGCTTAGCCTAGCCTACCTTAAATGTGCTCAGAACATTTATATTAGCCTATAGTTGGGCAAAAGCATCTAACACAAAGCCAATTTTATAATAAATTGTTGAATAGCTCATGTAATTTATTGACTACTGTACTGAAAGTAAAAAACAGAATGGTTGTATGGGTACTAAAAGTATGGCCTTTACTGAATGCTTATTGCTTTCATGCATCTTAAAGTTTAAAAAAAAATTGTAAGTCAAATCATTGTAAGTCTGGGAACTTGTGTACTCTGATTCCAATTTTGTAACATTTTGGAAAAGACCAAAGTATAGGGTTGGTGAAAATATCAGTGACTGCCAGTGGATTAAGAGGAAAAAAGGGATTGAATAGGTAAAGTATAAAAGATTTTTTAGGGTGATGAAACTATTCTGTATGATACTATACCAGTAAATACATGACACTGTGCACTCGTCAAACCCCATAGAACTTTACTGCACAAAGAATGAACCAATGTATGAGAATTTTAAAAAATCATTTAGGAAGTCAGGGGATTCCAGGAAGGAATGCAGAATGTGACAAAAATGATTTAACTGTTACAAATGTGTGAAACAATCTCTCTGAGTTGGGTTGGGGGAAAACTTTCTGATCTGAGTAACTTTGTAAATGACTGGAGCCTATAAGCTTAAAGGCAAAAGAAAATGTATGCAAGCTCTGCACTCTAGTTGGTGAAGTTGTTTTCCCCAAGGTTATAGGTTAATAATTCCGATACTGCTATACAGATACACTGTAATTGAACTCCTAAGCAAATGAATGGGGGCTGGTGGAAGCCAGGTTTCTCACTGTTGGAGTTAGAAGTTACAGATAAGCAACAGAAAAATGCTAGAATGATCCATGAGGTAATGAATTAGACATCAGCATGAATTCATATTTAGTTACATATAAATACAGATTATTTATAAATATGTATATAAATGAAATAGAAATATTTATAAATATGTATATTTATGAGTTATTATACACACATATATTTCCTTGCTCTGTCAAATGAGGGCTTGGGTACAATGACAGCAATAGTAATGAGAACCCCTAGCACCCAGACTGTGGTGTCTAATACCATTCTCAAAAAAAAAAAACAAGAAACCAGAGGTCCTTGGAAAAATGGCTGATTGTAGGACTGGGGCAGGAAATTAAATGATGGGATAGATCAGAGGGAAATAGAACAAACTGAGAGATCTCCCAATGGCCCAAACTGGATCAATTTGAATGACAAAATAAATGAGCCTAAAGGTTAAAATACATTAGCATGAATACAAGATAAATGCATAAATAAATGATAGGAAAAAATGGGAGAGAATAAACAAATATGCAGAATTTGAAATTATTTAGAGACTCCACCCTCAATGAGGTATAAAATAACCCCTTAAGTGTGGGCGGTGCAGTGACTCCTTTCTAAAAAGTATAGTATGAAAAGGGGGTGAAAGGAATAACTTTACAGTAGAGAAGCGTAATAGATTCTCAGCTGAATGATCAAGGCTGAGTTATAAGTTATATGATAAACTATGTAAATAATACCCTGGTATGATTTAGTCTTCCTCCCAAGAATGCATACTTCAGTGTAATTATTAGAAAAGTATCAGACAAATACAAAACCTCTCATCAGTACCCTTCAGAACACTCAAAGTCATAAAAAAACAATGAATTTTTCAGAAACCATAGTAATCCAGAGGGGCCTAAGGAGACACGACAATTAAATGTAATATTGTATCCTTCAATAGAAAAAAGATATTGGGTATAAGTCAAAAACTATGAATAAAATATTGACTGTAGTTAATAATAATGTGTCAATATTGATTCATTAATCATGACAACAGTATTATAGTCATGTAAGATGCTAACGATGGTGGGGGCTAGAGGACTTGCTGTAGGTATGTGCTATCTTCACAATATCTTCTCTGTGCTATCTTCACAATTTGTGAATCTAAAAATGTTATAGAATTTAAAAAGCTAAAAGTGAATGAGAAGTTAGAAATATTTTTAAAAATTGCTGAACCTTGATTTCAATGATTCCATTACTCAAACTTCACATATATATTTCCTTGAGCCAGAATCAGCTGTTTTCTTTTTTAAATCTGCATCTGATTTTTTTTCTAATATAATTCTTTATTTTACAAATGTCCTATCCTCTTGTATCTTCGTGATACTCGTGGTTTTGGCTTGCTTTCAACCCACCTTGATTTCATGACATGTTTACAATTTTGGCCCTGCTCATAATGGGTTATTTTCTGATACGCCAGTTGAAATTCCTGGGAGAAATGATCTGATTGTCCCAGCTCATTATTTGTTATACTTTCGTACATCCATTGCTAGTCTACACATTTGTCTGCACTTGCGTCAGGTGCCTGCTGTAGTGGGAAAGGCCATATGGTCGTGTCGTGGAGGACATGGCTACACAGGGGCTGTGGCCCTCACAGATCCCTTTGGAAGGAGGCTTGGAAGACACAGGCAAGGATGGTCGAGACTAGCTGTCTCCTTTCCTTCTGTGTGTAGCCATCCTCTGCTTTATCTAGCAGCCATTGTTATAACTTTAACACATTATGAATTTGTTCTTATTTCTTACAAAGTTACATAAAAATGTACTCTCTCACTGTTCTCCACGTTATTAACTCCCTATTGAATTATGGCTAAGCAGTCAGCTACTGACAGCACAGCCCTTAAGAAACTCTGCTTCTTTCCTGCTAACATCTCATGGCTGCACTCTTCTGAGCATTGCTCTCAGACAGGAGGAGCTTCTCACCTGAAATGACTGGGAGGTTTGCCCTCTCTCCAAGGGTGCCCCACAGCCAACAGTTGACTGATATGTGCAAATAAAAGGGAAGTTAACTTGCACAAGTTGGGGCTGGGTATAGTGTCATTTATGTTCCAGACTTATCTTTTGGATGAAGCCTGACTTCACCTGAAGCATATCTTCTTCAAGCATCACCCCATTGTACCCTGTTTGCCTCATTCCCTTATAGTTTTCTCCTGAGAGCACTTCCTCACTGCGTCATTTGCACCAGAATCCTCTTCTCAGGTTCTGCTTCTGTGGAACCTGGCCAAAGACAGTTGGTAACAGGAGTGGGCACAAAAAGCAGGCCGTAATAAGGAATATTCCATTGGATTGTTCAACTGGCTAAATGTCAGTGAGTACCCTGTGGTGGTAGGTGGAGTACTGACATTGCTGATATGTGGTAGAAGTGTGATTGTTAAAACTTTCAACTGTGGTGAACTTGGACTTAGAAGAGGTGGAAGAAGATGCATTTGCTTGTGGGTATCCCTGCCTCCTGGGAAATACAGAGATGACAGTGATGATAAGGATTGTGGCATTGGACGGCTGTTGCTAAGCACGACTGGAGCACCAAAGACAGAAAATGGCAGGCTCATATTTATTAATCCAATTTAGACCAAAGTGAGTCAGAGGCCTTTCTTAGCAGCATTTAGAAATACCTTTACTTCTTGCAACTGATAATGAGGCATGGTATTCAACTCTCAGGATTGGATAACTTTATAGAGAATGAAATTCTTAGCCCAGACAAGTCTCCTGAGCCAAAGTCAGGGCCCTCATAAGGAAGGAGTGTGACTCTGAGACTTGGGATAATGGGGATATCTGGATTAGTATACTTAACTCCTTAAGCCCTGAAATTCTTCTTTTGTCCCAATGACCATGCAAGAAGATAGCAGTCTTTTTGCCAGAACAGCATAGAAAGACCACAAAAATGTCTTACGGGATAATGCTTGACTTTCCCAGGATCTGCCCGTACTTTCTCTGCTGGCAACCAGAGCAATGAATTGGGTCAAAGCTCATCATAGACCAACTAGGGAAGTGCTGCTCTTTTTCAGGGAGGAGATCGGTTTGACACGGAAGTCGCTGAAGAGTCTAGCTAACATATCCTGGCTAAAACTAGGAGAACATACTCGGAAGTAAATCCTGAGGGAGCTGGATTGATAAGGATGGAATATGAAACCAAATAAGGGAGAATTTTTTGTGTGTGGCACTTCCCCATGATAAGTGCGCTGGAGACTGACTGTTACTGATCCACCGATGGATGGCTCTTGAGACGCTGGAAAAAGCGTCAGCCCACATTAAATAAAGTAGAAATGCAAAAACTGCCTTGTCAGATTGAGGAAGAAGGGAACAAAAGGCTCATAGAATTCACCATGTTAGAGTAAATCACTTAAGTAAGTGTGGAAGCATTACTTGCTGCCCTCTATCAAGGAAGTAAAAATCTGCAGGTGAAGGATTTGTCAGCATAATTGAGAAGATCACTAGTGACTTTCTTCTGTAGGTTGGAGCTGATGGAAAGAGGTGCTGCCACAGAATTGGGCTCCCTAAGAATGGGGAAGATAGGATCGCGAGCTAGGAAGAGCCAGGTGTCAGCGTTTAATCATCAGATTCAAGGTGGGCAAAATTTCTGTAATGAGTAGCAAGACTGGATGGTAGCCATAGAATCCTGGCCCTTAGAACTCTACAGAGATAACGAATAAAACATGGTTTTCTTAGGAACAAGTTGTGTGCTCCTCTGAAAGTAGTGCTTAATACATATGATCAAAAGAAATAAAAAATGAATGAGCAGAATATAGGCTTCAACTGTCGAATGACAAGTCACAATCCCTTGGCTAGTTTTCATACCTGAGCCAGTTCTCAGACCCAGGAACATTAAACCAATGACCATTATATGGTGTAGTGCCCCCGACAGATAGAAACGTGAGTTTGGAAACATTGCAACAAGTTTGGAGATCCATTTGGGAAATGACTTGGGGGATTTGTGTTTGCTGCCCTGCAGCTTGACATTGTGTGCCTCTAGATGTCCTGATATCCAGAAGAGAAACCCTTTCATCAGGTGACTCAGTAGGTATCTCACAAAACTTAAAGCTATGGCTGCCTCCTGGACAATTTGAGCTCCTTGTGCCAGTAGACTAACAGACACAGAAAGCAGTTACTATGCTGGAAGGAGTAATTAGTCCTGAACATCACAAGAAGGTAGACTGCTACTATATATGAAGGCAGGAAGGCGTATATTTGGTGTTCAGGCAAACATATTCATAAACATGCCCCACTGGGTCATCTTTTGTTATTCTCCTGCCCAGTGTGAAATGTGAATAGGAAAGTACAACACCATAGTCTCGTAAGTTCATACAGACCAGGAGCTCAGACCCCTCAAGGATAAAGGTCTGGGTTATCCCACCTGTCAAGCCACGTAGACCAGCAGAAGTGAGAGTGGTGTGGGTGAGGAAGGAGATAATAAATATACCTTATGTCCCCTTGACCAACTGCAGCAGTGGCAAGTAGTTCTTCCTATTAAAATATTTTCAAGAAATTTTGGCTAATCTGGGGAAACTGCCTTGATAGATTAGTTTTTACTGTGAGAAACAAGTTGATCTCAGTGAATAAGGTATAGACTCTAATAGATGCAGCTGGAGCCCTGTCCAGGTCCTCTTTACTGGGCAGTGCTATAAATATTAGCTACTAATAGCTACCAGTGACACCCTTCTCTTGAGAATTGCTCTTGGATTAGGGGAGCCACCTCACCTAGAAATGCCTCTTGTTGTGGGTGACACACACAAAAATGACTGATACAGGGACACGAGAGGATGCCCCTTTGCCTAGAGATGGGATGAGCCTGTGCTGTCAGTTATCCTCTGGCGTGCTCTGTGGGATGAGTCTGATGCTTCAGCTGAAACCACGTATGTGCCCGGTTTCTCCGCCTGCCCTCCCTGCTTTCTTTACTCCTTTACAAGTTATTCCTGAAAGTGCTTTTTTAGTGAATCACTTGCACTAGAATTCGTATCTCAGATTCCACTTCTAGGTAACCAAACCTAAGATACTCATCATATTTTCAGTTAAACAGTCTAGCCCACGGGTCAAATCTCCCTCATTGTGTGTTGGTCCTGTAACTCTTGAAAACACCTGTTTCAGTACTTTGCGGCATCCACCTTGGGCAGCACACCTTCTTCTATATTACCTGCGTGTCTCAAGGTTTTAGCCAAAGTCTTGAGAAACATATTGGTACTCTTTGGGTTCAAATAGGAAACAGATGGCACGTTCAATAAGCATTTCGACAAGTTTTTTTTTATGAAGGGCCTGATCACACAGGGTTATGCAGGGAATAAGGGAACCACAAGGAGAGTTCAAGGATCTGGAGCAGGAGGAGGTTGGATTTTCACCACCCTCAACCTAAAGGGATGAGGTGGAAAAGATGCTGCTGGGACTGGGAAGAAAGTGTGTTGAGCAGCGACTTCTTGTTGGGAGCATAGCCAGCCCGAAGCCAAGTCCTACAGCGGGAACCAGGAGACCAAAGCCTATGACTTCGCACTATTCCCACTGGTCATTCAAACAGAGTCCAGAGGCTTTGGGGGCCCAGTGATATAAGCCATATTTGATACGGGGCAGAGAGCAGGCTGGAGAAGGGTAGGGAATGGGTGTGAAAGCGGTAAATGCAGGAAAGCCAGCACGCCCAGCACACCCCACCCGTTTGGCCTCTGAGCATCCATTCTTCTTCACCTGGGTGAAAGAATGCACAAATTCTCATTACAATCATATGCTTGAGAGGTGACAGCAATTCATCATTCTGTCACCAAAAAGACCACGAAGCAGCCACCATCAGGGCTCTTGCTATAAAGCCGTGGAGTTCAAGGAAGGCAAATGAAATGACTAAACAATGTAAAAATCTTCGCTGCAGCCTCCACTTCCTTAACTGGCTGGGATGTCTGAGCTAACAGTCAAAGTGGCCCTCTTACACTTCCCACCCCATGCTCTTACTTCTGTAGCGTCTTAGCTGGGCGGAGTTCTCCACCTGGGGGCATACCCTGCAGGATTGGATGCTTGTTCATTTGTCTGATTGCATCGTTACAGTTTTCTAATGAACAGGACTATTAGGCAAAGGAGTAATAAAAGGTGTTCCAGTGAATTCTCCGATTTTCAAATATTGTCTTTCTTGCCCCCATTGTGTAATAGAAACTTCAATTCTTGTAATCCGAATAAATCCCTCAGTCAGCACAGTGACCTTTCTCTTCACCTATCAGACACAAATGGTTGAGAAATTTTGACATTCTGCTATCTTTACTCACTCATCCCCCCTCTTCCCATTCTCTCTTTCTAACATACAGCCACCGAGGCTTCACAGACTAATGGGCTGAGATATCCCCTCTAAATCGTGGGACTATTTTTTGATATGGTGTCTCAGGCTCAGTTGTTGATATAATAGGTGAAAGATAAAAGGAGTTTGGAAAATCCCTTCTCAAAATAATTCTCCAACTTAAGAGGCTGCAGTCATGTTGCATCATCAGATTTTAAATTTCAAACCCTGTTTATTACTGTATTATTTTAGGTTTTTTTTTTTTTTCTGTACCAAATCTTGTTTCACTCCTGAACAGAGAGATACCCAGGTTATACTAGCATCAGGATGGCTACTGTAAGACGTAAAAGAGAAAAATCACATCAAAAATAAAATAAACCTTTCCTGTTACAACTTTTCCCAGTCTCAGAGGCCTCTAAGGTCCTGCCCGGACCTGCTGCTTGGCCGGACCTACTTCAGCACCTCCTGACAAGGCTGAGCTTGGGTTCAGAATGCCAGCTTGAGAGTCTTCTTAGCTTTCCTGCAAACTGAGAACTTAACTCTGATTTTGTTTTATCTTGCTCAAATCCTAGCTAAGGGGCCTGGAGAATCTGCCCTCCAAACCGTGAAGTCTCACCAGAGGGATTTGATTTCACCCTGTATAATGTGGCCTGCTTTCCGACCTGACTCTGGCATGTCACATAACGAATAAGGAAGGAAATCAAAATAGCTTAACCCCAAATATATTTCCTGGCCATATCTTGAAATTACCCTACAACAAGGTATTTCTTTTGGGAATAATCCATTTTCTATAGGGAATCCCCTTTCCCCCACTTTTTCTTTTTTTCAAGACCCAGGAAATAATCATCTAAGAGCCAGGCACGCTTTTAAGCCCACAAGAAACATTTTACAAGCTACTCCCTCTGAAGTCTGCTGAGAGCTTCCTCAGCACAGTGAAACCTGGTCTCCACAACCCTCTCTCTGAACCGAAACATTTCCTTTCTGTTGATCTCAGGTCTTTAGATAAACTTAACCAATTGTCAACCAGAACATTTTTAAATCTACCTATAAGCTGGAAGCCCTCACCTCAAGCCGTCCTGCCTTTTGGGAGCAAATTAATATATTTCTTAAATGTTTTTGATTGAAGTCTCATGTCTCCCTAAAATGCATGAAACCAAGCTGCACCCCTACCACCTTGGGCACATGTTCTCAGGACCTCCTGAGGACAGCATCATGGGCCATGGTCACTCATAATGGGCTCAGAATAAATCTCTTCAAATATTTTACAGAGTTTGAGTCTTTTTGTTACAAAACCAACATAGTATTTCTTCTCTCTCCTTCTTGTTGAATTAACTATGTTAACAGTGAGAATTTTCCAGGAACTCTTTTGTACCTCATGAAATGTAAGCTTCTACAATAACGTTTCACTGTTAAAAACCTTGGACGTCTTCTCCAGTGGGTCCTGAATCTCCAAACCGGGCTCCCATGTTTCCCGTTTCCAAATTATTGCCTCTGCAATAACTCATTTAACCTCTTCATATAAGTAAAGATTTTTTTTTTTTTTTCCTACGGAGGTGGTCAGAAAGTGAATATGTTTTCTCTAATACTATCTATGAAATCAGGTTTCTATTCCCAGGCTGATAAATGTTGGCCATCTATCCCAAGGCATTAGCTGCTTTGAACCCACAGGAAGGATCTAGGGCCAGACCTACAGGCTCTTTCTTATGCTTGGCTGCTCCTCTGCCCCAAAGGAGGATAAGCCTGTACGTTTCAGTGGTTTGATCCAGCAGCAGTTCAAAATACTCCTCTTCGAATTCAGTTTCTACACTTCCTGAAAACTCCCCCTTCAAAGCACTCTTCTTGCAAGCACATTTGAGGGAAAAGATTAGTCTTATTTTGCTCATGATTCACTTCAATGCTATAACTGCACATCTCATTTCCATCACGAGCCCTGGTTCATTTACAACAGGTCACTCTCTGGGACTCAACAACTGTCCTTCTTGATATAATAAAATTTATTATGATTATAATTTTAATATTAAATAGATAACGAGCACTTTCTTGTGCCAAGTGCTGACCTAAGCCATTTATGCACATTATCCCATTTTATTTTTTCTACAACCTCATGAAGCATAGAGAGGTCAAGTTACTTTCTCAAAGTCTCATAAGTAGCAGAGCTAGAAACTGTAGGGAGTTTTATCCCAAATACGATGCTGCTGCCATGACATGGATCTCAGTAAAGAATTTAACTAGGAGGGCCCAGCTTCTCTATTTCCAACATTACTATCATTCAGGGATGTATAAATGTATCAGACTTATGGAGCAGTTGACAAAGGCAGAACTAAAATGCAAACTACACATTCAATATGACTCCACAGTCCAATGGAAAGAGAAGGAAAGTGAAATCTATCTCAGGTGATCCCCTTGTGGATATAACTCAGGCCCTAGCTTTGTTCCTCTATCTCCAAGTCTCTGAATCTTTATGCAAAACACCATTGTTTTCACTTATCTCTTTTGCTGTAAGTAGTATTCTCATTACCTCAAGCCACTTCTCAATACCTAGTAGGTGGCAGGCATCCAATACACACTTGTTGAAGGAATGAACCCAGGAATAAGGTAAGGCCTGTCCACTTCCCAGAAGTCTGAGAGTGGTACTCAGTAACCCGTGGAATTTTACTTCCAAAGCAAGGAACTGATAAACATTGCTGCAGGTTTGTGGGGGCATGTTATTCAGGAGGACAGGCTAGCATGGGCTTTAGCTCTCCAAATTGTGCAAGGAGCAAGGATTGGTTTCAGCTCTTGGACTCCTGTTCCTCTTAAGAGCTTCCCAGCAATACAAGGTGAGACAATGCCTCTTCCATCATGGGGTATCCAGTTGGAAACTGGCTTACCTCAAATGCAAACATCAATTTACAGAGATAAATATTTTGCTGAGTAAATTAGAACCTAATATAAGCCCATCAACCGTGAGGATGAAATTTGCATTAATAGGCTTAATTATTCATCCTCCTGCTTCAAGCCCTGCCCAGAGGTTCAGGGGCATAAGAATGAGACCATGGGTCCTACGCTTTTAAGCAGCAAAACCTCTGTAATTTGATACTCAATGATTGACTTCACAAAGTCTGAGCTGAAGTTTTGAATCTACTACCTTTTTTTTTTTTTTTTTTTTTTTTTTTTTGGCGCTGGGAAGACTACAATTTTAGACAGGAGATTTCTATGTCATTCTCTCTGTTTGAATAGGGATAGCAAGAGGATCACATTTTATTACATCCCCCAAGTAAATGAGGAATCAGCGAGGTGGTTGTGTGTGTGTTGCTACATGTGCAGGGGAAGCGGGTGGCAGGATGGTCGTTCTTCCAGATGCATACAATTTTGTGAAACACAGTGCAATGGTTTCTAGGTCATTTCCTTATCTGATGCATTGGAAACCTCCCTCAGAGTTCCTGCTTTAAATTCAGACAAGTGAGTATCCAAATGATAAGAAACTTCTTATCTTAAATGGCCTCCGCATAGAGGTAAAGGAACTGTTCTTAGCCAGTTCTCTACCTCTTCTACCCCACAGCTAGGATTCAGTGAGGAAGTGACTTCATTGAACAAGATAGCAAAGGCACGGCTAATAAAAGAGGGCAGGAAAAGAGAGGCAGAGGCAGCAATGGCAGCAGCATGTGAAACCCTTGGAGGTCAAGCAGTAGAAATCTTGATAGCAGTTAAAGAATTTCCTGATTATCAGTAATCATTAAGATCATCAGTATGGTAGATAATCAGTAAGGCAGTATCAGGCACTGCTTTGCCTTCCCTTCCTCTGAGCATGACGTTCTCTATCATTCTCTTGCCTGGTTCCTGGTTCCTTCCACTCATTGTGGTGTAAGTAAAGGAGTTCTTGACCTTCTCATCTAATAGAGTGTTATCTGTGACTTTACACCATCTGGGGCCTCAGGAAACAACTGAGTGATAAATTTCCTGTCACGCTGTGTTACAGCTTGGGAAATTTTGTCTGACTTGGACTTGGGTGCAGAATAGGTTATATCCCAAGAGCACTGACCGGTCCCTCTACGCTTTCTCCTTCCTTTTTTCCACAACCTCCTCACTCCTCAACAACCTACAGAAGACTACCTTTTCCTAGAAGTTTGGAACAGCTACAACGACACTTCTGAGTTGCCAGCAAATCTTCAAGAGTTGGGAACTCTAGAAAAGGGGAAGAGACACTAGGAGAGGCTCTCTAGACATTTCACCTGAGCTTCTTGGAATCTCTATGCATTCTCTAGATATTTCCTCAGTCTGTGGCAACCCAGAATTGTAAATCAGAGTCTAGTTTCACTGAATCTCAACAGTAAAGCTCAGTGAATGTCCTAATTGCTCACTCACCAAGAAAAACCAGATAGTCTGCTCTGAACCTGAGCCTCTGACCCGAAAGGACATCTAGAAGAAACTGTTCTTGATCTCCTGCCCACTCCAACATGCAAGCCAAATCTAAGCCTTAGTGGTAGTTGACCTTTATCAGGCCGCTCCTGCAGCCACCCCACTGCCAGGCTCTTTCCCTTCCCACACCAGAGCATCAGCTGTAGACCCTAGCTCACTGCCCTCCCTGGGCACGTGACCTCTGAGAGTGGCTCTTGAAGCCTGAAGTTTCTGACATCTACCCTGGCTAGGGGATCTAAGCTACTGTTGAAAACAAGAAAAAAGAATGTATTCAACGATCTGTCATCAGCCATAGCATACAACACTTTTAATTTTGGCAGACGAGGTGAGCGTCTGCCTGGATCACTCTTGGTCTGGGAATATAGAGATAATGGGTCCCACAATATCATGTTGGGTAGTACCACTTCCTATTCTTCCTGAATCACTTTTATAATAAATTTTTGTGAACCAAAGGTCAATACTATCACTTTCATGTGCTTTACACAAAGGTTTTCTCAGGCAGGGGAGGACAGGCAGAGGTCACAGCTAGGGAGCTGCAGCATCCAGTCCCTCCTCTCCAGCCTGACTTGTCAGTGTCCCAGCAGCCTGCAGTGGGAAGGGCAAGTGAGGAGATCTGAAGCTACAGCCATGGAAACAGCTCCAGAACTGCTATTTGGCAGTGACTTGCAGGAATCCCCTATCCCTATGCTCGTCACTCCCAAAGGTGGTGTGCTACGATCACACTGAGGGTGTGGAACGCAGGAGGCTGGCAAGCTGAAATAAGGCTAGAGGGAGAGACTCAGAAGAAAGCCCTCTCACCCTCAGAGACTGACATCCTGGTGACTCAGGCGAGGCAAAGCCATAGGAGCAGGGCTATGGGGCTCCTTTCACCAAGTTCAGTAAGTTATGCCCTATGCCGGGCATGTGGCAGGAACTGAACTAATGAAGGGAAATGACTCAGAATTCGTATCTGACCCCCAATTCATACTCCATGGTTCCCTCACCTACCAACATGGTCTCTGGCCTGATAACTGAAAGGGCATGAATCAGGGTCTTCCTCCACCTTTATTTGGGTTGATCTTTTAATTGAGTCTTGTTTCTTCTGTGTAAATTAAAGGCATCTGACTATATCACTTCTATGCCTAACTCCTCTATTTTATGCATAATAGTGCCTTCCATGGTACCTTCAAGGCTGTCTGAGGCTAGAAAGTTTGGAGGGCAGTTAGGAGGAGGGTAAATGGGGCTTGGTCAGCAGGCTGATGTGGATTGGCTATACAGAAGGATATGAAGGGTCGGGAGTTTCTGGGGGTTTGGGGATTCAGGCAAGCAGTCAGAGCAAGGTCCTGGGATTGCTCTGAGATGCTAGAGGAAGATCAGGTCTGAGGCAAGGACATGGATCTACCAATCCAGAAGCTCAATAAACTCCATGTAGGATTAACCCAAAGAAATCCATACTAAGACACATTATAATCAAACTGTTGAAAGCCAAAGACAGAGACTCTTGAAAGCTGCAAGAGAAATGTAACTTGGCACACACACAAAAATCCTCTGTAACATTATCTGTGGATTTCTCATGAGAAACTTTGCAGGCAAGAAGACAGTGGGGTAGTATATTTAAAGAATGGAAAGAGAAAAAAACTGTCAGCTAAGAATTCTGTATCTGACAAAACTGTTATTCAAAAGTGAGGAAAAAAGTAAGAAATTCTCAGATAAATAAAAGCTGAGTGAGTTTATTACCACTAGACCTGCCATTCAATAAATTTTAAAAGAAGTTCCTCAAGTTGAAATAAAAGTATGCTAGAGAGTTACTTGAAGCCTTATGGAAATATGCTGATGTCTAGTAAAAACAAATACATAGGCAAATATCAAAACTGATATTATTATAATTTTGGATTGTAACTCCACTTTTTATTTTATACACATTAAAAGAAAATGAATAAAATAATTATAAATTATGTTAATTGGTACACAATACAGAAAGACATAATTTATGATATCAATAACATAAAGTGGCAGAACTATAAAGGAGTAGAGTTATTATATGTGATTGAACTTGAATTGATATCAGTTTAAAAGCCTTTGGAATGGACCAACCAAAGACCACAGAATTGTAGCACTGTCAATATGCAACACCAGCCTGAGAGAGTTGCAGGCATGAGACTCCAGTCTATGAAAGCTTCTGGGTATACTGAGCCCAGCAAAGCCATAGTGGAAGGGATGTTTGAGCCCTTGATAAACCAAACCCAGTGTGCCCAGAATGGAGTTAAAGGAGATTTTTCTCCAACTTTAAGACTTAATAATTTCCCTGTTGGGTTTTGGACTTATTGGGGACCAGTTACCCCTTTCTTTCTTTGTATTTCTCCCCTTTGGAATGGGAATTTCTATACTATGCCTGTCCCAGTACTGTATTTTAGAAACACATAACTTGTTAATCTCACAAGCTCACAGCTGAATGAGTATTTGCCTCTGGTTGGAGCATGCCTTGAGTCTCATCCTTATCTGATTTAGGTGAGATTCTGGGTTTTAGCCTTTTGAGTTGGTGCTGGAACAAGTTAAGACTTTTGAGGCTATTAGGATGGAATGAATGTACCTTGTTTGTGAGAAGAACATAAATTTTGGGAGGGCCAGGGGCTGAATGCTATGGTTTGAATGTTTCCTCCAAACCCATGTTGAAATTTATTTGCCAATGTAACAGTATTGGAAGGTGAGGCCTCTAAAAGGTGATTAGATCATGAAGGCACTACCCTCACGAATAGATTAATACCATTATCATGAAAGTTGATTAGTTATTGCAGGAATAGCCTCCTGTTAAAAAGAATTAGTGTGCCTTAATTTCCTCTCTGTCTCACACACCCACTTTCTCACAAAGTTCTTGTGCTGTGTTGAAGTAACAGGTGATATAGTCCCACAGAGATGTAGAAGATAAATGAGCACAGAAAAACACAGCACAAGAATTTAGATAGCTCTCTAATACGCTGAGATTATGGCCAACAGTACCACCACCCGCGGACCCACCCTGGCACAAACACACTGCTTCAGACGACTGAACACCTCCTGCCAGAACTTCTCAAACTTCTCATGGTTTTGTTGATAGAAACCCAGTTTCAGAACTTATCTAGGGCTGACTTTAGAAGAGAGAGACAGAGATCATGCTATATCTTCATCTCTTGGGGGCCAAATAGCCTGCCTTCTGTTTTTTTGTTTTTTCAAGACAGAGTTTTGCTCTGTTGCCCGGGCTGGAGTGCAGTGGCGTGATCTCAGCTCACTGCAACCTCCGCCTCCTGGGTTCAAGCAATTCTCCTGCCTCAGGCTCCTGAGTAGCTGGGACTACAAGCACGTGCCACCGTGCCCAGCTAATTTTTGTATTTTCGGTAGAGATGGGGTTTCACCGTGTTGGCTAGGCTGGTCTCGATCCCCTGACCTCAGGTGATCTGCCTGCCTCGGCCTCCCAAAGTGGTGGGATTACAGTCGTGAGCCACTGCACCTGGCCTGCCTTCTGTTCTTATAATCTCATAAGTCTGTGTATGAGGAGAGAGTTTACTATCCTCCAAAATAGAAAGCTGAATCTTAAACCTAAGGCAGATGTACCTTGAAACAAAAGAAAAGAAAAGAAAAGAAAAGAAAACAAAAAACACATGGGCCACGATGATTTCTAAAGGGCTAAAGAGAATCATTGAATTCACGAGAAAAAAGAAACAACACTCAAAGGAAGGGGTCATGCAGGGAACTTCTTTACTCAGATGGTTTGCACCTCCTGTTCCCTTTACCTGGAAGGAAGGTGCTTTTGGTACATGGTTGCCCCCGACCGTCTCCCTCTTGCCCTGACCTAATAGGTTAGCCCACGGTTCTAAGCTTGAACGTAACTTTAGAAAGAGCTTTCCTAAGACCCCAGTTAGCATTGTCTTCTGTTTTTATCACCCTGTATTTTTTCCTACACCTGTTATAGTTATTTCTTAGTTATTTATGCGTAATCATTAAGAGTAAAGACTTGAGACAAGCAGCCTAAGTTTGACTCTTGCCTCTGTCATTTTCTATTTATATGACTTTGGCAAGTAATTTAATCTTCTCTAATCAGTTTCTCTAACAATGGGTCATCAAGTAATCATGATACCTGAGCTGCCCATCATAAACTGGGTTTTCTGGGTCATGAAGCCATAGATTGGGCGTGTTAGATAGCAATCTGCCACTAAGGAGAAGGCAACAAGAGAACAGGTTCAAGCCAGCCAGGATGGCACAAGTTAATTGCATGAGCAGGTAGTTCTGCTCCACTGCCTTCTCTCTTCTATTGCACACCTGTGGCCTCTTAGTTTTCTGTTTAATAACGAACTGATTTGAGACAGGAGAAACTGGCATTTAAGAATGGGTATTCTGGCAACAACTGGGAAGTGGACTCCCTAAGCATTAAACCACAATCAAGGGTGTCTCATCCATTTCGTCTGGACGGGTCTACATTAATTCATGGCTAGTTGCTAACAGCTTGACTTCTGTCATGGTTAGAATTTATTCTCACTGGAATAAACAGATATTCGTGGATATGGATGTTCCTGTTAATAATGCTTCTGCCACCATCATTAACTGTGGACTTAGGGAATGCTTTATTCTCCATCAATGTGTTTTAAACACAGAATTATTTCCACCCAAGAAACTTATTTCACCACAAAGAAGTAGAGCAATATGTTCATGCCCATGGAAATCATTTATCTTACCGTGCACCCCATCATCAGAAGCAACCAGCCTGATGGAATAATGGAATGAATGGTCAGATGAAATCTCAATTTAACTATAAGTTGGGGGCAAACACTCTGAAAAGATTAGATTATATCTTAGAATGCAATATATGCTCAGAACCAGCAACTAATATATAATTCTGCTTTTCCCATAGTCAGAGTACACAAGTCCAAGACTCAAGATGTAGAAGTGGGAATAAATTCTCCCATTCCTGCAACTGATTTTTGTTCATTTGGAAGTCTTAGTTACTAAGGGAAAAATGCTTCCACTACGGAACATAACAATACTTTAGTTGATTTGAATGCTAAGACCATTTTGGGATCCTGATGCCTCCATGCCACAATATAAGCATAGAGGTTATTCTACAGGCTGAGAAAACTGATCCCCATTATTAAAAGGGAATTGCATGGCTGTTGCACAATGAAGTAGAGACGACTGTGTCTGGAATACAGGAAATTCTCTGAAGTGCTACTTTATTCTTCCTGTCCAATTACAGTAAATATAAAGCTCTGAAACTGAAAAAACAAATCCATGCCATTAAAAATGTTAACCTTTCAAGAATGAAGATTTTCATCATCCCACCCGATAGATAATGCTGACCCAGTGAGGTTCTAGTAGTGGAAAACAAAATATAGAATTGGTAGCAGAAGAAGGAAGTTATAAATATTGCTTGCAGCCTCATTAGCAGTTAAAAAAACAAACAAACACTGGGTACCTAGGCGTATCTTTTTCCTTTCTTGTCATATTTTCTTCTTGTTTTCCTCTATCTCTTTGTTATTTTACATAAAATTATTGACGGTAGTTGACAGGTGGAATTGATTGAATTTCAAGAGTATTTAACATTGCATGGAAATGAATATCAAGGATATCACTCTGAGATAGAGATGACTTTAGGACTCTTGTGTCCTTATTTAGAGAAAAAATAAGAGTATCTTTACTTGTATCCATACAAGTATGGATAATGCATCTCTTTAGGCAAAAGCAAGAAGTTGCCTCTCTTGTTTAATGGAGTCCAAACACATAAAAAGGTATGCACAGATGTTGAAAGGTCAAAGGCGTGATTGAACTGGTATTAAATGATTGTCTCTCAGTTTTAAGTTCAGACTTCTATATTCTGCTTTATGATGGTGGTTTTTGCAAGCTAGATCCTTGTTAAATTCTGCCAGTAGGGAGTGCTGGAGGGAGACTGGCAAGCTGGACAAGGGATGCATCTTTTCCTGTTTCCTCTTCCTCTCAACAGCTTTTTACCTGGGCAGTGGCAGTTGGTTTCAGAGCTATAGTTGGTTTTGTTCCATGGTTTTCCCCCCACACTTTCAGAACCAGCTTCCTGGTGCCCCACAGAGATACCAGCACCATCTGAACAGTTCCCCTTCCCTAAAGGTATGCATTTTATTTTCATGGAGGTCCTTTGTTCCTGAGATGTTTGGGTTCTAGTTCCAAGGGATCCCTCCCTCACACTTTTTAATTAATTAATTAATTAATTTTAGAGATGGGATCCGCCTTCGTCACCCAGGCTGGAGTGCCACTGTACAATCATAGCTCACTGCAGCCTTGAATTCCTGGGCTCAAGAGATCCTCCAGCTGCACTTCCTTTCCCCACACTTCTAAAGTGATCTTAGAAGTATGGACGTCCAACATTTTCCTTGTGTTTCCCTAGACTTACAGGTTTTAGCTGTTTCTTGCAGTTTCTGTCTTTGTTAACTCAATATCTCCCTTTGGCTTTTTGTGTCCTTTAATACCTGGTTAACCACTCTTAATTTTAAAACCTCTGTAAAAAATAACTGGTGCTGTTTTTGGTTTCTGACTGACCCACATAGAGAGTAGTATGACTTTCAGATTTGTGTGAAGAGTAACTGAGTCAGAAGATAAAAAGTGTTTATAGCAATGCCTCTCATATAGTAATTGTCATATAAGTAGAAGCTATTATTATTATTTACTTAAGATCTGTCTTTCCCATTAGTTTAAGCTCCATGAGGATAGGGATTATGATGCTGTATACATACTAGGGTCTAGCAGTACCTGGAACATAGTAGGCTTTGAACATATGTTTGTTAAAGGAATTAGGAAGAGGTTGGAGGAGAGAGAAAGAAGGATACGCAATTTGGGTATAGAAAAAAAGGTAGCTTTCTTTATATTTTTATTATTATTTTTATATAATATAATATAATTCCTCACTCTTTCTGGGCTTCATTCCACAAGTTTCATTAGAAATCAGCCTCTACCCTTGTGAACATGTTCGGTCACGCTGCCATTTCTCTCCAGGGTGTTAGAATTACACAGAGTGGAAAGCCCAAGTGTGTGTGAGATGGAGGTAAGGGTGGGAGAGGCATCTGGGGTCATGGGGCATCTGTTCACACAAGTGGCTGATGAGATGTCTAGTGGCCAGACTCAAATGGCTTCCTCAGACTGCACAGTTCTCAGCTTCCTCCATGCCATGCTCTAGGCATGGGAATATTTGTGTTCCTGCTGGTGGTTCTGTCCCCTGGAAGTATCCTGCAGTTGTTCCCTGTCTAGAGGTTGATGCCTCCTTGTGAGTTTGCCAGGGAAGCTGGATGCAGGTACTATCTCTAGAATCTCATAGACTTCTCCTGCTTTTATTCTCCAACCACTAGTCCCAAACAGATCTGATTCTAGAAGGCACACAATCTTTCTCTGTTCGTGGTTCTGGTGCAGCTTCCTTTCTATGTCCCAATCTTCTCCTCACCCTGGGATTAACATTCATGAACAAACTCCAAGAAGACTTGAGCCACTTCTTTTTACGTTGCTACTCCCCATCCCTTCAGACCACAGTTATGTGCTTTCTTTGGAGTGGGATAAGAAAGATAACACAGAGAGAAAAAAATGTGAAAAATATTAAAATACCCTGCCACTGAAGGAAGGAAAGCAGCAGAGGAAAGAGGAAGGGATTCTTTTTTGAAATTAAACTATCCTTTTCCTTCTTTTCTGAACAAACTGGCTATACAGTGAAAGCGCAAGGGTTTATGGCAACCTGCAGGATATATTGATCTTGTTCTTGCTCTCAAGGTTATTTATTTACTTATTTTAAGGGATGAGACAGAGACTAGAAAAGGAGAGGGACTTTCCTTTCATGTGCAGAAGATGGAGCCATGTCTTTGCAATCCTCTTCTGTAGTGTGCGTGTGTGTGTGTGAGAGAGATTTTTTCAAAGAAAGTCATTGTGAAGAGGCTGAGGCAACAACCTCACCCAGAAATTGGAGTCACAGAAGAAGCATTAACTTCTAAAGGTCTTCATTGCACAGGTCGTGGCTCCTGCAGCAGCTGAAGCTCACAAAATAGACACTCCACTTTATGCCTTTCACGTCAGCACAGTTCTTTAGGCAGTCCTTGAAGGTTAACCAGGGAGTACCGTCCTCTGTGGAAGGGATTAAAAACAGATCAGAAAGCCTGGCCATGAAACTTCTGCAAAAAGACTTTTCTCCAGACCACACCAACATATAGAGAGAATCTTGTGTAGTTCAAAGCTCCGTTATTCAAATGTAAAGAACTGGAAGATGTCGCAAGTTGGGGGCTTCCCAAAAGAAATGCAGCGATGGAGCAGTCTAAAATGATTACTGGGGGTAGGGCAGTAAGGAGAACAGTAATTCAGGGAATGCCAAAGCTGGGTGTTTCTCTTGAGAATCTTAACACTGATTTAAGTGAGGGTTATAAATGCCAAGAGACAATTTAGCACAAAGGGTGGAAAAAGAGAAATCATGATGTCTTGTCTTAACCATCCAGGGCAATTCAGCCACAGTCTACTGATGATGCTGGCCCTTCTATTTCCACAGTTTAGAACCAACTGTAAGGAAACCCAGACAGGCACAAGAGGCACAAGGACCAAAAGCCCCCTCCTCTCAACAACCCACTGTTACCCATTGGGCATAGATGACACCTATTCTCTCACCTCGATTTATTCTCCTCTGTTTTCTTCAGGCTTCTCAAAATACTAATTCCTTAGCTGTAGGCCCCCACCCTCCTTAGTGACCACTTCCATCTAATTTTCATTACGGTATATGATGCGGATGAAGGAATCAGCCATCGCAGGTGTGAGACTGCCTATAGTAAAAGTAAAGTAAGGTCTCCCCTTTCCCCTGTGGCTGATATGTCCCTGTCTACTTCCTCTACCCATTCTTCTTTTCCCCAACCCACAACTTACTTTTGGAAATCCTTCCAACCATGCAGGCCTCTTCAGTTCCTGCTGTGCATATTCCTCTTCCTCTGGAGCAGTTTTCTCCCGGGAACTGGAGGTGGCACATCCTACACTGAACAATTTCTATCACTTGGCCGGAGAGTGGGGAAAGAGAATTGAGAAGCAATGGCACTACCACAAAAGAACCCCTCTCCCTTTTTGGGTTAGAAGTCTGCCTGGAGCCAGAGGACTTTGCCAGAGCCCATCAAGCGTGAACATCTTCCTCTGCGGAAATACTCTAAGCCACGAGAGTGACTGAGGTTTATGGTCTCAGGAATTTTAGCCTGAAAAATGGGAGGGGAAAGAAAGGTGGAGGAACAAGGAAAAGTGAAACATTATCAAGACTGAGATGATCAGCAGGTCCTCTTCATACTTACGAGGAAATTCATATTCCACAGTAGCTATTTCATTGACTGTACCTGCAAAGAGAAAGAAAACACATCTGAAATGTGCCTGAGATTTACTCTTGTATTGGGTTGTTATAATCTGCCCTTCAGGGTCCATCCTGTACTCTTAAATTGGAGCCATTCCAGGACCTCTGTCCCCCTAATGACTAGTCACCTACTGGGCATCTCTGCACCTCTTCTCTCCTTCTAAATCTCTTCACCTCTTCGAGGCTTCTCAGATTCATCTAACCATTCCTATAGGATGCAGCACAGACCAGAAGGAGAAAGATAAGTGCACATGCTTTTTTGCTTCATTCCTTCTTTTTAATTGACTCTGTGTGGCACAATTAAGGTAAGAGTCTTAATTGACTCTTACCTGTGGGTGCCTGGAATCTGACAATGGGGACAACCTGAAATTCCTGAAGTTGTCATTCTTTAGATTTGGCCAAGCAACACATGAAAAGCCAATATTCCACTTCCTCCTTTCCCTTTTCCTTGCCCTTGCCCTTCACTGACACTCACTCCTGACCTTGTCCGTTGATGCTAATGTTATTTTGTCAAATCTAAAATCAGCTCCCATCCCAGCTCTGTCCTGCTGGAAGAGGTTGTTGAGTGTTGGAACTCAAGGTCTATTTCTTTTTTTTTTTTTAGCCCCTGGTGCTCACCTCACCCCACCCATCTTTTCCTCCTCAGACCTGCCCCTTCTCATACCACTTATCTATTTCTACTCACCTGCAAATTTTCTCTTTAAAAATGATCCAGATACCGCTGTTGAAAAAAAAAAAAAAAAGATACACTGTCTGTAGACTTCATTTTCCAAACCCCATCTCAAAGCTTCTGTGAAATCCACTCGATTCCTCTCTGATCTGCCTCTTTCCCCCCATAAAGGAAGGGAGAAGAGCTTTAGTTAAGGTCCTGGGGATATGACATACCCCGGGTAGAAGGCATAACATTAGAGCAGAAGCTCATCATGTTTCTGTTACGACAGGACTTCCATGAGAAGGCCTCTGCCATGAGTGCTCTCACCTGTTCCTAAATTCAGGATTCTTACCAGCTGTCAACCCTAGGGACTCACCCCTAAAGCAGCAGAGCAGGATGGGGAGTTCCAGCAAGAGGGACTTGTCCATTTTGGAAAGAGGGAGGGCCAGGCTATAGCAAGAAGATTCAAGAGTGCCTATTTATACCCCTGCAAAGTTGGGCTTTCCTGCGAAAGGTTAGGGGTGGGGATGTTGTGGAAGCTCTTGGAAGGCATACGCTGCTCCTAGGGAAATCAATGTCTCTGTAATTTCTCTCCCTTGCAACTTGGTGGGAGAGGGAATGGCTAGGTCAATCCTGAATCTGATTTATTCCAGTTCTACCACTCAGGATTTTTGATGCCAGGTTCTATGGTCTTTTCACTATACCATACTGTAAAAGAATGCAAAGATAAAAACTGGGCTGGATGGGTAGAATTGAGAGTCATCTATATCAAGACATTGATTAAAGCTGAGAGAATATATAAGTATAAATCATTGGAATGCAGAAAGGCAAAAAGAAGGCTGAACACAGACTTAAAAATACATACCTCTAGGAATACAGAGAAAGGTTAGGCTCAGAGGCATACAGAGGGTTCCCATGAGGAGAGTAAAGTTTCTCACTGTCAATCATCCTGGAAAGAAGCAGACCCTAGGGTAGAAAATGAAAGGGAGGAGGAAACTGTTTCCTTTCTTGGGGCTTCCTCGTGGCTGCGACTTAGACTTTAGTTGAGAGAGAGAGATTTAAGACTACTTCATCTGGAGAAAGGTAAGCTGGTCCTTCTCACTCGATGGCAGGCCAGGGGATTGAACCCGTGGATTCTAAGAGGAGCCATATCTAGTATCTCATTCTAAGTTTTCTGTTCATTTCCTTCAGTTATTGCTATGCATTCAGTGCATTGTAATGAATGTTGCAGCTTAGTCTTCATTGTCATTGTAGAGAACTGACGGAAGAGCCTGTGCCCGTGCTTAGGGCAAAGCATATACTGCTAGGAACATCTTCTCTATATGAGAAGAAGAGTAGCAACTGGAAGGAAGCAGGTTGCAGCAGGGCACAATGCAGGTCTACAGCCAAGTGCGATGGTGGTCTAAGCAAGATGTTGGCTGAAGTGGTTGGGGACAGCAAGAGTAATGTATAAGAGATTTTTGCATCCATGATATTTTGGAGGTTATTATCACATGTCAAAAGATCAAACTGGCATTTCCATGCACAGAGGAAGAGACTTATATACTAACTCCTGACCTGGCACTGACTACGCTGATGAAGTTTTAAAATAACACCATGAAGTATTAATGTACTACATACACACTTGTGCACACATATGCACATGAGTACACACACACACGCATGCACACATGACAGCATCGATTTTTGTGTTCTGCGTATTCATGGACAGAAGTCTTCCTTTCCTTCCTCTCATTTCCCTGAACTTTAGCATCTTCCCTTGCATCTTTACATTCCTTTCTTTTGCCTTTTGAGGTTTCCCCTCCTTTCCTTCCAGGAACCCCATAATTATTTGCCTAATGGCACCCATAAGAAAGGAGGAAAAGTTCTCTTCTTCCGCCCTGTCAGAAACGTCTCCTTACCTAATTACGCCTCTATAATGTTATTATACCACTTCCCCTACAGCAGAAATCTCCTCCTCCCAGCCAATGATTTGTACTGATCCACCTGTATTCCTTGCTTATATTTGAACTCCTTTATCGACTTACCCCTAACATCTCCTCAAATGTATGAATACTCCCTAGCCTCCTGGCCCTAATACCGATTTTCTTACTGAGTCTCACTCTGCTCCTTTTCTTTGTGACTTTAATCCTTTTACTTTTTGCCTTAAGGGACTCCCCACCACCAAATTCTTCTTATGTCATAAATTCCAGACCTGTGGCCAAAAAGTATTCAAGAATCCCTTTTGCCTTATTGTTTTGAACCCTATGGAACTTTGTAAAGCCCTTTATTCATGATCCCTCCTCTCTAGCACAGAGTTCAGGAGACTCAATTAGTCCAGAAGAGTAAGCCCTGGCAACTCTGAGAGTGATGGGGTACTTAGTCACGTCTCTGTGTGCGATTAGAAGATGTTTAGATTATGGCTGAGAAGTTTTAGTTTGCATCTCCAATGTTATCCTGCAAATTAAAAAAAATGATGATTTTTGAATGGAAATTCACCTTCCAATCAGTTATTAATTTTAAAAGAAATAAATCTACGCTTCACAGGGGATACAGCAACACATCCTGAGTTTCACTGGTAACTGAGATGTTTTTACATAATAAGCATTTTGAATATATTAACTGGGCTAGTGATGAATACCAGGATTTGAGGAAAGACATCTCAGCTTAGGCAGACCTTCCATATGAGGAGGGTAAACCAGATGAACCACAGATATGGTTCCACTGCAGCACCAGTGGCCAGGCTGCTGGAGTTTTCCTAACACCACAGGACTTAACACTAGTAGCGTGCAGAGAAGGAACAGTTCTTCTCTGTCAGGCTTTGAAGGAATGGTCAGATCAGAATAGCCTGTTCTTTTCCCTCAGGCAAGTGAACAGCATAGCTCTGGGTGACTTAAACTAGATGAAATCAGAGTCATTCTATCCTCTTGAGGGACATGAAAGATGGAGGAAATATTCAGACAATATGGGCAGATCCAAGAAAGAGTTTCTAGGAGCCGTTATGGCTCTGGGGAGCTTTTCTGTGTACGTTCTTCGCTACTATGAAACTTTCCATCTCTTAAGAATTTCTGTGAATCTCAGAATCTCTCAATATGTTGACAGTTCCCCAGATAATTTCTTTCTATTGTACTGAGGGTTGGAGAAGATATCCTGGACATTAAAGTGACCAGGGAGGCAGGTCTGGGATTCAAGAGTGAAGAAGTAACCAATAATTTATTTATCGTTCCTATTGTAGCTTGCAGATTACATAAAAGTCCTGGATTTTAATATTTTGTACCAACAAACCTAGCTATCCCCCTGCGGATTCTTTTTAAAGGTGACCTCAGCTGAGGAGAAATTAGGGACTCCTCCCCTACTTTGCATGGTAAATTCACAAGTACGTGAAGGCCACTCCCAGAGACTTCCTCTCAAAATGCCAGTGCACTCAAGGAGGCATGTAGCTGCCAGTATTGGTGAGCTTACTACATACTTGCAAAGTGTCTTTCTGAGACAATAAAAATGTTCTTTCTGTGTTTAGAGAGGCTATCTGTGGCCAGTTTGCCTAAGCAGTTTCTCCCTTGTTATTTCCTCTGTGTGTGTGTACATATGCATAGGTGTGGGACTTTCATATTGGTGAAATATAATTCACATACCAGAAAAGGCATAAGATTTAAATTAATATTTTGAACTATTTTAATGCAAATTGTGTAACTACAAACCAGGTCATAAAGTTCAATATTGCTCAAACCACTGAAAACTCCCCATCCCAAGTGGTCCTCTCTAAATACATTGTTTTTTCCTCATCTGCTGGGAAACACTATTCTTTCTTTTATGAATTCTAACCATTGTTTTCTGTTGTAGTTTTACCACACTATATTTTTGCCTGTTTTATTATTTTTTATATTTGAGATGGAGTCTCACTCTGTTGCCCAGGCTGGAATGCAGTGGCACGATCTTGGCTCACTGCAACCTCCACCTCTGGGGTTAAAGCAATTCTCCTGCCTCAGCACCCCACTACCCATGCCACCAGTAGCTGGGTTTACAGGTGCATGTCACCACACCCAGCTAATTTTTGTATTTTTAGTAGAGACAGGGTTTCGCCATGTTAGCCAGGCTGGTCTCGAATTCCTGACCTCAAGTGATCCACCCACCTCGGCCTCCCAAAGTTCTGGGATTACAGGTATGAGACACCATGCCTGGCCACCTATTTTAAATATTGATGTAAATGAAATCATACAGTATGCATTCTAGGAATTATTCATGGTTTTGTATAAAGCTTTTTTTGCAATATATTATGGTATTTAGTTATATGAATATTATGATGGAGAACTTTCCAGTACTGATGGAAAACATCAGCCCAGAGATTCAAGAAGCCCAAAAAGCCCTAAGCAAGAAGAACAAAAAATGCAGCATGATAGTAAAATTTCAGAAAGTCAAAGAAAATAATAAAATGTTAAAAGCAACCAGAGGACAAAGGACATAATACATTCCAAAGAACATTAGATTGACGGCTGAATTCTCAGTAAGAAGGAGGCTAGATGCTATGGGATGATATCTTTAATGTGCCAACATATAATTGTATATCCAGAGAAAATATTCTTCTGTATTAAAGTGAAATAAACACATTATTAAGCAATAATAATGCCATTAACAAACTTGCACTTATTGGGACTAAGTACTATCAATAAATAATTGTTAAGTTGAATTGATATGTTAATTTGAATTAATCAAGACTGGAGGGCAGATCAGGTTCCAAGATGGCTGAATAAGAACAGCTCCAGGCTACAGCTCCCAATGTGAGTGACACAGAAAGTGGGTGATTTCTGCATTTCCAACTGAGGTACCAGGTTCATCTCACTGGGGCTTGTCGGACAGTGGGTGCACGACAGTGGGTGCAGCCTACCGAGCGAGAGCCGAAGCAGAGCGAGGCATCACCTCACTTGGGAAGCACAAGGGGTAAGGGAATTCCCTTTCCTAGCCAAGGGAAATTGTGACACACAGAACCTGGAAAATCGGGTCACTCCCACCCTAATACTGTGCTTTTCCAAGGGTCTTAGCAAACAGCACACCAGAAGATTATATCCTGCGCCTGGCTCGGAGGGTCCCATGCCCACAGAGCCTCCCTCATTGCTAGCACAGCAGTCTGAGTTCTAACTGCAAGGCAGCAGCGAGGCTGGGGGAGGGGCGCCCGCCATTGCTGAAGCTTGAGTAGGTAAACAAAGTGGCCAGGAAGCTCGAAGGGGGTGGAGTCCACCGCAGCTCAAGGGGGCCTGCCTGCCTCTGTAGACTCCACCTCTGAGGACAGAGCATAGCCAAACAAAAGGCAGCAGAAACTTCTGCAGATTTAAATATCCCTGTCTGACAGCTTTGAAGAGAGTAGTGGTTCTCCCAGCATGGAGTTTGAGATCTGAGAATGGACAGACTGCCTCTCAAGTGGGTCTGTGACCCCTGAGTAGGGTAACTGGGAGGCACCCCCAGTGAGGGCAAATTGACACCTCACACGGCCAGGTACCCCTCTGAGATGAAGCTTCCAGAGGGACAATCAGGCAGCAGCATTTGCTGTTCAGCAACATTCACTCTTCTGCAGCCTCCACTGCTGATACCCAGGCAAACAGGGTCTGGAGTGGACTTCCAGCAAACTCCAACAGACCTGCAGCTGAGGGTCCTGACTCTTAGAAGGAACACTAACAAACAGAAAGGACATCCACACCAAAATCCCATGTGTACGTCACCATCACCAAAGAACAGAGGTAGATAAAACCACAAAGATGGGGAAAAAACAGAGCAGAAAAGCTGAAAATTCTAAAAATCAGAGCACCTCTCCCCCTCCAAAGGAACACAGCTCCTCGCCAGCAATGGAACAAAGCTGGATGGAGAATGACTGACGAGTTGAGAGAAGAAGGCTTCAGACGATCATACTTCTTCGAGCAAAAGGAGGAAGTTCGAACCCATCTCAAAGAAGCTAAAAACCTTGAAAAAAGATTAAATGAATGGCTAACTAGAATAACCAATGTAGAGAAGTCCTTAAATGACCTGATAGAGCTGAAAACCATGGTGCGAGAACTACATGACAAATGCACAAGCTTCAGTAACTGATTCGATCAACTGGAAGAAAGGGTCTCAGTGATTGAAGATCAAATGAATGAAATGATGCGAGAAGAGAAGTTTAGAGAAAAAAGAGTAAAAAGAAAGGAACAAATTCTCCAAGAAATATGGGACTATGTGAAAAGACCAAATCTACATATGATTGGTGTACCTAAAAGTGATGGGAAAAATGGAACTAAGTTGGAAAACACTCTGCAGGATATTATCCAGGAGAACTTCCCCAACCTAGCAAGGCAGGCCAACATTCAAATTCAGGAAATACAGAGAATGCCACAAAGATACTCCTCAAGAAGAGCAACTCCAAGATACATAATTGTCAGATTCACTAATGTTGAAATGAAGGAAAAAATGTTAAGGGCAGCCAGAGAGAAAGGTCGGGTTACCCACAAAGGGAAGCCCATCAGACTAACAGCAGATCTCTCAGCAGAAACTCTACAAGCCAGAAGAGAGTGGGGGCCAATATTCAACATTCTTAAAGAAAAGAATTTTCAACCCAGAATTTCATATCCAGCCAAACTAAGTTTCATAAGTGAAGGAGAAATAAAATCCTTTACAGACAAGCAAACGCTGAGAGATTTTGTCACCACCAGGCCTGCCCTACAAGAGCTCCTGAAGGAAGCACTAAACATGGAAAGGAACAACCAGTACCACCCACTGCAAAAACATGCCAAAATGTAAAGACTATCGATGATAGGAAGAAACTGCATCAACTAACAAGCAAAATAATCAGCTAACATCATAATGACAGGATCAAATTCACACATAACAATATTAACCGTAAATGTAAATGGGCTAAATGCTCCAATTAAAAGACACAGACTGGCAAATTGGATAAAGAATCAAGACCCATCAGTGCGCTGTATTCAGGAGACCCATCTCACGTGCAGAGACACATATACGCTCAAAATAAAGGGATGGAGGAAGGTCTACTAAGCAAATGGAAAACAAAAAAAGGCAGAGTTTGCAATCCTGATCTCTGACAAAACAGACTTTAAACCAGCAATGATCAAAAGAAACAAAGAAGGCCATTACATAATGGTAAAGGGATCAATTCAACAGGAAGAGCTAACTATCCTAAATATATATGCACCCAATACAGGAGCACCCAAATTCATAAAGCAAGTCCTTAGAGACTTACAAAGAGACTTAGACTCCCACACAATAATAATGGGAGACTTTAACACCCTAATGTCAACATTAGACCAATCAACGAGACAGAAAGTTAACAAGGATATCCAGGAATTGAACTCAGCTCTGCACCAAGTGGAACTAATAGACAGCTACAGAACTCTCCACCCCAAATCAACAGAATATACATTCTTCTCAGCACCACATTGCACTTATTCCAAAATTGACCACGTAGTTGGAAGTAAAGCACTCCTCAGCAAATGTAAAAGAACAGAAATCATAACAAACTGTCTCTCAGACCACAGTGCAATCAAACTAGAACTCAGGACTAAGAAACTCAATCAAAACCACTCACCTACATGGAAACTAAACAACCTGCTCCTGAATGACTACTGGGTACATAACGAAATGAAAGCAGAAATAAAGATGTTCTTTGAAATCAATGAGAACAAAGATACAACATACCAGAATCTCTGGGACACATTTAAGGCAGTGTGTAGAGGGAAATTTATAACACTAAATGCCCACAAGAGAAAGCAGGAAAGATCTAAAATTGACACCATAACATCACAATTAAAAGAACTAGAGAAACAAGAGCAAACACATTCAAAAGCTAGCAGAAGGCAAGAAATAACTAAGATCAGAGCAGAACTGAAGGAGTTAGAGACACAAAAAAACCCTTCAAAAAATCAATGAATCCAGGAGCGGGTGTTTTGAAAAGATCAACAAAATTGATAGACTGCTAGCAAGACTAATAAAGAAGAAAAGAGAGAAGAATCAAATAGACGCAATAAAAAATGATAAAGGGGATATCACCATCGACCCCATAGAAATACAAACTACCATCAGAGAGTACTATAAACACCACTATGCAAATAAACTAGAAAACCTAGAAGAAATGGATAAATTCCTGGACACATACACTCTCCCAAGACTAAAACAGGAAGAAGTTTAATCCCTGAATAGACTAATAACAGGCTCTGAAATTGAGGCAATAATTAATAGCCTACCAACCAAAAAAGTCCAGGACCAGACGGATTCACAGTCGAATTCTACCAGAGGTACAAGGAGGAGTTGGTACCATTCCTTCTGAAATGATTCCAATCAATAGAAAAAGAGGGAATCCTCCCTAACTCATTTTATGAGGCCAACATCATCCTGATAACAAAGCCTGGCAGAGACACAACAGAAAAAGAGAATGTTAGACCAATATCCCTGATGAAAATTGATGCAAAAATCCTTAATAAAATACTGGCAAACTGAATCCAGCAGCACATCTAAAAGCTTATACACCATGATTAAGTGGGCTTCATCCCTGGGATGCAAGGCTGGTTTAACATATGCAAATCAATAAATGTAATCCAGCATATAAACAGAACCAAAGACAAAAACCACAGGATTATCTCAATAGATGCAGAAAAAGACCTTTGACAAAATTCAACAGCCTTTCATGCTAAAAACTCTCAATACATTCGGTATTGATGGAATGTATCTCAAAATAATAAGAGCTATTTATGACAAACCCACAACCAATATCATACTGAATGGGCAAAAACTGGAAGCATTCCCTTTGAAAACTGGCACAAGACAGGGATGCCGTCTCTCTCCACTCCTGTTCAACATAGTGTTGGGAGTTCTGGCCAGGGCAATCAGGCAGGAGAAAGAAATAAAGGGTCTTCAATTAGGAAAAGAGGAAGTCAAATTGTCCCTGTTTGCAAATGACATGATTGTGTATTTAGAAAACGTCATTGTCTCAGCCCAAAATCTCCTTAAGCTGATAAGCAACTTCAGCAAAGTCTCAGGATACAAAATCAATGTGCAAAAAATCACAAGCATTCTTATACACCTATAACAGACGAACAGAGAGCCAAATCATGAGTGAACTCCCATTCACAATTGCTTCAAATAGAATAAAAGACCTAGGAATCCAACTTATGAGGGATGTGAAGGACCTCTTCAAGGAGAACTACAAACCACTGCTCAAGGAAATAAAAGAGGACACAAACAAATGGAAGAACATTCCATGCCCATGGATAGGAAGAATCAATATCGTGAAAACGACCATGCTGCCCAAGGTAATTTATAGATTCAATGCCATTCCCATTAAGCTACCAATGACTTTCTTCACAGAATTGGAAAAAACTACTTTAAAGTTCATATGGAACCAAAAAAGAGCCAACATTACCAACACAATCCTAAGCCAAAAGAACAAAGCTGGAGGCATCACGCTTCCTGACTTCAAACTATATTACAAGGCTACAGTAAACAAAACAGCATGGTTCTGGTACCAAAACAGAGATATAGAACAATGGAACAGAACAGAGACCTCAGACAAAATACCACACATCTACAACCGTCTGATCTTTGACAAACCTGACAAAAACAAGACATGGGGAAAGGATTCCCTATTTAATAAAGGGTGCTGGGAAAACTGGCTAGTCATATATAGAAAGCTGTAACTGGATCCCTTCCTTACACCTTATACAAAAATTAATTCAAGATGGATTAGAGACTTAAATGTTAGACCTGAAACCATGAAAACCCTAGAAGAAAACCTAGGCAATACCGTTCAGGACATAGGCATGGGCAAGGACTTCATGTCTAAAACACCAAAAGTAACGGCAATAAAAGCCAAAATTGACAAATGGGATCTAATTAAACTAAAGAGCTTCTGCACAGCAAAAGACACCACCATCAGAGTGAACAGGAAACCTACAGAATGGGAGAAAATTTTTGCCATCTACTCATCTGACAAAGCACTAACATTCAGAACCTATGAAGAACTCAAACAAATTTACAAGAAAAAAAAAAAAACTATCAAAAAGTGAGCAAAGGATATGAACAGACACTTCTCAAAAGAAGACATTTATGCAGCCAACGACACATGAAAAAATGCTCATCATCACTAGCCATCAGAGAAATGCAAATCAAAACCATAATGTGATACCATCTCACAACAGTTAGAATGGCAATCATTAAAGATTCAGGAAACAACAGGTGCTGGAGAGGATGTGGAGAAATAGGAACAAAAGACTTTCACACTGTTGGTGGGACTGTAAACTAGTTCAACCATTGTGGAAGACAGTGTGGCGATTCCTCAAGGATCTAGAACTAGAAATACCATTTGACCCAGCCATCCCATTACTGGGTATATACCCAAAGGATTATAAATCATGCTGCTATAAAGACACATGCACACATATGGTTATTGTGGCACTATTCACATTAGCAAAGACTTGGAACCAAACCAAATGTCCATCAATGACAGACTGGAGTAAGAAAATGTGGCACATATACACCATGGAATACTATGCAGCCATAAAAAAGGATGAGTTCATGTCCTTTGTAGGGACATGGATGAAGCTGGAAACCATCATTCTCAGCAAACTATCGCAAGAACGGAAAACCAAATACTGTATGTTCTCACTCATAGATGGGAATTGAACAATGAGAACACTTTGACCCAGGAAGGGGAACATCACACACCGGGGCCTGTCGTGGGGTGGGGGAAGGAATAGCACTAGGAGATGTACCTAATGTAAATGACGAGTTAATGGGTGCAGCACACCAACATGGCACATGTATACATATGTAATGAACCTGCACGTTGTGCATATGTACCCTAGAACTTAATGTATAATTTTTAAAAAAAGAAAAGAAAAATAGGTGAAGAATATGGACAGGCAATTCACACAAAGAGGAAATGCAAATAGATTTTAAGCATACAAAGATATTTTCAACCTCATTTTTAATAAACATGTTAATTGAAACTAAAAAAAAAAAAAAAGACTGGAGGACAAATGTATCCATTCAACAACTACTGTAGAGAAGAAAGAAAAGATTTCCAAAGTGATCTTCTTTGGTTCCTCAGGCCCACAGAATCCCTACACTGCCAACCTCCTTAGTGCTTCAGCCTGGAGTTCACCAAACACAAACTCCAAGAATCTTCCTCCATGGTCAATCTTCCTGAATGCATGAGCATTAGTCCAGCTGTTCTGATTGAATCCAGAGGGACACAGATGTGTTATCTTTGGGCCAGCAGTACCTTTGGTACTTAAGAGGTTCATAAAAAAAATCATCCAGAGATATCAAGGATGATGCACAAATTCAGTGCCAAATTCTACTAAGAAATCAATTAAAATGAAACCTAGAAGGTGACAATATGATTGAGGACATAGAGCTCCTTCATGTCCACAGTGAGAACAGTAAAGGAAAGAAGGGGAAGCCAGATGAAAGGGAATAAAGAGTGAATTGTCTAGCAAAATAAGTTAGAAAATAAAGTTCTAAAAACCATAGACTGTAAAATGGATGAGGTAGCTAGGAATCAATCTAATGCAAGCTGTACGACTTCTCCAAGAAAATAACATAATTTAAAAAAACTAACTAAGATCCAAAAAAACCAAACAAGTTATTACAGAAACTTTTGTTTTGAAATCACAAGAAGTTACAAAAAATGGCTTCTATGTATTTTTTACCCAGTTTTCCCAATGATAACATCTTCAATAACCAATACATTTTCTAAACCAGGAAATAGACCTTGGTACAATACTATTAACTATTAACTTATGGACCTTATTTGAGTTTCTTCAGTTTTTACACATACTTTTTTGGTGTATATTACTACGAAATTTTATCAGTTGTGTACGTTTGTGTAAAATCACTAAAGCAGGATACGTAACTGTCCATCACCACATAAAGGGAACATTTAGTATGTAATCCTTTGGAAGTGGATTTTTTCATTTGGCATAATAGCCTTGAGAACCATCCAATTGTTGCAAGTATCAATAGTTCATTCTTTCTATTGCTGAATAGTATTCCATTGTATGGATGTACCACACTTTGTTTACCCTTTTACCCTTAGAGGAATATCTGTGTTCTTTCTAGTTTCAGAATATTACAAAGAAAGTTACTATGAACATTCCTTTCTAGGTTTTTGTGGAAACATGTGTTTTCTTTCCTCTCGGGTAAAAGCATTATACTGAGTGAAAGAATATACACACAAAAAGTGCTTGATTCTCTTTGTTTGAAATACTGTAGTAGTCAAAATTTATCTTAGTGACAGAAAGTAGAGGAGTGGTTACAAGGGATGGAAGGTAGGGTTTGATGTTGATTGCAAAGGGCATGAGGATGCTTTTTGAGATTATGGAAATGTCCTATATCTTGATTATGGTGGTGGTTACACAGTTGTACACACTGTCAAAACACAATGAAATCTACACTTAAATGTGTTCATTTTAATATGTGTAATCTCTACCTCAGTAAAATTGTTTCAAAAATGTTTTGCATATGAATCTAATAATTTTTCCTTGCATTGTTCATATATGTTTTAAGAAATTCTCCATATACATTTTGTACTTCTCAAATAAACAATTTAAAAAGAGAAAGAATAAGTTGGGTGTTGGTAGCCACTCTTGCAGGGTCATGATGTTGCTTGTAGGTGATGAATTCTCACTGAGAAGAACTTCCAAGCCACAGAAAACATAAGTATTTTTTCCTTTTTTGATCACGGAAGCTTAGGGAAGATTTTCAGTTTTGAGAAAAAAAAGAATGAGGTCACTTGAGTTCAAACTTCCGTCCTGTTAAAGCTTTGATTAGCATTCCGTCCTCTATAGAGGGATTAAAATCACACTGTGGTGGCAATAACAAATGGCCATAAAGAATCAGCATGCCTTTCAGTACTAGAGTGTTCATACAGTGCCTCTATAACTAGTGTGTGGAACAACAAACACCCATTAGACTGACAAAACATGGCGTGTTCAAAGGGTAGCAGTGTCCCAGCCACTGACACCTCTAACTTATCATATATCTTTTAATTTTGTGCCCTTTTCCATTGAGAAATATCAAATACATATGAAGTACACAAAACATATGTACATTTAAAAAGCTATAAATAACATTTATGCGGTACTTACTAAGTCCACTGTTATGTCTTTATTTCTATTTTTTGCTTAACGTTTTTTCTTTTTTTCAGTACACGTCAAAAAATTGTTATTATTCTTGAGTGTAATATCAAGAAACAAGCTTTTGCAATTTTATACACAACTATTTCTAATTACCTGTTGCTTATTTATGTGAAGTTGAAAACACGGTGTAATTTTTGATATTCTCTCTTCTTTCTCCTTCCTCACACTAATGTTTTATTAATATTATTTTAAATTGATGAACCATAATTGTATACATTTGTGGGGTTCAATGTGATGTTTTGATATATATATACAATGCAAGGTGATTAAATCAAGCTAATTAACATCACCTTGCTTACTTATTATTTTCTATAGTGAGACATTTGAGATTTACTCTCTTAGCTATTTTGAAATGTACAATGCATTATTGTTGCATATAGTCACCTTGCTGTGCAATAGATCTCAAAACTTATTCCTCCTATTTACCTGAAACTTTGTACCCGTTAATCAACAACTCCTCATTCCTTTCCTTCTCAGTGTGTCAGCCTCTGGTAACTATCATTCTACTCTCTACTTCTACGAGTTCAACTTTTTAAGACTTCACATACAATTGAGATCATGCGGTATTTGTCTTTCTGTGCCTGGCTTCCTTCATTTAGCATAACGTCCTTCAAATACATTCATGTTGTCACAAATGATAGAATTTTCTTCTTTTTTGTAAGGCTGAAGGGTATTCCATTGTGTATGTGTGTGTGCATGTGCATCACGGTTTCTTTGTCCATTCACCTTTCAATGGACAGTTAGGTTGATTTCCTAGTTCATCTACTGTGAATAATGCTGCAATAAACATGACATTGCAGATATCTCTTTGAGAAACTGATTTCATTTCCTTTGAATATATACCCAAAAGAGGGATTTCTGGAACATATGGTAGTTCTATTTTAATTTTGTGAGTAACCGCCATAGTGTTTTCCATTATAAGGATACTAATTTATATTCCCACTAACAGTGCACGAGGGTTCCCATTTCTCCACACCCTCCCCAAAACTTACCTTTTGTCTTTTTGATAATAGCAATTCTAATAAAAGTGTGAGGTTATATCTCACTGTTGTTTTGATTTGCGTTTCCCTGATAATTAGTGATATTGAGCATTTTTTCATAACTTTCTGGTTATTCGTATGTCTTCTTTTCAGAAATATCAATTCTGGTCTTTTGCTCATTTTAATTAGGTTGTTTGTTTTCTTGCTATTAAGTTGGTTGAGTTTCTTTTAAATTTTGGATATTAACTCCTTGTCAGGTGTAAATGCTTTATAGATATTTTCTCCCATTTTGTAGATTGTCTCATTACTCTGTTGTTTCCTAGCAGTAAAGAAGCATTTTGATTTGATTCAGTCTCATTTGTCTATTTTTATTGCCTGTGCTTTTAGGATCATATGCAAAAGTAATTGCCCAGACCAATGTCAAGAAGATTTTTTTCCTCTGTTTTCTTCTGGTAATTTTATAGTTTTAGGTCTTATGATTAAGTCTGATTTTAGGTCTTATGATTAAGCCACTCCCTTCCTTGCTTAGAAAACTTCTGCTCAACCTCACATCTTGGTATAAATGTTTGTTTTTTCAGCACTCGCCCTCTGACCCAGTTCCTCCTTTGTGTTCCCATAGCTTAGCCTAGAGCCGTGATACGGATATAGTCAGCATTACCTTTGACTCCTTTTCCTCCCTTGTTCCACATTCAACCAGTGACAGAGTCTAGTCTATTCAGCATTCATCACATCACTAGTATCATTCTCCTCTCCATTCCTGCTATTGCTGTTTTTGTTATGGCCTCTGTGTTGCTCACCTGAAGCCCATTCTTTTTTCAGTATGTAAGCATTTGCTGAATTGAATCAACTAAAATAGAGTCCTGTGAGCCTTGGGTTTGTGCAGGGCAAAAGGCAGAGAACTCATTTGCTCTGCTCCTCTGAGTGTAGGAAGGAGAAGCTGGGATGCTGGAACTACTTGCAGGAATGAAAGAATAAGGCACTGGAAGCTGGAAGGAGATTTTTTCTAAGCACTAAACTTGAAAAAAGTCTCAAAGAAAAGAATAAAATGATGAAACTGCAGAAGGAAGTTTGTATAACTAAAACCAAGAAGAAGAGGCCCTGAAAGAAATATCTTCCCTGGCCATGACCTAAAGTGCCAAGGGAAGTTAGATTGAATCCCTGTTCTCAAGGACAGGCAAGAATGTAGTGAGTCTTTCTGGGAGCTTCTTGAAGCTCTAGACCGGGTGGGAGGTGGGTGTGGAGAGAGTAGTTCAGTAGTTCAGACAGTAGTCCTGATAAGCCCGGGACCATTGTTCCAGAAACAGCTTGGGTTCAGTGCATGGGGTTAGGGGAATAGAACATCATCTTCTTGGAGCCTTGAGCTGAGGTAGATTTTTATCATTAAAGTGCAGATGGGCAGCAGATGAGAGGTGAAAAGCTCAGTCAGGTGAGAAGACGGAACAAGGCACTGGAATGATGCGGCACCAGAACTCTTGGCAGCATTTGGAGGGTGGTGGAGAAGAAAGAGTACTAGGACATTTAGAAGATGTAACAATACTAAGAAAAAAAAGCTCTTATAATTTCAAAGGCTGAATCTCGTGCCAAAATGATAAAAAATCAAAGGTTATAAAAGGACGCAGCCTTTTCTCCAAGTTTTAGAAACTTTCTAAGGTTGTAAAGAAGTGTGCTCACACACGCTGTAAGAAAGTGAAATTTTTGGTAACACTTCCACACTCCCTTTCCCATCCCAGAAAAGCTTCTCCTCCAAATAGAGAGCTAGGATGCATGTCCAAAGGCACTCTTAAGGAAACTCTCCACTTGGGCACCACTGAAGTACCTGGGTCTCCACAGTTTTAAAATGGATGGAGTAGTAAAAATTTTAGTATCACAGATACAGTTGGGGCATAATTTGAACTTTTATATATATATTTTTTTAATTGTCAAGTTATTTTTTGGTTCTCACTACTTGTCAGTCATTTACCATTCTGTCCCCTGTCCCACCCCCCACCATTCAGGGTCACCACTCTGACTTTTTGAGGTGTTGGCATGGCGGCCCTCTTTTGGGCACTTCATTCATTCTGATGCCCTCTCGTCCTCCGAGCTGCTCCTCAGAAGACAATCAGCAGGCACAAATCTAACTCCATTCATTCAGGAGGATTCTTAGCAGGCAGCTCAGCCAGAGCATAGGCAACAATCTGAAAACCAGACATAAAGCACTGCACTTACGTGGCAGAGCATCTATGCAGGCAGATGCATAAAAGTTGTACAAAACAACAATAACAACAACAATGTTAATTATAATAATACCTGGTGGCTTGAATTTCAGGTTAAAAATTTTTCTTTATAGTACAAAAAACCTGAGGCTATATCATTTACATGACTTGCTCAGTCCTTGCCTTTTTTGCCCTATTATCTCTTCCAGTTACGTCATCACATAGCTCTAAATACCCTCTACAGGCTGATGACCCACACATCTTCATCTTCCTCTCTACTTCCTCTTCTGAGATCCAGACTGCCGTTTTTTTTTAAATCTCCATATGAATATGCATTTCAAGCTTGTTCGAAAAGCCTGTTTCTCATCTGAAAATGGGGATAATAATGCTGTTATGATCTTTAAATAAGACATGTAAACTGTAGCGTAGTGCCTGACACATAATAAATGTCCAATACCTGGTCGCTATTTTATCATGATTACTGTCATTACATTTTATGGCTGGACCCAGATGCCACACAGCCTGATCCTCCACCCTCAGAGTCACCCTTTGGGTTAACAACTTCCATCCTTCAGCATTGTGTTTTCTAAGGCAAAGTCCTAGAATGCTGAGATTCACACTAAACATGTCTTAAGTAACTTTGAATACTCCCTGGGGGACCCTGAGTCAAATTTATTTGTGTGTGTGGAGGGGAAGAGTGCCAGAAGTTTCTGCTCAGCATCTTGCTGATGTCACCCCAGATCATGAATTAGTTTATCAAATTTCTTTCTCAGCAATAGCAACAGCTTAAGAAAATGTCACTATTTTCTGATGCCCAGAGGAAGCCCTAAGAGCTGGAAGAGGAAAGAGTCCCTCTCGTGTGGTGATCCTGATGTCTCCTGAGTTTCTGATTCACTGAGGGCTGGTGGATGCGGACACAGACCTAGAGCCCTGAGTTCAAAGGCAGTTGGTCAAGCCTCAGACTAGGACTTCTGAGAAGATTCCTGCTGAGTTACTTCTCTCCTGGCTAAAGAAGGTTGCATTTTTCCCCACTCATCCTCTTTCTACTCTGCTTCTCAGAGAGTCTGCCATAAATAGTATGAGGTGGGGAGAAATTTGATCTTGGGGTAGTGTCAGGCTGTGTCTGGGCAATAAACACTATTTCAAAGGTCCACATTCATTTCCAGTGTGCCCCTCGGTCTCAATTTATGTTTAAGACTGAGCAGGTTGTGACGTGTGGTTACCCAGCACTGGGCTTGGAGTCCTGAAACCCTCAAGCCACACCTTCTCACACCTCTGCTTCCTCATGCTGAAAATGACCACCACATTGCCTTCCTCACGGGCTTATGGTTGGGAATAAGTGTGCAACAAGATAATGTACATACAATAACTTTATAAATGTTGGCTGTTGTTATCAAGCAGCTCCTGCATTGTCTCCTTACCGTTGTTCTGGTCCTTGGAATCCAGGAGTTTGAGCCCACTGAATTTTATCCAGTAGTCAGCCCTTTCCCTGTCATTCTAGGCATTGCTTCCAGAGCTCCCAGTTCTTTCCCAGGAAATAAATGCTTGTGGAAACGACCAACTTCTAGCATATGGGGCATGAGAGCGGTCCTTCCCTGGTTCTTACAGAAGAGCAAAAGCTAGGCGTGCGGAGTGCGTATTGGCAATGAGGCTTAAGGAGGAAAGCTGTTCTAGGGGCTCAAAGGGGAAAGAGTAGTTGCAGGACACAAAAACAGAAGAGGTGTTTTTCCTCAAAAGGCAGAGTCCTAGGATAGGCCACTTCTTTTGTAAGTCTGCCTGATCTTATCCCTAGCATTTTCATCCCAACTTTCTTTTAGACAGGAAGTCAGGGTGCAAAGCCTTTTACCACCACTGCCTCACCTATAAAGTGGCATCCAGCATTGTCAAGAGCGTAAGCAGTAGAACCAGTTAGACTATGGCCCAAATCTCAGCTCTTTCATTTATTGTCTTAGTTGATTACTTAACATGGGGATAATATCACCTAATCCTCAAACTTGTAGGAGCTCATAGGATGGGCAAGGTGCCCCGACAGTGCCAGGTGAGGCTACAGTAAGTATTTAGCTCTTGGCTAAAACTGTAAATATGGTTCTGTCACCAGAACATAATCTTGTTACACAATTCTGCTTGATCCTGCTTCTCATGCTGCTGCCAGACAGTCACAGGCAATTTCCTAGCATGTTTCACATCCTGGAGTGGCCCTTTCTTCTGCCCTCGGTCCATTGTACACCGATTAGTAATATTAGATACATGCCAGGAACTATTGTAATGGCTTTACATAACATAACTCAATTACTCATCTGAACAACCTGATGGAGTTGATATTGTTCTCTCCATTTTACCACTGAGGGAACTGAACCTTACAGGAGTTACTTGCTTGTCTAAGATTACAGAGCTATTAAGAGGGATTCAAAGGTGACATGCCTGGCTCATGAGGGGATCTTAACCAGTAAGCTGCAGGCCTCTCTCCTCCCACTTTGAAAAAGCAAAGCAGGGTCATCCTTTGTACTTGAGTTTCCTTTGTATTTGAGTTTCCTTTGTACTTGAGTTTTAGGATTGCTCTCATGAACAATTACATCCCTGGGTTTTTTGCACACTTTTCTGCCTCTATGGCTTTCCATGTAGAAAACAGTGCTCCAGAGTATCTCAATATTCAACTTACTGACATCTGCTCAGACATCAGAGAGTTATATATGCACTTCAGAAAAAAAAAAAAAAAAAAGAGGAAATAGAAAAAATGCTGGAAGGGTCCCTGTTGTTTCTGAAACACTGAGCTGGGTGCTTTACATATGGCAGGTGCTGGCACAACAGTTAATAGCTAGGTGGATTGTTGAGACAGGCCCAAGTTCAAATCTCAGTTTTGCTCCCTAGTACTTTGACCTTGGCAAATCACTTAGCCTCAGTTTCCAAAACTGTAAAGTGGGTATAATGATACCTCTAGGAGAAAATATTCTAGTGTTAATTTCTCAGAGTTTTATTCAAAGACCTGCATCAGAATTAATGGAGGAATGACCTTGGCCATCCAGAACTAGAGGACATGTGGGACGGAAGCAGTGTAACTTACTGTGATGCTGACACCAAGGGTCTTCTTGATCATAGCAGAATCTTTGGAAGAATTTTCACTAGAATACAGGACACTGACTTTTCAACTATGGCCCTTTAGTAGAGTCACGAAAGGAGGGCAGAATTGATCATTTGCTAATCCCTTGAACTGTGGGAGAGGACTTATTTGACATACTATATCCATATGTGGGATATAGGGACAGTCTTAGAAAAAAATGATTTCTTGTTGTTTGAAAGATTACATTAGCTAAGAAAAGAGAAAAGGGGTACATTGAAAGGCCCCCAAGGTTCAACGTTGTTTTAGGTCCAGTCGGTTTTCTGTTACTGTCCATTTCTGTAACAGAATACCTGAATGGGGTAATTTATAAAGGGGAAAGAGTAGTTGCAGGACACAAAAACACAAGAGGTGTTTTTCCTTAAAAGGCAGAGTCCTAGGATAAGCCACTTCTTTTGCAAGTCTGCATGCTCTTATTTCTAGCATTTTCATCCCAACTTTCTTTCAGAAATGTATTTCTTACAGGTAGAGGCAAGTGGTGAGAGCCTTCTTGCTGGTGGAAACTTTCTGAAGACTTCTGAAGCAGTGCAGGGTATCACATGATGAGGGGGCTGAGTGTGCTAATGTGTTCACTCACTTCTCTCTTTCTCTTCTTATAAAGCCACCAGCTCCCTTCCCATGATAACCCATTTTGAACAGTGATCTCTTAAGGGGGCCACCTCTCAATACTGCCATATTGGGAATTAAGTTTCAACATGAATTTTAGAGGGAACATTCAAATCACAGCATTCCACCCCTGGCCCCCCAAAACTCATGTCCTTCTCACATACAAATACAGTCATTCCACCCTGATAGCCCCAAAGTCTTAACTCATTGCAGCACCAACTCAAAAGCCCAAAGTCCAAGGTCCAGAGTCTCATCCATGAACCTGTAAAATCAGAACAAGTTATCTCCTTCCAAGATACAATGGGGAGACAAGCCTAGGATATATATTCCCATTCCAAAATGGAGAAGTAGACAAGAAGAAAGGGGTAATAAACTCTAAGCAAGTCTGGAACCCAAGAGAGCAGACATTGGGTCTTAAGACTCCAGAATAGTCTTTTTCAATTCCATGTCTGGCAACCACTGCACACTGGTATGGGGATTGGGTTCTCAAGACCCCTGTGGCTTGTGACTGAACTCAGTCCATCCAGTTTTTGCAGGATGGCATTGCATGCTTGCAGCTCTGCAGTTCTAAAGTTTTGATGGCAGTTCTGCTCCAAAGCTCCATTAGATATTACCCAAGTGAAGACTCTTCGTGGTCATCTTGCTCCCATGGCTCCACTAGGCATTTCCCTGAGGGACTCTCTGCAGCAGCTCCAACCCCACATTTCTGCTCAGCATTGCTGCAGTGGGGGCTTATCTGCAGTTGATCCTTCTCTGTGACAAGTCTCTGCCTGGGGGCCCAGACTTCTGACAATATCTTTTGAAATCTGTGTGGAGGCTGCAAAGCCTCTCCACAGCTCTTCTCTTTCTGCAAGGCTGCAGAATTAGCACTACATGGACACCAGCAAGGTTTAGGACTTAGACCTTCTGGAGCTATGGCATGAGCCAGATCTGGTGCCACCTGAGTCACGGCAGCTCCAGGAGCAGAGCCCTCATGATCCAATCGCCTCTTAAACTCACCATCTTTCAGTACTGCCACATTGGGGATGAAGTTTCCACATGAGTTTTGGAGAGGACATTCAAACCATAGAAAATGTCGATACTTCTCTTCTTTCTAGGTGTGTGTTAGTAGTTGGGTCTTTTGAATTTCTGTCATTCTACAGAATAGATAATTGAGTGAAATTAACCTGGAATATTTTTTGTCTTAGTCAAAGATTTTTATTCTCTTTAGAAAATATTGATAACAATAATGACTATGCACTTACTCCGTTGTCAGTACTGTAATACATTAAGTCCTTACAACACCAAACCATAATAAGCAAACTCATATAGGTGCTTAGTATGGTACTTACTATGAGAGATGATGGGCAGTTCCTAAAGACTCTAACAACCAACGGTCCCCCAAAAAGAAATAAATATGCCTTAGGTAGATAGTGACTTTGTAGTTAAAAACTTCTCACACACACAAAAAATACAAATAAAAACCTTCTCATAGGGAAAGGCCGGATGACTTCACTGGTGAGCTCCATCAAATATTTAAGGAAGAAAAATACCAATTCTATAAAAAGTCCTCCAGAACACTGAAGAGCAGTTATTTTCGCCATATCTTATTTTATAGGGCCAACATTACACTGATACAAAACTAGATAAAGACATTACAAGAGAAGAATCTAATCTGTGACATGGAAAGCCTGCAAATCTCCAGAACTTTGCATGCACCTTTCTCTTAGAGAATGCCACTCACCTTAATTTTGCTTAGCTAAGTCCTACAATTCCTTACATTATATCTCCTGTATAAGCTATTGTTCTCTCATCCTAGTCAATGGTGACTGATTTCTACTCTGAATTACCTTTAGTCTTGTTTGGTGGGCTATAGTATGAAACTTTCTGAAATGAATTGGGTTCTATAGCTGTAGACCACAGAATAGGCTTGAAGAGAGATGTTTTTAATTCATCTATGTAGAGGTGGAAATATTTGAAAAGAGAACAAACTAGAAAACTAGCAAAATAAGCTTCTTTTAGCCCAGCTAAACATATTGAAGCTTAGACTTGGGTTGTGTCTACAGAAATGGTCCAAGCTGGGCATGGTGGCTCACACCTGTAATTCCAGCACTTTGGGAGGCCAAGGCAGACGGATCACTTGAGGTCAGGAGTTTGAGACTAGCCTGGCCAACGTGGTGAAACCCTGTCTCCACTAAAAGTACAAAAATTAGCTGGGCATGGTGGTGCATGCTATTAATCCCAGTTACTCAGGAGGCTGAGTCAGGAAAATCGCTTGAACCTGGGAAGCGGAGGTTGCAGTGAGCTGAGATCACGCCATTGCAGCCAGCCTGGGTGACAAGAGCGAAACTCCATCTCAAAGAAAAAAAAGAAAAAAAGAAATTTTTCAAAAATAATTTAGTCAAAAGACATGGGAAAGAAGAACAAGTGGACTTAATCAACGAGTATTAGAGGAAAGAGAAAATGATTCAGGAAGAAGAAAACATGTTGGGGTGTTTGCAACCTTTAAGATGCCTTCCTTTTGTGTAGGTGCCATGATTTCCTTAATACAATGTCTTTGTTTATATTTCCATAGGTAAAATTGAATGGTTGCAAATTGATTGCCAATTCTCTCCTTAATTTTTCATGCCTTCAACTTGTCCCAGCTGTGGATTGGTGAGTATACTGTTTTTAGATTCCCTATACTATTGCTGGTCACCACTAGGAACAATCTGTTATGGCTACATCTTGGGTCCCCTGTGCTGGACCTGTTTATGAATTTGTAGTCTCCAACTCCATTCTTATCAGGCATACTGAAACTCTGAGGTGAGCTTGTTCCTCACCTTCACCTGAATGGTCTCTCCCTTCATCAGCCCAGTGTTGTATGATACGGCTGAATCAGGAATCCCAGCACAGCATGTGGTGTGCCATGCACTTGTGTGCCTGTGACATGAAGCTATAACATCTTCCCTTGATGCTAGGGTTACCTCTTCCCTACACAAAATTCTTGATCAAGGCCGTGGGTTGACTTTGGAATAGGGAGAGGAAGCAGAACACCCACTCTCTTAGGCAGGGCCTCCCAATACAGGTAACTAAACTACAGCTTTTATAGCCCAGGACACACCTCACAGGAAACTAGGGAGGAAATTGCAGCTTCACCTCCATCCCACATCCTGTTGGGTGCACCATCACCGAGCCCTTTCTGCAGCTGATTGCCTGCTGCCTCATTCTTTCCCTCTAGTACATATATGCTTTCTCCAGCATATATGTACCGGCTCCTGTTCTTCCTGCTCCCAGGAGCTCTCCTGGTTTTGTGCTGGTCTCCCATGAAGGGTGAGTCCCACAGTAGGGAGGCAAAGGGAGCAAGGTGATGGGGTCAGGGAGCAATGTTCTAAAAGTCCTGATCCTGAGGGGCAGGAGCTATAGGGCCAGTGTTTACTGAGTCCAGGTTCCTGAGTCTGTGGCTGGTGCAAATACTTTTCCCCACTATGGAGGATCTGTTGCTGAGGACCCTGCTGTTGCTGCTGCCCACCAAACTCTAACTACAGGAAGGGTGTGAGGAGGGATGCTTGAAGGGAAGGGGTGATAAAAAAAATAATTCAGCGCCTATGGATGTGCAAATTGGAGAGCAATAGCATGATTTTCTCTCAACAGGGGTTCAGGTCTTGGTAAGTAACTCTGAAGACAAATCCTCTTCTTTCCTCTCCCATGGATACTGGGTCTTCTTTCTCAGTCAAACTTGCCCAGTGCTACCAGCAATGAAATATCCAGCACAGTGTCCCCTTCAGAAACACAGCTACATGCTGTGCCTGTAAAGAGGAGGGGAGAGGGTTTCCTGGTAGTCCCATGATGCCTAAAACCAGATTCCCTGATAGACCTGGGCTCTGCTGAGATATGTCTAGAAGAGAGGGTCCTCGGAGGTCCCCAGAAGTCTGGCTAGGGAAATCTGGAAGGTCCAGGATAGCAAGCCAGATACCTTCATCAGTATTTGTCCTCTCTTCCCTGACTACCTGCCACCCCTGGTCTTATGCTATGGTTTTGACATAATATTCAGAACCTACAAGATCTATAATTTGCACCTCCTGTGGTGAATTTGTTGACAAGACCTGCAGAAAGAATCCAGGTTCCTGTCAATCCAAACATCCTGACTTTGCATGCCAGACCAAAGAGGTGTATATTCAACATTTCACTGGAGGTGAGTTAGGGGTAGGAGTAAGGGGAGGGATGGGAGACTGAGTTTTATGACTCGACCTGGGGGGAAAAAAAAAGCACTCCATCTGGAGTCAGAATTCTCCAGCGCCGCTAGCTCTGGCTTTACCTCAGAGCTTGATGGTCTTGAACATGTTACTTCCCTTCCCGGAGTTCAAATTTCTCATCTGTACAATGATTGGGTTTTAATAAGTGATCTCCTGATTCCCCACCCGTCTCTGATTTTCAGTGACTTATTTCCTAACAGAGCATGGCTGAGACAGCTCCTTTGCTGTAAACGTGTTGGAGGTAGGGGTGAGTTGCTCTGGGGGAAGGCTGCTCCTTCTGTGGAAGGGTCTTCAAGTCTCAGCCTCTGCGTGAGGGGAGGGGAAGGAAGAGAAGGGCGGCTTACTCAGCCATATCCCCTGTCCCATCCCAGATCTAACCTGAAGCCTCTGTTACTCTCCTACTCTCTTCAGAATACGTGTACCAATACTCAGTCCTGGGCTGTCCAAAGAGATGTGTGGAATACATACGCTTTGCTAGGAGAGAGAAAAACATATTCTTCTGTTGTAACGGCAACTACTGCAATAGCTTGTCCGGAAAAGATAATGCTTCACTCAGTTCCATCCCCCTACAGAAATTTGCCTGAGGTACTCAGTTGATTTGCAGAAACCTCCTTCCGACCACGTCCTGCCTGTTCCTTCCTGAACAAATACCAAGATCCAGAAATGCCTTCACTCTTAACCCCTGCTCACACAGTCTTTTGAGAGCCGGGAAGCCAGGGAGAAATGAGTTGTGGATAAAGAAGGAAGGAGGTGGATTTTGAAATGCTGCCAGGGCCTGCGTCAGAGCCAATGGGAAAAGCATGTGACTTTGTTGCTCCGGCTGGGAGCCAAACCTCGAGTCCCGGGAGGGGGATGGGAAAGAGGAGCAGACTGTGCTGGAACGTCTACACTCCAAATGGGTAACAGTAACAACTCTAATGAACAGCATGACCATACACAAGGGGAATCACAGACTATTTTTGTTTGTTTGTTTGTTTGTTTTTGAGAGGGAGTCTCGCTCTGTCGCCCAGGCTGCAGTGCAGTGGCCGGATCTCAGCTCACTGCAAGCTCCACCTCCCGGATTCCTGCCATTCTCCTGTCTCAGCCTCCCGAGTAGCTGGGACTACAGGCGCCCGCCACCTCTCCCGGCTACTTTTTTTGTATTTTTTAGTAGAGACGGGGTTTCACCGTGTTAGCCAGGATGGTCTCGATCTCCTGACCTCGTGTTCCGCCCGTCTCAGCCTCCCAAAGTGCTGGGATTACAGGCTTGAGCTACCGCGCCCGGCTAATCACAGACTATTTTTATGGTTGATCAGATAAGAAGGATGGGACACCAAGCAGAGAATGGTCTGACAAAGGTCCCTAAATTATTTCCTAAATCCTGTTAGGTCCCAGATACTCTAGGCCTGGGTATGTTCCAGAAATAAGGTGCCCTAACAAAAACGGCCTGGCTTTCCGCAAGGGGATCCTCTGCCTTGGGGCTGGTTAGGATGGGGAGGTATGATGAGGAAAGGGGAAGGAAAAATTTCTGGTTATTGCAGTACTTAAGTATTAAAGAACACACATTCTGAAGAGGATTGCTTGAGTTTGACCCTCTCGCCCCAACTACCTTTTCCTAGAGGTTGCCAAGTAACAAGACAGCTCTTCCCCAGAAGTGGGTGTTGGTCATATTTTTAATATCAGTCATCCATAATTTACTATTAGCTCTGTGAAAAGAGAAATCCTTTGATGCTCAACTGAAGTCATATGTTCCTTTGACTCACGATCAGCTAATATTTTGGCTGATTTTTTTTGAATGCCAGAAGCTAAACAACAAACACACAAAAAGCCAACACACACACCCACCCACACACACACACACACACACCCATCTCTTCTAGTCTTTGCAGAAGTGGCTTTTCCACACTTGGAAATAGGCCTTTCCTTCCACACTTAGCTCGGCTTGTTCTGAGCCTAGGGGTCAACCCAAAGTGAAAGCTTAAGGTCTTCTTAGTTTTTTCTGAAAGTGTGTTTTGCCTTGGTTATGTGTATATGTGTATGACTTTTGAAATTCACCTGCATATATGCCTGCTTCTTTTTTTTTTTTTTTTTTTGGAGACAGAGTTTTACTCTTGTTGCCCAGGCTGGAGTGCAGCAGCGTGAACTTGGCTCGCTGCAACCTCTGCTTCCTGGGTTCAAGTGATTCTCCTGCCCCAGCCTCCAAAGTAGCTGGGATTACTGGCGCTCACCACCATGCCCAGCTAATTGTTGTATTTTCAGTAGAGACGAGGTTTCACCATGTTGGCCAGGCTGGTCTTGAACTCCTGACCTCAGGTGATCCACCTGCCTGCTTCTTAACTTTCAAATTTTCCTAAGAATCACACCGCAGCATTTCCTCCAGGCCTTAAAGTCTTTTGTATGTCTCAACCTGTAATCGCTTGCCCCATAGGTCTGCGATTCTCCCTTGCAGTATTTACAAGCGTTGCCCACTCCTGTTCCTGCTGGAGTTCTGAGCTAGGTGAAACACATGTGAACAACTCACATAGTCCTTCAGGTATCCCTCTGACAAGTTAGAATAAACATACACAATAATTTGAAAATAAGGTTTTCTCTGCTCCCTCTGGCTCGAGAGGGAACTGGGAACTGGCCTGCTGCTGCTTCAAGACCCAGACGGCTGCCTTGCTGAGGAAGGGCTGGGAAAAGGGTGAGTAAAAATAGCACAAAATTTTTCTACCATTTTAAAGACTTTTTTGTTTTTGAGACAGCATCTCACTTTTGTTGCCCAGGCTGGAGTGTAGTGGTGTGATCACAGCTCACTGCAGCCTTGACTTCCTGGGCTCAGGTGATTCTTCCACCTCAGTCTCCCAACTCGCTGGGACTATAGCCACACACCACCACGACCAGCTAATTTTTTGTATTTGTAGTAGAAACAGGGTCTCACCATATTGCCCAGGCTGTTCTCAAATTCTTGGGCTCAAGTGATCCACCTGCCTCAGCCTCCCAAAGTGCTGGGATTACAGGTGTGAGCCACCACGCCTGGCCAGATTTTTTTTCTTTTTCTTGATAGGGCATTTACTTGGTTTCTGTAAACCACTGACTATTTTCCAGAGCCCCAACATAGTTGGCTCTGACAAGTTATGCTTGTTTTTTTAATGATTCTGTAAGGCAACAAGGGCTTAGAGCTTCCTAGTTTACCATTGTATAGATGTCATTCGCTAAAGCAAAGCCAGTTTAAACAATCAATAAATTTTTCAGCTAAATAACACTAGAAGTTCAACAGGATATAGGACCGTAAGAATGGCTTAATCAGCATCTCTGACTCTCTTTTTCTGGGATTCTTCTAGGTCTGTTTTTATTTCTGGATGGGTTCAGACTTCTCTTTGCCTTCCTTCATCATAGCAAAATCTCTTTGGCAGTTCTGGGTCCCACACCTGAACCCTACAGCATCCAGAGGAAGAAATTCTCCATGTTCCTAGTTTGTCATCCAAACCCAGGGGATTAACCCTAATTCAGTGGTGCTTACACTTGGGTCTGTGACTTCAAAAGATCTGTAAATTTTCTGAAATCATAATGTAACTGTATTGCAGGTTCAGTCACTTGCCAGTTGCAGAGTCCAATTAACAAAAGCAAGGTCTGGTATAAAGAAAGTGACTTCATATTCCAAATCCAGCTTAGGGAAAGAAGTACAGGATTCCTCCCTTAAGGGTGCTGCTCCAGTTTTGGGGCAAAAAGCAGGGGCTTTTAAAGAGGAGAACTTGACACGAATGGCATGCAGGGGCAGGGGCACGCAGGTGGGGGTCTGCATGAGTCACTTTGGTGCCTTATCTGCTGGGTGATTGAACTGGGGCCATCATGGGTAGAAGTAGGTTGTAAAGTGGCTGTTGTCTCAAGATACTCTCCAGGTAGGAGAGAGTTTCATAGCAGCCACATTTTAGGTTGTAAATTGACTATTGTCTCTTGAAGCAATGTCCTGGTGCGAGAAGTTTCTGCCTCTGGTGCTTTTAAGTAAGCAGTGGTTAGATAAACTTGCCCTGTAGGGGTGTCTAGTGAAGGGAAGATAAAGGTTATGATTGCATTTCTAAAGAGATAAGTAGGAAGTGGGGAACTGAAGAGAAGGAGGAAAGAGAAAAGAAGAAAGACAATAATTTAAAACCCTCCTTCTCTTTCTCTTAGAAAAATGGGGGTGCTTGTTTACAATTAGAGTCTGATTAGTCCAGCTTGGTTCACATGCCTATCTCAAAACAAACTAGAAATCCAAAATGTGGTGATGCTTTGAGCCATGGTCTTTGTTTCTCCCGTGAAGACTGAATTGCATTTACCTCACCTGGAATGACGTGGGTCCTGGATATCAATCTGACATCACTGGGAAGAAAGAAGGGAAATCATTCCTGGGTCCTACAAAGTTGCCCACTGCATGCTCCTACATAGTTATCCAAATGGAGTAGCAGCCTGCTTGAGTTACTGTCCTGGATGAAATAAACAGTCACAGACAGAACCTCCATTTTTAAAGTGACCTTTGATAATCTCCATTCTGGCCAGTTTTCTGTTGAAGAACACCCTAACAGTCTCACAAATCTAGGACAATCTCAGTATGTACACAAAATGGAACCCTAAATTTGGAGAAAATAAAGAAGAAAAAAGTAAAAAAAGAATAAAGAAGAAAGCATATCACCCAACACTTGGCTTCAATCTCTCATAGCAGCTTTATCTTCTTATACTCCTTCTACCCTCTACACTTACTCCCTCATGTGTGTCAGCGCCTTAGCACATGTTAAAAAGTATGTTTGGCATTTCCTTCCCTTTTGCTGTGACTGGTAGGTTTTTATTCCTTCTTTAAGATTCAGTTAAATATCAATCTTCTATGACCCCTTCTCCAGCTAATCCAAGTAAGCAGAATAATGGCATCCTTTGGGTTCCCCAAGCAGACTCTTCATTCCTCTGTTTGAGCACTTAATCTTATTGATATGTGATGATTCATTGTGATGGCATTTACCCCACTAGATAATCTAGGTTCAATCTCCTGTGTAATCACTGCAGTGTCTGGAACAAATTGGATGTTACATAACTGTTTATGTTAGTAATTGAATAAATTACAGTAACATGGCAGAGTTCCTGAGGCTGCTTTGACCTGGATGGGGGCATCATTCTTCAGCATCTTAGGTCTCTCAGCATTTTTCACATGGCTTGAAGCTATTTATTTAGTGTTCAAAATAAGTATTTATGAGCCTTGACTAACACATTTAATAAATAAATTATTAAATAAATAAGTGAGGGAGAAAAGACCAATCTCTTATGTAGAATTCTAAGTAATTTATGCTCAAGGGGAGGGAGCATAACTCTTCTGTTTAAGTGTGGGTCGCACATGGTGATTTTCTTCCAGAGAATACAGTGTGGAAAGGGTGGGGGAGTAATTTTTACAGTGGATAAACCTGATAAACACCATTTCAGCTGGGTGATCAAGGTCAACATCAGCAGTGGTGAATCATATTCATATTATGTACCTTTGATGTGACGTGATGAAAGCTGCACTTACCTCTATGGTCTTCTTCCCCCAAACTCATAATCCTTGCCTAATCATGAAAAAAAAAAAAAAAAACAAAACATGAAACAAAAAAGTCTAATCAGGAAAAAAAGAAAACTCCAATGGAGGAACATCCTACAAAATACTTGACAAGTATTCTTCAAAACTGTTAAGGTCATAAAAAACAAGTAAGGTCTGAGAAACTGTCACAGCAAAGAGAAGCCTAAGGAGACATGACCACTATATTTAATGTAGTATCCTGGATGAGATTCTGGACTACAAAAATAAAGCCATCAGGTAAAAACTAAGGACATCCAAGTATACTACTAACTTTATTTCATAATGATGTACCAATATTGGTTCATAAATTGTAACAAATGTACTATGCTAATGTAAGATGTTTATAATAGTGAAAGCTGAGTGCAAGGTACATGGGAACTCTATGTATTATCTTCTTAATTTTTCTAAAATGTTCATATCTCTGAAAAAAAGGTAATTTGGTCAGGCATTGTGGCTCACGCCTGTAGTCTTAGTTACTCAGTTGGCTGAGATGTAAGGATGGCTTGAATGGGGAAGGTGGAGGCTGCAGTGAGCCCAGATTATGCCACTGCACTCCAGCCTGGGTGAGAGAGTGAGACCCTGTCTCAAAAAAAAAAAAAAAAAAAAAAATAGTTTCCACAAAGAAAAATTCTGGCTTCAGGGTGTCTTTTAATAAAAATGTGAGGAAAAAATGAAACAATTTTTTCAAAATCTTTCAAAAGTAAAATAAAGGGTCTACCTTCTAAGTTATTCTACAAGGCAAGCATTACCCTGATGTCAAACCAGATAATGACATTAGAGAAAAAAAATCTACAAACCAATATTTTATAATAAACATAAAAGTATTTATGTAGTTTGGTTGGTTTTTCTTCTAAAAGTGATAATATATTTTATACCTGTGGCAACAGTACCTTGTCAAAAAGCCAACCATGAGATACAAGCTCAGCGTACTTATCACGTACAAAATTCAGATTGTTGCGGCAAAACTAAAATAAAGAACACATAAAATTTACTATCCCTATGTTGTTACCTGGGAAAATGTAAACACGAACCAAGGTTTATAAATAAAATTTGTCAATAATCTCACTAACATATTTTTTCTGAAATGCTACTTGTGAAATCCATAAAAATTTGAAATACTATGGAGATATATGTTAGTTCTATTCAGTTATTGTGAGTAAAACTGAAAGGCACCATATTTATCCAAAAATTATTATTATTATTATTATTTGATAGAGTCTCGTTCTGTCACCAGGCTAGAGTGCAGTGGTGTGATCTTGGCTCACTGCAACCTACACCTCCTGGGTTCAAGCGATTCTCCTGCCTCAGCTTCCCGAATAGCTGGGACTGCAGGTGCTCAGCTAATTTTTGTATTTTTAGTAGAGATGGGGTTTCACCATGTTTCACCATGTTGGCCAGGATGGTCTTGATCTCTTGACCTTGTGATCTGCTCACCTCGGCCTCCCAAAGTGCTGGGATTACAGGCGTGAGCCACCGTGCCTGGCTCAAAGATTCTTAGCATTAGTTCAATTGTATATTTAGTGTATTCTGAACATAGAAGAATATTCTTCATTTACTTGTAATGATGTAATTACAAGTACTTACAAGTAATTACAATTATTAATGTAATTTTGAGGTTATAACTATTTGAGATTATTTAACATTTTTCAGAAATTGAAGTGTAATCTTATACCTGCATCTAAGGAACAATGAACAGAATGTTTTAAATTCCAAGTAATTTCCTTTAGTGTCCATTTTACTAAAATATTATTCCCTTTAGAAAAAGGGATTCTTTCAAATTGCATGTGTTTTCTTAAAAAAGGATATCTATTATTCATATTGTATTCTAAAGACATAAAATATTCTTGTTCTTAAAAATATTATTTTAATAAATTATATCTTCATTAAATAGGAGGTTAATTTAGTGATATCTGCATATAGCATATACATAAAGAAAAGAAGCATATACATAGTGTGAAGCAGGCATGTGAAGTCAAATCAATAAGATGAAATGTAATATCTAAGAAGCCTAGAAGGAGATAGGAGAGTGCTTTCAAATTGAGCCCTCTTGGAATTTCAAAGGGCTACCTTGGTATGTACAGTCAAATCTCTGTATTTGTAGGGTCATGTTGCAGATTCGCTCAACTACAAATTGAAAATATTCAGAACGAAATAACAATACAACAATAAAAAATGATACAAACAAGAAACCAACACATCATAACTATTTGCATAGCATTTACATTGTATTAGGTATTATAAGTAATCTAGGGGATTTAAAGTATAAACTATGTAGGTTATATAGGTGACTTAAGCATCTGTGGATTTTGGTATTCATGCAGTGTCCTGAAACCGATCTCCCAGATACTGAGGAGGGACTGTACTATCTGCTTTCTAAAACATGTTCTGAGTTAACTTCTTTATCAAACACAATTCATGATTTTACATAACAGAAAACCATCATATTCTGGATTAAACATTTGGGGGATTTTTTTATCTGACAATTCTGGAAATCAAAGGGATAGAGGACTTTAGAATTGGGTTAGTCCAGGAGCTCTGGGACTTCATTTTGCTGTGATTCTCTCAGCTCCGCTTTCATCCTGGAAAAAGAGCAGTCCTTCGACCTCTGTTCTTTAACAGTAGCGAAATGGCTACAGCAGCTGCAGAAAACATCATCCAAGAAGGACTACCTTCATGTTGGAATTTTTCTCCCTTCAGATCAGCTTAAGTCCCATTCTCGTCTCTAAACAAATCTCTTGGCCAGAAGATGGATGATTGTCTATATCTTAGTTCTTGTTCCACTTGTGGAGCCTGAGGTGGACTCAACCTCCCTGGAAACATATGGGGCTCTTGGGAAGAGTGAATGGAAATGGGGCCTATGAAAGCAATCAATAGGTGTCCAGTCAAATTCCACAGGGACTGTCATAGTCACTTCTCTGGGAAAAAAGACCTGTTAACAAGCCAATGTTCATAATCGAGAGGCATTATGAGGGAATCAGTGGCTTTGCTTTAGGGCGGGGAGCATTCTTTCCTGTACATCCATATTCCTGGACAATGATTATCCATCGTGTTTTCCAATATGTATGTGTAGTTCCATGTGCTACAGTTGAGCACTGTGGTGCATCAAAAACAAGTGTAACACACATCACTGCAGGGGTGATATGTCTTACAGAGAAACATCGTAACATCTGTCACCGGAGATATATATTCACTGGGGCAAATACTTCAGAGCTGTGCGTGAGTTGGGAGCATAAATTGTTAGAAAGAAGGAGAGGAAAGGGGATACACATGGCCAAATCCTTCAAGACCTTATCCCAGCCTAACTGAGCAGGCTCATCTTCTGGACTCCCTCTACCATTTCTATCTGATTGACTCTTATCCACCTGCTGCCATCTGGTGAGTGAGCTTTAATATGCCTTACTGTCCTGGTACATGTTGTTTCCTAGGCTTATAATGCTCTTTCACTCCTTCTTGCTTTGTGGCTTCTGACTTCTTCAAAACCCAGTTAAATTACTGTTCTTTCTGGCCCCTGCCCCAACTGACCTAAGCATTCAGAATAATCCTCCTTTCTAGGTGGCAAGAGTAGCCACTTCCTTCCTCTAGAAAGGCATGCAATAGATTTATTATTTTTCACATAGGGAAGCTCCTTACACTCATCCCCTCAGTGCCTTGCACAAGTAGATATTAAGTAACTTTATTTGGATGATTTGGTGAATTACAGTAAGATGACTGAGTTTCTGAAATCTACTGTGACTACTCAAAGGAGCTGCTCCTTTAGCTCCTCATACCTAAGTGCTCATATCTAGCACCATTTATGTGGGATTGCATGTACTTTCTTGATGTATGTCATTCTCTTTAGACTATCTCTTTCCCTTGAGACAGCTCACAAGAAAATAGGTGATGTCTCATCTCCTGCTGTATTCTGAATGACCAACAGGGCCTAGTATGCACTTGGTATACATCAAAGCTTCTTGAGGGGATTGCTGAATGAGCATAACTGACCCCTTCACCCACAAAGTGAGAGGCAGCACAGTGTAATGTTTAAGCCAGTGATCTTTGGAGGCAGGCTTTTTGCTTTCCAAAATAATCACTGCCACTCACTAGCTGTGTGACCTTTGTTAGGCAAGTCAATTAGTTTCTTATGCTTCAATTTCCCAGGATCGCCACCTTGCACTCAAATCCTTTTGTCACTGTCCGTCATAGAGGAAAATACCATACTAAGATAAGCACTGTTTATGGGCTTTTCTGTTTCTCAGCAATATCTTATTTTAACCTCCCACTACTCTGTTCCCACAAATAACTGTAGCAGGCACTTACGGAGCACACGGTAGGTTCCAGACACTCTTCTAAGCACTCTCATGGATTATCTCATGTAAACTCCATTACACTCTAAAGCAAGTGGTTTACATTAAGCTGATTTTATATTTAAGTAGGCTAAGCACAGGGTCAGGCTAATTTGCCAGAGCTTTCCCAGAAAATGTGTGCTTCATTTTGGACTTAAATTCAGGCAGTGTAAGCCAGAGCCTGTGATCTCAACTAGTGCACCATAGTACATGAATCCAAATTGATGTCTTGCCCCATTATCACTGACCACATATTTATAATGAACCCAAGAGTCCTCTCCACAGGCCCAGTGGGGGTCAACTTAATACACATTAAATGGTCTGACCCTTTAATGTGTACCTCTAAGTTCTCCAGCTCTACTCACCAACCCCTTACTTCCAGATCTCCAATGATACTCTAAAATTTTTATTAAAATACATATTCAGTGGGAATAAGGAGCAATAGTGGTGAAAAAGAATACAGAAGATAACTAAAGAGAAGAAAATAGGGACAAAGGAAAAGAAGGAGAGAAGAGAGGAAGCCAGGGAGGGAGATAATGAGGCAGGATGAAGGGAAGGAAGAAAGAAAGAAAACAATCTAAAAAGCAAAGTAGAAAGGAAGGGAAGTGGGAAGTTAGGGGAAAAAAACTACTAGAGTAAAAGGTCTGCTTAGGGAGAATGTAAAATGGAACAGGCACTTTGGAAATAGTTTGGCAGTTCCCCAAAATGTTAAACATACAATTGCTGTATCACTCTGCAATTCCACTGCTAGGTATTTACTGAAGAGAGAGAGGGAAAAAAACATGTCCACACAAACACTATTATGAAAATGTTCACAGGAGCATTATTCATTATAGACCCAAACTGAATATAACACAAATAACTATCAATGGATCAATGCATAAATAAAATATAATGGAATATTATTTAGCCATAAAAAGGAACTAACACCAACATGGGTGAACCTTGAAAACATTTTGCTTAGTACAAGAAGCAAGTCACAAAATATCATGTAGTGTATGATTCCATTCATATAAGGAGTCCAGAATAAGTAAATCTATAGAAACAGAAAGCAAATTAGTGAGTTCCTAGGTCTGGAGAGTTTGAAGAAAAATGGGGTCTGGCTGCTAATGAATACAGGGTGTCACTGGGGGGAGAAAATGTTCTAAAATTGATTGTGGTGGTAGTTATATAACTCTGTGAATATACTAAAAACCATTGAATTGTAAATTTTAAATGGGTGAATCATATGATCTACAAATTGTATCTCAACAAAGCTTGCTAAAAATGTCTCGCTTTCACCTTGGTTCAATACTCTCTTCCTTTCTCAAAGTCTACAACATCCTTGTCCATTTGTCTGTGCTATCATCTTCCTTCTGCATCACAAAGGTATTTGTGAAACCCAGAAGCAGTTCTATGCATACTAATGGCGGTAGCAGTTGGGAACAGGCTTAAGGAAATGTGTTGTGTGGCACATGGGCCAGACAAAGTCAAAGGAACTGACTTCCCCAGGTGATGCTTAAGGAACACTTTAATCCAGGATAAATACAAACTTTGAAGAGGAGAACAGGGATAAGCGTGGGGAAAAGGAGGAGGTGGCAATACAATTTGACTCCAGTCTCACACTATGTAATTGCATATGGCTTTGGGAAGGAATTGCAGAAATTCTGTGTTTTATAACAGGTTATCCACCATATTATGCCTTTAGTCAGAGTCTCATCATTACGGCAACAGCTCCTCACATAGTCTCCATCCTCACTGGAATATTCCTGTGGAAGAGAAAAGCAGAAACAGGTTTGTTTCCCCCAAAACCAGGTCTGCAATGAGCTATGAATATTTTAAAGGAAAGGGGATTTCCATAGAAGATACAACGCCATAAAGCAGCCCTGCTACCCTGAAGAAGCAACATCCTGTCATGGCTGCTTCTCCCAAGACTTTCTAATGCTAGGAAATTACACACTTGGAAGTGAGATGTGGTTCTAGAGATGGACAGCACAGCAACCCCTCCCTCTCAGCCAGACAGGCACCAAACACAGGCTGAAAACCTGAGTTCCAGGCTCAGCAGTAAAGAGTAGCAGTGTAGAGTGGTGAGCAACATCAAGTTCCTGCTCTCAAGCAGCAGGTGTTAGGGAATGATGGCAATTAGAACACACCATGGTAGATGCTATGGGATGGACATGGCAGGGAGCCTGTGGGAGTGCAGGGAGAGAGGGTCATGTGGATAAGGAGAAGGGTCCAAGGAAGCTTTCAGGGCAGGTGATTCTAAGCCGAGACAGAAGTTTGATCAGCATTATGCAAGTGGAGCAGATGCCACCAGGACGCATTGTGAAAAAAAAAGCATATGTAAAGATGCTAAGATTTAAGCACCTTTAGACCTGGAATAACACTGAGGGTAGGGCTCATGTGACTCATGAAGAGGTCAGTACAATGGTGAGGAACAGTCCCAGTCCACTAGTCCCCCACTACCCTTGACTCAACTTTAGAGTTCCCAAAAATAGAATGACAACATCCAAGGCTCAGAACCTTTCTTTCTGATCTAGATTCACTCCCTGCGTCCAGTATCCTGTCTTAAAGGAAGGTGGTTTGAGCCCTGAAAAAGAAAATTTCCACAATACTCCACCAGAAGCCCTGATCACAGAACACACTTACCATGACTTAAAAAAGAATATATTTTAATAGACACACAGAAACCATTAGGAACTTTGCATGTTCGCATCTTACTCCAGCAATTCCCATTTCTGTAGAATTCACATTCACTGCGCCGTATAGCTAATGCTGCAAGAAGAAAAACTGTTGAGTAGAGAAGGGAAGCATCACTCTGTTTGGTGCCTGTCTGGCCGAGAGGGAGGGGCTGCTGTGCTGTCCATCTCTAGAATCGCATCTCACTTCCAAGTGCGTAATTTCCTAGCATTAGAGACAGCAGAGATGTATTGGGAACTCCATCAATGTTCTGCCCTTGGGCTTAGTTCCAGACATTACCACATCTTAGAACCTCAGCCTGAGCAGCAGGAACTGGGGAGACACTTAATTCTTTCCTGGCAGGCAGCGAGACTCAACACTACCTTCAACTTACATTTTCTTGCTTGCTGCAGGAATTGCATATAAAATGGAGAGCAGAGAGCATTTCTATGGATATCAAAGCCTAGGCTGAAGCCTCAGGGGTGTGATTGAGATGGACAGTTCTGGCTGACCAGGAGCCCCTGCAGCCTTACTCTACAAATAACCATCATTTAGGGGGGTGAGTAAAGCTTAGAGATCAAATTGGATCTCCAGTAAAGGCCACGGGCTGAGGAAGGACCCAAGCGGAGTAAGAGAATTGAAGAAACAAGATGACCAGGGCTGCACACTTTCGTGTGTGAAACTGGACCTCATTCCTCAGAGAACAGTTAGAGCTCACAGAATCCAAGCAGATAGGCTCTGCTTAAATATGCCAAGGTTAAGCTTAGGCCGATAAGTTAATCATTGCCAAACTATCTCTCAAAGATTGACCTTTTTTTTTTTTTTTTTTTTGACAGTCTTGCTCTGCTGTCAGGCTGGAGTGCAGTGGCGCAATCTCAGCTCACTGCAACCTCCGCCTCCTGGGTTCAAGTGATTCCCCTGTCTCAGCATCCCAAGTAGCTGGGACTACAGGCACGTGCCACCATGCCCAGCTAATTTTTTGTATTTTTAGGAGAGATGAGGTTTCACCATGTTGGCCAGGATGGTCTTGATCTCCTGACCTCGTGACCTGCTTGTTTCGGCCTCCCAAAGTACTGGGATTACAGGCTTGAGCCACCGCGGCCAGCCAGATTTACCAATTTTTATGCAGAACAGAAAGAGACCCAGCTTCAGTAGTTTTTCCATTCTGCCTCAGTTGATTCTTGAAGCTGATTCTGTAAGAGAGCATTTAGCATTGGAACTGCTTAGTGGTAGAGAATTGTCTGCTAAGATCAGCCTTCCAGCCACTTTATAATGCACTCAGCCAAGGATAGTGACCAGTAGGGACAAGAGAGGAAGGGAAAAGAACAAATCTAAACTTTCCACTCACTGCAACACTTCAAATCCCTCCTCCGTTATCCATTATTTCCCTCCTGCCTGCCCTAGGACATTGCTCTAGGCTGCCACAACTACAGATGACAAGGACGGTACTCTCAAGTTAACAAATTTTTGTGGACAGCACACTAAGTGCCTTGCTTACTGGGGCAAGTTATGCCTGGTGTTGAACATGAGATACAGAAGAAATATTCCTCCACTAAAGCAATTTTCCACTTAATCAGAGAGTGGGGAAAGATTGTAGATAAATCAAGATGAGATCACTAGAGAGTCAAGCTGTGTTCCCCAGAGACTCCAGTACAAACAGAGTGATCCAAGCGGGATTTTCTCAACAATGTGGGGGTGAGTTACATCTTAAAAATGGTCAAATTTAAAGAATAGAAGATGGAATATCAAGAGAAGGTTAAATCCTCTGGAGATGATAGCAGCTGGGATATAAAATGACCCTTTGAGCCACTACAGCAGTTCCCTACTTTAATCATCTTGCTGTTGATGCCTTGATTCTCTGGGATTGGACTTCTGGTTCCTCTTCCCCACAACTCATATGCATTATCAGACTTGAGGATATGTCTCCATCTAGCTCTTTCTCGCTTTGCTAGAAGAATGAAGATTTAGTGACTCAACAGGGTGGTCCAGGGATAGGTAAGATATTTTGCACACTAGTGCCATTCCAATGTCTCCGGGATGTGCTGGCATTCTCTGACTTCTTTATCCACATCTATTCTCCAACATCGAAACCATGGACTCCTTTCTCCCGGCCTCCTGAAGCACTCTATTTCCTGTACTGATCACTCACTTGAGGGTAACTAGATAACTTGTACTGAAAAACGCCACCCACACTTAATGTCACAGAGCGTTCCCTTCTCTCCCCCGATCAGCCCCTCAGGAAGAGTAACACTTCCCTAGGAACGAAAAGTCCTTTGTGGATGCAGGACTGTGACGGAGAGTGACTTCTGAGAGAACCCACACTAGGTCAAAGCTAACCTCAAAATTAAAAAAAGAGTCCAGATGTGAAGAGTACGTGGCTCAGGTACAGGCCTGTCAAGAAATATTGGATATGGTACAGACATTTAACAGGACTTTCTTGCCCTCCAGAGCCAAGGAATAAAAAAACCTACCAAACACTATAAAAGTCTACTGAGATAACAAAAGCAGCACAAGCACTAAATACATTAAATAGCAAACTAGTCATATGTGAAGAGAATCAATTCACAGAGCATGGAAAAAAGAGAATAAAATTGAGACTCAGTTATAAGGGCCTAGATTTAAATCCTTGCCTTTCCATCATCTAGGACTGATTTTCACTTTGAGATATTTTTAGAATAATAGGTTTTTGCTTACTTTAAAAAGGACTCTGAGTGCATGTTAAAAGTAGAATACAACTCCATGTCCACATACAAAAAAAAAAAAAAGAAAAGACGCAAACCTTACACTCTTCCTATTTAACTCAAAATGGATCATAGACCTAAATATAAAATGAAACACTATAAAATATTGGAAGATAACATAGAAGAAAATCTAGATGACATAGGGTTTGGCTATATAAAATGACTTTTTATATATAAGACCAAAGGCATAATACCTTAAAGAATAATTGATAAAAGGCCGGGCGTGGTGGCTCAAGCCTGTAATCCCAGCACTTTGGGAGGCCGAGACGGGCGGATCACGAGGTCAGGAGATCGAGACCATCCTGGCTAACACGGTGAAACCCCGTCTCTACTAAAAAATACAAAAAAAACTAGCCGGGCGAGATGGCGGGCGCCTGTAGTCCCAGCTACTCGGGAGGCTGAGGCAGGAGAATGGCGTAAACCCGGGAGGCGGAGCTTGCAGTGAGCTGAGATCCGGCCACTGCACTCCAGCCTGGGCGACAGAGCAAGACTCTGTCTCAAAAAAAAAAAAAAAAAAAAAGAATAATTGATAAACTGGACTTCATTAAAATTAAAAATTTTTGCTCTGCAAGATACATTGTCAAGAGAATGAAAAGGTGAGCCATGGACTGGGAGAATATATTTGCAAAAGACATCTGATAAAGAATTGTTATCTAACATATACAAAGAAGTCTTAAAAATTAGCAATAAGGATACAACCTGATTTAAAAATGGACTGAAGACCTCAACAGGAACCTCACCAAAGAAGGTATACAGATGGCAAAGATGCTCCATATCATATGTCACCAGGAAAATTGAAATTAAAACAGAAATAAGATTCCACTACACACCTATTAGAATGACCAAAATACAGAACAATGATAACAGCAAATGCTGGTGAAGACGTGGAGCAACAGGAACTCTCATTCATTGCTGGTGGGCATGGAAAATGGTATGAATGCTCTGGAAGAAAATTTGGTGGTGTCTTACAAAACAAAACATAATTTTATCATATGACCCCAATGATTGTGTTCTTTTGTATTAACCCCAAAAAGTTAAAAATTTGCATCCACACAAAAACCTACCCAGGAATGTTTATAACAGCTTTATTCATGATTGCCAAAACTTGGAAACATGACGTCCTTCCATAGGCGAAGGAATAAATGAACTGTGGTGGATTCAGACAATGAAATATTTATTATTTAGTACTAAAAACAAATGAACAATCAAGCACGAGAAGACATGGAGGAAACTTAAATGCATATTATTAATTCAAAGAAGCCAATCTGAAAAGACTACATACTGTATGATGTATGAAATGTCAAAACTATTGAGACAGTTAAGAGTCAAGAAGAGAGGGATGGATAGGTGAAGCAAAGGAAGCAAAGGGGAGTTTTGGGAAAGGAAAACTGTACTGTATGATACTATAATAGTGGATACACATTAGTCGAGATCCATAGAATGTACAGCGGCATTCTACAATGACACCGAATGTACAGTTCACCAAGAGTGAACTGTAATAGAAACCATGGACTTCGGGTGATAATGATGTGTCAACATAGGTTTATTGATTGTAACAAATGTACAACTCTGGGGTGTTGGAAGTGGGGAGGCTATGCTTGTCTAGGGACAGAGGGTAAATGAAAATTCTCTGTACATGCTATTTAATTTTTGCTGTGAACCTAAAACTGCTCTAAAAATGAAAGCACATTTTTAAAAATGCATGTAAATGGTCTAGGAACTGACATTAGCCAGATAGCAGACTAGGAAGCTCCACACCCTCATTCACCCATGAAAACATTAAAACATCAACAGCAACTAGAGACTGGCTAAAATAATTATATAAGAGCTCGGGAAAACAAAGACACATAGCAATCAAGTGAACACTCACTCAAGAAAAAACTACATTCAAATGGCAAAAATATCTGTGGTGTTTTCATTTGCTCTTGCTATTCTCTCCTCAACATGATGACACTGGGAGAAGCAGCCCAGTTTTCATTTCCTTCCCTCACCTGGAGAGAGCACAGCAGGCCTTACTCTGTTCGTATTTTTATGCTGGAAGGCAGCATGTCTAGGAACTAAGGCTGAAAACAGCCAAAGAAGATGGTGGCGGTCACTTTTCATGATAGCGGCAAGGTGACTTTAGACCTATGGACATCTAGGGAAAGAGATTGTGGGTGAAAGAATATAATAGAACATTTAAATGCCCAGGAAAAAGCTGAGGGAGACTTTTTGGGAAATGAAAACATTAAAAGCAGCTGTGTATATAGAAGAATAGAAAAAAAGCACATATACAAACCCAAGGAAGACACACACCCAGAAGAGATTTGAGGAAACCTTAAGTCTTCAACCCAGGTTTATACTAAGGATCAAAACATTCCCTGTTAATTAATAAATATCTTTCCTGTCGGTCTGCAAAGACCAAAGTGGCTGTTTTCTTAAAAGTCCATTTTTTTAAATAACAGGGCATACAAAAAACCATGAAAACATGGCCCATTCAAGGGAAGAAAATAAGTCTCTAGAAGCTCTCCCTGAAGAAACACAGACATTGGGCTGAATAGAAGGACTTTAAAACATCTATATTAAACGTGCTCGAAGAGGAAAAGGAAAACACAAGCAAAAAACTAAAAGAAACTGAGAGAAGTATACATAAACAAAACAACAATATTAAAAAGAAGAGAGAAAATATTAAAATATGCAAACAAAAATTGGAGCTGAAAAACATGTCTAAATTGAAAACTCCACTGGGAGGATCAAAAGAAAATTAAAACAGGCAGAAGATCAACAAACTTGAAGATAGGTCATTTTAAATCCTTGAGTCTGAGGAGCAAAAGAATAAAGAAAAGTGAACTGAGGCTTAGAAACTTGTGAAAAATCATCAAGTAGACCAATATATGCATTATTGTAATCCCAAAAGAAGAAGAGAGAAAGAGGCAAAGAGAGTACATTGAGAAATAATGTCTTAAAACTTCCTAAACTTGAGAAAATACGTTGTTCTACAAATTGAAGAAACTCAACAAACTCTAAATACACAAACCCAAAGAGAGACCCACACTAAGACACATTATAATCAAACAACCAGTACTGTCATGCATTGCTTAATGATTGGGAAGCGTTCTGAGAAATGTATTATTAGGTGATTTCATTGCCAGGAGAAGGTCGTAGAGTTCACTTACACAAATCCAGATGGGTATTCTGCTACACACCTAGGCTATATGGTATAGTCTATTGCTTCTAGGTTACAAACGTGACTGCATGTTACTGTACTGAATGCTGTAGGCAATTATAACACAATGATAAGTATTTGTGTATCTGAACATGGAATAGGTACAGTAAAAAATACAATGCAAAAGATAAAAAATGGTACACTTGTATAGGGCACTTACAATGAATGAAGCTTATGGGACTAGAAGTTGCTCTAAGTGACTCACCAGTGATGGTAAATGAATGTGAAGGCCTAAGACATTACTGTATACTACTGTACTTTTTATAAACACTGCACACATAGGCAACACTAAATTTATTTAAAATTTTTTCTTTTTTAATAATAAATTAACTTTAGCTCATGGTGCTTTTTTTACTTAATAAACCTCATTTTTTTTAACTTTCTGACCTTTTTGTAATAACATTTAGATTCAACATGAACTCATTGTACAGCTGTACAAAAATATTTCTCTTATATCCTTATTCTCTAAGATTTTTTCTATTTTTAAACACTTTTGTTAGAAACTAAGGTACAAACACACACCTTGGCCTAGACCTACACAGGGTCATGATCATCAATATCACTTTCTTCCACTTCCACATCTTATTCCACTGAAAGTTCTTCGTGGGCAATAACATACATGGAGTCACCACCTCTTATGGTAACTACGCCTTCTTCTGAAGTACCTCCTGAAGGATCTACCTGACATTCTTGAGGAGGTGTCACTCTTTTCAGAAATATGTCCATGATGGTTTGCTTGCTTGTTTGTTTCACCATAGATTTGCTTGTAAGCAGGTGGTGCATCATGAACATTCCTCCCTATTAATCAAAATCTTTCAGTTTTGGGACCCAATGTTTCAAAATTTTTATAGGGCTTTTTGAGGTCTACAATAGCTTCTACTAAACCTTTAACTGTGGATTTTGTGGGGCATTCTTTTTCTTCTTCGGTACTTTTTTCTTTTGCCTCTTCTTCAGCTATTCATTTCTGTTTCAGTGCAATTATAACCTTGTGGGACCACTGTTGTATATGTGGTCCATTGTTTACCAAAATGTCATTATGCAGAACATGAATGGATCTCTATCTCCAGAAAAACTATCCTTCAAGTTACTGTCTAGAGAACTTTCATTTCAACTCAAAAGACTACAGAATTTTTTACAGGTTAAGTCTAGTGCTAATGAATTCTATCAGCTTTCATCTGTCTGAGAATTACTTAATTTATCCCTTATTGTAAAGAACAGTTTTTCCAGATATAGAATTCTTGGTTGAAAGTTTATTTGAAATTTCAGCGTTTTTTTTTTTTTTTTTTGGTTTGTTTTGTTTTTGAGATGGAGTCTTGCTCTGTTGCCCAGGCTGGAGTGCAGTGGCGGAATCTCAGCTCACTGCAAACTCTGCCTCCTGGGTTCACACCATTCTCCTGCTTCAGCCTCCCGAGCAGCTGGGACTACAGGCACCCATCACCACACCCGGCGAATTTTTTGTATTTTTAGTAGAGACAGGGTTTCACCGTGTTAGCCAGGATGGTCTCGATCTCCTGACCTCATGATTTGCCCGCCTTGGCCTCCCAAAGTGCTGGGATTACAGGCATGAGCCTGCACCCAGCCTTCAGCATTTTAAATATAACATCTCACTGTCTTCTGGCCTTCTGCTGAGATAGCTGATGATAGTCTTATTGTGGATCCCTTTTATGTGATAAATTACTTCCCTCGTGCTTTCAGGATTGTCTTTATTTTGACATTTTGATTCTCAGATTTGTAGATTCGTGTCTTTCCTCAAATTTGGGAGTTTCTGGCTATTATATTTCAAATAGTCAGCTTGATACTGTCCCATAAGTCCCTTAGGCACTGGTCAATTTTCTTTCCTTTTACTCCTCAGACTGAATAACTTCAAATTACCTATCTCCCTGATTGTTGATTTTTCTCTTTGTCCTCTTGAATCAGCAGTTGACTCCCTCCAGTGAATTTTTCAATTCAGTTAATTATTTTTCAGCTCTGGCATTTCTATTTGATTCTTTATAACAATTTCTATCTCTTTGCTGATATTGTCATTTCATTCATACATTGTTTTTCTGATTTCTTTTAGTTCTTTGTCCATGTCTTCCATTAGCATTTTGAGCATATTTAAAACAATTTTTTAAAAGATTTTTTTTCTAGCAAATCTAAGGCATATACTTCCTCAGGGATGGTTTTTGGAGATGTATTATGTTCCTTTGAATGAGCCATGTGTTGTAGACTGAATGTTTTTGTTTCCCCCATATTCATATGTTGAAATTCTACTCTCCAATATGACAATATTAGAAGGTGGGGCATTTGAGAAGTAAGTAGAATTAGATAAGGTGATGAGAGTGGAGGCCTCATAAATGAGATTAGTGATTTCCATCTTGCCTGAATTGACACTAAGATAAGGAACAGTGACATAGTTTGGGTCTCAGGCTGGTGGGAGCAGCAGAAGGCAGTAGTGGTGTCATGGTGGTGAAAACTGCAGGGGACTATAGAACCAGGAATGCCTGAGGGCAAGAGAATATGGGCAGAGGAATATGATAGAATATCCAAGCCCTTTAGAAGCTGGAATGAGACTCTTTGGAAAATTAAGACATTTAAAAGCAGCCTTAGATATGAGGGAAAATTTTTAAAATGTACACAACACATGGCTAGACAGGGCACATCTGGAAAATATCTGAGAAGGCCATGAGCCTCCACTCAGGGCTGATCCCAAGGTGTGGAGGACCACAAATTAGTTGTCTTTCACACCAATCTTCAAAGAGTAGGAGGGAGGGCCACTTTCTCAAATGCCCAATTTTCTTTTCTTTTTTTCGGAGACAGAGTCTCACTCTGTTGCCCAGGCTGGAGTGCAGTGGCGCAATCTCGGCTCACTGGGTTCTGGAGGTTGGAAGTCTGTTTTTTTGGTTTTGCTTTCAAGATGGAGTCTTGCTCTGTCACCCAGGCTGGAGTGCAGTGGCGTGATCTCGGTTCACTGCAACCTCCGCCTCCCAGGTTCAAGCAATTCTCCTGCCTTAGCCTCCCGAGTAGCTGGGATTACAGACCCCCGCCACCACACCTGGCTAATTTTTGTATTTTTAGTAGAGACAGGGTTTCACCAAGTTGGCCAGGCTGGTCTCGAACTCCTGACCTCATGATCCGCCTGCCTCAGTCTCCCAAAGTGCGGGGATTACAGGCATGAGTCACCGCGCCCAGCCTTGAATGTGACTTTTTCTTAACTTGGGTGTTTTCTTCATAGTTTTAGATCTTGAACTGATTTCCAGATCTACTATGAAGATATTTTAGAGCATTGAGCAAAGTACTAGATTTGCTTATGGAGATGAGTCATTTTTATCGTATTATATATTCCCAGCAAAATATTAAAATGTTACAACTTTCAACTTATTTAAATTTGTTTTAAGTCCTATTTCATCTTTCACATAAAGTTCATTTTTAGATAGTTTTAAAAATTCCGAATATTTTTACTTTTATTATTATTTTTTATTTCACTGCTCTTGGCAAAACAAGAAAAGAATCAGAAAAGTTCTGATTCTTCACTTTGTTTTCAACCTCTGTCCTGATTTTTTTTGGCATTCCAATGGACTTTCAAACTTTGAGAACTTTCAAATATATAATTATTACCTGCAATTCATGAGTCATTCTCCTCCTTTCCAATTTTTATACCTCTGATTTTTCTCTCCTGTCTATTTGTTTGGTTTGTTATGTTAGACAAGAATGGTTAGTGGCTTTAGACATTATTTTAATAGAAGGCATTGTGCTTAATGTTTAATTATCCTTAGGATAATTTCTAACTTTTTAAATAGTGTTCTAAATTTTATTTACTAACATATAATTTAATTTTTTTCATGTTTTAAAGAGGATTGACATTATTTTCATTTATGCTCCTTTGTCAAATAAATTGGACAACTTCCCATATTTACTAATCATATAAAAGGAGCTGACAAGCTTTTCCTGTAAAAGGGCAGGAGGCAAAGAGGCAAAATTGAAGTAAGTTACCAAATTTGGCAATATTTTATAGGTACACATATAATTAATTTCCACAAATTTTTTATTAATGAAATTCAAAATACAATAAACTCTGAGTATAAATTTTGTAATAAAAGTCTGCTACTAAGAAGAATAAAATTCTTTTGGGGAATAACATTTCACTTATTTGGGGTTCAAAATTAGTATTCCCTATCATTCGAATTGATTGTAAATTTCATCTGTCAATGCTAATCTTTGATAATAAGATTTTATTTATTTTGTTTTTAAAAATATCTTTTCACTCAAGTACATGCTGCCAAATACTGATATTAATCCACAGCCATACGATTTTAATTGAGATATTTATTGTTTGCAATACATTTATAAATCTTTCTGTATACTTACTTTTTAGAATGTTACCGCATTATAGATTAATGAACTCCCAGTGCTTTTACTCAGTTAATCTCACGGGGCTCCCTAGGCAGCCAAGAGGTTTTGGAAAGGGGTGACCTCTTTCCAGCACCATGGCATCTGGCAAGAGATTATTACAAGATTACGTACAATTTGCAAATGAGGAGTATGTTGTCGATATAACCCCAAAATTACTAACATTTTATGATATCCTTAGTAAGTGTGTCCAAAAAGTCTCCTTGGAGGAGAATGACATCAGTGTTATGTCGTTCCTGCACTTGTGGGAAAAGGTGGATGTCCTTAAGATCTTGTCTGCAAAGGTAGAGCACTCAACCTCTACTCAACAGGGTATGCTAAAATGCACAGAAAAGCAGCAACTCAGTTTGCCCCACCACTTACCAGTTTTGCCCTGCCACTGATCAAGTCTGCGCCTTGGCACTTGGAGGGGAGCAACACATTGATTGCTCCCTTCAGAGGAGACTTTTATCAAGTTAGCTAGTCAGTCAGAAAATGGGAGCCCCAGGAGTCCATCTTCCTGGAATCTAGGCAAGTAACAGCTGAGAGCAGAACTCAGAGAAGACTCAGCTATGAGGTCTTAATTTAGAATGGAAATCTATAGCAACACCTGACGAAGCAGTTACACCAAGTTCAAGTGTGTGCCAGCAGGTGGCAGCATCTTCCCAGGGGGCTTCTCTGCCAGCTGCTGAAACGAGTTTGTAAACCAAGAGCGGACCCAGCGGCTTATCATTCCGTTCCATTCCATGTTTGGCAAATCTAGGGCAAACAACCCTACTCACTGTGCCAATTGTTTTGAAATGTAAATTTTGTCATTATTCAGGAAAGTTGAGGCCAAAAAATTGGAAGATGATTGCCCCCGAAAACATAGTTCTTTACTCAGTTTCTGAGAGGACAGAGCACGCCACAACCATGCAGGGACGCCTGGAGTAACACCACCAGGGACAGTCAGGAGGCAGAGCGCGCAAGGGGAACACATGGGTTAGAACCTGCTTTGTGGTTTTCATGGGAAGGAATGGGGAAGGCAGGGTAAGCACGTTTAGAATGGGCTGGTTTGTATACTTTCACAAAACGATGACATTGCCAGGCACATGACCCGAGAGTGATTAGGGCAGAGAAATAGAGGCCAGGATGTACGATCTCGATACAGGAGGTGGTGGGGTGTGCACTCTGGACTGGCTGGTGTTCGTATAAACAGTGTGCTTGCAGGCGAGTCCTTTACTAGCCCTAGGAAGTGGCTAGCCATGGGTGGGGGCAGTTTCTCCATGTTCAATAAGGCCCCCAATGTCAGAGCATCAGATTACAAAGACATGTTTAATACAGATTGAAACTAAGTTGGTATTCATTTGAACTACATTGTTATAAATTGAGATGTTATTATAATCCCCAAGAAAAACAGTAAGAAAACAATTCCCTCTATATATAAAAGACATGAGAACAGAACAAAAGTGATACACTAGAAAATATCTAGCACAAAAGAACACAGTAATTCAGAAATTTAATAACAAAAAAGAAATGAGGTAAATAGTAAACCAATAGGTAAATGGCAGAACTAAGACTTTTCTAAAAATCAGAAAGTACATTGAATTTAAAGTGATTAAATTATTTAATTAAAAGGTAGAGATTGGGAGAATTGATTTAAAAACCATGACCCAACTATATACTGTATACCAGAAACTCACTTTAGATCCAGTCACAAATAGGTTGAAAGTAAAAGGATGGAAAAAGTTATTCCGTGCAAACTGTAACCAAAACTGAGCTGGAGTGATTAAGAAGAGCCAAAATAGACATTCAGGTAATCATTGTTATGAGACAAAAAAAGAACATTGTATAATGATAAAACTTTCCTCCTATTCAGAAGATATAACAATTATGAAAATATATGACTAACAACAGACCCCAAAATTTTAAAGCAAAAACTGACAGAATTGTAGTGTAAAATAGACCATTCAACAATAATAGTTGAGGACTTCCATATGCCACCCTTAGTTATACATAGAAGAACCAGACAAAACATAAACAAGGGAAAGAGGGCCTTAACACACTGTAAAGCAACTAGATCAAACAGACATAGATAAAACACCACCCAACAACAGCAGCAAATGTACTTTCTTCCCAAGCATACATGAGTATTCTCCATGATAGACCATATGTTATACCACAAAACAACTCTCAATTTTAAAATATTGAAATCATACTAGGATCTTGTCTGACCACAAAGAAATCAATTTAGAAATCAATAAAAGAAGGAATTCTGAACAATTTACAAATATGTGTAAATTAAACAACACGCTCTTAAACAACCAAAGGGTCAAAGTACAAATTACAAGGAAAATTAATAAATACTTCCAGATAAATCATAACAAAAATACAATATATCAAAACTTATGGGATGCAATGAAAGTAATGCATGGGGAAATTTATAACTATAAACACTTACTCTAAAAAAGAGAAAGAATTCAAATCAATAACCTACCCTTCTATCTTAAGGAAGTATAAAAAATAAGAGTAAACTAAATTAAAGTAAGCAGATGAGATAAAATAATAATGATTATGGTTCAGATAAATGAAACAGAGAACAGAAAAACCAAAGAGAGAATCAATGAAATCAAAAGTATGTACTTTGAAAATGTCAGTTATACTATAAGAGAAAAACACATTGGCACTGTGTCTGATTAGGCAGAAAACACCAGGATTCCTTAAGTGATCCTTGAGATGCTAATTGTTCTGCCTTGTGACATTTGCCACTGTGCCCTTTATTTTATTTTATTTTTTAATTTATTTTGGGATGGAGTCTCATCCTGTCATCCAGGCTGGAGTGCAGTGGCACGATCTCGGCTCACTGCAACCGCCACCTCCTGGGTTCAAGCGATTCTCCTGCCTCAGCCTCCTGAGTAGCTGGGATTACAGGCATGCACCACCACGTCTGGCTAATTTTTGTATTTTTAGTAGTATTTCACCATGTTGGCCGGGGTGGTCTCAAACTCCTGACCTCAGGTGATCTGCCTGCCTCACCCTCCCAAAGTGCTGCGATTACGGTCATGAGCTACTGTGCCCAGCCCACTGGGCCGTTTACAACGATGTGGAAACCTCAGGTTTGTGGACAGCACAGGTGGAATGACATGTTGTGCTTCCCTCTGCCAGGCACATCAGCTTAGTGCTTTAGATGTCAGTCCAAGGCCTTGCTAGCTCCTTTCCTGGGGCACAGGGCAGAGCGTGTGTGCGTGGGAGCTGGAGCTCTTGCACTCCCCAGGTTCTCACCTCCATTTCCTCCACATGCAGTAGGTGAAACAGGTCGGAGCCTGCAAGGTCTGCATTTTAAGGACTCACACATTGGGCTATCAGAAATTTACACACCTATTAGTTATTCTGTTTGTTCTAAAGGAAATGTGGGTATCTCTCAGGCCAGGAGTTAGTGACTAGTTTTCACTAGATAGCAGGTTAATATCTGGATCTCATTTTGTTTTTTAATTTAAAAAAGAGGATTAAAGGGAACTGATTAGGTTTGCTCAGTTTTTCAGCCTAATTCCAGGGCATGGAAGAGGGCTCTAGGTAGGAAATAAATATTTTTCTTATGATTTGTAGCTCCCTACTGTGCCTGACTTGGTGCCTGTGTGAGGATTAAGCCCTTAGTCTGCTCACGCAATTATTCAAATGACAAGTTAAATTTGCTTTTGTAATAATGATAAAAGTTGTCATCTTCTCTTTTGAAAAAAAAAAATCAGTAAAATTGACAAATCTTTATCTAGACTGACCGATAAAAAGGGAGAAGACTCAAATTACTAAAACCAGAAATGAAGTTGGAAACCTATTACTGACCTTACAGAGATTTTTAAAAAAATGCTCGTGAGAAAATACAATAAACACACTAGACCAACAAACGAGATAACCTAGATGAGATGAGTAAATTCCTGGGAACACATAAGCAACCAAAACTGACTCAAGAAGAAATAAAAATTCTGAATAAACTTATAACAGGTGAAGAGAATAAACCAAAACCCAAAATCTTTCAAAAAGAGAAGCATAAAACCAAATGACTTCACTGGTGAAGTCTATCATACCTTTAAAAAATAATCACAGGCCACGCGCAGTGGCTCATGCCTGTAATCCCAGCACTTTGGGAGGCCAAGACGGGCAGATCACCTGAGGTTAGGAGTTTAAGACCAGCCTGGATAACATGGTGAAACCCCGTCACTACCAAAAAAATACAAAAATTCGCTGGGCATGGTGGCGGGTGCCTGTAATCCCAGCTACTTGGGAGGCTGAGGCAGGAGAATCGCTTGAACCTGGAAGGTGAAAGGTGCAGTGAGCCAAGATCATGCCACTGCACTCCAGCCTGGAAGACAGAGTGAGACGCTGTCTCAAAAAGAAAAAAAAAAAATAATTCACACCATTTCTTCTTAAATGCCTCAAAAAATGAAGGAAGGGAGACAACTCAGTTTATTGTATTAGAGCACATAATGGTAGATGTTATGAGATGGACATGGCACAGAGCCTGTGGAAGCATAAGCAGGGTTGGGGGTCATGTGGATAAGGAGAAAGGCCAAAGAAAGCTTTCAGGACAGGTGACTCTAAGCTGAGACACAAGTTTTAACAGCATGAGACAAGCAGAGCAGAGGCCACCAGGATGTAGTGTGAGAAAACAGCACATGTAAAGACCCAAGAGTTTAGAGCCTCTGGATCCTAAAACACAGAGACGTTAGGGTTCTCAGGAGGATAGAAAGGATAAGAAAGATTGTGGGGAACACCTCCGGGGTTACTCGGTCCCCTGCGACCCTGGACTCAATTTTAGGTTTCCTAATCATGATGACCCCATCACAGGACTCATCTCTGACCTGGATGGACTCCTTTGTACAGGCACCATGTCTTTAAAAAAGGTTTCTTAAGTCCTGATGGAAAAGGGAAATTTACCACAATTCTCCACTAGAACCCCCTGGTTGCTGAACACACTTACGACTCAATGGCCAAGCAATGATTTTTTTATATGTATAGGATTCATCATCTTCAGCACAGCATGTCAGCATCTCATGCTGACATTTTGCTTTTTTTAAAAACACACACACACACACACGCACACACACACACACACACACACACAAAACTACATATACTATACTGAAAAGCTAAGGCTGCAGGAAAAAAGACTGCTTTGACGGGAGAAATGAAGCATCACTGTCATACCCAAAGAGAGCAGAGATCACCCTAACTGCCTGGGAAGCGTGCCAATGATCTGCCCTGGGAGGTTCCTGCCCCCTGCCCCCAGGTATTGATAGATAAGTCTTAGAACCACAAACTCAGCAGGAAGATAATCTAATTCTCTCCCTCCATTAGACAAGGGAACGACTGACTGTCAGACAGGGGGTCTGAACACTGTGCACAAAGCCAGACCTCCTATGGTTTTCCACTTGCATTTTCTTGCCCACTGCAATGATCAGCACATAAAATGGAGAACACAGAGCATTTTCTGGATTATCAGAGCCTAGACTGAAGCCCCAGGGATATAATCAGGGTGAATAGTTCTTAAGCTGACCAGGAGTCCTTGTATCCTCATTCCACAGATAAACCATAATTTAGGGACTAAATAAAGCTTAGAGGTCGTGTCAGATTCCCAGTGGAGGCCAATGACTAGGGAAATAAAGTAAGAGGAATATGTGTAAAACTGGACCTCATTCCTCAGAGAGCAGTTAGAGCTCATAGAACCCAAAGAACTGGGGAAAATATAGGCTCTGTTTTAATCTATGTCAGTGTTAAACCCAGGCTGATTCATTAACCAACATCAAACCACTTTCCAATGACTTCCAATTTCTATGCACAGTAGAAAGAGACTTAACTTCAGCAGGTTTTTCATTCTGCCTTGGCTAATTCTCAAAACAGATTCTGTTACAGACCAGATAGTACCTTAGCTGGCAGGTTGTGGAGCACTGGCTGCTAAAATCAGGCTCCCAACCATTTTACAATGTACTCAGCCGAGGGACAAGACAGCCAGATGTCAGATCTCAATCTAAGCGATTCACTTGTGTCAATGCTAGGATCCCTCCTCCATTATCCATTCCTCTTCTCTGCCTCTTCTCACCCTTCATTGCTCCAGGCTGCTACAACTGGATGTGAACTAAGGATAATCTCACCATTAGTGAATTTCTGTGGAAAGCACACTACACTATCTACCTCACTGGCACATGGTAAGACTGGATGTGTAAAAAGAGATAGGAAAGAAATATTCCCTTCTCTGTCAACTCTCTTACTAACAGAAGGGAAAAAAATGATGATAGGCAATACAATGAGAACATCACTACAGAATCAAGATGTGTACACAACGGACTCCTACATGCGCAGGCAGAGAGAAGGGAGGCTTTCTCAGTGTGGAGGAGCCTGGAAGATGGTCAAGATTAAAGAAAAGGAAAACAGTGTTTGAGTGGGAGTCAGACTTCACTGGAGAATAAAGATGGATTAGATTATGCCAGATGTGATAAGAGATGTACCCCGGAAATAGAGCAGCAGTTCCCTTACAATTTGTAACCTTTGTTAATTGAAACCATGGCATAAATATTCAAACTTGTTACTTCTTCCCAGGGCTATCTAGAATTAGAATTCTTGTCCTCCTCTCAGTCACTCTCAGATCTTCTGTGGGTCCTGGGGACTTGTCTTTATTCTGATCCTTTCTTATCTTCCCAGGAAAGTGAAGACCGAGTGAATGCCAGTGTGCACCAGGGTACAGATAAGAGACTTTATACATCATTGCTGCTTTAGTGTCCCGGGGACCACTGTTAGCTCCGTTTTCTTTATGTACCTCTGTTACTGGCTCAATCAAACCCTGAAGTCATTTATCTCCAATGCCACCTCTGATCACTCATCGGAGAGGAACTACATATGCTGAACAGATACCCATCACCTGAAGCCCTCAGAGCATTTCCTTTTGCAATCTTGATTAAACTCCTCTGGAAGATTAGCTCTCTCTTGAGCCCTAGATACTCTCTGTAGCTTCAGAGGTCAATGTTTATCTGAGTTCATGAAAGAAACAGGACTATGAGTAGGTAGGTTTCATATTATTGCTTCTGAGGGCAGCCAAACCCCAGCGTGGAAAAGGAATCTATCCATGAGGTGCCCATGGCCAAGTATACATCTGTTAGGGAACCTGGGATACAGCTCAGCCATTTGTCAAGACTTTCTTGCCTCAAAAGTAATGAAGTAAAAGACATTCAAGCATCCAAAGCATCTATTGAACACAGTAGATGCTTTGGATGCTTGAATGTCTTTTACTTCATTACTTTTGCAGGCATTAAAACTTGCAATGACAAACTAGTCATGTGTGGAGCACATCAATTCACACAGCATGGAAGAGGCCAATGAATCTGATATTCAAAGTAATAAGGACCTAGGCTTCAATCCTTGCCTGTTCGTCATCAGAGAGTTCATCCAAAGCTCATCTTTGTTTTCAGATATTTTTAGTTGAAACTAACGTTCATTACACAAATAACTATATGTACATTTTAAAAATACAGAATACTAAGAATAATCTAAAATACCACGATCTTACCACTCAGAGAATACTATTGCAACATTCTTAAATAAATGGGGATATAGATATAAAGATATAAGTAAAGATTAAGTAAATGAGATCCTTTTAAGATGCTGTTGGATTCAGTTAGTCATGAAGTCTTCGTCCATGCCTGTGCCCTGAATGGTATTGCCTATATTTTCTTCTAGGGTTTTTATGGTTTTGGGGTTTGCATTTAAGTCTTTAATCCACCTTGAGTTAATTTTTGTATAAGATGCAAGGAAGGGGTCCAGTTTCTGTTTTCTGGATGTGGCTAGCCAATTTTCCCAGCACCATTTATTAAACACAGAATCCTTTCCCTACTGCTTGTTTTTGTCAGGTTTGCTGAAGATCAGATGGTTGTAGATGTGTGGTGTTATTTCTGAAGTCTCTGTTCTGTTCCATTGGTCTGTATATCTGTTTTGGTACCAGTACCATGCTGTTTTGTTTACTGTAGCCTTGTAGTATAGTTTGAAGTCAGGTAGCATGATGCCTCTAGCTTTATTCTTTTCACTTAGGATTGTCTTGGCTATATGGGATCTTTTTTGGTTTCATATGAAATGTAAAGTAGTTTTTTCTAATTCTGCCAAGAAAGTTAATGGAAGCTTGATGGGAATAGCATTGAATCTATAAATTACTTAGGACAGTATGGCCATTTTCCCAATATTGGTTCTTCCTATTCATAAGCATGGAATATTTTTCCATTTGTTTGTGTCCTCTCTTATTCTCTTGAGCAGTGGTTTGTAGTTCTCCTTGAAGAGGTTCTTAACGTCCCTTGTAAGTTGTATTCCTAGGTATTTTATTCTCTTTGTGGCATTTGTGAATGGGAGTTCACTCATTATTTGGCTCTCTGCTTGTCTATTTTTGATGTATAGGAATGTTTGTGACTTTTGCACACTGATTTTGTATCCTGAGACTTTGCTGAGGTTGCTTATCAGCTTAAGGAGCTTTTGGGCTGAGATGATGGGGTTTTTAATATATACAATCATGTCGTCAACATGACAATTTGATCTCCTATCTTCCTATTTGAATACGCTTTCTTTCTTTCTCTTGCCTGATTGCCATGGCCAGAACTTCCAATACTATGTTAAATAGGAGTGCTGAAAGAGGGCATCCTTGCTTGTCCTGGTTTTCACAGGGAATGCCTCCAGTTTTTGCCCATTCAGTATGATATTGGCTATGGGTTTGTCATAAATAGCTCTTACTATTTTGAGATATGTTCCATAAATACCTAGTTTATTGACAGTTTTTAGCATGAAGCAATGATGAATTTTATCAAAGGCCTTTTATGCAACTACTGAGATAATCATGTGGTTTTTGTCATTGGTTCTGCTCATGTGATGGATGACATTTATTGATTTGTGTATGTTGAACCCAACCTTGCATCCTAGGGATGATGCCAACTTGATCATGGTGGATAAGCTTTCTGATGTGCTGCTGGATTTGTTTTCTCACTATTTTATTGAGGATTTTCACATCGATGTTAATCAGAAATATTGGTCTCAAATTTTCTTTGCTTGTTGTGTCTCTGCCAGGTTTTGGTATCAGGAAGAAGCTGGCCTCATAAAATGAGTTAGGGTGGAGTCCCTCCTTTTCGATTGTTTGGAATCATTTCAGAAGGAATGGTATCAGTTCCTCTTTGTACCTCTGGTAGAATTCGACTGTGAATCCATCTGTTCCTGTGCTTTTTTTTTTTTTGGCAGGCTATTAATTACTGCCTCAATTTCAGAACTTATTATTCATCTATTCAGGGATTTGACTTCTTCCTGTTTTGGTCTTGGGAGGGTTTATGTGTCCAGGAATTTATCCATTTCTTCTAGATTTTCTAGTTTATTTGCATAGAGGTGTTTATAGTATTCTCTGGTGGTAGTTTGTATTTCTGTGGGATCAGTGGTGATATACCCTTTATCATTTTTTATTGTCTATTTGATTCTTCTCTCTATTCTTCTTTATCAGTCTAGCTAGCAGTCTATCTATTTTGTTAATCTTTTAAAAAACCCAGCTCCTGGTTTCATTGATGTTTTGAAGGGTTTTTCATGTCTTTACCTTTTTCAGTTTTGCTCTGATCTTAGTTATTTCTTGTCTTCTGCTAGCTTTTGAATTTGTTTGCTCTTGCTTCTCTAGTTCTTTTAATTGTGATGTTAGGGCATCAATTTTAGATATTTCCCACTTTCTGATGTGGCATTTAGTGCTACAAATTTTCCTCTTAACACTACTTTAGCTGTGTCTCAGGGATTCTGGTACATTGTCTCTTTGTTCTCATTGATTTCAAATAACTTCTTTATTTCTGCCTTAATTTTTTATTTACACAGTAGTCATTCAGGAGCAAGTTGCTCAATTTGCATGTAGTTGTGCGGTTTTGAGTGAATTTCTTAATCCTGAGTTCTAATTTGATTGCCCTGTGGTCTGAGAGATTGTTATGATTTCCTTTCTTTTGCATTTGCTGAGGAGTGTTTTACTTCCAATTATGTGGGCAGTTTTAGAATAAATGCTATGTGGTCCTGAGAACAATGTATATTCTGTTGATTTGGGGTGAAGAGTTCTGTAGATGTCTATTAGGTCCACTTGTTCCAGAGCTGAATTCAAGTCCTGAATATCCTTGTTTATTTTCTGTCTTGTTGATCTGTCTAATATTGACAGTGGGGTGTTAACATCTCCCACTATTATTGTGTGGGAGTGTAAGTCTCTTTGTAGGTCTCTAGGAACTTGTTTTATGAATCTGGGTGCTCCTGTATTGGGTGCATGTATATTTACATAGTTAGCTCTTCTTGTTGCATGGATCCCTTTACCATTATATAATGCCCTTCTTTGTCTTTTTTGATTTTGTTGGTTTAAAATCTGTTTTATCAGAGACTAGGATTGCAACCCCTGCTTTTTTTTTTCTTTCCATTTGCTTGGTAGATCTTTGTCCATCCCTTTATTTTGAGCCTATGTATGTCTCTGCATGTGAGATGGGTCTCCTGAATACAGCACACCAATGGGTCTTGACTCTATCCAATTTGTCAGTCTGTGTCTTTTAATTGGGGCATTTAGTTCATTTACATGTAAGGTTAATATTGTTTTGTGTGAGTTTGATCCTGTCGTCATGATGCTGGCTGGTTATTTTGCACATTAGTTGATGCAGTTTCTTCATAGTGTCATTGGTCTTTATATTTTGGTGTGTTTTTGCAGTGGCTGGTACAGTTTTTCCTTTCTATATTTAGTGCTTCCTTCAGCAGCTCTTGTAAGGCAGGCCTGGTGGTGACAAAATCTCTCAGCATTTGCTTGTCTGTAAAAAATCTTATTTCTTCTTCACTTATGAAGCTTAGTTTGGCTGGATATGAAATTCTGAGTTGAAAATTCTTTTCTTTAAGAATGTTGAATATTGGACCTTACTCTCTTCTGGCTTGTAGAGTTTCTGCAGAGAGATCCGCTGTTAGTCTGATGGGCTTCCCTTTGTAGGTAATATGACCTTTCTCTGGCTGCTCTTAACATTTTTTCCTTCATTTCAACCTTGGTGAATCTGACAATTATGTGTTTGGGGGTTGCTCTTCTCCAGGAGTATCTTAATGGTGTTCCTTGCATTTCCTGAATTTGAATGTTGGCCTGTCTTGCTAGGTTGGGGATGTTCTCCTGGATAATATCCTGAAGTATGTTTTCCACCTTGGTTCCATTCTCCCTATCACTTTCACGTACACCAATCAATCATAGGTTTGGTCTTTTCATGTAGTCCCGTATTTCTTAGAGGCTTTGTTTGTTCTTTTCCTTTTTCTTTAAAAATGTTGAATATTAGCCCCTACTCTCTTCTGGCTTGTAGGGTTTCTGCAGAGAGATCTGCTGTTAGTCTGATGGGTTTCCCTTAGTAGGTAACCTGACCTTTCTCTCAGGTTGCCCTTAATATTTTTCCTTTGTTTCAACTTTGGAGAATCTGATGATTGTGTATCTTGGGGTTGCTCTTCTCAAGGAGTACCTTAGGGGTGTTTTCTGTACTTCTTGAATTTGAATATTGACCCATCTTGCTATGTTAGGGAAGTTCTCCTGGATAATATCCTGAAGTGTGTTTTCCAACTTGGTTCCATTCTCCCTGTCACTTTCAGGTATACCAATTAATCATAGATTTGGTCTTTTTACATAGTCCCATATTTTTTGGAGGCTTTGTTCTTTTTCTTTTTTCTCTAATCTTATCTTCATGCCTTATTTCAGTAAATTGATCTTCAATCTCTGATATCCTTTTTTCTACTTGATCAATTCAGCTATTGATATTTGTATATGCTTCACAAAATTCTTGTGCTGTGTTTTTCAGCTCCATCAGGTCATTTATGTTCCTCTATAAACTGTTTATTCTAGTTAGCAGTTCCTGTAACCTTTTATCAAGGTTCTTAACTTCCTTGCATTGGGTTAGAACATGCCCCTTTAGCTCAGAGTTTGTTATTACCCACCTTCTGAAGCCTACTTCTGTCAATTTGTCAATCTCATTCTCCATCCAGTTTTATGCCCTTGCTGGAGAGGAGTTGCAATCATTTGGAGGAGAAGAGGCATTCTGGATTTTTGAATTTTCAGCGTTTTTGCAATAGTTTTTCCTCATCTTTGTGGATTTATCTATGTTTGATCTTTGCAGCTGATGACCTTTGGATGGGGTTTTTGTGTGGGGGTCCTTTATGCTGATGTTGATGTTGTTTCCTTCTGTTTGTTAGTTTTTCTTCTAACAGTCAGGCCCCTCTTCTGCCGGTCTGCTGGAGTTTGCTGGAGGTCCACTCCAGACCCTGTTCACCTGAGTATCACTAGTGGAGGCTGCAGAACAGCAAAAATTGCTGCCTGCTCCTTCCTCTGGAAGCTTTGCTCCAGACAGGCACCAGGCTGATGCCAGTCGGAGCTCTCCTGTATGAGGTGTCTGTTGACCCCTGTTGGAAGGTCTCTCCCAGTCAGGAGGCATGGGGGTCAGGGACCCACCTGAGGAGGCAGTCTGTCCCTTAGCAGAGCTGGTGTGCTATGCTGGAAGAATCCCCCATGTCAGGATCAGCTGCCCTCTTCAGAGCCAGCAGGCAGGAATGATTAAATCTGCTTTAGCTGCACCCATAGCCACCCCTTCCCCTACGTGCTCTGTCCCAGGAAAATGGGGGTTTTGTCTGTACACCCCTGACTGGGGTTGTTACCTTTCCTTCAGAGATGCCCTGCCCAGTGAGGAGGAATCTAGAGAAGCAGTCTGGCCACAGCCACTTTGCAGGGCTGTGGTAAATTCCTCCCAGTCCAAACTTCCCAGCCTCCTTAGCACTGTCAGGGGAAAACCGCCTACTCAAGCCTCAGTAATGGTAGACCCTCCTCCCCTCCACCAAGCTCAATCATCTCAGGTCGACTTCAGACTGCTGAATGGCAGCCAGAATTTCAAACCAGTGGTTCTTAGCCTACTGGGCTCCATGGGAGTGGGACCCACTGAGTGAGACCACTTGGCTCCCTGGCTTCAGCCCTCTTTCCAGGGGAGTGAATGGTTCTATCTTGCTAGGGTTCCAGGCATCACTGGGATATGAAAAAAAACTCCTGCAGATAGCTCAGTGTCTGCCTGAACAGACGCCAGGTTTTGTGCTTGAAACCCAGGGCCTTGGTGGTGTAGGCACACGGAAGAATCCCCTGATCTGCAGATTGTAAAAACTGTGGGAAAAGCATAGTAACCCAGCTGGGTAGCACAGTCCCTCATGGCTTCCCTTGGCTGGGGGAGGGAGGTCCCGCAGCTCCTTGCACTTCCTGGGTGAAGTGAAGCCCCACCTGCTTCTGCTTGCGCTCCATGTGTTGGACCCACTGGCTAACCAATCCCAGTGAGATGAACCAGGCACCTCAGCTGGAAATGCAGAAATCATCTGCCTCTGCGTTGGTCTCACTGGGAGCTGCAGATCAGAGCTGTTCCTATTTGGCCATCTTGGCCTCTCCTCCATAATATCTCTCTTTAATGATTGTTTTGAATTTTTTTTTAACAACTTCTAATTTTACAGTAATTCTAAGTTTACAGAAAAATTTCAGACATAGCTCAGTTTCCTCATACTCCCCATTAGTGCCCCCTATTGTTAACAGCTTACATTAGAATGGTCTCTTTGTCCACAAAAAATGAACCAATTTTGATTTGTCTATTATTGGTAACTACACTCCACACCATATTCAAATTTCATTAGTGTCTTACTTAACATTGCCTGGAAGAGAACTTCCAGGGCAACACATTGTTTTTACTCATCATGTGTCCTTACCCTCTTCTGGGCTGTGGTAGTTTCTCAGACTTTCTTGATGTGGTACTCTCCCCTTTCGCCTAGGGATGTAGCTTCCTGAGAGCCAAGCTGCAGTGTTTCTTATTTCCCTTCTGGATCTAGCCACCGAGCAGAGCTACCAGGCACCAGGCTGGTACTGGGGTGTGTCTGCAAAGAGTCATATGATGTGATCCATCTTCAGGTCTCTCAGCCATGGAGAAACCTCCTCCAGTGGAGGTAGCTGGGCAGTGAAGTGGACTCTGTGAGGGTCGTTGGTTGTATTTTTGATAAGTGCACTGGTTTTGTGTTGGTTGGTCTCCAGCCAGAAGGTGGCACTTTCAAGAATGCATCAGCTGCATATCATAGGGAGGATACAAGTTTGCCCTAGGGTTGCCTTTGGATAAGTATTCAGGTTTCTCAGATGGTGGATAGGACCATAGAGCTCCCATAGAGCTATCCTTTGTCTTCAGCTACCAGGGTCGGTAGAGAAAGACCATCAGGTGGGGGCAGAGTTAGGCATGTCTGAGCTCAGACTCTTCTGGGATGGGGCTCGCTATGGCTGCTGTGGGGTTTGGGGGTGACCAATGGAGTTATGTTTCCAGGGCAATTACAGCTGCCTCTGCTGTGCCACACAGGTCACCAGGAAAGTGGGGGAAAGCCTCCAGCCACAGGCCTCACTCAGCTTCCCTGCAGCCTGCAGCCTGAAAGGACAGTCTCACTTCCACGGTGCCCCACCAACAGCACTAAGTTTATCTCCAGGCAGCCTCTGGGCAGGTCTGAGAACTTGCCCCAGGCTACAAGCCTCTCAGCTGAGAAAGCAAGCTGTCCCAGTTCCTCAGCTGTCCCACGGAGCCTGCAGCAGCAATCTACCTCTTTCAAAGGGCCTGTGGATTCTCTCAGCTTTCCTGGTGCGTTCCTATGGTGGTTCGTGGAGCAAAAGTTCACAATGTGGGTCTCCACCTACAGTTGTGTCCAACCAAGTGGTTAGTCCTACCTCTTATCTGCCGTTTTCCCTGAGTATCTAAAATCTTTAATTGTAGTAAAAAACACATAAAATTTACCATTGTAACCATTTTTAAATAAACAGTTCAGTAGTGTTGATTCATATTGTTGTACAGCTAATCTCCAGAACTTTTTCATCGTCCAAAATTGAAACTCTATACCTAGTAAACAACAACACTCCTTTTGCCCTTTCCCAGCCCCAGCAACCATCATTTTATTAACACTTTCTGTTTTTGTGAGTTTGACTACTTTAGATATCTCATATAAGTAGAATCACAAAGTATTTGTCTTTCTGTGGCTGGTTTATTCCACTTAGCATAATGCTACAGCTTGTGATAGGATTTCATTCCTTTTTAAGGCTGAATAAAATTATACAGGATATATAAACCCCATTTTGTTTATCCATCCATCTGTCGGTGGACACTTGGGTTGCTGCCTTCTTTTGGCTATTGTGAATATGCAGCTATGAATATGCATGTGCAAATATCTCTTCAAGACCCTGCTTCCAATTCTTTGGGCTATACACCTAGAAGTGGAATTGTTGGATCATATGGTCATTCTATTTTTAATTTTTGAGGAAAGGTTGCACTGATTTCCACAGCCGCTGCACCATTTCACATTTCCACCAACAGGGTACAAGAGTTCCCATCTTTCCACCTCCTCCCCCACGCTTGCTGTTTTCTGCCTTCTTGATAGTAACCATCCTAATGGCTGGGAGGTGATAAAAGGCAACTTAAAAAACAACAAAAAGCCCTCTCGGCCATGCCTTCATCACCATGATCCATCTGTGGTTTCTTCTGGTGAGACCAGGCATAGGTAGACCCAGATAAATTGAGGCTGGAATATTTGCATTAGGATTATTATCATGGATACTGTCATGGTTATTACTGATATTTTAACATTTACTAACAAAGTTATGACTTAGGGCCTACCTCACAATGCCTCATCTAACCTGCTTTTCCTTTCATCTCCTATCTCATCTCAAATTTCGAGAAAGAAATCTATAGAAAGTATTTAAATTTGACATTCTTAAAGAAAAGTAGAGTTTTAGAATATTTTTCTAGTGAGTTAGGAAAAAATTTTAAACATAAGCCACAGAAAATGAATTAAATTCATTTTTGTTAGTCTTTTCAACAGAAACATAACATACTCCATTTACTTTGTTTTAAATATTAAATGGGAAACAGTAATTTTAAAATGCAAATAATAATTTCCATTTTTGCAAAATGAACTGCAGAAAGAAAGACAAAGAAAAAAATGGCTAAGGGCAGAGACATGAAAAGAAAAAGAAACAGAAAGAAAGAGATAGACAAAATGAGCAGGATATATTAATTATAGAATGGGAGAAAAATGTTTATGCATTGAGAGAGATAATCAGATGATGACAAAGACTCCTATAGCCAAAACAAGAGAAATTCTACATTAAAGAAATGTGAAAAAATGAGAAGACACACCTTCTTTTGCTTAAAAACATATTAAACTCATTCTTTCTTAAAAACTTGACTCCACTCTCTCCATTCTTCCTATACTTCTTGCAAGAGCTGCACTTACTCACCATTTCCTCCTGTCTCAGACTCTTCTTTCCTCATCCACTGAAATGCGGCTTCTGTCCCACTTCCCCAGTAAGGCTGCTCTACCCTGGACTCCACGTTGTCCAAGCAGACAGTGATGCAGCTGAATGCTGGCTCTCCTCCTACTTCCCTGACCACCACTCAACAATCTTTTGGAGAGACCTTCACTGCCTTTGTATTTGGGTGGTCGCTAGTGTCTATGATTCATCCACCCCTGTTCTCACTCAACTCATTGGAGACTTCTTTCCATCTCATAACTTAGGCTGTCAGTAGGTTCTGGGTGTATAGGTGGTATCTAAAGCTAATGATCCCACTGGTCTGCCCCAGGCCTTGATACCTTCCTGGACGTTAAGCTCTCTCTGTCCCTCTGCCAAGTGGACATGTTTTCCTGAGTTTTCCCCTGACCCCTCTGCCTCCTGGTGTATGAAATGGAGCCTATCACCTTTCCGTGCCCCCTATAGTCACTTTTAAGTTGTTGGTACTGGAAACTGGGTAGTCGGTCAGTCAGATTAATGCAGGAATGGTGAGGGCTGAGGAGATGCAAGCGACACAGTGCTGCTGGAGATGAGCAGACGTGAATGAAGACGAGAATGAAGAGAGGGTTAATCCGCTTTGCATTGTTATAAAGGAATACCTGAGACGGGGTAATTTATAAGGAAAAAAGGTTTATTTTGGCTCATGGCTATACTGGCTGCACTAACATGGCACCAGCATCTGCTTGGCTTCTGGTGAGGCCTCAGAAAGCTTTTATTCACGGCAGAAGGCAAAGGAGGAGCAGTGGGGGCCACATGGTAAGAAACAGAGCAAGAAAGGAGAGGAGGTGGCAGGCTCTTTTAAACCACAGCTCTCATGTCAACTAATACAGTGAGAACTCACTCTCCTGTGAGGAGGGCATCAAGCCATTCATGAGAAATCTGCTCCTATGACCCAAACATCAGGCCTCATCTCCAATATTGGGGATCACATTTCAACATGAGATTTGGAGGGGACAAACACTGAAACAACATCAGAGGGTGAACTGAGAGTGTTTAGCACAAGAAGGATGGAGCCAGTAACCCAGAGAGAAGTGAGGAGGGATACTTGGAGGGCACTCCAGGATCCTGCAGGCTCAGCAGGAGCACGTGGGGAGGGGGAGCGCACCAGAGATACTGGCGCAGAAAGAGGTGAAGGGCAAACCACCACTGCCAAGGAAGTGTTGGTCAGTCAGTCCTCGTGGTCCTTAATTGTCCTTTATTTCTATTACAGAAGTGTTGATCTTTACAGCAAAAGGTTGAAACCTTCAGGTCCGTAAGATACATACGTGAAGGCACACATGTGTTTAAGCAGTCCAATTCCGTGTGATTATAGAACCACCCACCTGGAAGACAGGCATTTACATTTAGTGCCAGAAACAATACTTGTACCTCAAAGTGGGGAGACCTTCCCCATCCATGGCACGTCTGGTCCCCGAACGGATTCACCACCCAGCAAGGCTCTCTCAGACTGGATCACAGCATTACCTCTCTCAGCAAAAACGAAGAAATCCCTGGTTCTGCATCCAGAGCCACGGTTCACAGTGCAGTTGCTCTTGCCTATTAAACAATGGCCCCTCTTAAAAAGCTTGCACACCATGCACATTGTGGCATCACCTGTGGAAAATAAACGTGAAGGCTGTGCCCAGGGCTGAATGGGCTGAGACCAAGGTGCGGTAGGCCACTATTAGGGCCCAGGAGTTCAAGGGCATTAATAACCCTAAGAACATCTCCCAGCATAATCTTAGAAGGTGGAAATGTTCCCATCAGATTTTGTCCATTAGTTCCTTAAGGAGCTGGAGATTTGGTACAGTGACATAATTTTATTGAAAATAAAAGAAAAGTTATCCATTTTACAGCAGTGCCATTGTGCAGAGCACAATCAGAGCGTCTACATACAACTTCTCTGAGGTTGATGATCTCTTGGAAAATGAAAGAGGCATAAAGACTGCACTGGCTTCAAGGAACGGAGGCATTCTCCCAAAATTTCCCACCACACCCTGCTAAAGAGGTATCTGACATCTAAACATATCTAAGTGAAACTTGCCATGGAAAGATTGTACAGGATATTTGCTATGGAAACATTGGTTTAGGATGAGCCTTCCAGTGACTTCTACCTACCAGACCGCTGTTCCTAGGTTGCTTCTATATAGAAAGCCTTGAGCAATCATTGGCTCTGCCACATATTTCCAGCCAGACAGCCTCAAAGCCCCGTGTTGAGAAGCACACGCCAGCCTTGACTTTACCAAGTCAAGGCTGACCTCTTGCCCTGGTAGGAGTTGAAGTGGGGACAGCAGAGAGATGCCTCCAATTCTTGTTGGTCAGCTCATCCCAGAATCTTGGTGTTGACCTCCTTCCCTGCTGGCCAGACCATCATCTTCAGCCTGCTCCCCAGCTCTCTTCGCCCCGTCCTCACCTCCTGCCCCTGCCAGCCCAGAGCTCACTCACACCTTGGAAGAACACAAGAGGAGAAACCCCCAGCAGCAGGAGCACGAGCAGGAACTTGTCCATCTCAGTCTAGGAGGCCAGAAAGACACAGCAGGGTGGCTGGAACCAGGCAGCTAAGTGCTCAGGAAAGGCTAAGACAGGTTGCTTCAGTGCACAGATGAGAGTAGACTGGAGAGTCTGGACTGAGCTGCTCCCAGGCTGTGGGGAGAAGCTTCCTTTTACACACTTGCCAGTGGGTGTCTCACCACTGCCCAGGCTCAGGAAAGATTTCCACAGAGCCAGCCCCTTTGGAGCTGCCAAGAATAAAGGACATCCCTGAAGCCCCTCCTGTTCCTCATAGGTGAAGTCCAGGTCTGTCACTTTTCTTTCGACCCTCTCTGTGTTTGAGCTTACGGTCAGGACCACAGCCCTCCCATTACTGAACTGGTTTTGGCAATGCTGGGAGTAGTCACAATAGCAAATACTTATTCAGTATTATTTATATAGCAGGATCTGCATCTGCTATTACCATTCAATATCTCACTTAAGATATGTCTTGAGTCTATCATAAACACATCAAGTACACAGCAAATGCTATGTAAACAACAAAAGTAACAGAGGCCTTACAGGTGATAGATTATTTTGCAAAGTGAGAAACAATTCCTGCTACTTTTGATACCCTTATTTTTCAGTCGCTGAAACACAGAGGTATTGGAAGCAAGCTGGGTTCATGTAGATAGAAGCTCTCACTTACTGCTCTAGCACTAGGCTGGAAGGCTCAGAATTTCCACACACACTACCTGTAGGGCCTGGACTAGGGTGTGACAGGTAAGACACTTAGAGTACAAAATACTTTTCACTTTTTTTAAATTACAATTTTCTACTGATATTCTCTAAAGTGTCTTTAGCTGATTCATCATGCTTGATAAAAACAATCAAGCCTCTAGATACTCAGCACTCCTGAGATCTAGCCAAGGAGAGGAAGAGCATGGAACAAGACCAGGGTTATTCAGCTTCGGTGCTGGAGAAAATAATCCAGGTGGGAGTGGCAGGCTCTCTGCTCCATTAGACAACCCTTCAGGGGTTGACCTTAACAATCAGATCTTCAGTGAACCGGAGCGCTCTGCACAGCATGTGCTGAGTGGGCAGAGCAGGCACTCAGAGGATACGTACTGGTAGGTAAAGGATGATACCACCTGTGAATTAATGAGGATGGTCTGCTGGAGCAGAAAGCAGCTGCTGGAGAGGAAGGGCCAAGAACCCCCACGCACCCATAGACAGAAAGCCTGACTGCTGTCTACACCTTGAGTGCACAGCTGTGATGCATGAGAGCTCCCCTTCCCCATCCATGGAAGACAGGCTTGCACTGCAGCATTGGAGGAGTGGGGTGCATGAACAAGTGGTTCCATGTTGTACCCAGACCCCAAACTGACTCACTTTGCTGTGTTCCCCTGTTACCAGGATGCTCAGCACGCCTCGCACACAGTGGCTGAGGGGCGCTCATGATTCCCAGTGGTACGTCACCCCGTCATAATTGTGCCAGAAAAGGAGCTGTGGATGGTGTAGAAAGCCATGGAGATGGGATACAAACAAATTATTGCAGATTCCAAAGAATAAATTTCTTTGACGCATCAACTTACTAACACCTCTCTGTGATTTTTGCAGACTTGAATGTGTTATTAACAAATATAACACAAAATGTGATTTTGGAAAAAAATATTATCAGCTGGAGAATACAGGAAGAGAGGTTGAGAAAAAGAAAATAAGGATCTGGTCAAATTTTCCAGTGGAAATTTATGCTTATTGAACATCCTAATGGTGTTTCTTCTGGAAAACAGTGGTGGATCCTTTCCAATGGAACAACTTAACCTGGTATATCTGCTCTGTCCTGGCTGTTTGTTGTAAAATAAAATCCTGGGTTTATGCATTTCTGGGAGTTGGTTCCACTAGGAAATGTTTATGACAGCTATTGCATAAGAACATACATGGAGATGTTCAAAGACCAAAATTAGTTCCACTTATATATTAAATTTACCCTGAGAATCATGTGGGGCTGTGTCCCAGATTCACAAAGTTGGCAGAGACTTAGCTGTTCATCCTAATTCTTGCCTCTGTCCACGCTTCATGATTAAGCCCCTTTACCACCCCAAAGTGTCCCAGTCCCCAGGGTTTATCACAGGACCAACCTACTCAGAGGTCACCAGGCACAATCTCTCTCCCACTGCAGGAACCCCCTCCTCTGACCACACCAGACAGGGAATGTCCAGACCCACCACAAGCTTCCAGGCCCACGCCAACCCCCACCGTATCTTCCGGTGATGTGTCTACAGTGAGACTCACAAGAGGAGTGCCCTGGCCAGAACACAAACTCCAGAATCGGACACGTCTGGATTTGAAGGCTGGTGCAGCTTTTTAAAATTTTGAGGCCCTGCCAGGTTACCTTTTGTCTGTCTATTTCAATTTTCTCTATCAAGGAAAGAAGATAATAACAGTTCTTAAGTCCTAGAATGGATGTAAGGAAAAAATATACAAATATCTACACTGAAAATTAGGTTCTTAGCACAATATCTAACACAGTATAGTAATATAAGTCTTGGCTCCATTATTTGCATATGTTTCTTCCATTTCATTGCTGACAATATGAATTCCACTTAAGGAAAGTTGGATTTAATGTTGGAACTGGGAGGCACCACAGCTGAATGCAGTGACACCTGTTCTCTCTGCCTGTGTAGTTAGGCCCACTCCGCAGTCCTAACTTCACCCCAACACACACACACACACACACACACACACACACGTGCACGCGCAACAAATGCCTCCTTCCACAGAGACATTTGTCCCCCACCCCAAGGTTACACAAGGAGCACCGCTGTCTTTGCCCAAAGGCAAGTCAGGCCCCAGAGCTGCCATCTCCCACCACAGATTCCCTTCTCTCACTCCAGCCCAAGGACAAATCATAGCAGCCACAAAAAAGGGGTGGGGGATGCTACTTCGCAAGGGAATGAATGGGCTGCCCTCACCACTGGCCTTCCATCCACTCCCAAATTGCCGCCGTGGCTGTGCATCCCTTACGATATGTTCTCATGGGTGTCATCCTCCTCCTCAGTTATGCACACAGTATATTTGGATGGAACAGCTGCTAATTCTGGAAACATCAGTATAAATCACCTGCATGCAGGTTATGAAATCTGTCTGGCTTGTTCCACCCACTCCATGAGCACAATCCACCACTTTCACTCCCCTCACCGCTGCCTGGACCTCCACCACGCACACCACCACTAACCACTCTACCGTGTTTCCCTGTGTCCTCTTGTCTGCACTGCTCAGAAGCCAGGATAGTGGGAGGTGGGTTCAGCGCATGGATGAGTGATGTAGACAGCAGGGAAGGATATGAATCTAGGGCAGAAAGCACTGGAAAAATCCAGACTCCGAGTCTTTGTGTCAGTTTCTCAGGTGACATCAGTGTATGGTTTCAAGGCCAAGCAGCCAGATCCCTCCACAGTGTCCCTCCCTCTGTCTCTTTTGGCATCACCCCACGCTCCATGACCACCCCACACGTAGAGGCCCTGCAATGGGGAACACTCCCAAGAGCCCAGTTGATAGGGGGAGTTGCCAGGCAGCCCTGTTCACCCCCAGGAGCAGGGAGCAGTGCCGGAGCGTTCCTGTCTATTACAGCACTGAGAATTGAGCTGCTCCGCCCATGCTTGGTCCCATCACCCACCAGTGTTGGGTGAGGCTAAAGCTGGGCCATGGAGCTGGTCTCCTGCTGGGAAGACCTCATTTCCTGAGGGTGATAAACACGATGCTGGTGCTGGTGGCTCTGCTCTGGGTGGATAAGGAGATCTCTTACTGTCCAACCCACTCCATCCCAGAGCTGTTGTGATCTACAAAAGTTTGATGACAGTCAAGAAGATGGGCTGGTGTTATTGCTTTGACTTCTCAGAATTTGGGACCAATCCAGGACCCACATTTCCACACAAATCCTAACTTTTGACTGCCCAAGAAAGAGTTGTTATTTAAAATAAACCCACTGCATGTTATTATATTGTATAAAATACATGCTGAAAAATGCATAGATAGATAGACAGGGAGAGAAAGAGAGAGGATTAGGCAATGGTTGCCTAAAACGAAAGCAGAAGCATAAGCCATGCACCAAAGAAATAGATAAATTGGACATGATCAAAATTTAAGATGTTTTGCCTCAAAGGCATCATCAAGAAAGTAAAAAGACAATCTAAGAATGGAAGAAAATGTCTTCAAAATCCTATATCTGATACAGGACTTGTATCTAGAATATATTATGAAAAATTTTCATTATTCAACAATTTAAAGCACAATTAAAATGGGCAAAGAGTTTGAACAGACATTTATCCAAAGAATATACAAGAATGGCCAAAAAGCACGTGAAATAATGCTCAGTATCATTAGCCACCAGAGATTTGCATATATATATACACACACATATATATGTGTGTGTGTGTGTGTGTGTGTATATATATATATATATATATTTTTTTTTCCTGAGATGGAGTCTCGCTGTGTTGCCCAGGCTGGAATGCAGTGGCATGATCTTGACTCACTGCAACACCCGCCTCCAGGGTTCAAGCGATTCTCCTGCCTCAGCCTCCCAGAGAAATGCATATTAAAACCCCAATGAGATACCACTTCACACCCACTAGGATGGCTATTACAAAAAATACAGGTAATAACAATGGTTAGCCAGGATGCGGAAACATTGAAACCCTCAGGCACTGCTGGTGAGAATGTAAAATGTTGCAGCCAATTTGAAAAACAGTCTGGACATTCCTCAGGAAATGTTAAAGAGTTACCAAATGACTTCGCAATTACACTCCTAGGTATACATGCAAGATACAGGAAAACTTTTGTCCACACAAATAGGTGTTCACAAATGCTCACAGCACCATTATTCATAATAACCACAAAGTGGAAACAACCCAAATGTCTACCAACTGATGAATCCATACACAAAAAATGCTATATCCACACAGTGAAATACTATTTGGCAATAAAAAGAAATGAAATACTGATACATGCCACAACAGGGATGAATCTAGAAAACATTATCTCTAAGTGAAAAAAGCCAGTCACAAAGTACTATATATTATTTCACTTACCCAAAATATTTAGAATAGGCAAATATATAGACAGAGAGTAGAGCAGTAGTAGCCTAGGGTTGGGGGTGGAGGAAGTCTCGTTAAGGAACTATAGCTAACCAGTGCAGAGTTTCTTTGTGAAATGATGAAAATGTTCTAAAATTGATCATGGCAATGGGGACAATTTTGACTATAGTAAAAGTCATTGAATTGTACACATTAAATTGGAGAATAATAAAAATTGTTAGAGGATTGTTAATATGAAGTGCTTGAAACAATGTCTGGCATATCATGATCCTCAAAAAATGCAAGTTAAGATTTTTATTACTTCACTTATTTTCATTCCATTTCACTCTGGGCACAAAAACCTAGAACATCTATTACTCCTTGCTGTCTTTCCTCCCCTGCTTCACATCAGTCACCAAATCCTGTACAGGCAGCCCTTGCTTTGCATAGGAGTGCATGGCCATAAAAATGACTGTGCAAGCTGAAATAATGCAACACAATCTTAATATCCAACAGGAAATATTACTATTGTTCCATGACCTTAGGAATTTTTGTCAAAACATTAAAAGCTCTTTTACTGGCAGTTGTAAGTGTATAGAGAAATAAAAATAAATAAAACTAATATTTAGTACACTATAATTTAAAAGCTCAAAAATTAAGGCTTTTATTTCTTCATAAAAACTTATCAAGGGTAGTTGATAAGCCATCTTTGCATATAACTTAACATCTTACAACAAGGAGTAAATATCTTTTCTATTCTTGGCAGATTGCTACACTTCTTTTTTTTTTTTTAATTTTTGTATCTCTAGAACTTGTGTTTCATTTTATTTTTCCCTCCCAAGTTTTTTTTTTTATTATTATACTTTATGTTCTAGGGTACATGTGCACAACGTGCAGGTTTGTTACATATGTATACATGTGCCATGTTGGTGTGCTGCACCCATTAACTCGTCATTTACATTAGGTATATCTCCTAAGACTATCCCTTCCCACTCCACAACAGGCCCTGGTGTGTGATGTTCCCCACCCTGTGTCCAAGTGTTCTCATTGTTCAATTCCCACCTATGAGTGAGAACACGCAGTGTTCAGTTTTCTGTCTTTGCGATAGTTTGCTCAGAATGATGGTTTCTAGCTTCATCCATGTCCCTGCAAATGACATGAATGCATCCTTTTTTATGGCTGCATAGTATTACATGGTGTATATGTGCCACATTTTCTTAATCCAGTCTGCCATTGATGGACATTTGGTTTGGTTCCAAGTCTTTGCTATTGTGAATAGTGCGCCAATAAACATAAGTGTGCATGTGTCTTTATTTATAATGCATGATTTATAATCCTTTGGGTATATTCCCAGTAATGGGATGGCTGGGTCAAAGGTAATTCTAGTTCTAGATCCTTGAGGAATTGCCACACTGTCTTCCACAATGGTTGAACTAGTTTACAGTCCCACCAACAGTGTAAAAGTGTTCCTGTTTCTCCACATCCTCTCCAGCACCTGTTGTTTCCTGACTTTTTAATGATCACCATTCTAACTGGTGTGAGATGGTATCTCATTGTGGTTTTCACTTGCATTTCTCTGATGGCCAGTGATGATGAGCATTTTTTCATGTGTCTGTTGGCGGTATGAATGTCTTCTTTTGAGAAGTGTCTGTTCATATCCTTTGCCCACTTTTTGATGGGGTTGTTTGATTTTTTCTTGTAAATGTGTTTAAGTTCTTTGTAGATTCTGGATATTAGCCCTTTGTCAGATGGGTAGACTGTAAAAATTTTCACCCATTCTGTAGGTTGCCTATTCACTCTGATGGTAGTTTCTTTTGCTGTGCAGAAGCTCTTTAGTTTAATTAGATCCCATTTGTCAATTTTGGCTTTTGCTGCCATTGCTTTTGGTGTTTTAGTCAAGAAGTCCTTGCTTGTGCCTATGGCCTGAATGGTATTGCCTAGGTTTATCTTCTAGGATTTTTATGGTTTTTAGATCTAACATTTAGGTCTTTAATCCATCTTGAATTAAATTTTGTATAAGGTGTAAGGAAGGCATCCAGTTATAGCTTTCTACATATGACTAGCCAGTTTTCTCAGAACCATTTACTAAATAGGGAATCTTTTCCCCATTTCTTGTTTTTGTCAGGTTTGTCAAAGATAAGAAGGTTGTAGATGTGTGGTATTATTTCCGAGGGCTCTATTCTGTTCCATTGGTCTGTATCTCTGTTTTGGTACAAGTACCATACTGTTTTGGTTACTGTAGCCTTGTAGTATAGTTTGAAGTCAGGTAGTGTGATGCCTCCAGTTTTGTTCTTTTGGCTTAGGATTGTCTTGGCAATGCAGGCTCTTTTTTGGTTCCATATGAACTTTAAAGTATCAACTTTAAACAGTGATTAACATCCTGTTAAAAAGCTCTGTAAAAATGATGTGGAAGTCAGTCTTTTGAACTTTTGATTAGTGAAAACCAATTCATCAGTGCTAATTTTTCTCTACCAAAAATACAAAAAATTAGCCAGGTGTGGTGGTGGGCGCCTGTAGTCCCAGCTACTCGGGAGGCTGAGGCAGGAGAATGGCGTGAACCTGGGAGGCAGAGCTTGCAGTCAGCCGAGATTGCGCCACTGCACTCCAGCCTGGGTGAGAGCAAGATGACTCCATCTCAAAAAAAAAAAAAAAAAAAGAGGAGAACCAGTGCATACATTGGGGAGAACTAGTGCATACACTGGGCCCTAACATTAGTGCAAATTATCATTTCTTATCACTCTCTTCCCACAGACTACATGGCAACTCATTTTAAACACACTTACCAGATATCTGTTAGATATGAGTTCCTATGCTGAAGAGGTTTGACAGGTGTCAGTGTCCTGAAGACAAGTTGGTCATCCACTTATTCCGGGTTACAAGCGCATGGGTTTAGCCCAGTTGTGCACTGGTAAATGTTCAGCAGCTGGCTTCTGGGGAGCAGGGCGATGGGGAGAGTCCTGGTTTGTAGCATTTGCAGACTCCTGAGGTCTCAATGGCAGCTTCGAGCTACCACGCTGACATCACTGACGGGGAGAGAAGCACCGTGCAGGAGCACAGCATTCTCCAGTGTTTACAGCACATGGTTACACTAGCACTAAATAGCCCTCAGAGCAAGACAATGGTAAAATGCAGCAAAATTATGAAGAACTGATGAGGATTCAGGGATTATCTTTGTTTCTAATACAATTTATTTAATTGTCAGTTTCTGTAATTTAACTTTTAATAATTGCTATGCTCAATCACCAGCTCATCAGATTCCTGAAACTGTCACAGGTGGCTCTCACAAGCTGGCACAGGCCAGGTCCACACACCACTGGTAGAGTCACAATTATGTGAATCTGGGCAAGGAAAGGTAGAAATTACTTTACCCCTTTACTCACACAATTCCTAGAGATATCACTCATCCTATCCCTGACTTAATTTATCACAGATAAACAAACCTATACAGACAGCCAAGCAAGAAATTTCCCCGCCTTTGAATAGGCCCTTTGTTCCCTTTCTGGGTTCATGAACCATGACAATGGAGAATACATTGTCTCAAAAGTGTCATGCAGGAGCATCTCTCCAGCTGTGTGCTTGCTGTGTGACTGGCAGGGATGGAAAGCAGTGGGAGCGTAGCTGGAGAAGCCCTGATCTTGGAGATCTTTATTTGGAGTTTCTGCAAAAGACTGAGAACTTTACTGCTCAGGATCCTTATGTAGACTCACTGACTATGAACCACTGGATGTGACTCACAACCCCTCTGAATCTTCTTGCAGAGTAAGCTGAAGTAAGTATGTCAGAACAGCTGGAGGAAATTTTATCCTGAGACCCACAGAAGCACCAGTGCAAAAGTATCCCTGTCCTCCACTCTGTGAGACATTGTTTCTAATCCTTCTGGTCCCACCTCTCTTGTGTTTATGTAATAGACTATCACTAAGATAAAATTGTGGGAAATAAAAATGTGGAGCAAGGTTCCTGATGCTTTCAGCTGAAAAAAAAAAAAAAGGTTATTAAAAATCCGCTAGGCAAATTGGCTTCAAAATAACGTAACGGGGGGGGGGGGGGGTGTTGCAGCAATGAGAGGGGAAAGGAGATAAAATAAGATTGATCACGTCTGCAGGATTGTTGAAGACAATCATGTAGTTGAAGCAGAGTTGTTGAAGCTGTGTGATGGGTACCTGGGGGTACTCTCTACTTCTGTATGTTTGAAACTTCCGATGTTGAAAAATATGAGGGTGGAGGGCAGAAAAAAAATCCCTGTTTAACAAGCCTAGATGATCAATGCCTTATTTAAAATGGCTTCAGGGGAGGTGGAGAAGTCTTCTCTTTAATATGTGTGCACATTAGGGCCTAGATAGTAGCTTAACTGCTCCCTATTATCCAGGTCTCCTAGACCCAGGGCTGGCTTCCTGAGCAGGCGCATAGGCCCACACTCAAAAGGGCCCTGGTTTCATGCTCTGCTATCAATCACTTTATTTCTAACAAAGGCGCCTCGTTGCTGCTTTGCACTGGGTCCCACAGGTGCTGCCTCCATTCCTGCCTAGACCTCATTTTCCAGTCTCCTTAGGAGCATCACCATCTGGTGTTGGAAAACTTTGGCCTCTGAAATCACGTCGAGGAAGTGTCCTTTTAGGAAGAGCTGGGGCACCCCTAAGTCCAGGCTGCTGTCTCCAAACAGGCAGATCTTCCTCTTCTTGCATTCTTTGCTACTTGATGAATATGTTCCTAGATAAATTTTTTCGAGATAAGTTTCTTTGTGCTCTGATTTTTAGTAGATATGAGGATAAGAGTGAAGAACTGCAACCTGGGGCTGGAGCACAGGCAGCCTCTACATTTGCCTCTGGCTGAGTCAGGACACTGGTAGCTGACAGTGACTCCCTGAGGTGCACTCGCAAGCATGCCACTCTTGCACAGCTACTGCACAGACCTGGCCACTGGCAGGGTCCTTATCATGGTGTCCCTGACTGGGTTTCCATGGGAGGAATCACAGAACTTATTTGATCACACATCGAATCCACAATGACTTGGTGAAGCTGCTGGCTTGTAAAGCATTGGGGAGCAAGCAAAACCCCCCATTGCATTTTTCACCAGCAATGTTTACCAACATGTTTGCCAGATGCGGAGGGTGGGGTGGGTGGCAGTGCAGCTTCCATATATGCAGAGAGCTGACCTTGGTGGTGTGCAGCCTGATGTGTCCCTTCTGCCTCTGCACACTTCTGCCTCTCAGGGCAATCCTGTGGCACGGGCACTGGCAGTGAAACCTTTCAGGACGTCACCTCTGGCTCCTCCTGATGTCTCTGCAGCTTCTTCCATGGAATTCGGCCTCGTTCATTTTTTGGCCTTTGTGTTCTTGGATGTAATCACCGCTTCTTCACTCTCTCAGCTGCAATGCAGCACTCATGTCTGCCTGGGTATGGCCTCGTAGAGTGCAATTACAATCATTTTACTCTCCTGCCCCAAACGCTTTCCTGGTCCACCTGATGAAACAGCAACTCCTCGGTGTGGCATTCAAAAGTCTCCCCAAATGGGCCTCACCTTACACCCAGTCCTCCAGGATTACACTCCAACGGCAGCTCATCCCCAACTTGTACAACTGATGACCTCTCCAGACACTGCCAAATGTGCCCTGGAGGGGAATTCACTCCCAGAGGAGAGCCACTGCTGTTGTCCCACTCCCATGACAATTTTACATAAAACATTTGATACTCTTTTCTCCTACCTTTGCCTCCAATATTTCCTGTTTCCATTTTAACCTCCCTTATAATGCTGAATCCTATTCTGCCTCACTATGAACATTACCTCTCAATAGGTATTCCCTTTTCTTCCTTTTACAATGTTTTTCTGTCCCTAGGAGACCACAAGGCATTATTGAAAAAGAAATCTAAACAAGAATATACCTTAGGCTCTGAAGTCAGCTGTCTGTGTTTTTTGAATCTCAGACCTACCACTTATTCACTGTATGGTCCTGGTGAGGATACTGAATCTCTCTAATCCTTTCTTTGCTTGTTAAAAGGGGATAAAATGTGAAGCTGAAGATGAAGAAATTAAGTTATCACTTTTCGCACAGCACTGCATCTGGCAGAAGTTGCTGCCTGAACAGGGTTTTAGCAGCGGAGGACTCTGCACGCTCTGGGAAGACAGCACTCACTCCTGTGCCCTGAGATCTGAGGTTATGAGGGCCGGGTGTGTGCTCAGGTTAGGGTAGGGAGCAGTGGGAGGAGGTTCACAGTGAGGAGCTGGCCTCATGCCTGTGAGGAGAGGTCCTCAGAGTTCATAGACTCCTCCTCCCTCCCAGCCACCACCCTGGTCATTCTCCCTGGAGCTGTGGCCCTGGAATGTGTTCAACACACATTATTACCTGTCATGGAGAATCATGCACTCCTGAGCATGATGGGATGTGAAGTCAAGATAAATGGATTACATCCTATGTAGTTTCTCAGAATCTCCTCTGTAAAATAGGGATAACACATGCTTGGCAGTATCACTGATACAGGATAAACTGTAAAATGCCATGTGAACAAGGAGTAAATTAAACAGTTATTATACTATCAGCAAAACTGAAACCCTCAAGGGAAGGAAAATCATACTCAGTGGCGATTCTTTGTGAATGCCTGCCTCGTGCCAGACACTGTGCTGAGTGTGTTCACCTACACGGCCTCATTTCATCCTCAGAAGTCTGAAACATGGAAATGGTATTAACTCAATTCTACAAATGAGGCCACGGAGGCTTAGAGAGGGTGATTCTCTTTCTAATGTCACACAGCCAGAAACATGCAGAGCAGGGTCCAATTCAAGTCTGCGTGGTGGCCCTTCCTTGGTGGCACCATGCCAGTGTGGCCACATCAGTGGGGGCAGTGCTGGAACACATGGAGGGATGCACATGTGACACAACTGTTGCTCTTTCTGTTCTCCTCTTCCCTCTCTGCTTGTTCTGGCTCCAAGTCAGCACAAACTTGAGAGGTCTCCTGGTGCCCATGTGGGCTTCACCAACCTCCAGGAAGGGATATTTCATGCAGACCGGACCAGTGGTCTGGGTCTGCGGAGGTCAGGAAGGGATTCCTGCTGAATAAGCTGCGAGAAGCTAATGGAATGGGAGCTCCTCTATGAAGCTTGTCCAGATTTCTTGGAGTTTCAGGTGGTTTAAGTAACAGCACACATGCATGAACTGCTGCTTATTGAGAAGCTCGGCCATCCTCCCCTAAATTCCCACCCGCTCCACCCAACACCCACACCCACCCTCCCCAACCACAATCAGCTCATTCTTCTAGGATTTACTTCCATGAAATAATCAGTTTATATCACCCTCCCCAGCCACAATCAGCCCATTCTTCTGGGATTTACTTATGTGAAATAATCAGTTTATATCACTATTTCTGATTCGCTCACCTTAGACATTATCAATGGACTTTTTTTTTTTTGAGATGGAGTTTCACTTGTGTCACCCAGGCTGGCTCAGCCTCCCGAGTAGCTGGGATTACAGGCATGCGCCACCACACCCAGCTAATGTTTTGCATTTTTAGTAAAGACGGGGTTTCTCCATGTTGGTCAGGCTGGTCTCGAACTCCCGACCTCAGGTGATCCGCCTGCCTCACGGTACCAAAGTGCTGGAATTACAGGCGTGAGCCACCGCACCCGGCCATCGATGGACTTCTTACGATGATAGATGAGAATTTCCCTCCCTTACACATCCCCTTGCCCCTCCCTCCATGCTCTCAATAGAGTTGATTCGCAATGCAGGGTAAGTCAATGCTTAGTCGTTCTTTCAGACATCTATTTCGTGTCTAAGATATGCCAGACTCTGGGGAGAGGGTAGTGAACACACAGAGGACACTCATACAGATAAAAAATCAAAATGACACATAAAATATTGCCAGGTAATGAAGAAAACTGAAGGAGGCTAAGGCAAGACAGTGGCAGGGAGTGCTTTTTTATGAGGGTTTCTCTGAGAAGTGATATTTCAGCAGAGAACCGAATTAAGGAGACTGAGGGAGAAAGACACGCTGGTATCTGGTGTTAAAACAAGTATTCAGGACACTTGCTAAAGACAATGACTTGTTTCAGGGGGAACTATCACTGTAGGTATAGGGACCAATGCAGTGGGGTCTTGCAGTGGGGAGAGACTGGGCTGTAATCTGAACACAAGGAAAGGGGGTTACAGTCAGAGAGCAGGGTAGTGGTCGGTGGATGGGACATTACCATGTGGAAACTTCAGGGCAGGGAAGATTCTTGCTAGATTCAAGAGAATTCTTGCTGAAGGCAAGCCAGGGTGATAGATATTCAGGTGATCAGATTATCAAGGGCAGATATTTTCACTGCACTGACTTAGCGGATTCCTGCTCAAAGTGGATTTTACAAAGAGAAAGGCAAGCCAAAGGTTGGGCCCAGTGGGGCAGGGGACTCAAGGGAGCCAGATTCAAGCTAGGTCAAGGAGAGTTTTTGCTACTGAAGGAAAACGACTCCAGGCAGAAGGAGCAGCAAATGTGAAGGCCTTGAGATGGGGGCTATGTTGTTCTGGCCTTGGTGCATTAGCCCTCAACATCTTCCCCAATCTCTTCTAAGAGCTCTTCTTTCTGGAAAGCCAAGGACTACATTTGCCAGTGTGATTAAAATTTCAATAATTAATTAAGAATGCAGAAATGAGGGTCATCTTTCTGCTCTGTCTATAGTTTTTCGATGTTTGAGAATACGTTGGAATTTTGTGAGGTGTTTTGTGTTTTATTTTGTTGGCTGTTTTTGCAGAAGCAGCATTCTAGATCCACGTACCAGCTTTATGATAGTGAGAGAAGAGGAACAAGACACTATGTCTTGCCAATGCCCGCCTAGCATGCGTGGAGTGCATATACAGCTAGAAGTCCTGGTGGCAGCCCACTCCTGATTCCTGGCTCACACAGTGGTGCCCTCCTGAAGCCAACAGTTCCTGTGGAAGCTGCCTGACACTCTATGGTGACTTTCCTGATTGTGACAGAGGTGGCAGTCATGAAAAAGAAAAAAAAAAAAAAAAAAAGGCAAAAACTGCAATTACTTTTGCACCAACCTAATACCTTTCTGCTGAAGGTAACTCATCAGACAAGCTCCTGTGTCCTGACTGATACATATTTAAATAGTATTCACAAGTGAAATGAAATGAGTACTAGGATGACATATTTTATTACAAGATTTTATATTCTTTTTCCTACAAATAGTAATTACCTTAATTTATCATTTGCTCAATTAACTTTATGCTTCTGGCTAAACTTCCCCACCTTCCAAGAGCTTCTCAATACACATTTCTACATGGTTGTCATCGGAGCTATCAGATAATATATTATTTTATTATTTCTCTGGAGACTTCCACTTTGGGCCATTCATTCTCCTGCCCTGTCTCCACGCCAGCTGCACAGCAGTCATACTGATGCCTTCCTTCATGGCAATCTGGAATTTCTTTGTGACATAATAAAAATATCTATTTGGTCTTTGCTCCCATTCCTGGCACAGGGATCCTAATACCCTTGGAATTGTCTTTTTATGCTAATGAGATGATTCATGAAGTGGGCCTAGATAGCTTCAGGGTAGGGGCTGGTCATTAGAGAAACCAATCCCATGATTCAAGGGTTAAGAAGTTCAGCTCCACAAATGGCCAATGATTTCATCGATTTTGCCTATGTAATGAAGCCTCCATAAAACCCTCTAAACAGGATTCAGAGACCATCTGGGCTGGTGAATACATTAATGTGCTGGGAGAATAGCCCACCCATAGAGGCCATGGAAGCTCTGCACCCAACCACCTCCCCCAACACGCCACCTGCCGCCCCATACCTTTCCTATGTATTTCTTCCATGTGGCTGTTACTGTGCTGTGTCCTCTATTATAATCTGGTAAATATAAGTAAAGCACTTTCCTGAGTTCTGTGAGTCCTTCTAGCAAAGCATCAAACCTGAGGAAATCCAAGGAGTAGAGGGAGAGGTTGGAAGGGATGTTTCTAAGAAGGCTTCTACTAAAAATCAGAGCACAATAAACTTATATGGAAACATATTTATAAAGTAGGGAAGAGTGCAAGAAGGGCAGGAACTGTCTGCTTGAAGCCAGCAGCCTGGACTTAGGGGTGCCCTAGCTCTTCCTAAAAGAAAGCTTCCTCAACCTCGTTTCAGAGGCCAAAGCCTTCCAATACCAGACGGTGATACTCCTAAGGGGACTGGAAAATGAGGTCTAGGCAGGGCTGGAGACAGCACTTGTGGGACCCAGTGCAATGCAAAAACGAGGCACCTTTGTTAGGAAGTGATGAAGACGTTCCAGAGATTGGCAGCAAAGCGAGAAACCAGGGCCCTTTTGAGTATGTGCCTGTGCGCCTGCTCAGGAAGCCAGCCCTGGGTGTAGGATACCTGTGTAACAGGGAGCAGTTAAGCTACTATCTAGGTTTTAATGCACGTACATATTAAAAAGACGTCTCCATCACCCGTGAAGCTATTTTAAATAAGGTATTGATTATCTAGGCTTTCCAAATAGGTATTTCTGCCCTCCACCCTGAAGATTTTCAGTATAGAAAGTTTCAAACACATACAAAAGTAGACAGTACCTCCATGTACCCATCACACAGCTTCAACAATCATGCACACAGGACCAATCTTATTTTATCTTTTTTTTTTTTTTTGAGACAGAGTTTCATTCTTATTGCCCTGGCTGGAATGCAATGGCACAGTCTCAGCTCACTGAAACCTCCACCTCCCGGGTTCAAGCGATTCTCTTTCCTCAGCCCCCAAGTAGCTGGGATTATAGGTGCCTGCCACCACGCCCGGCTAATTTTTTTGTATCTTTAGTAGAGATGGAGTTTCACCATGTTGGCCAGGCTGGTCTTGAACTCCTGACCTCAGGTGATCCACCCGCCTCAGCCTCCCAAAGTGCTAGGATTACAGGCATGAGCCACTGCGTCCAGTCTTATTTTATCTTCCTCCCCTGTTCATTGCTACAACCCCTCACTTAGGTTATTTCGAAGCAAATTTACACAGGGAATTTTTAAAAACAATTGTTTTCAGCTGAAAGCATCAGCTCTCCAGAGCCCACTGTCTGTGTTTCTATGTTCTAAGTTAGGGTGGAATAGGTAGCACCTCTTCCCTTCTACTAATTTCCACTGCTTCTGTCAACAAAAGTCAGACCCAAGGCTCATAGCTGTTCTTCCAAACTCATCCTGGAGGAAACGAATTATTTATAGCAAGCTCTTTCATACCTTTCTCTACTTTAAAGGAACCTGCCTGAGGCTCAGAAATCCTAGTTTTATCCTCTAACTCAAGTAACTTTTGATCCCTGGTGATCTTGCTTTCTTCAACTGACCAAGAACCTTAATCCAGATTCTTTTCTATAGATTCTCTTACATGATTCTTTATAAATTCTCCTCTATGAGGCAGAGAGAGGCCCCAAAAGGCAATTCATTCATTCCTTCATTCAGGGGAAGCTTAGCAGGCATGCTGCTAGGTACTAGGACTACAACAATAATCAAGACAGGGCCTCTGCGTTCAAGCTTAAGAGTCCAATGCGGGGTACAAATATGAAACAAATAATTACAACCGTGATAAAGTGTTAATCCAAACTGCATCATTTTGTAACCGCCCACCCCCCCGTCCCACCACCATTTTGCAGACCTTGGCTAAAGTGAAGCATTCCACAGGGGTTTGGGCCCTTAGAAACAGCCTGTCCAACTGCCTGCCTGACTTTATCACCTTCTGCTGGGAAAAAGTCTAAGGAACATCAGCCTCACATTCTGTGGGAACAAGGGCCAAACTGCCTCATTATGGGAACATCTTACCAACATCTTCCCGGGCAGCAAGCCATATTGTCCAGACCCATCCTGCTCATACCTACAAGAACCCCAGCCTGTAAGAAGCGGTGGGCACTGGCATTAAGCTAGTCCCCCACCTCTGTAGGTCTTATGCTAGACAGAAAGCCTGGATTTGATGTAGAGCTGCCACTCTTTCTTTAACCCTCACCTTCCTTTCAAAATGTAACAATAAGTACATCTATTCTAGATTTAGCATTCAGTGGTATATAAAACAAAGTTGTCCAAGAGAGCTGGGCAGAGAAGCGGCAAGAAGTGGAAGCTACCAGATCTTTGAAACTCGATCCCCCATGAGTTCTAGTTTTACACCAGGTGGATGACTCACTGCATCCATCTTCTCAGCTTGGCCACCCGCTGGGTAGAAGTTGCAGCTTGAAACGCAGCTTTCTACTGTCTCTTGACTTCTTTACTCTGCCTGTATCTGTGTAAACTCTCCTCAGTTACGCATTTGAGTTTGCCACCTGTTTCCTGCTAAAACCATGGTTGATAAAGGTCTGTATGAAAACACTATTTACAGAAGTGAGCAAGGTTAAGGAAACAAAAAAAAAAAAAGAGGGAATTTTGGGCATCCAGGTCTTAGTAACAGCAGGAAACCATTATCATCCCTAGGCCTAAGAGGGCAGGGGGAGTAAAACATATTACCATAGCATGGATGAGAGCTGGAGCCATGGAAGAGAGGACACCCAACAGAAGCTGTCATGTAGTCTCAGCCAGTGTCAACTGTGGCAGGAAGGGAATAGGAAGAACAAATATTCCAATTTCTCTCTCTTTCTCCCCATTCCTCCCTTCCCTCTTCCTCTCCCTCTCTCTTCTCCCCTCCAGTCCTGTATAAACCCAATCTGAAGCCAAATTCAGCTAGCATTCAGGTGATAAAGTCGAGGTCAGCCTGATTTAGAAAGCCAAACAGAAAATAATCAACAATCACACCTCATCATCAAAATCACTTTTAAAGAGAGTAGATATCTTTTAAACTTTATTACAAAAAAAAAATGTGCTTTTTGGTAATACTTTTTTTTTTTTTAAATATAGGGCAGATAGCCCCAACACACCACCCTGCACACAGAAAATACTCATTGGTCTTCACTAGTGAAATAACCAATGGGTTGCTAAGGGCCTACTTGCCTGAACAGGCTACACAAGAATCTCAGAGCCCAACCCATTGTGAAGAAACATGGGCTACTTCTGAGGTTCTAGAATTCCCAGAAGCTCTGCTTCAGCACTGGGAGCTTTTGCTTGCAGTTTGCTTCATAGCTCTGTGAAGAAGCTGTGGCCCACACTAGGATCCTCTCTTTTCCTAAACCCAGATGAACATGTTTCTCTTCCTAATGAGTCTTTATCTGCTTGGATCTGCCAGAGGTAAGTGTTCGATCTAGGCCTCAGGTAAATACAAAAGGGGTCTCCCTTAAGACATTTCAGGCCTTGAGGAAGGAAGACCAGTCTCTCAGTCACCCAAACCAATCTGAGTCAGAATCAAGAGCAGCTAAACAAGTCCAACTCTGAGAGCTCCTGAACCAGTTGATTTTTCTAGTCACAGTTTTACAGTCAAAGGGTCCCACTAGCCCGGCACAGTCTTGTTTCTACGTATTTTAGCCACTCAACATTTATACCTGATGCTGCATGAGGTGAAAGAATAGGCTTAGGGGTTCTGGAGAAGCCCAATGAAGGTCTGTCCCACCAATTAAATGTGAGGGATCCTTGTGTGGCTAATGTGCCAAGGAAAGACAGAGATGGGAAGATGTGATGTGTTCAGAAAACAATCTCAGAACACGACAGAGCTATAGGCTTCATAAGCCTCTTCTTCATGGCTGTGTTCTATCAGTCCAGTTTTCTGTATCACCTCTTCTTTCGGGATCCCCCATTCATGGTGTGCTATGTTCCCTCCTGCCTCCTACAGAAGAAAGAGGCCATGAGCTCTGAGCTTTTAGTGAAATAACAATGTATTTTCTATAATGATGAGTGTCAGAGGTTTTGCTTTTTGCTTTGTTAGACCTTCAAAAATTGACTCAAAAACGTAGATACACAGCTACTAGGTGATAGTATGTGCCAGTCACATGGTGACACAAGACATAAACTATAAGATCAAGAAATTAGCATGATTTTTCATGCTCCTTCCTATATCAGAAACGTTTTATCAAAACTTTTGTTAATTATTGAAAAATCAGTCAAGTAGACAGCATTTATATAAGTTTAAAAAACAAAAACCTCCTAAAAGCTTTACTAAATCTTACCTTTCCTTTATCAACATATTCTCACCCTAGTCATTTAGAATGTCATTGATTATAAGTACTGCACGGTGCCAAGAAAAATGTATCTATCACAAGATTCTTAGAGTTTGAGTACTCTGGGGTTTTAGACTACCTCAGCCTCAAAGATCCAGTAATTCCTCTCAGCTTTTGGCTAGAATTAAATAACTTGGTTGTTGTAGTCTAATTGTCTACTCTAGGTGGCTCAGTTTAATTAAAGAATGATAATCAAATTACCTGTTTGCTGCTTCTGTTCACTTAAAATACACTTAAGGAATATTTGTCTGACAGTCAATGATGAGAGACATGGTGGTTCATGCCTTGATCCCAGCACTTTGGGAGGCTTAGGCGGGTGGATCACTTGAGGTCAGGAGTTCGAGACCAGCCTGGCCAACATGGCGAGACCCCGTCTCTACTAAAAATACAAAAATTAGCCAGGCGTGGTGGCGTGCACCTGTAATCCCAGCTACTTGGGAGGCTGAGGCAGGAGAATCACTTGAACCTGGGAGGCAGAGGTTGCAGTGAGCCGACATCGTGCCACTGTATTCTAGTCTGGGCAACAGAGCAAGACTCTTATCTTTGAAACAAACAAACAAAAAAAAACAAAAAAAAGAGACGGATTAAAGGTAGAAGAAACTGGCCAGACAAAAATAACCATCTAAAAGTTCTGTAATTCTCAGAAAACTGGATTATTTTTCTTTTCTCAGAAAAGAAAAATAAAATTCATCGAATACTAGGCAATGGTGCACTTCACAATTAACTTATCTTATTAAATACTCAGGACAACCCCATGAAGTGAATGTAAATGGTATGTCACAAGGATACAATTCATACATATGTGTGTCTATATATATATATATATAAATAAAATATGCCTAGATTTTTTTTATCTTAATAGCTTATAGCAACTTTGCCCTCTGAATCCCCAACCCACATGGCTTGGGGATTGAGTGTGAGAAAAAACTTGACATTACCAAATACAGGTGACTTAATCCCTTCTGATAATTTTTGTGGGCTCATACTTGTCATCTTCTAAAGTTTACCTTGTCCAAAGGTTAACTCCTCCACCCTTAATTTAGGTTACAGATACTCAGGTATTGAAAACTACTTGCTTTCTCTCTCCCTCTTCTATCTCCACTCTTGTCTTTCACCCGCAGAGGAATGAGAGGGAGGGTTGGTGGTGAACTTCTGATTCCATCAGTGATGTTACCTTGACTTCCTGATGCTGACTTTGTCAGGGAGGCACATTCATTTTCCTTCAGGTGCTTTTGGTACAGGGATGAGTGGATTCTCCTACGTAGTTCTTAATATTGGGGAACTTAAGATTTTTCCCTTCAATCCCAGAGGTGGCCTCTTTGTGTTTCACTAAACACTTCTGTCCTCCATGGCCTTTTGGGGTACTTAGTTGATTTCTCCCAACATCTGCAGTCTTCAGGTGCCTGATCTAGGCCCATAGGAAACCTAGGAGTCTCATAACATTAGCCTAAATTCATAGGAAAATAGTCTTTATCCCAGTGTCTCTCTCAGCTTCACCATCTCTCTTCTGTTCCTTCTCCATCCCAGGAACATCAGGTCAGTCTGATGAGTCTTCTGGCTCCATAGATCATCAAACTTCAGTTCAGCAGCTTTCAGGTGAGTTCTTTCCACTTGAAAACCCTTCTGATGCTGAGGCTTTATATGAGACTTCTTCAGGCCTGAACACTTTAAGTGAGCATGGTTCCAGTGAGCATGGTTCAAGAGAGCACACTGTGGCTGAGCACACTCCTGGAGAACACGCCGAGAGCGAGCATGCTTCGGGTGAGCCTGCTGCGACTGGACATGCAGAAGGTGAGCACACTGTAGGTGAGCAGCCTTCAGGGGAACAGCCTTCCGGTGAACACCTCTCCGGTGAACAGCCTTTGGGTGAGCATGCATCAGGTGAACAGCCTTCAGATGAACAGCTTTCAGGTGAACACGCCTCCGGTGAACAGCCTTCTGGTGAGCACGCCTTAGGTGAACAACCTTCGGGTGAACAGCCTTCAGGTGAGCACGCTTCAGGTGAACAGTCTTTGGGTGAGCATGCTTTGAGTGAAAAGCCTTCAGGGGAACAGCCTTCAGGTGCACCAATTTCAAGCGTATCTACAGGTGAGCCACCTTGGGATGGGTGCCAGTCATTGACTTAAGGTGGGAAATGGGGAACACATCAAGAAAACCCAATTTTAGGGAAGGAGTGCAGAAGAAAAAATTGTTAACACTTCACAAATAGCTCTCTCGAAGACTCTCTAGGTTTCTTCACAATCATACCAAGAGGCAGGATCTAAGTTTTGTGGGAGCCTGAAAGCTAAACGATATGGAGGGCCCTCTATAAGAAAAATAAAACATATACAAAATGCCAGTACCCCTCCAACTTCACTCTCCATAAGAAATTATGAATACACAGCCCTTCCAACTTCCCTGGAAGGGGCTCATGAAAGCGCGGAGTTCTGAAGACTAACCTTCATTAGCTTTATGCTAACCCTGCCTCTTAAACCATGTTAGAATGCTATAATTTTACAAATTCGGTAAAGAGATGTGTGCAGCTGGTGGTTCTTTTTGTTTGAACTTGGAATGTAAAGCTATTTTCTGTTAGATCCCGAAATGAGTTCCTAGGACAACTGCTAGTCTGTTGCTCTTAATTAAAAGGGTTTGTTCTGGGAAAGAAAACAAGACCTAAAGTTTGATGCCTCAAGTTATTACCAGATATAGTTCACATTTCACTCTATTGTATACATATCATTATTCTAAATTTTCAGATAAAAGAAGTGAGGCGAATGTAATATGTCCAATGTCACATGGCTAGAAAGTGGCAAACCTTGGATTCAAACTTAATACTGTGCAAAGCCCATCATCTTTCCCCTTCTTTATGCTTCCCAAGCTGGGGGGTTAGCAATAGAGATAGTAAAAGAGACAACATGGGACGTATTTCAAAGAGTGTGCTGTTAGTGACCTTCAGTAAGGTCAATTTGAAAATGGAGAAGGACGCAGACTCTTCACGGGGTTTGCAATGTTAGAGCGTTCTAACATAGCTTATTAATCGGTCAAATATGACTCCAAGTGTTTGTGCCTTATGGGTGAGAGTATGGTGGGGAGTAGAAAAGGAAGACGAAAATCACACATAGGTTTTACTCCTACGGTGTCACATGACAGAGGGCATCTAACGATAAATGCCCAGGAAGTCAATGTGGATATGGACTGAGGTAAAAATATTAGAGAGAGACATTTGGGATTCATCAGCAATGAGGGTCAGAGATGAAGAAGTAAGAATGACGGAATTTCCTCTGGCACAGTTCTATCAGACACAGGGTCCTCAGATCCCCAACAAGAACTAAGAAATAAATGTGTAGTATCCATGCCACCTATTGCCCATTACCCCTCCCAGATGTGAATCACGGCTACACATCTGGTCCACAAGGAAATGTTATCAGGCTTATCTTAAATTTTCAGGCACAATATTAAATTGCTACACATGTGCTTATATGAATGATCAAGGAAGATGTCTTCGTGGAGAGGGAACCTGCATCACTCAGAATTCCCAGCAATGCATGTTAAAGAAGATCTTCGAAGGTATATGGGGACTTCATGAGGCAATCTCTGCCTAAGAACACATCAACTTACTTCTGATAGGGGGCAGTTGGAGTGACAGGGGCCCAGGAAAGAATCAAGGAACCTGAAGATTCAGAACTTTATTTTTTCAAGGACTAAGAACAGAATCCCTTGCTGGGCAAGGTGGCTCATGCCTATAATCCCAGCACTTTGGGGGGCCAAGGTGGGAGGATCACTTGAGGTCAGAAGTTCCAGACCAGCCTGGCCAACATGGTAAAACCCCATCTCTACTAAAAATACAAAAACTAGCCAGGCGTGGTGGTGGGCACCTGTAATCCCAGCTACTTGGGAGGCTGAGGCAGGAGAATTGCTTGAACCCAGGAGGCAGAGGTTGCAGTGAGCCGAGATCATGCCATTGCACTCCAGCCTGGGAGACAAGAGTGAAACTCCAACTAAAAAAAACTAAAGAAAGAAAATAAAGAATAGAACCCCAGGTTGAGATGAAGAGATACATGCCCTTCCCATTAGGCCTAAGAGAAGGCAGGGAGACTAGCTGTCTCTTCCTATTAAAGCAATGTGTCGATTGCCCCATGAGCCATTGAGACACTGACTGTAAGCTACAGCTATATATTCCTGGGACCGAGCACAATGTAAAGTATATGGTAGGCATTTAGTAAATACTGAATGGATAAACAAATAAACAACTGTCTACAAGTCTGTGTTCACAGGTTACCAGACCTGTCCGAGTATATTCCCACACCTCTCTACCCGTATTCTCAGTTCCTCATCCCTAAAATAAGGGATCCTGGTTATTTCCATCCCAGGAACCACACTGCCTGACTCCTCTTGTAGTTTTTCTTCTCCCTCACTAGAAATGTCATTTCCCCATTTCTACACGCATGAATTCATCCACCATCACTCGGAAAACATTAATGACACGTACCATGAGCCCCTACAGAAAGATGACTCAAATATAGACTGTGTACAAAGAGATTATTATGTTATAATGTAAGAAATAAGAAATAATATCACAAGGGAGAAAATGGTGTCTTAAGAAAGGCACGTATAAAGTGCAGAGAGTTCAGGGAAAGGAAAGATTAGAGGTGTAGAGAAGTATGGGGAGAAGGTGGTATTCAGAAAAGGCTTTGAGGGAACATTTACGATTTGGGCCAGTAGTCCTCAATCTTGTTTGCACATTACAATCACCTGAGCAGCTTTTAAAAAATCCTAATATTCAGGCTACACCAAAGCAATTAAACCAGAATCTCTGGGGATAGAATCCAGGCATCAGTATTTTTTAAAAGGCTCCTAGACAATTCCGATGTGCAGTCAAGATTAAAGAGATACTGATTTAGTCATACAGCAATGGTTGATGGGTATTCCAGAGACAGGGAATTATGAAAGCAAAAGTCAGAAAAGTGCAGATGTAAATAGGAAAAAGAACAAAGAATTTTTCGAGGATGGTGAGCAGAGACATAGAAGATAAACTTGGAAAGGTTGACTGGAGCCAGTTGATACAAGAGCTTCAGTGTCAGTTAAAAAGAGTTTGAATTTAATAGTTCTCCTTTATTTATTGCTCCCAGACAGTATGATATACATTTTAAAATACACTTTCTCATTTAATCCTCACAAAGTAGGAATTTTTTATTCCTGTTAACAGAAAGGGAACAAATTTAGAAAAGAGAAACAGCTTGCCTAGACATGTTACTAGGACTAGGCAGAGCCAATAGCCCATCCAGGTTGGTCAAAGTGCTTCTTCAGGAAGATTACCTTAGAAGCAAGTTACAGTGGACACAAGAGAACCTGTTAAAGGGCTATTGTAATGTTTCAGTAAAAGGTAATAGGAGTGACTGATGGAAAGACGTATTAACATCTCTCCCATGTCTTTTCACTCATTCTGCATCCCTGTTTACACTCTACACTTACTCCAGCTATGCAAGTCACCATTTCCTGAACAGTTTCATGTTTTCATGTTTTTCTCCAATTATGCTTCAGCCTGAAATTATCCTCTTTCCCTTCTACACTAATCAAAATGCTACCAGTTCTTCATAGCTTAGTTCAATATCACTTCCTTTCTAAGAATTTCCTTGATAATATGCCCCCCTTAATCAAAATACCAAAATTAATCACTTATTTGCCAGCATAGCATATAACATGGTTTTTCCATTTCATGTCATAATTGGCTATTTTTGTTTATCTCTCTCAGCTCTTGACATCAAATGATGTTATTAATCTTTGCATTCTCCAGAGTCTAGCATAGTTCCTTACTAGGTCCCTTAATTTTTTTTTTTTTTTTTTTTTTTTTGAGATGGAGTCTTGCTGTCTGCTCAGCCTGGAGTGCAGTGGCGTAATCTTAGCTCGCTGCAACCTCTGCCCCCAAGGCTCAAGCGATTCTCCTGCCTCACCCTCCTGAGTAGCTGGGATCACAGGTGCCTGCCACTAAGGCTGGTGAATTTCTACAGTATTAGTAGAGACAGTGTTTCACCATGTTGGCCAGGCTGGTCTCGAACTCCTGGCCTCAAGTGATCCACTCACCATGGCCTCCCAAAGTGCTGGGATTACAGGTATGAGCCACCACGCCCGGCCAAATGTTTGATAAATGGAAACTGAGTGACAGAAACAACCTAGATTACAAGTAGAACTGACAGAACTTCACAACAAATTGGATGGAAAAAGCAAAGGGAAGAATCAGAGATGACAGAGGTTTTGAAGGAGTGGTACAGGAAGTATATAAAGGAAACTCACAAGAACAAGCAGGTTTGGGGAGGAAGGTAATGAGTTTCATTTTGGGCGCAGTAAGTTTTAGATGCCCTTAACATATTGGCATGGAGGTGATCATCAGTTAGTTGGTAATGTGAGAATTCAACTTGGGAGAGCAGAAATAATCGGATCCAGAGGAGTGGATGAGCAGTGGGGAAGACCTCGTCAGGAGCAGAGTATCAAGAAGGGGTATAGTTTCAGGCCAGGTGCAGTGGCTCACGCCTGTAATCCCAGCACTTTGGGAGGCGCACTTTGGGTGGATCACAAGGTCAGGAGTTCGAGATCAGCCTGACTAACATGGTGAAACCCTGTCTCCACTAAAAATACAAAAATTAGCCAGGTGTGGTGGTGCACCTGTAGTCCCAGCTACTCAGGAGGCTGAGGCAGGAGAATCGCTTGAACCCGGGAGGCGGAGGTTGCAGTGAGCCGAGATTGCATGACTGCACTCCAGCCTGAGCGACAGAACAAGACTGTCTAAAAAAAAAAAACGAAACAGGGTGTAGTCTACACTATGATATGCAAGCAAAGAGGTTAAAAAAAGTCCTGAGAAAAGGCTGCAGAATTTGATGAATAGATCTCTATGACCTTTGAGAGAGAAGTTTCAGCATAGTAGGGTCATGATTCAGGGTGTGAGGGGCCAAGGTGAAGGGATAGGCAGACCCTGGGAAGGCTGTAGTGAAAGGAAGGATAGTGCTAGGAGAGTAGCACGATTAAGAGAAAGTATTTTAAATTTGGGGGAACCTGAGCATCCTTGTAAACCAAAAAAGGAGTCCATAGAAAGACTGATAAGAAAGGAGTGGGCAACTGATGGGGGGCAAGGTCCCAGAGGAAGCAAAGAGAAGAGAAAAAGAAGGGATAATATACAAGTGGAGGTCTTGGTCATCCTGCATGGAGACACTGAACATCACAAAGGCTAAGGTTGGAGGACAAAGAGGACAAAGCTTTCTGCTCACTAGTCTGTGTCTGTTCCTTTCAGGTGGAAAACTCCAATTCATGGTTCAAGGGTGTGAGAACATGTGCCCATCTATGAACCTCTTCTCCCATGGAACCAGGATGCAAATTATATGCTGTCGGAATCAATCTTTCTGCAATAAGATCTAGAAGCCTGGGCCTTTTGCTTGTTTTGACTCAGGCAGTAAAAAGTCTCTATCACTCTATTTGGCTCATTTTATATTTAGTTCCTTCCCCAGTCAACAACTGACCACGTCTGCCTCTGCCTGAGCATTAGGATGCTCAAACATCCTATCTTTCTTCTATTCATGCTTTTATCCATTCTTCTCTGTCCTATCTTCCCTGCTCCAACTCTCTCTCTCAATATTCCTGATTTTTTTTTTCAATAAATTTCACATCGTTAAAGCACACAGGCTCAAGATTGCAAAGTAGGTATTAATCTTTCACAGGGTGTAAACAACGTTGCAGGTACTTCTGACACCCCTACTTTTCCATCCCTACACACTCTTCCATTTATTATGGCATACAAAAACTCAACACTTCTTTGGCTCTTGAGAGTTTCCAGCCTTCAGCAGTCCACTACTAACATAATAATAGTACAACGATTCCTTATTTGCTATATATTGCAGCAGTTCATAATGCTCAAATCATTTTTTTCACAATGTTACTGAATCATCTATTCAGGACAGGAAGGCAAATGGAAATACTAAACCGTCCCTCACTCATATAAGTGTTATGTTCTTCAAGGTGTTTTCACATACATGGTCTCATTTGATCCTCAGGAAAGAGCCCAAAGGGGTAGACAGGAAAGATGGCATCATCCTTTTTTACAAATAAGGAAATGTGACACAGAGATGTTTCCTTTATTCATACTCCATGTTGTTCCAAATTTACCAAGGTTACAGAGCTAGAGAGAGTTATAGGCAGATTCCACAACCAAATCTGCATGACCTAAATCTAAGCCGTCTCCACCACAATGAAAGTAGCCAGAATGGTTCTAAGAACTCTCAGAACAGTACAACAAGAAGTCAAGTCAATTTTACCATACATAAAATTTAAAATTTTAACATATATACACATCATGACTCCTTCCCAAAAATATACTGGTAACAAGCTCTTCACTGGCAATAATGGTAAACTGGAAGAAAATGGAACATCTTCAAACTTCTGAGTGAAAATTATTTTGAAATTATACTCATATTCCTAGATAAAATAGTATAGAAAAATAAAATCCCCAAACCAGGAACTAAAATCCCAAATGAATTTTCAACTTGGCCAGAAGGGAAATGAAAACCTGCCAACATTGTCAATACTAATTACTCTTTTTTTGAAGGGAGAAGATAATAGTCTATTAGGTATAGGTGATGAGGGAAAAATGTAAGTTCAAACATGTTGTTAAAATTTAAGGAGCCAGGCATGATGGCTCACATCTGTAATCCCAGTGCTTTGGGAGGGTGAGGCAGGAAAATCATTTGAGACCAGCTTGGGCAACACAGCAAGACCCCATCTCTATAAAAAGTTAAAAAATTAGCTGAGTATGATGGCTTATGTCTATAGGCCTACCTACTTGGGAGGCTGAGGTGGGATAATCACTTGAGCCCAGGAGTTCAAACACAGCCTGGGCAACACAGTGAGACTCATCTTAAAAAAAAATTTAAGAGTAAGAAAATTCTGGCTTCCATTTATAGTGGAATAATTTGAAGTAACCCTCTCACAGATAAAAATTATGTTTTGGACAAAACATAAAAAAATCATTTGAAAGCTCCTCCAAACCACTAAAGAGAGATTTGTGAGCTTATGCTTGAGGTTACTTCTCAATCCATGCATCACAGGCTGGCAAAAAGCCACTGGTTGGAGGTTTCAGAGAACATAGGTTGGGGCTAGCAGAGCAGCTGCAAAATTAGGGGGTACTCCCAAAAAGAAGACAGCCACAGAGAAGCCTCTAAATGTGAGGATAACCTCTGACCAAATTCTTGTCTGGTCACTGACTCCAAGAGGCTCAAAAACAATAACATCAGGGCCGGGCGCAGTGGCCTGTAATCCCAGCACTTTGGGAGGCCCAGGCAGGCGGATCATGAAGTCAGGAGATCAAGACCATCCCAGCTAACATGGTGAAACCCTGTCTCTACTAAAAATACATTAAAAAAAAAAAAAATTAGCTGGGCGTGGTGGCGGACACCTGTAGTCCCAGTTACTTGGGAGGTTGAGGCAGGAGAATCACATGAACCCGGGAGGTGGAGCTTGCAGGGAGCCAAGATCATGCCACTGCACTGCAGCCTGGGCAACAGAGTGAGACTCCGTCTCAAAAAAAAAAAAAAAAAAAAAAAAATCTGAAAGCTGAAAAAACAGGACAGAGATTTTAGCTTCTGTCCACATTGAAGGAGACAGACCTAATAGAACAAAAGTCAGTACTCTTCAGAGGAACACAGAGAGTCCAGAATCTCTATAATTCCTCATTTACTATGTCTACTATGTAATAAAAAATTGTTATACATAGAAAAAGCAGGGAATTGTGACCCATAGCCAAGAAAAAAGGCAGTCTATAGACCTTAACCCCCAAATGAATCACAGGTGTTAGAATAAAGTGAACAAAGGCAATAAACAGCTATTACATTCAAGAATGTAAAGGAAAATAGCGTCATATGAATAAACAGGCAATGAATCTTAACATAGATACTGAAACTATAAAAATGAACCAATGGAAATTAATTTATTTATTGTACTAAGAAGTGCAATAATGGAGAAAAATCCCCACATGGTTTAATGGTTTAATAGCATATTGGAGACCATGTTTAGTCACCAAATTTGAAGATAGATCAATAGTAACTATCAAATCTGAAGAACACAGGAAAAGAATTAAAGAAAACAAAGCTTCAATGAATTGTGGAACATAAATAATAAGATATTGTAGTCAACAAGGAAGAGATGAGACAGAAAAAGGCATTTAAATAAATAATAACTAAATTTTGCCAAATTGGGTGAAAAACATAAACTTATAAATCTAAGAAGCTCAATAAACCCAAGCCAGGATAAATACAAAGAAATATACCTAGGCACCGCCGGGCACAGTGGCTCATGCCTGTAATCCCAGCACTTTGGGAGGCTGAGGCGGGTGGATCACAAGGTAAGCAGTTCGAGACTAGCCTGGTCAACATGGTGAAATCCCGTCTCTACCAAAAAAATACAAAAATTAGCCAGGCGTAGTGGTGGGCACCTGTAATCCCAGCTAGTCGGGAGGCTGAGGCAGGAGAATCACTTAAACCCAGGAAGTGGAGGTTGCAGTGAGCCGAGACCGTGCCATTGCACTCCAGCCTGGACGACAGAGCGAGACTCCATCTTAAAAAAAAAAAGACATTATTAGAACTGATAAAATTTGAATATGGACCTTGAACTAGACAATAGTGTTATATCAATGTTAAATACCCTCATTTCTGTTAACTAAACTAGGTTGTCTATGAGAAGGTCTTTTTATTCTAAGGAAATACATATTGAATTAATTAGATACTAGCAACTGAGACTTAATGATGAGACTTAACTGAGACTTAATGATGGGATACATTATTTGGACTAATCCTTACAATGAAAATAGTAACTTAAAAATCAGCCGGGTGTGGTGGCTCACGCCTGTAATCCCAGCACTTTTTGGGAGGCTGATATGGGCGGATCACTTGAGGTCAGGAGATCGAGACCAGCCTGGCCGACACGGTGAAACCCTGTCTCATCCAAAAATACAAAAATTAGCCGGGCATGGTGGCACGCACCTGTAATTCCAGCTACTTGGGAGGCTGAGACACAAGAATTGCTTGAATCTGGGAGGCAGACGTTGCAGTGAACTGAGATCATGCCACTGCCCTCCAGTTTGTGTGACAGAGCGAGACTCTGTCTCAAAAACAAAAAACTTAGTACTGGAAGTCCTAGCCAGAGCAATGAGGCAAGAAAAAGAAATGAAAGTCACTCAAATAGGGAAAGAAGTCAAACTATCTCTCTTTACTGAAAATATGAGTCCATACATAAAAAACCCTAAAGAATCTGACACAAGGGTCCTGGAATTGACTAAATAAATGTACAACAATCACTAGCATTTTTATAAAACAATAGTGTTCCAGCTGAGAACCAAGTCAAGAGCACAATCTCATTTACAATAGTCATAAAAAATATGAAATATCTAAGAATTCATCTAACCAAGAAGGTAAATGATACAAGTTCTCCTACTGAAAGAAATCAGAAACAACACAAATAAATGGAAAAATATTCCATGTTCATGGATTGGAAAAATCAATAGTTAAAATGGCCATAATACCAAAGTGATTTACAAAGACAACACTATCCCTACCAAAATACTCATATCATTTTCCACAGAATTAGAAAAATTTATTCTGAATTCATTTGGAACCAAAAAAGAGCCTGAATAACCGAAGCAATACTAAGCAAAAAGAACAAAGCCAGAGGCATCACACTGCCTGACTTCAAGCCATACTCTAAGGCTACAGTAATCAAAACAGCATGGTCAAAAACAACAGATGTTGGTGAGGCTGCAGAGAACAGGGAACACTGTAGCTGGGAATGCAAACTAGTTCAGCCACCATGGAAAGCAGTTCGGCGATTTTGCAAAAAACTTAAAATAGAATTATTCAACTCAGAAATCCCACTACTAGGTATATACCCAAAATAAAATATTCTACCAAAAGGACACATGCACCCATATGCTCAATGCAGCACTATTCACAATAGCAAAGACATGGACTCAACTTAAGTGCCCATCAATGGTGGACTGGATGAAGAAAATATGGTATACATACACAAAGGAATAATATGCAGTTATGAAAAAGAATGAAATAATGACCTTTCCAGCAACATGGATGGAGCAGGAGGCCTTTATCCTAAGTGACCTAATGCAAGAAGATAAAACCAAATACAACATGTTCTCATTTGTAAGTGGAAGCTAAATATGGAGTATACATGAATGTAAAGAGAAGAACAATAGACAGTGGGGATCAATAGCTAGGAGAAAGAGAGGGGAAAGGGCTGAAGATCTGTTGGGTACTATGCTTACTGGCTTGGTGAGAGGATCACTGGGACCCTAAGTCTCAGCATCGTGAAATTATCCCATGTAATAAACTGGCATGTGTACCCTTTAATCTATAACAAAGATAAATTTTTCTTTAAAAACAAAACAAAACAAAACAAAAACAATAACAAAAAAGTTGGCTGAATGGATTGAAAAAAGAAATCAAGATTCAACTACATCCTGCCCCCAAGAAACTCACTTTAACTACGAAGATACATATAAACTGAAAGCGAAGGGTTGGAGAAATATATGCCAAGTAAACAGAAAGCACAAAACAGCAGGAGTACCTGTATTTATATCAAATAGACTTTAAGAGAAAACTGTAAAAGGAAATAAAGAACATCCTTACAGATTGTTAAAGAGGTCAATATAGCAAGAGAAATAAAAATAGTAAATATACATGTACCCAGCACCATAGCACCTAAATATATAAAGCAAATATTACTAGATCTAAAGGAAGAGACCGACTGCAGTACAGCAATATTAGGGGCCATCAAAGACCCACTTCGGCAGTGAACAGATCATCCAGATCATCAAAGAAACATCAGAGGTAAATTACACTGTAGACCAAACAGATCTAACAGACATTTATAGAACATTTCCTCCAACTACTGCAGAATACACGTTCTTGTCATCACATATGGAATACATTTCAAGTCAGACCATATGAGAGGCCACAAAACAAGTCTCAACAAATTCAAAAGTCAAAATAATATCAAGTATACTGCCCAACCACACTGGAATAAAACTAGAAATCAACAATAAGAGGAACTTTGGAAGTTGTACAAATACATGAAAATTAAACAATGTGCTTCTGAAAGACCAATAAGTTAAAAAAAAAAAATTAGAAGTAAAATTAAAAATTTCTTAAAACAAATGAAAATGGAAACACTACATCAAAACCTATGGTATCCAGCAAAAGTCATGCTAAAACGGAAATCTGTAGCAATAAATGCTTACATAAAAAAATAGAAAAAAAAAAAAAACCCTAAAAATGTACCTCAAGGAAATTGAAAACAAAGAAACAAAATTTTTTTTAAAAAAAATCAAATCCAAAGTTAACAGAAGCAAAGAAATAAAGATCAATGTAGAAATAAATAAATAAATTTAGACAAAAGTGCATAAAACAAAAAGTTGTTTTTTGGAAAAGATCAAGATGCAAGAAATCAAAAAAAAAAAAAAAAAAAAAGGAAAAAAAAAACAGGAGTGAAGACCCAAATAAATAAAATCAGAGATGAAAAAGGAAAAATGACAACTAGTACCACAGAAACACAAAAGATCATTAGTCATCATGATAGTCATCATGAACAACTATATGCCAAAAAATTGGAAAAGCTAGAAGACATGGATAAATTCCTGGATACAAACAACCTATCAAGATTGAACCATGAAGAAATGGAAAACTTGAACATATCAATAATGAGTAGCAACATCAAAGCAGTAATAAAAAGTCTTCCATCAAAGAAAAGCTCAGTTTTCTGCCCTTGCGATAGTTTGCTGAGAATGATGGTTTCCAGCTTCATCCACATCCCTATAAAGGACATGAACTCATCTTTTTTTACGGCTGCATAGTATTCCATGGTGTATATGTGCCACATTTTCTTAATCTAGTCTGTCATTGATGGACATGTGGGTTGGCTCCAAGTCTTTGCTATTGTGAATAGTGCTGCAATAAACATACGTGTGCATGTGTCTTTATAGCAGCATGACTTATAATCCTTTGGGTATATTCCCAGTAATTGGATGGCTGGGTCAAATGGTAATTCTAGTTCTAGATCCTTGAGGAATCACCACACTGTCTTCCACAATCGTTGAACTGGCTTACAGTCCCACCAACAGTGTAAAAGTGTTCCTATTTCTCCACATCCTCTCCAGCACCTGTTGTTTCCTGACTTTTTAACTGGTGTTATAATGACAAAATTATAGGAACAGAGAAAAGATTAGTAGTTGCCAGGAAGTGGGAGGAAAGTGACTGTGGCTATAAAAGGTATCATGAGGAATTCTGGTGGTGATGGAAATGTCCTATCTTGATCTTATCAATGCCAATATCCTGGTTATATTATTTTATTGGATATCAGTGGGGAAAACTGAGTAAAAGGTGCATAGGATATCTCAGTATTAACTCTTATAACTATATGCAAATCTACTATCTCTTCAAAGATATGTATGTACATATATTTACACAGAAACACATATATATTATCAAAATAGACAACAATCGTATATAAATTATAAAAGTGTAAAGATCTTTGTCAGAAAGAGGGCAAGAGACTGACCTCAGACTATAATTATCTAGAGTAACCCTCAAAAAAAAACAACAAAAGTATATAGGTTCCAAACTAGTACAGGAGGATAAATAAAATGATTTTAAAAAAATACTAAGCAAGGTTGGGCGCAGTGGCTCACGCCTGTAATCCTGGCACTTTAGGAGGTCAAGGTGGGCAGATAACTTGAGGCCAAGAGTTTGAGACCAGCCTGGACAACATGGTGAAACCCTGTCTCTACTAAAAATACAAAAATTAGCCAGACATAATGGCACACACCTATAATCCCACCTACTGGGGAGGCTGAGGCACAAGAATCACTTGCACCTGGGAGGCAGAGGTGGCAGTGAGCTGAGATGGCACCACTGCACTCTAGGCCTGGGTGACAGAGTGAGGCCCTGTCTCAAAAATAAAATACTAAGCAAGACAAAAAATTTTTTAAGACAAGAAAATGGTAGAAAAGACTGCAAATCCAGTGGACCCAAAGTAAGATGATAGAAATAAATCCAAATATATCAGTAATTACAATGAAAGCAAATGGAATAAATGGTCCATTGAAAACCAAATACTGTCAGATTGGATTTTAAAAATAATTAAGAGGGACATTTTACACATGACTTAGAAAGGTATAAGTAAAAAGACAAAGTTATGCCAGGCCAGGTGTGGTGGCTCACGCCTGTAATACCAGCACTTTGGAGGCCGAGGTGGGTGGATCACCTGAGGTCAGGAGTTTGAGACCAGCCTGACCAACATGGAGAAACCCCATCTCTACTAAAAATACAAAAATTAGCCGGGCATAGTGGCACATGCCTGTAATCCCAGTTACTTGGGAAGCTGAAGCAGGAGAATCACTTGAACCCAGGAGGCAGAGGTTGCAGTGAGTCAAGATCATGCCATTGCACTCCAGTCTGGTCAACAAGAGTGAAACTCCATTTCAAAAAAGTTACGCCACACAAACTTTTTCTTTTTTTGGTTAATAAATCCTTCATGGAAATCATATAAATATTAGCCAAAAGAAATCAAGTAGGGCTAGATTAATACCAAAGAACAAGGCAAAAGTATTATTATATCTATAAAGAAGTTACTTCTAAATAAATAAATGGTTTAATTCACTAAGAAGATATGACAAGTATGCGTCAGTATATAACCTAAGGAAATAGTCCCAAAATGTATAAAGGAAAATTAACAGAACCTAGCCAGGCATGGTGATGTACACTTGTAGTCCCAGCTAGTTGGGACACTGACGCAGGACAATCGCTTGAGCCTAGGAGTCTGAGTCTAGCCTAGGCAATATAGCGAGACCCTGTCTCTTAAAAAAAATAAGAGAACCACAAGTAAAAATACACAAATCCAAATTATAGTAAATTTGAACATGCCTCTCTAGTAATTCATTGAATAAGCAGTAAGGATATATAAGATCTGAATATGATTAACTCAGTTGATTACATGGAGATATATAGAAGCCTGTACCAAACAACTGTAGAAACTATCACCATCAAGCAATTCTACTCGTAGGTACATACCCAAGAAAACTGAAAATGTGTGGACACACACCAAGTTGTAAAAGAATGTGCACAGCAGCCTCATTCATAACCAAGAAGTAAAAAGAACTCAAATGTCCAAATAATGAACAGAATGTACAGTACACACACACACGAAAATTATTCAGCCATAAGGAGTCCTGATACGTGCTACAACACGGAGAATCTTGAAACCATTAAGTGAAAGAAGCCACACATGTATTATACAATTCGATTTATATGAAATGTCTGGAATAAGCAAATCCATAGAGACAAAAATAGGTTAGTATTTTCCAGAGACTGGAGGAAGAAAAAGTGGGGAGTGACTGCTAATGAGTAGGGGAGGTTCTTTCTGAAGTGATGAAATTGTTTTAGAATTTGAGAGTGGTGATGGCTGCATAACTTTGTGAACATACTAAAAACCACAGAAGTGCACTTCAAAGGGGGTACAACACTTTAAAAAGTGAATTTTAAGGTATGTGAATATCTCAGTAAAAACAATTTTTAAATAAAAACAGGCCTGGAAAATCAGAAACATAATTCTAAATGATTTCTGGATCAAAAAATAAATCATATAAAGATCTGAGAACTACAATATAAAAATACAGAAAAAAGTCATAACAACATCAGAAAAAAATTGAGCTGATAACAAAAATAGTACACATAAAAATTTGTGGCATGAAGAAAAATGGCACTTAGGAAATTTATAAAATGCCTACATACAAGATATAATTAACACAGGACTCGTATCTCGAATGTATGTATAGGATATATAGAAGATAGAAGAAAGACCTGAAACTATCATAGCAATCAAACCCACAAATCTAGATTTAGGAAAATCAGAGTAAACCAGCTGGATTCTTCAACCAATAAACTGCAAGAGAAAAAAAAGAAGGGAATAAAGAAGGAACTTACAGACTAAAAGCAACTTAAAAGACATCAATCGATTATTATTATTAAACTTTATTTGGATCTGATTCAATATAAAGTATAAAAAATAATTAAAACATTTGAACACTGGATTGGATATCAATGAAGAACAGTGAAAAAATAACGATCTTTTCAATAACCAGTGCTAAACTGGATAGCCATATGAAGGAAAAAAATGAAACCTCATCTCTACCTCACATTCTACACAAAAGCCAATTTCAGATGAATTATAGACCTAAACAAGCCAAAAAATAGGCCAGGCAGGCATGGTGGCTCACAACTGTAATCCCAGCACTCCGGGAGGCCAAGGCAGGAGGATCGCTTGAGCCCAGGCATTCGAAACCAGCCTGGGCAACAGTGGAATCTGGTCTCTTCAAAAAATAAAAAATCTGCTGCGCATGGCGGTGCATGGCTATAGTCCCAGCTCAGAAGGCTGAGGTGGAAGGATCACTTGGCCCAGGGAGGCCGAGACTGCAGTGAGCTGTTATTGTGCCACTGCACTCCAGCTTTGGAGACACAACAAGACTCTGTCTTAAAAAAACAAACAAAAAAAGCAAAAGCCATAAAGCTTTTAAGAAGATTCATGATTACATGCAAGAAAATCTTCATGAGTTGGAGTAGTGAATGACTCCTTTAATACAAAATATAGAACACTAGACAGAGGAAAGGTCTAAATAGGACATTAAAATTACAAATGTCCATGAAGAATGGAACAATAAGCCACAGAATGGGAGAGTATATATATTCAACACATGTAAATTAACAAAGGACTAGTATGCTGAACATACGAAGAACTGAAATTAAGAAAAAGTAAAGGCAATTAGAACAATAAGCAAAAGACTAGAACAGGCATGTCATAAAATGCTCAACCTCATTTAAACTTAGGAATAAGCAAATTAACACCACACATATATCATTACACAGCAACAACTTGTTAAAACTAGACCAGACTGGGCAACATGGTGAAACCCTGTCTCTACAAAAAATACAAAAATTAGCCAGGTGTGGTGGCACATGCCTGTAGTCCCAGGTACTTAGGAGGCTGAGGCAGGAGGACTGCTTGAGCCTGGGAGGCTAAGGCTGCAGTGAGTCATGTTTGTACCACTGCTCTCTAGCCTGGATAACAAAGTGAGGCCCTGTCCCAAAGGATAAAAAAAACACACACACAATAAAAACAAAAACAACAACTTATACTGACCACACCAACTGTAGGTGAACATTTGGAATACAAGAAACACATTCTGTTGCTATGAACATTCTTATACTTCAGATCATTCCAAACTGTTTTTCCAGTAGCTGTACACTTTTCTCCTATGGAAACACTAATTGGTACAATCACTTTAGAAACTAGTTTGTCATTATTCTATCCTAATACCCAGCTATTCCTCTTCTGGATATATACCTTAGACTCTAGGACCTAGCGAAACAAAATGAACATGTACAAGAATGTTCTTAGAAGAATTTTATAATAGCATCAAACTGTACACATCCAAATATCAATCAGCGGCAGAATAGTTAGTGGGATGTTCATAAATACCATCCTATATAAAAATTAAAATGAATGAATTCAATATGCACAAAAGCATGGCTATAAAGAAAAATCAACACATGAAAAATACAGCAAAAATCATATAAAGTTCATTAATAAAAACTATATCTGTTTAAAATACATAAACTAAATGATATTATTTGCATAAATAGCTGAGAAAACTCTAAAAAACACCAAGGAAAGGATTATCACCAAAGTCTATTTTGTGATTATTTCTGGGAGAAGGAAGTGAGTTGTGGCTGGGAGACTGCATACAGAAGTTTTTAAGGGTCTATAAATGATCTTTCTACAATTGAGTTGTGGTTAAGTGAATGTTAACTTTACAACTGCATATTAAACTGTTCATATTTTAGGTACTTTTATATAATTATGCTTAACAACCACACACACTGTACACACTACACACTCACACACACACACACACACAAACAAGCATAGGTTGATTTTTCTATCAAAATTTGAACTGTTATCTTCAGGTAGTAAATTCTACCCATTTTTATTTTTAATAATAGGAGTATATACCTTCCCACAATATAATGAACATTACAGGAAAATTAAGGCAACTTATATTTACAGAATGCCTTTCTGTGTAAAACAGGACACTATACTCTTCCTACACATTAAAGCATTAAAGATTAACTTTAAAAGGTACTTGTTATCAGTCTCTTTACTGAGGCAATTGCCAGTGTTCAGATAAATGTCAGAGCTAATCCAAATCTGAAACTTGAAATTTCTTTTCCCACCATTCTATACAAATTCCCAATGCAAACAGTTTACTATCCATCTATTCATCTTCCCCTTACAATATTCTGTGGCATCTTCCTCATGGGATGGTCAATTGATTTATTCATGTATTCAACATTCAATCATTCAGTCAACAAATATTTCTTTAGTACTTATTATATTCCAGGTTCTGTTTTTATATAAGTTATACAAGGATGAAAAGGAATGGCAAAATCTAAGCTTACATTTTGGTTGGGGAGGCAGGCAATTAATAATTTCAGACAGTGATCGATTCTATAAAGGAAACAGAATAAAGTGACAATGACTCAGTGGTAGAAACACTGGGGCTGAGATGTGAATGCTCAGTCAGCCGTGCAAACTACTGAAACGGGTTCCACACACAGGGACCACTAAGCATCAAGGCCCTGGAGGGAGGTGTGCCTTAGCAGACAGAAGGCAGGCAACTCTGCCTAGAATCCTCTGTGCAAAAAGGACAGAGGGTGCATTATGGAGGGCCAGGTTAAGTCATAGCAGAAAGTTTAGATTCTAGCCTAGATGCAATAAGAAGCTATTTTAAGTTTTTAAGAAAAAGAGGGCCACAGGAAAATTTATATTAAAAAAAATTTTTAGGGGTTATAAAAAGAAAAGATTCCTTCAGAGGAAGGGAGTTGGCAATGGCAAAAGTGAAAGGGTAAAGACTAGTTTTTATCACAGAAATCCAGGGAGGAGATTAAGGAGATTAAACAGGAGTGGCCAACAATGAAAACAGACATAGACAGCTTCCAGATATGTGCTGAGGATAGATCAGATCAACTGAGTGCTGATTTCTTTGTTGAACAGCTATTTAATCTATACAGTAATATTATCAGGCACATTTCTAGGTGCTGGGTATACGGAACTGAATAGGAAGGAAAGGGTCCCTGATCTCAAGGAGTTTATATATTAGGAGCTTATATATTACATATTCCAATGGGAGAAGCAGAAATTTAATAAACAAAAATATCCTATAATGTCAGGTAAGAAGTATTATGATGAAAAACTAAAGGAAAAGGAGAGACAGAGGATAAGATAAGTCAGGGAAAGACTTTGCAGAGGAAGTGACATTTAAGCAGATACCTAAAGTGAAGCACAAGCCACACAAATATTTGGAAGTAAAGTACTATAGGTACAGGGAACTGCAAGTGAAAAGACCCTAAGGAGGGAATGTGCTTATCTTCTTGTGAGAAGAGCAAAGCCAATGTGGCTAGAGCAGCATGAACAAGGAGTGGAGTGGCACATGAAGCCAGAATAGTGGCCAGGAGACAGATCACATAAAGCTGTAGAGCTTATACACCACGACAGATCACACAGAGCCGTATAGCTTATACACCGAGTTTTGAATTTTATTTTAAGTGTGATAAAAAGCCATGTGAATTGAGAACAGGACAAGGGATATCTGATTGACATTTTAAAAGGATCATTCTGCTTTTCTGGAATATAAACTGCTGAGGGATAAGTAATATAAACAGAGAGATGACAGTGCCTTCAACTGGAGTGGTACTAGCAGAGGTGGGAAGTGCGACATATTTTGAATGTATTTGTTAAATTGAATAGATTCTGCTGGACTGAATGTAGAAAATGGGGGGAAAAAATGAAGGATGACCTAGGGTTTTGGTTTAAGGAACTGAGGAGCTGAAGTAACATTTCTGAGAAGAAGAAAACTAGGAGAGGAACAGGTTGGAGAACAGGAATCAAAAACTGTTTTTGGTCACGAGATGCCTACTAGACATTCAAGTGGAAATGTAAAGTAAGTAAAAGGCTAGAGCTCACAGAAGAGGTTCAAGTCAGTGACTTGAACTGTTTTTGAAAGATACTGACTCAGATAATTCTCAAGAACAAAATTTCTCCCATATTTGAGAATTTATACTGACTCAATTCTTAGGCATACCCTAAATAGTTCAAATAAATAAAACAGGTTCAAATTTATTCTTCCTAAGGGTATACTCCAGTAACACAATTTGCCAGTATACATTAATACGTGATAAACTCTAATCGTAACATTCTACATGTTCTTTGCTTCTGATTAAAATAACTGATTAAGTTTATAATGTTTTACAATTTTAAAAATGTTTATTCATCCAAGCTGGAGTGCAGTGGTGCAATCATAGCTCACTACAGCCTCAAATTTCTAGGCTCATGTGATCCTCCTTTCTCAGCCTCCTAAGTAGCTGGGACTACAGGCAGGGTCCAAGGCTTCAACCTAATATACCCCAAAGTTAATACAGATTTTATTAGAAAAACAAAGTTTTTGTAAGTCTAATAGGTAAAGGAACAAAGAATCAGATCTATTTTTCTTACAGCTTCCTTACTCTTCCCTTCCCTCTTTTATTCTTTATCACCTAAAAGCTTGGTCACTAGTAAGTTCAAAAGGTTAGCTAAAATATGGCTATGAAAGTAGAAAATACAGAAAAATATTTAAGATGTTCAACAGTAATTTTTAGAGTAAGGTTAGTTAAACACTAGAGTTTATGCTCAACTTCTCCTTGAAAGACCGAGTATTTATTTTACTAACTACACTGGAAATAATGCCTACTTGCAATTTTAACTAATCATTATAATTCAAAAACAGGTTTATATAACTGGCCAGGCCCTTTTGAAAATATAAGTATAAATCTTGGGGATATGTTTTGAAGCTGGCTTCGCTTCACAGACTGATAAATCTGTCCAAAAGTCACAAGAATTATGTCTTTATTGGTTCATCTTATAATTAAATCAACATGGAAGAAATATGTACTTTTTGGATTAAACAAAATGTTTTGATAAAAATGGGATATGCGTGTACAAAAGCTGGAAAACTCATGTCCCCTGAAACTTGGTTTCCACAAGATGAGTTTCAAATTCGGATACTAAACACACCTGAATAATCAAATGAATTCTATTCATCCTTTCCCCAAAGTTGTGCTTACAATTAAGATATAGGTATTATTTGTATGCAGAACAAACAAAATAAATTGGAAGATGTTTGGCTAAAGAGGGAAGTGAACACTCAGGAACTACTGTTTGCAGTTTGCAGAATAGGATAATCTTCTCTAGGAAGAATAATGTCAACATAGCAGCACTATATTCACCAGGATTCCCCAGAGCCAATGGTCCGATCATGTGGCAGGAGGCCAAACCTTCTGGCTGCTCACAATATCTATCAGCTTCCCTTTAATCTTCAGGAAGTGTCTCTTGAACTCCAATCCATCACCCTATATTAGAAATAATATTAAAAAATAATGTCAAAACAAAAACAAAAACAAGATTATGCCCTAAAATCAATCTCTTTTTAGTGGCAACAAGAGACAAACATCCTTAGATATGTCTAGCTACAATTTTCTTTTAGGCCTGTTTATGAAGATCAAATATCCTGGCAGAGAAAATTGTTACACATATAATTCTGATGTGGTTTCACGCCCATCACTGTTCCTACTGCACTGAGCTCAGAGAGCAGATAAAGGTGGCATCCTATCTGTTTCAGGTGTTGGTATATCTGGACCTAAGTCATTACAATCCATAGGCAGTGAGGGTTTGGAAACTAAAGATAAGCTGTACAACTAAACTGAAGTCTTGTCGTCATAACACTATTGAACAAAACCAGCAGATTTAGTCATGAGAAGAATTTCATTATACTATGATCTTAATTTAATTCCATAGCAAGCATCTGAAAAACAGTATTGCAGCAAATCTCTAATACAAAGAGTACTGCAGCAAATGCTCCAACATAGCAGCTACTCCTCCAACCCTCTTTAGAGCCACACACAATCTCTCAGAAAATAGAGAAAAATGTTATTTTGGTTTTATATATCAAGGGCTGTAAAACCATAATCTTAGAATCAATAATTTCTAAAGAAATCATCAGAAATATGAACAAAAATCTATACATAAAATATCAATCACAGAATTACTGTTAAAGGTTCATTAAATTATAATGAAATATTTGTCACGAATCATAATTTTTATTAAAAGACAAATTAAGAAAAATATTAAAATACTTCAAAATATTAATGGTGATCCCTGAAAATTTAGAATTATTTTTATTTTCCCATTTTTTGCTTGTCTACATTTTTCACAAAAGCAGAAACTTTTTTTGAGAGAGAGTCTCTCACATTGTTGCCCAGGCTGGAGTGCAATGGCACCATCTCGGCTCACTGCAACCTCTGCCTCCTGGGTTCAAGTGATTCTCCTGCCTCAGCCTCCTGAGTAGCTGGGATTACAGGAGCCCGCCACCATGCCCAGCTAATTTTTTGGTTTTTATTGTAAAGATGGGGTTTCACTATGTTGGGCAGGCTGGTCTCAAACTCCTGACTTCGAGATCTGCCCGCCTCGGACTCCCAAAGTGCTAGGATTACAGGCGTGAGCCACCACACCCAACAAAAACTTTTATAATAAGGAAAACGTCATTTGAAAAAAACAATGTTTGGGAAAAACAGATAACAAAAACACATGCTATAATATTAAATGAAAAAAGCAAGTAACCTTCTATTTACAAATGTCACATATATACAAACATAATGCCATTAAAAAAATTCACATAGAAATATTTCTACAGAAAAAATACAATAAAACATAAAAATACCTTAGAAAGCCGGAAGTCAACCAATATTTTATCATCCATTTCTAACAAATTCACTTTGAAAATGAGTTTATTATTTCTCCTATCAGTTGTTGATACAGTAACCTAAGGCAACAAAAATAAGGTTAAGCCACATGGGTGAGTAGATAATAAACTAGTAAACCCACCATGAAGAACAGAATGGAAGTTCCTCAAAAAACTACAAATAAAACTACCTATATGTTCCAGCAATCCCACTAATGAGATGTCATCCAAAGGAAAGGAAATTATATGGAAGAGACATTTGCATCCCTACAGCATTATTCACAATAGCCAAGATATGGAATCAACCTAGGTATCCAACAAGAGATGAGAGTAGGCCAGGCACTGTGGTTCATACCTATAATCCAGCACTTTGGGAAGCCAAAGCAGGAGGATCGCTTGAGCCCAGGAGTTCAAAACCAAGCTGGGCAACATATCCATACCTCATCTCTACTAAAATTCCCAAAAAATTAGCAGGCATGGTGGTGCATGCCTGTAGGACCAGCTACTCAGCAGGGCTGAGGCAGAAGGGTCACTTGAGCTGAGGAGGTTGAAGCTGCAGTGAGCTATGATTGCGCCACTGTGCTCCAGCATGGGTGACAGAGCGAGACCCTGTCTCAAAAAAACAAAACAAAAAGCCAAGCAAACAAATGAGGATAATATGATAAATATATACACAATGAAATACTACTCAGCCATACAAAGGAATGAAATCCTGTCATTTGCAGCAACATGGGTGGAACTGGAGGACATTATGTTAAGTGAAATAAGCCAGGAACAGAAAATTAAACATCACATGTTTTCACTCATATGTGGAAACAAAAAAACAGTTAATTTCATAGAAGTAGAAAGCCGAACAGAGGATACTAGAGTCTAGGAAGGGGAGAGGGGAGGGAAAGATAGAGATTCATGAAATAATACAAAATTACGGCTAGATAGGAGTAAGTTCTAGACCACTGTAGGATAACTATCCTTAACAATAATAGAGTTTCAAACAGCTAGAAGGATACTGAACATTCCCATCACAAAGAAATGACCAATGTTTGAGATTATTAACACGCTAGTTATCCTGATCTGATCACTATACATTATATGAATCAAAACATCACTATATACCTCATGAATATGTACAATTGTATCAATTAAAACTTGCTGGCTACCTCCATAACAGGAGTAATATTAAGTATGCTGATAATCTCACTCATTCCAGAGCCTCTCTTCTCCCAGTGGGTATGTATGTCCCCAACCCAATCCATCAACGGGGGTGCAGCTCCTAGGGACTGAGTGTATATGAACTCATAGCAACAAAACTTACTGTATTGTACCAAAATACCACTGAAAGAAGAAACAATCAAAGATGAAAATATAATGGGAGGAAAAACAAGATTATTAAAATGTAAGAAAAATGCCTGACTTGTGGCTGAAAAGCTAGAGCGGCAATTCGAAGACAGCAAAGGTCTTGAGAGGCCTTGCAACTTCCACTTTCAGTCTTTTAGAACGTTCCTGTGCCATGTAAAGACGCTCAGCCTAGCTGAGTGATGCGGAAAGAAAGGCTCAGCTAACAGCCAGTGCCAAGACTCCAAACACGGGCGTAAGGATGTTTTAGACCACCAGCCACAGGAAAGACATCAAATGACTACAGCTGGATGAATAAGCCCAAGCAAGATGAGCAGATCTGCCTGAAAAACACAGCCCAAATTACAGAAGTATTTGTAATAATTCTTACTTCAAGAAACTATGAAAACACATAACTATACCATGACTGTACAGCACTGAAATAACATACTATGTTCTGGGAAAATTAACACAAGATATTCAACTCAACACATCTGAATTAAGCTCTTAAATTTCAAAGACAAAAAAAAAAAAATACTTCAAAGAACTGAGAGTGAGTGAATCAAGGAGTGATGTCAGTGAAAATGGCAGAGAAAAGAACTCCAGAAGTCCATTACTCCACAAAAGCAATTTTAAAAACCTGCCAAAACCTGTCAGAATCAACTTTTTCAGAACATTGTAAACTAACTAAAAGCTTGCAGCAACTTATTCAAAACAAGTGAAACTCAGTAAGAACAGTGAGCTTTCTGGTATTGTAACTCACCTTGTTCCCATCCCCTGCTCCTCACTCAGTAGCAGCCTTGAAAATAACGGTCCATATTTCAGGTATAGGTCCAGGTGGGAGCAGAATAAACCTCATTTACAAACTATCTTAAACCGATCTGACCCTCTAAAATGACCTGATCAAAAGGCTTGTGCTGGCCAGGTGCAGTGGCTCATGCCTATAATCTCAACACTTGGGGAGGCCGAGGCAGGTGGATCACCTGAGGTCAGGAGTTCGAGAACAGCCTGACCAACATGGTGAAACCCTGTCTCTACTAAAAATACAAAAATTAGCAGGGTGTGGTGGCAGGTGCCTTTAATCCCAGCTACTTGGGAGGCTGAGGCAGGAGAATCGCTTAAACCTGCCTGGGAGGCAGAGGTTGCAGTGAGCTGAGATCGCACCATTGCACTCCAGACTGGGAAACAGAGCGAGACTCCATCTCAAGAAAAAAAGGCTTGTCTTTATTTCGCCTTTGTAACTGTAACTCACCTTGCACTAAAGCTGCTCCTGGGTAGCATTTGTGGAAAACACAGGAAAATGCTTTAGTCTCTGTTGCCTGAAGCAATGATAGCAACTGGGGCAAACAGACTACCCAAGAAGTTTGGAAGAAGAGGTTAGGGAGTGAGATGTTTCTGAGCAATAGGACTCTGAAAAGGTCCAACATATTCCTGGGAATGTAAAAAGACACACCCATGACCAGGGCAGTACACGTGCTTAGGAAAGAGCTGAGAAGGCCCCGAAGCTCTACATGTGCCCTGACTTTGCATTTTGCACAGGCAGATAGTGAAGGCTGAAGCAACGCTGTAAACTTCTCGGTTGAGTGTTGCAGGTGTGCCCCAACACAAACACAGAACCCCTCTGCAGATTTTTTGTTTTTGGTACACAGAATTTAAGGAAATCTCTGTCCAATCATTAGCTGATCACTACAACTAATGGGACAGAAACTGCACAGTCATGCATGACAAACAATACCAACTTTAAAAAATTGCATCAGAAAAATCACTAGGGCTGGGTGCGGTGGCTCCCACCTGTAATCCCAGCACTTTGGAGGCTGAGGCGGGTGGCACCTGAGGTCAGGAGTTCGAGACCAGCCTGGCCAACATGATGAAACCCCGCCTCTAATAAAAACACAAACAATTAGCCGGCCATGGTGGTAGGCGCCTGTAATCCCAGCTACTCGGAAGGCTGAGGCAGGAGACTCGCTTGAACCCACAAGGTGGAGGTTGCAGTAGCCAAGATCACACCATTGCACTCCAGCCTGGACAACAAGAGTGAAGCTCCATCTCAAAAAAAAAAGAAAAAGAAAAAGAAAAAAATCACTAAAAAGAACAGCTACATCAAGCAGTAACAAACACTGGCAAGAGGGGAAACTCTGACTTCTGGAGTTGCCACATATTGCCACAATATGTACAGTTTTCAACAAAAAATTACAAAGCATGTAAGGAAACAAAGTATGGCCCACATAAAGGAAAAACAGCAACCAAAACTGTCCCTGAGGAACATAAAGAAAGAATAAAGAAAAGTGAACAGAGTCTAAGAACTGTGGTACGTCAAGTATCCCAACAATACACATAATGAGTCCAAGAGGGAGAGGAGAGTTAGGTACAAAAAAAAATCTGAAGAAATAATGGCCAAAAACTTCCCAAGTGTGATTAAAAACATTAATTTACATATCCGAGAAGCTCAGTGAACTCCAAATAGAATGAACAAAGAAATTCACACCAAGATACATCATAGTCAAACTGTGGTCAACCGAGAAACATAAAAGCAGCAAGAGAGCAGCAATGTCTCACGTAAAAGGGATCCTCAGTAAGATTAACAGCTGATTTCTCATCAGAAACCACAAAGGCTAGAAGGCAGTAGTGGCATAATCAAAGTGCTGAAAGACAAAAGTTATTAAGAATTCTATATCCAGCAAAACTACCTGTCCAAAAAGTGGAAGATAAATTAAGGCACTTTAAACTGATAGGAATAGATACTACATTTGATCTTAGCCAAAAGGCTGAGAAGCGATTTTTTTTTTGAGACAGTCTTGCTCTGTCACCCAGGCTGGATAGCAGTTTGTGCAATCAGATCACGTTCACTGCAGCCTCAATCTCCCATGGCTCAGGCTATCCTTCCACCTAAAGCCTCCCCAGTAGCAGGGGTTACAGGCGCACACCACAACGCCCTGCTAATTTTTTAAATATTTTCAGTAGACATGGGGTTTCACCATGTTGGTCAGGCTGGTCTCAAACTCCCGGCCTCAAGTGATCTGCCCGCCTCAGCCTCCTAAAGTGCTGTAATTATAGGTGTGAGCCATGACACCTGGCTAAGGTACTTTAGATTGAAAGACACAAATAGGCTAAAAGGAAAAGGAAAAAAAAATAGAGCATGGAAACAATAACCAAAAGAGAGTTGGTAGCTCGGTATGGTGGTATATGCCTGCAGTCCCACCTACTTGCGAGCCCAAGGCAGGAGGGTCACTTGAGCCCAGGAGTTTGAGGCTGCATTGCACTATGATCGTACTGCAAGTAGCCACTACACTCTAGCCTAGGCAACATAGTGAGACTCCATCTAAAAAAAGGAAAATACACAAGATAGCTAGTGAGCTGATATGGATATACTAACATTAGAAAAAATAAACAGACTGATGAAAACTGTCAATTTAGCTGGGCATGGTGGTGCACACCTATAGTATCCACTACTCAGGAGGATCACTTGAGCCCAGAAGGTCAAATCCAGCCTTGTCAACACAGAGAGAAACAAAAACGTTTTTTAAAAGTTAGCTGGTTATGGTAGTGCACACCTGTAATTCCAGCTACTTAAGAGGCTGAGGTGAGAGGATCACCTGGGCACAACAGGTCAAGGTATTAATATATTATATTAATAAAGGGGAAAAAAATCCACATGATTATCTCAATAGATGGAGAAAACATTTGACAAAATCCAATACTCTTTCATCATAAAAACAAAAACCCCACAGCTAACATCATACTTAATGCTGAAAGACTCAAAACTTACTCCTAAGATCAAGAACAAGACAAAGATGTCCACTCTATTTCTGTTCAATACAATGTTGGGAGTCCTAGCCAAGACAACTAAACAAAAAGAACTAAAACGCATCTAGGTTTTAAAAAAAAAAAAAGTAAAACAATTTCCTGTATCTCTACTGATAAACAATGTAATTTTTTTTTTTGAGATGGAGTCTCACATTATCGTCCCGGCTGGAGTGCAGTGGTACGATCTCGGCTCACTACAACCTCTGCCTCCCAGGTTCAAGCGATTCTCCTGCCTCAGCCTCCCGAGTAGCTGGGATTACCAGCACCTGCCACCATGCCCAGCTAATTTTTTGTATTTTTAGTAGAGATGGGCTTTCACTGTGTTGGCCAGGCTGGTCTCAAATGCTTGACCTTGTGATCCACCTGCATTGGCCTCTCAAAGTGCTGGGAATACAGGCGTGAGCCATCACGCCCGGCCAAATAATGTAATCTTAATATATAAAAAAACCTAAAGAATTGGTCAAAAAAACTACTGGAGTTAATGAATTCAGCAAATTTTCAGGATACAAGATCAATACACAAAATTCATTTGCATATATACTATCAACGAACAATTTGAAAATAAAATTTAAAAATTCCATTTACATCAGCATCAGGATTTAAATAAATAAATAAATAAACAGGATTACATTTAACCTAGGAAGTGCGAGACTTGAACATTGAAAACTACTAAATATTCTTGAAAGAAATTAAAGACCATAAAAAAAAGGGAAAAAAGGCCCCATGTTATTGGATTGCAAGAGTTACTATTACAGGTTTAGCATCCTTAATCTAAAATCTGAAATTCAAAATGTTCCAAACTCCAAAACTTTTCGGGTGCTGGCATGATACCACAAATTGAAAATTTCATACCTGATAAGTTTGCTTTCTGATAGTTCAATGTACAAACTTTGTTTCATGCACAAAATTATTTAAAACATTGTATAAAATTACCTTCAGGTTATCTGTATAAGGTATATATGAACCACAAACAAAATTATTCATGTTTCAACTTGAGTCCCATCTGTAAGTTATCTCAATATGTATATGCAAATATTCCAAAATCCAAACAAATGTAAAATCCACAAAACTTTTGGTCCCAAGCACCTCGAATAAGGAATATTCAATCTGTACTAAAATGGAAATACTCCCCGAGTTAATCTACAGATTCAATGTAATCTCTTTTAAAATTCCAATTTTTTTTCTTGTAGAAATAAGACAATCCTAAAAGACAGAAAAACAAGGGGCCACAAATAACCAAAATACCTTGAAAAAAAGAACAAACTTGGACAACTCATACTTTCTAATGTCAAAACTCACTACAAAGCTACAGTAATCAAAATAGTGTGGTAGTGGCATAGCATAGACATATAGATCCATGAAATAAAGAATTGAGTCCATGGGGGAAGAAAAAGAAAAGAAAAAAAGAAGAATTGAGAGTCCAGAAATAAACCCATACATCTATGACCAATTCATTTTCAGCAAAGGTGCCAAGACCATCTAATAGGAAAAGATGTCTTCAACAAATGGTGCCGGAAAAACTAAATATTCACATACAAACATTTGCATTTGGACCCTACCTCATACTATATACAAATATTAACTCAAAATGGACAAAGACCTAAATGTAAGAGCTAAACTTTAAGACTGTAGTCCCAGCTACTTAGGAAGCTGGGACTCCTAAAAGAAAGCATAAAGTATAAATCTTTACAATTTTATATTAGGCAACAGTTTCTTAAATTTGGCACTAAAAGCATAGGCAACAAATGAGAAATTATAGATCCACTGGAATTCATCAAAATCTAAAACTTGTGTACATCAAACGACACTAACAAGAAAACGAAAAGAATGGAAGAATTTTTCCCACAGAATGGGGTATTTGCAAATCAGGTATCCGACAAGGTTCTAGTGTCCAGAATGTACAAAGAACTCTAACAACTCAACAATAAAAACAATCCAGTTAAAATATGGACAAAAGATCCAGATACTGTTATAAAGAAATGGCCAATAAGCATGTAAGAATATGCCCAAGATCATTAGTCTTTAGAGAAAGGAAAATCAAAAGCAAAATGAGATAACATTTCATACACACTAGGATAGCTATAGCAAAAAGGGGAGGCAATAAGTGTTGGCAAGGATGTAGAGAAATTGGAACCCTCTTACATTACTGATGGAGATGTAAAATGGTACAGATGCTTTGGAAAAATCATTTCGCAGTTTCTCAAAAAGTTAAATGAAGAGTTACCATATGCTCCAGCAATTCTACTCCTCCATATATATCTAAGAAATTAAAAACATATGGTCACACAAAAACTGGTACAAGATTGTTCATAGCAGTATTATTCATAAAGACCAAAAAGTAGAAACAACCCAAATGTCCATCAATGGATGAATGGATAAACAAAATGCAGTACATACACACAATGGAATATTATTCAGTCATAAAAAGGAATAGAGTACTGATAAATGCTATGAACTTTGAAAACATTATGCTAAATGAATGCAGACAGACCCAAAGGACTACATGTTATATGATTCCATTTGTATAGAATGTCCAAAGAGGCATTCCCTGAAGACAGAAAGTAGATTCGAAGTTGCCTGGGAATGGAGGAAGAAAGGAATAAGGAGTGACTGCTAGGTGGTACAGAGGTTTGGGGTTTTTTTCCCCCTGTGGTGATGCAATGCTCTGGAATTAGGGGCGATGGTTGCACAACTTTGTGAATATGCTAAAAAGCACTGCATTTTGCATTTTAAAATGGTTAAAGTGATGATTCTTATGGTAAGAAAATTTTATCTCTGAGTCTACCTGAAAAACAGTGAATCACTCATGTGAGTAAGAAGACTATCAGGCTGACCTCAGATTTCTACACAGTAACAGTTCCCCCTAACTTTTAATTTTCAAAACTCAAATCTACAGAAAAACTGAAAGAAGAATACAATAAATAACCATATACTCTTCATTGGCCTTATCTACTAGATATGTGGGTGTTTATTTGCCTTTATGTAATTGTTTGCCCTTTATTTTTTTTAATTTTAAGCTGAAAGAAGATATCACTTCACTTCAACTTTGCTTCCACATGTTTCTCCTTGGAACAAGGGCATTCTCCTACAAACCACAGTATTATCACACCTGAGAAATCTGATGCTGATACAAAAACATTACCTAATATACAGTCCATATTCAAATTTCCCCAATTGTTCCAATAATGTCCGTTGTAGTTTTTTTTTTCTTTTTCCCCAAATACATGATCTAGTGAAAGACCATGCACTGCACTTAGCTATCAGGCCTCTTTAGTCTCCTTCAATATAAAACAGCTCCCCTATTTGTTTTTCATTGACATTAACATTTTTTTGAAAAGCCTTAAAGACAGTTTAGAATACCAATGTTATAACTATGCTCTAACAATATAAACAATAAAAATTGACGGGCGCAATCAAGGGAGATGCAAGAAAGTGTGGGATTGCTAATGTATTCGTCTTTCATGGTAGGCAGTCAACCATTATTGTCTACAGTTTAAGTATATACAGTTTTTAAGAAAATAATAATTCCAGCTCCCTAACATTTTTAATAACAATTAAAAGGTCTTTTAAGAAATATTATTTTAGGCCAGGCACAGTGGCTAAAAATAAAAAAATAATAATAATAAACAAAACTTAAAAAAAATATTATTTCTTAAGGTAGAGAACATTTAGTTTCTTTTTCAAATTAACTAATTACTTAGTATTTTTATGTTTGTTTGGTTTTTTTGAGACAGAGTCTCACTCTGTCACCCCGGCGGGAGCACACTGGCAGGATCTCGGCTCACTGCAACTTCCATCTTCCAGGTTCAAGCAATTCACCTGCCTCAGTCTCCCGAGAAGCTGGGATTACAGGCATGTACCACTATGCTGGCTAATTTTTGTATTTTTAGTAGAGACAGGGTTTCACCATGTTGGCCAGGCTGGTCTCGAACTCCTGACCTCAGGTGATCTGCCTACCCCGGCCTCCCAAAGAGCTAGGATTACAGGTGTGAGCCACCGCTTGTATTTAAAAAATATACTAATGATAGCTTTTACTCAAATATTTCAATTTTTCTTCAGGAAAACGTATAATGAAAATCAATGAAACACACCTGATTCATACAACTCTTCTTCCATTGATAGCCCAACTTCTCACAAGTCTCTTTCAGGCATTGATAAGATTTGTCTGCATCCAATTTGGTAAAGAATCGTGTCATTCTTTTGACCAACCGCTGCCAGGGGTTCTATATGTCAAACAGAAGACAACTGAATAAATCCATTATGACTAAAGACAGTAATATCATAGCTATTTAGTCTGACTTAAAATTCTTTTGCATGAAGGCCTCCCTCTTCTCTTTCTTCCTTGACAAAAAAATACATGTGATTTAAAAGTTATATATCTAAGATTTACACATAAAAAAGGACTTTAAGACAATAAAAAGTAAAGAGCTGCCATTATTTATTAAAAAAATGAAATTCCCTCACCTGTGAGGATCCTGGGGTTCCAAGTAACTGACTATTCAGAAGCATATGATCAGGACATGTGGGCTGGGAAAAACTGATCCCTTGTACCAATTTATCAATGTATGAGGGACTGGTATCCCATAAGGAAAGACCTGTGCGTGGTTCTGGCTGAGAACTGGAGTACTTCACATTTTCTTCACTAAGGCATTAAGACAGAAGGAAACATACATAAAATAAAATCTATCAGGCCTTTCTTATATCACACAAAAGTTCTCATGCTTACAGTATTACGTTCATTAATGTCGAATATTATGAAAAAACACATACATGTATTATTCTTCATGGGGGATACTACAATCAAAAACTACTTAATCTTTATCAGTCTTACCTAGAAGCACTGTTTACTGGAGAGAAGTCCAAATTGGATTGAATGTGCTTAGAGAACCCACTGGGAGACTCTGACACACCACCTGAAGTGACTCGGGGCCTTTTTGCCCCTAAAAAAGAAAACAAATACAAATGCTTTCAAGTCTTCTACGCAAATATGTTTTTTAATGAACTCAACTGGCAACCTGAAGAAGTAAAACTATGTCTAAATCTATTTATTTAACACAAAATTTTTATAAGATATAAAACAAAGCCTTCCTATATGATTTTATTAAAAATGTGGCCAAGTTATAAAATTACTAAGACTCATTTGTCCAATTAGGTATTTACAGTACCTAAGTATGACCTGTAGGCATGTTCAAAGTGTGGAGTATGCGCAGACCACAATCTTTTTTTTTTTTTTTTTGAGATAGAGTCTCGCTCTGTTGCCCAGGCTGGAGTGCAATGGCGCGATCTTGGCTCACTGCAAGCTCCATCTCCCAGGTTCACACCATTCTCCTGCCTCAGCCTCCTGAGTAGCAGGGACTACAGGCACCCGCCACCACACCCAGCTTTTTTTTTTTTTTTTTTTTTTTTTGTATTTTTAGGAGAGACGGGGTTTCACTGTGTTAGCCAGGATGGTCTTGATCTCCTCACCTTGCGATCCACCCGCCTCAGCCTCCCAAAGTACTGGGATTACAGGTGTGAGCCACCGTGCCTGGCCCAGGTCACAATCTTAATGGCATCTTTTGTGGGTAACAGAACAATATCCTATGAAGACGACAGACCTGGCTAAAGGACTAGAACTTTTTAAAATAAAAAATAATTTATGGTAATAGCAACAAACATTATGAATCTGTTCTAGCCAAAATTCTTTGATTCCCTGGAAAAGCTTTACAAAGAATATTATATGGAAAATGACACCACTGTAAATTTATGGTTACAACCCCTAGCCAAACCTCAATATTGCCAGATAATTCTGTTTCTCTAGTTTCTTTTCCTTTTCTCCACAAGGATCATTTCAAAACTACACTTTTCTGTAATTCCCAAGACTACCATCCAGTACCTATACTATCACCTTCCATTTCAGAGAGAAAGCCATTAGACAGAAACTACATGAACTTATCCCTATCAAATCTAAGTTACTTGTATTACTATACAACGTTTCATCCCTTCCATTCTCCTATCGAATGTTCATCTCTCTATTGTGCTTTGGAGTCTATACCCTTCTACCTCCTCAGGGATCTTGATCCTGTTACTTATTCCCTTTCTCTTAGACTGTCAGCCTCTTCCTCTCTACAGGATCTATACCCAAACCACTTAAACAGGCTTAAGTTTCTTTTTTTTTAAAACATGCTTAAGGTTTTTTTTTTAAACCTGCTTTTTATTTATTAATCCATCCATTCAAATATTTTATTAGGTCTACTCTGTGCCAGGCATTATTCTAGGTATTAGGTATTTAGCAGTGAGCAAAATAGAAAAAAATCCTTGATCTCTTAAATCCTACATTCTACTGAGGAGAGACAAAATAACGTAAAATAAATTCAAATAAAGTTAAAAATAAGCTAAATGATGGTAAGTACAATGGAGGAAAATAAAATGAAGAAATGTGTTGGATTGCATATGTCCACAAGATAGTGAAAATTTTAAAAATTTAAGAAATGTGTTAGAGGGAAGGGGATATCATTTTAAATAGCATGGCCAGGAAAGGCTTATTGGAAAGATGACATTGAAGTCAATATCCAAAGAAAGTGAGAGAATAAGACATGCAAATAAGTCCCGTTGGAAAAAGCATTTTCAGGCATAGGGAAGAGTCGTAACAAAAACAGTGAGGTAGAAGTATGCCTGGAGCACTTGGAGAACAATGAGAAGACTGATATAGGTATGACCAAGGGGGAGCAAAGCAGAATTGAGGTCAGAGAAGTAATGTAAGGGGCAAAACTGTGTAAGAACTCACAGGTCATCAACTGACTTTAGCTTACACTCTGGGTGAGAACTAAAGCACTGGAGGTTTTGGGTAGAACGGTGACATATTCTAATTTATTTTTAAATCAGAACACTCTGGAAAGATATCATAGTAGTTTGGAATGATAGGGTTGCTGTGGAGGTGAAAAAAGGTAATCAAATTCTAGAATTTTAGAGGTTAACAGAATTACCTGGTGGACTGGATGTGAAGTAAAAGAGAATGAGAAAAACGAAGGATGATTCCAAAGTTTCTGATCTGCATAACAAGAACAATGCAGTTGCCATTAACCAACAAGGGAAAGACTTTGAAGAGGAATGGATTTGAAAAGAAAAGAACAGTAACTCAGTTTGGAATTCATCAAGTTTGAGATGCCTCTTAACGTTCAAGTGAAAGTTCAGAAGGCAGTTAAGACATGCAAGTTTGGCCGGCGCGGTGGCTCAAGCCTGTAATCTCAGCACTTTGGGAGGCCGAGACAAGTGGATCACGAGGTCAGGAGATCGAGACCATCCTGGCTAACACGGTGAAACCCCGTCTCTACCAAAAAAATACAAAAAACTAGCCGGGCGTGGTGGCAGGCGCCTGTAGTAGAGTGAGACTCTGTCTCAAAAAAAAAAAAAAAAAAAAAAAAAAAAAAAAAGACATGTAAGTTTGGAATTTAGAGGAAAGGTCTAGGTTGATATAAATGTGACGACTATCAACATACAGTTTTATTTAGAGCCATGAAACCAAGTAATATTACTAATGGAGTGAGTGTGGAGAAGAAAACAAAGGAGATCCATAGATTCAGCCCTAGAGAACTCCAATAGTAGGAGGCTGAGTAGATGAAAGAAAACCATCAAAAGAGACTGAAAAGGAGTGACCAGTGAGAAGGACGAAAATCAGAAGAGTGTAATGCCTGGAAGCCAAACGAAGAAAGTACTTAAAGGAGGAGGGCATGATCAACTGTATAAAATACTGATGAGATAAAACAAGAGGTCTGAGAACTGACTACAGTAGTCCCCACTTACCCACAGAGGGATATGTTCAACTGGATGCCTGAAAGTACAAATGGTACCAAACCCTATATATGTTCTTTCAATCTAATAACCAAAACAACTACAAGCAGGTAGCACATGGAACGTAAATATACTGGAAAAAGTGAAGATTTTTGGGTATTTTTCTCCTGCTGCAAACCATTGTGCAGGTACAAGTGTGGAGTACGTAGAAAACTACTAGATTAAACCCAGAAACTACTTACTGGGTTTTACCCACTAAATATGATGAAGAGAGAAAGGGACAAGGAAATTGAAGATGATGAATGCAAAGCAGTCATTTATAATGACTAACCTAAAGATTTAAGATAAGTAAAGATGAAATCAAGGACCTAGAGAGGGAGCAGGTAAGAGACTGAAGAGATAGAATTAATTAATTGCAAGTCCAGATAGAGTCAAAGGACTGTTTAAGTCAGAATATTAAGGAAGTCAGAAAAATTATACTGGTGATCAGTGCAGAGCTTTCAAAGACAACATCACTACAGGAGAGAAGGTCAAGTAACAGTGAAGTCAGGATATTAGGAGGATCATCCAAATAAACATTTAAATCACCAAGAATCATGATGAAAATTACATCAAGGGTCATTATGGAGACTATGATAGTATGGCAGAAATTTTAATTGGGGGTTCAAAAGTTAGAGGGGAGAGACATACAGGAAGATGGGAGAAAGTAACAATGAAAAATAAGGAGGACACCTGTGCCATATTCAGATCAAAGGACATGAGGGTATGGGAAAGAAAATACCTACCACTTCAGAGGAAGCAGCATCCTCAGGGTAGAATTGGGCTTTAAGTTAGAACAACGAGAAAGAAACAGGCAGAGAGGTATTAAAGAGTGAATTTTTAAACATTAACTCTTTTCTGTCCACGAGGACAGAGTTAAACATTAATTCTTCTTTAATAACTCTCTGAATGTTTCTCATTCATAATCTCTAGTCATTGTCCTCTCTCCTCCCATTCACAGCCTAACAGTCCTATCAATACTAGTTCTTAGATTTCTTTGGGATCATCTCATTTCTCCAATACCACTGCCCTAACCTGCTCCAAGCCACCATCTTACCACAACTAGACAACTAGCAGAAAAACCTACGGTACCCTGAATCTTCCCCTACTCATAAAAAACAATGGGGGCAGGGGGAAGGTCGTCAGAGAGAGATTTTTAAACCAAAGATATGACTATGTCATATTCTTGCTTAAAATCTCCCAAAGGTCTCCCCAGTGGTCTTAAGTTAAAAGCCCCAAATCCTTAACATGGCTTACAAGGTCTTCTTCCACAAACGGGCCACTAGCGACCTCTCTATCCTCATCTTAAACCTCTCTTCCTCTCCCACTTCCCTGTTCACTCATTTATTCAACAAATATTTAATGAGTGCCTATGGTGTACCATATACTGTGCTAAGCACTGACGATGCAATGATGAACACAGCAGACATGGCTTGTGCCATACTGATCTTTCAAGTTTCTCAAATGCATCAGACTTTCAAAAACCTAAGAGTTTTCAAATACTGCTTCCCCTATTCAGAATCAAATCTGCCACTTACTTTGCCTGGCTAGCTTCCCTTTAATCTTCAAATCTTAGATTTAATGTAATTTCTTCAGGAAGAAAAGTCTTCCCTGTCCCTTAGACTTGGTCAAACACTTAGCTATAGTACCCTGACTTTCCCTTTTATAATTATTAATAAACAAAATTATTATTATTTATTTATTTATTTTTTTTTTTTGAGACGGAGTCTTGCTCTGTTGCCCAGGCTGGAGTGCAGTGGTCACATCTCAGCTCACTGCAAGCTCCGCCTCCCGGGTCTACGCCATTCTCCTGCCTCAGCCTCCGGAGTAGCTGGGACTACAGGCGCCCGCCACCTCACCCGGCTAGTTTTTTGTATTTTTTTAGTAGAGACGGGGTTTCAACGTTAGCCAGGTTGGTCTCGATCCCCTGACCTCGTGATCCGCCCGTCTCGGCCTCCCAAAGTGCTGGGATTACAGGCGTGAGCCACCGCGCCCGGCCACAAAATTATTTTTATTTTTTTTCCTACTAGACATTATAATCTCCATGAGGACAGAGATCATAGCCATCATGTGTTGTTGACTTGTGATAATGACTTTGCAATTACCTTTTCTTCCACAGAAAAACAAACATGTAGTTTAAGGATATTACCTTTCTTGAGGGGTTTGTTGTACCATCTATCTTTTTTGATGTCTGGAATGGTAATTCTTGCTGATGGATTCTCAACTAGGATTTTATGCAGCAGAGCTAAAAACAAACATTAAGACAACATTCATGAAAGCGTCATGGAGATTCGAGAAGCCTATGGCTTGCAGTAAGAAACACATTTTCTGTTGGCCTACTTATGTCTAAATATTATTTCTGGGGAAGAGAAAGAATTAAAGCTACTAAATTATTGCTTTAATTTCATGCAGTTTTTCTCTGCTGCTGTCTATATCTTGGAATAGTCTTCCCTTGATCTGATTTTCAATTGTTTGCAACTGAGAACAAGAGCCAGGTGGAAATGTTTCTCCTCATGTGACAAGATTAACAAAAAGATACAGAAACCCCCTTATATCCATTTTCAATACTGAATTTCATCACTTCAATGTCATGTTCTCATGTGACCCCCTTATTCAGTTTCATAATGAACATTTACTTACCAATAACTTTTAAAGAGACAGTAATCTAACCATCCTAAGGTATCTTGATTTTCTTGAGAAAAAATTCATATATCTCCCTACATCAAAATTATTTCCTAATGGACCAAAGATTTAAATGTAAAAATGAAGCCATAAAACCATTAAATGAAAAAATAAGGAACTTTTAAATAGTAGAGGTAGAAGACCTTTCCAAAGACATTATAGTCAGGGACCACAAAGGACAAGATAATAGATTTGAATGTCAATATAGCAAAACAAAATGGAAATAAATGATAAACTGTGAAAAGTATTTGTAATAAGTGCAAAGGTCAATATGTTACAAAAAAAAAAAAAAACAAAACAAAACTTCAAACTGGTAAGAAAAATAAGCTTGACAAAAATGAGCAAAATAGACAAAAAACTAACATATAAATAAAGTGTATACAACTTCATTAGTATTAAATTTAAAATAAAAATAAAAGACTATCATTTAAAGGCCTGTTATTTTTTTTTAAATGTAAATTGATGAGACTGTGATGAAATGGTTCGAACTTTCAGGAAGCAATTTGACAAAATAAGCCATAATAATAAAAACTACATCTTTGATGCTGCAATTTTGCTTCTGGGGATTTCAATGAACAATTTAAGGGTATGTGTCATGATTAAGTTACACAGATACTTATATCTCTTTTGTATCCGTGAAAATTTAGAAAAATCTCCAACAAAGTGATTAAAAGAGTATCGTAAGGCATATCTACATGGCAGAATATCATCACAGCCTTTAAAACAACGATGTAGACCTACAATTATAGTCATGGAAGAATGTTCACTGCACATGAAAACCAAAAGCAGTTACAAAATATTAGTGTGATCTCATTTTGTATAAAAACACATATAAATAATATACATATATTCATTTTACATACTCATGGGCCACATGAATGATGTTTCAGTCAAGAATGGACATGTATAACAGACAGTCCCATTAGATTATAACACTGTATTTTTACTATACTTTTCCTATATTTAGATACACAAATACCATTATGTTACAATTCCTTACAGTACTCAATAGAGTAACACACTATAGAGGTTTGCAGCCTGGGACCAATAGGCTATACCATATAGCTAGATTTATAGTAAGCTGTACTATCTAGATTTATGTAAGTATACTCTATGATGTTCACACAATGATGAACTCACCTAATGAAACAACTGTTAGAGTGCATCCCTATAATTAAGCAACAAATGAGTGTGTTTGTAACAAAGTATAGCACATGTGAAAACTTTTTTTTTTTTTTTTTAACTAAAAAGCCACCTAAGAGCACAGATTCAAGTTGCTCTGAATATACACTCCCCAAAATATTTTAAAAAATCTATGGCAGAGTTCTGGGACAAAAGAGTCATTTTTTCCTTAATTTTTACTTATAGTTACCAATTTATCTACAAGATTCATGAATTATTTCTAAGTTTAAAACAAAAAAATAAGAAAAAATTCAAATAGCACAAGACTTCAAGAAATCAGTACTCTTTCACTCAAGATAATCTGTTACCTAGAGGAGCAGAATCGATTTTTTTCCAAGGGTTGAGGTATGTTTTTTTTTCTTTCCAGTCAGAATATTCCTGACAGCTGTCACTGGGTTGGTCCCATGGCAATTCTAAAAACAAAGCAAGTCCCAGTTTTTTTTAATGTTCAGATTTCAAGGAAAAATAGTAATATAAATCCATGAAAAGTTTTCCTTTGAATTAATTCAATATGTTTTCAAACTAAGAATCCCAACTTGGCCACTGCACTCCAGCCCGGGCGACAGAGCAAGACTCTGTCTCAAAAAAAAAAAAAAAAGAGAGAGAATCCCAACTTAGAAACTTTAGAGGCACTTCAAAGATAGATGAATCAGAGCCAGGCATGGTAGCTCAGGCCTGTAATCACAGTACTTTGGGAGGCTGAGGCAGAAGGATTGCTTGAGCCCAGGAGTTTGAGACCAACCTGGGAAACATAGTGAGACCCCATCTCTACAAAAAATAAATAAAAGTAGCTGGTCGTGGTGGCAAGCATCTGTAGTCCTGGCTCCTGAGGAGGCTAAAGTGAGAGGATCACTTGAATCTGAGAGGTCAAGGCTGCAGTGAGCCAAGATCACACCACTGCACTGCAGCCTGGGTGACAGAGCAAGACTTTGTCTCAAAAAATAAAATAATTTAAAAAAAAAAGATGAATCACTTCTCGCCCTAGTCTTGTTTTCAAAAATGTTTACGTGATTCATAGGAGAGAGAAGTGTTGTGAAATGCCTCATCTTAAAAAATCTTTGGGATTATAAATAAGTTACTATTTGCAATGTAATAAATATTTGTGTCCCCCTCAAAAGTCATGCTGAAATCCTAACTCACAATGCAATGGCATTTGGAGGTGGGGCCTTTGAGAGGTAATTAGGTCCTGGGGATGGCATCCCTCAAAAAATGGTATTAGTGCTCTTATTAAGACCTTATTAGTGTCTAATAAGGGCTCATGTGCCCGGCCAATATTGTGCCTTCATAGGGCACTAATTACGTAATCCCAGCACTTTGGAAGGCTGAGGTAGGCAGATTACTTGAGCCCAGGAGTTCAAGACCAGCCTGGGTACCATGGCAAGACCGTCTCTAAAAAAAAAACACACAAAAAATAAGCCAGGCATGGTGGTGCACGTCTGTAGTCCCAGATACTGAGGGGACTGAGGTGGGAGGATCGCTTGAGCCTGGGAGGTCAAGGCTGCAGGGAGCCTTGAATTGTGCCACTGCACTCTAGCCTGGGCAATAGAGTGAGACCCTGTCTCAAAATAAAAAAAACCACCAAAAAAAACAAAACAAAACAAAAAACAGACACAATGTCTCACAACATCTGGTCATTTTAAAAAAACAAAAAAACAAAAAACAGCACTTTGGGAGGCTGAGGTGGGTGGATCACTTGAGGTCAGGAGTTTGAGACCAGCCTGGCCAACACGGTGAAACCCTGTCTCCAGTCAAAATACAAAAATCAGCCGGGGAGGATGATGCGTGCTGGTAACCCCAGCTACTCGGGAGGCTGGGACAGGAGAACTGCTAGGACCTAGGAGGTAGAGGTTGCAGTGAGCTGAGATCGCACCACTGCACTCCAGCCTGGGTGACAGAGCAAGACTCTGGTCTTAACAAAAAAAAACCCACAATAGGGCCTGCTTCTGCTCTCTTGGCTGTCCACTATCAGAGAGCACAGGAAGACAGCCATCTGCAAACCAGGAAGAGGGCCCTCACTGAAACATGACCAGGTTGGCACTCCTAATATCATACTTTCAGCCTCCAGAACTGTGAGAAATAAATTTGTTGTTTATAAGCTATGCAGTCTGTGATACTTTGTTACAGCAACCTAAACTGATCAAGAGACTATTAAAATACTACTATAGAAGCTGAGTGCCATGGCTCATACCTTTAATCCTAACAGTTTGGAGGCCAAGACAGAAGGTTTGCTTGAGACCAGGTGTTTAACACCAGCCTGGACAACACAGCAAGACCCCATCTCTACAATACATTTTTAAAACTTAGCCAGATGTCTTGTGGCAGGCACCACTGGTCCTAGCTACTTGGAAGAGTGAGGCCAGAGGATTGCTTGCGCCTAGAAGTCTGAGGCTGCAGTGAGCTATAATAGCTCACTGTACTCCAGTTTGGACAGCAGAATGAGACCCTGTCTCTTAAAAAGAAAACAAAAACTATTATATAAATATGAATTCCTTGGTTTATTTCATTTATTTCAGTGTAACTAATCTGACTTTTTATAGGAATTATATCATGATTAAAGAGCTCTTACCTCCAGCAAGCATTGCAGTAAGTACTATTCCACAAGACCAAACATCAACCGGTTCTGCATGAAATTCTCTTCTCTTCAGAAGTTCTGGAGCAACATATGGTAAAGTACCACACATCTTGTTCAACAAACGCTCACGATTATTATACCGAAATACTGTTGCCAAGCCAAAGTCTGAGATTTTGAGGTTATCTAAACCAAAAGAAAAAAAGACGGCACTGAATAAAAATGTCTTGCAAACAGATATACTTACAGGAATTAAGTTTTATTGAAAAAAAAAAAATCACTGGTGTTACTTAAGGTTTGTAGAACTTCTCTTAAAATAAGCAAAATAGACCAAATTTTAAAAAATATATATCATCATCTATGCTAAAAGTAGAAAAAGGCCTCATCTCTTCTATTAACTTAAAAGAAGTATAACCAACATGCAAAGCAGTCTGGACCAGATTAAAGCAAGAGGTTGGAGTCAGAAGGTGCTGCCCTTCTGGAAAAGAGCACTCTAAACCTGAGCTGAAAGCAAAGCAAGGCCCTTCATCAGGTAGGGTGGAAGGCAGGAAGGAAACATCTGTAATACTGATTACTGATCAGTAATCAGTATTACAACTTTCTCAGCAGCAAACAAACCCAGTTGGCAGAAGAAAATGTGTGAAGACAAACCAAAATTTAACAAACCACAATAATTTTTTTCTTTTTCAAAGTAAGGAGTCTGAGAAAAAGAGGAAAAATTCTGTACAAAAAAAAATTCAGAAGACCAAACATACACCCTAACTTCCCATCTTCAACACACAAAAACTGCAGGCAGGACTTAACTTATATTTAGTGAAGATCTACTATAACTTAGTGACAGACACTATGCCAGCCAATGCAAGTAGCAGATAAATCAGTGAAGACTGACAATAGAAAACTATTATGAAGGTTATAAAAATATAGAGCACTGCAAGATCTTAGAGCAAAGGAATCTAACCCGGTCTTAAGAGTTAGAAAAGGCCTTCTATTATCCGAGGGCAATCTGGCAAAACATACTAAAATGTGAAACATTCACTCTTTGAACTAGCAATTCCCACTTCTATATCCATAGAAATAATCCCGCAAATTCACAAACATAAGAATATCCATAGCAACATTATTTGTAAATAAATGTCCATCAATAAATGATTAAATCTTACAATACGTTTGCACAATGGAAAATGTGGAGGTAGGTTTTGAAAAAAATCAACAAGGTATATCTATACATATTGACATGAAATCGTGCGTAAGTGGGACAAAACGGCTAACGGCATAAAAAATATTATAGTATGACCCAATTTTTATATTGGCCATTTACACAAATTGATAAAAGTCATCACTGTCCTATTTTAGTTTTTAAGTTAGAAGCAACTTAAATGTCTCAAAATAGGGGACTGATTCTTTAAAAATCAAGTACATTCACACAATATGTAAACCAATGAAATGTTTACCTCTATCTGACTGAGGAGGTAGCTACTGTGACTACCCTTTTTTTTTTTTTTTTTTTTGAGAAAGGGTCTCACTCTGCTGTTCAGATTAGAGTGTAGCGGCGTGATCACGGCTTACTGCAGCCTTGCCCTTCTAGGTTGAAGTGATCAATCCTCCTGCTATAGCCTCCCAAGTAGCTAGGACTCCAGGTGTACAGCACCATGCCTAATTTTTTTAAAAATTTTTCATAAAGACAGGGTCTACGTTGTGCAGGCTGGTCTCAAACTCCTAGGATCAAGTAATCTTCCCACGCCAGCCTCCCAAAGTGTTGGGATTACCGGCATGAGCAACTGCACCCAGTTATCTTTTTAATAGCTAAATATGACACTATCTGGACAAACCACCAAGATTGAGTTCCAAATTACTTATGAGTAGTAATCACTTAAAATACTAATGGATAACTAAAATATTCTTTCGACTTCGTTTTGTTATGTCTGCAACATAATACTGAGCTATGTTACAGAATTGCACATAATAAACTTTAAATTTAGGAATATGTTTAGCTCTTAGAAAAAGAAAGGAAGAATATATTTGTGATGAAATAAACAGGAGGGCGTTAAATACTGGTAACATTTCTTTTTTAAAAAGACTCCTAAATATTAAATAGAAACAAAGAATTATATCTTGTATATTAATACAAGATATAAGGAATAACAATGTAATAAACACCCACTCACTTTAGAAAAACAATGTTCTATTTCCTTGGAAATCTGTAAATACTTCCTTACATACATTCCCTCCCTTACCTTCTTAGAGGTAACCACCATTCTGAATTTGGTTTTATTACAACACCCTTGCTTTTCTGCATGTTTTTTTCCTCCATGTTAACATCCTCAAACAATATACTAGGTTTTACATATTTTTGAACTTTGTATAAATAGAATCAGACCATATGAATTCTTTTGCAACTGTCTTTTTTTGCTCTACATCATTATATACCTGAAATTCATCCATGTTTTTATTATTGATAGGCATTTGGGTTATTTAGTTTTCTGCTATATTAAAAACATCGCCACTGTGAGCATCCTTATATACAAATAATATTGTCTTTTTAAACCAGGTGGGTTGATACATATCTATTTACATTTCATTATAATATTATATATAAGAATTTTTGTGTATCTGAATTTTTTAAGTTTTAAAAAAAGATTTTTATGTTATAGAAACTCAATGTAAAGGGGTAAAAAGTAAAATCTATATGCACATAAGAAAATAGCATGTATAGCTTGGGTGCGGTGGCTCACACCTATAATCCCAGAACTCTGGGAGGCCAAGGGAGGTGGATCACTTGAGGCCAGGAGCCCGAGACCAGCCTGGCCAACATGACAAAACTCCGTCTCTACTAAAAATATAAAAATTAGCCAGGTGTGGTGGCTCAGGCTTGTAATCCCAGCTACTCAGGGGCCTAAATCATGAGAATCACCTGAACTGGGGAGGCAGCGGTTACAGTGAGCCGAGATCATGTCTCTGCACTCCAGCCTGGGTAACAGAGCAAGACTCTGTTTCAAAAAAAGAAAGCAACCATTTGTTAAGCACTATTCTAATACTAACAATAAAACATCAAACCAGACAAAAACTGCCTCATACAGCTGATATTTCTTTTTTGATTCTGACCCTATAAGCTAAAGCTTTCGCTATCCATCCTTCTCAATTTGATGACATCCAGAAAATATAACTAAATTTCTTATCTATTTATCCAAGTCATACATAAAAAAAGAGTGAACAGGACAAGACTAAGGTCCAGGGTATTCCACAGGAACTTCCCTTTATTAATGCATTAAAGAATTATTTTAAACTATTCTTGGCCAGGCATGGTGGCTCATGTCTATAATCCCAACACTTTGGGAGGCTAAGGCCAGTAAACTGCTTGAGTCCAGGAGTTCAAGACTAGCCTGAGCAACACAAGGAAACTCCATCTCTACAAAAAATTAAACATTAGTCAGGCATGGTGACACCTGCCTGTAGCTGGTCCTAGCTACTTGGGAAGCTGAGGTGGTAGGATCGCTTGAGCCTAGGAGGTCAAGGCTGCAGTAAGCCCTGATAATACAGTGTACTCCAGACTGGGCGACAGACTGAGATCCTGTATCCAAAAAAAAAAAAAATTATTCTTATACATATAGTGAGCTAGGCTTGCACCTAGGTCAGGTTTCTCTACCTGATCCGCAATTGTATTGCATAATGAGACTTGTGATTTCCAAATATACTAAGTCTCCAAAATTTCCTTGATTTTTCAGATTTTGTCTGGAAATTCCAGTAATGCAAAAGACTTGATTTTGCCTTGTATGGCTATGTTAAAATAACTTAGGTACCAGTGATAAAATGCTAAACTTACCCCTTTCATCCAACAGAAGATTTTCTGGTTTAATATCCCTGTGAGTTATTCCAATACCATGCAGATAAACCTAAGAGGGATGCAGAGGGAAACACACTAGAATTTGGTAATGTAATGTATTCATACTAATTTTAAATAAAAGGGACATGGACAACTATACCTACCACTCCTGCCATGAGTTGATGGAAGAACCTCTGAGCATCTTGTTCAGGCATGCCTATGTCTGGCTCTAAAACAAGTATGAAAGTAAGTTTATTGACTAAATATAATCAGGTAGCAACCACATAGCTTCTTAATTTGAAGCTTAGACATTTACAAATCTACTTAGGCAAACAGAAGCAAATGCCAACAAAAGATTCAGGAGTCCACTAACACATAGAGGGCTTAACTCACATTTACCTCTGTTAGATGGCAAAAGTAGTATTACAGAAAAATTATAAAGAGAAAAACCCATATCCAAATCAAGAATGTAAGCCATGCCTTGAAAGTCCCTGCTTCCTCTTATACTAACCCTGATTCAGTAACCTTCAAATTCTCCCCTATTTCTTCTAAATGCTATGCTAATTATTTTTCTCATTCCTCAAATATAATACCAAAGGGGAAGTCTGGGCAAATCTAAGCCAATTTCGCTAAATATTTTAGAGATTATACTTCTTTCACTATTTTTTTAGAGATAGGGTCTTGCTCTTTCACCCAGGCTGGAGTGCCCTGGCGTGAGATCATAACTCACTGTAACCTGGAACTCTTGAGCTCAAGCAATTCTCCTGCCTCCTGAGTAGCTAGGATTACAGGCATGTACCACCACACCTGGCTCAGATTTAAACTTCATATAGTCTCACAGTACAAAACCACGAACGCCTGTGAGGTCCTTCATGAAAGACAGTTTCATTATGAAAATTCTTTTATCAGTTATCTTTTTATATTTTGATCTCTCTCATTAACTCCATTTCTTTTACCCTCAACTCTCTCCTGAGTCACACTGGAGATCCTAGTACCTCTTTATCAGTTTTTACTGTTAATACAATAGCTTTAAATTATAAATTTACATCCAGATTTATTTTATGTACTTCTCAGTGTTCTGAAATATCGGTCCTTTGATTCTACATAGAATGTTTAAGTATTAATAGCAAACATAGAATTTACTTAATATACAAAAAGCAATCCTAGAAAATTCTCAATTATTTCATGTGAACCAAGAGGAAACAGCATGCTATTTTAGATCTGTAAATGTATACAATGATTTCATATAACTAGAATGTCTACAAAGAAAAAATTGTGTAGGCAATACATTGCATTTAGGATACACTGCATTTATGATGTACCATAAAACTACATTTTGTCACTCTTAAATTCTGTAAGACACCAATCTTAAACCAAAATCACTTACATAACTTGGGAAAGAAGTTTTCTTTCATTGACTCTATATATGCTGTTATGTATTAATACCAGTAGGAAAAATTTTTTAAAGATAATTTATTCCAATTTCACTGTTGCATGAGCAATTTTGAAAGGACAACGACCAAATAGCATGCCCAAGATTTAAAAAACAAATTTAAAAACTTGTTTAAAATAATTATCTTAAATTTCTTCCATACCTATTCTGTCAAAAAGCTCTCCTCCACTACAGTACTCCAGAAATAAATATTGGATATTGCCTTCTCTCCTGTGACCATAGAATTTTACTACATTTTCATGATTTAGCATTTTATTGATACAGATCTCTTTCTTAATATTTTCTGGACAGTCTACGGCACGCTTCATATCTACAATCTTCACTGCGACTGCTTCTTCAGTTACTCTATTCACAGCAAGTTGAACTCTAAAAAGGAAAAAAGTTTTAACATTACAGAATTCCATTTCTTCTAAAACTTCCAAAGATTAAACATAACGCATCCAAAACTATTTTACCTTTATTACTTTTTCCACAAAGGAGAAACCAAGTGGTTTCTGCTATGTTCTCAACAGACACTACTCCTTTCTAAAATGTGAAATACAATAGCTAACCCTCCAAACACGTCATTATGCTGTCACACAAATCATTTAATAAACGCTTCATAAAATAGACTGAGGTAATTCTAAGCCACATCACATATATACATGTTCTACTCACATACTTTTAAGAGCATTAATCCCATATTATATGTGCTTGTGTAACTGTCCTAAGCTCCTATGGGGTAGATACTATTATTGCCACCCTAAAGGTGGCGAAGGAGAGGTACATAATGACATTAGGAAGCTTGCCTAAGATCACAAAACAATGACTAGTATGTGACAGAGCAAGGATCTGAAACCAGGCAATCTCCAGAGTCTGCTCATTAATCACGATGCTTAAACCCTGAGAAGCAATGTGTGGGCACGAAAACAGTAACTTCGTGTCCCTTCCAGCTTTTTACAAAGAAAACTTTTTTTTTTTTAAAGGGAAGGAAAAAATATTAATCCTAGCAAAAGACTGTGTAACTTCAGTTGCCAAAAATCTTGGATCTCAAACATCTACTCTCTAAATCACCAGAGTATGAGACTCCAAAACAATGAATATGCACTCAGAAGACGAAGGCAAGGTTAAAAGAACTCACTCTCCATAGGCACCTTCTCCCAGGGTTTGCACCAAGTCCCAGTCTTCCACAAAGGGCACTGCCATGACTCCACCGGAGCTCGGCTGTAAAAGGCAGGAATCCAGAAAAGATGGAGAGTGAGTGTAAGATCACCTGTGAAGCCACTGCGCCCCGCCGCTCCCCAGGACTCCCCACGAAAAATAACAGCTCTTGCCTTCCCCTTATATCTCATCCACATTTATCCAAGTTTTTCAACCACGAACAACTATTCTAAACTTGACCATTTTGTCGTGTAAATCACAATCGCCATTCCCACGCACACCGAAGGTTGAAATTCTGCCCTCCTCAGGCCTCAGAGGAAATTAATCGTTGTGGTGAAGAGGTGGGAGACAAATGCTTTCCGGTGAACGACTGGGGAAGGAGGAGGGAGAGGTGGGGGTCTGGGGAAGAAAGGAAGGGGATAGAGGGAGCGGAACCGGGCAGAAGACGCCTGCGGCAGCGCCTCCCTCCCAATTGCTCAATTCCAATTCCCATCCCCATCCACACCCCCACCCGTCCCAGAGGCCGGGGCGGGGCCAAACTGCCCCAAGAGGCGGAAGGAAGGGCTGGGACCCTTCCTTGGGGTTCTTAGCTAGCAGTGTGTTAGTCTCTCCTGCCCCCTCTCTACAACGGGAATCTCCTGGTACCATTCCTCCACCCTCCGAAACCGCCCCTCCGCAGGAGTCTCTCCAATCCCCTGCGCTAGTCAATGCTAACTTTCTCCCACCGTGCCCTCTCTCGCTAATCTAGACCCCGAACTCCTTCTTTAGAAGCCTTTCCTACTCTACCGGCCGCCCCTGCTCACCGGACTGTCCTTTGCCCACCACTGCAGGAATCCAAATGCAGCGCTTTTCCCGCCAAAACTTGCTGGCGTCACGCTGCCGCAAACTCGCGCACCCGTGCCGTAAAGCAAGACAGCGCGCGTTCCCGGGTCTTGCCTCTCTGAATGTCGGCGACTCCAGAAGACTGACGCCGAGAGGTTGCAGCTCCCGCCCAGAGTTGCTTTACAGTCGGGGAGAGATTCTGGCTGAATAGGTTTAAGGACGGCGGACCGCATCGGTGCGAATTGAGCTCTGGGCCCAAATATGAAGTGGCATCCGGCGTGAGGCTCGGCTGGACGGTGGTCGAACGCCTCTGGGTGAAGCCCAGGCCTCCATGCCGCGGGGTCGCGCGACCGTCCGCGCTGCGCTTCCAGGCGGGTCTGCGGGCTTAGCTCCTGGCCGCTCCGGGCCTGAAAAGCTGCACTACCACCTGCGGGAGGCCACCGGACAGGACTGTGAGGATCACAGTCAGTGCTGCAGAGTGCTTTGTAAACTTCAGAGTGCTGTACCCGTGGTGCTGGAGCCGACAAACTAGCAGCAGCAGCTGAGAGCTGACTGTGAAGAAATGAGAGGAACTCCGTGTTGAGAGGAACTCCGTGTTGGGAGCGAGAGGCATCGAAAGGACTGGCCACGCAGTCAAGTGTGTGTGGCGGGGAAAACTTCCCGGAGAAAGAAAGCAGTTTATTTTGGAGCTTGAAGTCGGGATAACCAGTTTTGCCTTTTTTCTGTGAACCAGCTCCAAAGCAATGCTTTAGTTCAGCCCAATCTTTTTGCAGGAAGACCATCTGCTTAGCTTAGTTCTACAAAAGTTTTCATTTTTAATGTGCAAAAAACAGGCGGGGAGAGCCAAAATAAATTTTACAATGCAAATTTAAAAGCCGCGAACGTCATTTAAATAGAAAAGTAAATCTGAGGAAAGAGACTCGAGAACAAAATAGGAAAAATTGAAATAAGTATTCTCTGACAGTAAACTAGACTGGAACTCAAGGATAGGCAGGATCATCTCCATTACATTCTCCAGCACTGGCCGGGCGCAGTGGCTCCTGCCTATAATTCCAGCACTTTGGGAAGGCGAGGCAGGAGACGGCTTGAGGCCAGGAGTTCAGGACCAGCCTGGGGAACATAGGGAGACCCCATCTCTACATATAAATTTTAGGAATTAGTTGGGCTTGGTGGTGTGTCCCTGTAGCCCTAGCTACTTGGGAGGCCTAGGCAGAGCAATCGTTGGAGTCCAGGAGTTAGAGGTTAGTGAGCTATGATAGCACTACTGCACTCCAGCCTGGGCAACAGCATGATTCCGTATATATATATATGTATTTTTTATGTTTATATATTTTTTATATATATTTTTTCTTAGTCCTTAAGACTGGGCCGCATACAAACACTAAGCATAACTAGCTATTATGATAATAGTAACAAAGTAAAACAAGTATAAAATGTTACTCAAGGCTGGGCCCGGTGGCTCATGCCTGTAATCCCAACACTTTGGGAAGCTGAGGCGGGTGGATCACCTGAGGTCAGTAGTTCAAAACCAGTCTGACCAACATGGTGAAACCCCCGTCTCTACTAAAAATATAAAACTTAGCCGAGCGTGATGGTGAGTGCCTGTAATCCCAGCTACCCAGGAGGCTGAGGCTGCAGTGAGCTGAGGCTGCGCCACTGCACCCCAGCCTGGGTGACAGAACAAGACTCCCTCTAAACAAACAGCCAACAACAAAAACACACATTTCTTTTAAAGAAGCAAAATCAGGAACAAAAATCAAGGAAAAAGCTCTCACAATGCTTATGTGTATAGTTTTGAATCATGACATCACAGATGAGGCTTTATGTAATCTTTTTAGTTTGTTGTTTTTGGAGACAGGGTGTGTTGCTCTGTCACCCAGGCTGGAATGCAACTGGGCAGTCTTAGCTCACTGCAGCCTGGAACTCCTGGGCTCAAGTGATCCTCCTACCTCAGCATCCCAAGTCGCTGGGATTACAGAAGTGAGCCACAGGGCCTGGTATAAAAATAAAAGCAAGTTTTTAGATCATTTATCCCATTTTCTCTTGTTTCCTCACTGTGTGCTGAAAACGAAGAGTATGAAGAAGAGGAAGACCTGCAGATTTCCTGTGTGTCTGATGGAGTCTTTTTAGCCTGAAAAAAATAAGATATACAGACTCCAGGAGAGTACCAGTGAAAGACAGAATACATGGAAATAGCCTCTATTCTCTTCTGAAAGCTTACTAAAATATTTTAATAGTAAAGGATACCAATATTTAAAAGAACCCATAAGAACAGAGTATGAGTCACATTTTGGAAAGTAGAAAGCCTTTAGATGAAAGGTAATGAAGATGAATCCCAAAGCTAGCAATGGAAAGCAGAATTAACATCACAGAACTCTCAAAAAGTTCAAGTTGAACTGGTGATACCAGGTAACTGAAGATGGAGGTAAAAATGGGACTAAAAGGGGGTAGGTTTAAAGGCTGCATAAGAAGTAAATAGATCCCTGTATCCCTTCCCTTTCTGTGTAACCAAAGAATTGTCCCTCCCCAAAGCTCGTATAAGATTTAAGCGGGTAAATGCATAGTACGTGAACTGAAGACCATTAGGCACAGTTAAAAGCTTGGGCACCTTACTGAAAACGGAGGGTTTAAGGTTAAGTTTTATCCACTGAAGGTTGAGCCTGTTAAAACTTCTTTCCCTACTCTACTCTCAGAAAGCTGACTGCCTGGCTTACATCCTTGAGTAAGAGAATGTGCAAGCCTTCTCAAGGGAATCTTACCTATGTAAAAGATAAACATCTAAAATATCAGTATCATGGATTTCCCAGTGTAACAGCCCAGCCAGATCACAGTAGACTGAAACCCACATTATTAATCCCCATCAACCCCTACAAACAGACTTTTCAATCAGCTTTTATGGGTCCCACTTTTTTTTTTTTTTTTTTTTTTTGAGACAGAGTCTTGCTGTCTCCCAGGTTGGAGTGCAGTGGCATGTCTGCTCACTGCAACCTCCGCCTCCTGGGTTCAAGCAATTCTCATGCCTAGTAGCTGGGATTACAGGTGTGTACCCCATACCCAGTTAATTTTTGTATTTTTAGTATAGACAGGGTTTTGCCACGTTGCCAGGCTGGTCCCGAACTCCTGGCCTTAAGTGATCTGCCTGCCTCGGCCTCCCAAAGTGCTGGGATTACAGGCGTGATCCACTGTACCTAGCCTAGGGTCCCACTCTTAAAGAGGAGCAGACTAGCAAGAATTTGAGAAAGTCTTTAATATGAAAGACATCAAAACAAAGGAATAGTCAAACAATGACAAAAAACCCAACCCCTCTGGGCATTAAAAATATAGAAGAAAAAAAGGAAGCTATTTTAAATAGATAGATTAGAAAATAAAGTTGACGAAATCTCTGAGAAGGAAGAAGAGTAAATAGAAGAGTAAAATATAAGACTATTAGGAGATAAATTCAGGAAGTCCACCATCCAAATAACTATTTTCCAGAAAGAAAAAGAGGGTTGGGATTTCCATCCTCTTTCCTCTCTTAATATCTTGCATATATAACGCAAGAATATTTTCCAGAACTGTGGAACTTGACTTTCCATACATAAAATTCCAAACTGCTCAGCACAATAGGTGATCCACTCAAGACACAACATTGGGAAAATTTCAAAATACTATAAAGAGAAGATCCTAAGAGGTCTGGGTTGAAGGTGAGAAGGAATAGATACATTAAAAAAAAAAAAAAATTGGAACAGCATTACATTTCTCAACATATGAAAGATAGGTCAATGCCTTCCTAGTCCTAAGGAAAAATCATTCCCAATCTGGAATTCTGTACCCAGCCAACCTATCAATGGAGTATGACAAGAGACACGAAAAGTTCTCAAGAAATTTCTCTCTCACACACATTTTCTCAGGAAGGCACTTAAAGGAGATAAATCAAGAAAGAAGTCAGGAGATTAACACACAACGTGACAATGAAAAGACAGATCAACCCAAGAGGTGTGCAGCAAACCTTGAGAGTAAACCAATCCAAACGGAACATAAAGAAGAATTTCAGCCGGGTGCGGTGGCTCACGCAGCACTTTGGGAGGCTGAGGCGGACGGATCATGGGGTCAGGAGTCCAAGACCAGCCTGACCAACATCATGAAACCCTGTCTCTACTAAAAATACAAAAATTAGCCGGGCGTGGTGACGTGCACCTTTAATCCCAGCTGCTCAGGAGGCTGAGGCAGGAGAATTGCCTGAACCAGGGAGGCGGAGGCTGCAGTGAGCCAAGATCACGCCACTGCATCCAGTCTGGGAGACAGGGAATGAGACTCTATCTCAAAAAAAAAAAAAAAAAAAAAAAAAAGAACTGTAATAGATAGCACAAATATGTCTGTTCATAGAAGTAATGGGGGCCGGGCGCGGTGGCTCAAGCCTGTAATCCCAGCACTTTGGGAGGCCGAGACGGGTGGATCACGAGGTCAGAAGATCGAGACCATCCTAGCTAACTCGGTGAAACCCCGTCTCTACCAAAAAATACAAAAAAAACTAGCCGGGCGAGGTGGCAGGCGCCTGTAGTCCCAGCTACTCGGGAGGCTGAGGCAGGAGAATGGCGTAAACCCGGGAGGCGGAGCTTGCAGTGAGCTGAGATCCGGCCACTGCACTCCAGCCTGGGCGACAAAGCAAGACTCCGTCTCAAAAAAAAAAAAAAAAAAAAAAAAAAAGAAGTAATGGGATGGTGAAAAAGCTAATTCTACAGTTTCCTTACCACAGATTCTACACATGATGCCTAAAATTGTAATACCAAACATAGAAAAAAAAAGCAATTATTTATGGTATTGAAAGTAAGTAATGTGAGAATCAGAGTTTAAAGTGGTTGCCACTAGGGAGTAGAAAATAGCATTACTGCCTTTTAGAATTGAGTTTTTGTTTTGTTTTTTTAAGACAGGGTCTCACTCTCCCAGGCTGGAGTGCATGTGATCTTGGCTCACTGCAGCCTCCACCTCCCAGGCTCAAGGAATCTTCCCACCTCAGCCTTCCACGTAGCAGGGACTACAGGCACGTGCCATCATACCCAGCTAATTTTTGTATTTTTTGTAGAGATGGGATTTTGCCATGTTGCCCAGGCTGGTCTTGAATTCCTAGGCTCAAGTGATCTGCATACTTCAGACTCCCAAAGTGCTGGGATTACAGGCATGAGCCATTGCACCTGGCCTAGATTTGAGTTTTTTATACTAAGTGTACAATAACAGTGAAAATGAAAAGTACACTTTTAAAAAAGATAGCTTCATGTAGCCTAGAAAGTAAAATTAAGATCCTCAGAGCAACAACTATAGAGACAAGTTAAAAGGTTATCCTATTTATAGTATAAAGGAAGATCATTAATAATTTCTAACTGGTATTAATCATATTGATAAATAATTCAGAATAACCTCTTCCACTAAAGATGAATTCTTTATATAAATCAAGTAATGTATTTACATATAGTAAATCAAATCTTAAGTCTAAAACCTCACCCACAGTTGAAGAACATGGTATATGAATTAGTTTGGAAGGCTAAGTGCCCTGGCTATGCAAATATACAACAGCGTATCCTTTAGGAGCACCACTATGACTAATCTAAAAGTTATACAATTCCTCCTGTTTCCTTAAATGGATAACACTAAACAGTTAGCTTTTATTTTATTAATGACTTAGGGTTTATATACATCAGTGATATATGTCATAGGCTCTTTGTCCTGACATTAAATGTCCTCAAGGACCACTGTGCTTTCCAGTTAAGTTTTTTTGTTTTTTAGACAGGATTTCACTAGTGCCCAGACTGGAGTACAGTGGCACAATCACAGTTTACTGTAGCCTCAACCTCCCAGGCCCAAGTGATCCTCCAGTCTCATCTTCGCAAGTAGCTGGGACTACAGGTGTATACCACTATACCTGACTAATTTTTATTTTTCATAGAAACGATCTCCTTGTGTTGCCCAGGCTTAAAACTTTTTAAGAAGTTTCTCCTCTCTTTTCTTGCAGGCAGGCTGGCACTGCTCTCTAGGGGCCTGTTACTAGCAATGCTTCCCTTTTTAATTTGTATCTTATTTGGAAAGAGCTTCAAAATTAGGTAATTAAACTTGTTAGCAATATACAATAGCAACAAATAGGCTAAGACTAAGGGAAAAAGAAGCTCACCTTTGAATAACCACAAGAGTTTTGAGTAAAGGGTCATTTCTGTGTCATGAATAAGTGAGAGTGCTGAAAATTTCAATTTCAAATTGATACGTATGATTATATTTAAGCTGATTCAAAAGGACCTACTGACCATCAAGCTCTATATGTAATGCTGGAAGTTTTTTCCTCTCCATTGATAAACCAATAATTTCACTGTTTGTCTTGAGTCTTCAAAACTGCTGATTTAGAAAGTCAGAGAGCATCTAAGGATAAGAGACATGGAGAACAGAGACGTGGTAGCAACAAACCTGCCTTTCTAGCCCAGAAAGGCACTCTTCTGGTCCCACATTTATTCATTCAATAAAAATTTATTGAGCCACGCTATTTGCAAGGAATTGTACTAGGTGCTGCAATGCAAAGAGTATGACAAAACTGTCTGTAGATGTAGGATCTGAATTGGTCTTTGATAGTTTTCCTGATTTGAGAAAGACGTCTCTATTTGGTAATTTAGGGAGCTAAGAGAATGGACAAGGTCTGCTTATGTCCTTCTGGCAACCTAGGATAGTTTTGCCTTCCTCAAATCAGTTGTCAGTCAAAACAAATAAGGCACATTTTAAAAAAAAATTCCCCCCTTTAATTGACCAAAGTAAAGCCATGACATTTCATTTGGTAACCTGTTTAGAATTATAAAAATCATTTCATTTGGCCCAGCCCATACTGCCCAGGACAAAACTTCCAGACAATTCTAATGCCATCCAGCTTTGTTCTTACAAACTGCATATAAAAAAAAAAAAAACCAAAAAAACAAAAAAACAAAAAACAAAAAACTTCAATGTCCTAAATGTGATGTGCCCAGTGCGAAGCATATCAGAGCTGGACGTGACATTTATGTCCTTGACAAGCCTCGATTATCCAGGTCCTTTACCTGCAACATAAAGATGGCAGTTTAATATTTACAATCAGATCAACTTTGGAGAAATTTTCTACTAAAATGGATTCACCCAGAGTGGGTAGGATTATGTTGGGTTCTACAGCCTGGTTTAGGGCTGTGAATAAACAAGCACTGATTAGAGACTAGATTCTCTCTGCTTAGCCTTTTGGAATACCTCTGGGAGGAGCAATATTACTGATCTACCCTCCACATAGATCAAGGGTTCTCAATCTTTTCTTATATGAGAGATATACTCCTATGTGGTTCTATGTGACTCTATATACCTTAAGTTCTTCAGAGAGAGAAGAAAATGTAGTTAAATGTGAACTTTTTCTCTATTTCCTGCACTCTCCCCACCCGTGAGCCTGATAATCACAGAAACTGGTTGAGTCAAGCAGTGGTGGAAAAATATTACTGCAACAACTGCCAAAATGACGGCAGACTGGGATCATCTACTCTCTAAGAACAATCTAAAATAAAAAGTAAATTTTCAGTGAGTTTGCAAGCTACTTTTCAAACACAGGTGTCATGAGAAATTTCCCTACTTGAGAAATATGTGGCCCATTTTATAAGCACTGAAACCAATCTGCAAAATAAAAGTTGCTTTTTGAGACATATAGCATCTGCTTACCTTGTATATCCTGACCAGCCAATGTTCTGTGGTATACGCTTCCTCCAGGACATCAAGCTCAAAGTCTTTATTCCCAATCTCAGCATTTCGGACACGGTCAAAGCCTGGAGGACGCTCTAGAGAGGGATGAAAAAGAACACACTTCTTTCTACAGTGCTAATTTCCTATAGAGACAGTATATGGATTCAGTATACCATCTACTAATTGAATGATTATTCCTCAGCCTGCAATTTGGTGAGAGTAGAGCCCGCAAAAAAGAGCATCAGGTAGTAAGGGCAAATCAAGTGTTACTCTAACTTAAGTACCAGGCAAGATGATGCTTGCCAATGTCTTATCTCTAATAAGACCGACATAAGGAGCCGACTTCCAAGGCCCTCTATTCCTGAGGATTGTCATCCACAGCCTCTAACACATTAGCAACCCTTGCATGGATCAGAGAAAGAAGCCTACCAGAAGTCAAAGACCTGCATTCATGTCAGAAATTCTCCCTAGTGCAGAACCAAGAAATTGAAGTCAGAAGGAGAGACTTAACCTAATCAAATAACTTTCAATATAATCATCTGAAGATATGAAAAGTTACTTTCTCACCCTTTTGTTCCTGTCTTCACTACAATACCCGTAAGGACAATAAAAAGTAATGGTCAAAAGCACAGAATTTGGAGCCAGTCTTTGTCAGTTTGAATCCTGACTCTGCCATTAGTTGTGTGACACTGGACAGTTAAATAACCTATTTGTACCTCAATTTCCTCATACATAAAATAACAGGCTGGGTGCGGTGGCTCATGCCTGTATTCCCAGCACTTTGGGAGGCTGAGGTGGGTGGATGACTTGAGGTCAGGAGTTCGAGACCAGCCTGGTCAACATGGGGAAACCCTGTCTCTACTAAAAATGCAAAAAAAAAAAAATTAGCTGGGGGTGGTGGAGCACACCTGTAATTTGTAATTCTAGCTACTTGGGAGGCTGAGGCAGGAGAATCGCTTGAACCTGGGAGGTGGAGGCTGCAGTGAGCCAAGATCGTGCCACTGCACTCCAGCCTGGGTGACAGAACAAGACTTAATATCAAAAAAAAATAATAATAATAACAATAGCTAGGTGCAGTAGCTAATGTCTGTAATCCCAGTATTTCGGGAGGCCATGATAAGAGGATTGCTTGAGCTCAGGAGTTCCAGACCAGCCCAGGCAACATAGTGGGACCGCATCTCTACAAAAAGTTTAAAAACAGCCAGGCATTGTGGTGTGCACCTTAGTCCCAGCTACTCAGAGGCTGAAGCAGGAGGACTCCTTGAGCCTAGGAAATCAAGGCTGCAGTGAGCCATGATTGCACCACTGCATTCCAGCCTGGGTGTCAGAGCAAAAACCCTATCTCAAAAAAATATACAAACAATAAAGATAATACGACAATAATATCAGTATATGCCTTTTGGGCTGCTGTGAGGATTAAATGAGTTAACAGACACAAAGCACTTACCAGTGCTTGGCATATGGAAAACACTGTGTATTAGTAATCACTATTATTACTATTGTTAATGTTATTATGAATCACTCACTTGCTTCTGTGTAAACCTGTCCAAAGCGGTAGTAACACATCTTGTACATGAGGCAGTTGAGCAGCACTGGAGAACCTTCACGGTCCACACGGAACTCCCCAGTTGGAGTATAATAGTCATTCTCCTTAATATGTTTGCCTGTATCTGTGCTCCCTCCAATCCGGACCATCCAAAGAAACTTGTTGATATCTAGGAGAAAAAAAAAAAAAAAAAAAAGAACTGCTGCATCACAAAGGTTGCTGGAGTTAAAGCAGGTTAGTATTTCTAAGAAAATTCCTCAACATTTTTTAAAAGGGGATTGGTATCATTTACCTCTAATTTATAAAAATAGTGAGGACAACATATGAGCAACGCATTTTTCATCAAAATATACAACTTTTCTGAGAAATGATTATACTCCTGAAATCCTATGCTACTAGTCCAGACTTAAGCCACAATTGAAATTGGTCCTATAGATTAGCTAGGGATAGGCTATCAAATGTAGTAGCAATTAGCTACATATAGCTGCTGAGCAGCTGAAATGTGGCTAGTCCAAATTAAGATGTACTGTAAGTATAAAATACACACTAGGTAAGTATGAAAAACACACTAGATTTTGAAAAGTTAGTAAAAAAACAAACCCTAAAAGGGGGTATACTGGTTATATGTTAAATTAAATAATGTTTTGATATGAATATTCAGTTAAATAAAATTATTAAAATGACTTTCACCTGCTTATTTATACTTATTTTGATATGACTAACATAAAGCTTAAAATGATAATGTGGTTCCCATTATTTCTATTAGACAGTGGGCAGGACTGATCTAAAGAGTAGTAGCTTTACCAAAAAGGTAGACAAGACATGAATGTTCTCCTTCTTGACCAACAGTTGCCAAGTTATGGACCTCCAAAGCATGTATATGAGAAGTCAACATTTCTGTGTCAAACATGCTTGATAAATACTGATACTACCATCAACTCGTGATATCTCTTTTAGGGTTCATCATTCACTGTATTGCTTGCATAGGCTTTAGGGAAATCAGTTGCTACATGTTTCACTGGATGGTTAGTATTAAAAATATTTCTAACCCACACATACACAAAAAATAAGATTCCTATTGCACTACTGCAAAGAGTTCTAGGGGATATCACAGTGGTTAAGAACAGACTCTGGATCCAAACTGCCTGAGTTTGAATTCCAGCACTGCCAATTCTAGCTAGGTGACCTTGAGCAAGTTATTTAACCTATCTGTGCTTCAGTTTTCTCATCTGTCAAATTAGAAAAATAAGAGTATCTACAACAATAGGGCTGTTATTATGAGTAACAACACGTAAAGCATTTAATAAGTTGTTTGTCACATGGTAAACATCCAATGAATATTACTGTCTTTGTTCAGTGAATGTATTCTTATCTTCATCTTACAAATGGAAAAACAGGCACAGAGACTTGCCTAGATCATAGCGTCAGAAATAGGAACAAAAATAAACCCCCAGAACCTCAGCTCAACTGTCACAGAGCAATAGGATTGTAGCCGCCTGGCAGGTATGTCTGAAACAAAAACCTCACAAGTTCTATGAATGGAAGAGTGAAAATAATAGGAATGGCTGGGTGTGATGGCTCACACCTGTAATCCTAGCACTGTGGGAGGCTGAGGTGGGTGGACCGTTTGCGCATAGGAGTTCAAGACCAGCCTGGGCAATGTGGCAAAACCCAATCTCTATAAAAAGTACAAAAATTGGCCGGGCATGGTGTTGTGTGCCTGTGGTCCCATCCACTCAGGAGGCTGAGGTGGGAAGATCACTTGAGCATGGGAAGCACAGGCTGCAGTGAGCAGAGATCATGCCACTGAATTCCAGCCTGGGTGACAAAGTGAAACCCTGTCTCAAAAATAATAATGATGATGATGATAGGAGCTGCATCAAGGAAGCCCACTGCTCAAAAGATATGGTTGTTTACAAAAAATAAGTTAGGCCAGGCCCAACTTTTTATTTTTACGATACCTCTCAAATGTTACAGAACTCCTATTAGTAAAGCCCAATTAATAATTCGACCTTGAAAAATAAATTCAGTGTAACAAAGTAATCAAAACAGTTGGCCTACCATATCTGTGGGTTTGACATCCATAGATTCAACTAACCTCTAATCAAAAATATTCACAAAACAAAAAAACAGATGACGGCATCTGTAATGAAGATGGATACTTGTTTCTTGTCACTGTTCCCTAAACAACACAGTATTAACAACCATTTACCTAGTATTAGGGATTAGTATTACAATCTAGAGAGGATTTAAAGTATGTAAGAGAATGTGTGTATATTATATACAAACACTAAACCATTTTATATAAGGGACCTGAGCATCCACAAATTCTGGTATCCTGGTGAGGGGTGGGGGTGTCCTGGAAACAATCCTCCATGGATACAGAGGGACAACTACACTATCTTCTTTTATAACTTCACATACATGTTTTCATGGATCTAGACAGTAACAGTGTTTTGCATTTTTTGTTTTTTGGTTTTTTTTTGAGATGGAGTCTCGCTCTGTCACTCAGGCTGGAGTGTAGTGGTGCAATCTCGACTCACTGCAACCTCTGCCACCCGGGGTCAAGTGATTATCTGGCCTCAGCCTCCCAAGTAGCTGAGATTACAGGCATGTGCCACCACATGTGGCTAATTTTTGTATTTTTTTAGTAGAGACGGGATTTCATTATGTTGGGCAGGCCGGTCTTGAACTCCTGACCTCAAGAGTCTTCCCAAAGTGCTGGGATTACAGGCGTGAGCCATTGCACCCAGTCTCTGCATTATTTTTCAATGGTTATCTTATCATCTTCTTTAAAAAATAAAAAGTCTAACTTATATATCCCCTCCCACTAGAATATCAAAATTCACAAATGCTCAAGTCCCTTTTATAAAATGGTGTATTTGTATATAACCTATGCACATCTGTCCATATACTTTAAATCATGTCTAGATTACCTATAATACCTAAATACAGTGTAGATGCTATGTAAATAGTTGTTATACTATATTTTTTATTTTTACTATTTTTATTGTTGTATTATGATTTTTTTTCCCACAAATATTTTCCATTTGTGGTTGGTTGAACCCACAGATGCAGAACCCACAGATATGGAGGGGAAACTGTATACACAGTATTTAGAAATATGCACGTAAAGTACTAGAAGAAATAGCTGCAGGAATAATTGCTTCTGGGGACTGATGTTAAGGGGGCTTAGATTTTGGGGCAGTGAACTATCACTTTTTATTATAAACCTTCAGAACTGTTTAACTTTTTTTTTTGAGACAGTCTCGCTCTGCTGCCCAGACTGGAGTGCAATGGCGCAATCTCAGCCCACTGTAACCTCTCCTTCCCAAGTTCAAGCGATTCTCCTGCCTCAGCCTCTTGAGTAGCTAGGACTACAGGCATATGCCACCACGCCTGGCTAATTTTTGTAGAGACAAGGTTTCACTATGTTGCCCAGGCTGGTCATGAACTCCTGACCTCATGTGATCCACCTGCCTCGGCCTCCCAAAGTGCTGGGATTACAGGCGTGAGCCACCACACCCGGCTGTGAACTGTTTAACTTTTTAAAGTATAAACAGGCATTACATTAACTTTTAAGGCAGTTAACTATATTTGGATGTTTCTTCTAAAAATCTTTGTGCCAATAATCATAGGGCACATGGTAACCTCCATTTTACACATACTTTTATTTATATATATTATATATAGATATATAAAAAATGTTCTTTTTTTTATGTCAGGCCATATAAAACATTGCTAAGCTGGTCGATGACTATATGGCTTAAAACCACTAAAAAAATGCTAATTCTTAAGTTTATTGTCATGAGCCTGATGTTCAGCTTGCTTTTATTACTGGTTGTGGAACTACTTCTATGCCTTAGACAATCATATAGCATGCTGTACCTACACAAGAATTGTTTACCTTTATGTCCTCTTGTTGCAAAAAGAAAAAAATCAAAATACCCAAACCTCAAGTTGCAAATACTTAGGAGCTTCCCTTGAAAGAAAAATATCTTAGTAAAATATTAGTAAAAGTACAGAAAACTAGGAGATTCATCTAGTTTTCTTAGAATCTATGTCCTGCAGCTAGAAATAGAATCAAGTATATTACCATCAGAGGAATACCCAGTGAGGCCTCCAAAAATGACCAGCACATAACTGACATCAAGCTCCCTCATGATCTCATAGGCTTTTTCCTCTGTGGACGCCATTGCCTGGAAAAACAAATGTACAATTCTCAGAGCAAAATCCCAAGTCATATTATCCCCTCACGCAGACACATTTCCCGCTAGACCTTGCACACCAAACACTCAAAGATCCCTTTATCTTACCTGCCCTACTCGAGAAATATGGGTATTATTCCATGTGTTATTGTCCACTAAAATGGTTCGGTTTGCCATAGCTGTAATCTGATAGCCATAATCCCACCAGGACATGACCTTCGCATCCTGAAAGTAGAATGGGAAATGGAAATAACAAGCTTCTGTCTCTAAAAGTCAAATGCAATAGAGAAGGCATCTTTGGTCTGACAGAAGTGACACCTGGCTAACTAATCAATTTCTTCACAAAGTAATGCATGTCAAACGAGAAAATAAATCCTGGCACCTGGACTTCCATTTATATAAGACCATAAAATAGCACAAGTAACAAACCAACATTGCCTACACTTTCATCCCAGGTCACTTTACACAAACATAATGAGGTGGGAATGTGGGAGACTGTGCAATATAGCCACATCAATAGCCTAGTGTTATTAGATAATTTTCTTAATAGCCTTTTAACAGAATCACAAAAATCACTTATTATAAAGATGGGGTGGAAACTCAAATCACAGGATATGATGGGCAAGAATTAAGACTCTTACAAGTTTTTATTCCTAACAAATTGTCTCAGAAATGATATTCTTAATAGTTACTGTAAAGGAAATCACTTCAGATTCTCAAAAGGTATAAATTAAAATGTTAAAAGCAGTTATCATAAGCTGATCCCTTTACACAAGATTTACATCTTTCTTCTTGCTTCAATTTTCTGATTTTTCTAAAGTGAACATGTAATATTTATAACTTTTTTCTTCTTTTATAACTGGGATGTTCTACCTCTTGTTAAAAATCATCATATCAATAAAAGTGTCCATGCAAAGTCTAGATAATTACTAGTAAGCATTAACTATAAAAGATCCCTGAATTGAATGGCGGTTCACCTTTAAGGCTCATTCAAGACTAGAGTTGCAAAGTTCCAATTTCACCAAGCTTTCTACCCATCTAAAAGCTGTATAATTCACTATAACATCAAATGTCTCCTCCCCCTTTGCCCCTAACCCACAATTCCCACTCCTCCCAAATCTTCACCTCTGGAGTATTGTGACGAAGCCAATAATATGCTTCTCGGAAGTCATCAAATATGATCCTACTGCCATCCCCACCACGGGCAGACAGTACAATGGACGGAGAAGAGTAGGCCTCACTGGTCACCCACGTTGAATGAAAGGTATAGGTGATAAGAAAGAAAGCCATGACCAGTATCATCCCACTTGCCACCTAAACAAGGAAAAAGAATTAATTGTGTAGTTAACCAAACTAAATTCGTACAACACAGGACAAACTGTTAGACACATTAATAGAGATGAGATTGATCAAAATAAGTCAGAGGCTCCATGAGTTAATTCTGACCACCTATGACAGTGCTCCACTTTACTCCTCCCACCCCCCACCACCCACGTACACACATACACACACACACAGAGCTTCCCAACTCTACTCTTAACATTGCTTCTCACTTCATTCTTAATAGGGTAGGTAGAATCCTGTTGCTTCTTGCTCTTCTTGTCTGGACGACTTATGTCCAGATTCTTCATGTATGTGGATAGCACCTGGGAGACTCCGATGCCGGAGAGAATGCACATAACAGGTGCCAACACTAGCATTAGACGCACCTAACAGAGACAGGACACATGGTCAGTCTAATCAGTGTTACACAGTTTACAGATTTCAGCCTATTAGTAGATCAAGACATCAATTTAGGGATTTTCATCAAACATGACTTCCATAAAGAGTGAAAGAGAAAATACTTGAAATAGTTACAGTACAAGTATATATTTCTTAAACTGTATTTCAATTATATGCATGCACATATGTATATGTATCTTGAATAATAATGATATAAAGTATATTTCATAACTGTGGTTTGAGACCAAAAAAGTATGAGAAGCACTATTTTACTACAATATATAAAATCCCTCCTCTCTGGCTGGGCACGGTGACTCACGCCTGTAACCCCAGCACTTTGGGAGGCCGAGAAGGGCAGATCACCTGAGGTCGGGAGTTCAAGACCAGCCTGACCAACATGGAGAAACCCCATCTCTACTAAAAATACAAAACTAGCCAGGTGTGGTGGCACATGCCAGTAGTCCCAGCTACTCGGGAGGCTGAGGCAGGAGAACCACTTGAACCCAGGAGGCGGAGGTTGCAGTGACCTGAGACCATGCCATTGCACTCCAGCCTGGGCAACAAGAGTGAAACTCTGTCTCAAAAAAAAAAAAAAAAAAAAAAAAATTCCCTCCTCTCTTTTAACAATCTAGCACTAGGGAATACTCCCATGCCTTCAAGAAAAAACTATCATCTTCCGTTTTAAGACACCCAGGGTCATATTATCCAACAAAGTGCAAAAGTGCTTCTATAATACCAAGTTATGAATCCAAGAAAGTTGGACCCCACAACCAGAATGTATGAGTGTCCCATACATTCCTAGGAAGGATCAACAACAGCAAGCAGCTTTACAACTCATTCCCTCAAATGCTCAGAGGGAAGCATGTGCACAATCATCAGTACTTTCTGAATTCTGCCAGGCAGATAAAAAAGCACCTCAGAGTTAGAGTGAAAAAGTCTACCAGACTGAGGGCAGTCCTCACCATTACAGCTGAAAAGTACATGCTGGTCACACCATACATGATGATAAAAATCCGGGCATCAGACAGGTTGCTAAAGCAGTAATAGAGGCCAACTACAAAAGAGGGAAGGAGAAATAAGCAGCTGAGTCCTGTAGGTTGAAACCTACAAGGGAAAGTGTCTTCATTATATGACTGGATGATTCCACACATTTAACCCAGCAATTCCACTTCCAGGAATTTATCCTAAAAAAACAATCATAGAAACATGCAAAGATGTTCACTACAGCACACTTTAAAGTAGCAAAAAAATCAGAAACAACCTAAATGTCCAACAACAAGAAGCTAATTATAGTATACTTATAAAATGGAATATATTTAAATATTGCTGTGTGAGATTATGGACTACTTGCCTTCTTACACATCTTGACACATCTCTGTACTTAAAAAAACTAATAAATGATATATTTTAAGTATTTCTATAAAATAATACTAAGTAACAGAGAAATTTGATTCTTTATGAAATGAAAAAAAATCAGGGAAAAAACTATGATCTCATTCTTATTTGATAAATATGCATCAAAATGTTAACAGTGGCTAGAGATGGGTGATAAGAACTCCTGAATATTTACCTTTTTTGAGATGGGGGTCTTGCTGTATAACCGAGGCTGGTCTCAAACTCCTGGGCTCAAGTAATCCTTCCACCTCAGCCTTCCAAGTAGCTGGGACTACAAGTGCACACTACCCTGCCCAGCTAATTTTATTTATTTTATATGTGTGTATGTGTGTGGGTATGGGGTGTGCGTGCATTATTTTATTTTATTTTATTTTTTAAGTAGAGACAGGAGTCTTGCTATATTGCCCAGGCTGGTATTGAACTCCTCGCCTCAAGCAATCCTCCCACCTCATCTTCCCAAAGTGCTGGGATTACTGATGTGAACTACAACTCCAGTCCTGTTTTTGTTTTTTTAGATGTGGGTCTCACTATGTTGCCCAGGTTGATCTCAAATTCCTGACCTTAAGTGATCTCACCTCAGGCTCCTAACAGGCTGGGATTATAGGCATGAGCCACTGTGCCCAGCAACTTTTTCTATTTATTTATATATATTTTTTACAATACACAAATTACTGTCCCAATAAGAAAAAAGTAAAAGCTGGCCAGGCATAGTGGCTCACGCCTGTAATCCCAGCACTATGGGAGGCCAAGGTGAGCAGACTGCTTGAGCCCATGAATTCAAGACCAGCCTGGGCAACATGGTGAAACCCCATTTCTTCAAAAAAAAAAATACAAAAATTAGCCGGGCATGGCGGCATGCACCTGTAGTCCCAGCTACTCAGGAGGGTGAGGTGGAAGGATGGCTTGAGTTCAGGAGGCAGACGCTGCAGTAAGCTGAGATCATACCACTGCCCTCCAGCCTGGGCAAGAGAGCAAGACTCTATCTCAAAAAAAAAAAAAAGTAAAAGTTATTTGAAAAAGACCACTAACACTGGTAAATTCTAAAACACATCTGGATTGGCCAGAAGTTAAGAGATTGATGAGGCTTTACAATCAGCAGTACTCATTATAGGACTTCAATATTGCCAAGAGGAAAAACAAGGGTAAAGAGGAAGGAGTATGATAGAAGTACTCAAACAAAACCAACCCTGAGTAGAAATTACGGTTAAATTTTAACTTATAACACAAATGACAAATGAACAGAAAACTGTGAGGCTGAACTTGCCAATATATACAACTGTTGAACTTCTGACTTCTGCTCAGCTTCATACATGAGAAAATTTGCTTAGCCATCCTCTGTATTACACAACATAAACAGGCAAAGAAAAACAAAACACGAATGAGGGTAGCTTGCAAATGTGGAATCAAATCGTGATTCTTACGAATAAGGCCATTTCAGAACACAAGGCCACATACCTGGAAACATGAAGACGAGGAGCTGTAGGTCAAAATAGTATGAGGACCAGGTTGTGGGCTGATGCTCAGACACAGAAGCAATGATGGGGATGTTGTTCTTAGCGTAAGAAGGATCCAGCAGTGAGTAGAAACGCCCCGTCCAGGGAGATATTTTTCCTGGCAGCAAAGAGACAATACATATTCCACACATACTCTTCAAACAAATACCTGATCCAAATTAATCACAACTTCCCATTTTAATAAGATTCTCAGTGACAGAGACGGATTAGGTTTTTGCTTAATTGCCACCAATACTTAGAGAGTTTCACTCCTTCCTTTCTTTCAAACCTGGGAGTACTTTTGTCACACTGCCAGCAGAATAAAGCCAGGCTGTATATAAACTTGGAGAGAATAGAGGCAGAAATGCTGCCTGAAAGGGTTTTAGGCCAAATTTGGTCAAAGCAAGGCCAACTGTAGAGATTAAATCAACTATATCCTTGAGTCCTGCTCTGAATTAGTCAATAGATAGACTTGAGCAAAATCAAATTAATCTCTGAGAAATCAAAGTAGGGAAAAAGAAGGAAAATTTGGCTTTCTAACCAACTAAACAGCCATGATTTAGTTTCCATGGTATTAGATGATTGCCACCTTGGAGGGTATGGTAAGCAATATAATGACTCTCCCACCCAACCAATAGGAAAGAAAAAAAAAGAAAGAAAACAGAGAAAGATTTGCAAGGTAAGATATAGTCCTTTCGCCAGGTGTGATTAAGAGCAGCTCCAACAAGACATTCTCTGCTATGCTGAATCCAAACACTGGGTTGAAAAGTGGATTGAATGTAAAATTGTGGGATTGTACATGCTTCAGATGAAAAAAGAAATAAGAAAAAAAGAATCTTTTGTGGTCAGAAAATACCCTGTCTTTTGGAGTTTATTCTATGTCTGTACCCATCTGCATTTAACAGTAAAAGTTCTGAGCCTGACCGGGTGCAGTGGCTCACGCCTGTAATCCCAGCAATTTAGGAGGCCGAGGCGGGCGGATCACCTGAGGTCAGGAGTTCGAGACCAGCCTGACAAACATGGAGAAACCCCATCTCTACTAAAAATGCAAAATTGGCTGGGCGTGGTGGTGGGCACCTGTAATCCCAGCTACTCAGGAGGCTGAGGCAGGAGAATCGCTTGAACCTGGGAGGCGGAGGTTGCAGTGAGCCGAGATTGTGCCACTGCACTCTAGCCTGGACAACAAGAGCAAAACTCCATCTTAAAAAAAGAGAGAGAGAAAAAAAAAAGGCTGTGAGCCTTCCCTACCTGTCAACATGAGGAGAGCTCCCACGGTGAGAAGGACAAAGCCTACCAGAGAGATGACACTCCGGAAAAGAACTTCAAATTGTTGTGGATTCAACTTGCTGCGCAGGTAATCCACAAAGGCATGGATCTGGCAGAGACCAAAGACCCCAAAGGCTGCCATGTGCTCTGATGAAAGGACAGGCTGTAGGTAAAAGGACACGTATGTTAATATTAAGGGAAAAAATGAGTAAGTCCAGTGCAGGCCTGTATTATTCTTATCTAGTTCAAACTAAACGATCAAATGAGTTCTGAGGCCCCAAAGGACTCAGGGCCAATCTAGGGAAGGGTTTAATTCACCAGCCATATTTTCTACAGAATATTTGGAGCCCCCTAAAGCATAAGATACACTATCATTATCACATATCTGGCTTTTGCTCAGGTTATTTCCTTAGCCTAGACTGTAATTTTCTCCAAATTCCCATCCACTAAAATTCTCATCCACTAAAATTCTCATCATTCAAGGTCCAACTCAAATATTATCTCTTCCTAATCTGCCAAACTGAAATCAATCACTCCTCTCTATGTTCCATGTCACATTAGTTCTTTTCTAGCACTTAATCATTCTCTGCCTTAAATGGGTGGTTCTCAAACGCTAGTGGGCATCATAATCACCAAGGGGGTAGGAGTGTTAAAACACAGATTGCTGAGCCCCACCTCCAGAGTTTCTGATTCAGTAGGTCTGTGTTGGGGCTCTAGAATTTGCATTTATTTCTAACAAGTTCCTAGCTGCTGCTGATGATGATTCAAGAACCACACTTCCAGAACAGTAGCCTATCGGATATAGACAGCTGCATGTATTTCTTTCCCTGCAAGAAGACCAAAACTTCCTTAAGGACCATAACTGTATTTTTATTCTTTTTACATTTTCAAGTGATTAGCAAACTGCATATACAAATGCTTTTCAACTTATGATTGGGTTACATCCCAATAAACCCATTTTAGGTTGAAAATATCATAAGTAGAAAATGCATTTAATACACCTAGCCTACGGAACACCACAGCTTAGCGTAGACTACCTTAAACATGCTCAAAACATTTAACATCAGCCTACAGTTGGGTAAAATCATCTAACACAAAGCCTATTTTATAATAAAGTGTTGAGTATCTCATGTAACTTATTGACTACTGTACTGAAAGTGAAAAACAGAATGCTTATATGGGTACTGGAAGTACGGTTTCTACTGAATGCAGATCACTGTCACACCATTCTAAAGCCAAAAAATCCTAGGTTACACTTTGTAAGTTGGGGACAATCTGTAGTAGGTGATCAGTAAAGAAATACTTGTTGACCTCTAAATAAGGTTTGCACTTTCATGATAATTTCACAAAAGAAATCAAACATGCCACGTTATTCTCTGCTTTAGCAGTTGTCTGTTAACCCTATGGAGCAATATGGTTAAAGGTTTGTGCTTTTGTTCCTGAAGCACTTACAATTAGATACCATTAAGATCAGGATTCTCGCCGGGCGCGGTGGCTCAAGCCTGTAATCCCAGCACTTTGGGAGGCCGAGACGGGCGGATCACGAGGTCAGGAGATCGAGACCATCCTGGCTAACACAGTGAAACCCCGTCTCTACTAAAAATACAAAAAACTAGCTGGGCGCGGTGGCGGGTGCCTGTAGTCCCAGCTACTCGGGAGGCTGAGGCAGGAGAATGGCGTGAACCCGGGAGGCGGAGCTTGCAGTGAGCCGAGATCTGGCCACTGCACTCCAGCCTGGGCGACAGAGCGAGACTCCGCCTCAAAAAAAAAAAAAAAAAAAAAAAAAGATCAGGATTCTCTGCTACTACATGGGGCCATCTGCATTAAAAGGACTGGAAATTTTAACTTTGATCACTCATCTAAACTCAACTCAACTAAATATCCCTCCCCTTCCCACAAACTTAAAGCCAAAGTAAGAGCCATGAAATTCAAACTCCACGGAGCAAATATTAGCACACTCTTGGATGTAAACTTTAATGACCAATAATTCTGTTGCGAGTAGTTCAATATAAAAGCTGTGAGTAAGTCATACTCTTCTTAACAGAATCTAAGATAAATCAGTCTAGTTGGGGCTGCATAGAAAAAGTAGAAGCTGAAAACCCTACTCAGTCAAGGGCTCACCTGGAAACCCACAAAGGAGATCTGCATAGAAAGTATAGTGCCCAGGCAGTAAACAGTACAGTAGGCCACGTAGATCCGGTGGGAGAAACGGCCTGTGAGCATCAGCACCAGGACATGGAGAGGAATCAAGTTGATCAGGAACACATAACCTCCCCATGACGAGACCTATGATGGAATAGAAAAAAACAGTTCCTCTGAGTACACCTCCTCAGACCACCACCACTATAATGTAGGATACCACCAGTGACTTTTTAAAGAACACTTACAGTAACTATAACTTTATTTATGCCAAATGGCTTAAAGAGTTCAAATAACTGATATTTTTAAAGAGGAAAATCAAGTCCTTACATGTACAGGTTATATAAAATAAAATAAGTGTTAAAAAAGAAAATATAAAATCAAGTTCAAATCCATCACTATAACTCAATACCCTGCTCCCTTGTGTTTGCTGATGTCATGATCACATAACGAGAGGGACCCAAGCCTCAGAATGAATCTAAATGCAATCTACTGTAAGGTCACACAGAGGATTTAGGGATATGCGAGCAAGTAGAAGCAATTAAGGAAGTCTACACATACACGTAAGTATGAATAGAAAAAATATATTGGAAAAGAAAAAGTTTAGGGGAACCTACCAGAAAAGAAAGTTGGTCAAACAATAAGTACCAATAGGAAATACAGTATTTAGAGAACTTTAAAAATTAAAAACATGTAGAAAAAGTTACCATGTAGAAATAAGCAAGGGCACACTTAGCTGCCCAACAGATGGAACCAGTCTTTACTGCCTTGATCCACATGTAGTAGGTGAGTAGCATGCAAAAGATGGCAATCCCTGCAGAAAGCACACATCAAAATTCAACAAGAGGCCAGGCTAGTATAGTGATTAAGAACACTGTTCTGGAACAGACTGCCTGCATCTACTACCAAATAATAGTGTAATTTTAGGCAAATTATTTACCTCCTTTTGTTTCAGTTTCATGTAAAAAGAAGTAATAGTATCTACTTCATTAACGTGTTTTGAAAACAAATATAATTAATGCCTGTAAAGCACTTAGAAGAGTACCTGGCATATAATAAACATTAAGTAAATATTGGCCATTATTATCATTCTTTCCAAGCACTAAACATACTGCTTAAAGTATAGTTCTAAAGACATCCTGTATTATCATTCATCATCCTGCCTCTACGTCTTAACATACGCTAATACTCATGCCCCAACTGCCCCTTTCCTTGATATCTGCCTAATAAAGTCCCAACTTCAGGACGCAGTTGAACCTCAACCACTTCCAAAAAGCCTCCCTTGATTCCCGAATCTGCTTTTGTTTTTTTTTTTTTTTCATTAACAAAACAAAACAAAACAAAACGGGGTCTTGCTCTATTACCAGGCTGAAGTGCAGTGGCAATCACAGCTCACTGCAGCCTCAACCTCCCAGGCTCAAGCGATCCTCCCACTTCAGTCTCCAGAGTAGCTGGGAATACAGGTGCATACTACCATGCCCAGCTAATTTCTTATAGTCACAGGGTTGCCCAGGCTGGTCTCAAACTCCTGAGCTCAAATGATCCACCCACCTCAGCCTCCGAAAGTACTGGATAACAGGGCATGAGCCACCAAGTTCAGCCCCAAATCTGAATTAATCTCTCACTACGTTCCTAAAATACTCTGTTCAAATTTTTATCATGGCACATAGTACCATCTCCTGTCACTGGAGTTAAATATGTCTGTTTTAATCTTCCTTAATAGATTATGGGCCAATATAACCTTATTCATTATCTATCTCTTTAATTTCTTATAATTATGCACAAAATAATCTTATTCATTATCTAACTAACACTTAATACTATGTTTTCCCAATAACATTCAACAAACGTATGTTGAATTGAAAATAAGTCAATAAGTAATTAAAATTTTAAGGACATCTATTCCCTTTATGTAGGAAAATAAAGCAAATGATTATAATGTGAAAACAACAGTTAACTATCTTATGAGTGCAGAGATGAACCAAAGACTTGTAAGAAAAGTTACCAACTACCTTTCTGGAAAGGATGATGGGAAGAGAACATGAACTTGTCCAAGATCCGTTCCTGCCCATTTCTAATCTTCTCACCAGTTACCACTTTTATTATTGCTAAACCACAGATTGCACTTTGTGAAGCTCTGTTGGATAATCAGGTGAGAAGATCTTCTTCAGCATTTTAAAAGTCTTACCTTCATTATCATAGGAGCCAGCAACAGATCGGGAGATATATCCAGGAACTACAGCAATCATGGCAGCAGCAAGAAGCCCAGCCCCTGCATCCTGTAAGAAAAAAAGGGTAATAAGACATTAATACCAATACAATGCTGAGAAATAGAGGATCCACTAGTCCATTCTGTTTATAATGGACCCAGAAAACAGTCCAACAATTTCGAAGGTAGATGTGAGATGTCAGAAATGCTAGAAATGCTCACAGCACAAGAAAACTAAAAACTTCATGACCAATTCCCCATGATGACACCAAACCTGACACGGAGAACACATATGCTGAGGACAGACAAATCAAGTGAGATGTCAAACATCAATACTGTCCCAGAATGGGCTGTTTGGCTACCAATCTCCCCAAGCTTGTAAGTCTCTAACCCTAACAATATCTGTACATCATTGGAACACCAGTCACACCTCTAAAAGCCATGCAAGGACAATCTAAGGAAGAAAATTATGATTTCGGTTAAAAAGCCAACAAAGGTAAGTGATAATCTACCTAAACTGAAAACGCCAGTAGCTTAGGCAATAAAGCTTAAATATCACCAGGCACGCTTTGAGCTTGGGAGAAAGGAACAACAGATATAAACCACATTCCAAAAAATAAAGACTTGTCTGTTTAAAGAGTCAAATTTGGGAAAGGGCAGCAAGGAGAAGGATGGAAAAGTTTTCCAAACTAAATTCAGGCTTCCCAAACCCCCTAGTAGTTTATCACCTCTCAGGTGTCTCTCTAATACCACAGCACAAACTAAGAATAGCACCCAGGGAGCCAAGGTCAGCAATGCTGAAACCTGGAAAAAGAGAGTCAGCATTATGGAGTCTACTAAGGAAGCCAAGTGGCTGAAGAATTTTAAAATAATTTTTTTTTAAATCAACAAATAATTGCCGAGTACATTCCTGGTAGGAAAAACTAACCATTTTGGAATGTTTCATGTTGGTATTTTTTTCCTCTCCCTTACATTGTGAGGACTTCAAAATCTAAACTTCACATTTTGCATTTTAAATGTTTTCTTCTTTATGTAGCAATTTACGTTTCACTTTCAACTGTACTCTCATGAGGACAGCTGCTAATGATTAAAAAAAACACATATTCCAGAAAGGGGTTGGGGTGAACCCAATTAATTTGGCCCAGTAAAAGCTGTCTTTACCCTCTGGCTCCCTGCCTTTCTAAGGCTTTGTCCTCCACCCTCTAGCATCTATTAGAGAGGCTCAATAACATTCATTCCCAAGCCTCCTGTCACCCCAAATCCTTCACCTTGAGCTCTTTGGTAAGGTGGTACGTGACGATGGTGGTGAAGGAGGAGAAGAGAGGGGCCAGGAACACACAGACATTCCGAATGTCGATGGTGATGTGGAAAAAATGGAGTACATGGTAGATTGCAGCAGAGGTGATCATTAAACCTGTAACAGGAAGAAGAAACTCCATTAGGTTGTCTTACCAGAACTTAAGAGAAAAAAAAGGGAAAATCCCAGATACAATAAAGTGACTACGTAAGTCTTGACAAATCACCAGAAATACTAACATAACAACTGCAGTGAGCCTATAAATTTCTCTCATAAGGATTCAAATCCGAAGTCTAGAACGTATAAAAACCACCCATCTCCACTCTACTACAAACGTTCTCCTGTCTATATAAGATGCACTTTTAGTAACCTGTAATCAGGATGAAATTACAAGTGTCACAAGACAAAGCTATTAGAAATAAAGGAAACTGGTTCTCTACCATACAAATATTTCTGGTTTTGTTTTTTGGTTTTATTTTTTTAAAACATATCTGATCTCCTCACCTGGGTAAATTGTTCCTCCAATGATTCGTCCCAAAGGGTACCAGGCTCGGTCATCAAACCAGTTATGGAATTTATAAAACCCCTCCTCAGCCAGGAACCTGGTAGTCCGATAATTAAAGTACCTATAGCAAGAAATAAACTTTATTGTGAATTTGTGGTGAATTTTGCTCCTCAGGATACACCATTGAGAAATTCAGCATTACTCAATGAAAAACCAGTTTAGCATCAAAAATTATGCCATGAAAATCATTTTATACTACCATAAGTCTGTTCATTTCTATTTCCATGCTTGTCTCAACTAAAGCACTGCTTTTCTCATAAGGAAATGAGCCAGGTGCAGTGGCTCACACCTGTAATCCCAGCACTTTGGGAGGCCGAGGCAGGTGGATCACAAGGTCAGGAGTTCGAGACCAGCCTGACAAACATGGTGAAACTCTGTCTCTACTAAAAATAGAAAAATTAGCTGGGCATGGTGGCATGTGCCTGTAATCCCAGCTACTCAGGAGGCTAAGGCAGGAGAATCACTAGAACCTGGGAGGTGGAGGCTGCAGTGAGCCAAGATTGCCACTGCACTCTAGCCTGGGCAACAGAGCAAGACTCCGTCTCAGAAAAAAAAAAAAGGGAAATGAAACTGGAACCTAACATTATAACAAAGCAATCAAATGGGATACTTCATCAAGCTGACATGTGGTAGGCATTAGGACCAGTCAGAGAATTCAAGCACCATGAAGACAAAGCCACTGAGATGTAGGCACTAATAGATTTTGGCTTTCTTATTCTTTTTTTTTGAGACGGAGTTTCGCTCTTGTTGCCCAGGCTGGCGCACAATGGCGCAATCTCGGCTCACTGCAACCTCGGCCTCTGGAGTTCAAGCCATTCTCCTGCCTCAGCCTCCTGAAAGTAACTGGGATTACAGGCACTCGCCATAATGCCCAGCTAATTTTTGTATTTTTAGTAGAGACGGGGTTTCGCCATATTGGCCAGGCTGGTCTCAAACTCCTGACCTCAGGTGATCCACCTGCCCTGGCCTCCCAAAATGCTGGGATTACAGGCGTGAGCCACCACACCTGGCCAGATTCTGGCTTTCAAGTGACAGGAACATATTTTTAAAAATCTATACTGCACACAAAGATACATGGATAATTTCGAGTGATAAGAATCTTTAAAGATGTTGGTATACCATCATATGCAGGATGAAAAAACTTTAACCTACTTCATAACACAATTTTCTTAATCAGTCTTTAAGCTTTTAACAAGGTCTACTCATGCAGTTATCTAAAATGCTTCTTATGTCACCTATAGAGTAGCATAAAAATAGATTACAGCTGGGCATGGCAGCTCATGCCTGTAAGCCCAGCACTTTGGAAGACTGAGGCGAGAGGACCGCTTAAGCCCAGGAGTTCAAGACTATCCTGGGCAACACAGTGAGATCCCATCTCTACAAAAAATTTTTTAAAAATTAGCCAGGCATGGGCACACACCTATAGTCCCAGCTACTCAGGAGGTTGAAGTGGGATGACTGCTTGAGCCCAGGAGGTCAAGGCTGCAGTGAGCCATGATGGCAATACTGTGCTCCAGACAGGGAAACACAGCAAGACCCTTTCTCAAAAAAATATAGAAAGATACACAGATACATAGACAACATGAAAAATATTTGATATAAAATGCGTAAGAGCTATAAATGGAAAGATAGTTCTTTAGGCCCAAAATATATAAGTCCTTCTCTTAAGTTTCTCATTTAAAAAGAAATAAGGCTGGGTGAGGTAGCTAACACCTGTAATCCCAGTACTTTGGTAGGCCAAGGCAGGCGGATCACTTGAGCTCAGGAGTTTAAGATCAGCCTGGGCAACCCAGCAAGACCCTGTTTCTAAAAAAATACAAAAATCAGCAGGACTTACTGGCATATGCCTGTAGTCCCAGCTACTCGGGAGGCTGAAATAAGAGGATCGCCTGAGCCCAGGCAGGTTGAAGCTTCAGTAAGCCCTGATCATGCCACTGCACTCCAGCCTGGTGACACAGCAAGACTCTGTCTCAAAAAATAAAATTAATAATAATAATAATAAGGCCAGGAGTGGTGGCTCACTCCTGTAATCCCAGCACTTTGGGAGGCCGACGTGGGTGGATTACCTGAGGTTGGGAGTTCGAGACCAGCCTGACCAACATGGAGAAACCCCGTCTCTACTAAAAATACAAAATTAGCCAGATGTGGTGGTGCATGCTTGTAATCCCAGCTACTCGGGAAGCTGAGGCAGAAGAATTGCTTGAACCTGGGAGGCAGAGGTTGCGGTGAGCTGAGATCACACCATTGCACTCCAGCCTGGGCAACAAGAGCAAAACTCCATCTCAGAAAAAATGAATAATAATAAATAAAAATAAATTAGAGGCCAACGTAGTAGTTCATGCCTGTTATCCCAGCACTTTGGGAGGCAGAGGTGGGTGGATCACTTGAGCACATAAGTTTGAGACCAGCCTATGTAACATGACAAGACCCAATCTACAAAAAGTACAAAAATTAGCCAGGTGTGATGGTGCATGCCTGTAGTCCCAGTTACTCGGGAGGCTGAGGCAGGAGGATCACTTGAGCCCAGGAAGTTGAGGCTGCATGAGCAATAACTGAGCCACTGAACTTCAGCCTGGGTGACACAGCAAGACCCTGTTTCCAAAAAAAAAAAGGAAGACAGACAAAAATAAACAAAAAGAGTCTCAAACTAGAGATAGTTTAATTACTTTGGATAATCATGATTAACTGTTCTCTCTGCCCACCTCTCTAACCCTATTTCCTCCTTGGTCAGTCAAGTTTTGAAAGCTGAAGTAAACAGAAGCAAGAGATGGCAGAAATCTCTATCCTTCAGTTGGTCACTAATGTTGTTTTGGCGACTGTCAGAAACAGAAGAGATGAGGGTTGCAGACATCAATATGTGTCAGAATTGTGTCCTTTACCTACCAGTAGGAGAGGCAGAGTGAGAGAGGAAGTGTAAGTTAGTAGGAATAGATCTGGACTGCATTCACCACTCTGGGAATCAGTTTCCTCCTCTGCAAAAGGAAACGTCAAGTCCCTTATAGTTCCTAACAGCTCTTAACAACAAAGCAGATGCTCTTGCTTAGCTAACATCAATATTTGCTCATTCAGAGGGTCTGAGAAAGAAGCCTAACAGATTGGGATCAAGAAACAAAAGGAGGCTGGGCATGGAGGCCCATGCCGGTAATCCCAGTACTTTGGGGGGCCGCGGAGGGAGGATTGCTTGAATCCAGGAGTTTGAGACCAGTCTGGGCAACATATGAGACTCCATCTCTACAAAAAAATTTTTTTTTAATTAGCTAGGCATGGTGGCACATGCCTGTAGTCCCAATTACTTGGGAAGCTGAGGTGGGAGGCTCACTTGGGCCCCAGAAGTCAAGGCTGCAGTAAGCCACGATCACACTACTGCACTTCAGCTTGGGTGACAGAGTCAGACCCAATCTCAAACAAAAAAAGAAAAAACAAAAGGACATGTTTCCTCATTCTTGAGAAAAAATCTAAACTCAATTCGGAGGCCCCAAACAGAATACTGTAATGCCTCCAAAATACTTTCAAGTATCTACACAAAACAAAATTATAAATTTGCAAACAGATGCAGGCATTTTCAATCAATACTCCACAAGATTAAACATACTATTTTTAAGATATCAATAATATTTCAAGAACCTAAAATTTTGGCCCTCCAAATTTGTTATAAGCCTTAACTTTAGGCAACAGAACACAGGGATTCCAGTCTCGAGTCAGACACACCAACATCCAAATCATGGTTCCTCCACGTACTGAATATGCAACCTTAGATGACCACTCCAGCCTCAGTCTCCTCATTTCTTTTTTCTTTTTTCTTTTTTTTTTTTTTGGAGATGGAGCCTTGCTCTGTCGCCCAGGCTGGAGTACAGTGGCACAATCTCGCCTCACTGCAGCCTCCACCTCCTGGGTTCAAGTGATTCTCCTGCCTCAGTCTCCACAGTAGCCGGGATTACAGGCACATGCCACCACGCCCAGCTAATTTTTCTATTTTTAGTAGAGATGGGGTTTTACTATGTTGGCCAGGTTGGTCTCGAACTCCTGACCTCGTGATCCACCCGCCTCGGCCTCCCACAGTGCTGGGATTACCGGCGTGAGCCACCGTGCCCAGTGGAGTCTCCTCATTTCTAAGAAGGGAATAATAGTACCTACATCTCAAAGGGTTGCTGAAAGGATTTACAGAGAGTCTGTAAATTAGTGCTTGGAACAAAATGAATGCTTAGTAAATGCTAGTTATTAATACCACTAAGAACTTCCACCATATCTTTTTCATCTAATGAACAAAATTCCTAATCAAACTGATAACTTGAGTTTTTTTCATTGCCCTAGAATTTAACTAAGAAACCTAATTTCTATTACATAAATTGCTAAACAAACAAACAGCAAAATGTCATGAATCTCAAGTCCATCATTTGTGATTCTCTTCTGAGCCTGGAATACACACCAGGACCCTTTCCTTCAGTCTACATCATAAACTTTTACCAAACTGAGCAGCCAGAATTCTCTTAGCCTAGCCAGATCTTAAGTGATAGGCCGACATACTAGCAATGCCTCTCACATTTTTTGAGTTTCAGAGACTTACTTGGTCAATTCCAACACTTTTTTTTTTTTTTTTTTTTGTAGAGATGGGGTTTCACCATGTTACCCAGGCTGGTCTCGAACTCCTAAGCTCAAGTGATCCCTCCACCTCCACCTCCGCCTCCCAAATTGCTGGGATTACAGGTGTGAGCCACTGTGCCTGGACTCCAACATATATGTTTTAAAAGGAGATAATTATATCCTTTGGAAGAGTTTAAGCTTTTTTTTTTTCCCCTTAAATGTACTGAAAGCACATCTCTATCACTGAGGGCCGACTGTAATTTGAATCTAAAACCCATGAACCTGAATGCCTCCCAAAGTAAGTAATACCAGATCAAGCAAAGGTACTCACGGATCAAACTCATGGATAACACTTTCAAATCTCAGGACAGCAAAGAGACGAGTGGAGAAAGCTGCAAAAACCAGAGAGTTAATATTTTACTGGTAATATGCCATGAAAGAACAGCAGATATAGTGTTATAATGAAGACAGTATTATCCAGTAGAGAGGTCAAAGAAAATACAAAATAATCCCTGAATAAAGTCTTTATTCCATCTCTCCCCACATAAAGGAAACAAGAGAAGTTAACTTTCCCCTGACAATGGCATCTACATTTTCCACTTTCATAGGTCACAGTTAACTAATCATAAAAGCCTATAACATTACATTCACCTACTAATACCAAACTCAACTTACATGGTCGTCTTTTATACACGTTGACTCCCCCACCACACACACATAACTAACCTTAACCTTGGAGCAGAGTAATAGGTATGGCAAGCAAAATTATACCTAGGACTCATGAAGAGCCAGAAAATCTAAAATACAGAGTAAACGCTCAAGAGACTTTCAAAAATATGACAGGAGGCACCTAAATTGAAGATAATTGTCTTTTACAAAAATCAGTTATCCACAGGTCCCCAATATCACTTTCTGCCCTATGAGAAAACAGAATTGGCACAGCATGCTTCCCATTCTTTCACAGATGATCATAGCCCTGACTCTTTTTTTTTTTTATTTGAGACAGTCTCGCTCTGTTGCCCAGGCTAGAGTGCAGTGGTGCAATCTCAGCTTACTGCAACCTCTGCCTCCCAGGTTCGAGTGATTCTCGTGCCTCAGCCCCCCAAGTAGCTGGGATTACAGGTATCCACCACCACACTCAACTAGTTTTTGTATTTTAAGTAGAGACAAGGTTTCATCATGTTGGCCAGGCTGGTCTCAAACTCTCAGCCTCAAGCGACCCACCCACTCCAGCCTCCCAAAGTGCTGGGATTACAAGCGTGTGCCACCGTGCGTGGCCCATAGCCCTGATTTTATAGTCCTTTCATTTTGCCTTCATTAAATTATACTGATGAGGAATGGAAAAACATAACAATCTGCTAAAAAGAACAAGGCATTTTAAGACAGCGATTTTCAATTTTTTTCTAGACTTTCCTCTTTCTATCCCCAAAGAAAGAGAGGTTCACATGCACACTCACATAATACAGCAGCCATTGACAGAATGAGAAGCTTCAGAAGTGTGTCCTGCTTCTCATAGGACAATCGCAAAAATCCGAATTTAGTCATCTTGACATGAATGGGTGGCCACACACGACGATCAGCTAAAATTAAAAAGTCAAGACCACAAGATATTGAACACCTTCAATTTACTATATTTTCATATTTTATGATGAGAGGGAATCATAAAGGACATAGAAGCTAGCAAAAACACCAGAGAGGGTCAAAGCTAATACTAATATCCAAGCCTGGCCTAAAGTATGATCAACTTGCAAGGAAGTAGGCACAAGTCAGGTCTATGTGTCAAGACTAAAATAGAGTGGTCAGAATAAACCATCCATAATTCTATTTCCCACTCCTTCACAGCTAACCCCTTCACAGCTAACAAGTACGTAAGCACAATTAGCAATAGTATAGTACAAGGAAGAGATGAAAAAATAAATAGGAAAGATTGGAAATACTGAAAAATAATAAAATGGCAAAAGAGAGCCCTCAGGAAAAGGCAGGACTGTATGGGGGGAAAAAGCAGGAAATAATATTATTGAGACCAGAAGTGCAAGCCCCAGCAATTTCCGAGGCTAAGGAGGGAGGATCACTTGAAGCCAGGAGTTCAAGACCAGTCTGAGCAATACAGTGAAACTCCATCTCCACAAAAAATTGTTTAAAATTATGCAGGCTTGGTGGTCTGCACCTGTAGTCCCAGCTACTCAGGAGATGGAGGCAGGAGTTGGAGGTTGCAGTGAGCTAGGATCACACCACTGCACTCCAGCCTGGAAAACAGAGCCAGACCTCGTCTCTTTAAAAAGGAAAAAAAAAAAAAAAAAGAAAGAAAGAAAAAGTGAAAGCAGTAAGAGGAAAAATAGAGGTCACGACTGAATCAACACAATTTTGAGCCCTAAATTTAAACTGCAACTGAATGGCTATAAACTTTTTTCTTTTCCAAATCCCAGTGGGGCTGTCGGGTCAACTAAGAGCATAACTGATAACTAAGGCAGGTACAATCATGCACTCAAGAGGAGGAGGTACACAAACACAGACCCACTGTGCTCTCAATCCCATATATCAGACTGTAACAGCTGCTCAGATCGATACCCGTTTCCAATCATCTGTCTCAAGGCATCTCTGTAACTGACAATGCTGATTTAAGAGACTGATTAAATTACACAGAGACATTTGATGGCATCAGATGATAAGCTAGAAAGAAAGAAAACGAATTTTCCCTACTGAAGCAGAAGAATCAGGGGCTAAACAAAGTAGATTAAAATGTTTGAACTGCAAACAAAGTAGATTAAAATGTTTGAACTGCAGACAGTTCAAAATGGAAATCACATGACAGATAAGAATTACTTATATAGCATTATAGCATTAATCTACCATAGGTTAGTTATTCTTGTATAAGACAGTACTAGACAGTACTACCTTTTATTTTTTCCTCTTCTTTTTTGAGATAGAGTCTCGCTCTGTCACCAGGCTAGAGTGCAGTGGTGCTATCTTGGCTCACTGCAACCTCTGCCTCCCGGGTTCAAGCGATTCTCCTGCCTCAGCCTCCTGAGTAGCTGGGACTACAGATGCATGCCACCATGCCCAGCTAATTTTTGTATTTTTAGTAGAGAGGGAGTTTCACCATGTTGGCCAGGGTGGTCTGGATCTCTTGACCTTGTGATCCGCCCACCTCAGCCTCCCAAAGTGCTGGGATTACAGGCGTGAGCTACCACACCCAGCCCTACCTTCTTAAATTACAATGTGATCAAGGGCTAAGTTATAACGATTATAACAAAGGATATCGTTCAAGACTTTTTGCTTTTATTGTTTTTGATTGACACGTAATTGTACCTATTTATGGAGTACAGTGTGACATTTTTGTACATGTATATAATGTGTAATATCAAGTCAGGATAATTAGTAGATTCATCACCTCAAACATTTATTTTTTTTTTGTCTTAGGAATATTCAAAATCCACTCTTCTAGCTATCTGAAAATATACAATAAATTGTGTATTTTTGTTAATTATATTCCTAATCATAGTTATCCTACAGAACACTAGAATTTATTCCTCCTATCTAGTTGTACTTATGTATCTGTTAACAAACCTTTGTCTATCCTCCCCCATGAATCTTTTTTCCCACAATTATTAGAATAAAGGAGAAAAAAAACCCCCACATACTGGACTAGGTGGAAGGCTTATAGAATGCTGGCACCAACACTGAGAAGTCAAGCATGTTTTCCATAATTAACTGTCCCAGAAGAGCAGTTTTAGAAATGTGTTTAAGTATAGTCCCAAAGGGAAATCTTATTTTGCAACTAAAAATAAAGGCCTAACTACTCCAGGAGGTCAGCAAACCAGCCATATCTCTCAGGGTTTGCAGCTGTTTTCTGGAATGCCTGAAATAGGAACAAACTTAACACCACTGCGTTGATATGAGCCACACACGAAAATGAGACTGCTAGGACCTCTACTTGAAAACTGAGTAAAGGAGCTAGTCATTTAGGGCAGGGCCGTAAGGGAGATTTCATCTCGTGCTCTTTGGTCACTTTCGCACACGGCCAAGCAAATAAGAGCAAAGAAACCTTTCTTAAAACACTTACCAATCTGCTCTCCTCAACTGTGCCCAGCAAACTGTGGCATCTCCTGCCACCCTCGCTGTAGTTTCCCAGACTGCAATTTCCCCAGCCCCGTTTCCCTACACACGTTTCCACATCCTCACAATCGTTTACTCTCTTCTCCCTCCTGGTCTCTCCAGCGGGTCCCACCTCCCTCTTCTTCCCGCCCTCAAAGAACTGACCACCTCTGATACCCCCAAGCGCGACCCTCATCACCCCAGCATCCTACGCGCCCTCCCCTCCATAACTAGTCCCAGGACCCAGTCTTTCCCACGCTCTGTCCCCAAGATCCACCTTACCCTCCCTCCCCAGACCTTCACATCCTTCCATCCAGGAAGCCCCCACACCACGCCCCACGCCCCCTCCTCTGCAAGGCCCTAAGCTCTGCTCTCCATCCCCACTTAGAGTTTTGCCCCGTGCACACTTCGTTCAGCCCCACCAACGCCATGGACTGCACCTGCCGCTGATTTTCAAGTTACGTTCTATGGCCTTCTCACCTGGCCGGCTTTCCTAGGCGATCCGCTGGGCTCCCTCGGCCATCCGTTCAGCGGCGCACCCAACCCTGGCAGCAGCCGGGTCCGCCTCCCCGACCGCTCCCCCGTTGGCTGGCTCCAGGCCAATTCGACGCTTCGGGAGAGCGATAGGATCTGGGAACTGTCTGTCAAACTCGGAGGCGTAAACCGAACCGCGATTCCAGTTTTTAATTGGTCATTACAGCTATCGCTTATCAGTCTAGAGGCGTGTCTGCGTGCTCCCGCCGAGCTGTCATAGGCCGGCGCGTAGGAGTCTAGAGCGCGGAAAGAACGTGCCCCAAGCAGTTTGGTTGAGGGCCGAGGAGTGACGTGTCGGTCGGCGGACCCACGGGGAGTCGCGGTGGAAAGGAGTGGCCTGCTGACTCCCGTCATGTGACAAGAAGCGGAAACTACGCTGAAATAGGCCGTTGCTCCAAGTCCCAGTAACTCGGAATGCGGAGCCGCTCGTCTCCCTCTTTTTTAAGGTAGAAATTGTTACGTAATACAAGGTGAAAGGAGAGGAGGGAAGCATTTCAAACGCTTCCTGGTCCAGACTGTTCGTCTTTTGCAGGATGTGCCTGATAGTTGGCTCAAGAGCTTTTACGGTGCTCTGGTAACTGCGATGGACCTGGGAACCTTGGCTGAGTTCACAGCCCCTAGCTTTGTGAAAGGGCGTGCCTAGGCGTAAAGGGGTTGTCGGGGCTAAGCTGGAAGCGTCTCCACTGCCGGCTGAGACAGCCACCGCCACGGAGGCACAGCCCTCCCCAGCAGCAGACGGGCTTCCTCGGGGGACCGAGAGGCAGCCTGGCCATGCTTAGTCCAGCCCTTTGTAAGATACCCGCCAGAGAGCCGCTCTCCCTATTCTAATTTGTCTGTCTTCTCCCGCACCCCACGCGCTCCCCGACCCCCAATAACGTTGCTGAGGGCAGAGAAGGGGACGAAGTTTCAGCGGCAATTCTGTCATCTCAGACTGGCACGTATACACCTTTATCCTCAGGCACTTCTACTCCCTGCGCGCCTTGTGAGCCAAGACTACACCAGAGAGAGTGGGAACGTGCCGCAGCTCTTCCAGCTTGTTGCCCCTGCCGCTCACGCAGCTTCCTATTTACTCTCCCATGAACGGAACCCGCCGCTTATTGAAAGGTCATTATTTAAATCAGTGCTTTAGAATCACATGCATTTTTTTTTAAATTCACATGATGAGGCTCGCCCCAGGACGTTATGATTCAATAGATCTGCTTTTTTTGTTTTGTTTTTAATAGTAAGTGTTCGATGTAATTTTACTTTAACAAAAGGAAACTGAAGCTGAGCCTGAAGGAATTACAGAACTTGAAGTAAATGCTTCTTCAAAATAAGAGTTTTGGTCGGGGGCGGTGGCTCACCCCTGTAATCCCAGCACTTTGGGAGACCGAGGTGGGCGGATCACGAGGTCAGGAGATGGAGACCATCCTGGCCAACATGGCGAAACCCCGTCTCTGCTAAAAATACAAAAATTAGCCGGGCGTGGTGGCGCGTGCCTGTAATCCCAGCTACTCGGGAGGCTGACGGACAATCGCTTGAACCAGGGAGTCGGAGGTTGCAGTGAGCCGAGATCGCGCCACTGCGTTCCAGCCTGGCGACAGAGCTAGACTCCATCTCAAAAAAAAAAAAAAAAAAAAAGAATTTTTTCTCTTAAAAAAAAAAAAAAGGGGCGTGGGGGGCGGGGAATTAAAATTAGAAAGATTGTGTTCAAGTTTTTTTTTTTTTTTTTTTGTAAGTAGTACCCTAAGAATATTAAGACCGGTCGCGGTGGCTCACGCCTGTAATCCCAGCACTTTGGGAGGCCGAGGCAGGTGGATCACCTGAGTCAGGAGTTCCAGAACAGCCTAACCAACATGGTGAAACCCCATTTCTACTAAAAATACAAAAATTAGCTAGCTGGGCGTGATGGCGGGCGCCTGTAATCCCAGCTACTTGGGACGCTGAGGCAGGAGAATCGCTTGAATCCAGGAGGCAGAGGTTGCAGTGAGCCGAGATCGCGCCATTGCACTCCAGCATGGGCAGCAAGAGCGAAACTCCGTCTCAAAAAAAGAAAAAGAATATTAAGATGTTAGAGTTTTTATTAATTTTTTCAAAGTAGGCTGGGCGCGATGGTGGACTCCTGTAATCTCAGCTACTCAGGAGGCTGAGGCAGGAGAATTGCTTCAACCCGGGAGGCAGAGGTTGCAGTGAGCTGAGATCGCGCCATTGCACTCAGCCTGAACAACAGAGCAAGACTCCATCACCAAAAAAAAGAGAAAGTATTAAACATGTTTCTTAAAGAGAATACATTTAAGCTTCCAAGTGATGAAATTAAGTCAACCTTTTCGAAAGTCACAATGTACTGTTAAAGAACAAAGTTTGAAAATCTAAGCCTATTTTTAGGATGAGTCTTTGATACCAGTCCATGAGGAAAGGCTTACTTGTGAATAAAATCAAAGGAAAACAAACTAATAGGAAAATCTTTATAATTATTATAAACAAACCTTGAGGTCCAGGCGTGGTGGCTCAAGATTGTAATCCGAGCACTTTGGGAGGTTGAGGTGAGAAGATGGCTTGAGGCCGGGGATTGGAGACCAGCCTGGGCAACGTGGTGAGATGCAGTGTCTACAAAAAATAATTTTTAAAAATTAGCTGGGCATGGTCGTGCTGGCCTGTAATCCTAACTTCTGAGGAGGTTGAGGCAGGAGGATCGCTTGAGCCCAGAAGTTAGGCAGCAATGAGCTATGATCACACCACTTCACTCCAGCCTGGTCAACAGAGTAAGAAAGACCCTGTCTCTAAAATAAAATAATAAATAGACCAGGGGTGGTTGCTCATACCTACAATCCCAGCATTTTGGGGGGCCGAGGCTGGCAGATCACCTGAGGTCGGGAGTTCAGGACCAGCCTGACCACCATGGAGAAACCCTGTCTACTCAAAATGCAAAAAGCCAGGTGTGGTGGCGCAAGCCTGTGATCCTAGCTACTAGGGAGGCTGAGGCAGGAGAATCTCTTGAACCTGTGAGGCAGAGGTTGGGGTGAGCCAAGATCGCACCATTGCACTCCGGCCTGGGCAACAAGAGTGAAACTTTGTCTCTAAATAAATAAATAAATAAAATAAACCTACAGTTTATACATGAACTATAGTGTATCAGTTAATCCTCCTCCCTCCTGATTTATGAGCCCAAAAGTTTTGAACTGGTTGTTTCAGAAAGCAGTGCTTTTACTATTTCATCAGTTGCTTAAAAGGAATGTTTTGATGTAGAAGTTAGAACTTTTTTGTAGAGCTTTTGGTCTTTCTTAAAGTATCGGTTTATCTTTCTTGTATATTTGATAAACAAAACTGATGCCTTGGTCTCATTTGTAGCACACCAGAGTAATAGTATCTGTGTTCTTGAAGCTGTTCTCTCCAGAACCCATGTTTCTAAGTGTGTGCAAAGTTGTATTACTGGGATTTCCCCTGAGTGCACTTCTGGATTCCACTGTTTTATGTTATTTGGTTGGGTGTTTTGTGTTAATAAGACATCGTTCTTTTTTTTTTTTTCCATAGATTATCATCTGATAAGACATCTTTCTATTTCTTAGATTTATTTTTCACTTTTGATGAGTTTTTTTTTTAAGTAAGTGTTTTAGAAAAGCTGAATGGAAACAAACATTGCCGTTTCGTGTTAGAAAATATCTGTATTTTGTCCTTAATAGCATGGCTAGGTTTAGAATTTTAGGAACAAAATTGGGACCCACCCCCCCCAATTGCACACAGACACAGAAAAGCACACTTTCAAGGCATTGTGACTATATTGTCCGTGATCCACTGTGCCTTAAGAAACCTGATGCCAGTCTGAGTCACATTCCTTTATGGGTAATCTATTTCCCTCTCTGATAAATTGTCTTTCCTTAGAGATTTCATCTATGTGTTTCGTCTTCTTGCATTTTTTTCTGCTTTACATTTGGCAGGCCCTTTCAGTCTGAAAGCTAAAATTTGTACAATCAGTTCAGGAAATGTTCTTTGATTTTATTCATCTCCATTTTTCTATTCTCATTTTCTGAAGTTGCTGTTGGACAAATGTTTTATCTCCTGGTTCTTGGAAGGCTCTCCTGTTCTTAACTTTTTCTTGATCTTTTTGCTGTATGTTCTGGAAGATTTCCTCAATATTATCTTGCAGTTCACTAATTTAGCCTCCTCAGTGTCACTTTTTTTTTTTTTTTTTTTTTCCCTTGAGACAAGGTCTCATTCTGTCACCCAGGCTGGAGTGCAGTGGCACAATTTCAGCCCACTGCAGCCTCAACCTCCTGGGCTCAAAGGATCCTCCTGCCTCAGACCTTGAGTAGCTGGGACTACAGGCGCATGCCACCACGCCCAGCTGATTTTTTGTATTTTTAGTAGAGACGGGGTTTTACCGTGTTAGCTGGGATGGTCTCTATCTCCTGACTTCGTGATCCGCCCACCTCAGCCTCCCAAAGTGCTGGGACTACAGGCTTGAGCCACCGGGCCTGGCCAGTGTCACTTTTATAAGCCATCTCATTTTAAAAAATTTCCATAACTTTTAATTTTCAAGAGCTTTCCTATTCTGTTGTTTTCACAATAATCTGTTCTTACTTTATGAATGCAGTAGCTTCTGAAATCTCTGTGAAAATAGTTATTAGAATTTCTTAAATTACCTTTTGTTTCCACAATTACTTAAATTTCCTCCAGAGCCAGGTGTTGTTATTTGTGTTTTGGAAAAGCTGCTGAGCTGATTGCAATGTTGATTCCTCGTGAAGAGGAATGATTAGAGGAACTTACCTAAATGATTGAATGGTCATTGTTTTTTTTTCTCTAGGTCTCAAAGCACGACAGAACATTTAAATTTGAAATCAGAATGAGTACAAGGAGAGGCTGAACACATGGCCTAATTGCTCATCTTACTCAAAGATTCCCTGAATTCCAGTGTTTTATCCAGCTTTGAGACCTATGGAAAAATAGCTAATCATGTAATTCTTGAAATTTTTGCATATTCATTTGCTTGTCAGTTTCTCTTACTGGACTGTCAGGTCCTAGAAGGCAGTAATCATATCTTTCTGGTTCACCCTTGAGTCCCCAGTCCCTTGCTCAGTACCTGACACAGAAGGTGCTCAAATACTTGTTACATGATTAAGTCATAATTCCCTCACTTGATCCTTCAGTGGTTTTGCAAACTCATTTTAGGTCCATCCAAAATTTGTGCTGGTGTATGGCTCTCATTGTTACAAATGTGTAAATTACACTGACCTGAAGTCAGCCTCCTTTTAACTCCTATAGGTTATACAACTTAGGCAGAATATCGTTTTTTTTTTTTTATTTTGAGATGGAGTCTCACTCTGTTGCCCAGGCTGGAGTGCAGTGGCGCAATCTCGGCTCACTGCAACCTCTGCCTGGCAGGTTCAAGCAATCCTCCTGCCTCAGACTCCTGAGTGGCTGGGACCACAGGCGCGTGCCACCTCGCCCAGCTAATTTTTTGTATTTTAAGAAGAGACGGGGTTTCACCATGTTAGCCAGGATGGCCTCCATCTCCTGACCCCGTGATCCGCCCGCCTCGGTCTCCTAAAGTGCTGAAATTACAGGCATGAGCCACCGCACCCAGCCCAGAATATGTTAATAAAAGGTGGGATGACTGCTAAACTATCTATCCACCCCACTACTGATGAACAGATAACCTTCACCAAAGCAATCTCAATGGAGGTAAACACACATAAAGGAGCATAATGAACGTACTACTGCTATAATCAGAAAATAAAGTAATATTTGTGGGTGGAAAATGAGACAGTGAATAGACAACTGTAGTTGCTTTTTCTCTCATAGATGCTATCCTTTTATTAAGTGCAGAGCAGTTAACACATCTGTACATGAATGTGTCGTTTAAGTTTCTAGCAGACTTAATGTACTCAGATCTAAAGCATCTACTTTCTAATTTTGAGAGTTGCTATAACAGACAACTCAGCTCTATAGATAGAATAAAAAGGGTTGTGTTTTCTATTACATATACCTGTCCAAGCTGTGAAGTCTGTCCCTTAAAAAGTGCTTCTGGGAACAATTCCTCAGATCCTACTGGTTTTGTGATTCAAACTCAACCAAATATTCATTTTTAGTTTTGTGAGCTCCCTTGTTTTTGGTTACTAATTATTAGTCTGCTTCAAACAGGTATTCTGAACTTGGCAAAAATAGAGTCTAGTCTCTTTTTGACCCATTTCCTAGTCACTGCTCTCAGTGACAATACCCTCGTGAAAGGCAAGAAAAATTTACATTGCTTTGTGTTTATAACTCATTTGAGATTGTCACATTTCTCTTATTGCAGATATGCCTAATCTAGCCTTTGTACAAAAGGCTGGACTGCTCAACTATGCTAAAAAACTCTGGAGGTTCCTCACTTCCAGTCATTTAAACTTTTACACATTTTCGATAGCCAGGCACAGTCCTGGGGATAAAAATCATACACCTTCATCCACTCAACTTCCCTGACCCTTTTTTCACCCCCCAAGACAGAGTCTCACTGTCACCCTGGCTGGCGTGCAGTGGTGTGATCTTGGCTTACTGCAACCTCCACCTCCCAGGTTCAAGTGATTCTCCTGCCTCAGCCTCCTGAGTAGCTGGGACTAGAGGCATGTGCCACCATGCCCGGCTAATTTTTGTATTTGGAGGAGAGATGGGGTTTCACCATGTTGGCCAGGCTGGTCTTGAACTCCTAACCTCATGATCCACCCACCTCAGCCTCCCAAAGTACTAGGATTACAGGCGTGAGCCACCATACCTGGCCTAACCTCTTATATATGTAATAGAGACGGGGTTTTACTGTGTTGCCCAGACTGATCTCGAACTCCTGGACTCAAGTGATCCTCCTGCCTTGGCCCCTGCCAAAGTGCTAGAATCCCAGCCATCAGTTACCACGCCTGGCCCCAGCAACAATTTTTAATTCCATATTTTGTCTTGCACATAGTAAAGGTCTCTGTTAACCAGATGTTTACTGGCTTCCCTCGATTAATATTCAATACACCAATATCTAGGAGGGTCTTTCTCACTGCATAAATATACAGTAGCGATGTACATATAGACTTTAGAACAAATAACAATCTGAGTCTTCCACCAAATATAAATGTGATTATAATCATATAATCCAGCCTTTCTCAGGGAACATTTTTCACGGCTAATTCCTCAAAACTACTAAATTATCCAAGACAAAGTCTTATATTCCATGAATACATTTCTCAAGATCATGATTTGCAAATTCAACCATTACACACTTTGTGGGAAACCAGCTCACGTTTAATTGTGACATTTTAAAATTGTACAAGTATTTTGACATCTGCCCCCCACATTTAGTCTCTTAAAATGACAGGAAAACAACCAATCACAGGTTTAATACATTTACCCCTTCAGTTCCTATTTGCAGCACCCAATATTCCTTTGAAATATGAAACAGACCTGGCAGTGGCCAATAGTAAATTTCTGCCCACCGCCTCCCACCCCCAACGGAGTTGAAAAGTTCAGGTTTAGTGTTGTTGCAGTGGCACTTGTCCAGAATTGGTACCTCCCCATAGTTGGGGGACTTTAAATGTACCAGTGAAAATAGCTTTTTCCCCTTCAAGGGGAAGAAAGAAAATCACTCCTCAAAACCCAGCAGAACTGGCTGTGAGGCCTTTCCTCCTATCTCATCTCTTCAGGGTTTTTTTTTTTTTTTTTTTTTGCAGTGGAGTAAGAGAGACCAAAACCTAACCTGAGTTACAAGAAACAAGACAGTAATGGCTATAAAGGGAGTGACCAGGAGCAACTAGGACACTCCTTTACCTCCCATATCCAATGTATGTGCTTCACAGAAAAACAACAAAAATAACAAATCCACAAAATACAACAGCTAGAATTACAAAATCCATTCATCCAAGGGTGGTAGAAGGCAGGATGGAAAGGTGGAAGGATAAATGGCACAGGGAGAAAAACAAAGTATTCAAATCAGTCCAGGCACAGGGACTGGCAAATGCTAGAAAATAGCTGCAGAAAAACTTGTGGTCCTTTCAGACTCACGGTGATGTTAAAAATCCACACACTGGTGTCAGGGAACATTCTCCCTTACGTGCACCAGAGACAAAAATTTCAATTCCTCAGAGAGAAGGGAATATGCAGAGGGCCCTTGGCAGAGTGGGTCCTGCCTTCCCTGGCAGGGGGAGGTGAACAGGGAAAAGAGCTGCCACAGCTTTCTTCCAATCCCGCCCATCCCCTTTGGATGGCAGGCAACTCAGTGGCCTGCAGCAGCCTTCAGTTTGGCAGGTGATGGATGCGGTGAAGGGAACTTCTCTGCAGAAGTGGAGCTGCTCAGGGCCGACTGCAGATAGACTGTCTTGTGGAAGAGTCTGTTGCTTAAGAAGACCACCAAGGAGAAGAGGCGCAACTGGAAGAGACTAAAAGGCAAGAAACTCAACCTGTTAGCTCCCCAGTTACTCAGAATTATTTCTGTTATTTGACAACTTGACATTAAATTTAAAACTACAAAGGGAAAGACAAGACAAATGAAACTTGATCAAGGAAATACAGATACTAGATACACGGATGGAACAAGCAACTAAAGAATGCATTGGAGCCGGGCGTGGTGTCTCATACCTGTAATCCCAGCACTTTGGGAGGCTGAAGCAGGTGGATCACTTGAGAAAAAAATTAGCAGGGCATGGTAGCATGCACCTGCAATCCCAGTTACCCAGGAGGCTGAGGCAGGAGAATCGCTTGAACCTGGTAGGTGGAGGTTGCAGTGAGCCAAGATCGCGCCACTGCACTCCAGCTTGGGCGACAGAGCGAGACTCCGTCTCAAAAAAAATAATGCACTGGGCCCTGCTGCTGCCATGAATGTAATGCAGTCACCAGCGATGAAGTATTATGGCTCTTACAGGAAATAGTTATACTTTAGATTAATTCTGATTTGAGAAGTACTTTTCTATGGCTCACTTCGGGGTACAGGCTTCAAGCTATGTCTGAAGGTGTCATATGCTATCTGTGGTTGCAGGAAGAAGAGTTTCAAAACAAAGTCAAATATTCCTCTTAAGATAAACAGTGAGCTCTGCTGTATAGCAAGAGCATACAAAAACCCAAAGCAGACTAAGTCTCTAACACAAGTATCCACACTGACTTAACCAAAATTGATCAAAGATTGATTGAGCTTTTCTTTGAAGTGATAAAACTTTTAGAATGCTATTGTTATTATTGCTAAAAACTTATTTTAAGGTATATTTTACTAGTGTTATCAATAAACTCATGTGGCCAGGTCATACGGCCCTCTACTTGAATATGTATAATGAGGTCAATTTTGGAAGTATATATATATATATACACACACACACACACACACACACACTTATGTGCATATATGCATGGAGAAAAGTGTGGGTTATATACCAGAAGTGTTTCTGTCTCATTAAACCTTACATTAAGATTTTCCTACAATGTGAGAATTTTTTTTTGAAAGCCTCACTGACTGTGGTGTTACAGCCCCAATCCTTTACACTGCAAAAACTTCATCACTGGCTAATACTTACTACGCTTTGCCAGGGGTCTTTGCTTCATTGGCGCTGATAATGAATAAAGGAAAGAGGATAGAGAAAAGGCAGCCACTGTTAAAAAAAAAAAAAAAAAAAAAAGAAATAATTAGTCACCTTCATAACAGCCATGACTTTGAAAAAGACAGAAGCTCCAAGTTCTTTTGCTTCCAGTGTAAATATTATGGCTTGATGAAACCTCAATATTTCAAACTTTTTTTTTCTTTTTTTGAGACGGAGTCTCATTCTTGTCACCCAGGCTGGAGTGCAGTGGCAAGATCTGAACTCACCGCAACCTCCGCCTCCTGTGTTCAAGCGATTCTCCTGCCTCAGTCTCCCAAGTAGCTGGGATTACAAGTGTGCGCCACCATGCCCGGCTAACTTTTGTATTTTCAGCAGAGACAGGGTTTCACCATGTTGGCCAGGCTGGTCTCGAACTCCTGACCTCAGGTGATCTGCCCACCTCCGCTTCCCAAAGTGCTGGAATTACAGGCGTGAGCCGTGGCGCCCAGCCCATCAAACACATCTTTCAAAAAGAACAAGAAGATTTTTCTAAGCACTGGGCATGTTTAATATTGCTGCAGGGCCGGGCGTGGTAACTCATGCCTATAATCTGAACACTTTGGGAGGTCAAAGTGGGTGGATCACTTGAGGTCAGGAGTTCGAGACCAGCCTGGCCGAAATAGTGAAACCCCATCGCTACTAAAAACACAAAAATTAGCCAGGCGTGATGGTGGGTGCCTGTAATCCCAGCTACTTGGGAGGCTAAGGCAGGAGAACCAGTTGAATCCGGGAGGCGGAGGTTGCAGTGAGCTGAGATTGCGCCACTGCACTCCAGCCTGGGTGACAGAGTGAGACTTTGTCTCAAAAAAAAGAAAAAAGAAAAATTGCTCCAGGAGGCAACATAGAAAAATAATATGGGATAATGGGATATAGGGACATTCAGACTAGATATTTATGCTAACAAATGTAGAAACACCCTGCAGGTTTCCTGACGGACAAATGACAGTGTGGAATGCAAAACAGAACCAAGCAAGCAAAAGGTACTGACTTCATGAATTTTTATTTTTACTAGTCTCCTTCAAATCCCTCTAGCCAAATTACCTGATAATATATGAGGACTGCATTGCTGTGAGAAAAGCCAAGGGCAAACCAAACCCAAAGTAGTAAGGCCAATTCCTTTCTATGTTAGACAACCGCTGGTGCATTTCAATTCCTAAAACAAGAAAGCCAATACAATTAGATATTCTATTTCCTTTTAGTCAAGTGACTAAATAACTATGGTAGACAAACCATGAGCTTTAGGTACAGATTTATTATTATTATTATTTGAGATGGAGTCTTGCTTTGATGCCCAGGTGGGAGTGCAGTGGTGCAATCTCAGCTCACTGCAACCTCCACCTCCAGATTTCAAACGATTCTCCCACTTCAGCCTCCCGAGTAGCTGGGACTACAGGTGCCCGCCACCTCGCCTGGCTAATTTTTGTATTTTTAGTAGAGACAGGGTTTCGCCATATTGGCCAGGCTGGTCTTGAACTCCTGACCTCAGGCAATCCACCTGCCTCGGCCTCCCAAAGTGTTGGGATTACAGGTGTGAGCCACCACACCCAGCCTAGGTACAGATTTAGAACAGAGCTACAGCATATAAATTAGAAGTGTACAAATCCGATATAAAGCATGCAAAGTTTTTTAGAATTCCATAATCATAACTTCAAAGCTGACAGGCTAAGTGAATTAAGAATTTCAGCACCAGCATCCTTTGTCAGGATTAGTCTGGAACTAAACAAGATAGCAAATCAAAAGGATGCCATTCTGTAAGTATCAGTTAACCTCTTTCAACCACGCACACCCTGGTAAATACTTGAAGGTCTTTCTAAAACAACCCCAAAAGGATCCAGAAGCTGACATCACTTTGATTTCTCTAATTTAGAGCAACTCGTGCTCATTTATGCCATCTTACAACCCAGTCAGAGATATACCACGTTAAGCATCAAAAAGATAATGCTATACTACCACATCCCCCAGCCTCAAAGTTGAGAGTTAAACCCACGAAGCCGAAGGTAAGCTCCCTCTTGCCAATGAGGCTGCTTCCCTCAAAGGAAGGTTTGCTAAGAGTCTGACTATTGAGTAGTTTAAGAAGTCTGCTTAGCAGTAGCATTTTCAAACTAGGCCTCCATTTTCTGGACTTCTTTAGATGAACTTACCTTTATTGAACCAACGATATTCAAAGCAGTACAGTGAGTAGAGAAGGGACATATGCAGGAGACTAACCAGCTGACCGACAAGATGGATGGGAAAGAGACTCACAAACATTCCCTGAAGAACAAATATGGAAAATCTTAATCCCAAGCCTCAGAAACCTAGCACCATTCACCTGCCACTCTCCAATCATCACTGTCTAAGACAGCTTCCTAGCTGCCTCTCAAGTTTGTAAAAGGCCGGGTGCAGGGTGGGCACAGTGACTCATTCCTGTAATCCCAACAGTTTGGGAGGATGAGGCGGGAGGATCTCTTGAGGCCAGGAGTTCAAGACCAGACTGGGCAACATACTGAGACCCTGACTCTACAACAAAATTTTTAAAATAAGCTGGGCATGATGGCATGTGCCTGTAGTCCCAGCTACTCAGGAGGCTAAGGCAGGAGGATTGCTTGAGCCCAGAGTTTGAGGCTGCAGTGAGGTATGATTGTGTCACTGTACTCCAGCCTAGGTGATAAAATAAGACCCTGTCTTTTCTTTTTCTTTTTTTTTTTTTTTTGAGACAGCTTTGCTCCTGTTGCCCAGGCTGGAGTGCAATGACACGATCTTGGCTCACTACAATCTCTGCCTCCTGGGTTCAACTGATTCTCCTGCCTCAGTCTCCAGAGTAGCTGGGATTACAGGCATGTGCCACTACACGCAGTTAATTTTTGTATTTTAGAGATGGGGTTACACCATGTTGGCCAGGCTGGTCTCAAACACCTGACCCTAGGTGATCCACCTGCCTTGGCCTCCTAAAGTGCTGGGATTACAGGCATGAACCACCATGCCCAGCCGACCATGTCTCTTTAAAAAAAAGTTAGGCATAACTATAAAAAGAAAAAAACAGTTTCCACCTGGCAGGACTGGAGAATAACCAGAGTAGCAGAAAAGGGCAGGTAAATTCATGTTTCTTATAATTTTATAATGTAATTTAAAAATTCTCATTTCTGTGAAAAAAAAAAAAAGATTTAAAAATCATTACCTCCCACCAGCATATATATAATACTCTGCATAAATATAATACTCTGTCTTTGTGAAGCTCCCACTAGTGAAACAGTTTTTCTTTTTAATAAAGCTGCCCATATGCCCAGAAGGTCAGTCTCACCTGAATGAGGAAAAGAGCCTGCAGCAAAAGGTTGAAGAGCATGTCAGCAATTATTTTGCTGACACTAGGGAATGGGTGAGGCTTCCTCCCTGATACCTCAAATGCCAGGTCAGCTATATCCTGTAACAGAGAAAGTATACCAAAACATGAATTAAATGGCCTTGATATACATCCCCAAAGCTAAGGCCACTGGTCTGCCACTAGAGATGCCAGTTAAGAAAAGGCTTATTTAAAAATAAGCTGGGTGTGATGGCATGTGCCTATAGTCCCAGCTACTCAGGAGGGTAAGGTAGGAGAATTGCTGCCTTATGCGGTGGCTCACGCCTATAATCCCAGCACTTTGGGAGGCCAAGGTGGGCAGATAGGGAGGTCAGGAGTTTGAGACCAGCCTGGCCAACATGGTGAAACTCTGTCACTAACAAAAATATAAAAAAAATTAGCCAGGCATGGTGGCGCGTGCCTGTAGTCCCAGCTACTCGGGAGGCTGCAACAGGAGAACTGCTTGAACCCGGGAGGCAGAGGTTGCAGTAAGCCAAGATCCCACCACTGCACTCCAGCCTGGGCGACAAGAGACTCTGTCTCAAAAAAAAAAAAAAAAAAAAAAGAGGCACCAGACATCTGCCAATGAGATGCTGAGACAATAATTCCATTCTATAAGAACACAAAGATCACCTACTGGCTGCTTGGCTAAGAAACATTAAGGCTGAAAAACAGGTCCCCCTACATGCCCACTAACTTCACAGGCTGAAACTTGTCACCTGTCAACCAATCATGCTGCGGGACCCAGACTCCATTCTGCCTTGGACCTACCTGAAACCAAATGGCATTCACCACTTTGCTAAGCACAAACAAGGGGAGCACCCAAAGAGCACTGAAAATTGACGTGAGGAAGAATTCCAGCCACGACCAAACATCTCCATGTAGTGATGGGTCACCTAAGAAAGAGAAAACGAGTTATCAGAAATGGAGAAATGGAAACACAGAAGACCAAATGCGGAACCCCCATCTCGTGACTATTCTCTGTCTCCTCCTGGATCTTTCTAGTTCTTGCCAGCACATCACTATACCTATCTCAATGAGTCTAACTCATAAAAGACACACCACATTCTAGCCACAATTCCAGTTCAAAGAAACCATAGATATGTGCTGCTTATGTTGACACAAATCTGCTTACATGATGGTAACGAGATGCCACGGTGATTACCAGTACACTATTTGCAGGGTACCATCTGGGTTTCAATCTCAGCTCTGCCACTTACTAATGGTTTAACCTAGGTAACTTCCATTTCCTCATTCATAATGGATAGAATAACAGTATCCATCATAAAGGGCTGCTTAAAGACCTGAGTTAAAAAACAGCGAACACTCTCATCTGAAGGCCCTAGGAGAATAACTAAATGTACATTTTTAAAAAGAATAAAACAACAAAAAGGAAAATAAACAGTGAAAGCTCCTGGTACACAGGAAATGTTCAGTAAACTGAGGGAGACTGAAACATCATCTCCTACTCCGTCCCCAACAGTAAAGGAGCGGGGTATATACTTACCGATAATTCGGGCTGTTACTGACTGAAGCACAGGAATAAATACTCGATAAAACAAGAGGAGACTGAACTAAAGAAAAGAAGCAACAAGGCAAACATCAAAATCCAGTCTTTAAAACAGGAGCTTCAAGTTTTAGTGTAATGATTTCATAGATGGGAGTGCCTTTTATAAATCAGGAGGCCTAGGCCAGGTGCGGTGGCTCACTTTGGGAGGCCGAGGCAGGCGGATCACTTGAGGTCAGTTCGAGACCAGCCTGGCCAACATGGTGAAACCCCGTCTCTACTAAAATTACAACAATTGATCGGGTGTGGTGGTGCACACCTGTAATCCCAGCTACTGGGGAGGCTGAGGCAGGAGAATCGCTTGAACCTGGGACGCAGAGGTTGCAGTGAGCCAAGATTATGACACTGCACTCCAGCCTGAGCAACAGAGTGAGACTCCATCTCAAAACAATAAAAAAATAAATCAGGAGGCCTGAAAAAGCATCAAAATTGGATCTATTTCTGTTTCCCAACACTCCAATTGAGATACAAACTTGACACTACCTATAAAACAATGAAACTTTTGGGGGCATAGAGGAACATTTAAAGTAGTATTCAGGCCAAAATACAGGCATGTACTAAGTACACAGGAATACATATTAATTAAATTTAAAGCTAACATCTGAAAACATCTGTGAATTGTTTAGATTAAGATGTGATGAATTACTCTAAATTCTAAGTCAAAAGAAATATTTATCCATTCTTCAAAGTACCCAAATTTCAGTTAAGCCTGCACTGGGGTTCTCAGTTAATAGTAGGCAATCTTTTCTGCTATAGGTTTCAATGCAAATTAGTTGTTGTTGATCGCCATAAGCAGAAGCAGGGAGAACCTTGTTCTTGTCTAGCCGTATCTGCCCTTCCCCTGATTCCCCATAGTTGCTGTTAGCATTTTAAAATGTCTAGACAGTGTCAAGAGAAACTGCTACCTATAACACTTGTGAATGAGTCATTTTAGAAACAAAAATACAAGTGTATATTCAGGGCTAACTGTGACATTTGCTTACATACAAGTGTGCTTTCTCGAGTGGGAATAAAATCACTGCAGATGCACAGACTCCTGAGTTATATTCCTAAGTGTACATCAGCAGATGAAAGCTATTTGTCTTAGTGTTTCAAGAAAACAGTTCATAGCTATCAACCCAGCAACAATCTGAAGATGCTTGTAAGGCCCCTGGAATTTAAAGAACTTACCCAGAACACTCCACCATTCCAAGCACAACACTGGAAAATTCTACTAACAATACGTGGCTCACTGGAAAAGATCACATGTATTTAGTTTATAAGGCATAAGTTATTTCCTAATTGTCATTCAGTAGTTTGTTTTATATCTTTTGTGGGTACTGTATTATTTTTCAGTACCTCATGTTCTCCCAATGTTCTAATGTCAGTCAATGAGAAAAGAATAAAAAAATGGTCAAGTGCAGTGGCTCATGGCTGTAATCCTAACACTTTGGGAGGCAGAGGTAGGCGGATCAGCTGAGGTCAGGAGTTCGAGACCAGCCTGGCCAACATGGTGAAACCCTGTCTCCACTAAAAAATACAAAAAATTAGCCAGGTGTGGTGGTGTGCACCTGTATTTCCAGCTAGCTGGGAGACTGAGGCAGGAGAATTGCTTGGACCTGGGAGGCAGAGGCTGCAGTAAGCTGAGATTGCACCACAGCACTCCAGCTTGGGTGACAGGGCAAGACTCTGTCTCCAAAGAAAGATATATATGTACATATATATATACACACACACACCTATATAATATATATATATATTTCTGGGAAACCAGCTTTTAAAAGAAAAATAATTTAAAGTCTGATGTTGGAAAAGATTAAAAGAGAAAGTGTGGGGCTGGGGTTCTTCTATTAATACATAAATCCACACAAGCTTCCCTAGAAGTATCTATCAAACCAAATAATATTTTTTGGTTCTCTATTCAGCATTCTGATTTAACACCATGACATTTTTAGCAAGGATGATTGTTAGACCCTAGTTTAAGTCAATGTTGGGGTGGGGGGGAATCACTTGCAACATTTTTCTGGGGAAAAGCACAAAAGAAATGACGTAGTACGGAAACATTGAGTCACTATGTAGCGTCTTCCCTCCCTTGGACATTTTGGTATCAGGCATGCACTCCTTACCTCTCTTGCTTCCGCTCTATACTCTGGGCTCTTCTCTGTGCCAAGACACTACTTGCCCTTCTTCGACGTTGCTCCTCTCTCTTTTGCTGGATTCGAGCATCTAGCTTTGAGATGGTACAAATACCCCAGATGGAGTCTTTGATTCCCTATAGAAAAGGATATCATTATCATTATCATTATTATTATTATTATTTGAGACAGGGTCTTGCTCTGTCACCCAGGCTACAGTGCAGTGACTCAATCATAGCTCACTGCAGCCTCCAACTCCTGGGTTCAAACGATCCTCCTGCCTCAGTCTCCCAAGGAGCTATGAATACAGATGTGCGCCACCACACCTGGCTTTTAAATTTTTCTTCTGTAGCGATGGTGGTCTCATCATGTTGATCAGGCTGGTTTCATACTCCTGGCCTCAAGCAATCCTCCTGCCTCAGCCTCCCAAAGGCTAAGAATTCACTCATGCATCCGCTTCCCACCCATGTACTGAGTATCTTCAATAAGCTGTATATTGTCATATAGAAGTGTTCAAGAAGCTTATAACTTAGTAGGAGAAGCACACAAGTAAACCAAAAAATTACATTGAAGGTTTTTTTAAAAAATGTTTTTAAATATGAAACATTTCATGAATTTGTGTGTTGTGCACAGGAGCCACGCTAATCTCTGTATTGTTCCAATTTTAGTACATGTGCTGCAGAAGCAAGCACACATAGTTTAATAAGTGCCACAACAGATATATGGCCCAAGTAGAGTGTTAGCACTGGGGCATTCAACTTCATGAGAAGGCAGAAAAAGTTATTCTGGAAGCAATGGCCAAGCTGGATTTAAGAACGGATAGCATTCTCGCCTACTGTTATCAGACAAAACGAATTTTAGAAATAATAGCTGGAATACAGAGAAATGGGCAAGTTGATGTATTATCTGTTGACAGGAGCATAAATTGGCACAGTGTGCCTTTGATCTTTTTTGTCTGAGTAATTTTTACTCCTGATTTTGCTTTTAACTCAGGAAACTCCAACTAAGATAATTAAGTTCAAATGGCTGAGGGCCTAGGACATCCTAGGATGATAGGATCCCCACCTCTAAGACATCTACAGTCCAGTGGGGCAGAGAAACATGTAAATAGCACACTGTAGAACCAACACAGGGTTGATTTTTTTTTTTAAACAGAGTCTTGCTCTGTCGCCCAGGCTGGAGTGCAGTGGCATGATCTCGGCTCATTGCAACCTCCACCTCCTAGGTTCAAGCGATTCTCCTGCCTCAGCCTCCTGAGTAGCTGGGATTACAGGCATGTGCCACCATGCCTGGCTAAATTTTTTTTGTATTTTTAGTAGAGAGGGGGTTTTGCTATGTTGTCTAGGCTGGGAGGGTTGAAATTTTATAGCCCATAAATGGCAAGACAACAAGATGTTAAAAGTAGATCATATGCTGCTGGGCATGGTGGCTCACACCTGTAATCCTAGCACTTTGGGAGGCTGAGGCGGGCAGATCACCTGAGGTCAGGAGTTCAAGACCAGCCTGGCCAACATGGTGAAACCCCATCTCTACTAAAAATACAAAAATTAGCCAGATGTGGTGATGTGTGCCTGTAATCCCAGCCACCTGGGAGGCTGAGGCAGGAGAATTGCTAGAACCCAAGAAGTGGAGGTTGCAGTGAGCTGAGACTGTACCACTGCACTCCAGCCTGGGCGACACAGTGAGACTCTGTCTTAAAAAAAAAAATAGTACATCATATGCATAAAGTCTTTTTAGACCTTGTAGGATACTCTTTCAATCCTCTCTTTTTTACTCAAAAGTAATAACCTTTTTACTTTCTTGCCCTGCTAGAGTGCACTGGTACCATCATAGCTCACTGCTGCCTCATACTCCTGGATTCAAGCAGTCCTCCCTCCTTGGTCTCCCAAAGTGCTGAGATTACAGGTGTCAGCCACTTCCCCGGGCCATAAAGGTAACCTTTTAAACTCTCTCACTAAAGAATGAACCTCCCCACTCCAAGAATTGGCCTCTCTCATGCTAGTGGATATATAAGAGGGGGTTACAACTGGGACATTATTAGGCTTCAGACATACATTAAAAGTAGCAGACTTTTGTGCTATTGGTAATTTGGATGATTGAGTCCTAACCAGATCTTTATAGGGCATTTTCCTAGAGTATCCCCCTCACCTGCACAGTTTGTAGAATGGGGAGAAAAAAGGTTCCGGCTGGGTGAGTGGCTCACGCCTTTAATCCCAGCACTTTGGGAGGACAAGGTAGGCAGATCACTTGAGCCCAGGAGTTTGGGACCAGCCTGGGCAACATGCCAAAACCCCATCTCTACTTTAAAAATTTTTTAAATATACGAAAAATTTGGGGAAAAAAAAAAAAGGTTCTCTAATTTAAATTTGAATTAATTAGTTTAGGTGATAGTACTGTATCAATGTTCATTTCTTAGTTTCGGCAAATGTACCATGGTTATATGTTAACATTAAGGGAAGCTGATGAAGGATATACAGGAACTCTCTGTACTACCTTGTAACTTTTCTGTAAATCTAAACACATTCCAAAATAAAAAGTTTAAAAAAAAAAAAAAAAAAAAGCTCTGAGGCCAAGGTGACCAGGGTTCCAACTCAATACTGGAGACATCCACTGAGGAGGTCTTCCAAGCACCTGCAAGAGTGTCTACAAGATGTAGAACAATACCTATCTCTTGAGTAGTGTGGTCTAGAATAATAACCTGTATGTAAAGAGCCCAAGAAATATGATAAAAGTTCCAAAAACCCTACAGGATTTCCTAGATGGTTCCTTCAGCAAAATAAAAAGGCCAAGAGATGAATTCCTATAAACAAGATGTACTCACTCTGGCAAGGTCCTGGAGAAAGGTTTTGACACTGTCAGCCATTCTTCACCACCAAACTATCAACTACACAGAGGAGAGAGAAGTGTCCCCAAATCTCTCATCATGAAGGATCTGGAAACAGATGGAACATAATGGGGGCAAAATATTTATTTTAAAGATAAGTTACTTCCTGCACATTTCCACATGATGACCTCACATACTTGTAGCTCTACAGAGTGAATCAAGTGAAGCTATTCGTGTACAGCTGAAACCTAAAATCCCTAATTTTTTTCTAAACCACTCACTACCCTTTCATTTTTACAAGCGGTTTTACAGTTTACACCGTTTCATTTTTACATTTTACATTTTTACAATGTGCTCTTCACCAGTAACCTCTGAACCTCAATGCCCCTAACTATCCCTCCTACACATTCTAAGCACTTTTGAGGGTTTGGAGATGGACGATAATTACATTTCAGTATCTTAAGCAATTTTTATGTTTGCTGGATACCTTCAAATACTTGAATGAAAATACAAGAGTAAGATAAAAGTTCTTACAAACATTACTACATACGTGCTTCAGTCATACAGAGCCCTCGGGCACACAGTAAGGTTTAAGGTATGACATGAAATTGGCTACCAAAACCTCCAAATAGGTCTTTTTAATGGTCTTTTTGTTTTGGTTTGGTTTGGTTTTGAGACAGTCTCGCTCTTGTTGCCCAGGCTGGAGTGCAACACTCGGCTCGGTTCACTGCAACTTCCACCTCTCGGGTTCAAGAGATTCTCTTGCCTCAGCCTTCCGAGTAGCTGAGATTACAGGCACCTGCCACTACGTCTGGTTACTTTTTTGTATTTTTAGTAGAGATGGGGTTTCACCATGTTGGCCAGGCTGATCTCGAACTCCTGATCTCAGGTGATCCACCCATCTCAGCCTCCCAAAGTGCTAGGATTACAGGCATGAGTCACCATGCCCAGCTGGTCTTTTCTATGTTTTCTAATTTTAAATATATACAGATATAATTTTAATAAACATGCAATAAATAGTGGAATTTAAACTAGGCCTCAAAAAAGTTCATATGTATTAACAGTCTTTAAAACAGTAAGGCTTTCCCATTTTATTTCTCAGGTGAATGGGGTATCTAGTTTCAAAAATTAAGAACTTGAGAGTTCATGTGTATAAATTTAATATACTATTCTCTCATTTAATCTATGGTGACTTCTAAGATGAATAGAAAACCCACTTTCATGCATTTTTTAAGAACTTGATATTCTAAAGTTCTCAACACTCACTAAACCAAGTTGCAATATTCTCAGTTTAAGAGGTATGACCATAATACAAAGACAGAATTTCACAAGCAGCTTGTACAAACCTTAAATTTCAAAATATAAGCACACTTTCCCCGACCTTTAACCACTTCACCAAACTGCTCCTCATTGACCCAACTGGACTAATGCCATTCAGAACTGGAAGAGCAGGGGATATGGCAGTAGGAAGGCAATTTGCCCAACACTGTATATACCCTCTGCTCCTTAGGTCAAATCCTATACAGATGGGCTCACTTCGGAAAGAAGTCTCTAGGGTAAGAAACTTCTGTTAATACTCCCACTATTCCCTCCTGAAAACAAATACCTCAGAGTTCCAATCGCGGAGGTACAGCCATACAGACGTGTTCTCAGGGTTGAGGTGAGGGCGGCTGAGCTAGATGACTAGCAAATGCTCAGTGATATGCACGACACTAGTTTGTAAAGACTCACAGATCCACTCCCTTAACCTGCCACTTGCTCATCTGGGTACTAAACTTCTTCATAGGTTTCTTGCATCTAATAGGGCACAACAGCATGAAAAACACTTTAAAATTCTATATAAACACAACTGCACTAAAGTGAGCCAGCTGGGAGGTTAAGGAAGCCCATTACTTGGCTTGGATTTCTCACAGGGAACCTGAAACATTCTGCCTCAGTCCACAACAGCTGTGTCATTTGATCCCTGGCCAGCTAACACCTGGTTTCTGCATGTACCAAGTGGCAGGACACCTCCTGACTAAGAGTGGCCTATGAAGGGTAATTCACTTCACTTTTATAGTTAGATCCTAACATCCTTCCTACAGGAATTATTTGGTGAATTACCCAGTCTGACAAAAAGTGAGGCATGGGGAAAAATAACTTGCCACAATTTGAGATCACACACAGAGACTGAATGACACAGGGGGAATCCTACAGCTGAGCTAGACAGATGAAGATGAATCTGGTTCATTTAACAGGTGAGAGAACCGAGTCTCAGGAGTTAATTGACTTGCCCAGACTGACAGCAAATGAATGGTAGCTACAGTGAACCTCAGAACCCGGTGTCCTAATGTTACCTCGGTCGACTTGTTTTTAAGCTTTGCAATTTTTTTTTTTTTTTTTTTTTTAACACGAGCATCCCATGGACAAATAACCTCTCAAACCTGGAAATACAAATGACATTAAATTCCTAACACTCATTAAAAGCTAATAAGCATCTGCTGAGGCACAGTCCTGCACTTTTATTTGTAAGTCACTAAACCCAAGTCTCGGCAAGCAGGAGGCTGTCGCAGCCCACTCCAGGTACAGGGAAGGTAAGCATCCTCACTTCCCACGGGGCTCCACGGGCTGCCTCTGAGTCCACGGGTCCATTCGGGCCCATCTCCCCACAGCTCCTAGGCAATTCGGCTGAAAACTGGTCTCCCTCCTTAGGCACAACTGTGCACGAGGTGCGGACCACGCACACCTCCGGTCACACAAGGAGCTAAAGATAGCCGCGCCCCACCTGGAGCAGCCTCGCCCGGGGATGTGCCCGGTCCCGTCCTGCTCCCTCCGGCCCCTTCCCGCAAGGGGTCCTCGCGGGTAGCCCCACCAACCCACGCTGGGGCCCTGCCTGCCCTCCCGACCTCTGCCACTCAGATGGGCGGCACGGCGGTCCCGAGGACTGGCTTGGCTGATGCCGCACCTACCCGCAGCTCCGCCGCCGCGGCTCCGGCCCGGCCCCTCGCCCACCGCGGGCCCGCTCCGCCGGGGCGCTTCCAGGGCCGGGGCCGCTGCGCCCGCACTGGGCATGCCCGGGCCGCACGGGGCCGCTGGGAAGTCGGGCGGGCGCGAAGAACCAGCCGGCGCGACGAGGCGGGGCCCAGAGTTGATGGGCGGGCCGCGCGGAGCGACGGAGACTGGGAAATGTAGTCAGTCTGGGGTCGCGCCTCGCGCTGCGTGCGGGGTCGCCCGGCTCCCAGCTCCGCCTGGCGGCGGAGAGGACCCCTCACCCCTCCCGGTCGCCTCCTCCCCGATCCCGTTCTCACAGATCTCTCCTGTTCTTTGCCCTCCCCCATTGACTCCACAGCGCTGCTTGCGTTTCTAAAATCCTGTGAAATACTAGTAACAGGAGCGCAATAAAATACAGAGGGCACCTTGGTTTATTTGATTGCAGATTTTCTGTAAAGTTTACTAAGAAATGACGGGTTTAAATCAAGCTTCACTCACAATGATCCGGGATAGGACAAGCTCCCATCCAATTCGGCTGCATTATGTGTGTGTAATCTGATGGCAAAGGAGTGGTTGAGATGAAACGAGGTAGAGAATCACTGCTCTCATCTCCATCCCACAAGTCCAGTTCTACCGCAGGAAGGGCAGTTTCTTGGCATGGAACTGGAAAGGAGGCAAAGTTTTACCTCTCCGCTTTTAGGGGTTCTCCTCTGGGCCTGAGCATTAAACTGACGTAAGATAGATTAACAAGAGAAAAACCGTGAGGAAAAACTCAAACCGTTTTTCCTCTGCTCTCATACCAACATCATCAACACAGAAGAGTTCTGTGATCAAATGTGTGGGGTTTTTTCCCCACACCCCAAGCAGGAGACACCAGCTGGGTGTGCCCTAATTCAAGTCCATTGTGATGTATTCTCTGGAGATAGCCTCAGATCCTGCACTTTGAAGGCTCAGTCCCAAGACTACTCTCCCCTTCAGACACCAGTCATAAGTTCAGGTACCCTGAGCTTCTGACCAACAGGTTTCAAGCTGGGGCTCCAACCATCCACCCTTTGTGTTTCATTAATTTGCTAGAGTGGCTCACAGTACTCAGGGAAATACTTACCTTTCCTGGCTTATTAGAAAGGATCTTAAAAAGGGTATAGATGAAAAGATGCATAGGATCAGTTGTATGAGAAGAGGCAGGAGTCTTCTTCGATGCTCTCCTCCCACACTCCACGCTCCAGGAATGTCTTTGTGTTAAGTTATCCCTCCAAATCCTGTCCTTTTGGATTTTTGTGGAGGATTCATTAAATAAGTACGATTGACTAAACAATTGGCCATTGGTGATCCATTTGAGATTCAGCCCCTTTCCCCTCCCAGCGATGGGGGATAAGGATGAAAGTCCCGCCCTGTCCGGAAGTTATCAATTTTTTTTTTTTTTTTTTTTTTTAGAAGGAGCCTTGCCCGGTTGCCCAGGCTAGAGTGCTGGAATGCCATGGCATGATCTCGGCTCACTGCAACCTCTGCCTCTGCCTCCATGCCTGGCTAAGTTTTTGTGTTTTTAGTAGAGACAGGGTTTCACCATGTTGCCGGGGATAGTCTCAAACTCTTGACCTCAGGTGATCCACCTGCCTCAGCCTCCCAAAGTGCTAGGATTACAGCCATGAGCCACCATGCCCCGCCTAGTTTTTGTTTTTTAAATGGTTTTAGTTAAAAATAATCTTTGTGGGCTGGGAGGATGGCTCACGCCTGTAATCACAGCACTTCGGGAGGCCAAAGCAGGCGGATCACCTGAGTTCAGGAGTTTGAGACCAGCCTGGGCAACTTGGTGAAACCCTATCTCTACTAAAAATACAAAAAAATTAACTGGGCATAGCTGAGCCTGGTGACAGGCACCTGTAATCCCAGCTACTCTCGGGAGGCTGAAGTAGGAGAATCATGTGAACCCAGGTGGCAGAGGTTGCAGTGAGCCCAGATCAGGCCACTGGACTCCAGCCTGGCTGACAGAGTGAGACTCCGTCTCAAAACAAAACAAAAAATAATAATAATCCTTGCCCCAAAGTGGTATAATTTGGGGTGGCATATTCTCCCATCCTTCAGAACACCAAGCCTCACCTATAACCTTTTCTCCCCTATTCCCAACCTGTTATATCCATCTCCTTTTCCTTTTTCCACCACTCTGGCTGTGCTTAGAGCTACTAGTGTTAGGATCACCTATTAGAATAGGATTTTTTTTTTTGAGATGGAGTCTTGCTTTGTCACCCAGGCTGGAGTGCAGTGGCGCAATCTTGGCTCACTGCACCCTCCATCTCCTGGGTTCATGCAGTTCTCCTGCCTCAGCCTCCCGAGTAGCTGGGATTACAGGCCTGCACCACCACGACCAGCTAATTTTGAACTCCTGACCTCAATCCACCCACCTCAGCCTCCCTAAGTGCTGAGATTACAAGCATGAGCCACCACACCTGGCCTAGAAATCAGATTTTTTTTTTTTTTACAACTAAAAGCTGTTTACTGCAACCTCCACTAGGGGTGAACCAGAAGCCCAGATGTTAAGTGACTTAACCTGAAGCCCGGATGTCAAGGTCAGTGGCAGAACAAATACTCAGGGTTCCTGATTCTCCTCCAGTTCTGTGCACTGGAGAGGCGTTGACCTTTACACCCTAGCCCAGCATCCAGCCACATTCCAGAAACTACTCCCCACTCCTAGCCTGCTGAAACCTATGTTCTCTTTAAGGAAGAGAATACTCAAAATTAAAACCAACAAGATTAGAGAAGGGAATGAAGGATTCAGAAGAGTCACGAAAGGTAAGTAGAAGCCCGGAAGTAAAGGATCAATCTAAGATTTATGTATGGAAACTCCAATAGGGAGGAGGCCTTTTATCTTGTTTGTTTCAGTCATGGGCAGGCATCTCATTTTCACTAAAAACAGAGCTAGTAATAGCCTTGCAAATGTCCCATTCTCACAAATCTATCCCTTCATTTACTCCTCCACTAAAGACATTATAAAGAGGAGACATTATTAAAATTTCCTTTTGCCCAAATGAGTAAATCTCTTTAACTATTTATTACAAAGAACTATAATTAAATGGTTTTTTTTCTTCTTTTGAGTTTTTTATCTTATTTTATTTTATTTTATTTTTGAGACAGGGTCTCACTCTGTCACCCAGGTTGGAGAGCAGTGGCATGATCTTGGCTCACTATAGCCTCAACCTCCAGGGCTCAATTGATCCTCCCATCTCACCCTCCCAAGTAACTGGGCTACAGGCACATGCCAGGGCACCAGGCTAATTTTTGTATTTTTAGTAGAGGCAGGGTTTCGCCATGTTGCCTGGGCTGGTCTTGAACTCTGAGCTCAAGCAGTCCTCCCACCTCTGCTTCCCGAAGTGCTGGGATTACAGACATGAGGCACCATGCCCAGCTGCTTATTTTAATCAAAATGAAAATTCAGGCTGGGCACGGTGGCTCATGCCTGTAATCCCAGCAGGCGTGAGCTACCTGGGAGGATCGCTTGAGCCAGGGAGGTGAAGGGCGTAATGAGCTGTAATTGCATCACTGCACTCCGGCCTGGGTGACAGAGCAAGACCCTGTCTAAAATAAAACTATATTAAAAAATAAGGCCGGGCGCAGTGGCTCAAGCCTGTAATCCCAGCACTTTAGGAGGCCGAGACGGGCGGATCACAAGGTCGGGAAATCGAGACCATCCTGGCTAACACGGTGAAACTCCGTCTCTACTAAAAAATACAAAAAAAAAAAAAAAAAAAAACTAGCTGGGCGAGGTGGCGGGCGCCTGTAGTCCCAGCTACTCAGGAGGCTGAGGTAGGAGAATGGCGTAAACCCGGGAGGCGGAGCTTGCAGTGAGCTGAGATCCGGCCACTGCACTCCAGCCTGGGTGACAGAGCGAGACTCCGTCTCAAAAAATATATATAATAATAAAATAAAATAAAATAAAATAAGACCGGGCACGGTGGCTCATGCCTTTAATCCCAGGACTTTGGGAGGCCAAGGCAGGCAGATCACAAGGTCAGGAGTTCAAGACCAGCCTGGCCAACATGGCGAAACCCCATCTCTATTAAACATACAAAAATTAGCCAGGTGTGGTGGCATATGCCTGGGGTCCCAGCTACTCAGGAGGCTGAGGCAGGAGAATTACTTGAACTCAGGAGACAAAGGTTGCAGTGAGCCAAGATCACACCACTGTACTTCAGCCTGGGTGATCAAGCAAGACTCAGTCGCAAAAAATAATAATAATAAATTTAAAAAAGAAAATGAAATAAAATAAGTGGCTGGGCACGGTGACTCATGCGTGTAATCTCAGCACTTTGGGAAGCTGAGGCAGGCAGATCACTTGAGGCCAGGAGTTCGAGACCAGCCTGGCCAAGATGGTGAAATCCTGTCTTTACTAAAAATACAAAAAATTAGCTGGGCATGGTGGCACACACCTGTGGTCCCAGCTACTTGGGAGACTAAGGAATGAGAATCACTTCAACCCAGGAGGCAGAGGTTGCTGTGAGCTGAGATTGCACTACTGCACTCCAGCCTGGGTGACAGAGCAAGACTGTCTCAAAAAATAAAATAAAATAAAATAAAATAAAATAAAATAAAATAAAATAAAATAAAGTAGAATAAGGGATCCATCTTCTAAAGCTTAGAAATCTTGTTACAAAGAGACCTAAGTGGTTTAATGATAAACTGATTATTATGCTACTAGTTATAATACTAGCTCTTCCTCCAAGCTCTATTCTTTCTCAAGAGTGTCAACTTAGAAAAGATTTTAGACAGAATTTAGTAGGTATGAGTTTATTCTGGCTTACTTCGTGGGAGGAAATCTTTTAAATCTCAACATATATAACCACATTTAAAATAAAAACCAATAATAATTAATACCTTGCATTTTTAAAGTGCTCTCACATACTTACGTATGATTAGATGCTATTTGTGGACAAGTAGAGGATGGTATTATTTTCCAAATTTCACAAATGAGGAAATTTGTGGCAGAGCACTTAACTGAGAAGACGTGATCTCCAGTTAAGCTATGAAACTTAGTTTCTTTTATTTATTTATTTATTTATTATTTTTTAGACGGAGTCTCGCGATCTCGGCTCACTGCGAGCTCCGCCTCCTAGGTTCACGCCATTCTCCCATCTCAGCCTCCCAAGTAGCTGGGACTACAGGTGCCTGCCCCCCACGCCCGGCTAATTTTTTGTATTTTTGGTAGAGACGGGTTTTCAACATGTTAGCCAGGATAGTCTTGATCTCCTGACCTTGTGATCTGCCCGCCTCGGACCCCCAAAGTGCTGGGACTACAGGCGTGATCCACTGCACACGGCCCGAACCTTAGTTTCTTTAACACAGGCTGCTGAAATAAATGGTATATATATGAAGGTGTTTTCTAACTCTATGGATATATGATTTAGTGAAATGGTAACAATACTAGATCTAGTGATAGTGACAGGAGACAACCAAATGCCTAGGCAGTTAGGGGTGGGTCCCCAGTGAAACCCTACCTCCAAGCCAAAAACAGTTTAAAGCTTGAAAACCTAGCTACAAATTAAGTCCTCGGACCAGATTGAGAACTTGTCTTCCCATTTGGCATCCTTTCTTCTGATTGATCCCCACCCTTCACCTATTTTACATATACCTGATTTTACATATTCCTGATTGATTTTCTACACTGTCATGCCCACCTTTGAGTGACGTCTTTGCTTTAACCTTTTTTGTGTAGTCACAAACCAGTCTGCACATATTGCCCGTCCTGTGCCTATAAAGACGCCAGACTCAGTCAGTAGAGCAGGAGACAGCCTGACTTTGGGGAAGATGACCTGTCCTTCCTGTCCCTTCTCCAGCTCCCCTCTCTGCTGAGAGTCGTTTTCATCACTCAAAAAAATTCTCTGCCCTCAACATCCTTCTTTTTTTTTTTTTTGAGACAGAGTCTTGCTCTGCTGCCCAGGCTGGGGTGCAATGGTGCAATCTCAGCTCACTGCAACCTACACCTCCTGGGTTCAAGCGATTCTCCTCCCTCAGCCTCCTAAGTAGTTGGGATTATAGGCACCTGCCACCATGCCCAGCTATTTTTTTGTATTTTTAGTAGAGATGGATTTTCACCATGTTGGCCAGGCTGATCTCAAACTCCTGACTTCAGGTGATCCACCCACCTCAGCCTCCCAAAGTGCTGGGATTACTGGCATGAGCCACCACACCTGGCCCTCCATCCTTCAGTCCTCCATGTGACCTCATTCTTCTTGGACACCGGACAAGAGCTTGGGACCCACCAAGTACAGGTACCCAGAAAGACTGTCACACTGGTCCTTTGCCCTAGCCAGTGGAAGGCAGCTGCCCCACATGACAAGGCAAGGGGCCAACTGAGCTACTAACATACTGCTGTTTGTGAATGATAAAACTAAAGGAGCACTGTAACACCCACTCTGAGGCTTCAGGGTCATAGGTACCTTCACCTGGGCACTGCAATGTTCCTCTTGAGGCGACATGCCTGGTCTGGCCGCAGGACCCACACAGAGTTTGCTCCTGTGCCAGTGCCCAGAGTGGCTGGCTGGATCTTGAACTTGCTCACTCATGTGCTCCCTCCCACAAGTGGTTGAGTGTGGTGGGCCTAGAAGACAAGGTGCCTCCTTCCGTGAGTTTGTTTAAGGGGCCAAGAAAAATCCTGCATCATTAGGAGCCAGATCTCCCAGCTTCCAGCCTTGGAATCTTCTAGGGGAGACAGATACTATGAGTTATTAAGCATCTACTATACCAAGCCTTTTATATTTATTATTTCAACAACCATTTAAGTGTTGTAACTAAAAATTATCACTATTATTATTATTTTTTTTTTTTGAGACAGGGTCTCACTCTGACACTGAGGCTGGAGTGCAGTGGCATGATCATGGCTCACTGAAGCCTTGACTTCCTGGGCCTAAGCAATCCTCTTGCCTCAGCCTCCCGAGTAGCTGTCGTAGCTGATTTTCCATGCCTTCCTATTAACAAAAAAAACTCCAACCAGGTTTGTCTAATGCCAGTTCCATACCCTTTCCTTTACCATATTTGTGTTCCATTATGGATCACAAAAGTCTTCTCATTTAAATTTAGGTTGTATATTGTCATTATTAAAGTAGTGCTCCTCTTTGTTTTGCCTGTGGTTGCTAAAAGAAAAAAAGAGAGAGAAAGAAAAAAACCAAAGTGTTGGCCAATATGGTGGCTCATGCCTGTAATCCCAGCACTTTGGGAGGCAGAGGCGGGTGGATCATCTGAGGTCAGAAGTTTGAGACCAGCCTGAACAACATGGTGAAACCCTGTCTCTTCTAAAAATACAAAAATTAACCTGGTGTGGTTGTGCACACCTGTAGTCCCAGCTACTCAGGACGCTGACACAGGAGAATCACTTGGACCTGGGAGGCGGAGGTTGCGGTGAGCAAAGATTGTGCCACTGCACTCCAGCCAGGGCACTAGAGTGAGACTCTGTCTCAAAAAAGAAAAAACAACAACAACAACAAAAAAAACATTGCCATTCCTTATGGGTCTTATAGATGCAACTCCCTGCTGGGAACCTGAGCCCTTTTTTTTTTGCCAGGAAAGGTAAAATCATCTGGGGATAGAACATTAAAATGTACAGGTTAATAGAATTATGAAATTTAAGATGTTTAAACAGGGTTTAGGTAACGTAGTTGTAATCCCTTTACCTTATGAAATGGGTATATGAAAATGTCTTATGAAAATGGGTATCGTATCTAGCTGGGGGATGTTTCCCCTACCTAGTACTATAAAACTGAAGGCATGTATATCTCCTCTTTTGAAAAATGTTAGTTGGACATGTTAATGGGAAATAGTAAATTCTCCTGAGCCCACAAAGTGTAGGGTAGAAGGTAGAGTGCTAATTGGGACAAATCATACCCTTCATAGCCCTTTGTGGGGTGTTTATTGGGGATAATGGCAAAAAAACAAAACAAAAAACCCTTATGAGTACTTCCCAATGACAACTACTGGACTAGAGAATTTCCACTTAACGTGCATATACTGCCTTGCTACGAAACGTTAACTGAAGCTACCCCTATGCTAATTGAAATAATGGTGCCCAAAAGAGTTCCATGATAAAATAAAATCTTGCCACCTGGGGATACAAGGAGGAGATACTCATAAGCAGGGAGCCTCTTTCTCCTTGGGACTAATTCTAACTATGTGTGTGAGGAGCTGCCAAATTCCGCAGTGCCTGATAGACAGCTCTCATTCATGAGCTGTTTGGCTTTTGAAGGGCATTTCCAAGGTAAACAAACATCTTGTTGGAAACTCCTGCCCTCAAGTGATCCGCCCACCTTGTCCTCCTAAAGTGCTGAGATGACAGGCATGAGCCACCACACCCGGCCAGGAACAGCAAACTTGATAAGGTTTCTCAAACAGTCCTATGATTCTGCACGAGGGAAATTCATGTAAAAGGGGACCTCTTAATCTCCAAATTTCCCATGACCTGGGTAATAGGCATCTTCAGCAGGAGGATATCCCAGTTATCATAAAGCCAGTCAATGCTCGCATATGAAGCATATCATTCAATCACTGCTTCATCTGGGGGACTTCACTTGGTATTTTATAGGGAGAGCTTGGTAGTCCCCTTCATAGGGCAAACAGACCTTACATTGGCATTTGTCTGGTCCAGTAGCTGATCATTCTTTCAGGAATAACCTCCTGTGCATTTGGATTACATATACTTATCAGTGCTTGTTCAATAGTGAGCTGTGGGCTCTGCATTAATCCAAACAACTTTTTCAATTCTGTAGCATTTAAAATTAAGGATTTTGCCCATAAATTGTTTCTTTTTACAATCCACTGTAGTAAAGATTTTTTAAGAAACTGATGATACCAATCTACAAAATGGAACCATTCCTTTACATTATACCCTCTGGGTTTGTTTTTTTTTGTTTTGTTTTGTTTTGTTTGTTTGTTTTGAGGTGGAGTCTTTTTTTTTTTTTTTTTTTTTTTTTTTTGAGACGGAGTCTCGCTTCGTCGCCCAGGCTGGAGTGCAGTGGCGCAATCTCGGCTCACTGCAAGCTCCGCCTCCCGGGTTCACGCCATTCTCCTGCCTCAGCCTCCCGAGTAGCTGGGACTACAGGCGCCCACCACTGCGCCCGGCTAATTTTTTCTATTTTTAGTAGAGACAGGGTTTCACCATGGTCTCGATCTCCTGACCTTGTGATCCGCCCGCCTCGGCCTCCCAAAGTGCTGGGATTACAGGCGTGAGCCACCGCGCCCGGCCTTGAGGTGGAGTCTTGCTCTGTCACCCAGGCTGGAGTGCAGTGGCACGATCTTGGCTCACTGCAACCTCCACCTCCCAGGTTCAAGCAGTTCTCCTGCCTCAACCTCCCAAGTAGCTGGGGCTACAGGCGCCCACTAGCACGCCCAGCTAATTTTTGTATTTTTGGTAGAGATGAGGTTTCACCATATCAGCCAGGCTAGTCTTGAATTCCAGACCTTGTGATCCGCCCGCCTTGGCCTCCCAAAGTGCTGGGATTACAGATGGGAGCCACCGAGCCCAGCCTACCCTCTGGTTTTAATAGTTACTTGGTTTTGCCGTTCACCCATATTGACTATCTTCTTGGAAGCCACAGGTCTTAGAGATAAACTTGTTTCCCTGTCTTAATTGTTTTTTAACCATTACTTTTACTTGTATACTTTTTCCTTCAGCTTAAAGTGACTCAAATTGTTTCTTAACTAGAAAGAAACACACTTTTTGTTTTTTGCAAAATCCTTATCCTTGTGTTTTAGAAACTTCACCAAAAACATTTTTTGTGCTCCATTTTAATTTAGTAACCCAAATTTCCTATGGAAAAAAAACCCGAGGTTTTAACATAATATGACTTTTTTTTTTTGAGACGGAGTCTCCCTTTGTTGCCCAGGCTGGAGTGCAGTGGTGCGATATCGGCTCACTGCAAGCTCTGCCTCCCGGGTTCACGCTATTCTCCTGCCTCAGCCTCCCAAGTAGCTGGGACTACAGGTGCCCGCCAGCACGCCTGGCTAATTTTTTGTATTTTTAGTAGAGACGGGGTTTCACCGTGTTAGCCAGGATGGTCTTGATCTTCTGACCTCGTGATCCGCCCACCTTGGCCTCCCAAAGTGCTGGGATTACAGGCGTGAGCCACCGCGCCTGGCCAGACTTTTTTTTTTGTTTAAGGCAGAGTCTCACTCTGTTGCCCAGGCTGGAGTGCAATGGCAAGATCTCAGCTCACCGCAACCTCCACCTCCCGAATTCATGTGATTCTCTTGCCTCAGTCTCCTGAGCAGCTGGGATTACAGGCATATGCCACCACACCAGGCCAATGTTTGTATTTTTAGTAGAGATGGGGTTTCACCATGTTGGTCAGGCTGGTCTCGAACTCCTGACCTCATGATCCAGCCGCCTCGGCCTTCCAAAGTGCTGGGATTACAGGTGTGAGCCACCATGCCTGGCCCATTATCATTTTTTTTTTTAACGATGCTTCCTGGCCAAGCGCGGTGGTTCATGCCTGTAATCCCAGCAGTTTGGGAGGCCGAGGTGGGTGGATCACCTGAGGTCGGAAGTTCAACACCAGCCTGACCAACATGGAGAAATCCCACCTGTACTAAAAATACAAAATTGGCAGGGGGCGGGGGGTGGGGTAGTGTCAAATGCCTGTAATCCCAGCTACCTGGGAGGCTGAGGCAAGAGAATCGCTTGAACCCGGGAGCTGGAGGTTGTGGTGAGCCAAGATCATGCCACTGCACTCCAGCCTGGGCAACAAGAGCAAAACTCCATCTCCAAAAATAAAAATAAAATAAAATGCTTCCCATCTAATTTAGCATATCAAAATCCTGTTTACCTGTCTTTTGGATGCTTCAGGGGCCCTCTGTAATATCCCAGAATTAGAGGTCAGGAAAGACAATTTTGAAGATGAACTTTGGTTTCAGGAGGCCTGTCAAACATGTTAAAGGTTTAAAACACTTGATATTATAAAGTAGGATTCCAGGTCACAATAAGTCATTCATTTAGTCAAAATGATGACTCAAACATTTTTAAAAAGCGAAAACCTTTACTAATTGATGGAGGGAAAATTTAGCTTTCCAAACAATCTGTCTCTTGTCTTTCCCTTGTTTTGCCTGTTGTTTATTCAAAAGGCAAACAAAAATCTTTCATTATCCTTTAATATTACATGAAAATCTTGTTCAAGAGAGAAAGCCAAATTTCATCCTTGTATAAGTGCACTATTAATGTAAACTCAATTTTTTAATAAAACATTATAGAAAAAACTATTCAGTCTTTATTTATTTTTTTATTTTTTATTTTTTATTTTTTTTGAGATGGAGTCTCGCTCTGTCGCCCAGGCTGGAGTGCAGTGGCGCAATCTCAGCTCACCTCCGCCTCCCAGGTTCACACCATTCTCCTGCCTCAGCCTCCTGAGTAACTGGGACTACAGGCGCCTGACACCTCACCCAGCTAATTTTTTTTTTTTTTTGGTATTTTTAGTAGAGACAGGGTTTCACTATGTTAACCAGGATGGTCTTGATCTCCTGACCTCGTGATCCGCCTGCCTCAGCCTCCCAAAGTGCTGGGATTATGGGCGTGAGCCACCACACCTGGCCAAACGTTAGCAAAAAATGGACAGCTATTCAGTCTTAATCAATTTGACCATAAGGTGAGATTCTCATAAACCTTGTATAACCCTTTACAAATTGTTGTTAAAGAGTAGATCGGAGCTCTCAGAAAACCCTATTTGGCTTTCATTCCAGTGTTCAATTTAAATTTAGTCAATATGTTCACACATAGAATTTCTTTTACAAGATTAATTTTTCACAAACCTTCCACAACTTGCTCAAACCTTTAGCTTTATCCTACATAATTTAAAACAATCCTTGCCTGTAATCCCAGCACTTTGGGAGGCCGAGGCGGGCGGATCACAAGGTCAGGAGATCGAGACCATGGTGAAACCCTGTCTCTACTAAAAATAGAAAAAATTAGCCGGGCGCAGTGGTGGGCGCCTGTAGTCCCAGCTACTCGGGAGGCTGAGGCAGGAGAATGGCGTGAACCCGGGAGGCGGAGCTTGCAGTGAGCCGAGATTGCGCCACTGCACTCCAGCCTGGGAAACGAAGCGAGACTCCGTCTCAAAAAAAAAAAAAAAAAAAAAAAAAAAAAACAATCCTTTAACCCTGTAGACTAGGCAAAAATTTACATTCCCATGCCTTCTTGTAATCTTTTACTAAAAGCACATTTCAGTTTCCTTATACACTTTTCAAATAAACTGTTTATTTCCCACAAGTCTCAATTACATGTTACAATGCTAACTCTTACCAATTTTTTTTTTTTTCTTAATGAAAAACCTGGTAAGTAAGTAATTGTAATTATGTACTAGGTGTGGAGCCCAGGACACCAGACAGAAGTACACATAAAGTCTGACTCTTTCCAGCATTACCAGGGGGAATGGCTAACTACATATGTCCTCAGGCTTTACATAGAATCTAATGGCTCCAAAGCAGGTAAGTTGAACAATTTTCAAAAGTTAAAGAAGCAGTTTATTACCTTAAAGAATTTAGCAAATCTATGGCTGGGCACGGTAGCTTACACCTATAATCCCAGCACTTTGGGAGGCCAAGTCGGGTGGATCATGAGGTCAGGAGATTGAGACCATCCCGGCTAACAAGGTGAAACCCTGTCTCTACTAAAAATACAAAAAAATTAGCTGGGCGTGGTGGCGGGTGCCTGTATTCCCAGTTACTCGGAAGGCTGAGGCAGGAGAATGGCGTGAACCCAGGAGGCAGAGCTTGTAGTGAGCTGAGACTGAGCCACTGCACTCTAGCCTGGGTGACAGAGCGAGACTCTGTCTCAAAAAAAAAAAAAAAAAAAAAAATTACTTCAGATCCCACTTTTTTTGGTTTTAAATGAACCCTGTTTACTCAGCTTCAACAATTTTCAACATTTTACGAATCTTCTTTCATTTATCCTCCCCACCCTAAGGTTTGTGGGAGTCTTTTAAATCAAATCCTAGATATTGTATAATTTCTTTTTTTTTAATACTTTATATTCTAGGGAACATATGCACAATGTGCAGGTTTGTTACATATGTATACATGTGCCATGTTGGTGTGCTGCACCCATTAACTCTTCATTTATATTAGGTATATCTCCTAATGCTATCCCTGACCCCTCCCCCCACCCCACAACAGGCCCCGGTGTGTGATGTTCCCCTTCCTGTGTCCAAGTGTTCCCATTGTTCAGTTCCCACCTATGAGTGAGAACATACGGTGTTTGGTTTTCTGTTCTTGCGATAGTTTGCTGAGAATGATGGTTAACAGCTGCATCCATGTCCCTAAAAGGACATTAAGTCATCCTTTTTAATGGCTGCATAGTATTCTATGGTGTATATGTGCCACATTTTCTTAATACAGTCTGTCATTGATGGACATTTGGGTTGGCTCCAAGTCTTTGCTATTGCAAATAGTGCTGCAGTAAACATACATGTGCATGTGTCTTTATAGCAGCATGATTTATAATCCTTTGGGTATATACTCAGTAATGGGATGGCTGGGTCAAATGGTATTTCCAGTTCTAGATCCTTGAGGAATCGCCACACTGTCTTCCACAATAGTTGAACTAGTTTACAGTCCCACCAACAGTGTAAAAGTGTTCCTATTTCTCCACATCCTCTCCAGCACCTGTTGTTTCCTGACTTTTTAACGATCGCCATTCTAACTGGTGTGAGATGGTATCTCACTGTGGTTTTGATTTGCATTTCTCTGATGGCCAGTGATGATGAGCATTTTTTCATGTGTCTGTTGGCTGCATAAATGTCTTCTTTTTCTTCTTTTGACAAGTGTCTGTTCATATCCTTTGTCTACTTTTTGATGGGGTGGTTTGATTTTTTTCTTGTAAATTTGTTTGAGTTCTTCGTAGGTTCTGGATATTAGCCCTTTGTCAGATGAGTAGATTGCAAAAACTTTCTCCCATTGTGTAGGTTGCCTGTTCGCTCTGATGGTAGTTTCTTTTGCTGTGCAGAAGCTCTTTAGTTTAATTAGATCTCATCTGTCAATTCTGACACTGTCTACCTGGAGATGGCATTAGATCCCACCAGTTGAGGGCTCCGTCCCACAAGACTGCCCACTACTTCTGATGCCAGTTGTAAGCTCCATATTGTTTTACTTGTGCTTCTGACCAGTCAACAATACATTGGGCTTCCCAAAACCCTCTCAGTAGGTTTGATTTATTTGCTAAAGTAGCTCACAGAACTCAGGGAAATACATTTACTGGTTTATTATAAAATATATTACAAAGGTTACAGATAAAGGGATTCATAGGGTGAGTTATGGGGGAAGGCACATGGTGTTTCCATGCTCTCTCTGGGTATGGCACCCTCCAGGAACCTCCATGCATTTAGCTATCCAGAAGCTCCCTGAAGCCAGCTGTTCTGGGTTTTTATGGAAGCTTCAGTGTGTAAACATGATTGATTAAATCATTGGCCATGAGTGATCAACTTGATCTTCAACCCCTCAGAGGTTTGGGGGTGAGGTTGAAAGTCCCAACCCTCTAATGATGCTTTGGTCTTTCCAGTGACCAGCCCCCATCCTGAAGTTACCCAGGACCTGCCAGTCACCAGTCAACTCAATAGTATACATAAAGACACTGATGACTTTGGAGGTTCCAAGGATTTTAGGAGTTGTATGACAGGAGACAGGAACAAAAACCAAATATATATTTCACAATATCCCATAAAGCCTCAAAGGAATTGGAAAAGAAATTCTGATCCATGCTACGAAATGAATAAACCTTGAAAATATTATGCTAGATGAAAGAAGCCAGACACAAAAGGACAAATATTGTATGACTCCTTTTTTTTTTCTCTTAAGACGGAGTCTCGCTCTGTCGCCCAGACTATAGGCTGTAGTGCAGTGGCGTGATCTTGGCTCACTGCAAGCTCCGCCTCCCGGATTCACGCCATTCTCCTGCCTCAGCCTCCTGAGCATCTGGGACTACAGGTGTCTGCCACCACGCCTGGCTAATTTTTTGTATTTTTAGTAGAGATGGGGTTTCACCGTGTTAGCCAGGATGGTCTCGATCTCCTGACCTCATGATCCATCTGCCTCGGTCTCTCAAAGTTCTGGGATTACAGGCATGAGCCACCACGCCCAGCCCTGTATGACTCCTTTTATATAAGGTACCTAGAATAGTCAAATTCATGGAGACGGCAAGAACAATGCTGGTGTCCCCAGGGCTGGGGCAAGGGGGTAAGGGGATGTTATTGTTTAATAGCTACAGATTTTCAGTTGGGGATGATGAAAAGTTCGGCAGTTGGATAGTGGCTTTGGTTGTACAACAATGTGATGTATTTAATGCCACTAAACTATACACTTTAAACTGGTTAAAATGGTAAAATTTTATGTTATAGATATATTTTAACAGTTTAAAAAAAAACAAAAAAAAAAACAAGGACAGGCATAGTGGCTCAAGCCTGTAATCCCAGCACTTTGGGAGGCCGAGGTGGGCAGGTCACTTGAGGTCAGGAGTTCGAGACCAGCCTGGCCAACATGATGAAACCCCGTCTCTACTAAAAATACAAAAATAAGCCAGGCATGGTGGCACATGCCTGTAATCCCAGCTACTCAGGAGGCTGAAGAAGGAGAATTGCTTGAACCTGGGAGGCAGAGGTTGCCGTGAGCTGAGATCACACCACTGTACTCCAGCCTGGGTGACAAACCGAGACTCCATCTCAAAAAAAAACCCAAAAAACAAAAAACAAAACTAATAGCCATTTCCCAAACACTACCAGCCCAATCTGTTGATAGCATGATGCTGAGTTTACTATTTACCATAGTAAGGAAGAGCACCACCTGAACAGAGCTTTGGGAATTCTCAGAAGGGGAAGGTAAGACCAAAATTTATTGATCTAGTAACTGGCCACTGAATATTAAAACATTTTTTATTGAGAATTGGAAGTTTGGTTTAAGGCATTTCTTTCAATACAGGGTTCTTGATAAGGGTTGAGTAGGAATCATAATACAACTGTAGGAGTGAAGGAAATGTTTCCCTCCCCCTACAAAGGTTTGACTCTGCTGAAATTAACTGACAATAGATTAATATGAGAAAAGGCATGCAAATTTATTAATGTGCATAAGAATGGGAGTCATACAAAATATGAGACTCAAACAAGGACAAGATTGTTGAGGCTTAAATAACCTCTTCAGGGGTGTGCAGTGGTATACACCTGTAGTTCTGAGGCAGGAAGATCCCTTGAGCCCAGGAAATGGAGACCAGCCTACTCAGCAAGACCCTGTCTCAATAAATAAATAAATAAGAAAAGTTGCATGCTGAGCTTAATACCTAGGTGATGGGTTGATAGGTGCAGCAAACCACCATGGCACACATTTACCTATGTAACAAACCTGTACATCCTGCACATGTACCATGGAACTTAAAAATTAAAATTAATAGAAAAAGAAGGAAAGAAAAAAGCAAATCCTCTTCACAGGGAAGAGGAAAAGGAGATGTATAGATGATTTTGAGGGGTGGTAAATGATCTTCAGTGAAACTTGTCATGCGCATCCATGTGAAGAGACCACCAAACAGGCTTTGTGTGAGCAATAAAGCTTTTTAATCCCCTGGGTGCAGGCGGGCTGAGTCTGAAAAGAGAGTCAGCGAAGGGAGATAAGGGTGGGGCCGTTTTATAGGATTTGGGTAGGTAAAGGAAAATTACAGTCAAAGGGGGGTTGTTCTCTGGTGGGCAGGAGTGGGGGTCACAAGTTGCTCAGTGGGGGAGCTTTTTGAGCCAGGATGAGCCAGGAAAAGGACTTTCACAAGGTAATGTCATCACTTAAGGCAAGGACCGGCCATTTTGACTTCTTTTGTGGTGGAATGTCATCAGTTAAGGCGGGGCAGGGCATTTTCACTTCTTTTGTGATTCTTCAGTTACTTCAGGCCATCTGGGCTTATTCATGCAAGTCACAGGGGATGGGATGGCTTGGCTTGGGCTCAGAGGCCTGACAAAACTTAATGAACCCAAAGAAGAGACAATGGACTGGGACAAAGTTCCTCTGAGTTCTTGGGGAGGTGGTGGCAAAGTTTTGGAAGATGAGGGGCAGAACTGCACTGTGAACAAGGGTTGTCTTATGCAGATAATGTCTCCCAGGTAAGCTCTTGGAGCTGTCCTCAGAAGAATAGAGGAGGAGTCTGTGTAGGCATGGTGATGACTTTTAGTCTCTTCACTTTTCTGGTAGTTTTTCCTGGTTGAAACTCCTAGGCTAGGAGGTCTTAAAACAATTGCGTCCTTTTGGATAGAAATTTCTTCTGACGGCTAACCTTTCCTTGTTCTTTAATGAGATTCTTAGGACAGGAGGTCTTAAAACAATTGCAGTTCTTTTGGATAGAAATTTCTTCAGTCAGGCCAGGTGTGATGGTTCATGCCTGTAATCCTAGAACTCTGGGAGGCCAAGGTGGGTGGATCACTTGAGGCCAGGAGTTTGAGACTATCTTGGAAAACATGGCAAAACCCTGTCTCTACTAAAAATACAAAAAATTAGCCAGGTGTGGGGGTGTGTGGCTGTGGTCCCAGCTCCTCAGAAGACTGAGGCACAAGAATTGCTTAAACCCAGGAGTCATAGGTTAGAGTGAGCTGAGATCGTGCCACTGCAGTCCAGCCTGGGCAATGGAGCAAGGCTGTGCCTCAAAAAAAAAAAAAAAAAAAGGTTGAAATGTTCTTATTCAGGTAAAGAAATCCCAGGGAATCTCTCTCTGTGCTTGGGGCTAGAGGAACAAGAGAAGGTTAGAAGGCCTTTGATTCTGAAGCAGCTTCTAAGATCTTCTAATTTCTTTTGATTCACAAGTGCTCAATATACCAAAGCACCTGTTAGTCTGTTTTCACACTGCTATAAAGAAATACCTGAGAATGGGTAATTTATAAAGCAAGAGGTTCAACTGACTCACAGTTCCACATGGCTGAGAGGCCTCAGAAACCTTACAATCATAGTGGAAGGCAAAGGGGAAGCAAGGCACGTTTTACATGGTGGCAGGAGACAGTGAGCAAGCACAGGAGGAACTGCCACTTTTAAACCATCAGATCTCATGAGAACTCATGCACTATCTGAGAAAAGCATGCAGGAAACCGCCCCCATGATCCAATCACCTTCCATCAGGTCCCTCCCTTGACACACGGAGATTACAGTTGGAGATGAGACTTGGGTGGGGACACAAAGCCAAACCATATCAGCACCATACTTTAGAATATTGTCTTATGAGTCCCATACAATGGTCTAGGATTGGTGGAAACAACAAGGCAAGAATTTTAAGAAGAATTTTTTTTTTTTTTTTGAGACGAAGTCTTGCTCTGTCGCCCAGGCTGGAGTGCAGTGGCGTGACCTCAGCTCACTGCAACTTCTGCCTCCTGGGTTCAAGCAATTCTCCTGCCTCAGCCTCCTGAGTAGCTGGGATTACAGGCACCTGCAATCATGCCCAGCTAATTTTTGCATGTTTGTAGAGATGGGGTTTTACCATGTTGGCCAGGCTGGGCTTGAACTCCTGACCTCAGGTGATCCACCCGCCTCAGCCTCCCAAAGTGCTGGGATTACAAGTGTGAGCCACCATGCCGGGCCTTAAGAAGGATTTAAAGAATATTTTTTCAAAAAATAACTTCAAGATGTAACTCACATACCATACAATTCACCCATCTACAGTATACAATTCAGTGGTTTTTAGTATATCCACAGAGTTGAGCAACAATTGCTATAAATTTGAGAACATATTTTTCATGCCAAAAAGAAACCCCCTATACATTTGCGGTCATTCCCCCTTTACCCAAACCCTTCCCATGACCACTACCACTAGGCAGCCACCAATCTGCTTTCTTTTTTCTTTTTTTTTTTTGAGATGGGGTTTCACTCTTGTTGCCCAGACTGGAGTACAATGGTGTGGTCTCAGCTCACTGCAACCTCCACTCCCTGGGTTCAAGCGATTCCCCTGCCTCAGCCTGAGTAGCTGGGATTACAGGCATGTGCCACCACGCCCAGCTAATTTTTTTGTATTTTTAGTGGAGACAGGGTTTCACCATGTCGGCCGGGCTGGTCTCAAACTCCTGACCACAGGCGATCTGCCCACCTTGGCCTCCCAAAGTGCTGGGATTATAGGCATGAACCAACACATCAGACCCTACTTTCCTTTTTAAATTAGAGACAGGGTCTAGCTATTTTGCTCTGGTCGGTCTCAAAGTTCTGGGCTCAAGTGGTTCTCCCACCTCAGCCTCCCAAGTAGCTGGGATTACAGGCGTGCACCTCGGCACACAATATATGGTCCTTTGTGGCTGACTTCTTTCACTTAGCATAATGTTTTTCATGGTCCATGCATGTTATATTATGTATTAGCACTTTATTCTCTTTTATTGCAAAATAATATAATTCAAAGAATTGTAAGGTGTAGGCTCTCTATTGATGCTTTTTTGATGCTTTCTGTTGAATAGTTGATGGGTCTTTTGAGAAATTCCTGTAATGCAGAATCTAACCATTTGCTTGGGCAGGTCAGGAAAAGTACGAAATGCTGAAAAGACAGTGAAGTAGCAGAGTCTTTTTTTTTTCCTGTAGATCTCCTCTGTGCTCAGCAGAGTCTTTCTGTAGGCAATCCAGTATGGTTTTGGTTCTCAGTGATCAGGCTGAGGGAAAGAGGAGAGGACTGCTGTTCTCAGCATTCACTTCATAGGAATAATGCAAATAAAATATTTAAAATGGTGCCCGAAATATATAAATTACTGAGTAAATGTAAATAGTAATTACTATCCATATCTAACATTGAAAGGCAAATTTCTTTTGACGTGCTTTTTGATGTATAGAGGCATAGTTGAAAACTAAAATGAGTCTATGTTCAAACCTTTCCTGAAATAAATGTTTACCCTCTCAATTTAACTGAGAAGGTTTGCAGAGCACTGAAAAAAGTCAAGGTCTAGAACTGCTCCTTCTTCTTTTACCAGAAACAGAAAGATAATAGTGTTAAAAGATGTTAAACAAAAATTATAGAAGGCTATCATTTTGGACTAAATTCCTCCACTAGGCCCTAATAGACCAAACTAAAAATTAAAATGAAGTCATCTAAGCTCACCAAATTGAAACTGACTTGTTATTTGGTCTTTTGGGAAACCGGGAGAAAAAGATTACAGACTAGTTTCCCAAACCGGCCAGTTTCATTTAAAAAAATAAAAAATTTTTAAATTCTTGAGTTTGTACTGGAGGAGAACCACAGGCAAAAGGCCAGTTTCCATCTTCAGTAGGCATGATAACGAAGTTCTCTGTGTTTTTGTTTGTTTTTTTTTTCTTTTCTTTTTTTGAGACAGAGTTTTGCTGTTGTTGCCCAGGTTGGAGTGCAATGGCGTGATCTCGGCTCACCACAACCTCTGTCTCCCGGGTTCAAGAGATTCTCCTGCCTCAGCCTCTCGAGTAGCTGGGATTACAGGCATGCGCCACCATGCCTGGCTAATTTTGTATTTTTAGTAGAAACGGGGTTTCTCCATGTTGGTCAGGATGGTCTTGATCTCCCGATCTCAGGTGATCCACCTGCCTTGGCCTCCCAAAGTGTTGGGATTACAGGCATGAGGCACCGTGCCTGGCCCCCTCTGTTTTAATTTTTACAAAAAAGAGTAAAATGAAGTAACCTGATGTTAACCAGTCAATTATCTTTCTATTTTGTCTCCCTGTTCCTGCCTCAGCCTCCCGAGTAGCTGGGACTACAGGTGCCCACCACCACACTCAGCTAATTTTTTATAATTTTTAGTAGAGGCGGGGTTTCACCGTGTTAGCCGGGATGGTCTCCATCTCCTGACCTCGCAATATGCCCACCTCTGCCTCCCAGAGTGTTGGGATTACAGGCATGAACCACCATGCCCGGCCCTTTTATTTTTTCTAATTTAGACAGAGTCTCGCTTTGTCACCAGGCTAGAGTGCAGTGGTGTGATCTGGGCTCACTGCAACCTCCACCTTCCACATTCTAGCGGTTCTCCTGCCTCAGCCTCCTCAGTGGCTGGGACCACAAGCTTGCGACACCACGCCCAGCTGATTTTTGTATTTTTAGTACAGATGGGGTTTCACCATGTTGGCCAAGATGGTCTCCATCTCTTGACCTCGTGATCTGCCTGCCTCAGCCTCCCAAAGTGCTGAGATTACAAGCCTGAGTCTAGCGCACCGGGCCTTGATCTTTGTTTTTGCTTTCTTCAGTCCTTTATTCTGTCTATAGAGTGAACCTCCTCTGCTCCACTCATTGGAACACTAATTCTACCTTATGGACTAATGTGTTGTCTGATTATAGAATTGCAATAACCCTAATTGAGATCTTTAAATTTGTTGTAATTTTCTCTCTTGACAAGGATAAATTCCAAAGAAGGTAAAATTGAACTATCGTGCAGATAGTGAGGAACTTGTTATGAAAAACAAAAGACATTCCTGTCATTTAGGAAATGCCAAGAGGTTTGAGAGCTCTGTGCCAGGAGCTGGTGACAGAGAACACATGTATCTGATACCTCGGGTTTACTCTAAACAATGGCTTGTTTTCCACTGAAGAAACCCAATTAGTCTTTTTTGCTTATTCCAAGTTTTCTTCCAAATGCTAACATAACTTATTTATTTACTTATTTATTTATTTATTTTTGAGACAGAGTCTTGCTGTGTTGCCTAGGCTGGAGTACAGTGGTGTAATCTTGGTTCACTGCAGCCTCTGCCTCCAAGGTTCAAGCAATTCTCGTGCCTCAGCCTCCCAGGCAGCTGGGATTACAGGCGCATGCCACCATGCCGGGCTAATTTTTGTATTTTAGTGGAGACGGGGTTTGGGGTTTCCCCATGTTGGCCAGGCTGTTCTTGAACTCCTGACCTCAGGTGATCTGCCCACCTTGGCCTCCCAAAATGTTGGGATTATAAGTGTGAGCCACCACGTCCAGCCTAGAACTTATATTTATTATTGTCCCCATTTAGATATGATGAAGTTGAAGCCAAAAAGTAATTACTTGCCAAGGACAACATGGCATGATGTTGGGGGATTCCCCTCCATGAATGTTTAGAAAAGCAGTCTCCCTTATCCCGTCCTGTATCTTGACAACATCCAGGAAATTAAAGAAGCAATACATTCATGGCAGAATTAAAAATAAAGGTTCTGGACTGAATTTGCTGAGCCCAAGAATTAGAAGAGGTTTAAAGGAATTTCTCTGAATCTTAATTACAGATTCAGGCTAATAGGCTTTGTTTGACTCTTCATGTTAAGTTATTAGAGCCATTAGAGTTCAATAATTTGCTGAGACCTAAATACATCCTTTTAATTTTTTATTTTCAGTTTTTCAAAACAGCTTTGTTGTGATATAATTCACATTCCATATATTTCACCCACTAAAAGTGTATAATTCAGGCCAGGCACAGTGGTTCACTCCTGTAATCGCAGCACTTTGGAAAGCAGAAGGATTCCTTGAGGCCAGGAGTTTAAGACTGGCCTAGGTAACACAGTTAGACCCTGTGTTTCCACAAACAATAAAAAAAAATTAATGTATAATTCAATGGTTTTTGGCATATTCAAAGAGTTGTGCAATCATCACTATGATCTAGTTTTATTTTATTTTTTAAAATCTGCATAAATAACTTTAATGATCTAATTTTAGATCATGTTTTTTGCCTCCAAAATAAACTGTCCATTAGCCATTGCTCCCATTCCTATCTCACTGCCCTAACCCTAGGCAAACATTACTTTCTCTTTATTTTATTTCATTTTTAGACATGATCTCAGTCTGTCACATAGGCTGGAGTGCAGTGGTGCAATCGTGCCTCACTACAGCCTGCAAGTCCAGGGCTCGGGCAATCCTCTCACCTCAGCCTCCCAAGTAGCAGAGACCCCAGGCACATGCCATCATGTCCAGCTACTTTTAAAATTTTTTGTAGAGACAAAGTCTTGCTTTGTTGCCCAGGCTGGTTTCAAATTCCTGGCCTCAAGCGATCCACTAGCCTCAGCTTCTCAAAGTATTGGGATTACAAAGGTGTGAGCTACCACACCTGGCCCAAACACTGCTTTCTCTATAGACGCCTATTCTGGACATTTTTTAATTGCTTGATGGGGTCACCTTGCCTACTACACTGACAAAACCAATTCACTGAGACTGTGGTATTGTAGTAAAGAAAGAGTTTAATTGACACTAGGCTAGCCATGTGGTAGACAGAGTTATTACTCAAATCAGTTTCCTGGAAAGCTCAAAGGTTATAGTTTTTCAAGGATAGTTTGGTGGGCAGGGGGCTAGGGAATGAGTGCTGATGATTGGTTGGGGAATTAATCATAGGGGTGTGGAAAATGGTCTTTGTGTGCTGAGTCTGCAATTGGGTTGAGGGCCACAGGACCAGTTGAGTCATGAGTCAGGAGTCTAGGTGGTGTCAGTCTGAAAAACATCTCAAAAGATTCTACAACAGTGACGTTATCTACAGAATTTTGTTATGTTGAACTTTCTGCTTTTATTAGCTATCAATAAAAAAATGGGTATAGCTGTCAATAAAAAAATCCCAAATAAAGGAAACTGTGTTTCAAAAATGATGTTCTACAACTATGTGAGACAAACCAGTAACAACAAAAACTGTATATTTTAAAAAGAAGAAACAAATAATTTGATTTTGGAATTGTGAATGATTTTTTTTTCTTATTTACTTTATTTTATTTTGGAGATGAAGTTTTGCTCTTGTAGCCAAGGCTGGAGTACAATGGCGTGATTGCTCACTGCAACCTCCGCCTCCTAGGTCCAAGCGATTCTCCTGCCTCATCCTCCCGAATAGCTGGGATTACAGGCATGTGCCACCACGCCGAACTAATTTTTGTATTATTAGTAGAGATGGGGTTTCACTGGAGATGTTGTCCAGACTGGTCTCCAACTCCTGACCTCAGGGGATCCGTCTGCCTTGGCTTTCCAAAGTGCTGGGATTATAGACATAAGCCACCATGCCCAGCTACTTTATTTTTTAAGTTTACACTAACATATAGTTGTTTCTATTTGAGAAAAACAAACTGAGTTTTAAAAAAAATGTGGCATGGCCTAAGATAGCCTACCCAGGGAGAAACTCCAGCAGGAGAAAAGCAGTTTCTCTGACAAGTTATCCAACTTAAGAGGCAGCAGGGCATGGCTTGCATTTTGCCAGTTTCCTTAATAGACAAAGAGCACAGATGTATTAGTGTATTTATGTATTAACATGATGCTCACAATGCGGTGTCTATGTGGACCCCATACAAGACAAAACAATGGACTTGAACTAGTGCCAGGCGCCTCTCTCCCTAGGTATAGGGGAAGGAGAACTTGAATAGATGCAGCAGGATTTGGTTCAAGGTCCAGCCTGGAGATATCAGAGCTAACAAGATCCCTTTTGCAGAATCTCCTCTAAGACCAACTCTGTCCCTCCCCTCCTTTTTTTTTTTTTGCCCTAGGAGCAATTTAGTCTCCCTTTCTGTTTTGGTAGATAAAAGCTGCCTGTGGGAATGCAGCAGCTCTTCCTAGTAACCATGGGAACCTTATTGGCATGGCAACCTGGCAGCCATAAGAAAGGCAGCTGGTGGGGCGGAGGGAAGGGAAGAGGTGGGAAGTAGTCCTTAGGAATAGGGGAGGGGAAAGCAGCCTTCCTTCCTGCTCAGAAGAGAAAAAGGAGGAAAGGAAGCCAGCTGGCCCCAAGGAGAATCCTCTGATGAGTTCAAACCTCACTCTTTAATTCAGCTGAGGTGGGCCTTAGAGCAGGGCTGGGAGCCAAAAGTGGAACTAAGATCTAGACCTATTGATATTTTTCTGTTCTGAAGTATAACTCAGGAGCACCAAGAAAAGAGTAGGGGCTGGAGACACAGAGTAAAGGATCCTACAACACGTGTGCAAATTCTGACGTCAAGGTTTGGTTGCAGGCAAAATACCACCCAGAGCTTTTTCGGGCTCTGGAGCCCAAGAACCTTTTATTAAAGACATCTAGGGAAAAGGACATTTTCAGGCAGCACCTAAAGCAAGAAAAAAAAATCTTTGCAATAATGTTGAGAATATTTGGGAATATAGTAAAAGCAGAAACAAACAAATGAAGGGACAAAGAAACCCCCAGATGGATAAAAAGATTATTTTAAACTGAAAACATTTGAGCTACAGCAGATGCAGACAGAAATCATATCTGGACTTCCCCAATCTGACTAAGGCAGAGCCTCCCAAAATACAGCTGCCATTAACCCCCCTTCAGGGGAGTTTCAGGTTTGGGAGAATCCCCAGATTTGGTCTAATTCAGCTTCCAGCCAGGAAGAAGACTGTACATTAGCATCAGAATAAAAAAGCCCAATAGAATCTTCCATACATTCCCACTGAAGCCTTAACCACCATTCCCTTTTGTTAAGCTGGTGCAGTCACACATACCCCTGGCTATTGTTGCCAGGGATTACCCTTTACTGAGTACTCCCCCATGCATGTGTAAATATCCTTGTCTTTTCTCCTGTGGATCTGTCTATCATCAATTAATTTGCAGTCCCCCAGGCCCCAAACACACACTACATCCTAGTTGGTGGAAGAAAAACCTTCCCAACACAAACAAAAACCCATTAGGGACAAATAACTATGGCAGAAGAAGGAGTGAACAGCAGGGTGATTAGCAGAGCCCTGCCAGTACTTGTTTTAGACTCAGCTAAAATCCTTGTCAGTTTTTTTATTTTTATTTATTTACTTTTTTGCGTCAGAGTCTCGCTCTGGTGCCCAGGCTATAGAATGCAGTGGTGCAGTCTCGGCTCACTGCATCCTCTGCCTCCCAGGTTCAAGCGATTCTCCTGCCTCAGCCTCCTGAGTAGCTGGGATTATAGGCGCCCACCACCACACCCAGATAATTTTTGTACTTTTAGTAGAGACAGGGTTTCACTATGTAGGCCAGGCTGGTCTCGAACTCCTGACCTCAGATAATCTGCTCGCCTCAGCCTCCCAAAGTGCTGGGATTACAGGCGTGAGCCACAGCACCTGGCTCAGTCTTGGCTTTTTTTTGACGAACATAGTGGGAACGTGGCTGTCCTGAACTTTGAAGTCAGACTGCTCTCTGAGTTAGAACTCCTGCCCTACCCCTTCTTAGCTGTGTGAGCCTTGAACAAATTATCCCATCCCTGAGAGCCTGTTTTTTCATTTTCCCAAAGGGTAATCATACATACTTTATAAGGTCATTGTGCAAATAAAATGAGGTGAAAAGTTTAATAAACAGTATTGTTCGGTAACACTCCTTACATAGTAAGCACATAAATGGCTGCTCTTGTTAACACTACTTGCTCTTCAGAAATGGATCTGTTTGGGTAGTTCTGTAGCATCACCTGAGATCTGACTAAGTTTTTGTTTGCTTATTTGTTTAAGATGCATTGACTTTTTAAAAATCACACCTTTACTGAGATATAATCGCATACCATAACATTTACCTTTTCATTTATTATTTAGAGACAGAGTCTCGTTTTGCTGCACAGACTAGAGTGCAGTGGTGTGATCATAGCTCACTGCAGCCTCTACCCCTTAGGCTCAAGTGATCCTCCTGCCTTCTTAGTCTCCTAAGTAGCTGGGGCCACAGGTGTGTGCCACCCACCCAGCTAATTTAAAAAAAAAACAAAAAAAAACTTGTTTGTAGAGGTGGGGTCTTACTATGTTGGCTAGTCTGGTCTTGAACTCCTGACTTCAAGCAATCTTCCTGCCTTGGCATTCCAAAGTGCTGGGATTATAAGCATGAGCCATAGCATCCAGCCACTTTTGTGTGTGTGTGTGTGTGTGTGTGTGAGATGGAGTTTCGCTCTTGTTGCCCAGGCTGGAATGCAATGGAGCAATCTTGGCTCACCACAACCTCCACCTCCCAGGTTCAAGCAATTCTCCTGTCTCATCCTCCCAAGTAGCTGGGATTACAGGCATGTGCCACCCTATCTGGCTAATTTTGTATTTTTGGTAGAGACAGGGTTTCTCCATGTTGGTCAGGCTGGTCTCAAACTCCCAACCTCAGGTGATCTGCCCACCTTGGCGTCCCAAAGTGCTGGGATTACAGGCATGAGCCACCATGCCCAGCCAGCCACCCTTTTAAAGTACACAATTCAGTGGCTTTTAGTATAGTCACAGAGTTGTGCAACAATCACATAACTACTTACTTTTACTATCTACCACAATTTAATTTTAGTGCATTTTCATTATCCCCCTCCCCTCCCAAACTAAAGAAACCACACATCCATTAGCAGTCAGTCTCCACAACCCCTGGCAACCACCAATCTACTTTATGTTTCTATTGTGAAAAGAAATTACAGTTTGGGACCCCAAAGTCATTCAGCCAAAGGGAAAAGTAAAGAATCAGATACGCATTTATGTCTGGCAGGTCTGAACCTGTAAAGATAATCTATCAATTTGCATGCCATAGTGATGTTTTAACTGCTTACCAGGAATTTCCTTGTGGGCAAAATATGGGGAAATTCTCAGTGAGCTGTTAAAATGTCACTATGGCAATGCAAATTGTTAGGTCATCTTTACAGATACAGGCCTGCCAGACACAAATGAGTATCTGATTTTTCCTTTACCCCATTTTGTCTGTGTTATCTTATGTAACATGCAGATTCCCCACATTTTTCCTCTGCCCCTTTTGCTTATGTGAAAACTATATGCTTCTCAATATCCCACCCTTTCCTCCTTAAATTTGGAGCCTCAAAATCATCTTCAGAGAAAGGCATAGACCTGTCTCCAGGATGAGTCCTTAACTTTGGCAAATAAATCTCCTAAAACGATTGAGACTTGTCTCCTTTTGTTCAATTGACACTATGTAGACATTTCATGTACATGAAATTATATAACATGTACCTTTCTGTGTCTGCTATCTTTCACTCAACGTAATGCTTTCAAGCTTATCTATGTTGTAGCGTTGTATCAGTATTTTGTTCTTTTTATGGCTGAATAACATTTCATTGCATGGATATACCACAATTTGTTTATCCATTTATCCCTTGATGGACATTTGGGTTTGTAAGTGTGAAAGGAACTTTCCTTCCACCCTTTAAAGGCTTGATAATCTCTGGAATAAACTTGACAGTAGACAGATTAACAAGAAAAAAGGTATACAAATGTATTACATGCATACGTATAGGAGTTCCACAAAATATGAGACACAAAGGAGGGCCAGATGGTTGAAGCTTAAATAGCATTGTGAGCTACAGAAAGAATTAGCTTGGCCTGGTGGCTCACATCTGTAATCCCAGCATTTTGGGAGGCTGAGGTGGGAGGATGGCTTGAGCCCAGTAGTTCCAGATCAGTCTGGCCAATGTGGCAAAACCCTATCTCTACCAAAAATGCAAAACTTAGCTGGGTGTGGTGGCATGCCCCTGTAGTCCCAACTACTCACGTGGCTGAGGTAGGAGGATCACTCGAACCAGGGAGGTCAAGGCTGCAGTGAGTACAGTGAGCTGTAATTGAACCTACTGCACCCCAACCTGGGCAACAGAGTGAGACTTTGTCTCAAAAAAAAAAAAAAAAAAAAAAAAAAGAATTAGAAGCTAGAAGCTTGAAGACTCCTAGATGGTGGTGGCAACAAGTTATGGGAGAGTGAGGGGAGGAAGAACACTGCAAGCAAAGGTTGTCTTATTATGCAGAAGAAGTCTCTCAGGTAGCTCTCAGAAGCATAGGTGAAAAGTCTGTCTTAAGACTTTTCAGGGGCATGATGTCCTAGATGTGGAGACGTTTAGTCTCCTCTCTTATAGATCATATAGATTCCAGGGAGCGGGTTTATAACACTTCATTTCTTCTGGAGGGACTTCTCTTAGTCAGATAAAGGAAATATCAGAGAAAGTGCTTCCCTAAGCTTTGGGAGGAAAAGAGAATCAAGAGATAGTAAGCAGTGAAAGGTCAGAGAGACCTTGGTTCTGAGGCCCCTTCCTTTTTAAAAAATTTTTTTTTCTTTTGTTTTGTTTTGTTTGAGACAGGGTCTTGCTCTGTCACCCAGGCTGGAGTGCAGTGGCACCATTACAACTCACTGCAGCTTCACCTTCCCAGGCTCAGGTGATTCTCCCACCTCAGCCCCCCAGGTAGCTGGGACCACAAGCATGTGCCACCATATCCAGCTAATTTTTAAATTTTTTTGTAGAGACAGGGTCTCACTATATAGCCCAGGCTGGCCTTAGGCTCCTGGGCTCAAATGATTCTTCCCACCTTGGCCTCCCAAAATGCTAGGATTACAGGTGTGAGCCATTGTACTCTACCAGAGGCTGCTTCTTTAGTTCAAAGTACTCAGCATTTCAAACTGCCATATTTTCTGACCCCCAAAGGTTGTTTCAACTTTTTTGGTTATGATGAATAAAGCTGCTATGTACATTTGTGTACACGTTTTTGTATGTATGTATTGATCAAGTTTTATTTAATGATTTATCAGATCTAATGGCCTACATGGTATGATCAGGTAAAGGAATGGGAAATATAAAAGAGCAACTGATGCTCTTTTGTTCTTGTGTTTCCAATTGGAGTGGTGAGCCACTTTCACTACCTTTAGTTTATTTTTCTTAATCTACTTTGCAAGCCACTCTCATGTCCTGTGTCAGTTGGAGTGTGAGTTTTCATCCGAATTGGCAAGCCACTCTTGCCGCCCCTAGCCCCTCTGGGTCGGATTAGTAGTCACGCCCCTGGAGATGATCAGGCTCCTCTTCTGTCCTTATGGGACGGGTCCTGCCTTGGGCCTCAATACTTTACCACAGTTCCTGAAGCGCACTGTTTCTGGAATTGCCCTGTAGCCTCTCAAGTTTTGTTGTGCTGCTGGGCAGGGGCGCCGGGTCATAGGAGAGCTGATTTCCTTTCCGAGCTGAAGTTCTCCTGGTGGCACCTGGGGTCACAGGTTTCCTTTGACCTGGGGCTCCAGCCCCACAGGCAAAGGAGACAGTAAATCTGCCATCTCCACTCCTCCTGGCTGGCTCTCCAAGAAATGGTGTGGGACACAGAGGACTAGAGAGACTTGTACAGGTGAATACAGGAGGATATTTATTTTAAGGTAAGCACTGGCTCAACTTTTGAGATGTAAATCCACTGAGTCACTGTGTACCTTGAAATACATGTTTTAAGATCTCAAATATTTATTTGAGATCACTCAGGCAGATCTCAAATTCCTGAGCTTAAGTGATACACCCGCCTTGGCCTCCCAAAGTGTTGGGATTACAGGCCTGAGCCAGTGCACCTGGCCATGTTTCAAACTTTTTTTATTGAGACAGAATATATATACCAAAAAGTACACAACTTAATTAATTATCACTGACACAAATTATTTAGGAATTGCATATCTCCACCAAGGTAAGGGTAGGTAAAGGGTCACCAGTGCTGGGGCTCAGAAAATTTTATCCCAAAATATGAAGCTTTGGCAGGCTGAGTGCTTTGAACAAAGGAGATTGAAAGGTCTTATAAATAAGCTTAGAACAAAGCTCTCTCTGTGACCTTCTCCTTCCCTCTTTTCCCTTAGGAAGTGCAGTGAGAGGTCATCTCTGAAATTCCTTTATCTGGCTGGGCATGGTAGCTCCCACCTGTAATCCCAGCACTTTGGGAGGCTGAAATGGGTGGATCACCTGAGGTCAGGAGTTCGAGACCAGCCTTGCCAACATGGTGAAACCCCGTCTCTCCTAAAAATACAAAAATTAGCTGGGTGTGGTGGCAGGTGCCTGTAACCCCAGCTACTCAGGAGGTTGAGACAGGAGAATTGCTTGAATCCAGGAGGTGGAGGTTTCAGTGAGCCAAGATTGGGACATTGCACTGCAACCTGTGTGACAAGAGCAAAACTCTGTCTCAAACAAAAACAAAAACAAACAAATAAACAAAAAGGCTGGGTGTGGTGGCTCACACCTGTAATCCCAGCACTTTGGGAGGCTGAGACAGGTTGATCACGAGGTCAGAAGTTCAAGACCTGTTTGGCCAACATGGTGAAACCCTGTCTCTACTAAAAATACAAAAATTAGCAGGGTGTGATGGCAGGTGCCTGTAATCCCAGCTACACAGGAGGCTGAGGCAGAGAATTGCTTGAACCAGAGAGGTAGAGGTTGCAGTGAGCTGAGATCACACCACTGCACTCCAGCTTGGGCAACAGAGTGAGACTCTGTCTCAAAAAAAAAAAAAGGAATTCCCTTATCTGACTGATGGGAGTTCATCCAGAAGGAATGCAATTGTCTTGGGCCCTCTTCCTGGGATTTACATTAACTGGAGAAGATTAACTTGTATTGAAGGAAAGAAAAGTAGAAGTCTCTATGCCCGGGACACCACCGTTTGACAGACTTTTCACTTATTCCTACCACTTATTCTTCTAAGGGCTAATCTGAGATATTTTATCTGCATAATAAGATAGCCTTTGTTCTCAGTACAGTTCTGCCCCCAACCTTCCTCTAACTTGTTGACACTTCTCACAAAGCCCAGGGGAGTTTTGTACTAGGCTATCGTCTGCTCTTTGGGCCCACTCAGTGCTCCTAAAAACTTATTTCTTCTTCTTCTAAAATTGCCTACATCCCTCACTTCCCTCTCTCCTATGAAGAGGGTATTTAAGCTTCAACCATCTGGCCCTTCTTTGAATCTCATATTTTGTGGCTCCCATGCACACTTGCACACTAATGAATTTGTATGTTTTTTTTTCCCTGTTAATATGTCTATTGTCAGTTTATTTCAGCAGAATTAAGGACTCAAACATTCAGAGGAGGAGGAAAAAATTTTCTTTACCCCTACACCAGATAAAATAGAGATACAGCATGCCAAGTTATATTTGAATTACATATAAACAATGAGTAATTTTTAGTACGAATCTGTCCTAATGCAATATCTGTGTGATATTTATTTTTAAAAAATTACTCATCACTTATCTGAAATTCAAATTTAACAGGGTGTCCCATATTTTTATTTGGCAAACCCAGCATCCTAGAATGGGAAATTAAAGAATATCCAATGGATGTAAGTCATGAACTTTTTGTTTTTAAGTAGCAACTGAGGTTTGGTTAGAGAAAATTTCTGAATAAAATGGAATTGAAGTTAATTCATAGATTTCACTTTCTTCGCTTTCTAGCTAGGATTTTGTGTAACTAAGTATTGTTTTATCTCACATTCTCACAGTATCCCTATGAAATATATAGGAGTCTACAAATTGGAAAACAAAGGCAAAGATATTAAAAAACAATCTATGATACCTCAGTGAATTTGGGGTCAATTTAAACAAAGTTGGGGGCAGTTTGGGGATCAGTTTTTGAAAGAAAAGAGTTTAGATTCATGAAATTTATAGCCAGCAAAGGATTTTATTATAAGCCCTTTATATTATACCAGAGGAAATTGAGGTTTAGAAAACCTAAGTAATTTTCTCTGGTCACAAAGCTAGCTAATGGTAAAGTTGACACTTAAGTCCAAAACTCCTGACTCTTAGCCTATGGAACTTTTCCCAATTACCAAGGTCATGTATTCTTCTCCTTCTTCTCCCTTATCTTTAGTTTTCCTCTCTTTTAATGCGCTAGATATTAGATCTGCCATAATCACACAATTATGTGGAACACTAAACTGGGAATTCTTTCTGGTGTTGCAAGTAGTAGAGACCTGGATTACTTAATGTGGATCAATTTTTTTCTGTTCGAAACAAGTTTACAAAAGGATTTAAGAATAATTTCTATTCATTTCTTTTAGCTATAAAGAAAGGTGCCACTATCAGATTTTGGGATAATCTTTTCTAATAGGTCACGAATGAGCTTTCTTTGATTTATACATTTTGCACTGCATTCATGTCCAACCATTATACCCAAATAACAAATTCTTACCCTGGAAAGAATCTGGATTTATTTGACTCTGCCAGTCTATAAAATCAGCAGACTTTGAATGGTCATAGATGCCAACCCTCTCAAAGCTTTTGGTTTTATGTTCATTCTCTGCCCAACGGCTTTTCTAAGACAGCAGTAAGCACTCCAGAGTTCACTTCTCATGTGCCCCTGGGTATCTGATCATCCAACAATGAATTGTTTTCTCTCATAGCTTTCCAAAACCCAGTTTCAATGCCATACCATGTCAAGAGTTTTTCAGGATATCATTTCCTGTACATAGTCCTTTTTTTTTTTTCTTTTTTTTTTTCTTTTTTGATATGGAGTCTTGCTCTGTCGCCCAGGCTGGAGTACAGTGGCGCAATCTAGGCTCACTGCAACCTCCACCTCTTGGGCTCAAGCGAATCTCCTGTCTCAGCCTACCAAGTAGCTGAGATTACAGGTGCCCACCACCAGCACCCAGCTAATTTTTGTATTTTTAGTAGAGACGAGGTTTCTCTATGTTGGCCAGGATGGTCTCAAATTCCTGACCTTAGGTGATCTGCCCTCCTCAGCCTCTCAAAGTGTTGGGATTACAGGTGTGAGCCACCACGCCTGGTCATTTCCTCTATATACTCTTCTTCTTCTTTTTTTTTTTTTGAGATGGAGTCTCGCTCCATTGCCCAGGCTGGAGTGCAATGGCGCGACCTCGGCTCACTGCAACCTCCGCCTCCTGAGTTCAAATAATTCTCCTGCCTCAGCCTCCTGAGTAACTGGGATTACAGGGACGTGCCACCACACCCAGCTAATTTTTTTGTATTTTTAGTAGAGACGGGGTTTCACATATTGGCCAGGCTGGTCTCGAACTGCTGACCTTGTGATCCATGCACCTTAGCCTCCCAAAGTGCTGGGATTACAGGAATGAACCACTGCGCCCAGCCCTTCCTCTGTATATTCTTAAGGGAGCTGTTGAAGAAAAAATTATTCAATGATACTTGTTAAAGCACAGTAGAGTAAACTTTATTGAGGACCACTGCAATAAGCATAGGGACCACTGCAATGGGATTCTGCAGTGGGGAACAGAGATTGGGCTCAACTCTGAAATAGATGGACAAGTGGGAATCTATAGCCAACAACAGGACAAGGATCAGTGGATGAAAAATTACTAGGTGGAAATATCAGGGATAAGGGGGATGCTGGCTAAATCAACCTAACAGGATTTTTGCTCAAGATAGGCCAGGGTGGTCAGACATCACCTGGGGGGTGGTAGAGGATGAGGACCCTGATCAGATATTGAGGGTAGAGTGTTCTTGCTAAACTTTTTTCACCGGATTCTTGCTGAAACTGGATTTTATACGGAAGTGTACAGGTCGACCTAGGGGAAGGTTCAGGAGCCCAACTAAAGATTGGTCAAGCAAAGAATCTTTGTCAGAGCAACCTGGCTCAGCACACCTCTTCTTTGGGACTTGGTGTTCTGTGTTGTTAGGCTCTCACCTCGTAGAATGTGACAACTGGAAGAGATTGGTTTATTTAAATCTTGGCTAAGTGAACTTTGAGGAAAATGTGGGTTCTTTGCTCGTCACGTTCACAGGGTTGAAAATGCAGTCATGACTCAAAGTTGAGGCCTTAAAGAGGACAGAGGTGGCCCTGGGCAGTATTTGCATGGCTTGCTGGGCCCTGGGGATTTGCTGGTAGTGAAGTGATTTTTATGTGGCTGGACCGGTGCGGTGAAATGCTAACGTTCTTTGGCATTTCTATTTCCTCAAGTTCATTTCTGAATCACAACCCTGATTACCAGGGCATCCTGGGGATAGCAGAAAATAGAGATTAGTCTGAGATAGAGGGGAGTGGGAGTCAGTCCTCAGGAGTTTGCAGAGATAAAGTCCCTGCTTGAACTGGGGGGTCTTAAGAAGAATAAAAATCTAACTTAAAAGTGAGCTCACAGAGCTGAGCCATCTCAAGAGTGCTGCCCTCTGCCCCCGACCACGGCACTGTTGACTGGGCTCTATTTCCTATAGAGAGTAATAAAACAATAATAGCCTATGCCTTCCCTCATTCACCCAGGGCATATGCTGATCTGTGCTGATGAATCACTTGGTAGCCACAGATAATTGAAGATTAATGATATGTTTGTTTGTTTTTCCTGGACCACTGTAGATCTAAAAGCTTCCCACAGTGGGGACCTCATTTTCCATTCCTATTACAATTTGTGGTTCTCCTTTCTTTCTTGTTTTCTTGCTTTCTTGCTTTCTTTTTTTTTTTTTTTTCTATTGAACAGCCAGATTCCAGAGGTTCTCCTTTTTTTGAAATATCCAATTCTCTTCTTGTGTAGAAAAAACAATTGTCAACACATTTGTGCTTATGGGAATTTCCAGTTCCTTCTTTTCTTTCTTCCTCTTTCTGATATATATATATGTATATGTATATATATATTTCTTTTATTTATTTTTTAAAAACTTTTTGTAGAGATGCAGTCTCACTGTGTTGCCCAGGCTGGTATCAAACTCCTGGGCTGAAGCAATCCTCCTGCCTCGGCCTCCCAAAGTGCTGGGACTACAGGCATGAGCCAGCACCCCTAGCCCTTTCTACCTCTTTTTCTTTTTGACAAGGTTTTCGTATGGGAATTTCCAGTTTGTCCCTCCACTCCCCTCTCCTCTCCTTCACTCCCCTCTACTCCCCGCCTCCCCTCCCCCCGTCCTCCTCCCACCCTCCCCACCAGCCAAGTCTTCCTTTCCTATTTAAAGACAGTCTCACTATGTTGCCCAAGCTGGAGAGCAGTGGGCATTCACAGGTAAGATCACAGCACACTGCAGCCTCAAACTACTGGGCTGAAGCAATCTTCCTACCTCAGCCTGGAATTCCCAGTATCTTAAGTGATCTCTTTCATTTACTCTACTTGTCAACTAGTTTGTGTATTTTATGTTTTTATCAGGTAACAGAGGTGAGCATTCTGAAATTTATAATTATTCTTGGGATTGATTTATTGTCCATTTTTATACTACTGCCAATTCTCTTTGAAAGTAATATGATCTTGTTCTTAGTGCATGTGGTAGGGAGTAATTACCTGCTGACTGGGTGGCTATGAATAGATTTTGAATCTTGGGGAATATTCCATTTCCCTTGTGGAAACAAATCAGGGAGTTTAATCAACCCTGGATATTAAGGATGGAAATGAGTAAGGCTTGAATTAAGTGTTGGAGTTTGAGAACTACCAGTGATGGAAAAATAGTCTTAAAATGTTGGTAGGTATGAGCTCATTTTTATTTGCTGCACTGTGATTGACACGGGTTTTCAATAAAGCCTCAGCAGCTCATTTCCAGAGTCTCATGGAAAACTGGCTTCATCAAGAAGGATCTTTCTAAGGAAGATCAAATAAAATAAGCACAATACATAGCACACTATCACTGAATTTCTAATCTTAAAAAGCCATTTCTAGATTTGAAAGCCATTTTTTTAAAAGAGGGACTAGGTGACCCTATGAGGTCAATTTTCTCATCACTATAGGTGTGTTTCTATCCTCCCATAGGTGTGTTGCTATCCTCCCAGTCTGGGAGGGATATTGGTTTCTGCATCAGGTCAGTGATCGGGCTAGATAAGCTTTAAATATTCCATATGTTCTAAGGTTCTTTGATTCTCTTATCAAGTAAATCAAAATGCCTTGAAATCAGCCCCTAGAGTGGTATTGATGGGATTCCAGGAATGATTTACTCTGTATCCCCAAAAAGCAGCAGTTTGTAGCTATGACTTAGCCTTAGTTTTTCTTTCATGTGTGTGTGTGTGTGTCTGTGTGTGTCTGCATGTGTGTGTTTTAGACAGGATCTCATTTTTTTTGTCTAGGCTTCTTTCTCTCTCTTTCTTTCCTTTTCTTTTTTTTTTTTTTTGGTAGAGACGGGGTCTTATTTTGTTGCCCTGTCTGGTTTCCAACTCCTGGCTTCAAGCAGTCCTCCTGCCTCAGCCTCCCAAAGTGCTGGGATTACATGGCACCAGTCCTCAGTTTTCCTTACTTAGCAAATAGTAGCTTGTTTCATTATTAGGCACTAACTAGATTCAAGGCATTCAGCTTGTACGTAAGGGGTTCAACACTCACAAAAACCCCAGAAGGGGCTGGGCACAGTGGCTCACGCCTGTAATCCCAGCACTTTGGGAGGCCGAAGCGGGTGGATCACCTGAGGTTGGGAGTTCGAGACCAGCCTGACCAACATGGAGAAACCCCGTCTCTACTAAAAATACAAAATTAGCTGGGCATGGTGGCACATGCCTATAATCCCAGCTACTAGGGAGGCTGAGGCAGGAGAATTGCTTGAACCTGGGAGGCGGAGTTTGCGGTGAGCCGAGATCGTGCCATTGCACTCCAGCCTGGGCAACAAGAGTGAAACTCCACCTCAAAAAAAAAAAAAAAAAAAAAACAAAACCCAGAAGGAGAAAATATGAGAGAAGTTAACTAAGAAACATAGCTAATGACTGTGGAATCAGACCCCAGAACCCAAATCTCCTTCTGCATGTTTTGGTTCATTTATTTGACAAATATTTACTCAGTGCCCACTATCTTTTATTTCAATGCCTAAGTCATTCTGTCAAATAATCAGCTTCTCTGTGGATGTTTTTTTCTTCCTTTTTTTTCATGTGTACATTTTCCTTTAGTGTATTTTATTTATTTATTTGTTTATTTATTTATTTATATTTTTTTGAGATGGGGTTTCATTCTGTCACCCAGGTTGGAGTGTAGTGGTGCAATCTCAGCTCACTGCAATGTCTGCTTCTCAGGCTCAAACGATCCTCCCGTCTCAGCCTCCGGAGTAGCTGGGACCACAGGTGTGCAACACCATGCTCAGCTAACTTTTTATTTTTATTTTTTATTTTTAGTAGAGACAAGGTTTTTACAATGTTGCCCAGGCTAGTCTGGAACTCCTGAGCTCAGAAGGTCCGCCACCCTTGATCTCCCGAAGTGCTGGGATTATGGGGTGAGCCACTACACCCAGCTGGATATTTATTTTTGAGACAGGGTCTGCCTCTCTGTCTCAGGCTGAAGTGCAGTGGAGCCATCTCAGTTCATTGCAACCTCCACCTCTGAGGGCTTAAGCGATCCTCCTGCCTTAGCCTCCCAAGTAGTTGGGACTACAGGAGTGCACCACCATGCCTGGTCAATTTTTACGTTTTAATTTTTAGTAGAGACAAGGTTTCACCATGGTGCTCAGGCTGGTCTCAGACTCCTGGGCTTAAGTGATCCTCCTTCCTCGACTTCCCAAGGTGCAGGGGTTACAGGCGTGAGCCACTGCACCCAGTTGAAACTTTGTAAAGCTCTAGAAACTTTTAGTATGTATAAAAATAAAATTAGATTAACTTTTATTGAAGGGATAGGGAGGTGGGAATAGCTCTATCGCCCTAAGAAGAATTCCTGAAACCCCTAACATCACACAGTCAGCACTTATTGAGCACATACTATATGCTAGGTCATGTGCCAGTGCTTGACATGAATTATTTTCTTCATTGCTGCATCCTTAATTTTGGCACAGTGCTTTGTACACAGGAGGTACTAAAGTATGTTGAATATTGAATTACATCCTTGACTCTTTCTAGGGTTCCATACTAGTTTTTTTAGGACTGCCTTAACAATGACACCAAGTCATTAGATTTCAAGACCACCCTAATCTAGTATGATCTCATTTTAACTAATTACATCTACAAAGGCCCTATTTCCAAATAAAGTAATATTCTGAAGTTTGGGGTAGACATGTATTTTTGGGGAACATTATCCATCCCACTACAGTCTACCCTGTGGCTCCCCCAAAATTCTTGTCTACTCCTCATACAAAATATATTAATCCCATCCAATGTTCTGTTTTTTGTTTTTTGTTTTTTTTTAAATGGGAGTCTTGCTCTGTTGTACAGGCTGGAGTGCAGTGGCACTATCTTGGTTCACTACAACCTCTGCCTCCCAGGTTCAAGCAATTCTCCTGCCTCAGCTTCCCGAGTAGCTGGGATTACAGGCACATGTCACCATATCAGGCTAGTTTTTTATATTTTTGGTAGAGACAGAGTTTCACCATGTTGGCCAGGCTGGTTTCAAACTCCTGACCTCAAGTGATCTGCCCCTCTTGGCCTCCCACAGTGCTGGGATTATAGGCATGAGCCATGGTGCCTGGCCCCATCCCAACATTCCTAAGATTTAACCCATTCCAGCATTAGCTCTAAATCTAAATCTCATCTATTACAAATATAAACCCTAAAAGTTCCAAATCTCGTCATTTAAATCAGGTATGGGTGAAACTCTAGGTGTGATATATTCTGGGGCAAAATTCCTCTCGCATTGTGGACCTTTGAAACTAGAAATCAAATGATCTGTTTCCAAAATACAGTGGTAGAGCAGACATTGGATGGACATTTCCCTTGCAAAAGGGAGAAAAGGAGGGTTGGGCACTGTAGCTCATGCCTATAATCTTAGCCCTTTGGGAGGCTGAGGTGGGAGGATCCCTTGAGGCCAAGAGTTTGAGACCAGCCTGGGCAACAGAGTGAGACCCCATCTCTACAAAAAAAATTTAAAAAACATTTTTGAAAGAGAGAGAAAATGGAAGGAAAACAGGGGGGTCATTAGTCTAAAGCAAGCTTGCAGAACAGCAGGGGAAGTTCCATTAGGTTTCAAGGCCTGAGAAAAATCCCTTGTGGTTCGATGCTCCTTCCTCTGGATCCAGGGCAATGGGCTCCATCCTAAGAGTCATTCTTTCTTTTTCTTGAAGGATAATCCATGTTTGCTGCCAAGAACATGCATCAGCCTATTTTCTGCCTGTGGAATTTCAGAGGTCTAAGACTTGTCCTTCATTTTATCTCTGTCCTTTTCATTCCAGGCGGACAGTGTTTCTGTTGGTATAAAATTCTCAGAAACCATGTTCGTCTCCTGTGTAACTCACCACTTACGAGTGAGTTACTCCTCCTTGCATTTTACTATAAGCAGCAAGGAGAAACCTGGCCAAATCTCCTATATTTTGCCTGGAAATCTCAGCTAAATATACAAGTTCATTGCTTATAAGTTCTACTTGCCTTCCAGCAGCAGGACAAAATTCAGCCAAGTTATCTGCCACTCTATAAAAAAGTTTCTCTTTTGTTCAGTTTCTAACAACAGTTCCTCATTTCCATCTTAGACCTTACCAACAGTCTCTTTGGGGCAATATAGGCTTTTTCTGTCATGTGTCTCAAAATTCTTACAGCCTCTTTGCATTACCGTGTTCCAAAGGCACTTCCACATTTTTAAGTATTTGTTACAGCAGCACCCCACTTTCTACGACCAAAATTTGTATTAGTTTCCTAGGCCTGCCATAACAAATAATCTTACGGAGAAATTTGTGATCTCATGGTTCTGGAGGCTGGAAGTCCAAAATCAAGCTGTCAGCAGGGCCATGCTACCTACCGAAGGTCCTGGGGAAGAATCTTTTCTTGCCTCATTCTAGCTTTGGGTGGTTCCTGGCAATCCTTGGTGTCCTGTGGCTTGTACCTGCATTACTCCATTCTCTGCCTCCTTTCCTGTGCATGCTCTCTTCTCCTTCTCCTCCTCTTACTCCTCCTCCCCCTCCTCCTCCTCCTCCTCCTTCTTCTTTTTCTTTAGACATAATCTTGCTCTGTCAACCAGGGCTGGAGTGTAGTGGCACGATCTCAGCTCACTGCAACCTATGCCTCCCAGGTTCACGTGATTCCCCTTCTTCAGCTTCCCAAGTAACTGGGATTATAGGTGTGTGACACTACACCCTGCTAATTTTTTTTTTTTTTTAATTTTTAGTAGAGATGGGGTTTTGCCATGTTGTCCAGGCTGGTCTTGAAATCCCAACCACAGGTGATCCACCCACCTCCCAAAGTGCTGGGATTACAGGTGTGAGCCACCACGCCCAGCCTCCTCTCCTCTTCTTTTTTTTTTTTTTTTTTTTTTTGAGACGGAGTCTCGCTCTGTCGCCCAGGCTGGAGTGCAGTGGCCGGATCTCAGCTCACTGCAAGCTCCGCCCCCCGGGTTCCCGCCATTCTCCTGCCTCAGCCTTCCGAGTAGCTGGGACCACAGGCGCCGCCACCTCGCCCGGCTAGGTTTTTGTATTTTTTAGTAGAGACGGGGTTTCACCGGGTTAGCCAGGATGGTTTTGATCTCCTGACCTCGTGATCCGCCCGTCTCGGCCTCCCAAAGTGCTGGGATTACAGGCTTGAGCCACCGCGCCCGGCCTCCTCTTCTTATAAGGACACCAGTCATTGGATTTAGGGCCTACCCGAATCTAGTATGACCTCATCATAACTAATTACATCTGTACAGGTCACATTCTGAGGTTCTGAGTGGACACGAATTTTAGGAAGACACCATTCAATCCACCACAGGTTCTAAGCAGCAGAGTTTGGAAATCAGCGTACTAAACATGGAACCTCCTGAAAGCATGCCTTCATTTTAGCTCCCTAACTTCTAGCCTAGGTCATAGAATGCAACCAATGTTTGCTGGAATTTGTACACCAATGTTGATAGCAGCATTATTTTTCTTTATCCTTTCTTTCTCACTCTAATCTCATGACAAATTAGTAGCATTATTCACAGTAGCCAAAAGGTGGAAAAAATCCAAATGTCCATGGGCCGATGAATAAACAAAATGTAGTATATACATACCATGGAATATTATTTAACCTTAAAAAGAAAGGAAATTCTGACATTGTTGCAACATAGATGAACCTTGAAAACATTGTGCTAAGTGAAATAAGTCAGATACAAAAAACAAATATTGTATGATTACACTTACATGAGGTACCTAGAATAGTCAAATTCTTAGAGACAAAATTAGAATAGTGGTTACCAGGGGCTGGGGAAGGGAGTACTGGGAAGTTAATGTCTAATGGATACAGAGTTTCTGTATGGATAACAAAATTTCTGTAGATGAATAGTGGTGGTGGTTACACAACAATGTGAATGTGTTTAATACTAGTGACTTGTATACTTAAAATGGTTAAAATAGTAATTTTTATGTTATATATATCTTACTACAATAAAATAAGTGTTTACTGGAAGAATAACTGGGCTAATGTTCAGGGATTTCTCATCCCAGGTACCTAGCCTAGATGTCCCCAACTTTCAGTTTCTTCATAGCCTCACAAAAATAACAACAGAATCCACTAATTGGTTACTTATTATATGCCAGGCACTGTGCTAAGCATTTTGCACGCATTATATTACTTAATATGCATAACAACAACTTTGTAGTAGACATTGGCATCCAACAGCAGATATTGGCGTCTCCATTTTACAGATGAGAAAACTGAGGCTCAGAGAGGATAACTAACAAGGTCACCAGTTCAAGACCAAGTTCTTTATCACTTTCAGTACTTCACAAGCTTCTCGCAAACCTGTTTGTCCCATGCTCTGAAGATCTAGACAAAAGATGGCCTCAAATTAGCCAAGACATATATATATATATAAACACACACACACATACCTACGTATAGTGCCTTCTAATATACCTGGAAGTACTTTACTTATATTCATTCCTTTAATCCCACAACAGGCCACAATAGAGTGGGGCACTATTATTTTCTTCATTTTACAGATGAGGAAATGAGCCACAGGGAAGTTAACTAAGCTAAGGTCACAAAACTGGGTATGATCCCAAGAAAGGAGATTTAGGGATCTTTTAACCAGCTGCTCTTAGTGATTTATTTATTTATTTATTTTTGAGACAAGGTCTTGCTGTTGCCCAGGCTGGAGTGCACTGCAGCTCCAACCTCTTGGGCTCAAGCGATCCTCCCACCTCATCCTCCAGAGTAGCTGGGGCTACCAGGATGGGTTACCATGCCTGGCTTTTTTTTTTTTTTTGTAGAGATGTGGTCTCACTATGTTGCCTAGGCTGGTCTTGAACTCCTGGCCTCAAGTGATCCTCCTGTCTCAACTTTCCAAAATGTTGGGATTACAGGTGTGAGCCACTGTGCCTGGCCTTATGATTTCTTACAGGAAGACATCCTCTGTCTATTGCTCCCACAAAGGCAAATAGGCCAACGCTTCTTCTCATCTCATTGGGACATTATTCCTGTTTCCATCCTTCTCATGGCTGAAATGTCTGTGGAATGAATGCATAAACCAGCAAAAGAGAAGCTCCCTGCCCCTTCCAGTTGAAGTTCTCAGTTCAGCCCAGAGGTACTTTGTAATCAGACAAAAGTACTTGGGGTTCTCCAAGCCGACATGCTTTTTCCAGTGCCTTCCTTCGATAATTACAGTTCTTGTGCTCTTAGTTGTGTGTATTCATGAATTATGAGACTTTTTATTGACAATGAATAATTTTTCACAAGACCCCAGGGACCCTTCTTATTTCAGCCTCTTGAATTTTCCTGTATTATCTCAAGTCCTCCTGGGCCTGAAACCTTCTCACTCAGATTTTTCAGCTGGATCCGGCTCCCACCCCGCATCTTGGGGCGAGAAAAGCTCTCCTGCCGGCCTCCTCACTTTTGGCTTGAGGTCGGAACCCAGTTGGGGCTGGGAGACGTCGCTGGGCCTGCCCGCCTCAGCCTCCAGTAGAGGAGAATGGGAAGCTCAGAAAGTCCAAGAGGGCCTTTGAGTGTGTCTGCCGGCATCCGCCAGCAGCCATCGCCTGCATTTTATCCAGAAGCTAGTGTTAGGCTCTGCGAGGTATCCATGTTGATAGTTATTGCACGCGAATATCTTGGAGCTTCTGAATATTCATGAGGGAAGCAGAAAGACCAATGTTAAAGAGGAGAGAAACAGAAATGCATAAATATTAATAAAGGCAGGCCCACGTGCTCAGAGGAAGGCTATGAATGTTAACTAGGGGATGACGTCCAGCTCCCGCGCGTGCCAGTTGGGTGGGTGCCCGAGCGCGGGCGCGCCCCCGGAGCCCGGGCACGAGCGCAGGGAGGGGGTGGGGTGGAGGCGGGAGCGGAGCCGGGCGCCGCCGGAGCTGCGGGGGGAGCGCTCGCTGGCTAGCTGGCTCTCCGCTGCGCCGCGCTGCGCTCCGGCCGCTCCCGCGGCCCGTGGATGGGGGTGTCCGGCTGAGACCCGGGATCCGCCTCCCTCCGCCAGGACCCGCACAGGTGCCGTCGCGGGGGTCGACTTTAGTTAGGACCCGACCCACTGCTGGGGGTGGGGTCTGGTGGGGGTGGTAAGGAGGCCCCGGGATTCTCTGACAGGACGGTCTGGGGTCGCCACAGCGCCCCTCTCCCCGTCCCATCCTGGGATTGGAAAGGAACAACGGGAGGCCGTCGCTCTCCTGCCCAGCCCTTCAGGGAGCGCAGCTGGGACGCAGCGCCAGGCCCGGGAGATGTGGGATGATGGGCTCCTCCAGTATCATCTCAGCATCGGCCCTCCAGCCAGGCCTGGGGTGTGTGTGTGTGTGTGTGTGTGTGTGTGTGTGTGTGTTTGTCCGCGTGTGTGTGCCCGCGTGTGTGCGCGCGTGTGAAGGCAGGCGGCGCGGTATGGGGTTTGGGGGAGGAAGGGAACGCCGCCCGATCGCGCTGGGGCAGTGGGTCGGTGCCTGGTCCCGGGACCGTTATCTGGTCCAGTCCAACATCATCTTTGTCCCTAAGAACTTACCCCCGACCCCGCTCGTGCCCCTCCCCAGAGTGCTGAGCCTTCCCCAGTCCGCGCATTCCTGCAGTGTCAGAACCGCTGGCAGCGGCCGCAGACGCCGGGGGAGCGATTGTTTTACTACAGACGGGCGGGAGAAGGGACCGGGGCGGCGGCGCGGTGGCGGGGCGCGCTGCCGTCGGGTGGGCCCCGGGCTCTGGAGCGCGGAGAGCAGTGTTTGACGGCGTCGAGGGGGTATCACAGCCCGCTCTTCTTCCCTTTTGCCTATCCCTTCCCTCCCCGCCGCTAGGCATCCCCGACTCCCATCCCTCTCCCGTGTCCGGGCTTTTTTGACCAGGAGGGCAGTGGAGTGTGTGTGCGGCCTGCGCGGGATGAGTCCGGCTTCCTCGGAGCGCCAGCCATTGTGCTGCCTGGAGGAGCCTTTCTTTACCCCACCGGACCGGGGGGAGGAGGGAGATCTGAGATGGAGGTGAATGGAGCAGCGGGAGGAGGGGGAGGGTAGCAAGCAGAACCGCGAAGGGGTTGCTGATCCATATGCAACGAAATACCCTTTCTGTCAAAATGTGCACAAACATGCACACTGGCTGGGTTCCGCGGAGGAGCAGTGGGAAATCTGAAGGTGGATCAGTGCAGGACAGGTTTTAGGGACGGACATGGGGGACGACGAGGCACGGAATCAATTGATCTATGGAGCAAGTGATGGGAAGAAGGAGATGGAATGGGGCTTGTGTGGAGGTGCCCAGGCCCAGCGGGGTTAGCGTGGTGAGATCTCCACCGCTCCGCTCCACTCGGGTCAGCTCAGCAAAGCAGGGACTGAGCATTTGTGCCGCAGCCCCGAGCTGCAGCCAGTGCATCGTTGTGCTACAGGGAGACGCTTACGCGTTTCCTACTGGGTCTCTGTTAAGCCCCGTGAGTGTCTTTTCTTTTCCAAATTACACCATCTATTGGGAGTGAAAATAAATGGAATAGATTGTAGGACAATCCAACTATAGTCCTGCGCTCTGTTCTGTGGTAAAGAGAGAAAGAAAAGGCGACCCTCCCATGGTTCCTTCTTTCTGCCATTTTCATGTATGTATTTATTTATTTTTAATCTTGGAAGTCTAAGGGGAATAAACTATCACTTGTATTAATCCTTCTTTAAGGAAAGGAGGGCTCCCAGATGAGCTATGAATGAGGACGGGGCAAGCTTGCCAGGATGGAAGATAAGGTTGTTTCAGACATTTTAACTGAAGGATGAAAGCACTCCGCGAAGAGGGGAGGGTGAAAGAAAGTGGGCTAAAGGAAGGAAGGCAGGGTCACCATCTAAGGACGTGCTGCCAGCCCCAATTCACAGAGCCCTCCTGGAGGGTATAGTGGGGCCAGTCAGAACGCCTGACTCTCATCTCCTGTGCCGCAGCCTGGGGTCTTTCCACAAATGCTGGGTTCAGTTTGTGTGTTGAGTGACTTCAGTTTCCCAGCACTGGCTTTCACTTTAACTTCATCTCCAGATGGTCACTCATGCAGCACTTTTTGGCTCTTGGGTAATGAGTTGACAAAAAACAATCAGTCTATATTATGGACTGTATGAGCATATGTCTGAACCCTAGAGCTGTGATATTCATTTTGTCTTTTATAATTTTCTAGATGAATCCATTTTCTCTACAGTCTGCCTGGGCTGAGGATAGGTGCTTTCAGCACACTCTTCCTGTTGCCAACACTCAAAACTCAGTCTTAGTCCTAGATTCTAGTTGGATTGGCCTCTTGTTGCTGGTTAATCCTATAGACTGTGTCATTTCAAATCAGAAACCCCACTGGTGTCACCACCTGGTTCTCCCCTGTCATTTCCAGAGAAAAGTACAAATTTAAAGGCAGTGTAAATACTTGCAACACTATCTGATTAGCTTTCATGTCTCTGTAAAATGGGATCCATGATCCAGGAATCTTTGAACAAATGAATTGAAAAAAAAAGCCTTAGTAAAAAAGGTGCTAGAATTCTTTCAGCATAGTTCTCTTGTTTGATAAGCATATTGAAGCATTGCACAGAGAATATCATGGCAGGGATAATTTTGCTTTTACCTGGAGCACTCCCATATCACATTTCTTTTTTTCTTTTTCTTTTCTTTTCTTTTCTTTTTTTTTTTTTTTTGAGATGGAGTTTTGCTCTTGTTGCCCAGGCTGGAGTACAATGGCGTGATCTCGGCTCACTGCAACCTCCGCCTCTTGGGCTCAAGCTGTTCTCCTGCCTCAGCTCCCCAAGTAGCTGGGATTACAGGCACCTGCCACCACGCCTGGTGGTGGTGCCTAATTTTTTTATTTTTATTTTTAGTAGAGATGGGGTTTCACCATGTTGGCCAGGCTGGTCTTGAACTCCTGACCTCAGGTGATCCACGCACCTCGGCCTCCCAAAGTGCTGGGATTACAGGCATGAGTCACTGTGCCCAGCCCCCACATCACATTTCTATGTAAGTAAGCTATCCTGGTTTTCCTAGAACTATTTTTTACTTTTTTTTTTTTTTTTTAAGATAGGGTCTCACTTTGTCACCAGGCTGGCATACCGTGGTGTGATCATAGCTCACTATAGCCTCAAACTCATGGTCTCAACCAATCCTCCTGCCTCAACCTCTCCAGTTGCTGGGATTACAGGTGTGAGCCACCGTGCCCAGCTTTGTTTTTCCTAGAATGATTGATACTTATTGGATGCTTTCTATATTTCACACATTGTAGTTAACACTTCAAAGATGATCTCATTTAGTCCAAAAAGTAATCCTCAAGGGAAGCACTGTTTTAAACTCCATTTTATAGATGATGAAATTGAGGCACAGTGAGGCTGATAACTTGCCCAAAGTCTCCCAGTTAGGAGTGATAGGACCAGGACAGGAGCCCGAAGCCTATGCTCTTAGCCATCACAGAGTACTGCCTTAATCAACACAAATTCCTGGGCTGTACAACCTTTTTTTTTTTTTTTTTTTTTTTTTTTTTGAGACGGAGTCTTGCTCTGTCGCCCGGGCTGGAGTGCAGTGGCCGGATTTCAGCTCACTGCAAGCTCCGCCTCCCGGGTTTACGCCATTCTCCTGCCTCAGCCTCCCAAGTAGCTGGGACTACAGGCGCCCACCACCTCGCCCGGCTAGTTTTTGTATTTTTTAGTAGAGACGGGGTTTCACCGTGTTAGCCAGGATGGTCTCGATCTCCTGACCTCGTGATCCGCCCGTCTCGGCCTCCCAAAGTGCTGGGATTACAGGCTTGAGCCACCGCGCCCGGCTGTACAACCTTTTTTACTCTCTACCGCATTCTGCCATCTTTTCTAATCTCACTTTTTGTTGCTCAGGGATTCTTAATCTTTTTTCCACTATGAACTCCTTTGGTGGTATGGAGAAGTCTATGGGCTCCTTCTCGAAATAATGTTTTTAAATGCATAAAATAAAATACTTAGCCTTGTAAAGGAAACCAATTTCACTGAAATATAGTTACCTTCAAAGAGCCCGCAGGGGTCTATGTACTGAAGATGAAGAACCCCTGATGGGCAATTACTTGTGTTTGCTTTAGAGCTATGTTGCCATTGCGGTAGCCACAGGCCACATTTGGCTGTTGAGCACTTGAAATGTGGCTAGTCCAAAGCGAGATGTACTGTAAATGGAAAATATACACTGGTTTCCAAAGGACTTAGTATAAAAAAGAATAAAAACCACCTCATTCTTTTTTTTGTGGATTACATTTTGAAATGGTAACACTTTGGATATATTGGATTAAATAAACATATTATTTCAATCAATATGATTAAATTATTGATTTATTAAAATTAACTCCTAAATATGTTAACTCTGTACCAACACTTTCCTTATAACAAATGAGGAAATCAGGACCAACGATGCTTGTCACTCAGCAAGCCACTGGCAGATCTGTCGGCTCTTGAGCCTGCCTTCTTTCCAAGATATGGTACTACTTGTATTTATTTTTGTATTCAAAGGTCCTATCATATTGCCTTTGCAAACAGTAAATGCTCTGAATATGTTTTAAAGCAGTGGTAATCAACTTAATCCCAGCAAAATCCTGGTGCAAACTGCTAGTGTCCTTGCCTGATATGTCCTTTGCTTTGCTTATTTAGAGTTTTAGTTTTGTAGGTAGAGATGGAGAATGGGCACTCCTAGGGCAAAATCCATGAATTTTGCTGTCTGTCTGATTCTCCTCAGGAAGCGCCTCCAATTTGAGCACCTAACTATATCAATAACCCAATAGACTGAACAGAAAAGCTTGGTTGCCTTTCTGTTGAGCATGTAGGGAAGGGTATGATAGTCAGCAATGCTTGTGCTGCCTGAAATTGAAAATGGAAAACTGTATGTGGGAGACAGATAATTTTTTCAATGAGCACACATTGACTGACTGCCTAGCCACAGGGTAGGCAGTGTATATTTGGAGCCAGGGAAGATATCCAGAGGATTTCTGTGTCCTCGAGGAATTTAAGTTAAAATTGAATGGGGCCCAGATGTACACACAGATGGATAAATCACAGTTGGAAGCGGTGTATGAAGAGGGCCCGATGAGGGGTAGAGGTCCCACAGTTGGTGGGAACTGAAGGGAGGTCTGTGTGTGCAGCGTTTCAGGGTGCAGTGCTCAAGATGGTTATGGAGTATGGCTTTGGAGCACATGGGTAGTTGGGTCTGTTTCTTACAGGATACAGCATAATAGATCATTTAGTCTATTCCTCTGCTCCTAGGCATATGATCTATGTGTGGGAAAACCTTGGGTGCTTGTCTGGGCATGGTGGCTCATGCTTGTAATGCCAGCACTTTGGGAGGCTGAGGCTGGTGGATCACCTGAGGTCAGGGGTTCGAGACCAGCCTGGCCAACATGGTGAAACCCCATCTCTACTAATAATACAAAAATTAGCTCAGTGTGGTGGCACACACCTGTGATCCCAGCTACTTGGGAGGCTGAGGCACGGGGATTTGTTGAACCCAGAGGTGTAGGTTGCAGTGAGCTGAGATCACACACTGCACTCCAGCCTGGGCGACAGAGTGAAGCTATGTCTCAAAAACAAAACAAAACAAAAACAATGCAGGCACTTATTGGAAAGTCTCTATTGATGTTTTATTAGTTTTTTTTTTTAAAAATAAAAAATAGAGATGGGACCTCACTATGTTGCCCAGGCTGGTCTGAACTCCTGAGCGAGCTCAAATGATCCTCACACCTCAGCCTCCCAAAGTGCTGGGATTACAGGCATGAGCCACCACACCCAGCCAATGTTTTATCAGTTTCTATTATTTATTGATAAGGGTATTAATATCTAGGTTCATGAACCCTTATCCAAAACCCCTGGGGCCAGGCACTTGGAATTCAGATTATTTCAGATTTTGGAAGGTAGTAATAGGGTGTACATTCTGCATTTCATCCCGTGGGATCTGGGATAGCAATCTTTGTAATTAAAAAATTAATATTTCTGCAGCAAAACACACAAAATGGGATCAATTAAAGCCACGAGCAGCTTTATATTCATGTTGGTCATGTTTAGTTGCCAGATGAGTTTAGATCGTGTCATGTTTTGCTGCCAAAATGGAGAATTTTCAGCTTTCAGATCACGTAGTTAAGGATGTGGGTCTGTGGTAATAGTAACAGTAATAATAATACTACTACTAAAACACCAACAGAAAGTATTCAACAATATTGGCACTTATTATCTTCCAGGCACTGTTTTAAGCACTTACGTGTGTTTACTCCTTTAGTCTTCTAACAGCCCTTTGAGGTGGTTTCAGTATTATATCTAGAGAAGAATAAGAAGCGCAGAGCAGTTAATCATTTGCCCGAGGTCACAGCTGGTAGGACAGAACAGAATGCAAACCTACATGATCTTGTCCGGGAGCTTCGTACTTAACCAGTACCTTGTTTATGGGAGTAGGGAATGGGAAGCAGGTGTGTCTCTAAAGTTAACTCTATTATTGAGATCAGCCTGGTCTAAACTCACATTATGCTGTTCATTTCTTTTAGATAAACTCATCCTGAAAGTCGCTGTTGTTCTGCTGAGCAAGAATGGAGGCCCCACTGGTGAGTCTGGATGAAGAGTTTGAGGACCTTCGACCCTGCTGCTCGGAGGACCCGGAGGAGAAACCCCGGTGTTTCTATGGTTCATCTCCCCACCATCTCGAGGACCCCTCCCTCTCTGAGCTTGAGAATTTTTCTTCCGAAATAATCAGCTTCAAGTCCATGGAGGACCTCGTGAATGAATTTGATGAGAAGCTCAATGTCTGCTTTCGGAACTACAACGCCAAGACCGAGAACCTAGCTCCCGTGAAGAACCAGTTACAGATCCAAGAGGAGGAGGAGACCCTTCAGGACGAGGAGTAAGAAGTCTTAATTGCCCTCTCCTGCTTCAGTCGAGAGCCCTGTAGTCCTTGGCTCCTTGACATAGTGCTAGTTTCTGTCTATAGGTTTATGGCCTATTACTTTCATTTTCGTGTTGTCAGCGGAGCAGTGCCCTGGTACTTGCTGTCATAGCTCTATATATGTCCCTTTACAGTCCCCTGCGGAGAACTTTTTAAAATTGAAACCTTAGAGGAATGAGGGTTTTCCTAGATACAAAATGGAATTTCAGGAGCACAGTAAATTTCAGGGTCTATCTTGAGCTTTCTTTATATCAGTGGAAATCCAGCGAGATATTAGAAATAAAGGCCAGAAAAAATTAATTAACCGTGATGGATGAATCTATGTTATTGGACCAATTTGCTTCAAGAAACACCAGAATTTTGAAAATTCCGAATTTTTGACAGCCCCTCAGGCCTGGAGAGTTATCTACAGATGCTAGGATATGTCCACATAAGAAAGCATCTAAACTGAACTGAGAGCACAGGGGGCTACCCTGGACAAAGTAAAGGTGGAAACTAGGTGATGTGGCCTTTGAGTATGCAGATTCCTTGTATCACTTGCTAGCTACTTTCTAGGGTCTTAATAGTAGTCAAGAAAAGGGATCTGAGAAAAGTACTCTTTCAGAAGGGACTAGAAAGAGAAGGGGGTGATATGTTACACAAATTAAAGAAGGATGTTTTAGGCATGTAGTAAAGATTCAGTGGTTCCCCACTATCCTCGGGGGATGTGTGTCGTTTTTTTTTGAGATGGAGTTTCATTCTGTCACCCAGGCTGGAGTGCAGTGGCATGATTTCTGCTCACTGCAACCTCCGTCTCCCAGGTTCAAGCAATTCTCCTGCCTCAGCCTCCTGAGTAGCTGGGACTACAGGCATGCACCACCACACCCGACTAATTTTTGTATTTTTAGTAGAGATGGTGTTTCACCATGTTGGCCAGGCTGGTCTTGAACTCCTTACCTCGTGATCTGCCCGCCTTGGCCTCCCAAAGTGCTGGGATTATAAGCATGAGTCACCACGCCCGGCCCATGGTGGGGGATATGTTTTAAGACCCCCAATTAATGCCTGAAACTGCTGCTAGTACCAAACCCTACTGTTTTTTCCTGTATGTACGTACACATGATAAAGTTCAGTTTATAAATTAGGCACAGTAAGAGACTAACAACAGCTCACAGCAAAGTAGAGCAATTATAACAATACATTGTAATAAAAATTATGTGAATGTGGTCTCTCTTTCTCTCTCTCTTTCAAAATATTTCATTGTACTATACAGCAGATAACCGAGCCCTGGGAAAGCAAAACTGCAGAGAAGGGGGGACTACTGCCTACATGAGTTCCCTGCAGAGATACAATATGCATCCATTGTTCCTTAGCTAGCGCACAAGAAATGTCAAAGGTCAGGGAAGTCTGAAGCACCTGTGCTTTTGTTTCCCTTTTTGTGGATTTAAGTGGGAAGAATGGCCCACAAATCATGGGGTAAGAGGCATGTCCTAGAGGATTGGAACCAGACTGTATTTGGGAGAGGGTTGCTTATTTGACGACTGCTGTGAGACTCTACCTCTACACATAGAGGGAACAAATATCTGTCTTATTCACTCTTACAGCCCCACTGTCTCATACAGTGCTCGGTTTGTAGTAAATGAGCAAATAATATTTTTGAATGAAATATTGAATTTGAATAAACTAGATGAGTGATAATAGCTAGTAGCCACTAGATGAGTGATAATAGCTAGTAGCCTTGTATGTACATGTAATGTATTTCTAAGCCCACATCATTTCCTTCATTTCTTTTTAATTAATGCTGGCCGGAAGGTATGATCACAGAGAGCATTTCATTTTGCTGACCAGTACTATAACTGTGGGCTATGTGTTTAAATTTTAAGTTTCAAACAGATTCTTTTTAGATTCTGAGCCTGTTATCTGCTTAACATCTATAAGTCAAAAAAGAATGGCTCTGGGGCTTTATTATGCAGAACATTTTTTCATTCGAGTGCACCAGCCAATGAACTGGAAACACAAAGACTATGAATTCTAATTTTGGTACTCTTTCTAACTCACTGTGTGACCTTGGGCAAGTCACTTAACCCTGGTTGACTGTGTAGGTCCTCATCTATGAAACCTCCAGAGCTCAATCTTGATGAAGTGAGGCTAAGGACTTATAAAGAACCTAATTTCTTACCTCACCCAGGATGTGCTCTGAAAATGACATTTCAAGATGCGTCCCATTCCTTTTGCTTCCAACAAATCATTTCCTCCTTATCAAAACCCCTCCTCTGCCTCATTAAGGATGAAGGCCCAATAAGCAGATTCTTACTGTCTTCTAGCACATTAGAAGAGGCCACTCAATGTTAATTACCATCACATGGGATTATTGGCCTTCTCAGCCTGATTTTTCTGACTTGACTGCCTCATTGACTGCCTCGGTTAAGAGACCAAAGGTTGAATAATTCCTTCGAGATAAAGTATAATTTGGGGACAGTGTAGAGGGAGGAAGCTGGGAAGAGAAAAATTAATACAGCACTTTCCAGGCATTCAGTTCTAACCCCTCTTTACAATTTAAAATAAAAATCAGAATTATGTTACACACTTTGTTTCATAGACACTATCCAAATATTTCAACTTTGAAATTATGGCTAAGTAAAGGAAAAGGATGATTTAATATCTCACCTGACTACACTTCTGAACAAAGCTCTAATGTTATTGTCATAAACTTGTTCAGGTCTAGTATTTAGAGGGCTGTTTCATCCACAAATGAGTTAAAAGTGCTATGGATGGGTTAGAAGTAAATAATAGAAGCTTAAAACAAAAGCAGGGAAATACTTGGTTAAACTGCCTCCTTAAAGACAGCACAAATCATAGAACAAATGTAGTGACTCCCTTAGAAGCTTTCTTTTCTTTAGTCTTCATTTGGAACTATTTAACCAAGAGGAGAGTTGGCTAAGATTTGTCAACTTATCTCTGATTTGTCAGGGCATGGAAGTTCTAGGCATTAAAGGAGAGTCAGATTTGAATACATATTTTTTGGTTTTGAAATCAGGAAACATCCCAGAATCTCTTCTTTGTGTATATGTGATCACCCTCTTCCTTTGCCATAAGAGATTGGGGCTGGAGGTCAGAGCCTCTTAGGGGCCACTACAGAATGGAAATGGATGGCTCTCAGCTTACCTCTTACGTCACTGGGGATCCCTGTCAGCCCTCTTACAAGTACCCTTAAGACAGAGCAGCTAACCATGCAATGGCTGTTTCCTGTTCTCCAGACAGAATTGTTAAAGGTGATGTTAAAAAGAAAGTGCAGACAATAAACTGCCTGTCATCAGATATACTACATGTTGAAGACAAGTCAATACCAAATAGTGAGCTAGGGAAAGTTACACATAACTGTGATTTTTTAGAAAATTTAATTCTCTTTTTAGAGGTTCAGTTACCCCTTATAGAAAGCAGATATAGTATTAATTCTATTTAAGCATTTGAAGACATCTAGAAAGTTGAGCAAAGGCATTAATGTGCTGCTAATAATTTCTACTTTCTTTCTTTTTTTTTTTTTTGAGACGGAGTTTCACTCTGTCGCCCAGGCTGGAGTGCAGTGGCACGATCTTGGCTCACTGAAACCTCCGCCTCCTGGTTTCAAGCAATTCTCCTGCCTCAGCCTCCTGAGTAACTGGGACTACAGGCGCACACCGCCACACCGGACTAATTTTTTTTTTTTTTGTATTTTAGTAGAGATGGGGTTTCACCATGTTGTCCAAGCTGATCTCGAACTCCTGAGCTCAGGCAATCTGCCTGCCTCAGCCTCCCAAAGTGCTAGGATTACAGGTGTGAGCCATCGCGCCCGGCCACAATTTATACTTTCTAAACATAAAGTACAAAAGTGTACTCAAATTAATACACATTTGGGTGTGGATATTGGCATGACTGGACACCAGCAAAACACTAGACAAGGGAAGTAGCCAGGCTTGAGGGAAACGTCAGTAAGTTAGAATTCTAAGAAGCCCTTTAAGCTGCCTGCCATACTGTCAGAAATAGGTATATAAGGGTTTGCATGTGTGTCAGGACTGATAGAACCCTGACGGCTATGTTGCCAGTTCTAGGCCCTGGAGCTATTTGTACATATGTCCTGGCACCCCCCAGTCTCCACCCTCCTCCACTGGGTTTGCTCATACTCTGCCAGCAGCCTTTCCCAAAGCCCCTGCTCTCTGTGGCAAAAGATACTTAGGTCCATTCTGTAGGCACCTAAGCCCAAGCTATAAAATATGCATCTGAAAAAGCCTCTTCTGTTATATAGGGATGGAGAGAGCAAATTGAATCTCAGGTGTCATGGAAGCATAATGATAGGAACTGAGGCAACCTGTTTGATCTTGTTCTCTGATGAATGATAGAGGAGATAGCTTTCAAAGTCTTCTTTCCCCAGGGTAAGAGTAAATAGCAGGATGCTTCTCAGGGAAGTAAAACTTTACAGTCCACCTCCAGGTACTCACAAAAGGGGCGATGCACACTCCCAAGAACCCTGCTAATAATGGGATATATGATGGGATAGACAGCCCTTCCCGTCCTCTTCCTCACAGAAAGCTGTTTCCCCCGCCCTGGCTGCATCGGCTCCTCTGTCGCTGAGGCTGCTGGCTGCCAGCGTTCTGCTTGTGCCTTCCTTGTGCCCTTCCCTGGGCTGGAGATTTACATAGAAAGTGACCATGCACCCCTGCTACCTTTGTCATTCCTCCTTCTGTAGATCCATGAAAGCACAATGTTCAGGATCATTGTAGGTATGGGTTTTTCACACAGAGCCAGTTTCGTTTCTTTTCTTTCTTTTCTTTTTTTTTTTTTTGAGACAGAGTTTCACTCTTGTCACCCAGACTGAAGTGCAATGGCACGATCTCGGCTCACTGCAACCTCTGCCTCCTGGGTTCAAGCGATTCTCCTGCCTCAGCCTCACAAGTAGCTGAGATTACAGGTGTGCACCACCACACCCAGCTAATTTTCACGCAGAGCCAGTTTCTAAACTGCTCTCCTAGGTTATGATTAGGAACTTGGTATATTATTCTGATGCCCATGCCGATGCCAATTACATAATTCATAAAGAGTTGGAATTGTTAAGTGGTTAGGAATATGGGCTCTGTAGCCTTGCTGCCTGAGTTCTAATCCCACTTTTACCGTTACTGGCAGTGTGAGCTGAGACAAGTGAATTAACTTTACTATGTTTCAACTTTTTTCTCATTAGCATCTGCCTTGTATAAGTGTTGTGAAGAATGAATGAATTAATCCATGCTTAGAATCCAGTTTAGAATAGTACCTGGCTCATAGTAAGTGCCCAGCAAGTGTTGACAGATATTGTTATTGTTAAATGGACACTGGATAAGTATGGAAAGGGCATGCAAGTGATTACAAGGAGATGAAAGCTGCTTTATCTTAAAGCTTGTTTATAAACTTCAAAGGATAAAAAGTATGTCAGCAAGGAAAAAGGAAACCTGGGCAAAATATGAAAGAGAATGAGGATGGCTTGAAATCCTGAGAAGATAAAAGTTTAGGGAATTGTCACTAAAAATCTAGAATCAGAAGATAAAATTCAAAGCTTATCAGCAAAGGCTCAGATGAGAAAAGCAGGCACTCTAAGTGATCCCGAGAGAGCTCCTGCTTATCACTTTAAGGATGTAAATAGTCTCAAGGTCATTGGAAAGTGTATAGTTCGTTAAAGTTCTCAGCTTCCCTCCAGCCCGGGAGAGATACAAAAGGCTCCTGCCTATTTTGGGCTTTGCTGAATTTCATTTCTGCAGGCGCTTCCTGCAGGGACGAATCTGAAGGTCAGTGCCTGTATGCATGTTCAAGCTTGCAGCAGAGAATGTAATGCAGTGATGTAAAGAGCAGTCCCACAGTGACCTTTCCAGTGGGTGTGGTGCCTTGGAGTTTTGTCTTGGAGAAAGCAAATCCTATTTGCTTCTTGGCTCTAGAATGCTAATGGCACTTGGATTTAGAATTAGCCTGGATTAATGCAGCTCTAATAGTGCCTGATGGAGATTAGGATATCACCCATGGTTTAAGAAGTCTGCTCTGGAATCCTGCTGAGTAGATGGCTAATGAGTACTTGATGAGTTCTCTTCAAAGTGTTTTCTTGTAATGGTAGGAAAATAATGAATAAGCAGATGCCCCAAGCACTGCCATTAAATTGTGTTTTCTTGGGTTCCTTTTATTTGTTTCATCACCAATTATATGCATTGTGCACTAAGAAAGTCTTTTTGCTTATACACCCATATATCATGCTGCATTCCTGACATGAACAAAATCAGGAATGTGATGTGATATATGGGCATTTTGTTTAGTTAATAGTGCCCTCGTTACTTTCTCATTTCAAGTGTCTGTGCGCTTGTATATGTATATACACGCTTGTTTTTAAAATTTTGCTCTCAAAGGTATAATTTGTGTTTGACATGCATAGGCACCTGAAGGAGATTGCAGCACAGAGCCCTAATTTATCATTATCTAATATTTTAGTTTTCGTTTTTTGTTTGTTTGTTTTTGTTTTGTTTTTTGAAACAGTGTCTTGCTCTGTCACCCAGGCTGGAAAGCAGTGACACAATCATGGCTCACTGCAGCCTCGACTTCCTAAGGTTCTTCCCACGCACCAGGCTATCCTCCCACTTCAAGCCTCTCAAGTAGCTGGGACTACAGGCCCATGCCACCACTCCCGGTTAATTTTTGTATTTTTTGTAGAGACAGGGTTTCACCATGTTGGCCAGTCTCGTCTTAAACTCCTGGAATTAAGTGATCTGCCCATCTTCGCCTTCCAAAGTGCTGGGATTCAGGCGTAAGCCATCGCGCCTGGCCTCATTAATATTAATTCAGGTGCCATTGGCTTCCATGGCAGTCATTATCTTAAGGGCTTTGTTTACTGATTTACATTAATCACTTGGTGTTGAATAATTCATGTATCTTCCTGATGTGTGTTTGTGACTCTGAAATTTTCCCCAACCTCCCTCCTTTTTTTTCCTAAGAAATCTTTCTGAAATAAGGAATAAGAATTGTAGAAATTCTTTCTTATAACGTACATATCAGAATTTTAAAAAGAAATTTAATAAATGTAGCCCCATCTTTCCCCACTAAAAACGAATTGTGTAGACAGAAGTGTATTTATTAGTTTCTTTTATACACAGTATTTACCTTAGAGTGTCTGTGATGTTGGAATGACACAATGCAGGATTTAGATTCGACATTGCTAGAGGGCAGGACCTAGCAACCCGTGGGTTTGACAGAGCATTTTGGGTAGCAAGTAAGCACTCATAGCATTGGCATTATTCCCTTACCTACATTAGATATCAAGGAGGGAATTCCTGATCATTTAGATTGCAGACCTCTGAAACTGAAATGGTTGTAAACCAGATAATGATTCTGATCTTAATGAGATTCAGCCAGAAAAACTGCCCAAATCTCTCTGTCTCTATGTTCCTCTCTCTTTCTCCCTTTCTCTCTCTCTCTCTCTCTCTCTCTCTCTCTCTCTCTGCCCATAGGAAAAGAAACATGGGCATCTCTTAGATTCAGAAACATGAGCTATTTGGATGAGGGGCAGATTTATTTTCAGAGCCAGAGGCGGTTTGATTATAGACGCTGCCATTTGTATCTCAATGGTAGGAAATTCCTCTTCCCTCAAGCAAACACCTTTCACACTGAAGCCCCTGGCCAGGCTCCATGGACTTTCTCCCCTGGATGTGCCTCTGATTCAGTTTTTAAGCTGCTTTGCCCCTGCATGCTGGAAGGCAGATGATCTCAGCCTGGCACACACAGAAGCCTCTCTCCTCTCCCAGCCCAGCTCTTCCTTCCTCCAGGCGGGGCCAGGCCACAGATGTGTGTTAATGAGAGCTTCTCTTTGTTTACAGGGTTTGGGATGCTCTGACAGACAATTACATCCCTTCACTGTCAGAAGACTGGAGGGATCCAAACATCGAGGCTCTGAATGGCAACTGCTCTGACACTGAGGTACCTCTCTGGGGCCCCTGGTTTAGCAGGGCTGGAGAAGATGTGGAATTCAGTTACAAAAACATTCAGTAACTCAACAGTCTTCCTCACTGTGTAATAAAGCTCAAAATTGTTGATGGAGGCTCATGCCTGTAATCTCAGCACTTTGGGAGACCGAGGTGGGTGATTACTTGAGTTCAGTAATTTAAGACCAGCCTGGGCCACATGGTGAAACCCCATCTCTACCAAAAATACAAAAATTTAGCCAGGCATGGTGGCGCTTGCCTGTGGTCCCAGCTACTCAGGAGACTGAGGTGGGAGGATTGCTTGAGCCTAGGAGGCGGAGGTTGTAGTGAGCCAAGATCATGCTACTGCACTCCAAGCTGGATGACACAGTGAGACCCCATCTCAATTAAAAAAAAAAATCGTTGGGAAGGTAGGAGTTGTGGAGGAGGGTGAAAAATAAGATAAGGAAGACATCCAATATAGCTGAAGTGATAGGAATGGTTATCTATAGAAAAGCATAAACACAGATCACTTCCATTAGGTTGGTGCAAAAGTAATTGTGGTTTTTGCCTTTCCTTTCCTTTTTTATTTTTGTTTTTTGAGATGTAGTCTTGCTTTGTTGCCCAGGCTGGAGTGCAGTGGTGCGATCTCAGCTCACTGTAACCTTCGCCTCCCGGGTTCAAGGGAGTTTCCTGCCTCAGCCTCCTGAGTAGCTGGGACTACAGGTGCATGCCACCATGCTTGGCTAATTTTTTGTATTTTTAGTAGAGACTGGGTTTCACCGTGTTAGCCAGGATGGTCTCGATCTCCTTACCTCGTTATCTGCCTGCCTTGGCCTCCCAAAGTGCTGGGATTACAGGCATGAGCCACCACGCCCGGCCTGCCATTACTTTCAATACTTCTAACCTGTGTACTACAACATGAAGAATAAAGTGGCCTGAAATAAGAGGAGAAAACTGTCATGGGCTTCTCTTGGGTTCAAACAATGATGGTTTTAAAAAATTAGGTTTTCGCATCTTAAATGAATAGTTCAGGCCCACCAGAAACAGTGCTGAGAACAAGTGCTGATGGGTCTTGCACTTGACAATGGCCAGAGGTAGGGCCCAGATATTAGCAATGTGGCCACACGATGGGGAAGAAGTCTCTCTTTTTTTTCAGACAGAGTCTCACTCTGTCGCCTAGGCTGGAGTGCAGTGGCGCAATCTCGGCTCACTACGGCCTTGACCTCCTGGGTTCAAGTGATCCTCCAGCCTTACCCCCACCCCCTCCTTGAGTAGCTGGGACTGCAGGCATATGCCACCATGCCCAGCGAATTTTTGTATTTTTTTGTAGAGATGGTGCTTTGCTATGTTACCAAGGCTGGTTTCAAACTCCTGAGCTCAAGCAATCCACCCAATTCGGACTCCCAAAATGTTGGGATTACAGGCGTGAGCCACCATGCTGGCCTAGAATTCTTCATGAAACTCAACCAAGGGGACGTTTATGTGTCTGGACCAGAGTCACACTCCATGAGTTACTGACTCCAAGGAAGAAAGTAGCCTAGGGGCTTCTGAAGAATAAAGATATTTATTTTGAGTTGATTTGCAAAGGCCATAAAGGGGGTGGCCTTTCAGAAGATCCAAATTGCCCCTCCCATCTGAACCTACATATGGAATGGTTTCTTAGTCAGTTTGGGCTAGACTAAGTAATTTATAAACAACGGAAGTTGATTTTCACAGCTCTGGTGGCAGGGAAGTCCAAGATCAAGGCCCTGGCAGATTCAGTATCCGGTGAGGACCTGCTTTCTGGTTCACAGACGGCACCTTCTCACTGTGTCTCCTCATGGTAGAAGGGTCTAAAGTGCTCCCTTGGGCCTCTTTGAGAAAGGTACTTGTGGGCATCCTACCTCCATGGTCTCATCGTCTCCACAAGGTCTCACTGTCTAATACCATCACTTTGGGCGTTAGGATTTCAGCATATGAATTTGGGGGGTGGGACATAAACATTCAGAGCACAGCAAAAGGTAAAAATCATTTAATGGCTCTATGTTAAAAGCCAATTTCTGCCTCACTTGGTTTTCTAGTTTCAGCTGTGAAGGAAATTTTGACAATTTATCGTCAGGAAGGGCTGTCACAGCCCTGCGGGCTCAGCAAGTGATAGAGTTGGATGGATCTAATCTTTCTAAGTGTTTCAGAATTGAGTCCAAGTAAAAGAGCAAGAAACAGATTCCCCTTACGCTGCAATATATTTGTAGATTATTGCTCAAAATAGCACAGCAAAGAGATCAGCAGTTGACTGATTTGTTGAAAATGTAGCTGTATATATCCTTCTCCATTTTTCTAGTAATTAGCAATCTAAGGTACTCAAAACCTGAAGGCTTCATTGACGGCAGCAGGTAAGATGGTGACTTTGAAACCAAGATTTCCTGCAAGCCTCCTCAGCACAGACGTAGGAGGCCGTGTCTCAGGTCCTGTTTTGAAATCTCGGCTGTGCATTTTCTCTTGTAATGCTTACAGGTATAGTGCTTAGGACTTACGCAAACGGCAAAGGAGATGGAGGCAATAATGGAATACATCTAGTTACTGAAATTAAATCAGGTCCATCATGGTACGAAAGGCAGATTTTGCTTTGTTATCTCTTTTGACACCTTTCCAACTCATTTTGTGGATTAAGCCAAAGGATATGTAAGACAGTCTGCCCTTCAAAAGGGCTTTAATTTATCCTAATTTCCAGATTTCCCTCAAGAGGGTTAATATTTCCGGGCAAACTGAATGACCCTGAGAAGGATGAGCTTGAGCTCTGTTCCTTATAGTATTTCTTCTATCTAACCCATGGGAAAAGGACAGGGTAGCAAAAGTAGATGGATTAAGGCTGTTTTATTTCATCCTCTTTTATTATCTGGATTAATTACAGTAGGAGCTCTATTAACTGTCCTAAGTTTAAACGATTTACCAGATTAACCAGTGCTCTGTATTCCTTCTGTAAAACATACGACCAAAAGCACTTGGCATGCTGACTATGCACAGCTTTGAGGTTTCTCTCTCGTCAGCCCTCATACATCCACTTAAGTGGTCCATTTTTTAAATACATTTTTTATTTTTTTGAGACGGTGTCTCACTCTGTTCCCCAGGCTAGAGTGCAATGGTGTGATCTTGGCTCACTGCACCCTCCGCCTCCCAGGTTCAAGCAATTCTCCCACCTCAGTTTCCTGAGTAGCTGGGATTACAGGCACCTGCCATCATGCTTAGCTAATTTTTGTATTTTTGTAGAGATGGAGTTTCACTATGTTGCCCAGGCTGGTCTTGAACTCCCAACCTCAGGTGATCCACCTGCCTTGGCCTCCCAAAGTGCTGGGATTATAGGTGTGAGCCACTGCACCTGACCAAGTGGTCCATTTTTGAGAATCACAAACCTGTTTGTGCTGTCCTTGTGACTGCACTCAGAAATTTAATTAAATATTGTACCAACTAATGAATTATGACTGCAAAGAGAGTCATTTTTTGTTAAAATCAAAGTAACACATCTACATAGTTTAAAAAGTTAATTAATGCTTTGAAAGTAATGCAATGTAATTACAAGACAAAACAACCCCCCAAAACAGTAGACCCCTGCCTTCTTGCCTTTCCCTGCTCCTGGAGGCAACTGCTTGCACTTCTTTTAGCTGCCTCTTTTTTTTTTTTTTTTTTTTTTTTTTTTGCATATAGCTCCAGTTTTATAGTGGGGCCATGTGGGGCCATGTGGGGCCACATGGGGAAGCTCCAGTGTTCTCTGGAGGCAGAAGTAGCCAGGGGAGAGCCAGGCCAGTGCCTCAGGAATGGCAAGATGGGGTAAACAGCTTAGGACTGGCTAGTTTGAGTAATTTCTGTAAGCTGTAAACACTAGGGATGGTCCTTAGTGCCTAGTACCTGACCCTGGGATGACTAAGGCAGAGGACTCTGCCTCCTGGGATGTAGAGGTCAGGTAGAGGGGGCAGGGCTTGGCTTTGGTTAGTTTGCATATAGAAGATTTGCTGAGCCCTTTGCTATCTCTAAGAATTGGCTAATTTTTTTTTTTTTTTTTTTTTTTTTGGTGACGGAGTCACACTCTGTCACCCAGGCTGGAGTGCAGTGGCATGATCTCCGCTCACTGCAACATCCACCTCCCAGGTTCAAGTGATTCTCCTGCCCCACCCTCCCAAGTAGCTGGAATTACAGGAATGTGCCATGATGCCCAGCTAATTTTTTTTTTTTTTTTTTGTATTTTTGTTAGAAACAGGGTTTTGCATGTTGGCCAGGCTAGTCTTGAACTCCTGATCTCAAGTGAGCCACCTGCCTTGGCCTCCCAAAGTGCTGGGATTACAGGTGTGAGGCACTGAACCCAGCCAGAATTGGCTAATCTTGAAGGTACAGTCTCTCTGCACCAGAAAGGTCTTTAAAATGTTAAAAATCAAAATTTTCAGAAAATTAAAAAGTATAAATAACACAATGCTTAAAGGAATCAGATACTGTATTGTGTCAATTCCATGTTTTTTTTCTTGAAAACATCCCAGTTGGTACCTTTCATCTTTCTGCTACAAACTGGTCTGGTCATTCGCTAGATCAGCTGCACAGCTGCTGCCTGGAGAACATCCTTGCCTTCATGCTGGGGATTCTTTTGTCTTCCTCTCCTGTCCTCTGGTTGCCATATTTAAAAAATCTTTCTAGATGTAGTTCCTTGTTTTGGTGAAAAAACAACAACAAACCGAACTCTTCAGCATATTTTTGAGAAAGGGGTACAGACGAAATGGTTTTTAGGGTATATAAGAATATTATTATTTAGCATTCTGAGGGCTTTGTTCTCTTCTAGCATTAGGTTGTGCTGAGAAACCCCAAATCTGTTCTGATTCCCAGTCCTTTCGGCTGACTCTGTTCTCCATCTTTAGATTCCTGCTCCTTTATTGTATGACTTTTTTGGTTCTCTCTGGAAGTTTTTAGGATGTTCTCCTTTTCCTTTCTCTTTTGAAATTTTACAATAATGTGCTTTAGAATGAAGTTTTTTTTCCCCCTTCATTATGTTATACTCAGTGAATCCTTTCAACCTAGAAGCTCATGACTTTAAATTGTGATATTTTCTTATTATTTTTCTGAAGATTTACTATTTCTGTTTACTGCCTCTGTGGAGATGATTATATAGCTTTTCTCCTTTATGATGTTAATGTGATGAATTTCATAAATTAATTTGCAAATGTCAACTCAACCATGCATTCTAGAGATATACAGAACCTCATCATGATGTATTACCATTTTATTTTATTTTGTTTTGTTTTTCCCCATATCTTTATTGAAAGGTAATTGGCATATAATGAACTGCACATATTACAGTGAGCAATTTGGTAAATTTTGACATCTGCATATATCTATAAGACCATCACCATAATCAAGATATTCAACATATTCATCATCCCTCTCTCTTGCTGCCCAATCTCTGGGCAACCACTTATCTGCTTTCTGTCATTGTAGATTAGTTTTCATTTTCTAGAATTTTGCATGAATGGAATCATGCAATATGTACATTTTCTTTTGTCTGGCTTATTAAACTCAGTGTAATTAGATATTCATCCATGTTTTTAAGTATAGCAACAGTTCATTTCTTTTTATTGTTGAGTAGTATTCTGTTGTATGGATATGTCACCAGTGGCTTATTCATTCGCTTATAGATGAACAGTTATTTTTTCTACTTTTTGCATATTTCAAATGAAGCTGCTGTGAACATTCTTCTGTAGGTCTTTGTGTGAACATATGCTTCCATTTCTTTTGGATAAAAACCTATGTGTGGAATGGCTGAGTCATATGGTAGGTGTATGTTCAACTTTTTTTTGTTGTTTTTTTTTAGCTTTTATTTTAAGTTCAGGGGTACATGCGCAGGCTTGTTACATAGGTAAATTGGTGTCATGGGGGTTTGTTGTACAGATTGTTTCATCACCCAGGTATTAAACCTAGTATCCATTAGTTATTCTTCCTGATCCTCTCCCTCCTCCCACCCTTCATCCTCCAGTAGGGCCCAGTGTGTATTGTTCCCTTCTGTGTGTCCATTTGTTCTCATCATTTAATCCCATGTCTAAATTTTTAAGGAACTACCAAACTGTTTCCCAGTTTGAGAGCTGTAATTGTCCTATATTCTCACCAACACTTGCTGTGGACAGTCTTAAAAATTAAGACATCTTCATGGGTAGTAACAAAATTGATACCTTATTTCAGTTCTAATTTGCTTTTCTCTAGTGACATAGGATATTGAGCATCTTTTCAAGTGATTATTTACAATGTGTGTGTGTGTATTTTTGAGACAGGGTCTTGCTGTGTTGCCCAGTCTGGAGGGCAGTGGCTCAATCTCAGCTCACTGCAACCTCCACTGCCCAGGCTCAAGCAATCTTCCCACCTCAGCTCCCCAAGTAGCTGGGACCACAGGTGCACACCTCTATGCCCAGCTAATTTTTGTGTTTTTAGTAGAGATAAGATTTCACCATGTTGTCTAGGATGGTCTTGAATCCCTGAGCTCAAGTGATCTACCTGCCTTGGCCTCCCAAAGTGCTGGGATTATAGGTGTGACTGTGCCTGGCCTATGTGTCTTCTTTGGTGAAATGCCTCTTCAAATCTTTTGTGCATTTTCTTAGTACATTGTCTGTGTTCTTGGTATTGAGTTGTAAGAGTTTCTTTTTTTCTTTGAGCTGGAGTCTTGCTCGGTCGACCAGGCTGGAGTGCAGTGGTGTGATCTCAGCTCACTGCAACCTCTGCCTCCCAGGTTCAAGCGATTCTCCTGCCTTAGCCTTCTGAGTAGCTGGGATTACAGATGCACACCACCATGCCTGGCTAATTTTTGTATTTTTAGTAGAGACAGGGTTTCACCATGTTGGTCAGGCTGGTCTCGAACTCCTGACCTCATGATCTGCCCTCCCCAGCCTCCCAAAGTGCTGGGATTACAGGCATGAGCCACAGTGCTTGGCCATGAGAGTTTCTTATAAATTCTAGATAAAACTTATTTGTTGAATATATGTTTTACAAATATTTTCTCCTATAGGTTGCCTTTTAATTTTCTTAACATTATCTTTTGAAGAGCAAACGTTTTTTAAATGTGATGAAGGTTGAGTGTGGTGGCTCACGCCTGTAATCCCAGCACTTTGGGAGACTGAGGTGGGCAGATCGCTTGAGGTCAGGAGTTAAAGACCAGACTGGGCAACATAGTGAGACCCCCTCTCAAAAAGAAAAATTAGGCTGTGCGTGGTGGCTCACGCCTATAATCCCAGCACTTTGGGAGGCCAAGGCAGGCGGATCACGAGGTCAGGAGATTGAGACGATCCTGGCTAACATGGTGAAACCCCGTCTCTACTAAAAATACAAAAAAAAAAAAAAATTAGCCTGGCATGGTGGCACATGTCTGTAATCCCAGCTACTAGGGAGGCTGAAGCAAAAGAATTGCTTGAACCCGGGCGGCAGAGGTTGCAGTGAGCCAAGATCGTGCCATTGCACACTCCAGCCTGGGTGACAGAGTAAGACTCTGTCTCAAAAAAAAAAAAAAAAAAAAAAAAAAAAGAAAGAAAAAAAAAAAGAAAGAAAAATTAAATGTGACGAAGCAATTTATTGATATTTTCCTTTTTATACTTTGTGTTTATGTTGTATTTAAGAAGTCTTTGTTAAACCCAAAGTCACTAAGATTTTTTTTCTTAAGTTTTCTTCTAGAAGCTTTATAATTTTAGCTCTTGTATTTAGGTCTATGATCCATCTCAAATGAGTTTCTTTCTTTCTTTCATTTTTGAAATGGAGTCTTGCTCTGTCGCCCAAACTGGAGTGCAATGACTCAGTCTTGGCTTACTGCAGCCTCCACCTCCCAGGTTCAAGCGATTCTTCTGCTCTGCCTCCTGAGTAGCTGGGATTACAGGTGCCTGCAACCATACCCAGCTAACTTTTGTATTTTTAGTAGAGACAGGGTTCTACTATTTTGGCCAGGCTGGTCTCAAACTCCTGACCTCAAGTGATCCACCCGCTTTGGCCTCCCAAAGTGCTGGGATTACAGGCATGAGCCACTGTGCCCAGCCTTCAAATTAGTTTTGTATATAGTGTGAGGTAAGGGTCAGGTCTCATTTTTTAAAATTTTTGATATAAAGTATTGCTGTTTCCCAGGCTGGTCTTGAGCTCCTTGGTTCAAGCCATCCTCCTGCTTCAGCCTCCCAAATTGCTGGGACTACTGAGGCACTCCACAGTGCTGGGCTTCAAGATTTATTTGCTTGCATATGGCTATTCAATTATTCCAGTACGATTCATTGAAAATCTTATCTCTTCCCCATTAAATTGTTTTGGCATCTTTGTTGAAAATCAATTGATCATGTATGTGTGGATCTACTTCTGAATTATTTATTCTGTTTCAATGCTATATATATGTGTGTGTCTTTTTTTAACATCCCTAATTTATTTTAAAATGTGTCTATCTTTATGCCAATCCCACACTGTATTGATTGCTATAGCTTTATGGTAAGTCTTGAAAATAAAGTAATGTAAGTTCTCCAACTGTGTCCTTTTTTTTTCTTTCCAAATTTGTTTTAGTTATTTTAGGTTCTTTGCATTTCCACATAAATCTTGGAATCAGCGGATGAATTTTTGCAAAAAATCTTGCTGGAAATTTGACTGTGATTGTGCAGAATCTACAGATCAATTTATACACGTAGATCAATTTGTCATGTTAATGTGATGAATTACATTAATTGGTTTTCAAATATTAAACCAGCATTTTATTTTAAAATAAACCCCACTTAGTTATGATATTTTATCTTTTTTATATAATGTGAGATTTGATTTGCCAATATTTTATTAAAGATTTTTGCATCATGTTCTTTTCCTGAAATTTTATTTTGTTCTAATGTCATAAAATAAGTTGGAAATTATCCTATCTCTACTTTGCTAAAGAACTTGTATTACATTGGTATTATTTCTAACTTGAATGTTTGATAGACTATACTAGTGAAAGCATCTGGGCCTAGGGTTTTCTCTGTGGAAGATTTTCAGTTACAAATTCAGTTTTACTGAGTCAGGTTTGATAAGTTATGTTTCTCAAGGAATTTATCTATTTAATCATGGAATGTATTGACCATTCATTTGTTTATAATTTTGTTTTGTTATTGAAAATGTCTATAAGATTTATAGTGATGTTCCCTTTTTTATTCCTGACATTGTTAATTTGTGTTCTCTCTCCCTCCATCCCTCTCTCACTCTCTCTTGTCAGCTGGTCTGTGGGATTATCACCTTTATTAATCTTTTCAGAGAACCACTTTTGATTTCTTTGATTGCCTTTATTGTTTGTTAACTTTTTAGTTTATTGATTCTCTCTCTTAGCTTTATTATTTCCTTCCTGCTACTTAGCAGGAGTTTAATTTGCCCTTCAGTTTTTTAGCTTCCTAAGGAAGGAAATTTGATTATATTTTAAACTTAAAACAATCTTAAAGCTATAAAATTCCCTTTAAGCACTGTTTTAGCTGAATTCTACATATTTTGATTGGGTAGGTTTTCATCATTCAATTAAAAACATAGTTTCTAATTTTTTCTTGCAATTTCTTCTTTAACCCATAGGTTATTTGGAAGTTTGCTGCTTAATTTCAAAGTGCTTGGGAAGTTTTATAGCTATCTTGTTAAAAATTGATTTCTAATTTTATTTTGTCAGAGTACATACTTTGTATGACTTAAATCTTTTAAAATATGTTAAGACTGATTTAGGGTCCAGCATATGGTACATCTTAGTGAATGTAATATGTGCCATTGGAAATGATGTGCACTCTGCAATTGTTGGTTGTAATGTGCTATAAATGTCAACTAGGTTAACTTGGTTGATAGTATTGTTGAATTCCTCTGTGTTCCAAATGATATTTTTTGTCTGTTTATTCTGTCAACTAATGAGAAAGGTTTATTAAAATCTCCAACCATTATTGTGCATTTATTTCTATTTCTTTAGTTCTGTTGATTTTTGTTTATATATTTTGAAGCTCTGAGTACATCTCCCTGATGAGTTGATCCTTTTATCATTATGAAATGTCATTCTTTCTCTGTAATACTTATCTTAGAATCTACTTTGTCTGATATGAATGTAGCCACTCAAGCTTTCTTATGCATACTGTTTGCAAAGTGTGTGTGTGTGTGTGTGTGTGTGTCTATCTCAATGCTTTTAGTTTCTGCCTATCTCTGTCTTTTTATTTAAAGTGTGTTTTTGCAGGTAGTATATAGTTGGATCTTGTTTTTATATTCAGTCTGACAATTTATGCTTCTTGATTATTGTGTTTAGTTTATTTGCATAGTGTGTAGTCCACTGACATTTGACATAATATTGATAATTTGTGTTGAAGCGTATTGTCTTCATTTCTGATTGTCCCATCTGGTTTTGTTGCTGTTTCGTTGTTCCTCTGTTCCACCTTTTTTGCCTTCTTTTGGGTTAATCAAATATTCTTTGGCTTTCCATCTTATGTCTTCTGTTGGATTTGTATCTATACCTCGTCGTATTTTTTTTTTTAGTGGTTTCTCTAGGGATTACACTATACATTATTAAGTTATCATAGTCCATTTAGAATTAATATTGTGCCACTTTACATAAAATGTAAAACACTTGTCACAGTAAAAAGTCTATTCCTTCCATCTTTTGTGCTATAATTGTCATATATTTATTTCAATCTACATTATATACTCCACAACACAAAGTTATTAGTTTTGCTTTAGACAGTTAGTTGTCTTTTAAGAAAATCAGAAGAAGGAAAAAAAAGATTCTTTAAAAATATTTACCTACATATTTATCATTTCTGGTGTTCCTTATTTTTTCCCGAAGATCCTGATTTTCCATCATTTCCTTTCAACCCAAAATACTTTTTATAGCGTGTCTTGTAGTGTAGAGCCACAGGTGACAGATTCCTTCAGCTTTCATTTATTTATTTCATTTATTTCATGTTTTTCCCTTCTTTCAAGGATCACAGCCTTGCACTGCCTGTGTCCAGTGCCTGAAAACAATTGGTTCATAGATTTTGTCCAGATTGTAGTTGTTTATGGTAGGAGGGGTAAGTCCAATACTAGTTACTCTGTCATGGCTAAAAGGGACCATCTCTTCTGTTTTTGCTTTCTAGAATTCCTTTTATTCAAGTATTGGACTTCTGAAGCTGATCTTCTGAATATTTTTCTCCTCCCATATTTTATCTGCTTATTTTGTTTCACTCTCCAGGAAACTTTCTCAGCCTTCAGCTCGGTGGAAAAGTCTAAATTTTCTATCATACCTTTAATTTCTAAGAGCCCTTTCCAGTTTTTACAAAATTTGTGGGTTTTTTTTCTTTTTTCTGGTCTTAGTGAGTCTACATCTTCGCAGTTTTTAAATTAATTCTGATAAATAGAATGCATTTTGAGGAAGAAAGGTGTTCTGTTTTCCTTCTGAAGGCAGGCATAGCAGTTTCTTAGAAGAGGTTTCTTCTGCTCTCTCTGTTGCTTTTGATTTCCCTCCTCTATACATTTTTGTCTTTCATGTTGGGGGTTATTCTCAAATGTCTGGCAATCCTTGAGCATCTTTTCATATTTAAAAGTGAGGCCTTATGGTCAGGCATGGTGGCTCACACCTATAATCCCAGCACTTTGGGAGGACAAGGCAGGAGGATCCCTTGAGCCTAGGAGTTTGTGACCAGCCCCATCTCTACAACTCTACCAAAAAAAAATAATGCAAAAAGGTAGCCAGACATGGTGAATGGAGTGCACTTATAGTCCCAACTACTTGGGAGGCCTAGGCAGGAGGATTACTTGAGCCCAGGATTTTCAAGACCAGCCTGGCCAACATAGTGAGACCCTGTCTCTACGAAAAGTAAAAAAAAAAAAAAAAAAAAAAAAAAAAAGCGTTAACTGGGCCTGGTGGCATGCACCTGTAATCCCAGCTACTTGGAAGGCTAAGGCTAAAGAATCGCTTGAGCTTAGGAGTTTGAGGCTACAGTGAGCTATGTTTACACCATTGCACACCAGCCTGGGCAACAGAGCAAGCCCCTGTCTCTAAAAACATTAATTTAAAAAAAAAAGTGGCTGGTGATAGCTCACGCCTATAATCTCAACATTTTAGGAGGCCAAGGCCGGTGGATTGCTTGAGCTCAGGAGTTTGAAACCAGCCTAGGAAACATGGCAAGTTCCCCATCTCTACAAAAATTCCAAAAATTAGCTGGGCATGGTGGCATGCGCCAGTAGTCCCAACTACTCAGGAGGCTGAGGTGGGAGGATTGCTTGAGCCCTGGAGGAAGAGGTTGCAGTGAGCTGAGATTGAGCCACTCCCCTTCAGCCTAAGTGTCAGAGCGAAACCCTTGAAAAAAAAAATGAGGCCCTAGAAGGCTGTGGGGTCAGGGCTTGTTTCTTGCTGGATCACAGTGCCAGTAAGGACCTATGCATCTTGTTCGGAGATCTTGACAGTTGGCATGTATTTGTAGACTTATAGTATCCGTAGAGAGGTGTCCTCCAATGGCTTGATGGACAGAATAAACCAACTGCCAGTGTCCTTGGAGCCTAATCAGGGAAGAAGGCCAGGGCTCTGTCTGGTGAGTCGGTCTGTAGAGTCTTACATCCTCTCTCTGTTTTTGGTAAGAACCCTCACCCTCACTTTTAGGTGGCCTGGTGCCCTGAGTCCAGAGCCTCTAGTTCAACCTGCTCAGAGTGAAGTCTATAGTCCTTCTGAGCTGAGAGGATGCAGTTTCCTTTCTATCTGGGTTGGAAGAAGACACGTTGGTCTCAGTATTCTTATGAAGGATACCAGCAAATCTTCCTTATGTAGCCCACCATGCTGCCCCTCAGGGTCTGCGATTCCTAAGCCATTCAGCATCTGCATTGTGACCCCTTTACCGTGGGCAGCCTCCTCTCCTCTCACCAAGCGTAACCCTGCTGAGCCTGCTGGGCCGGCATCTGCTTTCTGGCATTTCTCTTGCTGTTGTCTTTTCTCCTGTTCACTTTGTCCCTTTTGGGTTATTCTTTTTTGATCCTGTGACTCTCATTTTAGTAGAGTTTGAGGAGGAAGGGCTGATAAATGTGTGCCCAATCTCCTGTGCACCCACCTTCTACTGTAAAGAAATGGAAACAGGAAATCATTTTAAAAATTATGTTAGGAACTGGGCGTGGTGGCTCACGCCTGTAATCACAGCACTTTGGGAGGCTGAAGTAGGAAGATCACTTGAGCCTGGGAGTTAGAAGCCAGCCTGGGTAAAGATAAAGAGGGAGTACCGGACTCACTCTTTACAAAAAAATGAAAAAGTCTGCCGTGAGTGGTGGTGTGCTCCTATGGTCTTGGGAGGCTGAGGTGGAAGAATTGCCTGAGCCCAGGACGTGGAGGTTGCGGTGGACTTTGATCATGTCATTGGACTCCAGTCTGGGTGATATTGTGAGACTGTTTAAAAAAAAAGAAGTTATTATGTGGATGATGCAAGAGAGACTGTGGAACTCTCCTCAGAGTTTCATTGTAAGCTTGGTCTTACACTAGGAACTTGGTGAATAAATAAATGTACATGTACATTTTTAGGTCAAAATAATTTGCTTGAGTTAATAAGTCTGTAGGAGTCATTATTATTTTTCTCACAACTTACCAATTTTATTGGGGCTTTCAATTTATCAATCTATTCTGTTCCTGTGATGTAAAACACAGTCTCCTTTTACCTTATAACCTTTATTTAATAGCAGACGGTGGTTGTCTGGATAAGAGGAAATTGGAAGTCCAGGACAGTGAATTATATCTTTCATATTTTTGAGACAAGATCTCACTGTGTCACCCAGGCTACAGTACAGTGGCAACAGTCATGGCTCACCGCAGCCTCCACCTCCCTGGCTCAAGCAATCTTCCCACTTCAGTCTCCTGAGTAGCTGGGACTACAGGTGTGCACCACCATGCCTGGCTAATTTTGTTCATTTTTTTGTAGAGACAGAGTTTCACTATGTTGCCCAGGCTGGGCTCAAGTGACCCTCCCACCCTGGCCTCCCAAATTGCTAGGATTACAGGCATGAGACACCATACCCAGTCATGTCTTCCTCTTTTCCAGGTGACTAAATAGCTAAGTTACCTGTGGAAGTGGACTGAATCTAGATGACAGTACTGCTCTCAGTCCTCTCTTTTTCAATCGTTCATTAATTCTTTCAACAAACATGTGTTGGCTGCATGCCCTGGTGCATCTCCCTATGGGAATGCACAGCCATTGACTTAATCCACGCAGATGTTTCCTGGTTGTTCATAAGCATAAAAGGGACATAGTTACCAGGCATAGTGGCTCACACCTGTAATCCCACTCGGGAGGCTGAGGTGGGAGGATTGCTTGAGGCCAGGAGTTTGAGACCATCCTGGGCAACACAGTGAGATCCCTATCTCTAAAAAAATTTAAAACAAAAAAAATCTTAGTCAGGTGTGGTGGCACCTGCCTATAGTCCCAGCTACTTGGGAGGCTGAGGCAGGAGGATCACTCGAGCCAAGGAGTTCGAGGCTGCAGTGAGCCATGATTGTGCCACTGCACTCCAGCTTGTGTGACAGAGTGAGACCCTGTGTCTAAAAAAAAGAATGGGACACAGTTGTGGTGAATTTCTTTTTTTTTTTTTTTTTTTACTTTTTGTCTGAAGGTAAAAATGTATCTTTGTTCTCTTGTTTTTTGTTGGGGGGCAACCACTCATGTCAAACAATAGTGGTAAGGGGAGGAAAATATTATGCAAAGGGCTAAATGTGCTGTAAAAATTACCTTTTCTATGAATGGGGTCATTTGAAACACTTTAATAAAATACACTGGTTAATAGTCATTATTGGAATCAAGGACTCTACATAATTTTAATCATCATTCAGAACACTTTACTGTGCAGCAAGATTTAGCAAAGTTATAGGCCTCAGGGAAGGTTCTCTGCATTTCTTTTCAAGTTTTAAGCTTTCATGTTATAGTCCTAGAGGCACACTCTTACCAAAAGCAGGAAGAAGAAACAGCCTGCTGAGTGGTGTGGCCAGACCCCTTTCTGGATTCAAATCTTCTCAGTAGAAACAGCCTGCTGAGTGGCATGGCCAGACCCCTTTCTGGATTCAAATCTTCTCAGTAGAAACAGCCTGCTGAGTGGCATGGCCAGACCCCTTTCTGGATTCAAATCTGCTCAGTAGAAACAGCCTGCTGAGTGGTGTGGCCAGACCCCTTTCTGGATTCAAATCTTCTCAGTAGAAACAGCCTGCTGAGTGGTGTGGCCAGACCCCTTTCTGGATTCAAATCTGCTCAGTAGAAACAGCCTGCTGAGTGGTACGGCCAGACCCCTTTCTGGATTCGAATATTCTCAAATCTGGGAAGAAGTCATTTGGAAGAGTGACTTTTCTTAGAAGAGCATAGTTCACTTCAATAGTATCCAAACAGCTAGCAAGTGTTTTTTTTTTTTTTTTTTTTTTTTTTTTTGGCAGGATCTTGCTTTGTCATCCAGGCTAGAGTGCAGTGGCATAATCACGGCTCACTGCAGTCTCCATCTCCATGGCTCAATTGATCCTCCCACCTCAGCCTCCTGAGTAGTTGGGACTGCTGGTATGCCATCATGCCTAATTTTTCTATTTTTTGTAGAGATGGAGTCTCGCCATGTTGCCCAGGTTGGTCTCGAACTCCTGGACTCAAGCAATCCTCTCATCTCGGCCTCCCAAAGTGCTGGGATTATAGGTGTGAGCCACCACACCTGGTAACAACTAGCAGTTTTAGCTGACAAAGAAATTCAACCCCAAATGACCTGGTCTGAAGTTATTTTTGACAGGTAGCTTCCCCACTGCCACACAAGGGACTAAAGGAACTCTCTACCACAATTTCTATGTCTGTGTCTTATGCTAGGATCAACAGTATTTATATGCACAAGAGCTGTGATTTTTCAAAAACCTTTCTTTGTCCCCCTTTCGTTGTTTCCCCTCCAGCTCTCCACCCTGTGCACAGGATACTGTCCGGTCAACGAGGGGAGGGAGGGAGTCTGTAAACAGTGCCTGTAAAGAGGCGAGGGCTTGTGCAGAAGTGATGGATGCTGTTGGAACAGAGCAAAGTCTAGCAGGATGGACAGAAAATGTGGGAACCAGATCTAGGGAGGGTGGGAAGGGTGAGAGGATCAGAATCAAACACTGGAGAGGGAGGAGAAGAGGCTGGGGCATGATGGAGGTGGGGAAGCCCAAGGATTAGGGGGTAATCTACACAGAGGGAAGGAGCCAGGGTTTTCTTGGCAGTATTTTGTGTATGCCTCTCCTTTTATTTTATTTTTTAGTGGCAGACTTCTGAGAAATAAGAAAACAAGGGATGAGCATGGTTCCCATAATAGTAGGAACTCACAGTACCTTTCATAAGCTTATAATTGATTTTCCCGTCTCTGTTTTCCCAAGCCTGACAATTCAGACCTGGAGGCTTTGTGTCTGAGAGCGGGAGGGGAGGGAAGCTCTACTAGTACATCATTCCAGCCACAGTCCAGGCTTATTAGCATTTGAGCAGCAAGAAGGATCTATCCCTAGAAGCTTCCTCCCTGCTTTCTTCCTGGAACTCCCCAGGGAGTGAGGACCTTGGGGAAGGAGGAGATGGTGTAGTTGAAAGAAGCAATATTAACAGTCAGGGATTTAAACCCACTAAAATCAGCCACATTTCAGAAAATGTAAACATGCCATTTTTATATAGACTTAGTGCCCACCACCCCCTACCCCCTGCCAAATCCTGGTTATAGACTAACAGTTGCTGTTAGATGCTTATAAAAAATAAACCCGTTTCCCAGGATGAGCCTAACTTGGGCTCACACTAACTTGGACTGGGAACATATTGATAAATTTCTTCCTTTTTCTCCCCTAATTTTGATCTGGAGGAAAAAATGTATCTTTGTTCTCTTAATTTTGGGCTAACTTCTACTGCAGGACTTTCTGGCCTGAAGAAAGTTCTTCCACATGAGTGTAGTTGTGAACAAAGTGTAGCTCCAGGAGTTTTGTTCTGCATAGTGGGGAGTGGTGGAAACCACGAGGCTACCGCAGGTGGTGGACTTGGCAGAGAGAGGAGCATATGGGTTTGACAGCGGAAATAGATGTCACCATCTGGTACACGGACCCTTCAGATGATTCCATTACCTCCCTGTCCTACCCCATATCTAGGTTGAGCACGGGTGGCATTTAAGATATATTTGCTTAATTTTTTTTCTTTTTTAATGACATAGTCCTGGTTTTAAGCAAATGGAGATAAAAGGCGATGTGCTCTGTTTGGGATATCTGCCAAGGCAGAGCTCACAGAAGACGGGAGAAGTTTCTGAGGATAGCTACCTCTGACATGATTGCTTGGGTTGGCGCTGGGCTGTTTCCTGTTAGAAAAGGCAGAATACAAGCCCCAGGGAAGGGGCCAGTCAGTGTGCCAGCTACTGGAGCGCAAGAAGGATTAATTCCTGGATGAGAGGTGACTCAGCAGAGAGATTTCCTAGAGACACCTCCTGCCTCCCCCTTGGATGACATTCAAATCAGACTTCTAGACATACAGCTTGTGAGGTGTTCAGGGATTAATTTTTCTGTGGGACAAATGTAAGTGCCAGACTATGGCAGTTTGGGATATGGTCAGTTGAGCCAGATATGCTTTGACTATCTTGTTAGATTTGAACATCTAGAATTCTGATGGCTGTGAACTTTGAGAGTCTTACTTGGGATTATGGAATTATAGAGACACAGGGCAAATGAGATAAATGGGTTTCTCTTTCATAGTTTTGTTGTTGTTTAGTTCATGCGGTCAGGTTATTCAGTGGCATGTCCCAGGTAGATTTCTTACATCTGCCATCAGCTATGCATCACGCCTGGATTCCAGTAACAGGATGGCATTTCATCAAATTCTGAAAGTCATCATTATTTGGACTAGAACAACCTATTCCTTAAAATGCCTAGTAACACGAAATCTGGAAACAAACCCCCAGGTTGGAACTCCTTAACAAAATCAGGGCACCTTTGCTGCAGTTTGCTGCAGTGTCACTTACCTGGAGAAGGAGCCTTGTTCACCCCAGGATGACCCATCTTTGGGTTGAAAAACAGTGCTGTTCCCTTCGAGTCAGAATGGTGCTGGCCACGCCCCTATCATCTTTTCCTGACAAGTTGTATTCAGTGCAGCATGCTGGATTTCTGGCATGCTGGAGTCAGTGTGGGGCAAAGATATGTTTGGAATTGGATGAAACTCTGGACACCTCTTCAGCTCCACTGTTTAGACAGCAGCTGGCTGGAGTGGCCTCCCAGTCAGTATCATCCATTCTTGAGACTAGAGGCAATCCCACTTCTGCTGACGGTCACCCAGAGTTCCATCTCCCCACCTCCTCTCCAGATCCATGAGAAAGAAGAGGAAGAGTTCAATGAGAAGAGCGAGAATGATTCTGGAATCAACGAGGAGCCTCTGCTCACAGCAGATCAGGTATGAGTATCTCTCCAGGTTATTGGGACCTTTTGTTCTTTTGATGGAGAAAAAGTTCAAGAGAACACACTTGCTACATCCATTTAAGGCAGAAGAAAGATATGTGGTCATGTGATGCCTGTGCTGATGGCTCAGAATATTTTTTGTTTCTTTTTTTCTTTATATATATATTTTTGAGACAGAGTCTTGCTCTGTCACCCAGGCTGGAGTGCAGTGGCATGATCTTGGCTCACTGCAACCTCTGCCTCCCAGGCTTAAGTGATTCTTCTGCCTCAGTCTCCCAAGTAGCTGGGGGTACAGGCACGCACGACCATGCCTGGCTAATTTTTATAATTTTTTTTTAGTAGACATGCAGTTTCACCATGTTGGCCAGGCTGGTCGCAAACTCGTAACCTTAAGTGATCTACCTGCCTCAGCCTCCCAAAGTGCTGGGATTACAGGCACGAGCCACCATGCCTGGCTTTTTTTTTTTTTTTTTTTTTTTTTTTTCCATTTTGAGACAGGCTCTTACCCTGTCACCCAGGCTGGAGTGCAGTGGCACAATCAGGGTTCACTGAAGCCTCAACCTCCCTGGCTCAAGCGATACTCCCACCTCAGGCCCCTAAGTAGCTGGGACTACAGGCATGCACCACTATGGCCAGCTAATTTTTTGTACTTTTAGTGAAGATGAGGTTTCACCATGCTGCCCAGGCTGGTCTCAAACTCCTGGACTCAAGCAATCCACCCGCCTTGGCTTCCCAAAGTGCTGGGATTACAGGCATGAGCCACGGTGCCTGTCCAACTCAGAGTATTTTTGATAAGGGATTTCATTTCTCTTTCTGCCTCCGGTTGCCCACCTACAGTGAACATGAATGTCATTCTTGACACTTGGGATAGTTGGGGTCAGTCTCTGATAGTAGCCAGAGACAGGCATAGTGTTTAGTAGCTTCGATTCCTGCTAAGCCTTCGTATTGCAATTCATTGTACTTGGAGTCAAGACGCTTAAACAAGGGTCCCAAACACCTGTTTTTCCAAAAAGAGAAGTGACAGATGAGGCTTTTGTGTGATGGATATTTTCTTACGTTTCATAGAACACTCAAAATTTTGAGCCTTCCAAAAGGAGTCCTAGAGCCACTTTGGCTTGTGAAAAAAGATAGAGTGCTTCGCATTCAACTGAGATCATCATAGCTTTAATAATTTATTACTTAGAGAGGATAATGTTCAGTTTCCGGATTCCTTATTCAATGTTTTAGTCAACAAATATTTATGGGTGCTTATTTTGAGCTAAACACTACACAAGTTTCCACAAAGTCTTTCTGCAAAGCTCCACTGGGAGCATTCAGTGCCAGAAAGTGCTTTTTAGCAACAAAGGTGCTTTTTCATATCTGTGATAAAAAGGTGGAAATTGAAACAGGTGAGGATTAGGAGACTAAAGAGAACCAGATTTTTAAAAATAGGGGCTAATAGCTATTCTTGTGACTTGTAGGAGGAACTACAATTCAATGAAATGAACTCAATTATAACTACTCTTAGAGAAAGGAACATTCAGCCATAAGACCCTGACAGGGATTTGTGTCATTTGGTTGCATTCTGTGAAATGGTTTTCAGTAGTCAAAGACTGGCTATCTCCTAAGTTTGTGAGTAGAGGTGAAAAGGCTTGGGAATAAGAATGGAAATTATTCTAAAGGAGGAGATCCCGAAGTCCCTTACCTTTGGTCCAGCCCACTGTGAGGAAACCACCTCAAAGACTACGGTGCTGGCCTTGGAGATTTAGTCCATCCATGGAGAACAGACAAAGGTGAAGGTTGTGACAAAACTCATCTAAAGACCTGCTTTCAGCAGCAGTCTTCTTTATTTGTAAATAATTCATGTACAAAGTAATTCACTCTTTTTTTTTGAAACAGGATCTGGCTCTGTTGCCCAGGCTAGAGTGCAGTGGACCGATCTCAGTTCACTGCAACCTCCACCTCCTGGGTGCAAGCCAATCTCCCACCTCAGCCTCCCAAGTAGCATGGACTACAGACACACATCACCACAACTGGCTAATTTTTCTGTTTTTTTGCAGAGATGGTGTCTCCCCATGTTGCTCAGGCTAGTCTTGAACTCCTGAGCTCAAGTGATCCACCTGCCTCGGCCTCCCAAAGTGCTGGGATTACAGGCATGAGCCACCATGCCCAGCTAGTAATTCACTCTTGTTCCTTTTGGCAGATATCTAATTTTCCCTCCACTTCTGGGAGCTGGCTCCTGTCAATAGTCTAGATTAGAGCTGGGATTCTTATCTATTTGCTGCTCTCTAGACTCTATCTGTCCTTCTATTATTTCATTATCTCTATTTTCATTTGTTGCTGGGCAGCTTCAGTTCTTGTCTAGGTGAATTTTGGAGAAATAGCTGTTTTCCTCTCCATTTTGTGTTGTTCTAGAAGCACACTGTTTTTTCCAGTCACATGTATTATGACAATTAATGGACTGGGTTTTGTGTTAAAGTTGGGTGAATGAAATGTTTTCCCACTTAGAAATAAAGAGTTCAGCAAATTGAAGTAAATGTTCCCTTCCAGGCAGCTCTGCCTTGCTTCCTGAAAGAGTAGCTTATTTCCAATAAATCATTTATCTAAATGGAGCTCTTGGAAGAGGTTTTACATTAAAGAGTGCTTTACATTAAAGAAAGAGTGTATGCAAGCCTTTGGTTGGAACTATTTTTATTATTCAGTATTTATTTAAAAATGATATTGCTTTAGAAAATTTCAGATAGCTAATTAGAAACATCCTTAACTGATCAAAATTGAAGCCAGAATGCCCCTCTAGCAGAGAACAGAGTTAGCACTCTCTCGTGTGCCTTCTTCAGGTAATTGAGGAGATTGAGGAGATGATGCAGAACTCCCCAGACCCTGAGGAAGAAGAGGAGGTTCTAGAAGAAGAGGATGGAGGAGAAACCTCCTCCCAGGCAGACTCGGTTCTCCTGCAGGAGATGCAGGCGTTGACACAGACCTTCAACAACAACTGGTCCTACGAAGGTGAGGGCCCTGGGTGCTGGGCTGGCCGAGGAGGAAGCACCTGCTCGGGGTCAGGCTCTGGGCTGTGTGCTTTGTACATGGCTAATAGAACCCTGATCACTGTCTCAGAGCAGAGCCTTGCAGATCTAGGCAGTCAGCAATACCTTTCTTACTTTCTTTCTTACATCAGGAGAGAAGTTTGCATTTTTGAGAAAAAAATAAGGTCGTCGAGCAAAATTTAAATGTTAAAACTAACCAAAGACTAAGGCAGAATAAGCAGAAGAAATCTGAACTTCTATGTAAAAGCAGTGAATGATGCTACCATAAAATCAATGAAAAAAAGGGTAATAACAGCTCATATTTTTGAAGTGCTTTCTATGGGCCAGAGCTCATATTTTTGAAGTGCTTTCTATGTGCCAGAACTTATTCTAAGACTTTCTTCCTCCTTCCTTCCTTCCTTCCTTCCTTCCTTCCTTCCTTCTTTTCTTTCTTTCTTTCTTTTCTTTTCTTTTCTTTTCTTTTCTTTCTTTCTTTCTTTCTTTCTTTCTTTCTTTCTTTCTTTCTTTCTTTCTTTCTTTCTTTCTTTCTTTCTTTCTTTTCTTTCTTTTCTTTCTTTCTGTCTATCTGTCTGTCTGTCTTCTTTCGACAGAGTCTCTGTCACCCAGGCTGGAGTACAGTGGCATGGTCTTAGCTCACTGCAGCCTCCACCTCCCAGGTTGAAGTGATTCTCAAGCCTCAGCCTCCTGAGTAGCTGGGACTACAGGCATGTGCCACCACGCCTTGCTAAATTTTATATTTTTGTAGAGAGGAGGTTTCGCCATGTTGGGCAGGCTGGTCTCAAACTCCTGACCTCAAGTGATCTGCCTGCCTCAGCCTCCCAAAGTTCTGGGATTACAAGCGTGAGCCACTGCACCTGGCCTTATTCTAAGACTTTCTATGCCTAATCTCATTTCATCTTCACACCAACCCCATTAGGATCAAGCTAACTGAGTCTTTCAGAGGTTACATGACTTGTCCAAGGCCACTGTTAGAATGAGATTAGATCAGATACGATTAGAAATGAGATCTCCTTGTGTGCAGAAAACCTCTCCACAAAGACAGATGATAAATAGAACTATTTTATTACTATTTTTATTTTATTTTTTATATTTTTGAGACAGAGTCTAGCTCTGTCACCCAGGCTGGAGTGCAGTGGCGTGATCTCAGCTCACTGCAGCCTCCATCTCCTGGGTTCAAGTGATTCTCCCGCCTCAGCCTCCTGAGTAGCTGGGATTACAGGTGTGCACCACCACACCCAGCTAATTTACTTTTAGTAGAGATGGGGTTTCTCTATGTTGGCCAGGCTGGTCTCAAACTCCTGACCTCAGGTGATCCACCTGCCTCGGCCTCCCAAAGTGCTGGGATTACAGGTGTGAGCCACTGCGCCTGGCCTAGAAAACTATTTTATTATTGAGTAAGCATTAAACCAGGATGGGAGCCACATCACAGACAACTCTCTAAAGAGATTGCAAAGACAGAAAGCAGTCTCAGTCTTGTATAGCAAAGTGGATAAATGGAACCCATTACATTGAGTGCGTTTTGCAATTTGAAGTCAGAAGGGAGTTAGGCCCCTCTGCTCAGAACAATGAGAGATTGAGCATTATATTCTTTGATGATTATATTTCTTTTTCTTTTCTTTCTTTCTTTCTTTTTTTTTTTTGAGACGGAGTTTTGCTCTGTTGCCCAGGCTGGAGTATAGTGGCGCAATCTCGGCTCACTGCAACCTCTGCCTCCTGGGTTTAAGCAGTTCTCCTGCCTCAGCCTCCCGAGTAGCTGGGATTACAGGCATGCACCACTATGCCTGGCTAATTTTTGTATTCTTAGTAGAGTAAGGGTTTCACCACGTTGGCCAAGCTGGTCTCAAACTCTTGACCTTGTGATCCACCTGCCTCAGCCTCCCAAAGTCCTGGGATTACAGGCGTGAGCCACTGCGTCCAGTCTGATGATTATATTTCAAAGCAGTGACCCCCAGGCCCTTGAAGAAACCCTACTGAATTGCAAGAATAACAAGAGGCTTATTTAGCCATGACAATAATTTAACATAAAGGTAACATACATGTATTTTAAAGATTTAATCTAAATCTTTGAGAGATTGAAAAGGACAGGTAGAAGAAATTCTGAAAGAAAAGGGAGATGGGGGAGAGGAAAAGTCTCTTCCCTTATTTTCAACAGGGAGAATCAAGCCTCTCATTTAAAATTTGTATTTGTGCTTAGACCATGCACAAGTCATAAGGGGTGAAGCCAACATTTGAAGCCAGGTAGGTTAACTCCAGAGGCCATCCTCTTAACTCTCTGACACAGGTTGATAGTAATTATGATTGTGCACAAGAAACGACTGGATGAAGCATGAAAAGAAAAAGTGTAGCACAACAAAGGCAAAAAAATTAATCAGCCGTAGCGTATCGATGCCCCGCTGCAGGAGGGGCCCCATCCTAGGAGCAGATCCACCCACGGGGAGATGGGAACTTAGAAACAAGGAAGGGAGAAAGTGGGTTGGTCAGGGTTGAAAGGTCAACCACGGGTTAGAAGTGGTCGAAGCAGAGGCAGAATCTGGAGGCCTGCATCCTGCAAGTCAGATTTTGGCTCTGAGTAGCAGCGGCAGGAGGTGGCCGGCAGAGAGTCTGCTTGGTGTTGAACTGGACTTGGCTGCCTCGCTGCATTCCCGACTGCCCCAGTCAGGCCTTTCCCGGCCACACAAAGGTCCCAAAGATAGACGCATTCAGCAAAAGACTTGTGAAAACAGCTGAAATGCAGAGTGAAATGGCAAAAAATCAGAAGGGGGAGAGGGCAGCTCCAAAGAGCAGAATAAGGGAAAAGCCCAACCAAGTCAGCAAATATCCCAGCGAAGCATAAACAAAGAGAAAGAGGAAAATGGATTCTGAGGTGAAAGTGAAGGATACCATTAGACGTTATACATTTAAAAATAACTAAAAGTATAATTGGATTGTGACATAAAGGAAAAATGCCTGAGGGAGTGGATACCTCATTCTCCATGATGTGATTACTATGCATTGCATGTCTGTATCAAAACATCTCATGTACCCCATAAACACATACACCCACTATGTACCCACAAACATTAAACATTAAAAATCAATCATCAATCCTTCCTCCCCTGCTGTGAAAAGATGCCATTAGATGGAGCCACATTTTAAAAGATGTTTCCCAAGTGTATTTTATTTTTTCAATGTTGATTTTATATATATATATATTTTTTAATAGAGACAGAGTTTCACCATGTTGGCCAGACCAGTCTCGAACTCCTGGCCTCAGGCGACCCACCTGCCTCAGCCTCTCAAAGTGCTGGGATTACAGGTGTGAGCCACTGCACCTGGCCTTAATGTTTTTTTAATGTTTAAAATAATTTTTAATCAGAAAATGCTTAAAGTGTATAAAGTTATTTATTTATTGATTGATATTTTAAGACAGAGTTTTGCTTTTGTTGCCCAGGCTAGAGTGCAGTGGCATGATCTCTGCTCACTGCAACCTCTGCCTCTCAGGTTCAAGTTGTTCTCCTGCCTCACCCTCCCGAATAGTTAGAATTATAGGCATGCACCACCATGCCTGGCTAATTTTGTATTTTTAGTAGAGGCAGGTAAAACCCTGCCTCTACTAGGTTTTACCTGCTGGCCAGGCTGGTTTCGAACTCCTGACCTCAGGCGATCTGCCCATCTCAGCCTCCCAGTGTGCTGGGGTTACAGGCATGAGCCACCGCGCCCGGCCTAAGGTGTACAAAGTTTTAAAGCATGATTTAGACCTGCATACAAGTATAATCTCAACTATGAAAATATACAATATGTAAACCAAAAAATTTGGAATAAAATATCCAAATCTATTTTAAATGAAAGAAGTCTTAGGGGACTTCTTAAAATTAAAGTTATCTGTTTCCCATGATCTCAGGTTCCCTTTTCTTTCCTCTGAAAGCAGCCGACTGCTGCATGCTGACCCACTAGGCTTTATTTTTTCATGCATGTCACCAGTCGTCCAGGTTTCACGTATTTTTGAATACATGTGCTGTGACACAGGACTAGAGATGTAAAGAAGGGCTCAGATGGTCGGCCTTTTTTTTTTTTTTTTGGCCGTACACTGTATCTTGATCAGTTCTTGGGAATAAGCACCAACGTCTCTATTGCTCTTCAGTATGGATGAAAAAACCTCCATTCCATCACTTTTCCATCCCCAATTCTTGACCCATTTCAGATAAGGAATCTTATGGAGACAGATGGAAAGTGGAACAAAGGATCTGTCTGTCCATGCCCATTTTTGAGGACAGAGTCCACAGACTTCCTTGTGGGCTGTTTCTTCTTCCTCCTTTCTTTCCTGAGAGGGTGTTCTCTTCTGCAGTCAGTACACAGGCCCCCACCTTCCCGGCACGCCCCTAAATTGTGAAGGTCTTTCTTGGGTTAGGATTTGGAAGGGGTATCCTCAGAGGGGCAGTCCCATCTTGATTGGTGGTGGCCCCAGGAGCTCCCCAGCGAGCTCTGGTGTGGATGCAGGTGTTACGCGGGAGACGGTCTTCCCCTGCAGGGCTGAGGCACATGTCTGGATCTGAGCTGACAGAGCTGCTGGACCAGGTGGAGGGTGCCATCCGCGACTTCTCGGAGGAGCTGGTGCAGCAGCTGGCCCGCCGGGACGAGCTGGAGTTTGAGAAGGAAGTGAAGAACTCCTTTATCACGGTGCTTATTGAGGTTCAGAACAAGCAGAAGGAGCAGCGAGAACTGATGAAAAAGAGGCGGAAAGAGAAAGGGCTGAGCCTGCAGAGCAGCCGGATAGAGAAGGGAAACCAGATGCCTCTCAAGGTATGTGAACAACCAGGCGGAAGACTGGGTGCTTCCAACCTTGAACCTTGCCCGTTTCAGTGCCCTACCAACCCTGCAGGGGACTCATCAATATTTACTGAGCAGCGGTGGTGAGCAGCACATTGTGACAGACAGGGGGTCAGAAAGGGGGAAGGTATCACCCGTCTCCTCCACTCCCCCAAAGGGCTCACAGTCTAACCCGGGAAGACAGCCTGTAAACATTAGGAAATAATTGAATTTGGCGTATGTTCTCTGTAGGCAAGACCTTAGAGAAAGTGGGGTGAGGGCATTTCGTGTTTGGAGTCCTGAGATGGGCCTCTGAACTCTGGGTCCAAATCCTTCCTCGTGTCCCAGGTTCCAGTCCTGACTGGTCTCTTTAGGGTGTGCTAGGGTGTTTCAGTGATTAAAATGACCTGATGCCTTCTTTTTTTTTTTTTCTTTTGATACTGAGTCTCACTCTTTCCCCCAGGCTGGAGTGCAATGACACAATCTCAGCTCACTGCAACCTCCGCCTCCTGGGTTCAAGTGATTCTCCTGTGTCAGCCTCCTGAGTAGCTGGGATTACAGGTTCACGCCACCACACCCGGATAATTTTTGTATTTTTAGCAGAGATGGGTTTCACCATATTGGCCAGGCTGGTCTCAAACTCCTGACTTAAGGTGATTTGCCCATCTCACCTCCCAAAGTGTTGGGGTTACTGGTGTGAGCCACTGGTCCTGGCCCCAGATGTCTTATTGTTCTATCGACAAGATGTTCCAAACTCGTGGTTCTTTTTTTTTTTTTTTTTTGAGATGGCGTCTCACTCTGTTGCCCAGCTGGAGTGCAGTGGCATGATGTTGGCTCACTGCAACCTCCACCTCCCAAGTTCAAGTGATTCTCCTGCCTCAGCCTCCTGAGTAGCTGGGATTACAGGCGCCTGCCACCACACCCAGCTAATTTTTATATTTTTAGTAGAGATGAGGTTTCATCATGTTGCTCAGGCTGGTCTTGAACTCCTGACCTTGTGATCTGCCCGCCTCAGCCTCCCAAAGTGCTGGGATTACAGGTGTGAGCCACCGCGCCTGGCCACCAGAGGTTCTTAATTGGGGGAGCTCAGTGGAATTATCTAAGGAGCTTTTTCAAAATGCCTTTCCCGAGGCTCTATCACAGACCTATGGAATTAGTTCTCCGCATGTACATTTTGAAAAATCTTCTCAGATCAGGACAGTTGCTTTAAGACAGTCTTTTCTGATAGCTGAACATTTTGTTTTCCCCTAAGATCTTTGCATCATGGTTCATCTAAGTTTGACTGAACTGCTTTAGTTTTCTGTTTGCATGATGGTGGATAAAAGGAGGGAAACTGGGGGATGCAGAGGAGTCTTGTAGCCCTGAGGGACTTATTAAGATAAGAGTTCTTGAGGCTGTATTTATTCTTGCAAAGCTCAGGCTTCATTTCTGGCCTGTCTCTGTAAGCCGATGTCTTGCACTTACTCTCTAGTCACAGAACCCTGGGGTGTTATCTGGGACAGCCTGGTAGCTGAGAGGTCCCTGGGTGTGGTGATGATGGAGCAGGAAGCATTTGCCCTTCTTGAGTGTCTCTCTTCCCCCAGCGCTTCAGCATGGAAGGGATCTCCAACATTCTGCAGAGTGGCATCCGCCAGACCTTTGGCTCCTCAGGAAGTGACAAACAGGTACGCGCAGTCTCCCTGCAACAAGCTCTCCTCCTAGACCCCGGCAGCTTGGCCTCCCCAACAACGCAGGGGGACAGTGACTCGCCAGAATTATCCCAGCATTTATTTAGGGGTTAGGGGTTCTAACACTTTCTTCTCCTCTTAAGGAGGAACACAGAGTATCTATTTAAAAGGTGAACTTTTTTTTTTTTTTTTTTTTTTTTTAGCTCTAGGGTTCTAGGACATGGGCAAGACTTAAAATTCAACACTCCTTGTAGGTCTAAGAATTAAGTTGTTTTAAGGATGAAATGCATTAAAAGGGAATCTGTTTGATGATAGATCCCATCCCAGAGTTTAATTAACTTTCCATCACACTGGATTACCCGCCAAACCATTCCCACTAAGACTGCCTCTGCAGCTGCCCAGCTCTGGTTGTAACCGATGCTGTGGTTTTTTGTTGGCTCAGTAATTTCCTTGTGATGTAGCTTGCATTTCCGGTTATTAAGACAGCATTCACAACTTTTATCAAGTGGCTGCTATGTGCTAAGCTCTGTTGTTAGGCCCACAGGTGCAAAGGTGAAAAGTCCCTGTCCTCATGGAGTGTATAATCTAATAGACATGGCTGGCACGTGAACAGAAAGTTTGAGATGGTGGAATGAGTGCACGTGAAAGTGTATATGTTTTAAACATATTTGTAGCTGAATTCTAAGTGCTAGAATTCTACAACTCTAGAGATTCTAGAGAACGGGAAGAGATTTTAGAAGCATCGAATCCAGTCCTCTTGTTTTATGGCAGCGAGAACTATGTACCGGAGATCCAAGGCATTTTTCCAAAGCCACACACACTGCCAGTGGCACAGCCAAGACTAAAATGTGAGCTTCTGGCCGGGTGCGGTGGCTCATGCCTGTAATCCCAGCACTTTGGGAGGCCGAGGTAGGTGGATCACCTGAGGTCAGGAGTTCGAGACCAGCCTGGCCAACATGGTGAAACTCTACTGAAAATACCAAAACTAGCCAGGTGTGGTGGCGGGCACCTGTAATCCCGGCTACTCGGGAGGCCGAGGCAGAAGAATCACTTAAACCCAGAGGCAGAGGTTGCAGTGAGCCGAGATCACGCCACTGCACTCCAGCCTGGGTGACAGAGCGAGACTGTCTCAAAAAGAAAAAACAAAAAAACTGAGCTTCTTAGCTTTGGTCTAGAGCTCTGGCGCTCACCACCTCAGGCTTCCTTGAGGCTCCTTTGACAGCCCACTAGGCCCTGATGCTGGTTTTGTTGTAGGAGCATCTGACATCCAGCAGAGGGAGCAAATCTGACATTGGAGACCCTGGGCGGGGTTGAGGTTCTCTTGCATGTCTTTTTTGACAAAAGATAAAGAATTCCTTCTCAAATTGCTCTGCAAAGAATAAGAAAATATAATCCCCTTGGAGATATTCTCTGCTCTCAGTCTGAAGGAGAAAAAGCTCCCCAGGATTCCTAAATAACAGAGAAGTCTGTAGTGTAGGAAGAATCTAGAAGTTGGAATGGAGAGAAGTTTTCCTGGCTAAATGTGGGAGAGTCTTACTTTTAGAGACATCCCCTAAAGATGGGGAAGAAGTTCTGAAACAGTGATGTGCCAGTGACCATGAATGTTTCCGAGAAGGTCAGATTTGCAGAGTGTGTGTCTTAGAGAAAGGCTAAATTTCAACCCAGAGGAAGCGTGTCTTCTGTCTCAAGCCCCCTGCGTGCTGTTTGTCTTGCAGTATCTGAACACAGTCATTCCTTACGAGAAGAAGGCCTCTCCTCCCTCAGTGGAAGACCTGCAGATGCTGACAAACAGTGAGTTCCTCTTGTTCTCAGCCAGATCAGCGGCTCCTTTTTCTCCCTTCCTGCCTGTACGTTGTACCTCCGGTGCCGCAGCTCCGAGACTCCTCAAAGTAGGTTTAGATGGGCCAAAATATTCTCCAAATTACTGCGTCACATCCTCCTGCACAGTGTACAATTAAAACACTCTACACTGATAACCAGAGCTGTCTTTTCTTTCCCCTGGTTCCCATAAGGGAAGAGACGGGGGGGTGGGGCAGGGGGGAAAAAGAGCTGTGAAAGAGGCTGGGGTGCTGGTGCAGGGGACGTTTTTATTTTCCCCCGCAGTTCTCAAGGCTTGGCATCCTCTGCCTCCCTGTTTTCTCTCTCCCTGCAACTTGAGGTTGCCTGGTCGGCACTTGTGCCCCTTGAAGCAGGGCGCCCAGTCTGTGGGTCTGGCTGTAATTTTAATGAGAAGCGAGGTTTCTTGGATGGGGTAAGGCTGTCGGGAAAAAATAGAGTCTAGCTTTCCTTCCAGGAAGTGACTGCCTCCTCTCCTCCACTTTGCTCTGTTGTCAAATATTAATAACCATTCTGAGCTATGAGGGAAAACAGTGTAACAAAGAGCCTTTTGTAGACAGTAACTGTTTATATACATTAAACAGTAGGACCCGCAAAGGGCTAGGGGGCACATGGTGTTAGCCATCAGTGTCAGCTTGGCCCTTTTAGGAAGAGAAAAGTCCTAGGCTGAGATGTGGTGACAGGCCCAGAGGATCACGAGGGAAATTCCATTTCCCTGGCAACTGTGCACTGCAGAGAGTGACAGCTAACGAGGCCCCGCCCACTGCAGCATGTTCTGGAGGGAAGGGGCCAGTGTGGGGCTACTGGATACCCCCGGGAAGGGAAGTTGAGCTTCTGTTCAGCTGAGGAGGATGGATATCTGCTGGGCCCTGCTGCTGAAGGTGACCAAACGTTTCATTTTTTTTTTTTTAAATCAATTTGGAGGACTAAAGCTGGAGGTTCTGGCAAACAGAAATCCTGCCTACATCAACAGACACTGTGTCCTTGAGAATCAGGAATTTTAAAATCAAAGTACAGTGACTTGTCCTTAACTCATTGTAAACTCCTTTATTTGCATAAATATGCGCTTTTTTTTAAGGGGAGAAAACAGAGATGAACTGACATTTATAGGTGTTTGTGTTTTCACACAAGTTAGATTTGGAAAGTAACTTGGACAAATTATGAAAGTTGATATATGTAAAGTATTCTATCATAGCTCAAAAAATAAATAGCTATTAATTTATTGCAGGTACCCATTCAGGAATTCAGTGTGAAATCTTTTCATTTTAATTAAGAAACAGACTTTTTTCTATTTTGAGTGGTTTTGTGTACATTTTTTAAGTTCATTAAAAAAATCATAGCTAGAGTGTATCCATCATTTAGACTACTTTGGAAATATGGAAAAGCAAACAAAGAAAAATAAATAACTCACTGTCCACTCCACTATGGTTACTATTTTGGTGCTTTTCAGCCATAATATTTTGTATCTTTTCTACATGGTTGAGATTATACTGACTATAAAATTTTGTGTCATGATTTTAGTCACATTAGTTAACACTTTGCTAATGTTCTTTTTATGGCTATCTCTTCTATCTATGTTCCAACATTTTATTGCTTTTAGAAGAAAAACTGCTATCTTTTCTGAATACCAATTCTCCTATAGGTTATGAAGCCTCTCTTTTGTGGCAGATCATCGTATGAATTTGTGAACAATGCCTCTTCTCTCTTCTACTCTTTGAACTAAGTACCTAGGCCAAAGACCAGCTGCTGCAACTAGACAATCCTTGTAACTTTTAGATTTTGGAGATTAATTTAGATACATATCGCCAAGTGCAATTATTGTATTTTTACGTGGTCTTCGTGGTGTGGCATTTAGTCTGCTTATGCTCAGTTGCAAAGTATTCTTGACACCTAAGTTGAAATGAAAGCATGTCTAAAAATGCAGAAAAAACTAAAACAGGCCAGGTACGGTGGCTCACGCCTGTAATCCCAGCACTTTGGGAGGCCAAGGCGGGTGGATCACCTGAGGTCAGGAGTTCGAGACCAGCCTGGCTAACACGGTGAAACCCTGTCTCTACTAAAAATACAAAAAGTTAGCCAGATGTGGTGGCACACGCCTGTAACCCCAGCTACTTGGGAGGCTGAGGCAGGAGAATCGCTTGAAGCCAGGAGGCAGAGGTTGCAGTGAGCCGAGATCATGCCATTGCACCCCAGCCTGGATGACAAGAGTGAAACTCCATCTCAAAAAAAAACCAAAAAAAACCCAGAAGAAACCAGGACCCCCTAGAATCCACTTACGCTGACATGAATACATGTCTAAAGATAAAGAAGAAATAAAACAGAAACAAACCAACCTTTCAATGGCCTCAGGTTGAGTCTCTTTTTCCGGACCTGGCCACTGACTCACGCCACCATTGGACTTTCTTCCTCACTCACTCCTAACTCTTGGATTCGAGTTTCATGACCCTGTCTTGAAACTAGGCAAGGTAATCAATGGAGGACAAGGATATCGAAATGAAGTGGGAATCCCACTGTTGCAGCCTCCTCCTGACCCTAGCTATCAGTTCCGGCAGATCTTTAGTGTTTTCTCGGCTTACGAAAGTAATACATGCTCATTGAGAAAAGCCAGACCCTACAGAAACGCAGCATAGAAAAGAACACCCGCTATGGTCTTACACTCAGAGATAACCACTTAATAGTTTCATATATTATTATTCTAGATTTCTTCTATGAACATTAAAATTTAATTATAAGGTTAATACATGTTCTGTATCCTTCTTTCTTCATTGATAACTATGTCTTGTACATGTAGCTCTCTCTTATTCTTCTTTCCTTCTTCTTTTTTTTTTTTTTTTTAAGAGATAAAGTCTTGCTATGTTGTCCAGGCTGGTCTTTTTCTTGTTTTTGAGACAGAGTCTCACTCTGTTGCCCAGGTTGGAGTGCAGTGGCATGATCACAGGTCACTTTGGGAGGCCAAGCGAGGAGGATTGCTTGAGCCCAGGAGTTCAAGACCAGCCTGGGCAACATGGCAGGACCTCATCTTTACTTAAAAAAAAAAAAAAGTTAGCTGGGCATGGTGGCACGTGCCTGTAAGTCTCAGCTACTTGGGAGGCTGAGGTGGGAGGATTACTTGAGCCCAGGAGTTTGAGGCTGTAGTGAGCTGAGAACACGCCACTGCACTTCAGCCTGTGTGACAGGGCGAGATCCTGTCTCAAAAAGAAAAAAGAAAAGAAAGTCACCAATAGATCCACTACCTAGAGACAAACACTGTAGTTCTTGCTGTGTTCTCCTCGATCACCATGTGCAGGTTTGTTACAGGAGTATATTGCACGATGCCTCTCAAGTAGTTTGGACTACAGGCGTGTGCCACCACACCCAGCTATTTTTCTTCTTTTTTAACTAGAAATGAGGTTCTGCCATGTTGTCCAGGCTGGTCTTGAACTCCTGGGTTCAAGGTCTGGGTTACGACTGAACCTAAATCTGTCGCCCAGGTAGCAAACATAGTACCGGATAGGTAGTTTTTTAGCCCTTGCCCCTGAAATGCTGACCCTTGATAGAGGCTTCTAGACTTTTGCTCAATAGTCAATAAATGTCTGGTTCCTTTGAATCATTTGTCTCTCACTCTGGGCTGGTAGGTCATGTGGCCCCAGAAGTGAGCCTCATGACCAGGCTAAGACGGTATCTTAGCTCCTGTCTTTCTCCTTTCCTAGTTCTCTTTGCCATGAAGGAGGATAATGAGAAGGTGCCTACTTTGCTAACGGACTACATTTTAAAAGGTAAGAGCAGCCCCAGGCCTCCTGGAACAGAAGCGGTTCTCTGGAGCTCCTGCTCCCGTCAGGGAACCTTTCCAGCTTGTCCACTCCAGATCAGGCCAGGCAGGAGCCAGGGAAATCAGGGACAATTGTGAGGCTTTGCAGTAATAGGTTTTGCCTTTGGGTGTTGCCAGGAGGCCGCAGGAGGAGATTCCATCACCCCCGAGTCACCACAGTGACTTTCCTTGGAGCCGCAAACCAACAAAGGACTTATTGTGAAAATTCTGCAGAGTTTGAGCTACTTAGTATTTAGTTGGGAAAAACAAAGCCCGATGATAATTTAATACTTTTCAAGCGCTTGAAAGGAAGCTGGAGACATAATTGACTATATCCTTACATAACTTTTTAACCTTTTCTTATGGAAACTGGTTGTACATACAAAAGCAGAGTAGAGGGAATGGCATAATACACTCTCAGGTACTGATTAGCCGGTATCAACAGTTATTAAGTCCCGACCAGGCTTATTTCATTTATGCCTCTACCCAACTTCTCCCCTCCCATGTTATTTTAAAGCAAATCTCTGTCAGAGTTTTTCATTCATAACTATTTCAGTATGCATTTCTAAAACATAGGAACTCTTGAGGAAAACATAGCCCAAATACCATTTCACAACTAAAAAAAATTAAGAGTTTCTTTTTTTTTTTTTGAGACAGAGTCTTGCTCTGTCACCCAGGCTGGAGTGCAATGGTGCGATCTCAGCTCACTGCAACCTCCGCCTCCTGGGTTCAAGCAGTTCTGCCTCAGCCTCCTAAGTAGCTGGGATTACAGGTGCCCGCCACCATGCTCAGCTAATTTTTGTATTTTTAGTAGAGACAGGATTTCACCCTGTTGGCCAGGCTGGTCTCAAACTCCTAACCTGAGGTGATCCACTCGCCTTGGCCTCCCAAAGTGGGATTACAGGCATGAGCCACTGTGCCCAGCCGAGAGTTTCTTAGTACTGACTATCCAATCAGCATTCCCTGTTTTTCCCATAAAGTATTTTTCAGTTTATTTGTTTGAATCAGGGGCCAATAGAGATCAGTATGTTGCAATTAGATAATGATATGTCTCTTACATCTCTTTGATATATGGAGGTTCCGTTTCCTTTCTCTCTTCCATGTCTTGAAATGCATTTGTTGGAGAAACTAGGTTGTCTGTGCCGTAGATTTTCCTCATTGTAGATTTTTGCTAATTTCATCCTCATGGTATAATTCAGTATGTTCTCCTGTCTTCTTTATTGCCTGTGAACTGATAGAACTGGAAGCCTGATCAGATTCAGCTTCAGATTTTTTAATAAGCACTACATTATAAGTGGTTATAGGTTTCCGGACTTCCATGGGGTGACGTACATTGTCTGACTGTCTTTCCTTTTGTGATGTTAATAGCCATTGAGGATTGCTCACTGTCCAGATCCGTTATTTTATTGTTTTTTGTCCTGCATGCACACAAAACTATGCACAGTTGCAGAGGGACCATATTTGTGGGACCTATAGTGGAGAAACCCTGAGCTATACTGTTTCTATAAGGATCAGAAGGACTAATCTTACATTTCAGCAGGAGGAACTTAGGGTAAACATTAAAAATAACTTGTTCAGCCTGGGCAACATGGTGAAACCTCGTCTCAATTAAAAAAAAAAAAAAATCAGCCAGATGTGGCGTTGTGTGCCTGTAGTCCCAACTACTCAGGAGGCTGAGGTGAGAGGATCCCTTGAACCCAGGAGTCTGAGACTGCAGTGGGGGCTGTGATCACACCACTGCACTCTAGCCTGGGTGACACAGCAAGACCCTGTCTCAAAAACAAAAAACAAACAAACAAACAAAAACACACATAAAAAGGATTTGTGATGCAAAGATTTTAAAAGAGCAGCATATTTCTCAAAGGAGGTTCTCAAAGGAAGATTATAGAAACAGGTTATATAAATTTGGTAGTCTGGGGGCTAGACTTTACCCCTCATGATCCACTGAAATGTCAATGAATTTGCACAAGTAATTAATATTCACTAAGCACTTGCCGCGTGCCTGTCAACAACCCTGTGGGTTAGGCGCAGGCGCATTCTATTGCACTGATGAAGAAACAAGCATGGAAAGGTGAAGTTAATTTTCCTAAGGTCATGTAGTTAGTAATGGTCGGATCCAGGATTTGAACTTAGGCCCCGGAGACTACACGCTTAGCATTATAGCCAGCAACCACCTGCCATTGTCTTTCCTTTATTCTAAGCTCTAAACGGGGCTGTCACCACTCAGGAGCTGGTGTGACTGCTCTCAGCTAGGGCTCTCCCGGGCTCGGAGGTCCGGGCCTGCAGCTGTGTTCTGACTACTATCCGCTCCTCTCTTCTCGTTCCAGTGCTCTGCCCGACCTAACCTTGCCCTTTGGAGCAGCCTCGCTGCAGGAGGTCACTGAACAAGAGTCATTCCATCACAGGGACTGCATGACACCACGTAACCTCCGACGTGTATTTAAACGTGTATAGCTTAACCCGGATTAAACATGAGCAAGCCCGCGGGGTCCTTTGCTGTTGGCTTCTAGTGCTAGTAACCATTGGATGCATGATGGGGCAGGGCCGGTGATGGTGCCTCCCCTTGCCGGTGTCGGGAGAGGGGAAGGCAGCCGCTTTCACTGCTCATTATGTAGTTTGGCTCCAGCCCTCAAAAACAGCTTATACTCTAAGACTAATTTTGAAATAAAACCTTCATTTAATTAATATTCTTCTTGTGCTTTGGAGTTTGGTGTTCATTAGACCTCTGTTCCAGACTCTAGAGACGGGCTGTATAGCATTCTTCACTGCCGGCCTGTGGCCCGTGGCAGCCAGTGCTGTGTTTAGGGACCGGGCGCATGCCCTGTTGTGGGTGGTGGTGGGATCATGGGACACAGTGGGGCTGCATATGGTATAGGCAGAAGGAGACCCTCTGCAACCTCAGTTTTTGCTGCTCAGCCACATTCAAGGGAGCTGCACCAGGGGCTGCAGAAAGGAGCTGGTCAGAGGGGGTGAGACCGGGGTGAGAGTGTGCAATTAGCAGATAGAAAGTGGGCCTCACGGAGGAGCTACACAGCTGCAGACCTCCTGGTGGGATGGCCAGGCTGGCCCTGGAGACCCTCCCCAGGCCCTCCACGGGGACCTGGAGGCTCAGGGCCTGCGGGGAGTCAGCTGTGCTGAGCTTTCCCAATGTAGGGGACTGCAACTTGTTTCCTGCACTTGACAAGGCCACCACTCCCTGTTTGTCCCCAACGACCCCTGGCAACAGTGTCCTTTGACTTTGCAGTGCCATCCCCAGCCTTTCCCACAGCCTCCCATGAACAGCAGCTCTGACTCCTCGCACTGTCTCCAGCATTGATGGCAGGCAGCTGCCAGCCTTGACCAGCCAGCAGGTGAATGTCATCCTCGTATCCCGGATGCTGGCGCCATCTCACCACAATCTGAATTCTGTTGGCTTCCATCTTCTGGCTCGAAAGACATTGAGCCTGCCAATTCCCATATCCTCTGAAAGCAAAAACTTGTACTGGGGCACTTGTCGTAGCCTGCACTGGCTTCACCACGCATTAGCACACATCATGGCACCCCATGTGTAAACAGGTACTAGTATGATCCTGATTTTGCAGAGGAGGAAACCAAGCAGCAGAGATGTTCAGTAGCTGGCCCAAGGCCGTGTAGGAAGTGGGAGAGTCAGGCTGGCATTTAGGTTTCTTATCCAGTGCGACTTCATTTATTCCCAGTTTAGTGTCTGCTTGAACTAAGCATGCCACAGAGAAAGCCATACTTTGTCACATCAACAGCTCCACAGAAGGCCACGGAATCCATCTAGGGGACACAGAAGTCACTCCCAGTGCCCTGCCTCCCTTCCTGGGCCTCTGCTTTTCTTGTCTGTCTGTTTTTTTTTTTTTTTTTTTGAGATGAAGTTTCGCTCTTGTTGCTCAGGCTGGAGTGCAATCTCAGGTGGCGCAATCTCAGCTCGCCACAAACTCCACCTCCCAGGTTCAAGCAATTCTCCTGCCTCAGCCTCCCGAGTAGCTGGGATTACAGGCATGCACCACTACACCTGGTTAATTTTGTATTTTTAGTAGAGATGGGGTTTCTACATGTTGGTCTGGCTGGTCTCCAACTCCCGACCGCAGGTGATCTGCCCTCCTCGACTTCCCAAAGTGCTGGGATTACAGGCGTGGGTCACCACACCCAGCTGGGCCTCTGCTTTTCTAGAAGCAGAACACTAGCAATCTCAGCTTGGGGTGACGGGGACTTATCCCACCGGGAAAACTGCTACAATGAGTAAAGCTCTAATCCAGGCATCTGCCCAGAGCAGAGCTTCTGCATAGATAGAGCCCTGGCTGCCACAGCTGCATGGAAGTGACCACTAGTTCTGTGACAAAAGGGCGTGGATTCAGTTCTGCAATTCACTGGTGCTGAGGCTGAACATGCCCAGGGTCACTAGTGGTGTGAGGTCATTAGCAAGTTTAGCACTCTGCCGGTGATGGGGTTTTTCACCAGCCTCAGCAAAGGGGAAGCGGCAAATTCCCGAGAGCTTTTCTTCCTGCCTTGATTTGTCAGATCTGGGTCAGCCACTCCTTTCCCCCAATTTATCCTGCCAGCAGGTGTCTGAAGCGGCTGTGACAAGCTAATCAAAGCTGCTGGCAGTTAAAAATAAATCTCGAGTGTCAGGGATACGCTCAGGCTAGGAGGAGGTGAGCAGGGCAGGCGAGGAACAGTGGCTCCTGTTTTCTCTCTTGTTTGTCCTATCTGGAGTTTAAGGGGAATATGAAATCAATTCCTCATGGTTGTGCATTGCCCTGCCCTGTGTCCTTCCTACTCAAAGTGTGCTTTCCAGGCCAGCAGCACTGACCACACTTAGAAGCTTGTTAGAAATGCAAAATCTCAGGCCCCACCCCAGGCCTACTGAGTCAGAATTTGCATTTTAACAAGGTCTCCCTTTAAAAGGGAGGCAGCTCTTCTCCTAAAAGGAGCCTGGGTTTTGTGCCTTGAGTTCAAATGCAGCTCTACTACATATCAAGCTAAATCTCCCTGCACCTGGTATTTTCATCAAGGACTGGAGAAGCTCTGCCCTGGGTTTTCGGAGTTGCTGAATCCTTGACTCTTCAATGCTGAACCTAGGGAATTTGTGGATAGTGTGATTATCAGGTGAACCCAATTGTCTTCCCTCGGCTTTTCCCTCTTCTGGCCTTTCTGGATTGTGGAAACCTCAGGGAAGAGTCTCAAGAATTAACTGATTTTCGGGCCCCAGTCAGTCTTGACTGCAAAACTCAAGTCCCGTCTAGGACGTCCGCACTCAGCAAAGTGTATTGGAGAGCCAAGGTCTGCAGGGAGCCCTCCTAGGTAAGTCAGAGGTCTGTCTGGCAAATACAGCCTATAAATGAGGTATGTTCCCATCAATTGAAGGATTTTGCTAGGCCTAGTCTGGTCAAGTTCTGGTAAGAAAACTCCACCATAGGGCTGGGCACGGTGGCTCACGCCTGCAATTCCAGCACTTTGGGAGGACGAGGTGGGCAGATAACCTGAGGTCAGGAGTTTGAGACCAGCCTGGCCAACATGGTGAAGCCCCCTCTCTACTAAAAATACAAAAAATTAGCCGGCTGTGATGGTGCACACCTGTAGTCCCAGCTACTCGGGAGGCTAAGGCAGGCGAATCGCTTGAACCCAGGAGGCAGAGGTTGCAGTGAGCTGAAATTGTGCCACTGCACTCCAGCCTGGGCAACAGAGTAAGACTCTGTCTCAAAAAAAAAAAAAGGCCAGGCACAGTGGCTCACGCCTGTAATCGCAGCACTTTGGGAGGCTGAGGCGGGTAGATCATGAGGTCAGGCTATCGAGACCATCCTGGCTAACACGGTGAACCCCCGTTTCTACTAAAAATACAAAAAATTAGCTGGGCGTGGTGGCGGGTGCCTGTAGTCCCAGCTGCTCGGGACGCTGAGGCAGGAGAATGGCATGAACCTGGGAGGCGGAGGTTGCAGTGAGCCGAGATTATGCCACTGCACTCCAGCCTGGCGACAGAGTGAGACTCCATCTCAAACAAAAACAAAAAAGAAAACTCCACCGTGGTGCCAGAGGCCAGCCTTTATTTATGTGTAATTGAAACAAATGATCATGCAGGAAAAACTATTTTTCAAATGGAATATTCCAACAGTCCCTATCCTTTCATCTCTACTTCAGGAGACCAATGTGATCCTTCAGAAAGAAAACCCAAAGGGAGCATTTTGTGACCCTAAGTCTGTGGGACAAATTGGATTTTTAAAGTTAAATAAACCCATTTCATACTCGCTGTACTAATATCTGGAGAATGACTATCTTCCACTGGTGGTCAGTGAAGAAGGGATGGAGACTGTTAATGAGAAGACCTGGTCCTCCAGGTGTCTTACGGTTAATGATAACCCAAGTCTTAATGGACTTCACCAAGTCCATGCCCAAGCCTCTTTTGAGCACCCACTATGTCCCAGGCACTCCCACCACAGCCCGGTCACTGAGAGGTTTAGGGGTCTCACCAGAGGTCAAAGGCAAAAAGCACCCCAGGACGCCTAGCTTTCTTTGCAGCAGAAGCAAGAAATGGGGGAGTGGCAGCCTGGTTTCCAGGGAAGCCAGGAGAGGTGACTATCATCACCCAGTCAGCCTGCATAATTAGTATGCGTGGTGAGGAGAGTAATTAAATGCTACTCTTGGAGAAGAGATACTTGCATTCTTGATGGCACCTGATTATTTATTTCCTTGAGAGGATGAGAGAATGGTCGTTAGGGTTTCCGTCTGAGCCTGAGGTTTGCTCTCTTCCCTTCATCGGGGAAGGGAAGCCGAGGCCACTCTGCTTGCTGGGAAGGTGCTTTGGCTTCTTACTAAAGCCTTTCTTCTAAAAGAACAATGAGCCACCTTAGCCCACAGCCCAGCAGCTCTGCACCCCGCCCGAGCCCTCATGCATATTCATCTTGCTTCAAAGAGCACAGCATGGAATATGCAAATCAGCCAGGCAGGAGCTGGTTGGCATTTTGATAATAGCTTTGTCTGAAAAACCCCAGAGACACGTGCACATCTAGTTTCTCTCTTTCTCCCTTTCTCTTTTCTCTACCTCTGTATCCTGCTTCTCACTCTTCTTCCACTCCCAGCCTCCCAGAGAACAGGAAAATGAATCACAGAACCAAAGAAGCAAGTTACAGGGAGGCCGGTGTCTCTATTCCAGTCCAGGGCATTTCCACTTCTGCCTCTTCTCTCTCCTCCTTCAACAGGGTCGTTTTGTCTTTTCCTGCCAAAGTGTTGCCTGATCTGACAACACCCCAAGATTTCTGGCTTGTCCTGTGCTCTCTGTTGACTCCCCCGACTCTTGCCTGGGGACCCATTCTACGCCTGTCTCTCAGGAATTAACTTCCTTCCCTTTGTCTTTCTTCTTCCATCTTCCCAACCTGTTTTGCCCTTACTCTCAGCAGTCAAGACTGAGAACCTGTCCTTGCCTTCCAAACAAGAAGGAAAGGAATCAGCTGCACAGGTCAGGAGAGAAGGTTTGGATATCAGTTGTCATCACCAACAGGTCATTGGGACTTAACATTTCCTGACACACACCAATCTCGAAAACACACCTGCACAACCATCGCCAACAGTGCCGAAGGCCGTGCCATGACCCCTCCTTTATCCCGGCAGCAGCGTCTCCTCCGTGACTTGCTTCTTGACCCCCTCCCATAGCAGTGCTACTTGAATAGTATGAAGAGCAATTTCTTAAGTTCAGATGACATGAGTCCTGCTCCTTCTCCCCGAAATGCAGATGGTCAAGTCAGGAGCTGGTGGGTGACAGAGTAGGCGCTCTGCTGTGAGAGAAGCAGGCTGGGGTTTGAAGCCCACATCCCTGGATGCTGTTTCATCCGGGACCTTGGAGGAGAAAGGCATAGGCAGGTGCAGGGATACAAGCACCTCTTGGGATTTGAGGAAAGAGGGGGCCTCTCTCCTTGACTCCAAAGGCCAGCCTGGGTCAGCCAACGATTGGGGAGGCAGCTTATCTCCTAAAAGGAGCGTGGGCTTTGTGCCTTGAGTTCAAATCCAGCTCTAGATACATATTAAGCTAAATAATTTTTTAGAAAAATACTTAATTTCTCTGAGCCTTGGTTTCCTCATTTAAAAAATGGGAATACTAATATTAATAACGCTAGTAATTCTCCCATAGTTGTTTTAAATAATCTTTAGTGTCTGGCATATGTGGTAAATGCTCAATGAAGTGTGACTTTTATTTTTTCCTAGTAAACTTCAAAAACCATAGAGTAAGGGCTGGTTCTGTTGCCTCTTTAGCCTTGGGGATGTGACCATTTTTTCAATCCAACAGGCACAAAAGACCTGAAAACAAAATCAAAACAAGACAGGTACAGCCTGTTCCCCTAAAACAGTTTTTTTTTTTTTTTTTTTTTTTTTTCCCTGAGATGGAGTTTTGGAGTTTTGCTTGTCACCCAGGCTGGAGTGCAGTGGCGTGATCTAGGCTCACTGCAACCTCCGCCTCCTGGGTTCAAGTGATTCTCCTGCCTCAGCCTCTTAAGTGGGATCACAGCTGCTCGCCATCACGCCCTGCTGATTTTAAAAATATTTTTAGTAGAGAGACGGGGTTTCATCATGTTGGCCAGGCTGGTTTCGAACTCCTGACCTCAAGTGATCCGCCAGTCTCGGCCTTCCAAAGTGCTGGGATTACAGGCATGAGCCACCATGCCCGGCCTAAAACTGGCTTTACACCTACCCTTTATCCTCATTAAATCCTGCTTAGTGGTAGCCCAGGGAGCCCTGGTACTTGCGGATTCTGGAACTAGCAGCCTCCAAGTACATCCGGACAAGAAGACAAAGTGAAGAGGCAAGAGTGGGAGTGTATTCTGGTTCCTCAGTAGGTTCATTCAAGGGAAGGGGTGGAGGAGGGATAGTGAAAAGTCACATTTATTTTTGAGCTTAGAGAACAGACTCTGTTTCCACCGGCAAAGAGATGGGTGGGTTCACAGAAGAAAAACACACAGACCACCGCAGACATGCTCAGGGAAGCCTCCGGTGCTTTATAGATGGGCGAGACAGGTGGGAACATGAGGCTTAGTTGAAGAGGTTGGAGAAAGGCCCTGTAGATCTCCTAAACTGCTGCTCCCACAAATTACATAAGCCCTGAAGACCATAAATATGCAGTCTAGAGGGTTCCTACCTATTCCCACTGTCTGCAGAAGGCAGAACTCAGATCACTGGGTGGAAGTTGCAGGGATCAGTTGGCTCTGTGTAACAATTTGGCCTTTGCCCTGGGAGGCAGTGGGCAGTGTAAGGTAAAGAGAAATGACTTTTTTTTTTTTTTTTTTTTGAGACAGGGTTTTGCTCTGTCATCCAGGCTGTAGTGCAATGGCATGATCATGGCTCACTGCAGCCTCAACCTCCCGGGCTCAAGCAGTCCTCTCACCTCAGCCTCCTGGGTAGCTAGGACTACAGGCACGGGCCACCATGCCTGGCTATATATATATATTTTTATTTTTGCAGAGATGGTAGGCGGTCTCACTATGTCCCCTAGGCTGGTCTCAAACTCCTGGGCTCAAGCAGTCCCCCTGCCTCGGCTTCCCAGAGTGCTGGGATTACAGGTGTGACCCGCTGTGCCTGGCCAAGAGATGACAATTTAATGTTCCGTGGGCTCCTATATGGCGTGGGTGAGTGGGTTTACTGACCCACAGTACCCTTTTCAGGGCTGAGAAATGATTTTTTTATTTTTAACTATAGGCTTGGATTCTTGTTAAGATGCCAATTCAGCGGAGACAAGCAATGCTGAAAGCATCAGGTGTTTTCCGCTTAGAGCGACTCACTGTTGGTCCTTTCGTGGAATCAGTTTGAGAATCTCTGGGGTGCTGTTAACAGTGCACCTACCTGTGCCCCACCCTGTGAGTTTCTGATTCAGTAGATGGAGAATAGAACTTGGGCACCTGCAACTAAAGCTTGCTCAGCAATTCTAAAGTGCACACCAGCTGAGAATCCCTGGGTTAGGGGTTGGAGGAGAGACGAAGACACCATTGGGTTTGGAGGTGGGGAAGATTCCACTATAACAGAGCAGTTATTTAATATTTCACCTCCTTCCAAAATGTGTCCCCACATGATTCAGTGTTATCCAGTCGAAAAGGAAGCAAGACGTGTGAAGCTGTCTGGCTGCTGGAAGCTGGCCAGTGATGTCAATGTCAGCTTCTCCAGCAGGGTGGGTGACTTCCAAAGAGAGCAGCTGCATTCTCAGGAGAAGCTGAGAAGCTGCTAAACTGTCATCCACAGGACTAGAGCTTCATGTACTATCAACCAAAGGGGCTCCTAGTGCCATCTCCTCTAATCCCCTCAATATGCAAGTGAAGGAAGTTGCTTTCGATGGTCCCTGTGTGTAAGGGAAAGTTACGGGCCGAATCTCAACTACATCCAGGGGAGCCCAGTGTTTTCCTGTGCAAAGGGGTCAGGGGAGGTCCACAGATGGGCAGAGCTGGCTTTAAATGAATTTGGTAGAATAAAAATTTTGCAACACATCAGTGGAAACAGCTAGAATTTCTAGAACCTAGAAATGCACAGAAATAACAGGTGGATGTGAGGTATACACACCTGTAGTAGATTCTCTGAATAATAAGATGAAAAACATGTGAAAATGAAAAGGTATAATGAGATACACATAACTGAAGGGAATTGTCTTAAATGGCTGATTGTAATGAGATGTACATAAATTGTAAGGCTTGTAATGAAATGAAAAAAAATCATATTCTTGCCTGATAATACTGGGTGTAATGTCTATACCAGAAATAAGTTGTCTCAGTGCGTTGAGTGTAATGAGATGCACATAATTTTAAAGAGCGTAATGAGATGAAAAATAAATCAAACACTTGTCTTAAAATGAAAGATGTACTAAGATGCACACACCTGAAGGGCATTGTCCTAAATGGGTTCGATTTAATGAGATGCATTTAATTTGCAAAGGGGCTAAATGAGATTGGCCCAGAGAGAGACTGAGAAATAGAAAGTATAAGATACACTAGAAAGTGGTTTAATAAAATCTGCCTCCTCTGTGGGATGGAAATAAGGTGCCAAAGTGGAAATGCAGTGTGTGAGGTGACCGCCATTCTGTCAGTCCTTGGTGCTCGGTCCCTTGGTCTGTGATGCTCTGCAAAGTTCATCATCCTTTGTCCCTCGTAGGATACCAGGCACATAGCGGGCACCTGGGAATTAGTATGGAATGAATCACTGGCTTGAGGGTGGTAGCCTATCTGGCTAAAGGAAGTTAAAGGAGCAGCTATAAAGCAAGGAGCTTGAAACGACAATTGAAAATTATTTTCTTTTTAAAAAAAATTTTATTTTTGAGACAGAGTCTCAATCTGTTGCCCCGACTGGAGTGCAGTGGCGCTATTTCGGCTCACTGCAACCTCCGCCTCCCAGGTTCAACGATTCTCATGCCCCAGCCTCCCAAGTAGCTGGGACTAAAGGTGCGTGCCACCACATCTGAGTAATTTTTGCATTTTTAGTAGAGACAGGGTTTCACCGTGTTGGCCAGGCTGGTCTCAAACTCCTGATCTCAAGTGATCTGCCTGCCTCAGCTTCCCAAAGTGCTGGCCTGAGCCACCATGCCCAGCCAACAATTGAAAACTGTTTTCTGAGAGCGATGTTCCTCCACATCTGAGCGTCTTGACTAGCTATCTGAGGCAAACACCGGTTGTGGAACCTACATTGTATCTATAACAAGCAACCCTGATGATGTTTATGCCCCGAGCCTCACTGTTGCCTGGGGAGGCAAGGTAGGCAGAAAATGTGGAGTGAAGATATCTGGATACAAGACACAGGTATACTTTGCAGTGAAAGGTAGGAGTATCTTTATGCCCACAAACAAATATCTTCTCTCCAATATTTTGTACCAAAGGCAGGGCTGTCGCTCTTGGACTATCTTGTTTTCTTACTCTTTTTTTTTTTTGAGATGGGGTCTTGCCCCGTCGCCCAGGCCGGAGTGCAACAGTGCCATCTTGGCTCACTGCAACTTCCGCCTCCCAGATTCAAGCGATTCTCCTGCCTCAGTTTCCCAAGTAGCTGGGATTACAGGCATGTGCCTCCATGCCCGGCTAATTTTTGTATTTTTAGTAGAGATGGGGTTTCACCATGTTGGTCAGACTGGTCTCGAACTCCTGACCTCATGATCTACCCACCTCAGCCTCCCTAAGTGCTGGGATTACAGGCGTGAGCCACTGCACCCAGCCCTTCTTACTCTTTATGGAGTAATTAGTGGAGATGAATATTTCCCTTCTTAAAAATAACCACTTAGATATTGCAGTGAGAGGGAGTAAAAAAAAAAAAAAAAGGGCACGGGTGAAGCATAACTAAGCCACCAGTCACCCAAATAGTGACAGCCAATAGTAAATGGGCAATGAACCCTCAGCCTCAGTGCTGGGGAGAGCACAGGGGCTGCAAATGTCCTGATGACATGGAGAACGTGCCTTAGGGGGCAGCAGTTAATTCAACTACACTCAATCATGGCCGAGTGGGAATATATAGGTCCCAAGTTGCCCGATTGTCTGATTTTTCAGGAGAAGCCAGGAATCTGATTTTTTAATGTTTAACCTTTTAACTTTGAAATGTTGGTACATAATTTAAAAATATATATATATGGCTCAAAACAGGTCTGAAAACCGAATTTAAACTGAACCTCGCAGTGGAGCTGAAAGCTTCCTGCTCTGCAGCTCTGAATGATGAAGTTTGAGATCTCTGTGCTAAGGATGAGATCGTAGTTATAGTCATTACAGGGATGCTATGAGCACTCTTTCAGTCTCAATTTTTTTCTTTTTTCTCATGTATATATATTTTAAAATAGTTGATATTGTGGGGGGGGGGAGGGGTCTCGCTATGTTTCCCAGACTGGTCTTAAAATCCTGGGCTCAGTGATCCTTCCACTTCAGACAACCAAAGTGTTAGGATTATAGCTGTGAGCCACCGCACCTGGACCAGTCTCAGTCGTTTCTAGTAGAATGTAAACTCCCCGAAGTAAAGAACTCGGTCTTTGTTAGCCGCAGGTGTATCCTTGTAAAACAGTGCCTGGGACAGAGTCAGGGCTGGAGAAAAGCATGCAGAGATAATCAATGACTCATCAGCAATGAATTGAGCAGGCTGCAGTGTGGTGGTCATTGCCCTCATGGGGCCCCATGCAAGGCAGGAGAGGGGATCCTGGATCAAGGAAGTTGAGCTCTGGCCACCAACTCCCATGAGCAGGATCCCTGAACTTGAAAGGTCTTTCCTGAGGGGTTGGGGGTAGGGGGCAGAAGTCAGTCTGAGCCGTTGCCAGAGCCCTGATATCAGAGTTCTATTTTGGGGTAAAGGAAACCTTCCCCTACCCCTCACCCTATCATCCATCTCTCGTATTTCCACAGGGATTATGGCGTGTCTTTATGGGTTGGGTAGCATTTGGGTCATGCACAGAGAGAGGTTGTCGGCTCCTGAAAACACAACTATCTACATCTCAGGTGATTTCAGAAACCCCTTTCAGCCAGGACTGGTGGCTCATGCCAGTAACCTTAGCACTGTGGGATGCTGAGGCACGCAGATCTCTTGAGCTCAGGAGTTGGAGACCAGTCTGGGCAACATGACAAAACTCCATCTCTGCAAAAACAAAACAAAAAAATTAGCTGGGCCTTGTGGTGCATGTCAGTAGTCCCAGCTACTCAGGAGGCCAAGGCAGGATAATCACTTGAGCCTGGGAGGTGGAGGTTGCATTGAGCTGAGATTGTGCCATGGTACTCTGGCCTGGGAGATGGGAGTGAAACCCTGTCTCAAAAATAAATAAATAAAAATAAAATAATAATAATAATTTTAAAAGTCCAGGCACAGTGGCTCATGCCTGTAGTCCCAACACTTTTGGAGGCTGAGGCAGGCGGATTACCTGAGGTCCGGAGTTCGAGACCAGCCTGACTAACATGGAGAAATCCCGTCTCTACTAAAAATACAAAATTAGCCGGGCATGCTGGTTCATGCCAGTAATCCCAGCTACTCGGGAGGCTGAGGCAGGAGCATCGCTTGAACCTGGGAGGCAGGGGTTGCGGTGAGCCGAGATCGTGCCATTGCACTCCAACCTGGGCAACAAAAGCGAAACTCTGTCTCAAACAAACAAACACCAAAAAACCCACTTTCAGTTGGCAGCGTGGTTGAAAAGATGGCTGGTAGAACTTGAGAGAAAAACTTAGGGAGGAGAGTGTAGGACAGGCTACTCTGCAAATTCTTTAGAATAGTGTTCCTTAAAGTGTGTTTTGTGGAATATTGGTATAACTTGAATAGATATTACTTGAAAAAAAGGGAGTTGGAGCAAATCTGGGAACAACTGAAACAAAGTTAAACAGGTTTCTTTCCTGTAGGACTTTTCAGGGCCTTTAGTATAATAATGTGTATGATGAAACTCTACTAGCAAAATAGAATATGCAGTTAGGCTAATTTGGGCATGGATTTTTTTTTTTTTTTTTTTTTTTGGTAGCATATCTTTCAACAGTGTGTTCCTTAGAAACGACTGTCTTAAAGGACTGTTGTCTTCCCAGCTCTGGAGGTGAGGTTCCGATCATGCAGTTCTTAAGATTTTCTCCCTCTGCCCAGAGAGGCGGGGTTTCTGCTGAGTTTGCAGAACTCTCTCCAGGTGTGAGGATGGGGAGGGAGGTTGGGCTCCTGAGGGCAGTGATGCAGGGAACTCCACCAGAGCTGCTCGGAGCCCACTTTGCCTGTGTAACCAACCACTGGCTTCCCTATCTTCCACCTGGCCATGGGGCGATCTGCCAGTACGTGCAGACTCTCCAGAATTCCTGAATGTGAACAAGGCACTTCCCTCCTGCTTCTAAACAGATGCCCCAGACCTCTCAGCAAGGGTGACTGAGGAAGGTACCCTCTCGTCTGGAGGTGACAAGAAGGCCTACCGCTCACTTCTGTGGGGAGATCAGCTGCCCCTGAGTTTCTTCTTGCCTGGGGGATTACGGTGCTGACCCCTGGGATTCAAGGGCAGGCTCCCCGCTGGACACAGCTCCAGGGTGAAAGGCGGCAGCCAAGACTGCCTCTCCCTCCCGCTGCCTGGGACTTTTACCTGCTGATCAGGAAACAGTGGGCACTGAGGTTAGGTGTGGGGCCATGGTGGCACCAGCTTCAATCATGAAATCTTGTAATCCCAGCACTTTGGGAGGCCGAGACGGGCGGATCATGAGGTCAGGAGATCGAGACCATCCTGGCTAACACAGTGAAAACCCGTCTCTACTAAAAAATACAAAAAAGCTAGCCGGGCGAGTTGGCGGGCGCCTATAGTCCCAGCTACTCGGGAGACTGAGGCAGGAGAATGGCATAAACCCGGGAGGCGGAGCTTGCAGTGAGCTGAGATCCGGCCACTGCACTCCAGCCTGGGGGACAGAGGAGACTCCGTAGACTCCGTCTCAAAAAAAAAAAAAAAAAGAAATCCCTCGTGGGCTGAGGATGGAAACGGGAAGGCAGAAGCCTTTGAGGGAGGTGGAGTATGGTGGACATGAGGGACCGGATTCCGAGCTTCCGCTGCCGTCGGGGAAGCTGCCAGGAGAGGGCAGTGCAGAGCTTCCTTGCCTTCTCTCCCTAGCTCTGCCTTACAACTGGCCACACACAAGGTAAGTGTGCCGAACTTGGCTCTTCCTCCCCAGACAGGGCAGCTGAGCTCACGCAGGACGCACATCTACCTTGTCTCCTTCCCTGGGTAGTCAGGTGTATACTGAGGCCTCCAAATTTTGTCTGGCCTTGGGTCCCATGAAAAGAGCAAAGGATTGCCACAGCAACCACAGAAAGAGAATTGTGCACCAGGGTTACGGTAGGTAATAAGATTTACTGAAAACGTCTCGGCCACATTCAGTACTGGTTTGGTGGATACATCAGAAGGAGGTTGCATAACATTAGGCAGGTGGAGGGGCTGGGAGGAAGAGATGTGGGCACCTGTGTGCCAGTGTGCCCGTGCTGGGGGACACCTGTCCAGGTGGTGAGTGGAACGGGGTGTGTGTGTGTGTGTGAACAAGAGAAACGAACCAGAAAAGGAAATGCATTTTATCCCACTGCACATTGCAAAAGTCTCACGCCAAAAAAGCTAGACTTTCCTCTATGTATGGCATCAAAAGGGAGTAAAAAATGATTGGATCACCCAGATTATAAATAAGGTTATTTGTTTCTCAAAAATCCCTATTAAAACATTAAATATCAGCTCTTTTGGGGGAGAAATACATTCATTTCAGGGAGACCTCGAAAGAGTGACCATCCTTTTGTTCTACCCCAACCAGGTGGGGGAGGGGAAGCCCCAGAGGGGAAGCCCCGCGGGTCCCCTCCAGTTGAGCCAGGTCGCCACTCACATCCTGCCACTGAAGGAGATGGCTAATGCACAATTTACAAATGAAACTGCACGTCCATTAAATTAAACCCAATGGAAAACACACATGTGACCAGTCCTGTCATTCACAGCCATGGGGTGAGAGGGAACAGGAGGCGGGTGCCAACCAAGGGGGTCTGGAAGGTGGGTGGGTGGGTATGTGTTAGGGTGGACAGTGGAGAGCCTCCTTCTCCTTCCAGGGGCCCCAGTTCCTCCAGGGCTGTGGACAGCAGGGTTAGAACAGCAGGGTGTGTGGGGTGGGCACCCCCGCAGGCTCTTGGGTGCCATTCTCTGGGCCCTCACCCACATTTTGGATATTGATGGGAAGGGGGATGTAGCACCTTCTCCAACCCCTGGCTTCCCACTGGACTAGATGCCTTCCAATGTTTCTTCTGCCTTCCCTGAAGGACAGGATGAAGAAAGGAAGCTGGAGGCTGATGGAGCCAGCCTGGGAGCAGAAGGATGGCCGTGGCGACCCGCTGGGTGGAAAGATTCCCAGATAACCTGTTTTCACCTTCTCTGAAGGTCTATGGAGGGTTTGGAGCACTGAGGGTGGGAGCATCTAGGGTAAAACACCATTGTCCTGTTGTTACAGGAGCTGAGTTCTGTGACCACCTAGGGACAGTTGTGGCCTCAAAGTCACCTTGATATGGCTCCTAGCCCAGGGTCTGCCATCTCCTTGGCTCTTGGAGTCAACCCAGAAGGGACTCCTCTTAACCTCCCACAGGTTGAGCCCACCAGCTTACAATGTTTCCAGGAGAGAGTGACGGGGACTGTGGCTCCCATCCCTCTCTCCCATGTCCATGGTTGCTGTGCGCAGAGACAGGGCCTTGGAGGGATGAGCCCGGTGGATTCTATCCCATTCTGATCTGCAAGATGTGATGCCTCAGGCCCTCCCACTCCTCTGGCCACTGGTTATGCTCTGGGGCTCCCTCCTGCCCTTGAATGTCTGTCAAAGGAGCTGAGAACCTTCTGGGGATGAAACTCAGTCCCCCTTTGTCTCTCCCCTTCCTTCTAAGTCTGCCCCCGGAGCAAAGGCCCACTCTGCGAACAGCACCAATCTGCCTCACAGTGCAGGGCTTGTAAACGACTCAAGTCCTTCCATGGGTGGGGGCCATGGGTGCCATCTGTCCTCAGGGATTTGGTGAGTCCAGATCTCACTGCTGTCTTTCCATACAGGCTGCTCGACTGGCCCCGCCAAACAGAGTCCTCGGCAGTTCCGGGGAAGTGGGACTGGGGTCCTCGTTGAAGCTCGGTGGTTGGGAAGGAACAGGTGTCTCCTCTGCCTTTCTTCAAGCTACTGATTTGGGGAAGCTAGGGCCCAACTCCCTCGGTGCTTCCTGCCCACGTCCCCTTCCCCCCCACCCTGAAGGCCTCCCGGCGACACTCCTCTCCTGCTCGATGATCAGTGCCATCTGGGCTGCCCGACTACTCCAGGGAGTCACTGTGTTCCAAGCCCAGGTCGCTGACATTCGTCGTCTGCAGCTCGTCGACCTCCTCCTCCAGCTCCTCCTCCTCCTCCTCTTCCATCTCATCCTCATCCTCTTCTTCTGTCCCATCCAATGAGTCATCATGTGCAGCCATCATAGCCTGCTGCATGGCCATGGTGGCATTGTCTGAGGACAGGGACTGCAGGTTGTCCAAGTTGATGGAACCTGCGTGAGAGAAAGCAAGGGTCAGGACGAGGCAGGGGCTGCCGGTCAGGGCCAGCACCTCTGTGTTGGACAGGGTGTAATGGACTGGCTCATAGAGCAGTGAACTTCTCCTTTCTAGGGCTGCCCAAGTCTGAGCTGGACAATGCCCTGGTATGAAGTCTCCCATCCATTCACTCGTCAGCTACTTCCTGCCCCATCTCAGGAAGCAGCACTCCCAGCCACCATTCACTGAGCATTTTCTTTATGTATTGACCACTTTTGACTTTCTAACAATTCTGTAAGGCAGGTATTATTATCCCCATTCTAAAGAGGAGGAAACAGGGTCTCAGACAGTTAAGTCATTAGCTCAAGATGACATTGTCAGTGATGACAGAGTTGGGATTCTCTCCCAGGTTGGTCTAGTCCCCTAAATCTTTTTTTTCCCCCCATCATAACCCATAAGATGATGGCTTAGCACAAAGGAACCTGTGTGCAACCATACACATACACGTGTGCATGAGGTTGTGTGTGCACACACACACACCTACACCCCACTCCCCATGCAGAGCTATCTTCATGTGCCAAGCTATAAAATGTCTGGCTCATTGAATTATTCATTGTGCACTAGGCGACTGGCAATTAGAAAAGTGTATATGGAGGGTGTGATGGAGAGGCTGGGAAAACAGCTCTTCCTGGCCTCTGTTCCCAAGCCAGCTGCCTGCCTTGGTATTTATAGATGGCCCTGGCTCCCGAGGAGCTGTGCAGATACTGACTGGTGCTAAGGAACTCAGATGGGTGCGGACATGGGGGGCTCTGCTGAGCAGTCACTGACTTGCGTGACCACCAGCTCCCACTTGTCTTTATGAGAGTGCATCTGGTCTGTTAAATTATGTTCAAAACCAGCCCCTTCTTTAGGCTTTGGGGAGGGATAATTGCTGTGACAGCAGCCGATGGGAGCCCAGGTAAGGAGACAGCCCTTGAATCTTTGCACAGCTTGACCTAAAGAAGCTCCAGGAGCACCCCCAGGCCTTGTCCAGGGTGCGCTCAGCCCCAGTTCTTACCATCGGGGTTTGTCCCTGGGGCACCGCTCTGCTGCTGCAGCACCCCTGCAGCGATGGAGTTGGGCCAGAATCTTTGGGTGGGCCGGTGCTGAGACTTGATCTTCTTGGCTTTGGGAGCAGGGTCTGGGTTGCTGGCATCAAGCATGGGCTGCAGGATGCGCCTCCGGGCATTGATGAACCTGCCCAAAGGTAAAGTGGAGACCTGGTGAGTCACCGCCTGCATTGCCTTGGGGTGGGGGTAGGGAGGGTGAAGCTGCTTTCAGACTCCATTTCACAGAGCAGATCAGGGTTCCCATCCCGGATGTAAAAGCCCAGCAGGGAGAAGGGCCCTGGGTACTGAGAAGTTCATGAAATCTCCTGGGGCTTGGTAACTGCAAAGTCGTATGGGAAGAATGCATGGGGGGCCAGAAATCCTTGTTCAAGACCTTCCAGGTTGAACAGGGGAGGAGAGCATGGTAGTCACAGGCACTAACCTCTGACTTCTCTCCAGAGGGCCGAGGGCTTGGATCAGGGCCCTCAACTCGGGTCTACTTCCATCCGGCCAGACCGTGCTCTCTGAGTTCCCCATGACAGCCCAGCCAGGCACAGAGACTGGGAACGCTGACATCCCTGTGGGGTCAGAATGGCTACTCTTCCTCCCTCTCCCCACTCCCAGCTTTGCAGCACGTTTCAGTTTCAGTTCACACGGGGGTGGGGTAGACCAGATGAGCACTGGCCTGCAGTGCACCGGTGCGGGCAATCCTGTCTCTCTCTGCAGCGCACCGGTGTGGGCAATCCTGTCTCTCTCTGCAGCGCACCGGTGCGGGCAATCCTGTCTCTCTGCAGTGCACCGGTGCAGGCAATCCTGTCTCTCTCTGCAGTGCACCGGTGCGGGCAATCCTGTCTCTCTCTGCAGTGCAGGTGGGCTGGGGGCTGGGGGCTTCGGTGGGCGTGGGTTTTCTATTCCTCAAGGAGCTTCCAGGGATGTGCCTGACACCATGTCCCAGCAGAGGGCGCTGAGAAGCTGCAGATGAAGCCACAGGTGCCAGGGTTGATTCTTGCTTTCTGCTTCTAGCCCAAATGGCGGGACTGGCATGGTAGCTGGGCTGAGATTGAGGCAGATCCTGGCATGGGAGTCTCTTTTCTCTGCTACGCATTCCCCTGCCAAGAAGGTGCCCCCTGGATATGGCAGCCTGTGTGCAGATGGTGTAAACTCACCAGTTATTTACTTGCAGGAGGGTGAGGTTGGTCTGGGCTGCGATCTGCCTCTTCTCGTCCTCCGTGGGGTAGGGGTGCTGAAACGAGAGGTGGAGGCTAGTGAGGGCTGGGCACATGCTGGTCTGGCCCCGCTGAGAGACTGTGCCCGTGCCATGGACACTATCCTGAGCCAGGCAGCCCGAGTGGTTTGGGAACCAAAATTGGGGAAGTGTCACGTTTGCTCCCCACAGAGAATGGACCTAGGGCTTGGAGGAAGGCTGCCCCATGCCCGAGACTCCACATCCCAGACTGGCCAGCCCTCAACTGAGCCCACACAATGGGGAGCCAGGGAGGTTTCCCAAGACCAGGATGGTTCAGTACTGATAGCTTCCAAGGCACATCCTTCTCACTTGATCCTCACTGCCGCCCCCAGCAAGCATTGTCAGTGTTAGGGTTTCCAGTGGCCTCAAACGTCCATAGAAGGTGGTAAGCGGGGTGAATGGATCAATCTAAGTTAACTGATATTTACTGAATATCTACTATGTGCCCAGATTTATGCTAGGCATTGCTAGGAGACAGAAGGGAAATATAATAAGTACTACTTGTATAGTGCTTTATAACCTGTAAAATGCTTTCCTGCATTTTATTCATGAAAAAAATCATAATTTTATTTAATAAAGCACATCATTAAAACTCTGAAAGGTAGGCAGGTTAGGCATTGTTATTCCCACTTTGCAGATGAAGAGATGGAATGACTCCTCCAGTGTCCCCCAGATGGTAGCACCAACTCAGATCTTCTGATTTGGGTCCAGTCTTTCTTCCATTGCTTCGCGATGCCACTTTACAGGACTGAGTGGAGGTGAGAAACAGAGCGGGGCAGGTGTCTCTCCCAGTCCCCCGCATGCTGTAGCCCATGCACTGACTACACGTCTGTCTCCCTCTCTCAGACTGTGATTCATGAGGGCACCAGGATACTGAATGTATCCCCAGTGCCCTCCACATACAAAAGACATACAAATGCCTGCTGAGTGAAGGAAAGCAAAAACAGTACTCGATGCTGTGGTTTGGGTGATGAGCACTGTAGAGGCTAAGGAGGAGGAGAGAAATAGGTGCTGGCCAGAGCGGTGGGGAAGACAGAACAGGTCACATTAAAGGATGAAAAGGCTCTCGGTGTCAGTGGGAAGGGGGTCCTGACCCCATCAGGAGGGAGGCCACATGATGGCTGAGTCTATGCATTCCTAGGACTTGTTCAGGCCACAGCCCAGTGCCTGGCACCCAGCAGGCGTGCAATTAAGGTGTGGTGAATATCTGAATAAGGCACAGTTTTGTCCTGGAAGCGAGAGGAGGTTTGGGGGCTCTTATGGCAGAAGATCAAGCCATCCAGCATTCTCAGGCTGAAATCATTCCTTTGATTGGAGCGGTATTAGAAAGTGCTGCTTGAGCTGTCTAGGGTCCCCGAGATGGGAGGTCTCACAATCTGGCTCTATTATGACTAGCTATGAAATCTCAGGCATGTCACTTAACTACACATCATCAAGTCATCTAACAAATAAGTGAAATTACACTTGTAAAACGCTCAATAAAAGGTACCAATACTGTTATCATCAGTGTTGGAAGGTGCTTAAAACTTTCTGAGGAAAAAGGTTGCGATCAGCAGCCTTGGCGGTACTCTCATTATCGGTGGAAAGGAGAGCAGCCTCTTCCCTGCCTCAGCATCCCCCAAATGAAGCGATCAGGACCATGCGTTGCTTTAATGCAAACCTCTGACCCTGACCACCCTGCCAAGGCAGCTGGGACTTGTGATTCATACAATATGAAGATTCTAACAAGAAAGAAGGCACATCAGCCTTACAGGAGGCAATTTTATTCGAACTGGGAAGGAGCAGAGGGAGGACGGGAGGAGGGAGTGCAGATGGCCCCAGGGGGCAGGGGGGCAGGGACTCTGAGAACTCTGACACCTTGTGGGGTCAAGCCCTAGTGCCTGGCTCCAACCTCCCTATTTGTGGGAAAGAGCCAAGCAACCTCCTTTTCCATAGCCAGCCGGTCTGTAGACAAAATGCAGCAAAAATATGGTGACTTTTTGGCCTTCCAAAAAGTCACCCACTAGATGGCAAGATATGTGTCCCCCACTAGGCCATGAGCTTCTCTCAGGCAGGGACTTCATCTTATTAGACATTGTTTATTCCCAGTGTGCAGACCAGGCACAGTTTGCAGACAGGCAAAGAGGCCAATGTTGAAGGATTGTGTAGGGAACTGAGGAATGAACTAGCACAATAAGGAGATGCAAACTGGTTTCTTGAGCAGAGCTAGCGGCCGTCCTGGCTGTGCTGGTTCACCAGCCCACAAGTGCTGGGCATCTGCTGCATCCTGGGTGCTGGCAAGCAAAAGGTATCCGAAGTTAAGAGCCCACAGACTAGATGGAAAGAATAGGAGGAAAAAGCCTCTCTATTAATGGGAAGTCCGTGCTAAGCACCCCTTTGGTGAGAAAAGAAGAAAGTCCTTAGGGAAGGGGATTTCAGCTGGACTTTGAAGAATGGCAAAGCCATTCTAGGAGAGGAGAGGATGATGTTCCAGGCAGGAGCCTTGCACTAGGACTTGACTTACGTTTAAGCCAGTAGGATGAAAAGTTCTTCTACTGTTAACGACCTCCAGAGAAGGAAATCCTCCAGCCTTCCTTGGAAGAATAACGTTTGCTGTCTCTAAGGAGGCTTCTGTTGCTGGGCCCCCATTCGGAGTGGATGTCACAAATACACAGATTAACACACCCCAGTCTGATGGGGAGCTATGAGAAGCAAGTGCCACCCAAAACTGGCTAGTTGCTCTCTTACGAATGAGGATATAAAGCCCCTAACCACTCCCTGGTGCAGGTCATCACCGCCTGTCCCTCCCGGAACTGGTATCTCAGGATACACGCTGTGGGGGCCATGGGGTAAGTAGCAGCATTTAGCAGCTTCGGGGACAGGTGTGTCGGCCAGAACATTCCTGGCACCACATCTGAGTGGTCATGGGAGCAGTCCAGCTTGTACACACCTCAGACCACATGATTCCTGAGGACAGAGTCAAAATAGTCCTGGCCCCTGGACAGACCACGATTGGGTCAGTGCTACTTTTAGCACAACTGGCCAGGCCTGGGGCCAAGGACGGGAAGAAGAATCAAATGAGATCACGGCAAACCATCAAGCCACAGTGGTTGCTCTCTGCTCATTACTGGAGGGAACTCCCTGGAGTTGGAAGAGAAGGGTCCAGACAGTAGCTCTCTGGAAGCAGACAATCCTTCCTTGAAAAAGAAGGATACACAGCTCATGAAAAGCAAGGGAAAAAAAAGAAAAAGACGTACAGAACAGACTAGAAGACGACAGAGGCTTCTCAGGGACAGCTGGGGCCTCACACGACTGCGCAGTGCTGCCAGGGAGTAAAGGACCTTCAGAGATGGGATCGAGTCCTGACCCACCCCTTAACGCTGTGTGACCCTGGCACACGCAAGTGACCTTTGTTTTATGTCTTCCATCCTTAGATGGGAATAGCAAAACAGTGCCTACCTCTTGGACATGGGGATGATTTAACGAGACAGCGCAGGGTAAGCCTGTGTACTCCACTGACTCACTCTGTGCGATGCACTAAAGCCTCCAGACATCATCTAGTTGAATAGTCAAGGATTCTAGAGAAGGGAATTATGGTATTTACACCAAGTAGGTGTCTCACGGCACTGTAGTTGCCACCAGGAAGTTCCTCTGAAATCTGACCTCAACTCTTTCCCATCTCTCTCTGATACCTCCCTCCATAGCCCCATAACACAACTCTCATCTGGGCTAAACTGACGCTAAAAGCATCTTTCAATTGAAAGAGTGAGTTCTGCCCAGACATGGTTCAGAAGGAAGCTAAGCCAGTGCTGGTTCACAGGTCCCTGGACATTTCTTTCATGCACGGCCCATTGGCAATTGTCCTTCCACCTCCTAGCCATGCAGATCTCACCACGAGGTGGGCCAGGTCACCAAGGGACATAGCAGATGGGAAGCCGCAGCCTGTCAGTGTCAACAGACACTGGTAGAGCAGGGCTTGGAGCCTGATTCAGACCAGCGAGCCTCCATTAGGTTTCCTGCCATCAGCAGCACAGCGCCAGAGGCCACCACACGCTTTTCCCGTTCCTCTCCCTCTTGACGGCTGTGGGGCCACAGGCTGCTGCCAGTCACCACTCTGGGGTGGTTCCCTCTAGGAAGGCCAGAGACCCAGAGGAAGGCAGCCAGAGACCCAGAGGAAGGCAGCCAGAGACCCAGAGGAAGGCAGCCAGGACAGTGGGGAGCCCCAAAATGCCCACATTCTATCACATCTAAAAGGCCATCGATAGTGGGATGTACCCAATTTCAGAAATGTTAAAATGGGGAAAAAAAAAAGGCTTTTAGAATAAAGAGAAGCACAATAAGTCACCGAAGAAACTTCTCTTTCTGCAGTCATTGCCCTTGTTCAGGCTTTCCATTCTTTCATTTTTGTTCTCATTTTTATCCCTGCTCCCCTTAAAACTGTGAACGCTCAGAAAAATACAAAGAAAAGCAAACACCTATGTAACCACCCCCAGGTCAAAAAAATAGGATACGACCAGCACCCCACAAACCCCCTTCTGTCCCTTCCAAACGCTTCTCCAAAGATCTCCTGACTTTTACAGTAACCACTTTCTTGCTTTTCTTTACAGTTTTACTAACTGTGTTACATCCTAAACATGATGGCCTAGTTGACATCAGGTTTTTGAACCTGATGTAAATGGAATCATTCATCCACGCTGGTTCTGTTTTACTGTAATTGTTCATTTTAATCGCTGTGTAGTTTTCCACTGTGAAAATACACTGCTGTCCCATTCTTTACCTTCCTGCAATCTCAAAACTATTCTCTTTCCCTCCGGTTTCTGTGTCAATCTGTCCTTCACAATGCCAGCAAGATGGGTCCTTCTTAACCTCCCCCAATCCCCATCCCTGCTTAAGTGAAGCCCTCTTGGATGCCCCTTCTATGAGCTCTGAGCGCTGGCCCTGTCTAGGATTCTTCCTACTACAAGGGTGATCTGTGTAGTTAAACTACCTGTCACCCCAAGGGGCAGGCTGCAAGTGTTTTGGGAAAAGGGACCATGTCTTTCTTTTCAACCTACTTCACTGGCACCAAGGAAATACGTGTGGCAGGTGGTAAGTGTTCAGTACGTATCTGCTGAATGAACAAACATGGGGTCTTTGGAGTAACTGATGTTTCTCACCATTTCCTGTGGGCATCTGCGGGTTAGAGGGGAGTGGGGAAAACATCAGTGATTGGGCCCCCTGGGAGCTCCACCTAGAAACAGGTTGCTCTACTTACTAATAATGCTGCTTTTTCAATTATCGTTGAGCATATATTTGGGGAGGATGTGGAAGAGAAAAAGGGGGTACTTAAGAGTGCATTAAGGCACACTGGTTACCTCTCTAAAGAAGACTTGGAGGCAGTACTGTTAGAAGTAGGTGAGAACATGGACTCTGGAGTCGGACTGCCCGGGTTTGAATCCTTGTGTTGTCTCTAACCAGCGTGAGACCTCGGGCAAATTACTTGGTTTCTTCTTCTGTAACATGGGAGAGATAATTCCACCTGCTTCAAGGTTGTTATAAGAATTAAATGAGTATATGTGCATATATGTATGTATATATATGTATATAGGTGTGTGTGTGTATAGCTAAACTGATCAGTACCAGTAAATGACTTAATATGTGAAAGCTATTTAGAACAGTGCTTAGCGTACTCTGTGAGTGTTTGCTAAATAAATAACAAATAAAATAAACCTGTGGCTTGACGTATGTGGCTGTGTCTCTGAAGAAGCCACAGGTTGTTTCCTGGCAGATGGCAGGAGCCTCCCAGCAGCCCCTTCTGTGAGCGTACAAATACTCTCATTTCTTCAAATGGGTTTTTTTTTTTTTTTTTCTGCATGCCCCAACCCCTGTATACTATGATGGGGACATTTTATCCTAACCTGGGTCTTAAGCTTCTTGCGGAATGCTGTGAGGTTGTAAATCTCCTGCAGCCATTTTTCAGGTGGACTCTCTTAGAGCTGCAGGCCCTCTGGAGTGTCTTGGGGCTCAGTGCAACCCAGGGGTCTCCTGCACACCTTCCCTTTTCAGCTCCTCCATCCAACCCTGAAGCTGACTTGCCTGTTGTCGACAAGGCTCAGTCTTGGATGGAGAAGCGTCAATCTACCTCCTTCCCTGGGGAGTCACTGCCAGCAGGGCACACGCCCTGGGCCAGCGCCACACCAGGGGATGCCTCTGACAGTCAGCCATCACTCCTGGGGAGTTGGAGGGCAGCTTCTCTCTAGATCCCTACAGTGAAGGATGGGTAGGGAAAACCCTCACACCACAGGCAGGAGTCTGAGGGACATTTCTCTGGGACAAAGAGAGAAATGTAACCAAGAACCCAGCTGGCCTGACCTCCTGCCTCCTGGTAGCCTTACACTAAAGGCCTTCAGGCACAGATGCCTGAACAGCATCTGGAATGAAAACAGTCATGGCTGGGGTAAGGGGCCGCATGTGTTCCCAAGCTTCAAGAGTGAGAATAAGGGGTGAAGAGGATTTGATGACCACAACAACTTGGAGCGAGGGCTCACTCCCTTTGGCCAATAAGAATCATAGTGGCATTGATGATTATCTAAGAGATAATTGTCATCCAAAATGACCCCTCCTTTTTCTCTTCCTACCCAATCCTGAATCCTAGCCATCTTCATAAGACCCAGCCCAAATGCCAGCTTCTCCAACCAAACCCTGTTAACCAACATCTCAGTATTACACAGAGCTCTCAGGGTCCCTGTGTCCAGCTTCTCCCACAGGGCAGGAGCCCTTTTCAGCCAGCATATCCCAATAAGGTATCAGTGTGCAGACAGCGGTGTCCTCAGCCTGGGTGTGGCTTGCAGAGTCTGCAGCAGCAAGAGCTCCCTGGCTGGTCTCCAGGTGTAAGCAGCCTAGTGGGTTTGCTATCATTTTCTATGCATGCTCACATAAAAAGTGTCAGACAGTGGCCTGCAAGGCCACCATCGCTCAGTGCATAGCCCTTTGCTCTGATGGGTAGGAAGGCCTTTCTGTTGAACTCATGGCCACCCGCCAGGCACTGTGTTTTCTAACTTATTATCAGTCCTATTCATCACAGGTAGCATTTCTATCTCCATTTTATAAAGAGGAAAGCAAGATCAGAGAAGTTCATTAACCTGTTCCAGATCACACAGTAAGTAAAATTAGAGCTTGGACCAACTTCAAGCCTATCTGCCTCCAAAGTCCTTGCTCCGTGTGCTCCACCATGCTGCCATAAAGGAACAGGCTGCCCAAGCCTTCTTTTCTGCAGAAAAATATCCCCAGACCCCTCAGCTGCTCCTCACATGATATGCTTCCTGTTAATGTGTGTCACTGGAACAAATATCTCCCCATCCTGCCTGCCCCCTCTGAACATGATGTCAAAGAACCTTTTGCAACCTGATTCTACGGCCTGGACCCACTCTTCTGGCTCTTGAGCCCCTCGAGTGTCCGTGCTTGTATAATAGCACTTGATTACATCATGGGTTGACCTCTCCTGGCTTACGTGTATCATTTATTTCCCCAGTTATATGATCAACCCCCTTAGTGCTGAAATCATGTCTCATACCTGAAATTTGGGTGTTTGTGAAGAGTTACATTATTTGGAACTTAGATCATGTTTTTTTTTTTTTTTTTTTTCATAGACAGAAGTTATTCTAAAAACAGGCAGTTTTCCTGGCTAGTCCTAAAAGCCACTTTGGTTAAAGGTCTGTGTTCAAGTGGGGAGGGGTCCATGGGCTTCAGGAAAGATAGGCAAGAAACTGATCTCTGCTTTCAGGGTCAGAACCCGACTGGGGAAGACTCCATGACTGATGCATGTGAACCTTCAGCGTCTCCTTTTTGTGCCCTATTGACACGATGCCACAGTTCCTTTTCTCACAAGCCCCTGGGTTCTGTGTCACCCTATAGTCAGCATGCTGAATCTCAGGCCTCTGGCTCCCCTGACTTCAGGGTCAAAAGCCCTGAAACTATGTTCACAATGATCTAAATAAACTTTCATCAGATTCTCAAAAGATAGAGAGGCTTAGAGAGGTTGAGAGCAATTGCTAGAAACTTCTCCTCTGGCACCCCATTCTGGCTTGGCTCCTCAAAATGCTGTTAGAAAGTGTTTTAACCTTCATCTTCTACCACCAACAAGCACTGGCATTCTTCCTATTCTTTTTTTTTTTTAGATGGAGTCTTGCTCTGTCACCCAGGCTGGAATACAGTTGTACGATCTCAGCTCACTGCAAGCTCCACCTCCCAGGTTCAAGCCATTCTCCTGCCTCAGCCTCCTGAGTAGCTGGGACTACAGGCATCCAACACCACGCCCAGCTAATTTTTTGTATTTTTAGTAGAGATGGGGTTTCACCATGTTAGCCAGGATGGTCTTGATTTCCTGACCTCGTGATCTGCCTGCCTTGGCCTCCCAAAATGCTGGGATTACAGGCATGAGCCACCGCGCCTGGCCCCCATTCTTTCTTTTTTTAAATAAAAAACTCAGCTTTTTTGGGGGGAAATGTGGTGGGGAACAGGGTCTTACTCTGTTGTCCAGGCTAGAGTGCAGTGGCACAATCAGGGCTCACTGCAGCCTTGACCTCCTGGGCTCAAATGATCTTCTTACCTCAGGCCCATGAATAGCTGGGACTACAGGTGCCCACCACCATGCCTGGCTAGTTTTTTGTATTTTTGGTAGAGATGGGGTTTTGCCATGTTGCCCAGGCTGGTCTCGAACTCTTAGACTCAGGCTATCCACCCACCTCAGCTTCCCAAAGTGCTGGCATGATTACAGGTGTGAGCCACTGTATCTGGCCCTTTTTTTTTTTTTTTTTCCTTTTTTTTTTTTTTTTTTGAGACAGAGTCTCGCTCTGTCACCCGGGCTGGAGTGCAGTGGCTGGATCTCAGCTCACTGCAAGCTCCGCCTCCCGGGTTTATGCCATTCTCCTGCCTCAGCCTCCGGAGTAGCTGGGACTACAGGCGCCCGCCAACTCACCCGGCTAGTTTTTTGTATTTTTTAGTAGAGACGGGGTTTCACCGTGTTAGCCAGGATGGTCTCGATCTCCTGACCTCATGATCCGCCCGTCTCGGCCTCCCAAAGTGCTGGGATTACAGGCTTGAGCCACCACGCCTGGCCTTTCTTTCCCCTTTTTTAAACAGAAGAGGTCTCGCTATGTTGCTTAGGCTGGTCTCAAACTTTTAGGCTCAAGTGATCCTCCTGCCTTGGCCTCCCAAAGTGCTGGGATTACCACTGTGCCTGGCCCCATTCTTCCCATGAAGCTGATCTTAGCTGAGTAGGAATAGAAAAGCAAGCTTTTGAACTAATTCATACTAAGCTGTGAATAAATGATGGCCTCACAGGCTTTCATAGTCATTGCTTTTTACAGGGATTGGATAGTTTAAAATGTGTCTCTAATAGTGGAATTTCATTAAAAAAAATTAATCCTTAAAATATATGCAAGTGGAATTTCAGACAGTATGAGGAAGTTAAAGGAAAAGGTAGCAGACAAGATATTCTGGAACAAGAATAGGCCAGTCTCCCTAAGCCATTTTCTTGTTTTTTTCAGGGGTTCTTGCTGTCCTCCACAGGTTCCCCAAAAGTTTTGCAGTTTCTTTCAGCATTTTCCAAGGCAAAGCCAATGATGGGAACTCCCAAGGTGAGACTGGAGGCATTTGTACCAGTAGCGGTGCCTGTATCGGGACAAAGAACCTTCATGCCCAGCTGCTTGTTCTATTCTCACAACAACCTATGAGCTGGATATTGTGGCTCCTGTCTTATAGCAGAGGAAACGGACGCCTAACAAGGCCAAGCTCACCCCAGCTTGACAAGCTCGGTAGAGGGGGTGGTGAAACTCAACCCAGGTCCTGCTGCAGGTACCACGTCCTTTCCACAGGCTGTGTGGTTTCTAAGAAACACTGCCATTCCTATGTCAGGTGTGTGGATGGGTCCTGCAGGTGGGCCTTTGATAGGGATACAGCTAGGTACAGTCAACCCCCAGTATCCGTGGGGGACTGTTTCCAGCACCCCTGGTGAACACCAAAATTCATGGATGCTCAAGTCCCTGATATAACATGGTGTAGTATTTGCATATAACCTACAAATATCCTCCCATATACTTTAAAACATTTCCAGATTACTTAAAATAACTAATACAATGTAAATGCTACACAAATAGTTGTTATACTGTGTTGTTTAGGGAATAATGACAAGAAGAAAGGCGATACACGTTCAGGACAGATGCAACCATCCACTTAAAAATACATTGTCAATCCAAGGTTGGTTGAATCCAGGGACTCAGAACCCATAGACACAGAGGGCTGACTGTAATCCCTTCAAGACTTAACACAATGCTCTGCGCAGGGGAGGAAGCGAGGCATGCAAAGAATGTGGAGTGACCAAAAGCAACACCAAGGCACAGAGGCAACTGGCTGGGCTTCACCTCCACATGCCCTCCTTGGCCTGGAGCCCTGTGCAGCGCACACGCTGTTCCTGGGGTGCAGCCGCTCTGCCTCCCCCCAGCCAGAATGAACCCTGCATATGAGGTTCTCAGGTTGGGGGAAGGATAGATGGGCATCTGACAGAGTCTAAGGTAACACCAGGCACAGAATCACGCAGAGCATACCCGTCATGGCAGCAGGACTTATGAGCCAAGAAGCGAAAGCAACCCTAAAGTCCATCAACTGATAAATGAATAAACAAAATGTGGTTCATCTGTACCATGGAATATTCTTCAACCACAACATGGAATGAAGTACTGATACACTGTGCTAAGTAAAAGCAGCTAGGCCTGAGAGTCCCACAGTTCCATTCATGTGAAATGTCCAGCACAGGCAAATGCATAGAGGCAGAAAGTGAACTTGGGGTTGCCAGGGGCTGGCAGGTGACGGCTAATGGGTCCAGCCTTTCTTTTTGGGGTGATGAAAATATTCTGGAATTAGATGGTGGTGATGATTGCACAACTCTGTAAATATACTAAAAGCCACTGAATTCCACAGTTTAAAAGGGTAAATTTTATGGTACGTGAATTATGTTTCTATTTAAAAAGTCACACAGAGAAGGCCCTGGGTGCTTTTTGTGAACTCAGGCTTTGTGACCACAGCAGAGTTCACAGGAAGGCCCTGGAGCGAGCCCTCGGCTCCTTGTGGCTGAATGGAAGATGGGGTGGTGGATGGCAGAGTGCAGCTGGATGCCACGTCAGGCTTCTGAATGTGATGAATGGTGTGGGGGAGAGGTCAAAGGCAGCATCACTGCGAGGTCTGAAGGCTGGGACTGGGCATGTAAAATCCCTACACCTCTCCCAGGACGGGGCTCCACGCCTCCACTGAGAGTTGGGGTTCCTCTTTGCTTTACCTAGACTTTGCAATGGGAGCCGAGAGATGTCTGTGGTTTCTTGGGCCAATGTGGTGGGTAAGAGATTACAGCCTCCAGTTGCATAGGTCAGGGTCCAAATCCTGTGCCACCTGTCATCCATGTGACCTTGAGAAATGTTTTGCCTTCTTTGAGTGTCAGTTTTGTCACTGGTAAAATGAGGTGAATCGTATTACCTCCTCCTAGGGTGGTTGTGTGGGTTAAATGAGATGATGCGTTAAAGCGTTTAGTGCAGAACCCAGCACGCTGCAGTGGTTAATGCAGGAGAGGCTCTTCTGGTGGATGGCAGGGCCTGCTGGGGCCTGGTCTCCAGGATCTCCCACACACAGAGCATATTCTGCAAAGCGGCTCTTGTGCTTGGCTGGCAGCAGCACAGACAGATGCCATATTTTGGGATGGAAAGGAGCAGAATCACGTGGCAGGTCAGGAAGACTCCAGGATCTGGAGCAGAAGGGGCGGAGTAGAAGCTGGGGAGGAGGAACAGTGTCTACCTCTCCACCCTCCAAGAGAAGGACTGTCTGCCATGGGCTCTCAACCGACCTGAGTCTGCTATGGAATGACTGCTTCCAGCAGGAGTGTAGCCTCTTTCAGCCAAATGCAAGAGCAAGAAAATGTCACTGGATTCTTCAGGGACTCAGAGGCGAACAGCTAATGGATGAAACCATCCCAATCTCACTGCAGCCTAACAGCAAAAAGGTTCTGGAATTTCACCTCCATCTCGGGAGCCTTCTATCATCTGAATACTGTTTTGTGGCTGCCAGTGCAGCAGAACAGTAGAAATGACGAGAAGCCCCAGACCCAGGACAAAGGGAACCAAAGAATACAGACTTATACCCCAGGGAAAGAAGACAACAGAAACAACCAGTATTTGCTACAGACGTTCTCACAACCAATCCCTATTTAACAAAGTTTGTGGATTAATCGATGGCTTGTCCATTTCTCCTGTAAATCATTAGAATTGTTCTCCGCAGCACTCTGAATGCTGGAGATGAGAAGGCTGTTTTGTGGAATGTCTGTTAGCTACACTATCTGCTTATCTGAAAGCCAGCAGCGCTCGTATCCAGACTGGTTTATGCCAATTCTATGTTATTATTAATAAAGTATGTAAATTTCTGTAATTTAACAAACTCTTCTGTAAACCAATGAAATATGAGTACAAAAAGAGTCGCTGTTGATAAGTAGAAAGTTTTCAAAAGTCTCGAGGCCCAAATTTGCTTACAAATGCTGAATAGTTAGGATCAGATGAGACAAACATCAAGGATTGGAATACATAATAAAAATACGGAAAGATCTCGCGGACAGATTGGTTCCCAAATGTCAAAGTTGTAATTCCACTTTCCATTGAGGTGGAATTTATAGAAGTTACATTATAGGAGAGGTTTATGCAAGGAAGATGACTAACAATCAGAAAAAGACCTTAGTCCTGTATCAAAAGATTAGCAAATGAATGTATACGGTAAGTCCATCTTTTAAATTAAAGTATCTCTTTTGAATGGTTGTTTCTTTTTTAAACTAAGTTTTTCAATCAACCACAGATTAGTTGTCCCAACTGCACTGGATGTGAGAACATCGATGGCATATTTAGGTCTGTCCTTACTTCTTACCCTTTCTGCTCGTCTTTCCCAAAGCTGAGCAGCTCCTATTGGCCTGACACAGTGTCTCCCTAGAGTTGCGTTTTTCAAGAATTACAGTCTCAGAGTTGTTCCTCAGAGCAACAGTGAAAACACCAAGAGGGGATGTAAAGCGCTCACGTAAGTTTGGGAGAAGCGTCGAACCTTACCCCTCTTGCAAATTCACCATGCCCCTTTGTCCTGTAAGAATAAAACGAATACACTATGGAGGCCAAGGTGGGCAGATCCCTTGAGGTTGAGTTTGAGACCAGCCTGGCCAATGTGGTAAAACCCCACCTCTACTAAAAATATAAAAATTAGCCAAGCATGGTGGTGGGTGCCTGTAATCCCAGCTACCCGGGAAGCTGAGGCAGGAGAATCGCTTGAACCTGGGAGGTGGGGGTTGCAGTGAGCAGAGATCGTGCCATTGCACTCCAGCCTGGGCAACAGAGTGAGACTCTGTACCCTACCATGAAAAAAAAAAAAAAAGTCTAAACTTTCTATAATTCAGATTGGCCCAAACTTATTTCACCATGGAACCTCTTTTGGGGCGTGAGACCTCATAAATCCTGTAAAGCTTCATACCTTGGGAATCAATGCTGTAGGGCTCATAGAGGAATATAATGTATGATCCTTATTTTTGAGAAATTTATGACAGAGTCAGAGATACAAGAGAGGCACACACATCTACACAAAGAACGGGTAAGTCACAGTATCGTCAGTTACTCTTAGGGTCAAATGAGAGTAAAATCAGTAGGTGTTATAGTTGAAAACAACAAATCAGCCATCTACCTCTGATTAATATTCACAAAATTTGGGTCTTCAGCCTCCAAAACTTGCTCTTGGTCCATTATTCTAAAAAATTTAAAGGGAACTTATTTCTTAAGTGCTATATGCTAGGCCTGGCTCTTTATATATGTTTTCTCATTGAATTTTCACAACCATGGGAAATAAGTATTATCTTCTTCTTCTTTTTTTCCAAGAAATAGAATCAGGGTAATCACACTGCTGGTGGGAGAGCCTCAATTCATACCTCGATCTGTCTGGTTTCAAATCCTGTCTTCTTTCTACTGTGCCTAGTTATGAAGAGCCTGTAAAGCCTCTTTCCTGAAGCAGCTGGGGTTTGGTGAGGGTGTGTCCACATGTGCATGGCTGTGTGGCCCAGGCGCGGCCTGCCAAGCCAAGGACAGCTGGGTCTGCTTGTTTCCCTAGAGCAGCCTGGACTTCTCATTCTCTTCCTCCTCCTCAGTCCCAGAGTTCTGAGCTCTGACTTTAGAGGCCCAGTGGCCACTCCCCTTGCCTCTCTAGAGGCCACTGTGATGAACTGGGGGAAGACTCTGCCAATGTTAAGCGCGTCATGAATGGCACCTGCACCTGTACACACTGCCAGGCTAGAGAAGGCAACAGGGGTGGGTGGCAAAGTGTGGGCAGAAAGCCCCTCCTCATGCCTTTCGGCAAGTCCTCTACCCTATCCCTGGTGCTTTCTGTAGAGCCAGCCTGGGTCCTGCCTTGCTCTGGGCTCAGCTACTACCTCCTCTCTTCACCTCCCCTTCCTCTGCCTTCCCAAGTCTGGGTGGAAGTGACCATGGAGTGGAAAGACAGGACCCTGAGCTCTGCAGGGAGGCTCACGAGGAAGTGGGTGAGAGAGCGGGGCATGAACTGAGGTCCCAGGTGAGAGGCCAGGCACGGCCAGGAGGGACAAAGATGTGTGACCCTCCAGTCTCAGGCTAATGACTCCCAAGGGTGAGCTGCAAGTGGGGAATGGAAGGTAGTGAAGGGGAAGGCCACAGATGGGGGGTGGGAGTCACTGAGCAGGTGCTGACCTGGACACCTGGGCTCCTGGGCAGGGGAATCTGCCTTGCAGCTTCCTCTCTCCTCTTGCCTTTTTCCCCCTTCAGAAGTGAGGTTGTAGGTATGTTCACGACAGTCTTCAAAAATGCATGGGGGTGGGAGGTGGGGAAGGAAAGGGAGCATTTATTAAGCAACTCAGTGTGCCAGGGTCCTGGCAATCTTTCATTACTTCATCAGTCTTCCTAAGACGCAAGTGTGGCCAAGTTGCAGGGTAAAAGGTAACTGAGATTTGAACCCAGGTTCAGCTGCCTCAAAAGCCCATGAGCTTTCTAGCACACCTGTGACCCTGCATTGTACGTCACCCACCACAATGAGTGGAGCCAGATTTAGCTCCACTAGCAGTTGGGAGAGGGTGATGCTTTAATCTCGGTTGTGCCAGGTCAGCACACAGAAGATGCGTCCTTCCCTAGGGAGCCCCCTCCTCCCACAGGTAGGCTGGGAGCTGTGACATGGACACTGGACCCACAGGCCACTGAGTCCATCTGAGCCCCCTGGCTCTCGGGCAGTTTGGAAAACCAGAAAGGCAGGAGACCTGGGCATTCCCCCTGTGCACTCCAGCCACTGACTCAGAGCTGCTACATAGAGACCTGAGGTTGGACCTGCTGCGGGGCCTCTGGCCTCATCACCTAGGCACAGGAGTCCCTCCAGCGTCCTCTCCTCACCTTAACTCCAGCATTCCAGCCCCTCCTCTCCAAATTAGCTTTCTTATCTGGAAACTGTAGGTCTTCAGACTAGTGAGTGCTTTCAAAATGTACTCACTCAGCAAACCACTGGGGCAGCCCCACACCCCCAGAGGCGAGGGGATACTTCTGGGGAGATGCCGAGCTCTGGCTCTCATCTCTTGCTAGGAGGTGATCCTTCCAGCCTCCTGGGTGCACAGGAAGGTCCAGCACTTCCAAATCAGAGCCCCCAAGACCCAGTCAGTCTTCTGCTGCCACTAAAGTCTGAGAACCACTGAGGCCTGGTCTCCATGGCTTCTGAAGGCTCTCCCATTTCAGACAAAGGGCTGCTGATGGACTAACTAGTTTCCATGGCCCATTTGATTTTTCTCCTCCCTGGAGAAGGATTTCCTCTTCCTCCTGGTTTTTCCCACAGTTCTCCAGCCAATGGATCCTCAGTCCCTTGGAATTTGTCTTGTATCTGTGTCTGACTGTCTGTCCTGACATGCCAGGGCAGGAGCTCACAGATTAATGGAAGCCAGCCTGTGGTCACAGCACCTACCTCCCCACCCCAGAACACACACACACCAGCATACACACACTCGGCACAGTCATTGGCCTTTATTTACGGCCACAGCCCTTGAAAGTGGTGTTAGGGGATCGCAATTATGAAGTCTCTCCTGACATTCCACCAAAGGCTTGTCTTTTGCAACTAACGCTGCACACAGACACACAGCAACCACCACACAGTATGCACTTTATCAACACTCCACTGTAACCCAAGGTAGTGGGCCATTTTATAAAAGGAGCTGCTGAGGCTTATGAAATAAATAGTGCTGTGTCCTGGAACTGAGCTGTGACGTGAGGAGCCAGGATTCCAGCCTTGGCCCCCATCTCCACCACACAGCGCTTGGCTCACCCAGTGGGGAGGACTCAGGAGTCCTGGCAGAGTCAACACGTTCTCCCATGGGAGATGGGCACGGTGAGCGCGGCTGTGGCAGGGGGAGGGCTCTGGACCAGAAACCACCCACTCCCCACAATGACCCTCTCTCTGTTCACGGAACAGTGTGACACACCTGCCCAGTACTTGACTCTTCGGCATGCGCTTGTCCCCATTACCCCATGTGTTGCCACATTTTTTCCAGACAGCAACAGTAGCAGGTACTAGAGAAAGTCTCCCAGCTTTAGGTCCCACCTGAGCCCCCCCACCGGCCTGGCCTCCAGATGTCATCCCTATCAGAGAGCGCGCCCCGAGGCCACGCCCTCTGTCTGTGGGTTTGGAGCTGACAGCAGAGACTGGTACCCATGTGGTGGGTTATTCATACCCCATGCCGTGACTCCACACCCCCAGGACACACACACTCACCATGAGATGCTGGAAGAGCCAAGAACGCATTATATTGGTGGCATGCTTGGGCAAGACTCCTCGTTTGTTCTTGGACTTCTTATCCTCATTGTCCAGGAGGGAGGTGAGGTCAAGGTTAACCTTCAGGGCACGTGGAGAGAAAATCAGCATCAGCAGCCTGTGAGGCCAGCGGCTAGGGACCTGTTGCCATAGCGACGGCAGGCTCGGCTGCCAGCCCCTTTCCCGGCTCACTCCTAGGGCCCTGGGGAGGTCACCTTTCCCTCTCACCCCATGCCAGCCCCTCAGAGAGTGGAGGTGAGGCTCGGGTGATGGGAGAAGGGAAGAAGGATAAGGAGGAAGAGATGGGGCAGGGGGAGAGTGAGAGAGAGAGTGAGAGAGAGAGAGAGAGAGAAAGACAGAGGAAACAGGGCCATGCAGAGAGAACAGTAGGAGATATGAATTTGCCATAAGCCGTCAAGTAGTTATCAGCATTTCTGTGGTACTTTCCAGTTTGCAAAGCACTTTCCTATCCATCACCGTGGTTCATTCTCACAGCAGCCCTGTAGGTTGGCTAGGCTGTGTGCAGTTGCTATTAATCCCCCTTTTATCAATAAGAAGTCTGAGGCTCAGAGAGGTTAGGTGACTTATCCGAGATCCCAGAGTTAATGTCAGATCCCAGACTCTGACTTCCGATCTTTCTACTCTTCCTTTGTGTGTGCACTCTCTACCACTGAGGGACACAGCAGCTCAGTCTGCAGACAGGAATAGGAAGTGCAGGATCCTTTGATGTAACCCCAGGAGGGAGGCAGCAAAATCCCAGGAGTTGATAAAACCTTTCCAAGACCCAGCTTCTTATCTGTAAAGTAGGAGTAATGATACCTCTTAGAGGATGATGAGGATTCAATGAGTCACTCGTGTAAAGTGCCTGGCAGATAAGAAGCGATCACAGGTGCCCTAGCCCACACCATGCACATGTGCACACACCTACACACACTCACCTGTGTGTTCTGGATCTGGATGGCTCCCTGGGGGATTGCTTGGGTGACCACCTGACCCTGGGAGGTTACCATGGTAACCGGTTGGTATAAGGCTCCACCTGAGGAGACAACCAGTTTTGGGGTCCCCTGCCATGGGAGTGGGTAGGAGCAAGGGCAAGCAGGGTTCCCAGTTCACTTGGCACTCACGTGTAAAGACCCTCTACTTTGGAGCCCTTGGGTAGCGAGCTATGGCTCTTCTGCTTTATGGGTGGCTGGGGGATGGTGTCTACAGCCTAGGGAAGAGCCCCTGGTGGGAGGTGCTTCAGGGAAGGGACAACAGCCTTACTTGGTCCTCCCAGGGGCTCATGAGATTTTGACCCAGATTTGTTCTAAACCATCACAATTGGGTCTTGGTGCTAACTGTCTACAAACTTACAGAAAACTTTAGTCAAGAAACTGAGCTGGGAGCCCCTCCCTCGGTGGAGGACACCCCCCCCCCCCGAACCGCCTCAGGGCCACCCTTTCTCCTCCCAGGGAATTCCCACAATTCCCCTTCCCGGTCTTTGCACCGACCTGACACGACTTGTGAGTTGACGGTTGTCATGGCGATGTTGCCCTGCTGGAGCGCTGAGGCTGGGACCACAATTCCCTGGGGGTTATTGGAGACTCCAGACATGGAATTGGGGGAATTCTGCAGGAGGTCCTGGCAGTGAGGGAGGCGTGGTTTGTGACAATGTCACTGACAGCTTAGACCCTACAGCCCCAGAGTCCTCTTCTGTCCTTTCCCCTTCCTGCCTGCCCCCCTCCTTCCTTCTAGCTCCTCCCAGACCCAGGTCCAGAAGGCAATTCTCATGGTTTCCTAGAAAGAGTGAATAAGAGGGTTCAATTAAAAAAAAAAGAAACCCAAAAGAGTCACCCTTTTAACCATTCCATTGCCCTGAAAACCTAAGGCACAAATTATCTGATAACCCATGGTCTCCTCCTTGGCTATACTTTGAAATCTCCAGTAACGATGCTTGGGTTCCAATCTCAGAGTCTCATTTAATTGGTTAGGAGTGTGTCCTGAGCTCTGGATTTTTTTTTCTTGATCAGATCCATCACATTCAATGGGCTCTGGGTTATTAAAAGCTCCCCAGGTGATTCCACTGTGCAGCCGGGACTGAGAAACTGGCTTCACCTGGTCGGCACCTGCTCCTCCTTCAGCCACGCTTGTCTCCTGATGCTTTCCCATCCCCCGGCTCCTCTCCACACACCCTCCATCACAGGCCCATCACACTAGGCTGCACACACAGAGCAGCCTCCAGTTCTCACCTTTGTATCCTTAGCACCTAGCTCAGGAGACTAAAATCCATGTTAAGAAAGCAAGTGAAAGCTGCCCTAGCCTTCCCATAAGCTGTCTTCTAAGGGTGTCTCATATGAACCTCAGCCACCTATGGCACATGGCATCGATTCTGTTCTCTTCCTCAGGATCCCCACAGGATTCCACTGGAAACAGATTCCCCTCTCCCCACACTGCCAACCAGCACGGAACCCTTGCCACGTTTCTTTGCATTAGCCCAGGCAGCTAAGACATGTTTTCCTGGCCCTCTGCTCCCCTCACCATTCCCAGTTAACAGCTGAGTAAAGAAGTCCTTGGACTTGCTGTGGAGCCCTCCCTGCCTTCTAGGGAGCCTGCGCTGGGAGGCTGGGTGCTTGGAGAGAATTTGTGAGGAAGGAATAGGATGTGGGAGAGGTTAGGGGCTCTAGGTTTGGAGAAGACAAAAAAGGCAGCGAGAGAAGTGTGGGAGCCTCAGGAGGCTGGCCTGGGTCTCTTAGCTCCTCCTAGCCATGGCTCCTCATCTGAAGACGGGCGTGAACCAGTTAACAGGTTCAATGGCCATTTAGGTGACATTCACATGCTCAAATGCTGGAATCATAAGGCGTGAACTGCAAGGATTTAGAGACAGGTAAATGGTCAAGGAAATAGACAAAATAGGGGAAAAAAGGAGGCCCCTAGCTTCCCAGTTTTTGTTTTAGGACTTGAAGAAGCTTAGGTCTCCAGCCTCCAGAGCAAGTCTAGGGTTTTGAGCCCAGAAATCTGTGTTTGGAGGAAACCTCGAGCCAGCGACTGCCTACCTGTAGCAAGAGACAAAGGCAAAGTGTTACAGCCCTGGGGGACAGCCATGGCGAATCTCCTCCCAGACCCTGACGACACAGAAACTGGCAGAGCCTGTCAGGAAGTGGAAGTCGGCACTGATTTATACGTCTCACTCGATTCAGCTGATTAAATCCCCCTTGGCGTCTCCTCCAGAGCTGCCTTTTTTACTCTCCCGGGTTGTCTCTGGCCCAAGAGCTGGAGGAGTATTGCCTATAAATAAGCAGCACCAGGAGGAGAGGAGCCAAGCACGCCCTCCTCCCGCCCACCTGCCGCACGGGCCTCCTGGTCTGGCTTCTCTGGGTGGGTGGGGCGATGGAGGCCTTGCTTCTATTTTGAGCTCACCTCTGCTGCTGTGACCTTGGGGAACAGAGGGAGCAGCTCTTGCCTTGGCTTCCCCTTCCTGGGGCCCCGTGGGAGCCTCCTAGCCCGTGAGGTTTATACTTTGAGCAGAGCTCTTGGCCTTCCGTTCCTGCAGTTGCAGTCTAAAATGGAGTCTGCCATGCAGAAGCCTAGAAACTGGAAGAGCCCCTCAAAGCCACACATTTCCCCTCCCTGAAGTACAAATAAGGTTTAGAGATGTCCGGGACTTCCCAAGGCCACACAGCTGGTTAGCAGCCAGAGGACTAGAACACAGCTCTCCTTCTCCCACAAATGCCCCCTACACAGGTTCTGGACTGCAAATGCTCCTTGAATCCTGCAGGTCAACCAATCATCACTGCAGGCAAGGTGAACAGATAAAAACAAAAAAACCCCAGAAGTCCAGAAGCAGCGCAGGCACTGGAGGAAAGGCAATCACGTCACCACCCTTCCGTGGGCCTCATCTCCTTATGTATACAGTGCATGTGACACCTGGACCCTCAAGGCCTGAGTTTTCAGCCATGAGACTGCTCTGAGTTTGAGTTCTCCTTGTTCCAACATACCAGCCTACCATTCGCATGGTATGTAAACCAGTGCTGATAATATATTTGAAGCTGAAGCAAACCCGGAAGGTAAATTTACTTTTTTTTTTTTTTTGAGACAGGGTAGAGAGTCTTGCTATGTTGCCCAGGCTTGTCTCAAACTTCTGGGGTCATGTAATCCTCCCAGCTGAGCCTCCTGAGTCATTGGGATGACAGGCGTGAGCCACCACACCAGGCTTGAAGGTGAATTTAATGGGGGAGTGGGTACCTCCACGCCATTCACCTTAAAACCAGTGGAAGTGACTTCTCAATAATCCCTTGTTTGGAATCATCCATGCTAGCATGTGCCTCTTTTGGTGGGGATATTTGAGAATTTCAAACATAAAAAGTTATCCCAGACTTTCTTCATCCCCAAAAAAGTACCCAACAAGGTTAGAAAAATACAAGCAAAGTCAGTAAAATAAATACAAGATGTGTCCCTTGGGATTCAACCAACACACATTGTTCCCTAGCCAAAGGCAGAGGGTGAGCCACCACCTGGATGCTTCGTCTGCTTACTCAGACCCTGGCTGCTTCTCCACCTTGTGGCTTGGATTCCCTCCATGCCAATTTACCCAGTTTGGGTAACTAAAGGCAATTTATGCATTGGATCAGAGCCTTCTCTTTCCTACCCTTCTCTCCTTTCTCTGGGTCTTTGGCTGGTAGGTGCTGAGAGGCAGCCAGAGTCTATCAGTGAAGGAATAATATAAAAACCTTCAGAGACAGAGTCCAAGGGCAGGGCTAGGACTGGCAACGTCTTAGGTGGGGCAGGGAAGAGGAAGCAAAATTTTGGCATCCCGGAGGTCTGGGGAAATGATATTCATCCCTTACATCTGTAAACATGAGCTGCTCCACAAACCAGCCTTGAGCGTGTTTTTTTTTTTTTTTGGACACAGATTCTCAGGGCCACTGGATCAGACCCTCACCCATCTAGTAATCTATATTTTTAAAAACCTCCTTGTGATGGTCCCAAAGATCAGATGGGTCTGAAAACGACCACTTACCATACACACTGAGTATTAGAGAGCATTCTTTCCCCACGCTATTCCATTTTAATGTCACCATCACCCCATAGGGTCAGCAGGACAGACTGTCCTATTTGCCTGAAGAGAGACTGAGGCCCAGAGAGAATGGAAGTGACTTCCCAGAGTCAAATAACTGTGCCTCTAGCCTAAGGCCTCTGACTCTGAGTGCAGGACGAGTGCTCACACAGAGAGGATATGTGCTTCGAGGTCAGACAGGCTCCAGTGCAAGCACAGTGCCTAGCACATTTAGCCATCCAATAATTTATTTCCCACTTCCCTTGGCTAAGGTCACTCAACTAGGGAGTGGCACAGTTGGGATTTAAAAACCTGTCCTAGAAGCCCTCAAGCCACTTGAGTTCTTTACTTAGCAATGGAAGGAGTTCAGCTGGGGTTGTGCACGCAGGCAGAGTTGTGTAAACCTTGCTACATGCTTCCCTGTCTGAGATGTTCCCGGGCAATGGCCGAGTTCCAGGATCCTAAGCGTCATCTCTGACTAGCCCCACAACTCCACTTGGCTGCGATTTCCAGTTGAGGCTTAGTCTCTGGCACCGTAGAATGGAGACAAGGGGCTCTGACTCTCTTTTCTGAGGAAGGAACTTCCAGAGCAGCCGTGGAAACCCCGTAGGGAGCACATGTTGGCTAAGTACACAGTATTGTTAGCTTTTTGACAGCTTCCCCTCGGGGCTCATCAGACTCCAAACCCAGGTAGATGCCACTGTGTCTAGAAGCAAACAGAGTTGCTCCCCTCTAGGCTCCTTAGCACCCAGATGGAGGTGAGAGGAGCATTTGGTACAGTTCTAGTTATGTTTTTCAGCACCCAGAACCTCCCATCCCTGCTGGAATTGTCCAGGAACCTGGGGATGAAAGCTGGTTATCCAGCCCAAGAACTCTGTTTGTTTTGTTCTGCTAGGAACACAGCCGTGGTGTCCCCAAGCCTCTGGGAACTGCCTGAAGCCTGGGAATCAGATGAAAACCAACACGCTGGGCTCCACGGGCATCCCCAGAAGCGGCCCTACTCTTGTTCCTTGTGCGCTGTTGATTGAAACTCAGAAGCAAGGAGCCTCTCAGGAGGGGCAGAGCAAGGCAGGGCTTTGGGTTTGGAATGGCAGAGTTTGAAATGGCAGAGAACCGGTGCCTCCCGAGCACCATCCTCTGGGCAGCTGCAACACCCTGGAACTGCGGCTGCCACTCATTCTTTACAGACCTCAGTGGTTACCGGGGCAGTTTTACTCCAAATTGCATTTGGAACAGCAGAAAGATGACTTGTTCCAAAGGAAGGCCTTACTAAGAAATGATGAGAGGCTGTGGAATGACTTTTGGAAGTGGGGGGTGCAGGGGCCCACATGAATGGACAGTGGTCCGACGTCAGCCCAGGAAGAGCTGTCTGTTTCTGTGGGCCACTGTGCTTCATTGTCAATAGGGAAATGGCTTGAGCTGCCCTGGGAGACTCAAGGAAGACTTCATTTCCACTCAAGGAAGGAATTTCTGGAAGAAACCAGAATGGGACAAACACATGAAGGAGTGAAGGAAATAAATGACAGAAAAGTTTCTGTTTGAGCTGTTTTGAAATAGATGGAATTTTTATCTTACTTGGATACCTGTGAAACAAGGGAATGAACTGGGTGGCCTGGCAAAGATCCTTCCAGCTGAGAACTGTAAAAGAGCCAATGCCATTTCCTAAGGATTGTGTGGGAGGGTGGGTAAGGGTGAGGCGGTGGCGGGAGTGGTGTGCCACGAGGAGCCAGACCCAGCCACCTGCCATCCTCCCCCTGGCCACTAGGGGTCTCCGCTGATCCACCGGCTCAGACCACACTCACCAAAGCCTCCCAGAAGGCCCGCGCTGGCGGCTCCCCTGCCGGGGCTGGGGGTGGGTGGAGGTCGGTTCTGAATGTCTCCCTTCTGCTAGAAAGCTTGTCCTGACCTCCCCAGGGCACAGCCACAAGCCGTCCTCTGGACTCTTCAAAGCCTCCCATCTGCCTTACATACTGGACACCACAGAATGGTTCTCTGTTACGCAGGCGTCGCCTTTCCCTAGCTTGGCTGCAGGCTTTTTGAGGGAAAGAGGGGTCTTTCTCTGAATTCCCCGGAACTGCTTAGCACAATGTTAATTAACTGCATGGTAGATGCTAGATACATGTGTGGTCTGACTTTGGCCTAAGGCTGTGGGTGTATTCCTGTGGGGTGTGTGTGTGTGTGTGTGTGTGTGTGTGTGTGATGTGTGTGTGTGTGCCTGCGCAAATGTGCCTTAGGAGGGTGGAGAGGTTGTCCCTGTCCCCAGACACCCCTTCCCGGCAGCATCCCCATTCCGGCAGAGCCAGGGCCCTGTTTTAGACCAAGAAAAGCCAGATTCCCAAACTCAGGAAAGCCGAGCACATGTAAACAAGCCGCCTAATCCTGTTCTTGTTCCACTCCTGTTGGGGGCCTTGGTCTCAAGGGAAAGGCAGTTCTGGCCTGTGGGGACAAGCAGCAGCTGCTGCTCTTAAGGAACATTCCTTCTCAGGCGGGAGAAGTGCTCAGGTTTCACTAGCCTGGCGGCAAGAGCCGCCCTCTGGTCTCCGGGCTCCACGGCTGCAGGGCTGGGGGTGAGGAACCCACAGAAGAGACAGCTTTTATGCCTGTGACCGGCAGTGTGGCTCGTTTTATTCCGCTTCAGTCTAGAGATGCCCCCATCCATCTAAGTAGTGATCTTTCCAGAGCAGATCACCCCCTACCCCAGCTCCATCCAGTCTTC